>NC_090989.1:85447812-86696250 GCF_041146395.1 Eulemur rufifrons | reverse complement strand
AAATGCTGGTTCTTTGAAAAGATCAATAAAATTTGATTGAACTTCAGAAATCCAATTTAGGAAAAAAGATAGCAAAGAAAGCTATGATTACATATATGAAAGGACATATAACTACATATACAAGAAATATTAAAACACATATTAGAACAGAGCATAAAACTAAGATGAGAAACTTATAAGCCCAGAAGACATGGATATCTTATCAAAATTAAAATTGCCAAAGATTAAAAAAAGTTGAATAGCTCAACTTTCCTAAATGAGAATAGAAATGTGTTTTAAGATCTTCCACAGAAAAGGCCCTACCATATATGTTTACAGCTGAATTAGATAAAACATTAAAGAAATTATCATTTCAATATTGTTTAAATTATTCCAGACCACAGAAAACTTGAGAAACTTTTCCATTCATTTTATGAATCCAGCATGTAATACTAACATCTGATAACCCTGGTACACAAGGTAAAACTGGAATTCAATCCTACTGTAAATATAGATTTAAAAGATTCTAAATAAAATGTTACAGAAGATAACCAGCAGTGTATTAAAAGTCTAATCTATTATATCATATGGGGATTACACCAGAATCTGGAAAATTAACATCATGATTCATTGTACCAGGCAGTTCAAGAAGATAAATCTAATAAAAAAGGTAAAACAAAAAGAAAATTCCCACAAAATAATATGAGATGGCTAATTTTACTTGGTTATATAAGTATATAAAATTAAATAATACAAGTAAAAAATAAAATATTAGCTCCTAGGTCTGTGGTTCCTAATCCAGTCCCATGCTACCCATGTCATTTTTAGAATATATTACATTTCCAAATGCTGACATATTAAAACATCTATTTTGAAAGATATATGCCCTTAAAATTACTCTAATTATCGAAGCCAAGCAGGATTTATTTATTTATTAACAGGAATTTTCCATAATTACCATATTTGACTGGTGTTTCAGTAAGACCTAATGTTTTCCATGTTGTAAAAGTTTACTCACAGAAAATTAAACCTAACGTTTGGAACAACAAGACCCATTGGCTCTCAGCCTTCTTTATATTCTAACCAGGATAGAAATTCCTTAATTAGGCCAAAGGATTAAAACTTTGAAATAGAGCAATTTATTTTAGTAAAGCTATGAGGATGGAGGATAGTGGGGGTAGTGCTTCAGTATGAAGTGATACAAATTTTAATTTAATCTATTGAAACTGCCTTGGAAAAAACACCAAATAAACAAGGATACTACAGAATCTTTATTACACTTTGTACACATGCTCAAAAATGCTCTTGGAGAATAGGAACTTGAATAATGGGCAGAATTTGAAGAGTGCAAATTTAGGAGGAAAGGCATTCCAGATGGAAATGAATAAGAGGAATCTAAGGAGAAGTATCTTAGTAATTGTATTTGATCGAAGACTGACATTGCCTATTGAAAATAATATATTCTATTTCGATAAAATTTATTTGCCTAACTTTTAGAAACATGCCTCTCTTTTATACTAAAGTACCCCTGTAGTTCAAACATTTACGTACTTTACTTATTACAAAATGATATGTTGGCCATTCCTACAGATTTCTCACTATATTATCATCCATGTTTTTATAGAGTCATATAGTCCCTGAAATGTTGGCATCATTAAAGTAGATCGTGGATGTATTCCCCTCATGCCTTCTCGTGCCAACTGAACCCAGTATGTTTATCTCTTTGGGAGTTGCTTAACAAACAAGAGTTAATGTAAAGATAACACATAGTGATGTGCAACTACATTTCTTAATAGAAAAGTATGCACAAGGACCCATGCTTGAATTTTCAAGTTTTGTTCTTAAAATAGCATGTCCATTTGCAAAAATATTTGCCTCATCTGAGACTTTCCAGTCCTTCCATTTTGTAATGCCAGACATGCAGATGCTAAGGGGGAAATTCAATCACTCACCAAAAGGTTCTGCCTAAACACAATGAAATAGCCACATACTGAAAGTATCTTATTTTTTGGTCAGGATAGTTGACATCATTCAGACACATCTTTTTTATTTTTATTTATTTGCTTTTGGGAGAGTAATTTAAAGGACATTTTATTACTCTCCCCTGAAAAAATATTAGCAGTAAAAGTACAATGGATAAAACACATTAGGCTAGAATTGAGTTGTTCCTATTGCCTTTAGTAATAAGATTCCTATATGGTGTCTATGCCCATTAAGAAAGCAAATGAATGCTAGTATATTTCAAATATATTTTGTAGATCATCTATACACTAGGGAACTCCCAATTGACAATTACATTGCTCTATAAGAGTTCATTAATCAAGTCATGGTAAGATGAAAATATGAATCATACTCTGTTAATTCATAACATAGAAAACAAAGCTAAAAGGGTATATTAAATTTAATTGTGTTACAATTTAATTATATGATAAAATCAAATTTCCTGAAGATATGCAAAAAGAAATCATAGATGAAATCAATGTATCTTTCCAGGTATATATAATGACATACAGTGCGATGTGCACTGTCTAGGGAATGGACACGCTTGAAGCTCAGACTCGGGGGGATGGGGAGTCATGGGCAATATATATAACTTGAACTTTTGTACCCCCATAATAAGCTGAAATAAACTAAAAAAAAAAAAATCAAGAAAGACCATGCATCATAAATTAATTCCTTTTTCCTTCCTTCCTTCCTTTGTCCTTCCCTCCCTCTTTCCTTCCTTCCTTCCTTCCTTCCTTCTTTCTTTCCTTCTTCCTTTCCTTCTTTCTCCCTATCTCCCTCCTTCTCCTTTCCTTCCTTTAATCTTTCCTTCCTTCCTCCTTCCCTCCCTTCATCTCTTTTTCTCCCCTATTTCTTTTCATCTCTTCTTTCCTCTTTCCCTTAACTCGGAATTCATTTATCGATTCCCTACTGTGAGCATAATTTTAAGTCAGCTTTCCAAGAAGTTAGCTGCTATGAAATAAATGTAAAAGTCTATGTATTTATACACTTATAGAAATAGTAAAAGGCCTACTGATTCAAAAAGTTCAGGTGAAATATTTAAATAACCTTAGAAAACTATGTAATGCTTTTACAAGGTAGATGCTTGGCTGACTTGTGCCAAAATGGCTTCCTGGAGTGGGTGAAGGGAGCAAGTATGGTGGTGGCCATGTGTGTGCATGGCAGCCTCAGGTGATGGACAGGCCTGGCCACAGTAAGTGTTAGCTTAAAATAGAAACTACTCATTGAGTGATTATGCTATGCCTCCACTGTGCTAAGCAGCCTACAAACATTATTTTTTAAAAATTTTAACAGCAACTCAGTAAAGTAGGAAACTTTATGAGACATTTCTAGCTCCCGGGGACTTATATAACTTGTCTAAGGTCTCACATCTAGACAACAGGAGAACCTATGCCAGGCTAGCTCCCAATACCTTTTCTTAAATACTGTGGGGTCTGTCCCTGAATCATTCAACAGGTGGGAATACTGTAGTAGATCAGATTAGAAATGAAAATGGAGACAAACTATAGCCAAACCTAAATACTGAAAAAATAGGGTTTGGTCTCTCTCCTATAGACAGTAAGTGAGATTGTATGAAATTATGTAATCAAAACAAAATTTTTATTCCCTGTGTCTGGAGTCTTTCCTTCAACCACAAGGATCACAAGTATCAAGTCATAGAAGAGCCAGTGCTATCTGCTAGCCAGCAATTAGATATTCACAGGAACCCAGGTAATCCATACGTCATAATCAAATGAATATCCAAACTATTGAAAACATGGAGACCCATGCATGACATATATGCTCTTGACCTGGGCAAGAACAGTCTAGATAGGTAAGTGCATTTATGTAGTATAGTAGGTACAGAAGCCAGATTACAATGGAAACTGAGCAGTTATTCAGCTAAGTCCTTTGTAGGAATTATCATATTTGATCATAACAACCTGATAATGTATGGACTATTCTCTCCATTTTCCAAAGAAGCAACTGAGGCTAAAGGGCTTTAATAATTTGCCCAAGGTCATTCAGCTAGTAAGTGGCAGAGTAGAGATCTGAACACATTTTGTCTCCAGAACCACACTTTCAATCCCCATCAATACCCTGCATTCCCCCTTCTTATAAGAAATGGAATATACCATTTAATTTACAACTCTATATCTACATGCTATAAGAGGGATCTCTTTTGGTTAAATCAAAATGCAATACTCCATAATGGGTTTATAAATGTCATGGGAAGAAAACCTTTGTGAAAATTTGTATGGCAGAATACCATTATTAGATTTTAAAAGAAATATGTGAGCCAAAATACCAGTATAGAAAAATAACTGAAATTACTCATCAAAACAAACATCAAGGTATTTGAAGAAGAAATATTGACATTACTCTTATGTATAGAGATTGTGTTTATTATTGTCACTTATATGACAGAATTTTTGCCTAATAAATCAATGTATTGAATTTATAATTTACATGAAAATCATAAAAAAATAGACACAATTCTTGGAAACTAGTCATTGCTACTGTGTTGACTTTTACAGTAGAGCTAGAAATTCTTCTGTGTCTTTCAGATGAAACACTCCAGTAAAGGATGGCTTCCTGACAGTTATTTATCTTGAGAGGCTATAAACCTTTGGATTAATTGCATGTTTTGTACAAATGTCAGTTACTGATTTAGTTTTGATGGATCTATTCATGTCTTGTGTGAGCTTTAGGTGAATTAAAGTATTGCTTATCATCAGTCTTCTTTTGCTGACCCCTGAAAAATAAAAAATCAGATGTCATCAGAAAACCATTTTTTTCCTTCTACTAGATTCTTCAAGAGACAACAAACATATTCTTGTTTTCCTAGAACTATGAAGGTAGTAGAGGTATTAAGAATGAAATTTTAGCTAATTCTGTTCATTCTTACTAAACCAGTAACTTTAAACTGTGTGGATACCATAATAAAATGTTTAATAAGGATATAATTTTATTTCCATACCTTCATTGTTAATTCAAGACCTAACCATTAGGACCTGCAATTCAGCAGTGTAGAAATTCTTGTACATTAGGTTGGATCCTTATACATAAATGTTTGATTTTGTTGTGGTAGTTACTTCATAATGCTCAAATATGCAATGCATTCCTGTCAATTAATGGAGTTTACTATTTAATAATTCTTTACATGTTTATGATACTTTAGACAATACAAACTGCTTTTCTGTATATGAGCTCATTTAATGGTTCTCAGCCAATGGTTCTCTCTTGTTTCCCAGATGAAGTTACTTGATATCTACATATAGTCAAATCACCATCACAGCTTCAGAAATCAATCACTATTAAGGGAAAATATGAGAGGCTCTAATTAACTCAATCTTCTGGAACCTCAATTTTCTTATTTCTAATGTTCTGATACCACTACTTTTCAGGGTTGATGTGAACATTTATAAATTGTAATTATTATTAGTGCTAGTTCACCAATAATTGGAGAAATACCATCAAGAAAATCTTATTTTTCTCCCATGTTACTATAATGGTTCTTCTCCTTTAACAGGATCCCACTACTTGAATCACAGTACTCATGCATCACTTGTCCCCTTCCCTAATGGCACTTTCCCTTTTATTGCTTGCTTTTCTATGCCCAGAAACTGAAAAATTTCCCCAGGATTATAAATCTGTGCAGGAGCTTTGCTACCTACTCTCTGATTACCTGAAAATTGATCATTTACCTGGATTTTTGCACATTGCTCAGTCTTAACTTTTTTATCACCAGGCTCTGCACACCTTTCTGGCCACTTTTATGGCTTCCTTAATGTGCCTTTGAGGATCCTGGTTTCATGAATTCTGCAGGCAATGCTTCCTAGCCACTGGATCAGAAGTCATTTTAGGTGATTACCTGCCTCACTCTTGGAGGGGGAGTGGCTGTCTCCATACACCTAATTCGTTAATTCATGTCTTGAATTCTTGCTATACAGGCCAGTCTACATTCATTCCTTTGAAAAATGTTAAAACAATCTATCAAGTCAAGAGTTGCCTCTTTTTATAATTAACATAGTTCTTCTGGATAGTACCGGAAGTTCAACTGGGGGGACTGGTCTGGTCAGACAAACTGGCTGGCTGGGTGCTAATAAACATATTCCTGGAAAAAAATGTAGGACTAAATGGAATTATCTCTAAATACAATGATTTCTTTTCTATTAATTTCTATGACATGATGACATGTCAGCAGATCTTTAATGGATGAATAATTTTAGTGCCAATTTGTAATCATCCTTTCCAAAGATAACTTAAATGCATTTTCTAACCTGCCAATAATCTGTCACAAGGGTACTGCCTGGATTCTTATTTGATTTGTAAAATACTCTTTTTTTGATTTTAGTACAACAAGAAAGAATGCAAATGCAGACATAAGAAAAAAGGTGACCAATTTTGAATAGTACATACCCTATTTTTCCATTCCTTCATGTCTTCAAATACAACAGTCTCATTAATATTAAAACAAAATTAAATTTTCTGTAACCATTTCTTTAGCATAATTGTTGGTTCTATTTTTTAGGAAATAAGTTGAATTTCCTCAGGCTTAATAAGCTTCACAAGAGAATAAAATACTTTCATTTAAAGATAGATACAGATAGTTGCATTAAATTCATGAAAACTATATAATTCTTTCCAGTCGCTACTTTTCTAAAGTCAGAGGTCACAAAACCAAAAGCCTACTCAGGACAAATAGATAATGTAAATAAATAATAGATAAGCGTTAGACTCTTAGGGATGGAAGTCCATAGTGAAGTACAGAGCTCTTGCTTTGTCTAAAACAGACAAGCATTCTCTCATTCCAGCAGATTGTTGACAAGCAAGAATTCTAGAACAGTAATATTGTCTTTTCAAATTTAAAAATGGGACCAGAAAAAAAAAAAGGAGGAAAAGATGTGGCAGAAATTCAGAATTTTTAGAATCCCCTGATTTTAAATGTTATTAAAATGCAAGATATGGGAACATTAAATGCAGTTTGAAGAAAGCAAGTTTTCAACCTCTGAAATTTAAAATTTTGATTCACACACATTTTATGTCTTGCAACATAATTGAATTCAGAAGAAATCAGAACAGTTTTGTTCCTTTCATTTATCTCTTATTTATATATGTTCTGAGTATAGCCCAGCTAGGCACATATGCCCAAAACTTGCAGGAGATATAGAAGAATATAAAAATAAGGACATTTCAGTTCTTTGAGAGAAACACGAAGGGCAGCTTGCCCCACAACAGCATGTACTCATTTCCAGTTTGCAGTTCTCACAGAAGCTTTATTTTTTCAAAAATAATAAGTAAAAGAAGTATCTCTTCTTTGCACCATTTTCTTGCTTAGGAATCAAATTAAATGTTTTTGTTGTTAATTTCACATGAACCAAAAATTAATTCAAGTATTCCCAAACATCATGATTTAATTTGGAAATGTATGCATATATTTTTAAAGGCTCTAAAAATAGTCGGCTGGCCATCCATGATAAGAAATACTAAAGGTGGCAATTAACCGAAGTTACTGGGTTGGTACTTATTTCTCACGGTTAGCTTAGCAGAGTTCAATATAATTATGTAATATTATTATGGCTGTGAAAAGAATGGTGAATGACTATAAAAAAAATTGGAGCTCTGGTTTTAATCATATACCAACTCAAGTATTATGTGGTCTTGAGCTAACCATTGAACCAAATCATGAAAATAAGCTTGAAACCATAGTTCCAAGATCTAAAATAAGGATTTATAGTAGACTCTAACAAATTAATTCATTTTCCTTTGAAATTGGAAGTTCACATATATCCCTATTTTTGAGTTTTTAATAACTAAAAAGAATTTTAATGCTTTGTTTAAATTTATAGAAATAATCTTTCTCAGTTTTTCAAGTGGTGAATTTGATTGATTTTTGAATGTTAAACCAACTTTTCCTTACTATAATAAACCCCACTCAATCATAATGCACTTATCTTTTTATATAAGTACAATTTACTAATTTTTTTTTATTTTACAACTATGTTCATAAAGGAGATTCAACTATAATTTTCCTTTCTTGTAATATTGTTGACATGTTTTGATGTCAAAGCTTTGTTGGCCTCATGAAAAGTTTTGAAATTCCTATTTGTTTATGTTCAGATATAGTCTAAGTTATTTCTTTTTAAAACATGTATTATAAAAGAAATCAATTGTGAAGCCATCTGGGTTTTGAGTTTTCTTTTGTCTGGGAAGGATATAATAACATACTTAACTAGATACTTAAATAGATATTAGATATTTGGGTTTTCTCTTTCTTTTTGTGATCGTTTTGGTAACTTGGCATTTTCAAAACATTTTTCTAATATACACTATTTTAAATGTATTGATCTAATTATTGTCAAAAAACACTCTTATCTTTTTAATGTCTGTAAGAACTATAATAATGTCTCCTTTTCTCTCCTTGAGATCGATAAATTGTGTTTTCTCCCTCCCTCTTTTTCCTTTCTTGAATAGTATTATTAGGGGGTTGATCAAATATATAGCCAACATTTGCCTTTGTTGAGTTTTTCTTTTGTACACTTGCTTTCTATTTTATTCATTTTTTTTCTCTTATTTTTATTTCCTTCTTTTTAATTTCATTTGAGTCTATATCACTGTTCTTTTTCTAATTTATTGAAATTGAAGCTAAACCATTGAATTTTTTTGTCCTTTCTTTTCATATATTTATTTAAGGCAATACATTTTTCTTTAAGCACTGCTTTAGCTGATTTTTGTAAGTACTGTTACGTCATATATCCTTAAACTAAAAATTGTCAGCACTTGTTCTTGTTATGAGAGAATTATGAAGTACTGATTTAATGTCTTTTTAACATTTTTCTTCTTTGAAACATAGCTCTTTAACTGCACTCTGTGCTATCTTCTATTCATTTTCAAATTTCTAGGTTTCTGGTTTTATCACAGTTCTCTTTCTTGGGTTTTGGTGCCCTTGGGGATTTCTCTTACTATTCTGTCAGCTCAGAAAGTAGTCTTTTAACATGAATATATCATAATGTATACAGCATCTATGTATTTTTCAGAATATATATGTCAAAAGACTACTCAAAACAGAAATGTACTAACTTGAGAGCCTATCTCCTATGTAATACATGATTTCTTTGTATGTATTGATTGCTGGGTATTTTCTGATGTAGTCCTTATAGAAAACTGATTACTTGGGACAGATCATTTAGGAAAGAAAGAGAGAAAGGACAGTTACAAATATAAGGTGCCTAGAGGTGCTAGATACTATGCTAAACACTTTACATATGTTATCTCATTTAATGCTCTCAAAAAAATCCATAAAATGTTACTTCCAACATATTACAATGTTGAAACTGAGGATCAAAAGATATTAATATGCAGAAGTTCATCTAGTTTGTATGCCAGAACCAGAATTTATGCCCTTTTTTGGTGAACCCCAAATCCAGAATCATTTCACACTTTATTCTGATCTTCCCAAAGCTCCCATCTCTATCCACCTATCATCCCCTGCCAAATTTTTGTTGAAAATCAGCTCTCCAAATATCATGGCTTATTTATTAGGTTCAGTAGACTAGGTTCTGGCCCACTAGGATTAATATGTGTCAAAAATACTTCATCAATGCTGCTCATTTCTATTCTAGCAACAAGCCTCTTTTTCTTTTCTCCATGCATACAAAAAAGATGAAGCACTTAAATGATAGCTTATTCAAATATCACAATGTGAAAAATGCTTTTCCCATCAAAATTCTTTTCATCTTTATTGTTTTAGCATTTATAGTTTTCATTTTTGTTTCCATACTATGATTATTTCCAATAGCCACCCATGTATACAGATTCATTTCAGTGCATTTTGTAAGTATGGATGGGTTAACAATTATTTGTCTCATGATTTTTGCAACTTGTTATGTAATGCATATGATTTAATAAAGATGATTTTACTGCTGGGTGCTGTAGTGAGTTTCTCTATGAAGGAAAGTAGTTTTGGTTAAAAAAATGACAAGTAATATTTGGATTCTTATCGATTTTGATTGTTGTCCTGGCATAAGCATTTATATTCATTATTATGACATAGCCTTAGCCTATTTGCATTGTCACAGAAAGATGGCATCTGAAAATTATTTTTAAAATGTATGCACCATTATATAAAATTACCATTACTGTGTTAGTTGATCTTGCAGTAGTACTCAAGATTTCATTTGCTATAGTATAAAATAAAATAAAATAAGTATATATCATATTAAAATTATATTTTCAATATAGTCTTAAAGGTATATGTATTTAGTAAAGAATATTACTGAACATCAGTTATGGTTACCATTTACTAAGTGCAAGCCCACTGTAGTTGGAGTTTCAGGATGTGTTGAAAAGGGTAAGGTTCACTATTTGCTTTTAAAAAGCATAGTTTTCTCCCATTCTGTTGGTTGTCTATTTGCTCTAATGATAGTTTCCTTGGCTGTGCAGAAGCATTTTAATTTGATCAGGTCCCATTTATTTATTTTTGTTGTTGCTGTGATTGCTTTTGGAGTCTCCTTCATAAATTCTTTGCCTAGGCTAATGTCTAGGAGAATCTTTCCAACATTTTCTTATAGAATTCTTATGGTTTCAAGCCTTAGGTTTAAGTCTGTTATCCATTATGAGTTGATTTTTGTGAATGGTGAGAGGTGCGGATCTTGTTTCAGTCTTCTACGTGTGGCTATCCAATTTTCCCAGCACCATTTGTTGAATAGGGATTTTTTCCCCCAGTGTATGTTTTTGTCTGCTTTGTCAAAGATTAGATGACAATATGAGGATGGTTGTTTATCTGGGTTCTCTGAGAAAATATTTGCATGCTATACATCCATTTAAGGGCAGATAAGACATGAACACAAACTTTTCAAAAGAAGATAGACTTATGGCCAACCAACATATGGAAAAATGCACAACATCTCTAATCATCAGGGAAATGAAAATCAATACCACAATCACTTAACTACAGTGAGAATGGCTTTTATCAAAAAGTCCCAAAAAGCAGATGCTGGCGTGGATGTGGAGAGATAGGTACACTCATACAGTGCTGGGGGGACTGCAAAGTAGAACAACCTATATGGAAAGGAGTATGGAGATAGCTCAAAGAACTAAAAATAGAACTACCATTTCATCCAGGAATCCCACTACTGGGTATTTACCCAAAGGAAAATAAGGCATTCTATAAAAAAGACACCTGCATTTAAATTTTTATAGTAGCACAATTCACAATTGTAAAGATATGGAAACAGCCCAAGTGTCCATCAATACATGAATGGATTAATAAAATGTGGTATATGTATTCCATGGAATACTACTCAGCCATTAAAAAATGGTGAACTAAAACTTCTTGTGTTAACCTGGATGGAACTGGAGACCATTCTTCTAAGTGAAGTATCACAAGTATGGAAAAACAAACACCATATGTACTCACCATTAAATTTGAGCTAATCGATCAACGCTTATGTGCACATATGGAAATAACATCCATTGGAAATGAAGCAGGAAGAGAGGGGGAGGAAGGGATGGGTAAATTTACACCTAATGGGTACAATGCACACTATCTGGCAGATGGGCACAGTTATAACTGACTCAAATGGTACAAAAACAATTTATGTGGTAGAACGTTTCTACCCCTGTAATATTCTGAAATTAACATAAATAAAATGTATAATTTTTAAGATTAGCAAAATACATTAACAATCTTTGTGTTAAGCACAAGAAAAAGGAATCATTGTTAGTACTTAGGTACTTTTGAAAATTCTCAACAAATATGCTTATTCTGAAATGTGATAAAGGTCAGTCATTTCAATAGTCTTATTGAAATGGGATAAGTTTCTCCCAATTATTTATTCAGTAATCTATTCACTTACTTGAAAGAACATTGGAATAGTGACTCTTTTAATCAAAAGTCTCTGAAAGTTTTGACACCATCCAAGTTTATGTCATTGCATTAGAGAACCAAGCAGATGAAATTGAAGACTTGTAATGTCTTACTGATAGGATTAATTTGTCCATTTTGTGAGTCTGCTTTTAGATTTATTTTAGATAAATCAAAGTAATTTAATCTGAAAAGTGACCTTTGGCAACTATACTCTCTGAAAATCAGAGAGATTCTCAGAAGCAAGATACTATTAACAGTAAGTGTAATATTCCTGTGTGGGACTGGTACATTCTGTAAAATCTTATTAGTCTCCATGCCTTGGATAGCTTTCATTTTATTCAGTAACATTGCTTCTTTCTAAGATGTATTTTTAAGTGCCTTACCATGAGATACTCTATTGCATGTTTTTCTACAATCCAAATATTCAGTCAATGTTAATTGGAGTTGAAATTATCTCTTGTACAAGTGTGTGCAAGGGTGAAAGATGTAGAGTTATAACACTAGAATTTTTTTTTTTTCTGCCACAGGTAGTAATAGATGTGTTAACAGTTTATTTCTGTGTGCTCTTGTTTTTAAATCAAGTTTTCTCTTTTACTGTCATTTGGACCACACGTTTGACATAAATATCAAATTACTTAAACAATATTGAGTATCAGCATTATGCCTGGGACTTAGCTGGAGGGCACTAAGCCCATCGGCCTGCCTTCTATTACTTGTAGACCAGACAGTTGTGCACCATGTTCTCCTTGATCACAAGGAGAGGGGGTATTAAGATCTCATATAGATACTCTACTTCTGTATACTTCTGTACTAAATTTTTCATGGAATATAATAAGGGATCAGTTTTCTTCTTTCTTGTTCAGATGGTTCCCAAACTCTGAAATTTGGTCTATTGTATTCTTAAAACAGTTACATTAATCTCCCTAAGTCTCATTTTCTCATGAGCATAAAGTTCTCTTTCTACCAACTGCATATTATCTAACTTTTAATTATTTTACCCAGATACTGTCCTTTTAAACACTCACCATTTTGATTGCTTTGGGCAACATCTGAGATTGGGAAACTACTAGTTCCTTCTAAACTACAACGTATTTAGTAGAAACCTGAGGTACAGTGTAGTATAGTAGAAATCTGACTTATTGAATCTAGGACATTTTACATAAAAATGTCCTTATCTATAAAATGGTAACAATAGTAGTCATATGAGTGGTTTTTGTGTGATGATTAAGCACAATGTTTTAATTCTATAGAGCAGACATTCAATACATAATTTACAGTTAGTACTTTATTTTAGAAATTAAGAAGTAGTTGATCAAGGAATCATGTTTTCATTTGGCATGCCATTTATTGGCTGTGTGGCAAGAGAAGGTCATGGAATGCTGCCTTTCCCTCTTAACCATTTAATTTCTTGATATTATATGTGTTAACAGTTTACCATGTGTTTTGTCTCAGTATTTTCAAAACAAAATTAAAAATTAAAAGTTAAAAGTTATACTCTATGCTATAGAGTCTTTAAATTCATCACATATATAGTACATGACACATAATTTTGCTACATTGGATATCAACTCAAATAACAACTTTAGGGAAATTTTTGATTTTTTAATATATGAAAAATATCAACTTATACAGTATATGAATGTCTACATATCTTATTTTATATGCACATGAAAAAATCTCAGTGGACATTAGTAAGTGTACTTTTTTCCCCCCTGTGTAATGCTAGTATCTTTCTTTAGATGTTTGCTTTCCCTGTTCAATTATAGTATACTCTTGGCACTCAACCTGGTACTAGGAATACTACATGCATCACTTCCTCCAATTCTGACATCAGTGTTGCTCTGTGGCTCATCCAGTGGCAGGTGTTAAACATTGATATAAACAGAATTTTGTCTACCAAAGCCAAAATTCTCCCATTTCTAGTCTCCATTGGCCAATGGAACGTTAATGCCAAAGTTACTTCCAAATTCAGGTCTCAGGCATGACAGTTCATTATGCTGCCTGCCAAAACTACTGGCCCATGGAAACCCTTATTTTTAAAATTAAAGCACAGTAAAACTTCCTGTCAAGTAAATACCTTATGATTTTAGGTAACCCACTCCTATTTTTGCAGCTTTCTCTGAAATTAGTAAATTGAGATTATATTGTAATTAATTCTTAATAGCATTTCTAATTTAATACAGCAAACTGCCTAATTATAGCAGAACTGTTCACCATAAATCCCAAAACATTTATCATGAGGGAAAAATATCAGAAAAACTGTTGAAATTTTCAGTAAAACCTATCCATTTTCACATTCCAAATGATTTGAATTGATTAATAGAGACTTTGTTTTAATGACTGTTGATTAATTTAAAACAATTTAGATTTAAAAATTACATAATTTCAAAACAATGAACTCATATAGTCTCTTTAAATCATTTTTAAAGAACAAGATAGGTATAAACAAACAACTGGATAAACTTAAAAGACAATTTTAAAATGTAGCAGAATTAAAAAGTAATCTTAGGAAGACTGAAATGGATTAGGTGTTTATTAACTTATAATTAACTGTTTGGAATGTTAGGTACCATTTATTAAGAAATGGTATTTTCTCTATCATTTTTAAAGACCAGTATTTCTATAATCATGTGCATTCAAAACCTTTGCTATAGTCTTTTAGGATGCATTTTTATATTGATATACTGATATTTTTCAGATTACTAAAAAGGTATTTTCATATTCATTTGAATCCATTCAACAACCATATTATAGGATATTTGAACAATTTAATCACTAAAAGGTCAGATAATATGCCAAATGATATCACATCAATTAATTTTAAACAAATATCTGCATTATAAGTTTATGGAAGCAGCAACTTAGGTCATAATTATTAACTACTTCTCCAGGGTTTTTTCCCTTGGATGTTGTGGAAATAGCAATCAATATATACAGAGAAATCCTGTATTACATGGGAGATAGGCTCTCATTAGTACATTTCTGTTTTGAGTATTCTTTTGACATATATATTCTGAAAAATACCTAGATGCTGTATGCATTATGATATATTCACGTTAAAAGACTACTTTCTGAGCTGACAGAATAGTAAGAGAAATCCCCAAGGGCACCAAAACCCAAGAAAGAGAACTGTGGTAAAACCAGAAACCTAGAAATTTGAAAATTAATAGAATATAGTACAGAGTGCAATTAAAGAGCTATGATTCAAAGAATAAACTTTTTTTTTCTTTTTTTTTATTTTTATTATTTTTTTATCATTAATAACAATTTAATTTTACAGGATCAAAGAGTCTAACAGTATATCTTGTTAGATACAGTATGTCCTCATAATGTATACATTATTTCTTGTACAATGATATGAAATAATATGGGAAATATTCATGATAAATTATTAAGTGAACTTTTAAAAATCTTATATTAAAGACATTAAATCAGTTCATAGTTCTCTCATAGTAAGAACAAGTGCTGACAATTTTTAGTTTAAGAATAGTTTCTCTTTCAAAAATTCTAATCCTATTCCATCTCTCCCAGCGAACAGATAAAGAGGGAATATTTCATATTTCATTTTATGAGGTTTGTGTAATTACAAACCAAAATCAGACAGAAATGATCCCTGAAAGGAACATTACATACCAACTTTACTTTTCAAAATAGATATGTAAATTATGAGCAAAATGTTGGCAAAATAAATCACATAATAGCTAAAAATTATAATGCATTCTATTAAGTAGAGTTTATCTTAGGAATAATGTAATCTACCATATTAAAGAAAAGGATCATATGATTGTCTTAATGAAGGCATCAGAATTTCTGGTAAAATTCTAAAGAACATGAGAATGGAGGGAACATTTTTAATCTGATATTTACAATACAACATGGATGTCTGCTATCACACTTATTACATATTTCATTAAATATTTTCTGTAAATCATAGCCTATATAGTAATACAAAACAATCTATAAATGACTATAAAGGAAGTAATAAGCCCTCATTATTTGTATATGATACAATATTTTACATAGAAAACAAAAATGGTAAAAAATAATTAGTAAGAGAGTTTAGCAAGATTATTTTATAGAACATCTGAATAATATTCCTCTACACCAGCAATAAGCAGATAAATATTTTAATTTTAAAACATAGTTTTATATTATTAATAACATTAACCAGATATTTGATCATTGTCTAAATATGTTCAGGCTGCTATAACAAAATACCTTAGATAAGGTAACTTATAAACAACAGAGATTTATTTCTCACAGTTCTGGAGGTTGGGAAGTCCAAGATCAAGGCACCTGTGGTACCTAGTGAGGTACCTGCATCCTCATAGACAATGCCTTCTAGCCATGTCTTTGCATGATGGGAAGGGCAATAAAACTCCCTCTGGCATCTTTTATAAGGGCACTAATCCCTTAGGATTTCAACGTATAAATTTGGGAGTATACAAACATTCAGACCATAGCAATAATATTAAGGACTTAACTGTGATTTTATTATAAGGATGGCATTTCTTTTCAAATTGATCTTTAGTCTCAGTGTAATTGCAATTGCAATCTTGACATGGAAATTAATAAGCTCATTCCAATATTAATATGGAAGAGCAAAAGAAAAATAGTTAAGATATTCTTGAAGAAGAATGGTGGGGTGACTTACTATTTTGGATATTGTAATAATAATGAAAACAGCACATTATGATGAATTGATCAAAAAGACTGATGGAATTGATTTGAGAGCTCAAACCCATATACATATGGAAACTCATGTGACAGAGTTATCACTGTACATTAGTGGGGAGTATTTGACAAGGAACACTAAGACAATTATTCAGGTGGGAAAAAGAATTGGATTCCTGCCTCACACATGAACACACACATACACACACACACCCCTTATCCAGGCAAACACTGAAATGTGAAAAACAATTCTTTAAAATTTTAGGAAAAAAAATGAAAATAACTTTATGACCTCAAGTTTGAGAAGGATATCTTAAGCATGCCAGAAAATATACAAACCATTACACTATGTTAACAATTATGTACATTAAAATTATAAACTTTTGTTCATCATAAGACAAGACATTGCAAATGGAAAGAGAAGACAAAACTGGGAGTAGATATTTGCCACAATATGACCTAAAAAGCATTATCCACAACATACAAAATCTTCTATAAATATGAGCAAAACACGAAAGCAACTTATTGCACAGAAAAGGAAATATGAATTGTTAAATAATATGTGAAAATATCCTCATTAATAATCAAAATGTAAATTAAAACCACAGTGGGATACAATTTAACATTCATTGGATAGTAAAAATTAGATACACTGACTGTGGGTGGTATAAAAAGCTTTGGGAAACTATTAATATTTAGCGTATCCTACAATCCAGTGATTGTACCTCTGAGTTAAACACATACTAAAATACAGTTTCACACCTACCACATTGGCAAAAATACAAAATAAAATAAAATAAAATAATGGAAAACACCAAGTGTTGGTGAGGAATGAGGGAGTAAGAACTCTCATGAAGAGCCAATAGGAGTGTAATCAAAATCCTTTTAAAAGCTTTTTTTTTTTTTTTTTTTGGCATTTCTTACTAAAGTTTTACAGGTACATAACCTATGGACCAATAATTGCTTGCCTAGAGAATCTCTTGCATATGTCCGTTAAAAAACATGAATAATAATGTCCAATGTGACATTGTTTATGATAATGAAAAACTAGAAACAACTTTAATATGTCAGGAGAAATGATAAAAAAACTTAAAGGAATATTAGAAACTCAATACATTGGTTAGGATGTCAACATACAAATTTGGGGGATATACAAACATTGTGAAAAAACCAAGTCTCCAAACAATATATAAATCAATAATTATATAAAAGTAAAACCACACAAAATTAAAGAATGAATTACTAAGGATATATATTCATATATATAAATGTATAAAAACAAGGCAATGGGAAATTACAAAATCAGACTGCTTAACCTGGGGATCAGGTTAAGTGACAGAATAAATTAAAAAGAGTATACAAAGGGCTTCGATAATATTAGAGATGTTCCACTTCATAAGCTGGTTGTTCCTTCATATTTTATATATGTTATAGATTTCAATATGTTCAAATTGTTTGATAATATGAAAAATGAAGTTATAATAAAGAAAGTATATGTTCATTCAATTAAAAGTTAAGAATGCATACATCCTTTCACTAAGTAATTTTAGCTTAGTACTGAATAATATTTAGAAATTCTCCAGAATTGGGACAATTTACTGATTTTTCAGTTTAGGACATAAAGAAGTATTTGATTTGCTCTTTGAGGCTGTGTAGTATAACATAGGCATCTTAAAACATTCAGTGTTTTTAGTTGCTTACACCATGAAGCAGTTTGGAACTGAGACCAATAAAAGGAATGGCAGATCAAATATCTTGGACATTCCCTGGTGGATTTACATTCATCAGTTAACTGGATAGAAGAGCAAACAAAATCTAAAGCAGTATTCACATTTTTCTTCTCTTTTTCTGTTAATGTTGACTATATATAGCTAAATTTGCATAAATAAAATGTGTATTCTGAAACTCCACTTTATATGTATTTTAAAAGAATATTACTGACTCACCTTTCTAAATGACTTTCTCATCAAATTGTGTTAAGTTTTAATTCAGTTTACCAGCCCTATCCCCAATATGAGGAGAGAATGCAGTAGTAGTAAAGAAAGTTGGTAGGCAAACTAGGAGAAAAAGCAACAAAACAACAAGGTAGAAGGCAGACCAGTCCTATTAGGAATGAAAAACGGGATTCTTCCATCAGCTCTTCCATAAAATTTAAGTGTCACTGTTGACTGGTCCAACTAGATTTTTAAAATAAAAAAAAAAATACAGGAAAAGAAAAAAAAATGTATAAGAGTATCTTCAAAAAGATAAAAAACAACTGGGAAACTGTTTCTTATTGCACTTTCCTGTATAGGCCAGCTTCTAAGCTGTATCAGCAGACATAATTTTTGTCTCCAGTAAACTTTCCTACACTAGTGTATCTATTTCTTGTTTCGTTTCCAGGTGTGTTTTTTGTGAGGGGTTCTTAAATAAACAGGGTCTAAGAAGAAATAAGTATGTGGGAGAAAAATAATGTGATAGGCAAAAATAACAATAGTATCAAACACTTAGGTAATAGATTGAATAACAATAAAATTCCTATAAGAGGGTATATTTTTGCCGAGGAAGGAAGCTGGTCCCTTTATGATTCCTTTTCATTTCAGCTACAAAAGAAAAAAAAAACTTTATCTAGATTAAATTATTTTTATAATGTTCTCATGTTTGATTCTGTTCTAGATACTATACAAAAATTTTTTAAACAGATTTTTTTCTGGCTTCTGGAATGTCATAAGCTAAAATAGATAGTGTCAGTGTGGCTTGTGGAATAGGTATAGGAATAATACATAAAGCACAAAATGTACAACATAAACATTAATTTCATATTGGTTTGTCAATCTGTGATTTGATTGTGGTATTATTGAATATCATTGTGCTCATAGCATCATGTAATTTGACATCTAAATTGTATCTAAAGAGCTCTTGTATTATTTTAAAAAGCAATAGCCACATGTTAATCACATCATTTTATATGAAATCATATTAACTATAATACACAATTGCCTCAACCAGCATGACATCTAGTTTTGGAACTGAGTTTTAAAAGGATTATGTTGATGTTGATAGAAGGATTAGAACTAATAAAAGAACGAGTGGGCATTAATCACTCTTTTTTGCAGTTCCGTAGTGCTTTATTAGTTCTTAATTTAAGAAATTAATTCATCCTGCATTTGGTTCAGTATAATTTCTGTGCAAGTCCATCATTCTATCAAACTGTAAATCTCTTGTAATAGGGTCCTGTCTCATTCATCTTTCAATATCCCACAACATTTATTATTAATTGTTCACATATTGAGCAGTCATATTGCAAAAGAATATTTTCTTTTTTTGTTAAAGTATGTTTTTTAAATTTCTTTCAGAAATTTCATACAACTGTATAAAAGCGAAGATGACATGGAAATTTCAAAACAGATTAAGACTCATTGGACTTCTTTGGGCCTAGAAGATATACAGTTTGTAAATTACTCTGTGCTGCTTAATCTGCCAGGCCCTTCTCCCAGCACTGTGACTCTGAACAGCAGTGGCCAATGCTTCCATCCTAATGGCCAGCCTTGCAGTGAAAAAGCCAGAAAAGACACCAGCCAAGATCTGCTCTACTCATATGCAGCCTATTCTGCCAGAGGAACTCTCAAGGTAATATGACCATTTGTCTCTGTCATTTTCAGTGAAATGGAATTAAAAAACAACGGCTTTCATCTAAACTGAACTAACTGGCAAGATGCAACATACAAAAGTAACCATTAAATGCTCTCAGTGCGGAAGTGCCAGGAAAGAGAAAGAAGTCGGATTGCTTGGCCCTTTTCTTGTCATATTTTGAAAGTGAAAACCTGTTAGAAGAATTTAATTTGAAGGTGTTGAATGTGTGACTGAGTCATTCATATTTTCTAAGACCATAGAGGGCAAGTCTATTTCATTCTATGGTTTTGAAAAGGCAAATTTTAATACACTGCTATGGAGACAAAGAATAGAAATGAGAGGGTTCTGTTTTGAGATTGTATACACACACAAGAAATGAAGCGGAAAATTGGTGTGATTATTCACACATTTAAGATTTGAAATACAGTGAGTGCTTCTGCTTTCATGATGGAAATCACATGCAACAAGAAGCTAGTTGTGAATTATTTCTCCACCTTTTCTGGGTTAACTGGTTTATAATGTAGTGTTTTTGGCATAATCACTGAGTGCAAGGTTTCTAGAGCCACAAGGACTACTTTTAAATCTCAGTTCCCCAATTACTTACTGTTACTTAACCATCTTGAGCAGTTTGCTCAACTCTGTAATGGGGATAATAATAGTTTCAACTTTATAAGGTTCTTGTGAGAATTAAGTTAATACATGTGAACCCTAGAGAACAGAGTGTAGCCATAGTAAGAACAATATACAAAGTAGATGCAGCAACATATATTGGTCATTAGTTTTCTTTATATGGACAAATTTTCTTCTCAAAATAAAAGTATGATTTTAATAAACACATTTAATTTTTTTAATCAAACTGTAGATTGCCTCATTTAATACAAATGAAATTATGTTTCTGACTGTTGTTAATGGCACACATTTTTAAGAATCTAACTTAATATTAGCTATGATTCTTTTATAATTACGTTGCATAAATACTCAATATAATAGTGACAATAGTGAATGCTTGTTCCTACTATGTTTCTTCTTTTCTGGAACTGGGGTGGGGGGCAGTGGTGAGGAGAGGCAGCTTTTCCAATGCTTTAGCATTGTTTCTATTCTCTGTTGTGTCGTACTTTGACATTTAGCAGAAGGACTATATATAACTATTACAACCTTGGAAAGTATTACTATTAATTAAAATTTAATATAATATTAAATGTCTGCAGTATTTCTAGTGTACGGCTCAAGTAATTTGATTTGATTAATGTACACTATTTCTGGGAAGCAATAATGGAAACACACCTGTACATTAATAAAAACAGAAGAAGGCAGCCAGCACTCCTTCCTTGGCTCAGAAGCTTTGGCCTTAAGCCCTGAAGTTACCCCACATATTTTCTCTCAGACTCCTAACCCTACATTAGCCCCATACCTTTTCAACCCACCTCTTCATCTCGATTGGCTCAAGTCAAGGTCATTTCCTCCCCTAAACAAAAGCATGTCTAAAACACAGAACAACTGCAAAGCACCACAAACTCAAGTGGGTCATTGGAATCATTCCGAACTCCTTGCTTCTGTTTCCTCTGGCAAAGATTGATTATTCATATGGAAGAGCCATGAAACTACAACTTCTGTACCCATTTCTTTCATGTGGCCCTTTGTAATAATCCACTGAGCCCAGTGGATTGGAGATATGATAAGATTAAATAAATCCCATAGATATGAGTCCACCACAAAAAAATCTCCTTCAGTGCCCCTGCTCTTTCATACTGAGATAGTCCAGTTTCCACACAGACCAAGGAAAGAAATATATGTCTATGTAGCTTCCCCTGGATTCCAAAGTCCCTTATAAGAGTATATAGTTGTTGGTCTTGCTGTCTAAGGTAGAGATTCACTGCACCTGGAAAATTAAATTTATATCACTGTTCCTTTATACTCAAATCTTACTGTTTAGTAGGGGGAGAAGATGGGAGAGGAACACTTCAATAATAATCTGTTTGCTTTGGTTTAAAAGAGATATTAACAGACATTGTGTGCTCCTGATTTCTGATTCATACTCGCCACTCACCACCAGCAAACCCACATCCTCATGGAGATGGGGTAGGGGAAGCTAAAACAGGGAAAGGTAGTTTAGAAGAATCTACTTGGCTCTAGCTTTCTATTGTTCAGGAAATCCATTGTGCTATGATATTTGTGCAAATGTTGGAACATAGAGTATTACATATAACTGTATGTTTGCTTTTTATATTCAAGTTTAGTAGTCATTGTTTATGGAGGCTAAGGTTAGCTTGCATAAATTTTAACTCTAGGCTCCATAAATTTTACTTGAGTGCCATTTTGTTTCCTCAACGGTTTCATATAATTAGAGTTTACAAACTAGAAATCTGAATTCTAAGGATACTGACAATGTTCTTCAACCCTACCCACTCACCCATTTAGAATTATAAGTTATAGAGAATAATTAGTTGTATACTATCAGCATTTCAATTACATGTTTAACAGGTTCAATACCTTTCTCTTTAGATTCCTTTGCATGACATAGTTACTTTTCTTATCCAAATACAAACATGTAGTTCTTTCCCTCTTCTTTTTCTTCCCTCGTTCTTCTTTTTTCCCCTCATTTTTTTTTTCTTGTCAAGAGAAGCCACAAAGCCAGGCCCAGTGGCTCCCGCCTATAATCCTAGCATTTTGGGAGGCCAAGGCATGAGGATCAGGATCGCTTGAGACCAGGAATTTGAGACTAGCCAGAGCAACATAGCAAGACTCTATCTCTATAATATATAGTTTTTTAATTAGCCAGTCATAGTGGTGCACAGCTGCAGTCCCAGCTACTCTGGAGGCTGAGGGAGGAGGATGGCTTGAGCCCAGGAGTTTGAGTTGCAGTGAACTATGATGATGCCACCACACTGTAGCCTAGGTGACAGAATGAGATCTTGTCTCCAAAAAAAAAAAAAAAAAAAAAAGAGGACACAAAAGGCATTTTAGTTAAATGAAACAGCCAGTTTAATTAAAAACAATATATTTTAACTTTCAAACTGGTATACATGTGTATGTGTCTATAACCATGGCCTTTTGGCCTTTTTATTTTGCCTTTTGGCACAGGTTTTACAACAATTTCTATGAAAGCCAAGATATGTGGGACAAGGCAGAGTTCAGCAGGACTTTCCCTTATGTCACTGTCTTTCACAGCTATAGCAATGTCCACCTATTTCTAGACTTTGACATTGTATTGAAACAGCTAATTTTAAAAATTAAAAAGTTAGAGGACCTACCACTGATTTTATCTATATCAAAGCAGAGCCCTTTATTTTTTACATAATTTATTATTTTTTAAATTATTTCATTAATGGAACTAAGGGTTTTCTTTTTCTGTTTTTTTTTTAATATTCCTGTCTATTATCTCTGACAGTTTTCTACATGTTTATCTTATCAGTAGTAAATGTTTAAATTTCCCTTTTTTCCATGTAAAAGAAAACCAATGTCTACCTCAGATTCATGGAATTATCCACATGTCCATGAAGTCTTAAGTCCTTATTTGGGACTCTCCATCATTTGTAAATGCATTAGAACTGCCATTTTTAATAAAGAAGAATTGCAAAAGACTTGAAAAAGCAGTTACTAAAAGGGAGAAAATAGTTAACGGTACATAGAAATATACATTTAGAAATATACTCCATTTTAGAAATATTAGGCCTAAACAAAAGGGATTGTTAAAGGTACTAAAATGCAATATGAATAAAACAAACACCTTGTATTTGAAGAACAGAATTTGAGAAATTAATCATGCAAATTAGATGAAGACATTATCTATTTTAAAATGGTATTAATAATGCAAATCTATTATACTAAGTACATAATAATTTAAATATCTATGTCAAGAAAGCATATAATAAGTTATTGATATTGATTTTCTTAAACTCAGAGTATATTAGTATTATGATTTTCAAAAGCAATTTCTAGGTGACCATTGCATATGCATATAAAATACTTGCCTGTATTTCATACACGTTTTAGATATAATATTGAAAGTCACATACTCTTAACAAATAAGGCACTGGTGATTTTCCTGTATCTTTTCAGACCATTCCCTAATTCAAATCAAGCTTCAATGGTTACTGCTAATGATTTGGGTATATCTCGTTTTTTATTTTGATTACGTTGTGTTTGCATGAGTTTCTGTCAGGCAGAGCCATTAACAAGTTCTTAAATTATTCTACTCTGACTGCTTGCAAAGCTCCTCACAAATTTTTGCTTTTGACAAGGTCATTTATAGAAGAGGAGTGCCCCTTTTCTTTGAAGACCTGTCATGTCCATTCATCATATGACCATTTTGTATAAGCTTCCAATTTGTGCTTTCTGGTAACAGTCTAAATAACATTTGTGATAGCTGAGATCTACTTCGAAAGCCTACTTAGTGCCAGCATGATGGATGGTGTACTTTACTACTTCTTTGTAATTCACTGTGCACTAGAAAGGTGACATTGTTTACCCCTTCATAAGGACAGGTGGGTCAGTAAAAGGATCTTAAGGAGAGCTGTCCTGTCAGATGCAAAACACATATTAAAATAGATACATAAATAATTTACCATGGTAAGTTTAGCTTCAGAGAATAAATGGTGATTTATATTTTTATTAAAAGGTAAATATCAACTATAATACCTTCTTAAGGTTAAAGACATTGATACTGAGTGCTGAAAATGTCTAGTCAATTTTATAAATGGAAAATAGAGCTTTTATATAATTCCTGTGCAATTATGTCTCTTGTCCTTTGTGAAAGCCAGGCAGATGTAGAAAAGTAAAGCACACATTAATACTTAATAAACATTGAATAGATTGGTTCTGCTATGTTCTTTTTGAGAAGAGGATTTGTTCTTATTCTTATATATTTTATGGATTTTGGATCTTTTCCTTCTATAAAGCACTATATTTTGTATGAAAGACAAGCCAAATAATGCAATTTCATGGAATCTTATTTTCAACAACTCACTAACTGTGCATAAGGCATATTATTAACATATTTATCACTACCTTATTCTGCAGAGAGTGGAGCTCCAAGAGCCCAAATTAGCACCCTCCCTGACTAGCTGTACAAATGTGGGTGGTCACTATAATTGCTTATACTCAGTGTCCTCATCCATATAAGGGGAATATTAATAGTACCCTAAATGGTTATTGTGGGGAAGAAATGATACAAATCATGTAAAGTCCATGGCATTTAGAAAGCACTCAATAAATGTTAGCTATTATTATTATTTGGTACGGAGTAGACACACTTAAATGGGAGAAATTGAGAAATTATCAGAACAATATATCAAGATTTGGAAGTACAAACTGTTATTATATTTATCATACTGTCTGAATATAATCTTTCTGTATTCTGTTTAGCATGACAAATATTAATCATCAGGGAGAAAGATGCCTTGACAAGTATGAATACGTAATAAAATGTACATAATACCCTGATCATATTTTTAATTAAAACTGAAACCTCAAAGAAATTAGAATGAAATGTTTTATTCTTGAATGCAGAATGATAAATCATGTCAAGTTGGGCCCGTCTTTTTGTGTAAACTATCAAGACATAATTGTTTAACACATGAAATCTGAACACTGTATCAAATATTTTGTCAGAAAATCTTAAAGAGAAAAAATATATAACTACTCCATGGAATCCTTGGATAACTTACAGTCAGATGTCTATTTTCTCATGGCTATAAAAACTTTCTCTTTCTCTTTTCTTTTTAATATTTTCAAACAAAAGCAAAGTTATCAGGGTTATGGGAAAAGGCAGACCTATATGCGTTTGGCTCTGAATGCTTCCTGTTAAAGATAAAAGTATCAGAGAGCTAGGGGAATTAGAACAGAATTATGTTATTTAAACTTTTGTTGCCTGAGTAGGAAGAGTAAGCTACTGTCTCACCAACAGAGATATATGAGCTTGAAACAGCTTTTCAATGGTGAGAATGACTTTGCATATTATCTATCTCCCTCCTTTTTTTCTTGTTAATCCATCTTTTGGCAACAGTACACAAGTGTGAGATAAATGACCCCGAACACAGCAGTATATACCTGTTATTAATTGTTTTTTAAAATCTACATAAAGTCCCGTGGCCCAATATGACCTTCTGTTTCTGGTTTCATGAGCTGTTTTCACTAACCAGCTGAAATAACAAAACAATTCCATAATTGCTGCTTTCTTATTTAAGTTTAATAACCATAGGATTAATTTTCACATATTTAAGGTATATTTTTCACTGCCTTTAAAATTTAGACTGAAGCATTTACAAATAAAGAAATGATATAACACAACATATTGTCCATAGTTAAATATTTTTTAAAGAAGTTACATCTTATACCTGGGAAAGAGGACAAAAGCCTATTTTATGAAATAAAAGTTTTAAAACAAAGATAGCTATATTCATCTAAGTAGTTAAAGTGCAATGGACTGTGTCTCCCACTTCCTTACAACAAATGTGGTATTTTTAGTGAGAAAGTGTTTCGATACATACTTTTAATTTGCCTAAAGTTATTTCTAAAGGTTTTGCATCACCATAATTATTATTTGACAGAGAATTACAGAGTTTTTATTTTTATGTCTGATTTGATGTAAATAATACCACTTACAAAGTTGAGTGATGATGTAACTTTCTTAGAAGATTTCATTTATATTTTAATTTCTATAAAATGTTAGAATTTAAATACGTAGCTTACAAATAAGGTATACCTCATTTCAGTAGGTAATACAAATTTAGTCTTTTCAGAAATAGAAAGCTCTGTGGAAATGTTGATCCTTAGGTTTATGCTTTATTTCAACACACTAATCCAACTGATTTTAGAAGAAAGAAAATTCTGTCATATTACTTGCATGGCCTCCAGGAAGATTTCTTTTGAATGAATTTCAACTTGTTCAATATACCTACCTTAGTAAGTCAAGTATCCAAGTATCATTTATTAAATAAAGTGCCCTGTGATTATTCTTATTCCTTATATTTTGATACTAAGAGACTAACTAATATAGAATTTAGCCAGCTGGCTCTCACTAATATAATAAGAAATATTCAACATTCAGCAAATACATACTGAGTACCTTTTATATGCCAATCACAGGGACACAGTAATAAATAAGAAAGCTTCAGGCTCTGCCCCACGCAGCTCGCAATCTAATAGGAGAAACTGGCGTTTAGGTAAGCAATTATAAAACTGCATGGCTTGAAACTGCTAGGAATACTAGCAAATTATTTAAATATTCTAAGTTCTAAGTTACAGTTTCTTCACCTATGAAATGGTCAGGAATATCTACAAAATATAAATGTTCCGAAGATAGACTGAAAACAATTGATAACAATCTGCTTAGTAAAATGTCTAACACAGGGGACATAAATGATTAAGTATTGATTTTATTTTCCTTTTATATCATGTCATAACAGTTCTGTATAGTTTAATCCTTCTCACAACACACACACACACCCTATCTATATTCAATTTCCTGATAGCTACGGTCTCCTGTGAACCTCCTTTTGCCCTTATCTCTCTCTTCCTGTTATCCACCTTTGCTCTCATGTGCCTTTAGAGAGACTCTTTCCCCTTGACCAGGGCCTAAGCACAATCTTCAACTATCTCTAACACATACGTATTTTCTATTCTCAACCACCTAGCAAAACCTTAAGCAATGTATTGTCCTATCACTTTAGAAGGCCACACACAAGTATCCCAGTGGTGTGTTAGAGCTATTTATAGCTCAAGACAGTTCACTCCATCTAGTGAGAGTTGATTTTGTGCATTTTTCCTAATTTTGATGATCTCCTCCCAATTGCTTATCATGCAATGCCCTATTGGTCATTTGAAATCAACTATAGTGAAAATCTTTAAACCACAGAAACGTGAAAATTCTACATATCAGGACTTCTTTCCACCATAGGGAGACATTTTACTACCATACAACCTTCCAGTACTCAGCAAGAGGCTACGGATTAGATTGCCAATTTTGGCAGGGCCACAATATTAGAGTGGGATAGACAAAGCCAAGAACTCTGCCATGGGGTAGAAAGTGAGCATGTGATTAGAGTCCACTTCAAATCCCCTACCTCTTCCATCTAGGGCCACAGAAGCCACTCAAAAGTAAAAAATAGCATTGAAAGAGGCAGAGAATTTCCTTCAGATTTCCCAAGGTCTGAAATGGGCACATAAAGTTTACCTTGTTGACAGAGCTAATAGAAGGTCAAGAGGTAAATTCTTTTCAAGAATTCTCTAAGATTATCTGTGTGATGTAACCCTTTCTGGGATACTTCTGGCTCCTGGAGCATTTTGCAAAACAGCAATTGATCTTCCATTCAGCTCCTCAAACAACTGGCCCACCGCCTTTCTGCTGGGACTTTCAAAGCAGCAACCATGTGTCCCTCTTGCCCTCCACCCACCGCCCAAGACAGATGATTGAGTTTCACAACTTCATTCTGGGTTGCTTGTCTCTGAAGCAATCATCTAGCGCTGTTGTTGGTGATTATTTGTTTCATTTTGTTTTTTTAATAAGAGCTTTATTCCGGGTTTACTGCAGGGAAACACAGTAAATAGGTTAAGTAAGGGAAAATGATAAAGTTGCAAAACTCTCATGATGAGTTTTTGCTTACATTCATGGAAATATAAATGGAGTGGAACTAACCTGTTTTATATTAATTTATTTTATTCATTTTCATGTTAAGAAAATGTAGGCTAGATTCAGTTTCTCTATACTACTTCATTTCTAGGACTCATCAGCCAAAGAGGGTCAAATCTTCTTTTTGGTCTATAAACATTCTTAGGTATCTTTTTTGATAAATGAAGACCAACCAACTAACATACTGTCACCTTGCTCAGCTGTACATTATCTTAGATTTGTGACCTAACTGTTGTTCTGTCTTTCATTGATAAATTTCCTAAAATTCTATTCTTATCCAACCTCACCTCTATAAAAAATATTAGTAACTATTTCAAAATCTACTAGTCACGTTTTACTCCTTAACAAAACTGATGTCTTTGTTTCATTTGATAGAGTTTCTCGTTCTCTAATGACTTTGTACTTACCACTGCCTAAAAAGTTCTTCCCCATGTCAGTGCATGGCTTCTCATCCTTTGGATGTGATCTCCTTAGCGATGTCTTCCCCGACTTCCTTATTAAAGTAATTCCTCTTCACCCTCTATTATGTTACCCCTGCTTTATTGTCTTTAGGGTCACAATTGAAAGTTTTCTGAAATGTTAAAGTCTTTGTTTATTTAATTATTTTGTTGTTGTTGACTTCTTAGCAAGAGCAAGTAAGCGATATGAAATGGACTTTTTGTAGCTCATTTCCCTTCATACCTTCAGAAACTAGAATATAGTCTGACACATATTGTTGAAAAATAAAATAATTCTCTCTTTGATACTCTCTTCCTTGAGCTTCCAGAATTCTATTTGCTCCTGCTATTTTCTCCTACTCCTCTACATGTTTTTCATAATTTATTTTTTGAAAGATATATTTTTCACTTTTAAAATGAAATGGCTAAAAGGAAAGATAGCCAATTTTTTTTAATGTTGACCAAATAATACAAATAAGAAGCTAAATAATCTCTAAGGCAACATTTATTAAATTCTAGAAAACTCAAAAAAAAATTCTTCCTGATAATCTATATTTTCTTAATCTAGCATGACAATTTATTTTAAACTTGCATTATTTTGTCTATTGACTTTGGTAAATATAGACTTAAAATATGGAAATGGAATCCTGACAGAACTGTGTTTCACTTTGGTTAAACTTCTATATTAAACCATTTTAACTCAAATTTTTCATCTCTAAATGGCTGTACATTATATGTTAGGTTGTAAAACTGAAGACATTTTACAAATTTATAAAACAATTACTATATGCCAAGACAAGTAGCAACTCTGGTTTATCTTTGTTATTTCTGCTACTGAAACAGTCACTATGCCATTAAGCATTGTCTTCACTGCATCATCATAGCAAATATTTTTTTTCAGCAAGTTTATATATTACAGTAAAGAAAAAGTGATAAAATTTAGAAGCCAGCCCTTTGATCTTTTACAACAAAGACAGTAAAATGGATTGCGTGTCTCGGGCTTGTTGTTGGATTCAGTTGGAATGCACCTAGTCTGCTAGCAAGTGTCCTTTCTAGTTGGAAGTTCATCTTAACTAATTAGTACTTGTGCTGTACTAATTATTAAATATTTAGAATATTTCCCCTGCTTATGCCAACCCTTATCTAATTGGTCTTGATTAGGTGGAATACTATTTTAAGAAGGAGTTTGAAAAAGTGGTGATTGCTTACTGATGTCTGCCACAGGAGTGGGGGAAAGCAATGTTGGTTTTCATAATTCAATACATTGTGGTCTTCATGATAATGTCTGTGATGGAAAGCCCTTGAGCGAACTTGAAAAAGAAGTATAAATACTAATAAAATTCTAATAATCTCTGTATTTTGAACTCTTTATAAATACTAATATGCTTTCTAGAAATGAAGGAGGTAAACTTAGATGATCATTTTTATTTTACAAGTTTTTGATAAACTTAAGTACTTTAATTTGAAGAGGATTCAAAGCTAGATTATATAAGATAGTAGTAAATTTATAAAGTAAAAATTTGTTTTGAGATGAACAGTACTTGTGATAATATTATATTTTGTCATTATCAGAAATGCCTGGGTTTATCATTTCTGAATCTGACTAGAAAATTGCTGTTTTAGTCAAAACAGGCTTTTCAAACATTCTGTACATTCTGAATCTCTCTTAGAAAAGAACTAGGAGGGCTCAGAGTGATGGATTTGGTTGGAAATGTCAAGTCTGAAAGATTTCAAAGCATTAATCATAAGCATGAATAATTTTTACTACCTCACGGTGGAGAAGAATCACAGTATAGGAAGGTTCTCCAATGTGGAGCCCAGCACCCCCACGGGGGGATCGTCCCAGGGGCATTTCTCTGGTATAGTTACTATTAATGATTGTTCCATTTAGTTTGTTTAGCTGACTACAGAAAAATGACAGTTCTGATGTTCTTTTAGTCACTCTTGTGTTGCTTCTGCTCAGGGAGGTCTCTACATTCCTGTATAGGCAAGAATGCAACTTTCCAAAATCTTGTGTCCCTGAAGCAAACATCTAGCCTATTTGGTGATGTCTTTAAAATCTTACTGCTTATGATATTAGGAGAAAGCGGGAGAAAATTTGTTTCTTTTCTAAAAGTCTCAAAATTTTAGTATCTATTGGAAAAATAACATAGGGAATCTTTGTGCCTTTGCGAAAGGTCACATGAGTCATGGGGGATGAAGAGTATGCTGAACTTTGCAGCATGGGATTCCCTAGCTGGTAATGCTGTGAACAATTTTGCTTCACTTTGTCCATTTTATGTTTTAAACAGTAGATTTCTTTTGGAGATAATGTTACACCATTATGTAAACTGTTAAAGCCATTAATAATTTAACAAATATTAATATTTATTTACTATGTACTTCATACTGTTCTAACTGCTTGGCGAAAATCCATGAGCAGAGCAAAGATCCCAGCTCTAGTGGAATTTAAACATTATAGAGGGTAAAGACAATCAACATAATAAAGAAGTAAATTATATGTGTATACATGCAGACATATATATATGGTTAATTAGTTAGTTATAGTGATTTAGATATTGAAACATGCTGTTGAAAAGTAAGAGCAGAATAAAAGGGATTGATAGTGCTGTCTTGAGTTGGGGAGATTGCAGCATTGAATAGAATGGTCATAGTTGGCATAATTGGACAGCTGAAAGTTTAAGGAAGACTTGAAAATGGCAGTGGAATGAGTTACATAGATCTGGAGTAGAGGGTGCATTTCTAATAAAAAGGAATAGCTAAAGCCAAGACTCTGTGGGACAGTATATACATGGCACAGTCAGTTGCTGGTGTTGAGCCAGGGAGGACAGCGGCGAATAGTAGGCAGAACTGAATACAGAATTTGTGGATCCCATATGAAATGAAAATATAGGATGCCATATTCAAAAATTATTAAGAATTTAAAGACAATGACAGCAGAGCATTAAACCAGGCAGGAGGCCCTTCTAAGCACAGACCCTTGTGCAGCAGCACGGGTCACAAATCCCTGAAGCCAGCCCTGGTAGAAGAGATCAGGTCTTAGAGCAGTATGGAAAGAGGATCATGCAGGGCATAATAGGCCATGTAAGAATTTTGACTTTTTATTATCCTTGATGTTAGGTCCCATTGATCTAAATCACTGCTCTGTCTCAAAGCCCTCATTTCAGTAATGAGGACACTGAGATCCAGAAAAGTTCATATACTAATCTAAGGTTAGACTCCTAGGTTTTTGTAGAATCAGCTTCTCATTATCCATGTAATCCTCAAAAGGGCCACCACCTTTCCATTCGCCTTCCATCCCCTTACAAAGATAGACAGAAATCATAATGATGTGGTCACATACTATGCGGGAGAGTCTGGACCACAGAGTCAGACTGTCTGTCTTTGAATTACTACTCTACTATTTAGTAGCTGTGTGACCAGAGTATGCTACTTAACATTTCTTTACCTTGATTTTCTTATTTGTAGAATGGGGATAATTTTAGCAATTCATCTGTTAGAGTTGTTACCATGATTGATATTTATAATTAATTTCTTTGCACCAGCTTCTAAGGAGTGTCTAGTTAATGTCAATACATTTTTTTCTCACTCCAGGACAAAATACACTTTTTCTTCTTTAAGTGATTTATGATCCCTCTTTTTCAGCATTATCTACTCTGTTTGGATATATTCATTCATATATTCACTCATTTATTCATTCATTCACTTATTTTATTGAGTGCCTACATGTGCCAAGAACAGTGCGTGGTGCTGAAGATGAAGAGTGACTGTTGTCAATGTGTGAATGTGTGGATGGGTTCATATGTATCCTTATCTGTGTATGTGTGGAGATTTAAATAGATATTCAAATATATACCTGTACAGTTTTATCGTATGATTTTTTTCTAGTCAACAGCAATGAGAATCCACTAGAATCCTAGTTGTCTTTTTTTTTACTAAACTATATAGATATCGCATTTTCAGTGAAGAGTATACCTATATGACATAGACTTTGTAGAGCTATTATATCAAACAGAATTATAAATTTCTATGCCAATTAACTTTGTGATATCATTAATTTTGGTCTAGATTCAATGTTTGTTTCTATCTAGGGTGATTATTGTGTTTAGAGAATAAACCTGAATAGGAATTAGCAAATTTATCCAGTTTGGAAATAGCTACTCCTGTTTATTTTTTCTGTGCATATGTAAGCAAGTTGAGGTTGATCAGTTTTAAAAGTTTTGATTGATCTACTTTTTTCTTTATTAATAAGGTAGACATTTTTATTTCTTGGAATTATACTTTATGTTCTCCCAAATTTTATTTATCACTCAAAAAAATTCTTTTTTTTTTCCAAATTAAAATTCTAGTAAGAGATTGAATATTTCATTTGTGGAAGGTTTCATATTAAAAATAACAAAGGATTATCAGCATTAGAGAAATTAATGTGAAATAGAAATATATACTTTTATTCCCATTGTGTCACATTTATCAGACAATTTGACAGCAAATATCTTTGAATTGTTATATTCTACCTATGTTTATACAAAAGGTACAAATTTAATATTTGCATTTATTCTTTATTACTAGTAATAGATATTTTTGTTTTTTATTTAAATTATTTTACTTATTATGATATTTCTCCCTCACACAGTTCACACAGATCTCAATAATAACCAAAGCCATTATGTTAGAAGTTATTTTTTATTAACTTCTAAATAACTTTGTTCTTCCCACTATATAAGTGTTATATTGAAGAGAATGAGAGCTTTTGTGTACCTAGGAAATACATATTCTAGGGTACTTTTCTGTCTCCTTCCTCAAAATTCATATGTTTGGACCAAACCCCCTGATGTGACTGTCTTTGGAGAGAGTCTACCAGAAGGTAATTAAGGTTAAATGAGGTCACAAGGGTAGGGTTCTGATTTGAGAGGATTAGTTTCCTTATAAGAAGGACACCAGAGAGCTTTCACACTCTCTCTCTCTCTCTGCTATGTGAGGACATAGCAAAAGGCTGACTGTCTGCAAGCCAGGAAGAGGGCCCTTACCACAAACCAAATCGACCAGCACCTTGACCTTGGACTTCTCAGTCTCCAGAACTGTGAGAAACAAATTTCTATTGTTCAAGCCATCTAGTCTATGGGATTTTGTTATGGCAGCCTGAGCAGACTAAGGCCAATTCTCAGAAATTCTAGTTTGATAGATCTTGGATGGGACAAAAACTATGATATGTTAACAAGAGCCATTGCTCAGCAGGTTGATTTGCCATATTGAACCCAACAGTGCCCTGAGGAGTTTCTTTCTCCAGAGGCTGCCAAATGTTCATTGTCCCTCCTGATGAAATGGCTTCTGGCAAGTGATTGGAGAAAAATTTAGCTCTACCCTTGAATTATAGTCATGTAAGTTGGACAGATTCTTCCGCCTCTCTAAGCCTCATTTTCTCTACTTATAAAATGGTAGCAATACTGGATTGCTGTCTGGCACATAGGAGGGACTCATTAAATGATTGCTTGCTCTTAGGCACAAGATCTCTTTTATAAGTCTGAAGCTTTATCTATTTAACATTACATTTCTTCATCATAAAATTGGAACCTGTAGCATGCCACTGATAAACAACGTCTTTGTCTTAATGATTTATTTATTTTGTCATATTATGGCACTCATAAAAAGAGAAGGTTAACCTTCCTAATTTGGTTTCAGAGTAGCAAGACGAGGGAAATGAGATTCCTATGATTTTATTTAATAATTTTTGTCATCTATGGCACTTACATTGAAAACCATAGAACAACTGACATATAGAATGTTATTATACTTTTGGGCCAGGTGCAGTGGCTCACACTTATAATCCTAGCACTCTAGGAGGCTGAGGTGGGAGGATATCTTGAGCTAGGTGTTCAAGACCAGCCTGAGTCCTGAGCAAAAGTGAGACCGCCATCTCTACTAAAAATAGAAAAAATTCACCTGGGTGGTGGTGCTTGCCTGTAGTCCAAGCTACTCAAGAGGCTGAGGCAGGAGGATTGCTTGAACCCAGCAGTTTGAGGTTGCTGTGAGTTAGGCTGATGCCACAGCACTCTAGCCTGGATGACAGAGTGACACTGTCTCAAAAAAAAAAAAAAAATGTTACTCTTTCATGTTTTGGTTTTTAGTTATTGCTAATTGGTTTATTATTCCTTCTAATCACATATATTACTATAGATGGAAGATAATTTTATTTTAATGTTAATTTTTGAAGTGTGCCAATCTGCCTCTTAGCTGTTTCTATGTGGCCCACCACTCTTTGTTGTATTCCAATACTTTGATTCCTTTTTTATTAATAGCATGGGATAATATTTCCTTTTCAATTGTTGCTGTTGTTTTAAATTCCTTGTTCTGAGTTAAAAAATTAATGTATAAAATTTAAATGAAAAAGTAACAGGGAGACTTTTTAATATTTATGTCTGGTAAAAAATTTTAAAACAAGAAGGAATTAATTTCCATTTCACTCTGTACCTCTCAATAACTCCTATGTTTCAAAGAAGTCCTCATTGGAAAAACTGTGGTGCATCCAGAGTGAATAGCTCAACAAGTACCTAGAGTCCTCATTTGACATTTGACATTTCCCATAGAGACCAGTAAGATGTGACTTAATCCCTGGCATTTGGACATAAATTAAACATAGTACCCCAACTGGTTGAGTAGATGATTTTCTAGTGTGACAGAATAAATGAAATAAGAAGTTCACTGTAGCAACAAAAATATGTGAAGAGAAATGGCTTGGCATTTTATCATATCATTGTCTAATATATTGATTTGTACCTGAGAAACATTCAATGTGCTTTCTTGCAGCTGTGATTTTCAGTTTGCTTAAAGGTAAATAGGAAAGACTTTTAAAGAGGTCCTGGTTTAGAGTCTTCCTTTGAAGGCAGTGGATACATTTTTATTATTGCCTGCCAAACCGTCAGAACATTGGGACTTCTGTATTTATTGATTTTTAACGCATACCCTAAAAGTGCATAAGCCAAAATACATTGATATAATGATACCTGTGTTGAGAAATATTTTTATTGGATAAGTAAAAAACCCACTTACATGCTAAAATACTTTAATCTATTGACATGTGGTATTTATAGAAGATAAATTAAAAACCTCTTTAATTAAAATTGCCATTGTTGATTCAAGCTATTGATATGTTACAATAACGTAAATGTCTTATAGAATTGGTATTTTTGTAACTGCCATACCTTCCCAGTACGCAGGCACATGTGGATTATTGTGCTTCACTTTATAGTGCTTTGCAGTTACCGTGTTTTCCAGAAATTGAAGCTTTGTGGCAACCCCATGTCTAGCACATCTATTGGTGCCATTTTTCCAACAGCAGTGTTCACTTCATGTCTTGTGTTACAGTTTGGTAATTCTCAAAATATTTCATACTTTTTCATTATTTTATCTGTTATGGTGATCTGTGATCACTGATCTTTGATGTTACCATTGTAATTGTTTTGGGGTGCCATGAAACGCACTCATATAAGATAGTAAACTTATTTGATAAATATTGTGTTTGTTCTGACAACTCTTCCAGCCATTTCCCCCCATCTCATCCTCTCCTGGGCTTCCCTATTCGCTGAGACACAACGACATTGAAATTGGGCCAATCACCCTACTATGACCTCTAAGTGATCAAGTAAAATTAAGAGTCACAGTTTTCCCACTTTAAATCAAAAGCTAGAAATGATTGAGCTTAGTGAGGAAGGCATGATAAAAGCCAAAATGAGCTCAAAGCTAGGCCTCTTGTGCCAAACAGTTAGCCAAGTTGTGAATGCAAAGGAAAAGTTCTTGAAGGCAATGAAAAGTGCTACTCCAGTGAGTACATGAATGATAAGAAAATGAAACAGCCTTATTGCTGATACGGAGAAAATTTTAGTGGTCTGGATAGAAGATCAAGTTAGCCAAAAAAATTCCCTCAAGCCAAAGCCTAATAAAGAGGAAGACCCCAGCTCTCTTTAATTCCGTGAAGGCTGAAAGAGGTGAGGAAGCTACAGAATAAGTTTTCAGCTAGCAGAGATTGGTTCATGAGGTTTAAGGAAAGAAGCTGTCTCCATAACATAAAAGTACAAGATGAAGCAGCAAGTGCTGATGCAGAAGCTGCAGCAAGTTATCCTGAATATCTAGCTAGGATAATTGATGAAGATAGCTATACTAAACAACATATTAATATTTTCAACGTAGGCAAAACAGCCTTATATTGGAAGAAGATGCCATCTATACCTTCCATAGCTAGAGAGGAGATGTCAATACCTGGCTTCAAAGCTTCAAAGGACAGACTGATTCTCTTGTTAGGAGCTAATGCCCCTTAGGTTACTTTAAGTTGAAGCCAATGTTCATTTACCATTCCAAAATCCTACAATCCTTTAAGAATTATGCTAATCTACTCTGCCTGTGCTCTATAAATAGAACAGCAAAGCCACGATGACACCACATCCATTTAGAACATGATTTACTTAGTATTTTAAGCTCATTGCTGAGACATACTGCTCAGAAAAAAAAAAAAAAGATTCCTTTCATAATATTAGCACTCATTGACAAAGCACCTGGTCACCCAAGAACTCTGATGGAGATATACAAGGAGATTAATGTTGTTTTCATGACCTCAGCCTATGGATCAGGGAGCAATTTCAACTTTCAAGTCTTACTATTTAAAAATACATTCATAAGATTATAGCTGCCATATAGTATGATTCCCCTGATGGATCTGGGTGAAGTAATAGAAAACACTCTGGAAAGGATTCACCATTCTGGATGTCATTAAAAACATTCAGGATTCAAAAGAGGAGGTCACAATAGCAACATTAATAGGAGTTTGGAAGAATTGATTCCAACCTTCATGAATGACTTGGCGGGTTTTAAGACTTCAATGGAAGAAGTAACTGCAGATGTGGTGGAGCTAACAAGGGAACTAGAATTAGAGGTGGAGCCTGAAGATGTAACTGCATTGTTGCAATCCCATGATCAAACTTGAACAGAAGAGGAGCTGATTCTTATGCATGAGCAAAGTGCTTTCTTGAAATGAGATCTACTCCTGGTGCAGATGCTGTGAACGTTGTTGAAATGACAACAAAGGATTTAAAATATTACATAAACTTGCTTGATTAAAGCAGCAGCAATGTTTGAGAGGGTTGACTCCAATTTTGAAAAAAGTTTTATTGTGGGCAAAATGCTATCAAACAGCATTGCATGCTGCAGAGAAATCTTTCATGAAAGGAAAAGTCAATCAATATGGAAATTCATTGTCTTATTTTAAGAAATCGCTACAGCTCTACTAACCTTCAGTGACTACTACCCTGATTAGTTAGCAGCCATCAGCATCTAGATAAGACCCTCCACCAGCAAAAAGAATAGGCGTTGCTGAAGGCTCAGATGACCATTGGCATTTTTAGCAATAAAGTATTTTTAAATTAAGGTGTGCACATTTTGTTTTAGACATAATGTATTGTACACTTTATAGACTACAATATAATGTAAACATTAATTTTATATGTACTGGAAATCCAAAAAAATTTATGTAACTCACTTTATTGTGATACTGACTTTATGGCGGTGGTCTGGAACCAAACCTGCAATATGTCTGAGGTATGCCTGCACACACAGTCCTATATTCTCTCAAACCAGTAAGGTTTTTCCTCACCGTCTATTATATATGAAAAATATGTTCAATAATATACTGAATCACAAATAATTAGTAGGTAGCTTAGAAACTTGACATGAAAAATATGAATGATCTCCCTTTTCCAATGCAATCATTAATACTGTGTGACCATTTATTTAATCAGGCTTTTAAAATCATAGATCAACAATTATTTATATGGTAATAGTATCAGCAAATTAAAAAATTGTGTTAAAGGAACTGATTTAATCACATTTTAATAGGAAGACAATTATAATAAAAACCATTCCAAGAGAAGTGTTTTTAACAATTAAGTTTTCTTGGCAAATCCACTTAAAAGTACAGCTTAACTTTTCAGAGATATTGTACAAGCTATAATCATTTCAGTTGAAGACCAATGAGCCAAGAGCATATGCCAGACACCTGGGTGAGAATGAGTGCATCATGGCCCCTTCACCAAGGAATTTCCTTGTACTGGAAACTGAAACTGTTAGATAAATATATTTATAAAAGATAGGTCCAATGAGGGCCTTAAGATAGTGAGAGGCAGGTTACCCTGAGATTTGAAGCAGAGAGAGATCAAATATATTTGGGCAACAGAAAAATACAGTTCATCAAGTAGATCACATTTGAGATGGGCCTTAATGTGTTAGTAGATATTTTATAGATGCAGATGAAAGTGATGACTATAGAAATATTTTATGCCAGAAATACTTTCTCTAGCAGATTTATCGATCTCTCGGTAGTATTCCCATGTTCTTCTAGAAACAGAATTCTTTCTTCAAATGGGTTTTCTGTGGAAGTCCTATGTATAAAACTGGTTGAAGTGCATTAGTTCAACTGAGAAGGGCAGAAAATTAGAGGCCTGGATTCTCCATCTTCATTTTTTTCACTATTTGCCCCCGCTAACTCTTTTTATCAACATCTCTGAGTATATATGCTACAGTTTGAAACAGCACATTTTGTATTATAATCATTGGAAAGCATAACAACTATTATTTTAATAATAGAAATTATAGAAAGTATAGCTGAAGGGAAGCATCTAGGCTCATAGGAATATATGAACCTGCAGTTCAGTATTTTTCAAGGAGAAGGAAAGGGGTAACTCCAACAGAGGACTCCTATTAGAATCTCCAGGAAGGCATGAAATTTTTACATTAACAAAAGAAGACTTTTAAAAATGAATAATATTGATGTAGAATATAAGATAACTGTAGGAGGTAATGGGAAATGTGACAGAAATGGTAATTTGGGACCATATTCTAAAGTCCTAGAATGCCAGGCTGGCACATGTAGTTGTACAGGTTGGATCCTGCACAACCCAAGGCATCGTCACTCACAACTGGCTACATGCACAATCTGAGCAGCTGTGCATGAATGACTGTGAAAGTAGAGGATATTACACTTAATTTGGATAACAATAGAGAATCTTTGAATTTTTTCAAGCCTGAGAATACTATGATTGCTTTTGAACCTTATGCAAATTTATCTTGCAGTGTTTTGTAAAATGGCTCAAATTCCAGAAACAAGAATGTAGAATATTCCAAATGTGATGGTCTGTTGGAAGAAGGAACTGAGTTTGTAATTTGTTTAGAAGGGAGAGGTAAAGCAAAAATGGCTCACATATTTTCCCACATGACCAGAGGAATTGTACCTTGACAGAAATAAAAAAAAAGATCATGTTTATGGTAACTGGGACAGAGTAAGAGATAGAATTAGTTCTCTTTTGACCATTTCAAGTTACTATGAATAATTCTGTCATACTAAATGGAAATAGGCTATAATTCTTCCTCCAAGGCTTTATTTTTCTTTGTCTTTTCTTCTCTTTCAGGCTGAAGTCATTGATGTGAGTTATGGAACTGCAGATGATTTAAAAAGGATTAAAAAAATGAAAAATGTAACAAATCAGATTGCACTCCTGAAATTAGGAAATCTGCCACTGCTTTATAAGGTTGGTCCAATGGATGTTATTTGGTGGTTGGGTTAATATTTTGTTTTGTTTCTTTGGAGTTATATGCCTTTGTGAGTGTCAGTGTGTGTGAGAGAGACAGAGAGAAAGACAGAGACACACACACACAAAGGGCGGCGGGGGGGGGGAGAGAGATAGTGGGGGCAGGACACAAAGAGATTAAAAAATTGATGTCCTTATTCCTTTATACAGGAGATACATTAAGCTAGGTACTGGTGTATTTGTGGGAACTTGATAAAATTGGCATACTCTTATAATAGTACATATCTGGAGTGCTAAAAACAAAAACCATAGTGTTCTTAATTCATGACATGTGTGAAACTTCTAATCTATTGTCAAAACATTACCATGGGTTTATGTTAGTTTTATATTCCTTAGTGATTGATTTTGTCAACTGTATAACTTCAGAGTTACTGATTGTACTCAGGAATTTAATTCAAATATAATATTCTAAGGAGAAGCAGGATTTTTGTTTATTTTAATTAAATAGAAGTTTATTAACTCTCATCCAATAGATGTATTTACATAATTAAAGCAGCCCAATCTATGTTTCTGATAACAAACTACTGCCACAGCCAGCCACTACTGGTCATTCTTTCTTCATTTTCTTTTTCTATTTTTTTTTTTTTTTTTTTTTGCAAAAAACGTTAGTGTAGCTATGTCACCAGAACTCCCTGGTTCTGAATATATATTAGATTTCTCCTCATCCAACCTTAAATGGGCTTTGCTAATTCTCTGGTCCAAAAAAGTTTTCAGAAATCTGTGAGCACACTCAATCAGGGAAAAAGAGAACATCCCGTGCCTATTTTTTATTATCTATCAATGATGCCCATATACTTAAATCAGTGTCTAATAGTAGATAATAGGCCAAAATTTTAAAATAGTCTTGAAAATAATATATGGTGATATTAATTTTTTGCTATTTTTTCAATATGTATTAAATGCCTTAAAATAATATTTTGACCTAACAATTCCTGTTCAATCAATGTATTCTAAGAGGGGTGGGAAGGAAGAGATGATAAACACAGTGATAACCAATGATGAAACAAAATATTAGAAATGATATCTATGTCCAGTGTAGTAGTGGGAATAATGCTGCCTTTATCCAGCTGAATGCTATAAAACAATTCAAATGAAAAGGGGAATATTTAATGGCATGTGAAAATCCTCATAAATAAAACAAATAAGTTATAAAGAGAACATTTATAGTAATTATAATACTAATGGTTATAGTATTTAGGTCATTAAATATGAAATGTCCGATTTTGAATCCAAAGTTTAGTTTATATCTCAAACAAGAAGCAGTACTTACTATTAACCAAAGTATGTGCCTAAACTATCGATACAGTTTTGCCATCTTAACAGTAGCTTGCTTATGCCAGCAGCAAAGAAGCCTGGAAAGCGAGTGGCAATGAAATCGCAAAAGGCATTTTCCACAGCTTGTTGAGAATTCAATATTTTTCCTTGCAAGAAGTGGTCCAAAGCTTGGAAGAAGTGGTAGTCAGTTGGTGCAAGCTCTGGTGAATATGGTATATGACAGAAAGTTTCAAAGTTCAGCCTCTGTAGTTTGAGCAGCGTTGTTTGTACGACATGTGGTTGAGCTTTGTCTTGCAAGAGGATTGGCCTGTCTCTGTTGACCAATCTCAGCTGCTTCATTGTGAGCATCCTCATCATTTTGTCCACCTGGTTGCAGTAGACATCCACTATGATCTATTGACCAGGCTTCATGAAGCTGTAGTGGATAATACCAGCGCTATACCACCAAACAGACACCATTAGCTTTTTTTGATAACTGTTTGGTTTTAGATTGTGTTTTGGCACTTCATCTTTATTCAATCATTATGACAAATGCTTGCAATTATCAAAAAGAATCCGTTTTCATCACATGTAACAATGTGGTGTAGAAATGGTTTAACTTTAGGTAGTGACAGCAAAGAAAGGGAAGCTTTGAGATGATTTCTGCCCTGACACTCATTTAATACATGCAGTACCCACCTATCCAGCTTCTTTACCTTGCCAATTTGTTTCAGATGGTTCAATATTGTTGGAATGGTAATGTCAAATCTTGCTGCTAATTCACACATAGGTTGAGATGGATTTGCTTCCACTATAGCTTTCAGCTAAGCGTTATCTGCCTTGGTCTCAAGTCACCCACTTGGTTCATTTTCAAGATTAAAATCACCAGAATGGAACTTCTCAAACCGTCGATGTACTTACTGTATATTCATTAGCCACATCCTTCCCAAACACTTTGTTGATATTTTGAGCTGTCTGTGCAGCACTGGTTTCACAACAGAGCTCATATTTGAAAATAACACGAATTTTTGACTTCTCCATGGTTTTACAAAAATTGCTCTAAAAAAAATTTGAAAGATAATCACAAGTGAAACCATGTGTTTGAAAGAATGAGGATGTATTGTCCCAATAAAAATAAAACAAAAAGTGTCAAAGTGAAATGCCATAAATATCAACTGTCAAACTTAGTACTTAAGGAAATCAGACATTGCATACTTAATAACACATGGTCAATAATGTGGACTAAACATTTTCTTAGCATTTTTTAATATATTATCACATTAGCCTTCACAATAACTATATTGTTGAGGTAGGGACTATTATTATTATCTTCAATTTACAAATTGAGATGAGAAGGCAGAAAAAGGATAAGTGACTGTCTCAGAGATACAAAAATCTCATTAAATGAAACAATCGGGATATCTACCTAGGCTGTCTCATCTCGGATCCTGAGTCTTTTATGTGTATGTCTCTCTCTGTGTGTGTATGTGTGTAGCTAGCATAGATCAGTAGATAGATGATTAATGTTTTAAAATAGAATTTTTAACTGAGATTCTAAGATAAAAGAGTGGACATTTCAAAGTGAGCTACCAAACATCAATGCTTCAAATGAAATAATTGGAAATATTGTTAAAAACCTCCCTCATATCTAGGGCATAAAAGGTTTGGAGATTGGTAGGAGAAAATTTTGTGAAGAGGAATTTTGGAGAGACCTATGGTAAGTTCCACTGTATGCCTGGTGACTGGTGCTTCAGTGGAACCATACAGAGGGATTAATGTGTATGTCCCCTGCAATGTGGAGGACATGGTGGACTGGTGCCTGATTTTACCTGAGAAACCTCAGGACAAGAGATGAGTTTGCTGTGCATCTAATAAATGAGCACAAAAGGATCTTCTGTGTTGGAATTGGCCTGCATCCACATAGTTGGAAGCAGAAAAATATGTGTGCTTCCCACAGACCAGACATGGGCACATGTTACGGTGAGCCAATGTGGTCTGCCTTCACTCCTGCACGGACTTGCCTCTTGGAGTGGTGATGCATGAGACAGTGACTAGCCAGATTAGAGCTGCATTTGTCCAGATCAAGGAAACTGCAGTAGGTACTTCTTCACTTAACTCACGTAGTGCCCACGAGGTCCAAAGGCAGCCTTAAACATCTGTGAGCCCCAGAGGGCTGAAGCTCCTATAAGACAGGCAGGATAAAGTCAGAAAAATCCTTCTGCTTGAACCTCTAATTTCTAAGCCCTCTCCAACACCAGAGAGGTAAGAGTATAGTTACAGTACATGGGGAAGGAAATAAAACAGACCATACTCCCTCCCTAACAGCAGACCTGAGCTAGTGGAGGGGCAAGAAGATGAAATGTTAAATCAAGGGTAGAATTTTGATTATATCTGTGGTCCCCAACTCCTGGGCCGCAGACCAGTACCAGTAAGTAGCCTGTTATGAACTGGGCCTCATAGCAGGAGTGAGCAGCCCGCGAGCAAGCCAACCTTCATCTGTATTTATGGCCACTGCCCATCACTCGCATCACTGCATAAGCTCCGCCTCCTGTCAGATCAGCAGGGGCATGAGATTTTCATGCGAGCGCCAACCCTACTGTGAACTGTGCATGGAAGGGATCTAGGTACTCCCTATAAGAATCTGATGCCTGATGATCTGAGGTGGAGCTGAGGCAGTGATGCTAGTGCTGTGGAGCGGGTGCAAATGCAGATTATCATTAGCAGAGAGGTTTGCACAGTAAATGTAATGTGATTGAATCATCCCCCGACCATCGCCCCGGCCCCGCAACTCCACCCCCTGTCTGTGGGAAAATTGTCTTCCATGAAACCAGTCCCTGGTGCCAAAAAGGTTGGGGACCCCTGCATGACATGAATCTTATTCAACCTACCAGTAACTAAAATGTTATATGTGATAGATAGGGGCTGATTATATAATTGGTTAGAAAGAATTTAGATGATTTCTACGTCTTTATACATATGTTTCTGTACTTCTAAATGTTGTAAGCAGAAACAATGTCTTTAAAAATTCAGCTTGAAATAAGTCACTTAAATCTTTCTCTAACAATGCTTATATGCCAAATACTCAAAATCCTCACCAGTACATAATGGGTTAAAACAAAACAAGTTTCTTTGTATTTGCTATGGAGAATATGTACATTATGAAACCCTTTGGCCATATCTACAAAGTAGTGAATTAGTGGTTTATCTGGAATAGGACACAATTGTCAAGACCCTGATATCATTTTACCTGATCATTTTCCTTATAGGCCTGTGAATAAATTAACAGAGTTCTATGCAGAATGCCTCCTCAGGCAGTCTTGCCACAAACTTGACAGTCATCTAGGCAGAGGAGACACGATGTCCTCTCTTTAACGTTTTAAATTCCATAGTAGCCATCTCTGTTTTCTGTGGATTGTCCCAGAGATTTGGAGTAAGTAATTGATACTACATCTATTAATACACATTCACATGGTTAAAAAAAAAAAAAAGAAAGAAAGAAAGAAAAGAAAAGTGTGTGTATACCACACAATTACAGCCAAGTCTGCTTCACCTGTCCATCGAATACATTCTGGGGCCGAAATTTGAAAGTGAGGTAATACAGTAATACATTTAGGTTGAAAAAGGCAGAGGACCAACTGACTTCTTTGTGAATCACAACTGTTAATCATAATTCTAAATGAGCATTTGGTTGGGAACTTGCAGCTGAATGAGTAAAGAGAAAAGTTCATCTTATTTTAGCTGTGCAGTATTTACTAAATTGTAGTTCAAAAATAAATTTGGAAAGGAATCTGTACATCTGAGATAGGAAAGGCAAACCATGTGCTTTCAAGCATGGTTATGATATTAAATTATTAGATAAACTCCTATGAAAAGAAAAATAATCTACAGCCAAGAGGGTGATGATCTCATTAGTTTTATCATAAATACCATATATGTGTTAATTTAATCTCTAGGAAGAGATTGATGAGAAAATGCCCACATTGTGCAGCAGGAACTATGAAACACAAATGCCCTTGTGTTACATGCCTTGACATCTACACGTTGTTGCTGCAGGAAAAAGTGAACCAAGTTCCCCAGAACTGTTTGTGCCAGTTTCCTTAAGCTTAAACCTTGTAGGAGAGGCTTTAGATTCATTTTAGTTTTGTGTTTATAGCAATTTATGTTATGGGAGAGGGCTTTAATTCTTTAAATTTTCCAACAAAATAGTCTTTTATTTGTCATAATGGACTCAGAACTCTCTCAGTAACAATCTGAGACATAGTAAAGCAGGCCCTGAAACCCTCACAAATTTCCAAATTGCTGAATAGCACTCTAGTATGAAATTTATTATACCAAATGCAATAAAAGCATTTGACTTCTTTTAGAGCTATTTTCACAAAAAGCAGTAATAAAAAAATTACTGTGTACTACATGACAACTTGAAACCAACTAACTCCCACTGAATCATGGAGGCTGGGTCATTGTCTAGGTCCATACCATGTATCAGCCCCATGTCCGGTAGGAGTCAATTTTGTATGCAGTGAAATTCCAAATGAATATACATCGTGATTAATTATGCCATTTGTGCATAATGAAATTTCACATAAAAATCCACAAATGCTATTGATTTTTTAAATAAATTCAATAGTACACATCACATTCCTCGTACTCTTAGTCATGTAGTAAGATATTAGTAAATATTAATTAGTTTTTCATTATTCTTACATATTTTTGTCCTTATCATGATAATTTTAATGACCCAGGAATCCAAAGGATTTTGTAGTTTCCTACAAATAAAACATTTTCCATCTATTCATCAGATAAGATTTATACTTTAACATAAATAGGAACTATGAAAGAAGATACAGTTTGGGTATTTGTCCCCTCAAAATCTCAAGTTGAAATTTAATCCCCAGTGTTGGAGGTTGGACCTGGTGGGACAGGATGTGTTTGGGTCATGGGGGCAGATCTCTCATGAATGGCTTGGTGCCCTGCTAGCAATAATGAGTGAGTTCTCACTTTGTTAATTCATGTGAGAGCTGGTTGTTTAAAGGAGCCTGGCACCACCTCCTTCCTCTCTTGCTTCCTCTCTTGCCAGGTGACACACATGCTCCCTCTTCAACTTCCCCCTTGATTGGAAGCTCTCTGAAGCCTTCACCAGAAGCAGATGTTGGTGTGATGCTTCTTGTGCAGTCTGCAGAACCATGACCCAAATAATCCTCTTTTCTTTATAAATTTCCCAATACCAGGTATTCCTTTATAGCAACACAAAACAGAGTAACACAAAAGGAAAATGGCTTTTAGATATACGTCTTGAATCCACCCATGGTTGTACATTGTTTGGCCAGTGTATAAACTTCAGCACCACTTAAGTCCATAAAGCAGGCTTGGACAGGAATGCCTTTGGGAAGAGCCTGGAGGGAATTGAGAGGCAGCAAACAATTGTTATGTGTCTGTACAAATATTATGTGTTTGTGCTTTCAATTAGATTGCTTCCTGTAAATTAGGAAAGCATAGTCTTATTTTTTTTTTTTTTTTTTTTTTTTTTTGAGACAGAGTGTCGCTTTGTTGCCCAGGCTAGAGTGAGTGCCGTGGCGTCAGCCTAGCTCACAGCAACCTCAAACGCCTGGGCTTAAGCAATCCTACTGCCTCAGCCTCCCGAGTAGCTGGGACTACAGGCATGCGCCACCATGCCCGGCTAATTTTTTTTTTTTATATATATATTTTAGTTGGCCAGATAATTTCTTTCTATTTTTAGTAGAGACGAGGTCTCGCTCATTGCTCAGGCTGGTCTTGAACTCCTGACCTCGAGCGATCCACCCGCCTCGGCCTCCCAGAGTGCTAGGATTACAGGCGTGAGCCACCACGCCCGGCCCATAGTCTTATTTAAAGAAAAGTAAACTTTATACTATTTGAATTTCAAACCCAACTTCACTCACCAAATAATTAAATTTAAAAACATGTAGTTGGAGGTCTAGTGAGAAAATATCTGTAGATATTGGTGATTTACAATCAATGCTCAATGAGTGGACAACCGGAAGATCAATAAGAAATCCTCTAGCTAGTTAAAGTTAATGCTGAGAAAACTACATTGTGAAAACTAATTTCATGTGAAGCATTTCATACTTGTCATACTTACTGAACTAGACTTTGTTTCTTTTTTTTCAGTCTCCTTTTTTCTCCCTGGGGACAATTGTTCAATCCATATAATAATTGCACTTAACAGAATATCGTGGTCTTTATTCTAATTAATAGAGAACAAGATTTACTCTACTTTTTGTGGCAGAAATTTAGAGATGGTGAAACTCAAACTTAATTTATTTCCCAAAATTAAATTATGGATGCATTTAGTTAATGAGCATTAAAAATATGTGGTGCCTAGCACAGCAATTTATGTAAAAAAGGAAATCAACATTTTTTTTAAGACAAAATACTTACGGGGGTGTGTGTGTGTGTGTGTGTGTGTGTGTGCTGCATTTGTGAGCACACTGGTATAGTCATGTGATGTGGCAGTGAGGTTGAGAAGACAGGAAAGAAGGGAAAGACGCCTTTCCTCTTGAAACTTTTGGTGCATCATAGTAATAATTTTCCGTGGTATGGATGAACCAAGAAAATCTCTTTAATTGACATTCTATGAATATTTCAGATGAAAACAAATGTTTAATTCAGTATCATTGAATGATGTTTTTATGTATGATCTTCATGTAAGGCAAACTTGCCTCTTTTACTTAAGACAATTTTTGAAGGCATTTTATGAACAAAAATAAAAAGCAAACACTATCTGGATACTTGAAAAGGGTATACTTGTCCACTGAATGATTTAATGAGGTACTTTATACCCAATTCTCAGAAGTAATTACAAAAGACCAATGCCTCTATATTTTGTAATTCTAAGACTCCATTTGTCATTAAAAACATGGTCAGTACTAGAACAAAAAATTGGAAAATAATAGTTTTATGTACTTGAAAGCTAAATATGCTGCTGTTTTTTAATCACAAAACTTTCCATTTTCCACTGTTATTTTTTGAATGGTTTAAACCAAGTATTACTATATGTACAAAAAGTATTTTTGTTGAAATACAACTTAAATAATGAGTTATAATGAAAAGATGTTAGACTATGTCATTATTTTGCTATTTAGCCAGCATACATTAAAAAGTGAATTTAGAACAAGAATAATTGAGTGCTTCAGATTCTATTCCTAATTTTAAAGTATTTTTTCCAAATAAAAGTGTGTCTACAAATCTTTGAAGTCTGTCATGAATTAACTGCTTAATTTAGATGTGCGTATATATCTTACCTACGTGATAATATAATTTAATTATTTTTTGGACCATTTGAAAATTATGACATCATAGCAAGTGATGTCATGTATTAGAAGGGTTGATTTTTCATATATCTGACTGTAATATAGTTAGTATAAATAATTCCCATGTATTCATTCAAGGTTAGCACCATTATAAAAAGGTGCTGAACATTTTGTTTCTCCTAACTAAATGTTACAGTATAAATTTTAAAAAGCAAGAAAGCAAAGGAGAGAGAGAGAAAGAGGAGGGAGGGAGAGAGCAAGGAAGGAAGGAAAGAAGGTAGGAAGGAAAGAGGGAAAAAGGAAGAAAGAGTGGCAGTGAGGAAGGTAGGAAGGAAGAGAGGGAAAGAACAAGCAGCTAATCCATTCTAGTTAAATCCCTAAAATTACCCATGTTTCAGAAATGTTGTTGTATGTATCATATATTGCTCTAAAATTCAAAACAGTAAGCTCTAGACATACTTTGGTACCTTTTTGCTTTCCCCTCTTCCCCTGTGCCTGTTTGACAATATTCATTTTTTCCTGCTGTTAATGGACTTCCCATCTTCTCCAATCTTCTGTATTTGCTCTCTGCTCAACAGGTAACTTGTTTAAAATAGTGGAACACAACATTGAAGGACACAAGAATGGAAGAGACAAACTCAAATCCAACCCGTTCTATTTGATGGTTTTGTGACCTTAGAATATTACCTAACCCCTGTGAAGTCTTAGGAGATTCTTTTTTCTTTGTACGAAACCTCTACACTGATGATAAAAATAATCTCAACTTATAAGTTTGTGTAAGGATTAAATCTGAAAATGCAAGCATGATAAATTCTTAGGTAACAATTATTATAATTATTATGAAGCTCTTAATATCTGTATAGGAGGTTTTAAAGAGGAAGAGCATGAATTTAATAATGGGGAAATGTAATAGCTCACCTACACTTGCAAAACTGAACTGAATATAATAATATAGTTATTTGATAAATCAATTACAGAAGTAGTATTTGTCTCTCAAGATTGCACTTTTGTTTTACTTAACAATAAAAATTATGTTGGTACCATGTAGCATAATTTGAATCTTTGAGTTAAAAAAAAATCTAAGTCTTTAAATTGTTTTTGTGGAATAAGATATAAATAAATGAAGAAATTAATGTCAAAAATAAATATAACTTGACTTTTAATGGAGGATGAATATAAACAATGATCTAAGAGAATATTGCAAGCTTCAGATTTTTATATTTTTCAGTGTTTATTTTTATGCATAGACTTTTTTTATTGAAGTGGTGGAATTATATAATATTAGGAAAATAATATTATTTTAAGAATTAGAACTATATTACATTTTTAAAATAGTAGTATACACTTCTAATACAAAATTGAAATTTATTTTGAAAGTTGGTATCATAAGTGGTTCTAAGAGCATAAAGAGATTGCCTATATCATAAACTTTTTATAGAAATTAATTTAAATAGTACAGGTAAGTACTCAATGCAGTGCCTAGCACATACTAAGTAAGCACTCATTAAAAGTAATTTAATATTTAATTTAATCTCACTAAAAGGTTTATCAAGAGAACTATATTTTCTACTTGGATTTCATTTTTTGAGTGGTCACTATTCTATGTGGTCAAAAATCTGAGTTTTTGTCATTTGCTAAGTGTTATAACCTCAGCCTTGTTTGTTTGTTTTAAGTAAAAGCTCAGTACTTCAGGGTTTGATTTATTTCATGAATAATTATGGTGTTAAAATTTTTATGATTTTCCTATGTATTTGAATTTAGAATACCCTAAAAATGACTTTGAGATTTAGCATAGTTTCTTTCGCTTTTGCATTGATAATTCATTGGTAAGAAGAGTACATAAAAAACAAACAAATAAATAAACCTTTGGTTTTTATGCTAACAACATTTTAAAAGAATTCACTTGAAGCCTAATTGTTAGTCACTATATATATAGTCCTAAGTTCTGTCTCTCTCTTTTTTATTCTGTCTTTTGATAAAAGAGATTAATTATTATTATCATGCTCAGGAACACATTGGTAAGGGGTACTCGGTCGTGATTTGGGTTTTACTAATATTTTGCTATAAAATATGTGGGGGCAGAGTTAAATTACTTTTGGAAGGAAACATTACTGAAAATTTGACATTTTCTTTAACATTGCTCCCTAAAATTCATGTAAATAAAATTACAGCTGCACAATGTAGTGGCTCTGGTTTTGAAATCAATAGATGTCCTGTTTTTATAATAAATTAACCTTTAATAAGCCATAAAAACTTAAATCTCCATATACAAGAATAAAATATTCTCACTTGAACTTTGAAAACAATATACACCAAATAAAATACTATTTTAATAAGTAATTATTAACATATATGTTAACTTATCCTTATAAATATTCATTAAATTGCTTTTTAACTTAAAATATACATTTGCTGTTCAAAAGCTATTGGGACAGGTTTATAGCCCATATATATTATAGTTAAGAATGAAGCTTTTGTGGTTTCAATAATGAGCAGTTTGAAAAAAGCTTTTATGTTATAGGAAAAAAGTTACTTTTTATTTACTAGATTTGCATTTCCAAATTTCATTAAATCTTTACCTAGTTTTATTTTGCATATTTTCTCTCAGATTGCATTTTAGATTGCATCTAGTAATCTCATGTAGTATAAATTTCTTATGAATTTTCTTAAATTAAAAAATACATAATTATTTGAATATTATAATCATCTACTACCTAAATTTAAAAACACAATACTAATAATCCCAATAATTCTTTGAATAATTTTACATTCTAAATCAATTTTGTTTGGGAAAATGTGGAAAAATTGAAGAGTTTCTATAATCTTGATATATGTGGTATAATAACAGACTTAAATTTAGACTAATACAGTTAACGAAATTCTTCAAAGGAAATAATTTGTATTTTTCAATTTTCAGTTATAATTTTTTTTGTTTTGTCTAAATATCCTTACTTTATTAGGCTATTAAAATTACTATTCCTACCTTTAAAGAACTAGCATGCTTGTGTTTCAAAAGTACATAAATTACCCACATCAAACTTCTTTCATAATTCTCACACAAAGACAACTTTTAAGCAAGTTGTAGGGTAAATTTCATCATGTATAAAATGAGCCATTTAATGAAATGCAGAAAGAATTCTTAGAGTTCTAACATGCCATGCTTGCTTGATATTGTTCTAATGCCCAAATTAATGACTGGTCTAATAAAATTTCTTTGCTTTTAATAATAGCATATCTGTAATTAAATAATAGTACAGACTGGTAATAGCATTATGGACCTTAAGATATCTGTGATATAATCCAAAATTTTATTTCTTTTTTGTTAAAAAGGATAATTTTGACACTGTTTTGCCTTATATTTTGAGTGTAATCAAACTTTAAGCTTGGTTTTATAAATTTTAAAAGCTTAGACATTTCTTAACTTTGGTGTAAAACTGGTGGAAAAAAAACCTATTTTACCATTAGGTCAATTAAAATGCAATTGGTTCTTTTTCCAGTTACATTGCAGCAAAGCAAGCATTGTTGTACCTCTTGCAAATCTTTCTTTACTGAGTTTTATATTCTATAGGATGTTTTCTAAACTTTTCACTCACACATGTATTATGTACCTAGATTTAATTGTTGTTTTTGTGTAAAATAGTAAACAAACAAACAAGTCAGCCCGTATTGGCTTCTTGTAGCAATATGTGTGCTGACATATTTTGTATGTTTTAATACTTGCCATTTATTGCTTTCAACATGTTTTAATGGACAACAATCTATTTTGAATAAACCAAAACTATGGGTACCTACAGGACCCACATAATTCTGATTGGATCAAAATATTTCTTGATGGGATCATTAATACAATATAAAATAATGTAGTTTCTAAAGTTTTAAAGATTGTATACAATATTCCAGATTTGTTATTATCTTTCATTCTTAGACAGCAAAGCTAAATGGCAGAAAGCACTTTATGTTAAATCGGAATAAAAGGGTTTTGGAGAAAATAGTAGGGTAACTTCTATCAGAAGCAACGAAGTGAAATATGGATACAAACACCTTCTTTTTTTGATAATTGGCAAAACATATATAGAAACATTTTCCTGAGGATTTTAAAAATTCCTAGTATGATTTGCTAAATATGTAGATTTTTTTGATTTTATTTTGCCTGGCCTTATAAATTGTGTGCTCTAATTGATTACAAATAAGTAGATAAATTCATTTTAAAAATAAATACTTCTAACAAAGCACATGCATAGCTGTAGCCAATCAAGTAATTACTTCTGCTTTCAGCCTTATGAAAGCCCGTTCACTGTTCGCATTGCTAAAGTGGAGCTCTCTGAACCTCCTCTGGTTTTGAGTGATGCCTGATTCACAAATGCTTTAATGCTCAAATTCTCTATTAAATTTATTTTGTCTAAAGTTTTTCTTTTAACAAAGGCAATTTATATCAGGATAATACCAATTCAGTATCCTTTGCATTGGAAAATGGATGAGAATATTATATTTGGGGTAATGGGGCTGGTGTGGGGAGAGATAACTAGAGACATTTGAATCTTTTACAATTCTGACATGAGTGGTTGTCATGTGTACATTTGGATCAATTGCTTATTTGTACTTATTATAAATTTTCTGCCTCATATCCCATGGTATAGAATCTGATTAGTTATATGGGGTTTAAGTCTGAACTGTACCACTTAATTGCTGTGAGTCAGTAGTCAAGCCCTTTAACCTCTCTAGGACTTAATTTTCTTCCTTGTAAAACCAATACAGTGTCTTCATATCACCTATCCTTTAGTAAATGCTCAATAAACATTCACTATCACTATTATTTGTGTTGTAACCATGGTAAAGAACATTTCCTACTTTCACTGGAGATTAAAAAAATAGTTACTTGAATAATACAGTCCTGTATCACTTAACAAGGAGGATATGTTGTGAGAAATGTATCATTAGGTGATTCCATAGTTATGTGAGCATCATAGAGTGCATGTAACAAAAACCTATATTGTGTTGCCTACCACACACTTAGGCTATGTGGCATGGCCTATTGCTCCCCAGCCATAAACCTGTACAGCATGTTACTGTACTGAATGCTGTAGGCAATTCTAACACAATGGTTAAGTATTTGTTTTTATAAACTTATCTAAACATAGAAAAGGCATAGTAAAAATGCAGTATAAAAGATAAAAAATGGTACACTTATATATGGCACTTACCATGAGAGGAGCTTGCAGGACCAGAAGTTGCTCTGGGTGAGTCAATGAGTGAATAGTGAATGAATGTGAAGGCCTAGGACATTACTGCACACTTCTGCAGTCTTCACAAAACACTGTACACTTAGGCTGCATTAAATTTATTCAAAAATATTTTCTTTCTTTAATAATAAATTAACTTTAGCTTATTGTAACACTTTTACTTGATAAACTTTATTTTTTTTTACTTTTTGACCCTTTTGTAATAACACTTAGCTTAAAACACAAACACATTGTACAGCTGTACAAAAATATCTTTATATAATTATATCTACAGCTTTTTAAATTCTTTTTTAATTTTTAAAAATTTGTAAAGTTGTTGTTAAAAACTAAGATATGAACATATGCATTAACCTTGGCCTACACAGGGTCAGGATAATCAATATCACTACATTCGCCCTCCACATCTTGTCCCATTGAAAGGTTTTCATGGACAATGACACCCATGGAGCTGTCATCTCCTATGATTTCAGTGTCTTCTTCTGGGTTACTCCCTGGAAGATCTGCCTGAGGCTGTTTTATAGTTAACTTTTTTTTATAAGTAGAAGAAGTACACTCTAAAATAGCAATAAAAATTATAGCATAGTAAATACATAAACCAGTGACATAGCTGTTTATTATTAAGTATCATGTATTATACATAATTGCATATACTATACTTTTATACACTTGGAAGCACAATAGGTTTGTTTCCACCAGCATCACCACAAACATGTGAGTAATGAGTTAGGTCACGAGGCAATCAGAATTTTTCAGCTCCTTTGTAATTTTATGGGACCAGCATTGTATATGCATTCAGTCCTTGACCAAAACATCCTTATGTGGCACCATGACTGTATCTGTGTAACACTGTAGCTTTCTTTCAGATACATAATCTCATGTAAACACTCCTAATCCTCTCAAAAATCCCTGTGTAAGCAGGTATGGTCACTACTGTATGATAAGTAACTAAGACTCAGGGTTTGAGTGTCTTAACCAATGATGTACATTTACTTCACAGAAGAGTGAGGGTTTTTATTCTAAACCCAGCAGTCATTCTGATCCTCCCAGTTTGTTAGCTTATTTGTGTTTATGAATGAAACTTTACTTTAAGATGGATTAGATGTTATTAACAACACTGTGGCCTCAATCACGGTTTGCTACTACTAAATAACAATGTTTCACGATTACTTTCAAACGGTTCAAAATGAGAAAGATACACAGAGAAAGATAAAGGGAATGTGAAAAGAAAATAATAAGCAATGAAAGTCTGGTGATTAGTATGTGAGTGTTCATCATACTATATTTTTATTTCTCTTGACACTTTTAAAGTAAACATTTTCAAAATAAAAATATTGGGGGAAAAAACTTAACCAAGATTCTCAACAGATGCCTAAAAATGCCTCTGTTTTAGCATTAATTTCACTTACCCCCTTTCCCATAGGAGATGATTGAGTGGTTACAATACATGCTTTCCATTTGGACAAGATTCCTCATTTATGTGGAGAGTCTTTTCCTCAGCTCTGCCCTTAGTCAATCAGGCATACTAATCAGAGGATTCAGACTTACCAATTTAGCTGTTCAGAATTCAACTTGACTTAAGGGATAAAAAATATCACTTGATATTCTCCCTGCAAAGTATGGTAAAAAATCAACCAGTGGGTTAGATATGGTCATTAGGGTTAAATCACTCTTCATCCAAAATTGACTGAATTTTGATATTTTTATCAGATTACTGACAGCCAGGAAGCCATAGCCTCAGGCACCTAAACAAAAGAATGCTGAATGTGAATAGGTGTTCAATTTGTTCCCAACCAGAGTGCCTGGTGAAACCATAGGGCACTTCTAAATCTGAGCTCGTTTATTATGAGCGAAGAGTTCTCATTAACTTCTTCGGGAAAATTTTGCCATTAAATCTTATCTTGAATGAGAAGAATTTGTAACTTGAAAATGTTTATGAATATTTCATAAGGATCATCTTAGGGTGCTTGCTTGTGTGTGATAGCCTGGCAAAGGTTGACAGATATGTGGAATATTGTAATGACTTGATGGATGGGTATGGAATGTTTAATGGAAAAGTGAAAAGTGCCTGCTGGGCTGCTTTGAATATCCTCCAGAATAGTACTGATTTTAGTTGGCTGTCAACAACATCCTCACAGAAAGGAATAGTTTCTAATTAATGAATTGAAACCGACAGGATTATTTTATTGCACTAAAATAGACCTATAAGAAATATGGTTGGGACTAAGGATCAGGGATTTGTTCTGTTTCTTTTTATTAAAACACATTTTTGAAATACTTATATGAACAAAGTAGTTCTTAATGAATAGGCATGCTTTTTTTTTTTTTTTTTTCCAGCTGGGGATTCTATGTAGTTGCATTTACTTACTGTTTGATGTCTCAAAATCCCAAGAGAATTTCACCAAATTTCACAGTTACAGGGGAATATGAATAGTTTGGACCAAGAATAGCAGACAAAGTGAAGGAGATATCAGAACAATATCACTTAAAACAAACAAACAAACAAACAAAAAAGCTTACTGAGTTCATTTTAGAGAGAGAAAGGTATGCAAAAGTGGAAAGATAATCTTTCCCAAGCATTGTTAATAGTAATCATGTTTGGGGTTTTCTTTTTCTATTTTAAAATGGATAGAAGAAATAAAAATGGAAAAAAAAAAAAGGTTGGTAGATCAGGAAAACGTGAATTACTTAATTGGAAGTTATTAAAGCTAAACAAATGAAGGCTGAGGAAAAAGTAAAAAACAGTCCTCATGCGTGTGAAAGATGCTTCATGAGTCATAAAATTAGGAGCTGTTCTAATCTTTACAAGGTTAAAGTTATAAAACATGGGCTTAAATTGTAGCAGAGTATATTAGGTTACATATAAATAATTTAATAAAATAAGACTCATTAAATACTGCAAAAGCTTCTAAAGATGGTTGTCCCCATCTGTTCCTAGAGCTTCTAGAATGCCTGACATATATATATATGTGTGTGTGTGTGTGTATATATATATTTTTTTTTACATTTTTGACCATTCACTACTAGGTATGGAGGTATGTTAGTATATGTTGTATACCAGCCATCTACCCTTCTCTTTACACCAATTTAGCCCCGGTAAGAAAACTTTCAAACAAAAAATAAGAAAGCCCAGAATGTTAACGAATACTGGTGACAGTTTTTTGACCTAAGAGATAAAGGAATTTGTCCTTTTTGGAAGCAGAAGCCTTGGCATTGATTAACTAATTCAATGTATACCAGTTAAAGATAAGATGTTGGACCTTTTCATTCAACTTATGGCAAATTCTATGCTTTTTAAAGTCTGCTCCAGAAATGCACCAGTTTAACACATCTCTTTATTTTAAAAAAATCAAAGGAAAATTTTTGTGTATTTTACTAAGACAATGACTTTATCATACTTTCAAGCAAATTATGTGAAATATTAACCTTTACTAAAAAAATAAGGGCTGTATAAAGTGGATGAATTATTTTCTTTTGTGAGGTTTATCTGCTCCCCTGGCTGATAAAATCCCTGTTTGGGCTGTGTTGATGTCATAGGAAGGATACTATTGTGCCCTGACCACTGTATTCTCTTAGCATGATCTGCCAAGACAATTTCAATAGGCCTAGACTTGATTTGATTGTTTCTGCTTAAAGTCAGGTGTAATTTTACTGGAATAAAAATTGATCATATTTCATTTTCTGGTGGCAGTTATTTTGATAATTTCCTGATTCTGACTATCTGAAAGGGAACTGGCCTAACAGTGTATTCCTATGTAATTCCCAAAATAGACCCTAAAAAAAGGGAGAACATTTAACCCTAGTCACCTCAGCCCTGTCTATTTCATGTTTACCACAGAGGAGATGGAAGGACAAATTGTTTGAAATGTGTCATTTATACTTTATGTTATCATTCCAGTTCCAAGGAATCTTTGTGACAGAGCTAAGATTAATTGGTTTAGTGAATCTGATTACCATAGACCCTGATTTCTGTTAATAGCTGTGTTTATCATCTTAATGTGAAATTTGCTTCTAGCAATTTACTTGATCACATAAATGTATGATATATTGAACATGCTGCATTTGACATCAGATAAATATTGAGGCTTGAGAGGCTTACTTCTGCTATATGTCACTCCTGGAACTGCCCTCTCTATCCCATGAAACAGTGTAAATTATTATTTTTTTAATGTAGAAAATATATCTTAGAGGATATGAAAATCATGTCATATGCATCCCGTTTCTCATATCAAATGGGATAATCCTAGGTCTACAGAAACCTGATGCTATAGGCTATTTAAATCAGTTCTCTTTGGTTATTTATCTGATTTAATGTAAATTACTGATATTTTACTTTTAAGTATATGCCTTTATTATAGGAGGGAAAATCAAAGGTAAGAAGCAGCATGTGGGACAAGTAAATATAAATGTCAATATAGCAAGAACATAGCAATAATAATATGCAGATAAGTTACAAATCAAGATAAAAAAGGTACAATATTTGACATATTTTACATTTCATCTCTGGAGTATACATTTTTCATTGATGCACTAAGCATTGCCTATTTAAAATCATAATTTATGTAATTTAATATTAGATTCTCATAATGATTTTAATATATTTTTCATTTTAATTGCAAAACATTAGGTTTCACAGGAGCAACATTGTTTACAATTTGCCTGTAGCTTCATGAATATACATGAACATGAATGCTTATTGTAGATTGTAATATAAGTGTTTGATAGAATGCTGCAGTTATTTGTGTATTTAAATTCTTATCTTAAAATTTATCTCCACAAATGTATCTATTGACATGAAAAATTCACCTTCCTTATTTGCCAGTTTTTAATTTGGTAGCATATTTTCAGGTAAGCAAGGTAATTTATCTTTCTGTAAGCATTTCATTTTAAAGTATTCTATTATAATGAAAATATCTTATTCCAAACCAATCCCAAGGATTTTTCATTGCTACTCTAGGTTATCTTACATATTAGAATCTTCTATTTTTCATTCATTTAGGAAAGATTATCAATAAAATCTATCTAAAATAAATTATTTATTTTGAAATAGTATATAAAAAAGTTAAGAAACTAGTATAAATCAAATTGTTATTTTTAAGATAATAGAGAAAAATAGATCACTTATTCTCTTTTTTAACCCAACATAAGAGTATTTTATAGAGCATGTACATGTATGTTTATGCATGTTAAAGAATTGATATTTTTATTGCATTTTGTTTTGACTATACATCAATCATTGATTTGCACTTTTTTTATTTTTTTTCCTTTCACATTTTGGTTTACTCAAAATAATTTATAAACAAGCATGTATTGCTGTTATAGTTTTTAATTTTTTCAACAAATGAAAATACTTAAGTTCCTTAAGTAATAGAAATGTTTTTGAATACTCTGAATATTTCAAGTAAATAGGGTTTTGATTAATGCAATTTTGTTAAGTACCAATAGAAATGTTTCCCAAAATATGCAAAATAGCATATTATTACAATAAAAAACTACCTGAAAGTAAAAAGAATATATATTACATGGATAGTATTTTGAATTTCAAACCTTTATCGTTAGCCTATTACTCGGAGTTTATGTAGTCAAATTTCAAAATATTAGTAAGATATGTGAACTTCTTTATTTTGTTTTAATGTGCCACAGTTTCCTTCTCTTGTTTAGAATAGTTAGCATCATAAAATTAACCAATGAGGCAAGGAAACTTAATACTTAATGGCATAGGCTCTGGAATCAGAAATTTTGGGTCTTGAATCCCGGCTCAGCCTATGACCTTAAGAAAATTACTTCACCTACAAGTTCATTTATTCTTCTGTAAAATTAATTTAATAATACTCACCATAAAGTATTGGGTGAGTGAATTGAAGGTGAGCTAATTCTTCAAGATGATACAAGCCCCTTTCCTCAAGTAAAGGTAGGCTAATTGGGCCCACACTTTTCACATATTTAGTTATATTTTCATTCCATTGGATGTAATTATTCTTTCCATGCTCTTGAAGATAATTCATAGAAAGTCATTATTCATTTAATTGAGAACGTGTCAGAATGACAAATACTACAAAACAAACACTCATGAAATTGTAAGAGTTATAACATGAAACAACTACTCTTTTTGACTCTTTATTAAATATTTCACCTTATTAGCCACACTGTTCCTTCATGCTCATGTACGTTTTACTGACCAAAGTTGCCCCTACATTTCGAAATGGCAGTAGGAAAGACACACTGTAGAATTTTTTCTAGTATCAGAAAGCTGCCAAGGTACAATGGGGGTAGAAATAAAATATGAAAATCAAGGCCACAGTTCAATTTCATTATATATAAACAGATATTTGCTGATTAAAGACACAAAGACAAAAAACAGAAAATTTCTAAGAATTGAAATTTCTGGTAGTTTGAGAAAGAATATATAATCTTATAGAATAAGTAAGTTATTTTTTTAATGTTTTTAGGAAGATCTTAAGATTTTCAAAAATTAAACAAGAAATTAATTTTCTTATGTATTTTCAAAAAACTAAAATCTCACATGGCCTTACCATTTATACACAAGTCTGGGGTTCTTTTACCAGAACCACTTCATACAGTTGTACGTGCCATACATTTCATATCTTATAGAGCAACAGTCATAACAGAGACATCAGAAATTTATATATTTTTTATAACCATTTTCTAGCAGACAGCAGTGTCTCCTTCTAACAAAATCAGTATATTATGACAAATTTTAGCCAGATGGAAGTCAAGTGTTTTGAGGACACTTGTCTTATATGTACCTCTAGCCCATATGGTGTCTTTATGCATATTAGTATGAGCTCAAAGTTTAGCTGATATAAAATCATGACATTTTCTAACCCTAAAATACAAACATCAAATAGGGTAACAAATGAAAATTCTAAGTACTATCTCTGCCTAGGCTTTCAACAAAATATATTAGTATGATTTTATTATTATAAATAGTGATGTTATAATAACAATTATAACATTATAGTCATGACAATAAAAAAAACTCTGAAGGCCATTACCTTTTCTAGAATTCATGATTGTAACTCTGGTAACCACCAGAAGTTAGCATGGCACTTACATGATATAAACAATTCTAATGTTATTTTTTCTTCAATTGTAAATATTAAATTTCTACAAAAATACATCCACATGAAAAAACTGCTTTATTTTTATGAAAATCATACCCATATAAATATTAGTATTCATTAGACAAATTTATATAAGGTGGGTAAACATAAAGATCAACATAAAGAACAACATTTGTGATAAAGTACTTTTCATCTATCGTTTGAACAGAATTAAAGGATTCATTGCCGAGTTTATTCAACTAACAAGGCCTCCATTTCTATTTGTAGTATAATTAAAAAAATATTTCTTGCCCTAACAGGCTTTTGAGGATCCCTGTACAAATGTATTTTTAACCTTATAGCTTTCAGCAGTTTTTGGCAAGAAGCAGTTTTCACAAATCAAATAAAAAGTACTAAATAAATGTGAAAAATTTCAAACAGAAGTTTTATAATTGGAGTAGATAGAAATAGAACTTCTATAAATAAAGATATATATTTAGGATAATGAAGAAGTTCTGTTTTCCTTAAGATGAGATCCACTTCTTTCATCTTCCAACCTCAATAGGGCAATAAAACTAATTTGCCTAATCCTCTTATTTACCAACTCAACCTCCCCACCTAATCCCCATTCTCACTTCTAGTGGCTGGATCTAATTCTAGTCAAGAGATGTTGTGGACATCTTTATGGCAACTCTTAGCAAAAAACCCACTGATAATTATACAAAAGAACTCTTCCAGTGTGCTCACTCAAAGACCAAGGGTATAGAGCCATTGAAGCCAATATATTTTAATATATTTACCATGTATTGCACTAAAAATTTTCAGGACACTGAATTTTTCTTTGATTTTGATAAAATTTTAGTTCTGTTGTGTCAAGTGCCCATATTTTGACTAAATTATTTCATATAGATAATAAATTGTTTTATGGAATTATCATCAAGACACGGTTCCTAATTTATTCCTCTACCTCCCATTTTTTCTGAAAGCTGTGAGGTTATGGTAAGGCTGTAGATTTAAAAACCAATACAGGCCAGGTGCTGTGGCTCATACCTGTAATCCTAGCATTCTGGGAGGCTGAGGCGGACGAATCCTTTGAGCTCAGGAGTTCGAGACCAGCCTGAGCAAGAGCGAGACCCCGTCTCTACTAAAAAAAAAAAAAAAAAAATAGAAAGAAATTAGCTGGACAACTAAAAATATATAGAAAAAATTAATCAGGCATGGTGGTGCATGCTTGTAGTCCCAGCTACTCTGGAGGCTGAGGCAGAAGGATCACTTGAGCCCAGGAGTTTGAGGTTGCTGTGAGCTGGGCTGACCCCATGGTACTCTAGCCCAGGCAAAAGAGTGAGACTATGTCTCAAAAAAAAAAAAAAAAAAAACCAAACAAACCAATACAGGAGCATGAAGGATTGAAACCAATATGTTAATCTAGTACAATTGCCATTGTTCCAGAGATATGTGTCTTTATCCAGTCTTCCTTTTCAGTCTACCCGTCATCCAACAACCAGAGTCATCTTTTCCTAACTTAAACCTCACCATATCAACCCACACTTAAAATGCTCCAGTGGATTTTTATTACCATTGACATAAAGAACAAAATGCTTAGTGTTACTTACCAATATTTTAATAAAATTATATCTTTATAATTCATCTTTTACAACATCACTTCTTGGCTATCTACTCCTTAAATGAGAAGTGAAATTCATCTTGTACAACTTAACTTATAAAATATACCTTTTGCCCTCCTATCTCTGTACATTTATTCATTCTAGTGTCCTTTAATTGGGTCTTCCTGTCCCTACCCTTTTTCCTACTCAAATTCTATTTGACCTGCAGATCACATACCGTTAATTTCTTAGAGAATGCTTCCCTGATGCCAGTGAGTATGTCAGGCCTTCTGGGTAAACGTTTCATATTCTTTTCCTAACAAGGATAACAGTTTATAATTTAATGTATTTGTCTGATATTATTTGGTATGTGGCTTTTCTACTAGATGACAAATTCATAAAGGAAGAGATGTTGTCTATTCTTCTCCACTATTCTATCTTCAGCTCATGGTACCATGCTTAGTCTTTGATGCATACTAGGTGTTTCTCAAGAATTATGTGTTTAATGAGTAAATAACTTGAGGATACATCTAGTTAATATATCAGAGAGAAATGACAAACCTAACCCTATTTTAAACTACAAAACTGCTTCATATTAGCTGCCTGAGTAGCTGGGTCTCACCGTCTTACATGAAGTTCAAAGGAACAAGAGGAATCTTAGCCAGTGTATGGTTAGCCAAACACTGACCAGAGTGACTTTGAAAGTAGAAATTTATCTATGGTGTAGCAACTTTTGGATGGATTTGCAACCCTTTACCTTCCCTTTTTTGCCTGAAAATTGGTCTTTTTGAAAAGTCCTTTTCTGATGAGAAGGTGGCTTTGCACTAGAGGTGATATACTTATGTGTGACATCACTTAAATTCATTTCTTTCCACAGCCCGATTTTTAAGGTAGCAGTATCTTCACTGTGCAGATCGGTAAACTGAGGCCCTCAGTGATGAATTATTTTGAAGTTACACCATTTAATAAGTGGCAGAACTTAGATTGGAGGATTGGAACCCAGGACTAGAATACTCATGCTCTTTACCTATTCTGAGGTGTAGTGATGCCATATATGTGTTCCGGGAAATTTATGAAATATTTATCTATGTAATTGTCTTCTTACAAGGCAATTTCCATAGAGGTAAGATTCTGTTTTTGTTGTGCTGTTGATGTAACAGGTCCACATTCCAGATGGAGTGAGTATACATTTCCTCTTTCTTGCAAGAGTTCACATGGTGTGTCCTTCACCTCAGAAGCATTTAACTCTTCAAACATGTACAACTCTCCTAGTGAAATTAGTGCTTTATTTTTCTCACAGAAGCAGACAGGTCATCAGACATACTCCCTGCAAGTAATACAGTGACAAGTCAGATGCAAAAGGCACTCTGAAACTTGAATTCATTTTATGTGGAACCCTAGGGCAAGTGGATAGTTTATCTAGGGTAAACAAAGAGATTTATCCTTATCATTGCCAATGTACTCATTGAAATTACTAAAATATTCTGGCAACAATTCTAGGAAAAGAAAGCCCATCATACCATCTGAAAGAATTTACTGCTCATAATTCTACCTGAAAGCTGAACTACCTTAATATGGATTTTAATGTCAATTTTCATTTTAGATTCATATGTAAAGTGTGATGCTTTTGGTTGAAAATATACCTTTAATTAAAAGCATAAGAGGTTTTTCTGGAAAATATTTCCATTTGTTTTAAAACACATAGTAAATCTGTAACTTGAATGTATTCTAGGCATAAAATCATATATTATGTCTCTACAAAACCACATACTTTAATTCCTAGTTCAAACCATCTGGGCTTTATTTTTTTATGGCAGAAGATATTACATAGTATTTTATGACTTCCTGAAATTTGGAGAGGGACGGATGATCTAGAATGATAATGTCAGGAAGGCCAACATGATTTAAAAAAAAAAAAAGGGCTCTGAATTTTACAACAATCTCTGAATAAGAGCCCCTGCATGTTAGTACAAATAAAGATGTATACCACAAGCTACATTTAAATACTAAAAATATATGGTTGTGGGAATTAATCATTGAATTGATAAGCACGTTCCTAGAATTTTAGAAGCAAAGAGCCAAACAAATTTTTGTTAGGAAAATGTGGAGCTAGAAATTTTTCTTTCTTCTTTGTTGATGGAATAAATAAATAGAAAGTTGTCCTTTTCTTTCACCCCTCAATTTTAAAAACATTTTAAAAATTACCTTTGGTTTAGAGAGGATCCTAAGAAACCACACCCACTTATTCAACTATGTATTTCTTGGAAGGCATCGGACCTTCCTAGAACTGGAAAGATAAGGAAATTTTGTTTCTTATTACCATTCCACTAGATATCCAACTTGCTGTTCTTTCTAATTTTTTAATTTTATTTTAATTCGCTTTTTTCTGTCACCATTGCCTTTATTTATACCCTTTATTTAAACATGTTTTCTACTTAAAAAAAAAAAAAAACTTTGAAGAAAACAAGGAAGAAGGCAGTTTGCCAACTCCCATTCCCTTACTGGAAGCTATAAAACCATTTAAGATTTTATGAAAAAATTAATATACTCAGGGGAAAAATGGCTTAATGTTGTTAGTTTGTGATTAACCTCCTCAACTGCATTATACAGTCATAGTAAACCGTGTTTGGAAAAAAATCCTATTGCACCCTGCTAGGAGATAATGAGGGAATAAGATTAGGCAGGTTGTTACATCTCAGTGAAAGCTACAGGAGATACTACTTGAGCTATATATTGTTACCACTGAAAAATTATAATCATTTGTTTAGGAATCTTCCTATAAAATTGAGAAATACCCTGTGGTTGAGAGAACCAAATTGGCCTTTTCTGTTCCTGATGCACTTTAAAACACATTATGCTACATAAACACAATGTGTATCATTCAGAGATTCACAAGAGTTAAAAAAAAAAAAAAAAGAGTACATAGTAGGCCCTTCATAAATGTTTGCTGAAAAAAATGAATAGATGTTTGTCCCCAACCAAACAAGGAATTTCTGAGGGAAAGACTAGATCATACATTTCTCTGGTTACAGAGCACAGCTTACTATACACTAATTGAATAGTCAAGGAAAAAATAATTTTATATCAGAAATGTTTTTAAGGAAATTAATTTCATGTACTAACAGGGATATGCTCTCCTAATAATTGTTTCATAATTCCTCTCCCTGGAATATGAATAAATCTATGTCCATGCATAAAAATCTTTATAGATAAATGCTAAGGCATTTAATTATTTTATAATTTTGAATCATTTACTCTTAGATTTCTGTGGAGAAAATCTTTTGGAATAAGTTTTATAGACTGCTTTGACAATTTTATATTATTTTTATCCTGATGCCACATCATTGTATAGTTCTAAAAGAAAAGAAGAATTTTAATTTGCTGTCTTTAAATTGGTGAAGAAAAAAATGCTTTCTGCTGTAATTAAAAACATAAAAACTAAAGTAGGGTCAGAGAAATTTGCCATTTTTTCAAACTTGGTTACCTGTAATACTTTTTTTCACTCTAAAAGCAGATGTTCTTAATTTAAAATATTAAACTCTGAAGACAATTATAGAATTTAGATATACTCAGTAAATGCCAACTTCCTCTTTGACAAAATAATTAAATAAATCATTTCTTCTCAAAATGTTGTCTGTATAACAGCAGCACCTGCATCCTGTGTGAGCGAGTGAGAAATGCTGAAGCTCGGAGCTCACCCCAGCCCCTTTCCATCTAAATTTGGATTTTAATAAGTTCCCCAAGTCATTCACATGCACATTAAAGTTTGAGATGCAGTGAAACATAGTTTTGTTTTCCTTTAGAATTAAATAATTCTAAAATAATGCAAATTAAAAAATATGTTTGACAAGAGTTAAATATATATCTTGGTGGAAAGATGATTATTATTTTATTTAAATGAACTCAATTTAGTTATTTTAGAATTTCTTTTCTAAAGTTATCTTCAGTCTATAATTCTAGCATCATAAATCAATTTTAAAGGATCTTATGTGGTATATATTTTTGTGTATTTATCTTAGAAAATTCTTAGAAGTTGCTCTTAGAAATTAAGATTTAATTGCTTGTTCCAGTAGCACTTTCCATGTGTAAGCCCTTAAAGTAGGCCATAAGCAGTCTCACTTTTACATGCTATTGGTTTTGATAATAGGGTAAGAAGCCTTTGCAATGTGCATATTTCTCAAGTTTCAACCACTTTATCTAAATTTATCGATCAATTTGATAAACCTGACATGTTTTTAAAAATATTGAAACTGATTTTTAGTAAGACAGTACATGCTCAAACTGTTCGTGTATCTGTACAATTGATTGCCATCTTTGAGTTGAACATCCTGTTTGCTTTAAAAGTCTCCAACATTACGGGACTTCACATAATACATTACATAATGTATGTGATTATTTTTTTTTTTTTTAGAATTTGAGTTTGAAAATTCCTTAAAGAAGCCTTTATTTATTCCTGTGGATATTTTGATTTTGTTTAGACAAAGAATCTGTTTTTATTCTTGATTCCCAAATATATTCTATTTCATTTTCCATCTGGGTTGCTCTCCCTCTTCTCCATCACTCAACACCATACTTTATGGCTCATCTTAAGTTACACTTCTCTTATAAAACTTTCCCTAACTATTTAAGCTGACTTGGATTTTTTATTTAAAATCCAATTTTAGTTTTTTGTTATTGTTTTATACATACTCTTTTCATCTTTACAAGACACATTAAATACAAGGATCATGTTTTATACTTCTTTATACCTTTGTTTTTTATCTCTTTGGCCTTCCACTAAAATTAATAAATAACTAGATACCTAAAATCCACTTTAAAATATTTTATGATTAAATAGTTTTATAATACAACAAATACTAACACAGTGGGGATTTAATATGTTTTGCAAATGTGTAAATAATGAAAAGACTGAAACAGTTTTTTTGTATACTAATTAGAAAATGCAATACCTTTTACAATAGCCTCAAAGAAAATTCAATATCTAGGAATATATTTAATGAAAGATGTGAGAGACATATACAGGGAGAACTATGAAACACTAAGAAAAGAAATTGTAGAAGATGTAAACAGAGGGGAAAATCTACTTTGTTCATTGATTGGTAGAATCAATATCATTAAAATGTCCATACTACCTAAAGTGATCTACAGAATTAATGCAATCCCTATCAAAGTACCATCACCATTCTTTACAGATCTAGAAAAAAATAATTCCACGCTTTGCATGGAACCAGAGAAGAGCTCATATAGCCAAAGCAATCTTAAGTAAAAAGAACAAACTGGGAGGTATCAGTCTACCAGACTTCAAGCTGTATTACAAGGCTATAGTAATTAAAACAGCATGGTACTGGTATAAGAACAGAGACATAGACCTTTGGAACAGGAGTGAGAATCCAGAGATGAAACTATCTGATATGGTAATCTAACCTTTGACAAAACAGACAAAAATATACACTGGGGAAAAGAATCTCTCTTCAATAAATGGTGCTGGGAAAACTGGATAGCTACATGCATAAGATTGAAACTGGATTCCCCAACTCTCACCTCTTGCAAAAATCAATTCAAAATGGATAACAGACTTAAACCTAAGGCATGAAACATTAAGAATTCTAGAAGAAGATGTTGAGAAGACTCTTTCAAACATTGGCCTAGGCAAACATGCAAATCAATCAAGGTCATATATCATATCAACAGAATGAAGGATAGAAACCATATGATTATTTCAATTGATGCTGAAAAAGCATTTGATAAAATTCAACATCGCTTCGTGATGAAAACTCTCAAAACACTGGGTATAGGAGGAACATGCCTCAACACAATAAAAGTCATATATGATAGCCCCACAGCTGGTATAATACTGAATGGAAAAAAGCTTTCCTCTGAAATTTTTTTCCTCTAAAGTCTGGAAAAAGACAAAGATGCCCACTTTTATCACTCTTATTCAACATGGTACTGGAACTTGTAGCTAGAAAGCAAACACACAAAAAAAGAAATAAATGGCATCCAAATTGGGAAGAAAGAAGTCAAATTATCCTTGTATTCAGGTGATATGTTCTTATATATATAGCAACCTAAAGACTCTACAAAAACATAGTGACAACTAATAAACAAATTCAGTAAAGTTGCAGGATACAAAATCAACACACAAAAATCAATAGCATTTCTTTCTTTTTTTTTTTTTTTTTTAGCCAGAGTCTCACTCTCTTGCCCAGGCTAGAGTGCTGTGGAGTCAGCCTTGCTCACAGCAACCTCAATTCCTTGGCTTAAGTGATTCTTCTGCCTCAGCCTCCTGAGTAGCTGAGGCTACAGGCATGTGCCACCATGCCCGGCTAATTTTATATATATATATATATATATATATATAGTTTTAGTTGTCCAGCTAATTTCTTTCTACTTTTTTCTTTTCTTTTTTTAAGTAGAGGTGGGATCTCGCTGTTGCTCAGGCTGGTCTCAAACTCCTGAGCTCAAATGATCTGCCCACCTCGGCCTCTCAGAGTGCTAGGATTACAGGCATGAGCCACCGTGCCCAGCCAATCAATAGCATTTCCATATGCCAACAGCAAGCAATCTGAAAATTAAACCAAGAAAGTAATCCCATTTACAATAGCTATAAAACAATAAAATACCTAGGAATAAACTTAACCAAAGAAGTGAAATATATCTGTAATGAAAACCATAAAACACTGATGAAAGAAATTGAAGAAGGCACAAAAAATTGAAAAGATATTCTATGCTCATGGATTGGAGAAATAAACATCGCTAAAATGTCATACTACCCAAAGGAATCTATAGATTCAATGCAATACCCATCACAATACCAATCACATTCTTCACAGAAATGCAAAAAATAATCCTAAAATTTATCTGGAACCACAAAATGCCCAGAATAGCCAAAGAGAACCTAAACAAAAAGAATAAAACTGGAGGAACCACATTACCTGAGTTCAAATTACACAACACAGCTGTAGTAACAAAAACAGCATGATGCACAAAAACAGACACATCAACCAAGGGAACAGATTACAAAGCCCAAAAATAAACCCCCCAAAATTATAGGGAACTTATTGTTTACAAAGTTGCCAAAAATATACATTGGGGAAAGGACAGACTCTTCAATAAATGGTGCTGGGAAAACTGGATATACACATGAAGAAGAATGAAACTTGACACTTCTTTTACCATATACAAAAATCACATCAAAGTGGATTAAAGACTTAAATCTAAGAGCAGAAATTATGAAACTACTAAAAGAAAAAATAGGGGAAATGCTTTAGGACATTGGTCTGGGCAAGGACTTCTTGAGTAATACCCCCAAAGCACAGGCAACCAAAGCAAAATTGGACAAATGAGATCAAATCAAGCTACAGAACTTCTCCAAACCACAGGAAACAATCAGCAAATGGAAGAGACAACCCACAGAATTAGAGAAAATATTTGCAAACTACCCATCTGACAAGGGATTAATAACTAGAATATATAAGGAACTCCAAAAACTCAACAGGAAAAAATCAAATAATCCAATTAAAAATGGGCAAAATATTTGAGTAGACATTTCTCAAAAGAAGACATACAAATGGGCAACAGGTATATGAAAAAATACTCAACATCATTAGCCATCAGAGAAATGCAAATCAAAACTACAATGAGATAACATCTCACTCCAGTTAAATGGCATTTATATAAAAAAAAAAAAAAACAGGCAATAATGAATGCTGGCAAGGATGTGCAGAAAGGAGAACCCCCATACACTGTTGGTGAGAATGTAAATTAGTGCAACCACAATGAAGAACAGTATTGAGGCTCCTCAAAAAACGAAAAATTGAACTACTGTTTGACCTAGCAATGTTCACTGCCAGGTATATGTCTAAAAGAGAGGAAATCAGTATATTTAATAAATATCTGCACTCTCATGTTCATTGCAGCACTATTCACAGTAACCAAGATTTAGAGTGTCCATCAACAGATAAATGGATGGTACGTATACATAATGGAGAGTTGTATAGCCATAAAAATGAATGAAATCCTGCCATTTGCAACAACGTGGGTGGAATTGGAGAACAGTATGTTAAGTGAAAAAGCCAAACACAGAAAGACAAATTTCACATATTCTTACTCATATGTGGGAGCTAAATGTTAAAACAATTGATCTTAGAGAGACTGACAGTAGAACGATGGTTACCAGCGGCAAGGAGTGGGGGGTAAAAAAACAAAAAGGTATTACAACAAAACTTGTTGTACCATGTTACAATAGGTACATTGTACATAATATTTTCTAATGTTACAACAGGAAAATCTCACCTTCTTAATCTATTTTAAAATGGTATTACCAGTCCTTTTAAATTATTTTTCAAGGATAAAAAAAGCTTCTTGATAACATTGTTTATTATTTTCTTGTTTTTCAATAAGAAATAGTTATGTAGCTATTTACAGTGGAACTTTTTACAAGCTTCCAAGATGAAGTAGTATATACTAATTCGTATTTAATTTGCTTGTGTGACTCACACATGTGGCAGCCTGATGGGAAGAAATTAACTAAGAAAAGAAATACATAATGTAATTTGCTTTTTTTTTTTCCTATTTGTGCTTTGTCCTCAACTTCGTTTTTCTTTTTTTTTTTAAGGTTGGCATTTGCATCTTCAACTTTATAAGGATTACATTTAAAGCAATTACATTCAAGTGTCATATAATATTTTATAACCATGCTGTCTATATGTATATTTATCTAAATATCATTTATTATTTTATGTGTTTAAAATGCCAAGCAATAACATGTTATTTATATGGATCTTATTATGAAAAACATTTATTTCCTTGTATTATATCACTAACATAGGTTCATCAGTCTAGTGATTTCTACCCTTAAAGATATTAAACTTGATTGAGAAAATGGGTGCTATGTATTGACAAAATATATTATGCCAAAGTGAGGATTAAAACTGCATTTTTTATTTGTAATTTTACTTTTTTCCAAATATATTGTATAAAATTGTTCCAAAAAGTTTTGAGTTTTTTATTCAGAAAGAGAACTGAAGCTGAGGTTATGTGAAAACAAGTAGGTTTATGAAAGGTAATTGTAAAATACAGATTATCTTTTGAGGTTAGAAGGAAAGAATAACTTTACTGTAAGCATTTTAGCTACAGCAGGTTGCTATATTAGTGATATAAATGTTAGTCCTGAATGGTGGAAAATGCTATGGCAGTAGGATAAATTTATTCTGACCAGAGGGAAAATAAAGCCTTTTGTTACGTTTCTCTGATTAGCAGTGGGAAAGTAGGAAGAGAAGGCTGGCAGGAAGACTTACCATGCTTCTTCTTCATGAGCCTTGATGGGCCACAGCTGGCAGAGGCAGTTACTTCCAGGTTGTGTTGTGAACCAAGATATTAGCACAGGCACCTATTTAAGCCCTTGATGTTTACCCAGGCAGTGAGAAAGGATTTTACAACAGAGACTCAGCAGATCTGGAGCTTTAGAGGATTTCAAGTTCTTAAGATCCAAAATAGTGCTTTCCTAGCAATGTTTACTAAATTCATCCTTTCCTCAGTATTTGTAGAGTCGCCTCTATAATGTCTGTGGATCTACTTCTGGAGGTTCTCTTTTAATTTCATTGTTTGTTTCTGTAACAGTGCCACACCTTTTATTTTCATGGCTTTGTAATATGTATTTTATATTTGATAATGTCAGTCTTTTTATTTTTCCAAATAATTTTAGCTATATTTTAAAAACATTTTAAAAATTAATTTTAAAATTTATTGCATGTAAAATTGCCATATTAACTGTGTTATCTTATTCCATGTAGGATATATTTCTTCAATTATTCAGGCTTTTCTTCATTTTTTTTTTTTAATACAGTGTTAACTGTTTCCCCATGAAAGTGTTATGAATTATTTTTCAAATTAATTCAAAGATACTTTATGGTTTGATTATTTACTTTTATGTTATATTTTTATTTTTAAAAAATAATGAATAAATATTTCAAGCATCCAGCAATGTACAAAAGTGGCATAAATAACATCTATATATGCAGCAACAGAAAATATTTAGCTACCCCAAACAATAAAGACTGCACACATTTTTAAGTGTTTATTATACAGGCACTGTTATAAATACTTTTGGATATGTTAAATGGAGTGGACACATTTGTCTTTGAATCCTCAGTGTCTAAGGCACTACCTAGAACAGAGTACATTTGTAAATATGGATTGAACAAACCTTTTTATGTCATCGCAAATGAATAAAGGAAGAGAAATTTGGTTCATGTCCCTAAAATTTTTCATAGAAATTGCTATTGACATTATTATATACTCAACTCTAATTATTTGTTTCTTTGAATATTAACATTGCATGCTTATATTATCATATAAGCATCTCATGATACATCAGATAGAATTAACCAAGTTTAATATTTAACTCACTAGAATTTAAATATGACTCAATTTTCTACTTACACAAATTTAGGGAAAAGAAGTAGGTGAGACTTTTAGAGTTTAATCAAGGTTTTCATAACAGCTCTAGGAATTACATTACCTGCCTAAATTCTGTTCTTTCCTCTCACCTAGAATAATCTCTACACTGCATTAGTCAGGGTTCTCCAGAGAAATAGAACTAATAGGGTAAGTATGCACACACACATATATATATACACATATGTGTGTGTTTGTGTGTGTGTGTGTGTGTGTGTGTGTATATCTATATATATGTAGGGACAGAGAGAGAGATTGATTTATTATAAGGAATTGGCCCATGCAATTATGGAGGCTGATAAGCTCCAAGATCTGCAGAGCAGGTAGGCAATCTAAAGACCCAGAAGAGCCAATGGTGTGCTTCCAGTTCAAGTTCAAAGGCCTGAGAACAAAGATAACTCATGGGGTAGATCCAGTTCAAAGGCCAGCAAGCTTGAGGCTCAAGAAAAGCCAATCTTTTAGTTTGAACACAAAAACAAGAGAAAATTGACATCCCAGACAGAAGACAGTTAAGCATGAGGAATTCTCTCTTACTCAGGGCATAGTCACGTTTTTGCTCTATTCAAGCCTTCGGTTGATTGGATAAAGCCCCCTCACATGAGAGAGGACAATCTGCTTTACTAACTCTACCAATTTAAATGTTAATATCATCTAAAAACACCCTCACAGAAACACACAAATATCTGAGTACCCTGTGGCCCAGTCAATTTGACACATAAAATTACCCATCATAACACTCCAAATCAAGTATTTGAAGAAAAACTGTAAGATTCTACAATTTACCTATCCATCTGCCTATTTATCTGTTTATTCATTCATCCATTGTTTTTCTTGCTGCTCCTCAGTCAAGGGTGTTTCTGTAGATCGATATCCTGTTGGTTACTCAGCCAATATACCCTAGCATTGCTGAGCCAGTTGTTTAGAGTCCATTCTGATCTGTCAGTTCCCATGGTGCATGGTAGTTAAATATTTTTTTCATATTACCCCTAAATATAACCTATATAATAGTCTAGTAGCATAGTTGCATTACTGTGGTATGCTGAGCTGTATTTTTGCCAAACTATATCAGCTACTGACTGTTTTCATCAAACATTTGAACTCTGGATGTCTTCCAAGGAGCTTTTTCTACTATTTCATTTTGGTAAAACAAGCTACATAGGAGGTCAGGAGGAAGAAAACTGCTGATTTATAGGTCTTCTGAAAGCAAGCATGACAAAATAAGGATAACTGGAAACCCTAGTAAAAAGTGATATGCTTAAGGATTGCTGTATTTGTGACTTTTTCTAAATTGTGATTTACATAATTCTTTTATAGGGTTTCTGTAAGAATTTTTGCCCTCATCTCAAATATTAAATATTATATTTTAAATCTATTATGCTATGTAATAATGAGCAAGAAAAATAAACATCTTTCAACATGTCTCTTTTCATAAATATAAATTATAATTTTAAAGATACAAATAGCTCTGTGTAATTTTTAGATTTTAAGTAACAAGTAGGCATTCTATTAAGGTTCAAAATAGTACATATTACAATATATACTATATTACAAGAGTATATATTACAGTTATTAAAAATAAAGTGAAATTTGGAGGATTTGCACCACCTGATTTTAAGACTTCTGTAAAGCTATGGTAATCAAGACAGTGTGGTACTAGTATAAGGATATATATATAGGTCATTGGATAAAGTCCAGAAATGGGTCCATACTTGTATGGTCAGTTTATTTTCAAAAAGATGCCAAAAAGTGAACCTAGACCTTGAAATAATTTTATACTAAGAAATTAACAAAATAGATCTTGGACTTAAAAGGAAATACTAAAATTAAAATATTCTAGCAGAAAACACAAGGAAAAATCTTTACAACTTTGCCTTAGTGAAGATTTATTAAATAGTACACAGATGGCTCAAAACAAAAAAGAAAACAAATCAATTCTATAAGAATTTAAAATTTCTATTTTTCAAATGACAACATTAAGAAAATGAAAAAAGAAACCACAGACTGTGAGAAAATATTCTTAATACACAACCCCAACAAAGTATTAATACTTATATCCATAATACAACCCTAGTAAGGCAAAAAAGTCAATTAAAAGACAATTTGAATAAACACTTCATAGATTATACAAATGACAAATAAGCCTATGAAGAGATACTCAATATGATTACTCCTCAGGGAGATACAAATAAAAACCATAGTAAGGCATCACTACAAATCTGTAGAATGACTTAAAAGGCTGTTGATACCAAATGTTGATAAGAATTCAAGTGACTGGAATTCTCAAATATTGCGAATGAAATGCAATATGATACAATCTCTTTGAAAAACAGTTCGGCAATTTTTAAAATATAAACATAAACTTACAATATAACCTATAATATCCAGTTCTAGGTTTTTATTCATGAAAAATGAAAACATATATCCACAAAAGGGCATGTACACAAATGGTCATAGTAGCTTTTTCATAAAAGCTCCAAACTGGAAATAATACAAATATCCATCAACAAGTGAATGGATAAACAAACTGTGGATATTCATACAATGGAATATGAGTGAAAATGAGACAAATCCAAAAGAGCACATACTATATGATTCTATTGATAGGAAACTTTAGAAAAAGCAAATCTAATATAGGGAGACAGAAAGTAGATCAGTGTCTGCCTAGGATTGGCAGTTGGGGAATGACAGTGAAGGGGCCTATGGAAATAGGCACAAGGAAATTTTGGGGGGTGAGGGAAATGTTCTATACTTTGACAGTGGTTGTGGTTACATGGGCATTTATATTTTTCAAAACTCATTGAAATATATACTAGTGAATTTTATCATATGGAAGTCCTACATATATAAAATTTATTTAAAATATAGAGTAAAATGAAGTTTTGCAAACCTCATTGTAACCACAGGAGATGTTAAATCACATAGGCTTTTCTAAGATCTCCGTATCTGCTTGACTTCTTGGTCAAAGGAAATAAAGAAAGAAGAGGTCTCGTGGGGGTTTTTCCTGTTACTACGACTATTTCTTCAAAATAATAATTTTATTGGAAAAATTAACAATATAAATTTCCTTGGGCAGTACTGCTAATGCGATTTACTCTGTGTGTGTGTGTGTGTGTGTGTGTGTGTATCACTGTATAAAAGCATTGTAATAAACTATTTTACCATTTCTCCTCTGCCGTTTTCCTTTAGACTAAAAGTAACTGTGTAACTGTATCTATTTGGTTTACCATTATGAATGTTTATTGATCAACCATTGAGTAGAAAATAATTTTACAGGAGTTTATTCCAGAACCAAACAAAACTGCTGGTTTGCTCTGAATCCTAAGACACATTGTCTCCTGAGCACTTAAGTGTTCACTGAATACTTGTAATTTCTTTCTAATAACAGGCACATTCTAGTGACAGTTGATTTGATCTAAATTAGACTTTTTCCACTTAGTAAGTTTTATTATTTATTTGTATATTTTTCTAATAAGGATGATAAATGGATTTATCTTGCAATATTGATTTACTTAAAGATAAGCTTTAGGAAGTAATTAAACATCGCATGTCTAATTTTGTAAGTGAATGTAAAATATTAATTAACTGATTAACTTATTCCAACTCATATATACCTAACCATGCCTGGAGTTACATATGTTATTCAAGCTGGAAATAATTAAAACAGAGCAAATTTTAAGTGTTTTACAAAGTTATGTGTCTAATTTGAAATATCAGAGAAATATGATGATAATATTAAGCTGCTTCGGAAGTGAGATGCACAAGAACTTCATCCCAGGGAATGAAGAGTCCTGAGTACTCATAGAATTTCTTGGGAAAGTATATCCATTAACACAATGACATTAATGCAATGACATAGTGCAGAGAGGAAAGAGAATCCACAAACCAAGACTGTTAAAAACAATCGCATTTAGGCCGGGCGCGGTGGCTCATGCCTGTAATCCTAGCACTCTGGGAGGCCGAGGTGGGCGGATCCTTTGAGCTCAGGAGTTCGAGACCAGCCTGAGCAAGAGCGAGACCCCATCTCTACTAAAAATAGAAAGAAATTATATGGACAGCTAAAAATATATATAGAAAAAATTAGCCGGGCATAGTGGTGCATGCCTGTAGTCCCAGCTACTCGGGAGGCTGAGGCAGGAGGATCGCTTGAGCCCAGGAGTTTGAGGTTGCTGTGAGCTAGGCTGACGCCACGGCACTCACTCTAGCCTGGGCAACAGAGTGAGACTCTGTCTCAAAAAAAAAAAAAAAAAAAAAAAAAACAATCGCATTTAAAACATCTGATGGAGTTCCAAATATGCAATTACCCAGTGTAGTAAATGTGCTTCAATGATTAAAATGCCAAGGATAATTATCATTTACACATATTTTAAGAATATACACTAATAATGGCCCATTTACTCATATGTACAAGGCAAATACAATTTCTACATTCTTTCAATCTCATATTTATCTCCAATATAATTTATATGTTAGCTTTACTGCTAGTTTTACAAAATTATTCAGAGAATGCCATTTGAGCAACAGAATTTGCATTGACTTCATTCACACATTTTGAAATGTGCCACGTCTTTCTTCCCCATCAGATGTCTTTCTTTTGATGCCTGTAGCGTTTGAATAAATGAACCAAGCATCAGTGTATCAGCTGTATATATTGAGTTTGCCAAAGGTATAAATTCTCACATTAATTTAAATGAAAATGAACAAAAATGAAAAACAAATCTCATTAAATGCCTTCTGGCCTTATGAAGGATTCTCCCCACTTGCCTAAATTTTTTGAGGACTATCTTGATTCATAGTTTTAGGTCATGGGCCTATAAGCTAGTATTTATCTTTGTGGCAGCCTGAAAATATACCTGCATTTTGAATGATAGAAATTTGGTATGTTTGTGAAGACAGTGATTTTGTGGGCTGCCATTTTTTATCTTGGTATATTCTAGCTACAAAATGCTTAAATCTTTGGTTTGGACCATGGATAATATTTTTACCTATTGTCACTATCTGTCAATGACACATGTTAAATTGAGTCTCTGTAAATGCATGGTCAGACATCTAATTGAGAGTTGGGTCCTCAATAATCTTTTTTGACACCTGAGGGCATTCTAGGTTGACCAGATTCATTCTGGAGTCATTTTGATAACTCAGTCACCTTTCAACATATGTTTATTGATCACCAACACGGTAGGCTCTGTGTAAGGGTCTAGGGATATAACAATGAAGAAAACTTAGTTACTAATCTTAAAAATTTAGTGTAATTGCAGTTGTGTTCAGAATGAACAGATATAGTTTTGTCAAGACCCTAACCCCAATTAATTCTCTTGCAGTGGAACTTGTTTTTATAAGCAAGTGAGCATTTCAGAGGCAGAGCTACACAGTAGTCACCAGATAGACATGGAATTAAATTCAGGCATTGACACTGACTAACTGCATGGCTTTAGAGTAGCCACAACTCTGAGTTTCAGTCATGTCTTCTGAATGGTGTCCATAATATACATTGCTGCAAATTTATTTTAAAGTTTAAATAACATGTTTAAAGTGCATAGCCCACAATATGTCACATAGAAAGCAGTTGATATGAATATAATAATTAGTAGCAATTGTTAGCACTATTGATATAGGAAAAATTGGGGCAAACTAATTTTTACCTCTGATTATATATAAATTTTCCAGAACAGGGTATTTTCTTGAACAACTGCTATGATCTGAATGTTTGTGTCCCCCCCATCCCAATTCATGTGTTGCAATCCCTCTCAGGGTGGTGATATTAGTAGGTAAAGCATTTGGAAGGCTATTAGGTAATGGGAGTGAAGCATTTGTCGATGAAATTAGTGCCCTTATAAAAGAGACTCCAGGTAATTGCTTCACCCTTTCTGTTATGTGAGGACACAGCTAGAAGGCACCATTTATGGACCAGAAAGTAATCCTTCACCAGACACCAAATTTGCTGGCACCTTGATCTTGGACTTCCCAGGCTCCAGAACTATGAGAATTAATTTTTTCTTGTATAAAAGCAACTCAATTTTTGGTATTTTGTTATAGCAGCCCAAATGGACTAGGATGACAATCTAATTCATGACCTCTTGTGTGATAGCTCAAGCTGAACACAGAGCTAGACTTGATTGGCCTTTAGTATTCACACCACAAAGCCAAAGGAGGTCATAAAGAAGATATCCCAGGGCAAAGCCAGACCATGCCAGGAGAGCTTCTCTAACAGTTCAGTCCAGATTCACTGAGCAGGGAGATTGCAACAGGGACTAAGCAAGAGAAGAACCCAGGGACATGAAATTCTAGCTAAGGAATTTGACAGGAAGTGTGGAAAGAGAATCCTGGAGAAGTTCTGTGAATTCCTAGAACTTAGCCTGTGGAGCAAAGGGCACCAGGCCAACCCAGACAAAACAAAAACAAAATGGTACATTGTTTGTTTGCTATTTGTATTTCCTTTATGTATTGTTCTTCTGTTCCCTGCAGATTTAATGCCTACTTCTTTGCTCTTAAACTTGCCTGGCCAGCTAAGGGGTGTGATATTTACTTATTAAGATGTTTTTAGCATTCATCATTATGTACAGAAAAAAAGGGACAAATGGGCAAAGTTCCCTGGTTTTCTGGAAAACAACCTAATTATAAAGTTTTTCTGGTAAACGTTTTTCATATAGTGGTAATTTATATATTAACAATATGCTAAAAGTACACTATCCCTTGTAAATCTTACAACCATCCTAAAAGGGAGACATTAGGTCATCTAAAGATATGAACTGTGGCTTTGAGAGGTTGTGGCAACTTGCTCAAGATTACATAGCTTGGAGGTTGCAGAGCCAAGATTCAAACCTGGCTAAGTCTGTGTAACACTAAAGTTTGAAACTATCTATGGATTCAAAAACAAACGTTTCATTTTGTGGAGTTAGATAAAGACAATTCATGGAGAGAAGTGAGCACAGTTAAGGACAGCCGTGGCAAGAGCATTAGAAATGCTCAACGCTCTTTTCTCTTCAGCTGTCAGAAAACATGATTTGGGAGTCCAAATATTAGGATCAGTGGAGGCCCTGCCCTGCTTGTGAGTCACTAGAGTGCGGTAAACCCTCTGCAGTTTATCTGAATCAAAACATGGTTTCCTCTTAACAGCTGTGACTGAATAGAAGTTAGTACTTAATCTCTCTGCGCTTCAGTTTTCCCATCTTTAAAATATGGATAGATAATAAAAGAACCTTTCTCATAGGATTACTGTGAGGATTGCTTGTGTCACTGTATGTGGTCATGTGTCTGTGTCTGGCACAGAGTAAATGTCCAGTAAATGTTAACATTAGTATGTATTTCCAGAAATTCATGAGAATAAGAAAATATTCTGTGAAAATGATCTTATCTGATCATGTACAGTCTCTGCATGTTTAAATGACGTTTCAAATGCTTCATCAAAGTCAGCCAAGAGGGGTTGTCCATCACAGTTTAACCCACTGAGTGCTGGACAGCTGCTTTAGACATTCCAGAGGCACCTTAACTCAACATGGCCAAACCTGAACTCATTTCTTTTCCTGTGCCCTTTCCACTCCTGTATTTTTTCCCTCAGTGAGTGGTACAGCAATACACCTCCTTACACAAATTAAAATCAATGTCACCCTTAATTCTTCAGCCTTCCTCTATGCCCTAGTACAAAAAATTACCAAGGCTTACAACTTTTAATGACATGCCTTTAATCCTTCCTCTCCTCTCTATCTGTGCTTTTGCTTTACATATTCAGCTTTCCCTGACCCTAGTCCTCTTTCATTCACACATGTTCTCTATGCTGCTACCAGAGTGTTATCTAAAAACACAATATGATAATGATGTTTCCCTTCTTAAAATCTGTCAATTACCTGCACGCACGCGCATGCACACACACACACACACACACACACATTCTTTTATGACTCTCAAACCCCTTTGGGAGAATTACCTAAAATCCTAAAGCAGTCATACAAAGACTTACATAATCTCCCATAATCTGAGTTTTTTCTGATCTGTCCAACCTTAGCAGTCATTATTCCCTGCCTTCCGGTTCATCATCAGTTGAAATCTTACTGGTTATAATTCTCCTGGCAATTCATGCCAGTCTAACTATTGTGTCTTTGGCAATGTTGTATCCTCTGTTTGGAATGTACTTTCCCAGTAACTAAAAGCTTTCAGACTTAGTTTAGATGCAGCTATCACAGAAAGCTTTCCTTAGCCTATCTGCCTGATTAGGGATCCCTTCCCTATTCTCTCATAAAAACCCTGATCATATCTTTATCACTGTTTTGACTATGATGTTAAATCTATGATAAGCTCTCTGAAGACATAGTCCATAACTAACTTCTCTTGGTATTAATTAAATCAGTGGCCTACCACCAGTATCCCACTAGAAATACATAGGAGAATTTCAATTGTCATAATGACTAGGAGGTGCTACATGTATTAAATTTAATGGCCAGAGGAAGAGATTCTACCTCCTGGGTTGGCTGGGACTGTCTCCCATTAGTAGAGCTGTCCTACTCAAAATACCATTAATACCTTCTGTAAGAAATTCTTCATTAGTCTATGTAATCAAGAAGACAATTTATCTCAAGGGCTCAAAAATAACTGGATCTCACTGCAGGCTTGCTAAACCAGATCTCAAACAATTTGGTCTTAGGCACGCATGTGTTTAAACAGTTTCCACAGTAACTCTGATGTGCATTCCTGTTTAAAAGCCATTAATATAGCCCTTTTGTTTCTCCTTTAACCCTGGCTGACAGGAAGCTCAGATTTAATGTCTAAGAAGACCAGTATCTCTTCCCGCCTCTTGGGAGATTTATTTATCCCTCATGTCCCCTTAGGGTATCTTCTATAAGTTTCCACACTGTATTTTGAATGTGCTCACAGTATAAATGCTAAATAGTAAGGATAATTATAATAAATTTTATTAAGAATTTGAGTGAGGATATACATTGGGCTCACTATTGCTTCTCAGAGGTTTACCAAGAGAAATGAAGTGATGCTATTTGCAACACTTCAGGGAAGGAAACACTTCATTTTTTGACTGGCATTAGGCTGGTGCAATGGAAGAGGAGCAGGAGCAAATGACTCAGAACGGCTATTAGGGCTCTTGGATATTTCCCCTGTCAGGCTTGTGTAAGAGGCCACAGAGTGGCTCTAGAGCAGTAGTTGGCAAACGTTGGCCCGTGAGCCAATTCTGACCCACAGCCTGTTTTTGTAAATAAAGTTTTATTGGAATACAGTCACTGGCCCATAGGTATTATGTATGCTCTGCTACAGCAGCAGAGTCAAGTAGTTGCAACAGAGACCATATGGCATGCAAAGCCTAAAATATTTATTATCTGGCCCTTTACAGACAAAGTTTGCTGACTATTGCTCTAAAGCAATGATCTCCAGAAGAAAAAAAAAAAAAACAGTTTAACATAGTACTCCTACTTTTTATTTAGCCGTATTAGTACATTAAAACAAATTATCAGCTGCAATCATCAGAATAAAATACCAAAATAAAGGATAGTTTTTTCCAAGAATATTGTAACCTCAAGCTGTATTTTTCACCATGGGGGCTGCTAAAAACTTCCCTGTGTTGTGGGAACAGTTCACAAACCACTTTGTAGAACAGCATTTATGAACTAGCTATTGGATCCTAGGCAAGAGTGATTTATGTGGCAAAATTGCCTTTTTAAAATTTGTCTAAATTGAATAGTATGCCTCTATTGCATTCTCTCTATTTTTCAGTCATGTTTTGCTGCATTTTAAAAAAAATAACTTATTGTTGTGGTACTCCCCACTAACCATTGGTAATTCACATTTGTTAATTGCTCCATATTGCTTATAAACTGCCGTATCAGCCCTTATTGCAGACTAGTTATTGAATCTTGATAGCTGATATTAACATATCCACTTGTAGACTTGACTTTGTTGCATTTTTGTCTGTGGCACATACCCGTGACAGTGCAGGTTGGGGTAACTTATCTTGCAGTGAAGTAATATGCACGCTTCCCATTTTACATAATAAATATTTTAATTTCTCCTATGTGAAAATTTGTTATTACCACATATGATGGAATCTGAATATTTATTTATTTTTTTAAGAGACAGGGTCTTGCTCTGTCGCCCAGAATGGAGTGCAGTGGCAGGATCATAGCTCACTGTAACCTCCTACTTCTGGGCTCAAGTAGTCCTCCTGGCTCAGCCTCCCAAGTAGCTAGGACTACAGGTGCATGCCACCAATCCCAGCTAATTTTTAAAAACTTTTTTGTAGAGATGAGGTCTCACTATGTTGCCCAGGCTAGTCTTGAATGCCTGGCCTCAAGCAATCCCTCCCACCTCAGCCTCCCAAAGTTCTGGGATTACAGGCATGAGAGAGGGCATCTGGCTGGATTCTGAAGACTTAATGCCTATGAATACATTGTCTCCTGTTGAAAAGTGACTGGAAATAGTTACTTGTTAATATTTGCTAATTGTTGTATCCCCGACCCTAGAGCAGTACCTAGCATATAGGGAGCCCCCGTAAGTACATGTTGAATGATAGATAATGAACAATGCATTCTCATTTTACAATTTTTGCAAACGTGACTTAGGGGAGGGGAATAAAGCAGCAAAATACTTATATCCAACCACTGAATTTTTCACATTCTCCTGTTGGGTTGTTTAGGTTTTTATTGAAACTGTTGCCCATTCAAAATCAACTTGTGGTAAAGCACCTCTGTGTGGTTACCTGTGTGGTAACCTAGACTTGGAAGCTTGTTTAATTATTTTGCTAGTGTAAATTCTTGAGACATGTAAATGTAAAGCATGTAAAGACATGCTATTCCTAAGCACACACATTCATTTCACTGCTTTTGATCTCAGAGTGTTGCATCTTAGCTATGGCTTTGTGGAGAAAGATGATCACTGTTCATAAATCTTATAAAACTCAATCAACAGACTTATAAAAAGTAATAACTTTCTTTAACCTTTGAAGCAAGTATCTCACCAAAGGGGAGAATAAAAAAAGAAATCCGTATTATTCTTTTTGAACTTCATATTTCTTGGGTTCACATTGTTTACCTTTAAGTCTAAAAAGCCATTAAATTTTCAAATCTCTCTGTTTGCTTAAATCCCACTTGCGATTCTGTTGGGACACACTGTTTCCCAGCCCAACATTCCTATTTCCTTTTCAGATGTCTGGCCTTCAGGAAAGGAGTCCCTTTCTCTCAGTTTTGTGTTGTGCATTTTTATACTGTGTTCCTTTAAGTCATTTGAATTTAACCAGAAAAACAGTTTTGGGGCTTAGAAGATCAACCTTCATTTATATGGAAAATGCACTTTTGTGAAATACCTTATATCTTAATGAGGTGCAAATCTTATTTTTATCCTTTGGTAAATCTTTGTGTTTCCTTTAAACTACCTTTGGGGCTATATGAGAATATTTTTTAAGTGCAAGTAAAATGAAGCATGCCATTATATATTTATTTTGAAGCTAAGTTTTAAGTCGATTATATCAAAGTAATGACACCACTGTAATCATCAGCAGAGAATGTGGAACAACTTAAATACTACTACAAAAATGCATGCAGCTGTCTTTTCTATTTTGCATTCTTAAAACACTGTTAATTCCAATTTCTCTATTACACATCTCTGATTCACTGAATATGAAAACTCATAAGAAAGCACATTCAATTAGCTGTGATTTAGTCCATTGATGTAATGATGATGGGCACAGAAGAGAAATAGGAAGAAAATAATTACCGAAATACAGAATTTTGGCAGGATTGATAAATACTGACGTATACCAGAAAGAATGTGAAGGATGAAATTCTACTGGACCAAAATAATTCTCCCTTTTTGTTAAGTGAAGAATGGCATCTAGCTCTGAATCATGACACCAGTAGCAATGGATATTCACTGTGGATTACTCAATAATGTTTTCTCTTTCCTAGTCTGAGGATGTGCAGCTCTTTACTTGAAATCTGAATTGAGACAAAAAGCAAGAAAGATGTGCATATCTGATAAACTCAGTTGCCCTTCCAGTTGGGGACACCATTGACTGATTAAATCTGCTCTTGTAACTGGCCAGCTGTTAGCCAGAGCCATGAGGGATGGTTTAATTTACTTTAAGAAGATAAAGCATAGAATGAATTTGATCATGGGCATGCAGAAAGCAGTAATCAATCTTAAAGTAAGAGGGGCAAAAAATAATTTCTCATTTTTTAATGTGGATAATTATTGAAGTACTCTGAGTTATCTAATCTATAATTCTCCTGTAAGAATTTTTTCTGCTAAGCCTAAGTTATTACACTATTCAAGGAATTATAGTTTGGACTATATAATATTATAGGAATTAAGTAATACATAAGAGAGAAAGAGGAAGTAAATTAATGATTTCTTTTCGGTGAATGATGGGTAAGAATAAATCAAAGGCAAACATTTGTCTTACTGGCATATGCATTTCAGTGGATTAACTTTTAGACGATGATTATTTGTCCACCTTAATTAATGATAGCCCAGCTGGGGCTTAAGGGATTTTAGAATAATAATTATGATTCATTAACCACTCTTTAGGGTAATAAACTTTTGGAAAAACTTTTCTTACTATTTGAAATATGGAATATTCAATATATGCCTTATCTAAGAAAATGCAAATAATACGTACATTCATACCTGTATATAGGCTGAGTTGATGGAGTATACATTATAGAAAGGTAAATGTATATTTTTAAATATATTAAATATGTTCTATTACTAAAAATATCTTATAATTTAACATGAGATTTTTTTTAATAGTCCTATATGTTAGAGAATACTGTGTTATGCACTAAAGAGATTTCATAATCACTGGGTCAATGGGTCTGGTACTTACTCAAATTAAATTTAGTCACAAATATAAATGTATCTATGTGTGTGTGTGTGTGTGTGTGTGTGTATATACACTTCCATAAATATTTGTGAGTAGAGTTAAAGAATGAAAGGATATAATAAGAAAATTAAAGGAAAGAGAATTGTATTTCAAAGATTAATTGAAAAGAAATATTAAAAACAATAAAAATTAATGAGAATAAAAGACATTGATAGCGCGAGTAATCTGTAGACATGGCTTTGGGGAGAAATCTTTTTTTTTTTCTGGATATATAACATGCAAATGACATAAAGGCCCTATGTCATATGGCATGGTGGAAAAGACATGGACTTTGAAAACAGCAGTTCTTTTCTCAGTTCCACTACTTTGTGCTAAGTGACTACACAAGTTATTTAAACTTTTGGCCCCAGAAACTGTTTGTAAAAAGGGAATTAAAAGTACCCATCTTTTTGCATTGTTGTGTAGATCCAACTGCAAAGTATATGTCAGGATATAGATGAATATTCAATAAATGGTGGTTATTTCTAAGGGTAACACCTAGTCACCGATAATTAAGTTGTATCAGAATAATATAATTTTTGAACTAATTTCATACTGTAAGAAAGCTTTTGAGATTTGTATAGTATGAAAAAGGAGAGTACCACCAAGAAAACCATTTTCCATATTTCACATCTTAACCTGATTTTTCTGTTTTCTAATTTCTAAAATGTATAGCAACATCTGACCTCACTTTCTTTATTAGGTAATCTCATTATTATATATCATAGTTTCTCTTTAAGATTTTGTATAGAAATTAAGTTATCATATTTCTCAAGCTACTCCACACAGTGTTTCTTGCATAATGGATTTGTCTCCATTTTCAAGTTTTCCTTAGGGATCATACTACTAGAAAAGCTAGATAAAATCAAGGACTCTGATAGATATCTTTCATAATTAGACATAAAATTTATAGCAGTGAAAATATTTACAGGTCTGAGTGATGTGGTTTGTCATTCATTTGATTTCTTGATCTAGTGCATTGCTTTACTATACTCCTTTCTAGATATTAGTTCTGCAGCCAATAAAGCAGTAGCGGACAACAGGCTGTGAATTTACATTGGGCTTTTTCTTCTGTGACTGAAGAACTTGCAAAATTATATGTTACTAACTTGAAGGAAGTGGATGGCTTGGTAGAATTAAAATTTTTTCCTGCATTAAAATGAGAGAGAGAAAGGTGAGAGACCTACATAACCAAATGCAGATGGTAATTTTCTTAGTTTTATTTGACTTGTAATAATTTTAAAAATACATATTCACGATGAGTTCAAGAATTTAAAAAATCTCATTATTTGTTCAAGAAGGGAGAAAAGGGGAAGGGAGGTTAAAGAGAAATGACACCATCTGACTTATCTGTCTGGTTCCTTTCACATCAGTGTCCGTCATAAAATTAGGAGTTAGGAGCTTTTGGATTTGAAGAAATGAAATTATGTGTGGGTAATCTTGTCTTCAACTGTCCATGTATAGGAGACACTGGCCCTCCTTTCTTTTCTAGCATCTCCTATCTAGAGTGGTTACAGCTGTACAAGTATGTCCAAATGTTTATGACTTACCTACCCAACAATTGCAACCTTCTGTTAAAGTCTGATATGACTCTCCTCTTTACAGATATGGCTTTTATAATTGAGACAAAATGACACATGCCTGTACTAATTTCTATATTAATTTGGCATTGTTTCTGCCCATTACTGACTTTATTCAAAGCCCTTCCACTTGGCAGTCTGCTCTTTAGTTTCCAAGTGAAGCCGGTGCTCATTTCAACTTGCAGGGTGTGCTGGGCAGCTGCCAGACCAGATGCTCCACTGCTGGATATTTTGTCTGATTTGGGTCTAGGGACATGGTCAGGCTACTCTGGAAATATTTAATTTCTCCAGATGCTGAAATCTTCAGCTTGCTGTCAGTTGTGACAAATCTGTTACATTCTCAGTGTTTGCAGATATTAACAATGTGCACATACTTCTTAAGACCTGTAAATGCTAAAAGTAAATGCCTTTCTCCTTTTTTCTTTTCTATTTTATTATTTTCTGCTTTTATATGAAATAATTTTCTCTTTCTACTTAATTTTGTATTTGATTTTCTAATCTTAAAATGAGAACTAAATTCCTATGTAAACTATATAAACTATACATTTTTAGCTAAATATAAGTTCCACTATTTACTTTTTATTGTATTTTATTATGATTTTCATTTGCTTTGTGATCCAAAATTATTTGGTAATCAATTAATTTTATTTGTTATTTTATTATTAGTTTCTAATTGACTGGATATGGCAAATAATATGGCCAATAAAAATATAGTTTTTGCAGTCTTTAAAGATTTTCTTTATGTTCAAGTTCATAAAATATTTTGTAAAATGCTTATGTGGGGGGGGTGTGTGTGTGTGTGTGTTTTCTGAATAATGTAATTATCTAACTTAAGTTTATTATTAAATTATTGAAATCCTGTATGTCCTTACATTTTTTTGACTTTCACAATTTTGTCTAATTCTGAAAAAAGTAAATCTCCCTTGTAATTCCATTTTGGAATTCTATCTTGAATTTTTAATACATTTTTATTTTGCCTTTATGCTTGTTTAGTGCATTCAGGTTTATGGCATTAATGTTTAATCATTATATAACATACACCTTCAATATTTATTGCTTTTAAGTTCAAATATTTTATATGAATTTGGCACGTGCGCACTCTCTCTCTCTGTCTTTAATTTGCTGGTGTCTATTTGGTTACTTTTTCAATCTTTATTATTTTGTTTCAGGAATGTTTATTATAAAAAAACATTTTGCTAAGGTTACATTCTCTTTGATCCAATTCAAACATCTCTGATTTTAATACAATAATTCATCTGTTTTCTTTTAGTGTAAAATGTATATGCTTTTTTTTCTTCCTCCTTACTTAATGTTTATTACAGTATTTACCTTTCTTTTTCTTTCCTATTTTCTGATTTGATCTCTCCATCCAACTTTATTACACGCACTTTTTTATTTTCTTAACAGTTTTGAGACCTTATAATAAAAAGTACATTGCAGGATTAAAGATGATAATGTTACTATTTTACATATGCCTTTTTAAAAGTATTAACCAATTTTATCTCATTTATCTTATCATATTTACTTGACTTGTATAAGGCAGGGACTATTAGAAAAATGGACTTAGTTAAACTTCTGCCCAGTGCCAGGGTGACGTCTATGAATTCCTTGACAGATGGACATTTCTCCTGCATAAACTCTACCTTCTGAAAAAGTATTCATGCTCATTTCATTGCTAGGCAACTTTAATTACCTGAATTTTGTTTTTTATATAAAAGTTCAGAGCTGCTTAGAGATACTGTCTAGAACTATCCTACAATCATTACTTCTTAATCTGAATTTGTATCCGAGACATTCTTTCTGAAGATGAAGCCATTCTATTAATATTTGAACCTGTAGATCTCAGACATGTGGTAGGCCCATGTGAGCTCAAACTGAATCCTTGTATAAAAGAATTGAAAGCACAAAGAGAGGAAGATTTGCTCTGCTCTTTACCCAGTAGTATATTCTTCATTTATGTTCCGGTTATTCTCCCATTTTTCTTATTAGTTTAAAATGAATGTTCACATTATCAGTATTAAGAAATACATAACCAACCATGGAAAAATCATAACTCCTCCCAGGGTGCATTTTTCTTAAATTAAAAATGAAACAAAATAAAACAAAATACAGATAAGAAAAATAATAAGTAATCTTAAAAAAATCCTAGAGTAGTTGTGACAATTAAATGATATAAGTCAAGCATTTGGGGAAGTACTTTTGAAAAGTACTAGTCCAATTAAAAAATAAATTATAATGAAGAGTAATAATCTTTTTATATCTCTTTCAAAATAAAAAAGTTCATATATGTAGTGTATGGTGGAGCCCTAGTAAGTATACATATAGAAATTGTAAATAATAAAGATAAAGATATCTGATATATTCTTGCACCCTTGACTATCTTGAAACATATATGTGGGATATGTAATCAGCTGTGAACATTTGAAAATGGAATTGCAAAAGATTTAGAAGCATGCATTTATTTAACAATGTAAGCATTTTTTGTCTTTGTCTATGAGCAATTCAATTATTTTGTTTCTGAAATAAATTAAGTAAAGCTTATTGAGTCTGATCAGCCCTTGTTTCCAGGGAATTGCAGTTCAATTTCATTTTTAATTAGAATTGAACATTGTGGATTTCTTAGCACTGGTAAGCAAGATCTAGCAATAAAGTATGTACTTAATTTGTATTAAGTTTCTGAAATTTAGTGTAGAGAGTGAATAATATGTATGGTTAATATTTAAACATCTCACAATGTTCTGTTGTAGAAGTTTCCATTTATAAATGCTCCTGTTCTATAACAAATTACTTTCAATTTCAAATAAACCTGTTATCACAACATGAGAAAAACTGATTCAATTAAATGAGAAAACAAAGTAAAGTAATTACTTACTTCCATTTGATGTGCACAATAGCTTATAAAGGTTCTATAAATGCCTTTGAAAGGTAGATACATTGGCTGAAACATCACTGTTGCTTAAATATTATTGCTTTAATCAAGTATAGATGTAGTCATATGGGATAGACATTTCTGCATAGGAAACCATTCTCTCATGAGAGAAGAGAGACATATTTTCCATTACAATAAGCCCAGAAGGAAAGAAGCTGTGAATCATAAGATTAGATGTGCTAACAGTTTCTCCTCTTTCAGTTTTTCATACCCATTTCTCTTTTGTATCTTGTTTGTCCCATATTACTGTAATGCTGTTCATCACATTGAGGCTACTTGAGAGCTGTACATCTAAGGTATCTTTTCTTGTCATTGCTGTGCACTCAGATATTAGACTGGATGTGATCTCTGCCCAGCACCCTGTGGGCAGCACTAGATGCAGAGAAAGGAGTTGGGGTGGAGGGCTTGCGGTGGATGCCTCAGTCACCTGGAATACAGTCCATTGAAATAATACCTGGAACTGTACTCCTAGACATCTGCGAAGAGAAATACAGCAGGTTGATTTAACAGTTAATGTTGTATTCAAATTGCAAGTCAGAACCAGAATGGACCTTTGCTACTGTATCTTTTTAAATAATATCTAAAATCTGAATAGAAATATACATATATATAATTTCTTTCTTCACCCCTAAGGGAATAGTGATGCTCAAGAAAATCAAAAGCCTTTCTGGGCCAGGGAAGTGGAAACTCTTAACTGTTACCTCTGATAGGTTTGTACTGTAAAAAGAACTTGTCAATTTCTGCTAGATAGGCTTGCAAAGCCAATTGGTGATCCATAAACTGTGGAGACAAGCGATACATAAGAGACATACACTCGACCTCCAACTATAAATCTTTCTAATTAGTGAAATTAGAAAGTATAACAGGGATATTCTTTCTGTTCTAATTGAATTCTCTCTGTGAGGTATGCACCAGATTTGCTTTAAATAATTCATGTTCATGTACGTGTAATTCTTGAGCATACCCAGGAGTGAGAATATCTTGTAGCTGTCCATGTCCAGTTATTCATCCTAAGTAATTATATAGTTAAATATGTTAATTTCCAGAGGGGTTGAGAAATTATGAAGTAGATTGCTTCCTTTTTTAATGGAGAAAATAAATAAGATAACAAATATTGTATTTTCCTGATTGGTAAAGGAAATGTAATAAATCATTATCCTAATTTTAAAAAACATAAGCTAATATTACAGTTATAGAATTATAAAAATGTTAAAAGCATAATGCAGCTGGGGAAAAAAAATTTAGATGGATTGAGAGACCTTAGGACTCATGATTCTTCCAATCGAACAACAAAATACAAACTGAGCTGGGTAATGTATGAACAATAGTGGAAGAGTATCTTTAAGTTATATGAATATTTACTTTTGGAAATAAACACATGAAATTTTGTAATTTAAGAAACTTTTGTTTTTAGGGCAGCTAAGATTTTTTTTTCTTCTTCCCTGACATTACTCCTCACTCCAGACAAATGTAAAGCAATTACATTCCCTCAATTACCTACCAGGTTTTCCTCCTCTTCTTCCTTATCTTCAATGCCCAAATAAATGAGTAAATAATAAAAGACAGAGGAAAAAAACTTCACACATTATGTAGCATTTTACACTTCTCAAAATCCTTCAGACATATTATCTCCTTCGAATCTCCCAGTCATTTTACATAACTGGCAGGGCAAATGTTATCCCTTTTTATGAAGGAGAAAATTGAACTGTAGAGCTTTTCAGTGGTATGCCCAGCATCCCTCGCCTAATGGCTTGTCCAGGGCAAGACCTTTTACTCTTAGTACAGTGCTTTTTCATCTGCCATGTTGCTTGCAAGCCAAACTCCAAAAAAGCAATTAGATGAACTCAAATGTATTGCTAACAGATTATGATGTTATGACACTTGCAAGCAGTGTAAGATTCAAAGTTTCTCTGATGAAATTTTAAAAGTAATTTGACATATGCCTTTAATGTTAATATTCATTTGATTTTCCTTCATATATTCTGTTTATATCCACCCACCTTGGAGAAGAGTTATGTATACACATTTCAGTTTTAAAAGAATACTGCCACAAACTGACTTTATTTTTTCTTTATTTTCATAGGATGATTCATAATTACATACATTGAACATCAAATAGATGTCTAGTAACCAAGTATTTTTCTTTTATATGTATAAAAATTAGGAGCTCTGTTTAGTATTTCAGTTATAGAGATAATTTGTAGGCAGTAGAAATAGAAATATTGAATATTGTTTCTTATAGACATTGAAAAATCAGAAATTTTTTATGTCAATAAATGTAACCAATAACTAATTTCTGAGATACCTTTGGAGATATTTCATTCTTATTAGTTATTTTCCACAGGTTTCTCCCCATTCATTATGGCTTTAGTTTTAAATATGCTTTTAGTTAAGAATATTGATAACATAATAAAAAATTAAAATATAGTAAATATTTAAATACTAAATAATAAAGAACTCTATATATTTTTTTTACCTCTCTTATTCCACTAAAAAAAGTTGAAGATTCTTTTCAGAACTCTGCAGCAGCCTTAACTTTCTAAATAACTTCAATTTTTTTTTTCTTTACAAAAGCAGTAGGTCATTGCTTCTTATTAATCTCACTAGAATTATTTGAATAACTTTGGGTACATCAAGTAAAGCAATTTGAAATCCTAATTAAAGGTGTTCAGTGAATTTGAAGAAGAGTGATGTGATTATGCCGTGGATATACTTAGTCTGATTACAGTGAATTTGCCTCACCATAATAGTCTTCTTTTTTTTTAACTAACAAAGAAAGGTGAGTTTATTTCTGAAACATAACAAAGCAAACAGAAATCTTACAAACCTTTTTAGTGGCATCCTTACAATACAATATATAAGTATAGGGCCAAACTGCAAACCTATTAATAGGAATACAAACTGAAGAAGGAAGGATAACATTTGAGCTTCCAAAGTAAAAGTATCTGCTTAAGAATTTATCATACATGTCCAATATTTTTATTTTTCACATATTCCAAATTTATTTAATTTAAATGCAAAAGAATATGCTGTGAAATGTTAAATTCATGTTTTTTAAGTTTATTTTTATTTTTATCTCACTGTAAGAATCAACCTTTAACCTAAAATGTTGCAATCTATTGTTTTAATGCATTTTAATCCCCATGACAGGACTTTGTAAAAATTCCAGGTCTTTTAACAATCTAAACAAACAAGCATATAATTCTCTATTGATTTCAGTGTCTTCTCAGAAACCAGATCACAGCAAGAAGTATCTTATGTGTTTTATAAATTTACCCTTTAGCCAGTCTATTTGTCTCTGTAAAGGATGGACGTATAATTGAAAGGAAAGGCGTACTTTAGTGAAAAGATCACCAGACTTGAATTCAGAAAACTTGAGTTTGATCTCTGGAATTACCAGTTTTTAGCTCTGACCCTGGGCAATTCCCTTAAATTTCATGAAGCACAATTTCAGCAGGTAGATAATGGAAATTGAAATGAATTATCTCAATGGTCTGAATATAAATCAACAAATAAGAGACAGTGCCTGGCCCATAGTATATGTACAATAAGTCCTTGATGATTTGGCTTTAAGCTGACTCAGAAGACCTAGATTCTAATCACAATTATGTTTCTGAATCTTTGTATAAAATTTGGCACACATATCTCTTATGTGAGAGTATTAGTTTGTTAGGGCTGCCATTATAAAATACCACTTCAGAGTAGATTAAACAACAAAAATTTATTTTCTCATAGTGTGGAGGCTAAAAGTCCAAGAATGTCAACAGGTTTGGTTTCTTCTGAGGCCTCTCTCCTTGTCTTGCAGAAGGCTGCCCTCTCACTGTATCCTCACATGGCCTTTTCTCTGGCCTATGCATCTCTGGTGTCTCTTCCTCGTCCTATGAGTACATCAGTCACATTGGATTAGGGTACACCTATATGAACTCATTTAACCTTAATTACCTCTTTAAAGGTCCTATTTCCAACTACAGCCACATTCTCAAGTATACAAGGGGTTACGACTTCAATATATGCATTTGTAGGGAGCACCATTCAGTCCATAACACCGGGCCCTAGTTGTAATCTAACAAATGATTAATAAGATCTTATTTTTCTGTTATAGTCACTCTTATTTTCCACATTAAGTTTCAGAGAGCTTTTCTAGGTATGGAGACCATATGAATGTTTCTAGTGCTGGACTAATATCTTGAAGAAGCTAAAGAATGAAAAAAATACAACCTTCCTCATTTGGTTCTTGATATGTGACAGTTTGAGAATGCCATGCATTCTGGCTAGCAACAATAGAAAGAGCAAACATTAAAAGATAATATTTAATTGGTTTAAAAGGGTGAGTTGACAATTTTGGAGCATGTGTGAATGAATTAAAGCCTAGCTGTGGATTTCAACTGATATTCCCTTGCTAGACACTGTGAATAAGTAGATTGTCTAAATGACAATGACAGCAGTATTCTCTTTCTGGAATAGAAAAGATGTTTTGGCTGAAAAGTAAGAATCGAAGTCAATAAGAAGATTAGTTATGTAGCAGAAATCAGAAAAGGTTCCCTTCTTATCTTACCCTCCCTGGTTTTAATTTTCTTTAAATGGTTTTTTCCTGAATATCTGAATACCATGCAGCCACCCAATGCCTAGATGCTGCCTGTTCAGGGCAGTGGAAATGTAAACTTATGGTGGACCATTCCCAGGTGCCAGACTGCTATTCCTAAGTGAATAATTCCCAGGAAGTATAGAGTTTTATAAGGTCTGTTTAATGATTGCTAGGTCCTGCCCATGGACATTTATTTCAGAGGTGATTATTTGGCAAATGATGGGACCTAGGTTTATATTCTATACACAAGGAGAATGTGTCGGTATGGTTCATAGCAAGAAATATGGGATCAGTCATCTTGAAGGTGGCCAAAGACATTTTATCTATATGACCCTGTCAGCAAGACAAAATCACATGTTCAAACACCAGTGGCTAGTCTCCACCATTCTCCTCATCTCTACTACTGGGTAACAAAACAAAATAAAACTATTTTTAATTATATATATTTTTACAGAAAAATAAGGGGAGAACATAACACATTTAATTAAACGTGTTGTTTATTAAATTTCAAGAACGAGCTGGCTTAATACTTACACTCACCTTCTAACAATATATATAAGATGCCACAACTAAATGTATTGTATAAGTTTTCCAGCCAGGGAGTATGAACAATAGAGCAAAATAATATTCATATAATATACTTGTACGATATACATTATGTTTTTCATTCATTCATTCATTTATTCATTTGTTAATACAATATTAATTTATTCATCAGCTCAACAAAAATAAGAAAGTCATTTTGTGCTAGGCACTCTACTACACACTGGATAAATAAGATGAAGCTATAGTACTCCTGCTTCAAGCCGGTCACAAGCCAGTGCCACTAAAGTTACTTATGAAATGTTTTTTAATTCCTGGGAAGAAAAACAAAATAAAATTTTATTTGATAACTTGTGTCCCCTTTGTCATTTAATTTGATGAATCTTTTGATTTCCACCTTAATTTCCTTCTTGACCCAATAATTGTTCAGCAGTAAGTTTTTTTTTAATTTCCATGACTTTGTTTCTGTTGGAATTGATTTTTAATTTTATTCCACTATGGTCTGAGAATATACATGGTACAATTTCTATTTTTTTTAATTTGTTGAGACGTGTATTGTGGCCTAAGATGTGATCAATCTGAGATGTGTTTTGTGCCCTAAGATGTGATCAATCTTAGAGAATGTTCTATGTGTTGATGAGACAAATCTATATTCTGTAGTTCGGGGGTAGAATGTTCTGTAAATATTTCTTAGGCCCATTTTCTCTAGGATCCCACTTAAGTCCAATGTTTCTTTATTTATTTTCTTCCTGGAGGATCTGTCCAGTTCTATCAGTGGGGTACTGAAGTCCATAGCAATTACAGTGTTGCTGTTTATCACTTTATTTAGATCTGGTATGGCTGGCTTTATGAATCTGGGTGCTCTTATGTTAAGTGCATAAGCATTTAGTATTGTTATGTCTTCTTGTTGAATTGCTCCCTTTACCATTATATAATGACCATCTTTGTCTTTCTTTACTATTATTGATTTACAGTCAATTTTATATGATATGAGAATAACTACACCTATTTTCTTTTGATTTCCATTTACATTGAATATTTTTTCCTATCCCTTCATCTTGAATCTGAATGAGTCTTGTGTGTTAGATGTATTTCCTGGAAAGAGCAGATACTTAGATACTTGCTTGTGGTGTGGGTTTTTTTTTTTTTTTTCCCATTCAACCAGCTTATGTCTCTTGAGTGGGGAATTCAAGCCATTCACATTTATTGAAGGAATTAATAAGTGGGATGCATTTCTGTTCATCCTGTTGGGTAAAACCTTATTTCTTTGTTTTATCTCATGAGCCATTATTTTATATAGGCTCTGAACGTTAGCTTTTGGGTGATTTTACACTGGTGGGTTTCTACTGTGTTTATCTATGTATAATGTATAGTATTTCCTGCAGGGCAGGTCTGGTCTTGACAAATTCCCTCAGTGTTTGCTTGTCTGAAAAAGTCTTTATTTCTCCCTCATAAAAGAAACTTAGTTTTGCAGGATACAAAATTCTAGGCTGGCCATCAGGCTATAGTAACCAAAACAGCATGGTACTGGAACAAAAATAGAGACATACACTAATGGAACAGAACAGAGAACTCAGATATAAAACCATCCACATATTACCATATGATCTTTGACAAAGTAGACAGCAATATACACTGGGGAAAAGAATCCTTATTCAATAAATGGTGCTGGGAAAATTGGATAGCCACATGTGGAACATTGAAACAGGATCCATATCTCTCACCATTCACAAAAATTAATTCAGGATGGATAACAGACTTAAATCTAAGACATGAAACTATAAGAATTTTAGAAGAAAATGTTGGAAAAACTCCTCTAGATATCGACCTAAGCAAAGAATTTACGAAGAAGACCCCAACAGCAATCACAGCAACAAAAATACATAGGACTTGATTAAGTTAAAACGCTTCTGCACAGCCAAGGAAACAATCAATGGAGCAAATAGACAACCTACAGAAAGGAAGAAAATATTTGCATGTTATACATCCAGTAAAGGGCTAATATCCGGAATCTACAAAGAACTCAAGTAAATCGGCAAGAAAAAAATTAAGCAACCCCATTAAAAAGTGTACAAAGGACATGAACAGAAACTTTTCAAAAGAAGGTAGACTAATGGCCAATAAACATATAAAAAAACTCAATGTCACTAATCATCAAAGAAATGCAAATCAAGACCACAATGAGATATCTTCAAATGCCAGTGAGAATGGCTTTTATCAAAAAATCTTAAAACAATAGATGCTGGTGTGGATGCAGAGAGAAAGGAACACTTGTACACTGTCGGTGGGATGGCAAACTAGTGCAACCCCTATGGAAAATAGTTTGGAGAGTCCTCAAAGAACTAAAAGTCGACCTATCATTTGATCCAGCAATCCCATTACTGGATTACCCAAAGGAAAAAAAGTCATTTTATCAAAAAGACACTTGCAGTAGAACGTTTACTGCAGCACAATTCACAATTGCAAAGATGTGGAATCAACCCAAGTTCCCATGAATTCATGAGTGAACTAATAAAATGTGGTATATATACACCTTGGAGTAACTCCATGCCATAAAAAATGAATTAATACTTTTTTCAACAATCTGGATTGAACTGGAGACTATCTTCCTAAGTGAAGTATCACAGAAATGGAAAAACAAACATCACATGTACTCACTATTAAATTGGAACTAAGCAATCAGCACTTATATGCACAGATGGAAGTGAAACTCATTGGAAATTATGCAGGTGAAAAGGGGGAGGAGGAGATAGGTGAAATCATACCTAAGTGGTACAATGTACACTATCTGGTTGATGGGCACACTTATAACTTTGATGCAAACAGTACAAAAACAACCCATGTAGCCAAAACATTTGTATCACTGTAATATTCTGAAATTTAAAAAAAAGGAACTTGAAATAAGAAAAAAAAATTTACTTGATGCACTGGGGGCATTATGAATGTTTCAGGTGATATGTGCTTTTTTGTTGTTGGTGGTGGAGCTGTGGTGTAGTTTGAAGGGAGTTGACTGACCCTGGATATAGAACCTGAAACGTGTCACAGGATGGCTAAGGACAATTTCTCAGTTACTAGTCTAACAGCTATATTAGGCACTTTGTCACAGTTAAATGTTAGCACCCATGAAAACTTGGGCAATGATCATGCTGGCTCAGCACTTAGTGGTTCTTTGAATGAAATAAAAGAGGGTGGGAGGCGTATGCATAGGAGGTTGATTTAATGATACCTATATTCATTGAAAACATGTAAAATGTGTATATATATATATATATATATTTTAGGAGTAATTCTTAGTTATGGAAGGATTAGTAATTATCATTGATGGACATTTTGAATAAACATGTTTGGTAAGTTTACATAATATTTAACTTCTCTTTTGGGAATAAAATACTGGTTGAAGTACTTATTACAGTAGAAATATTTCCAATATAAACAGAATACTGATTGCTGCATTAAAATAGTATTCATTTAATCCTGCATAATTATGCAATTGTTATATATTTTCAGTACGTTTTAGAGTGTAAACACTGTGAAATAGCTTTGAGAGATAAAATGTGCACTTCACAGTGTAATATTAAATTAGATCTGAAAAGGAAGAAAAAAAATTGTTCAGTTACTCAGAATTTTAATGTATATATTCTAAGTATTTCAGTTTTCTTTATATTTTGTCCCTAATAGTAGTTTAATGCAAAATTAAAATATTCATACTGTATGTTTTGATAATTCACATCATAAAACTATTTTAAAAGTCCTTTATAATCATAGAAATTGTGATATTTTGGAGAGTGTATTCCAGACCAGTAGTTTAAAACCAAATTTTATATGTGACAAAATATTTTAAAATACAATAAATATATCCCTATAAACATTTTTAAATCATTGGATTAGATGATATGGTTTTTCATTTAGAGCAAAAAGGATCTTTGAAGATAAATGTAATTCAGTCTTTGCGTTTTATGGTTGATAAAACCAAAGCCTAGAGAGATTATATGTGTTTTCACATAGCTCTTTATTGTCAAGATTGGTACCAAAAACCCAGAACCATTTCCTATTTTAATGATTTTTCACTTTTCTTGGTTATGACTATTTGCAAGTGACAGAAGTCCTCTCAAAGAAAGGGAAGAAAATCTTACCCAGTCCAAGTGGAACAAGTACAAATGGACCTGGAGTCTGTACACGGTATTCCCTCTCTTGCCCACTGTCATCTCTGTTATCTCTGCCTGCTCCTTTTTTGTCACCAGTTTTCTTTAGAAGGTTCATAGTTTCTACCTTTTGAGCAAGATGTTTACAAAGTTGAGCATGGCAAAGAACCACAAGTCTGTCACATTTATATTTAAGAGGGATAAGTAAGTGATAGTCAAAGTTCCAGGTCAGGAAATCTGGGTGTACAATTTGAACCCACTTTTCAGGAATTATACCCCCAGTGTAATCATCACCCCAGGTTTCAGGCTATCTCAGTCTGTGAGAGGTGCTGGGCAGGGCTAACCAATCTCACCTGTGCCACCAGAAAAAGCAAACAGTTCAATGACAGTGGGCTTCATTCCTTTTGCATTGGTTTGCACTTGAATGCATTTTGAAAAGTATAATCTTACCAGAGTAGGAGATTTCCTGAACATTTTAACCACCCTCAACCTTAGCATGTTCAAAATGCAATGTTAACAATGCTGAGGAATTTTTTTTCATTTAATATTTAATATAGTCAGGTCAGTGTCCTCTATTGCTAACTTCACTGGAAATCCAGCAATAATTTCTGAAATTAAAAGTTACTGAATTAAGCTATTGAATTAAGAGCTCTATAATGGTTAGCAACAGACGGCACCAGGACCCAAATCTGACAACATTGAAGAGGTGTTCACCTCAGGTACATCCATTGCAGGCAGAGGATGGAGGAGGGAGCCAAACTGCATGTTGACCTATCCCTTCAGGGCTGTGGGGAAGTAATCAACTCTAGCCAAAGACAGTACACAATCTAACCCCATTGCTTCATTATAGGCCATTAGCTATAGAAGAATATCATGTTATATATTGATTATAAAAGGGGTCACAACATATTACCAAGAAAAGAGTATGTGCTAGAATATGGCAGCTCCAGTGTATTATTTTTGACTAAGATAAATCTAAAATATTAGATTTCATGAACATTAAACAGCTGAATAGTTATTGTACTGACCTTTTTAGAAGGGATTTTAGAGGATATTTTGACTGTCCCACTAAAGCAGGGTCAACAAATTAAAAAAAAAAATAAAAGAAAAAAAGAAAAAAGAAAGAAAGAAAAGAAAAGAAAAAATTGTGTGGATCACCACTTCCCTTCCTTGTGGTGATGGCAGACATCACTCATAGAATCACTTTTACAGTGACCTTGAACCTGGACTTACAGTCCTTCTCTAGGTAGCCATTCTTTGCTATTTAATTGGAGTTAGCACTCAAAATGAAAACTTTTGGTCATTCCACTGGTAAACTGAACTTCCTGGGAGCAGACACCTTGTCATACTTACCTCCATATCCCAATGCCAGCATTTTACCTGCACAAAGTGACACCCAATATAAAATTGTGAATAGACAAGTAGCCCAGGAATTTTCAAAATAATTTTTAACAAGCAGATGATTCTCAAAAGACAATATATACAAGTGGCCAAAATCATGCAGAAAGAGGTTTAATTTGACTTGCAATTAAAATATTTATTTTGAAAAATATTTTGGCTATATTAGTAAATATATCTTAAATAATAATCAATGTTGTTGAGAGTGAAGGGAAACAAATATTTGCATATATAGCTGATAAGAATATAACTGGTTCCTTAGCTTCCCTGGAGGGAAAACAGCTTACCAAAAAACATAAAAAAAGGAATACTTTGACCTGGAAATTCTACCTGTGGAAATATATTTCATGAAAATGGGTATTTGTGTGGGGATTTAGCTATAAGGAAGTTTTTTGCACTATAATATTTAAAAAATTTAAAATAATTTGTATGATCAACAGTTATTGGTTAAATAACATTTATGGCCTCTATAGTATGACTTATATCATGTACATATATATATATATAAAACAATATACAGCTACTAAAATGACAGGGAAGTGCACTTATCAACATGCACAAAAGTTTATCATGCACCATTAAGTGAATGAAAAGTGATTGTAAAATAGCATTTATGATTATGGTCTTATTTTATAAGTGTATGTGCATAAGCCCTAGTAAAAGTGTCTGGATCCTTCAACATGTTAACATTAACTATTTTTTTTTTTTTAGACTTTTTTTTTTTTTTTTTGAAACAGAGTCTGGCTCTGTTGCCCAGGCTAGAGTGCCGTGGCGTCAGCCTAGCTCACAGCAACCTCAAACTCCTGGGCTCAAGCAATCCTTCTGCGTCAGCCTCCCCAGTAGCTGGGACTACAGGCATGTGCCACCATGCTCGGCTATTTTTTTCTATATGTCTATTTTTAGTTGTCCAGATAATTTCTTTCTATTTTTTTAGTAGAGATGGGGTCTCACTCTTGCTCAGGCTGGTCTCGAACTCCTGACCTCGAGCGATCCTCCGGCCTCGGCCTCCCAGAGTGCTGGGATTACAAGCATGAGCCACCGTGCCCGGACAACATTAACTATTTATTGATTGATAGGATAATGGGACATTTTTTCCTTTGGTTGTGCTTTTTTCTCTCTAATGATTGTGAATTGCTTTAGTAATAAATAAAAAAGTTATTTTTAATATTTAAAAAATTGCTGTCTAAAGAAGTTTGTACTTTTTCTTGACATATTCTTTTACAGTAAGCAAAATATTCAAAATTATTCCATTGATCATTCTTTTTAAGAATTGCTATTTCAGGATGTAAACATTAGAAGCAGTCCCTAGGGACTTCAGTGGTGAGGATTTGAAGAGTAAGCCTTATATCTACCAATCTTATTCACACATTCTTTGCTCTTTTTCCCATTTCTCATTCCCCCTCTCTCCTTAAATTCTTCCCTTGTTTCCATTAAAACACTGAAGGGAAAATACTGACAGAATTCTTATCCAAGTGTTTTGTTACAGAAGGGAAATGTGAGTGAATTATACTTTGCTTAGTTTCTCAATGTTAGTTTTTTTTTTTAATAAAGATAATACGTGCTGTTTATTACACCAAAAATTAGAAAGTACAGAGAATTTTTAAAGAAGTAGGAAAAGTAACATTAATGTGGCATACTTAAATTCTATATCAGTTTTTATGTTTGCACATTGTTTTCTTTATACAGTGAAAATCATGTTATATGTACATTTATATGTTTTATTTTTCCCAATAGAAGTACATCCTAAGTATTTTCTGAGAGCTCTCTTTTCTTTAAGAATAGATACTGTTCCTTGCTTGCATCTTTCTGATTCATTCTCTTACTTAGCAATACTTTCAAATGCCTACTCTATGCCTGCTAATTGCAAGGTGTACAATAATGGAGAAGATAAGCATGACCCTAGCCCCCATGAGGTGTTGTAGCCAGGGACACATGCTGCTGTCTTGCTTAGTCTGCAAAACTCAATCAACAACATAGGAGCAACTGGGAAGTGAAACATAGGGATTAACTAGAGTCACACAATGAGCAGTAACTAGCTATATTCATTATGACCTGTAGTCATGTTCTCCTTTTTTCTCTCAATGTTCCCTAATTACTCTCATCAGAAAAAACAGAATTAGCAAATCATGATTATTATTTCTCATATCAGGTAATTCACACTAAGCTCTTTACCAAAAAAAAAAAAAAATCAATTTAAAGAGTTAGAAACTTGATATGTTGTCAGGTTCATCTGCCTCATAATATTGATCTATTGTGTCTTTACTAAAGAACAGAAAGGAATCTTTATATTAGCTGTTTCAAATGAGGTAAACGGGGACTATTTTCAGAACATTTAATGACAGGGCCAGAGCGGGGGCTGATTATTCAGAAGGAGGCCCCTCATTGGGTTATGTGTAATGTAACCCCCTCAGTTGCTGTATCTGGAAGTCCTGGCTGGGGCATCCCTGGCAGAGATGAAGATGACTAGTATACTGAGGACCCTCGGGAGGTTCAGGACAGTGGCTATTTTCCAAACAGTGTGAAAGTCTTTCAAAATTTTAGCAACTGGTATGACAGGCTCAGCTCTGGAGGAAATATTAATTTAATATATATCACAATACTGTAGGTGATTTCTGCTATAGGGAAGGACATAATATTGGTCAGAAAAAACTCTCCTTTTAAAAGCAGAGCCCTGTGTGTAGTAGATCCTCTGTTAATTCCAAAAAGTAGAAAGTTAAAATTTACTTAGACAATTAAAAAATGGAGTGAAAAATTCCATGAACAGACAACTGAAATCAAGTATAAACATTATAGGAATGCTGCTTAAATATTGTGGAGATAGAGGAAAAAAGGGTAGAGGCAAGTAGAAAAACCCCCTGACTGGACTTGACAGTTAGAAAATCTGAAGTGTTTTTTTTTTTTTTATTTGAAAAGAAAAAAAAAAAGCCATCCTATCATAGCCACATTCATGAAATAGCAGTATATGAACTTTTAATGTGTATGATAGTATTTTTAATAGATTGTTCCCCTCTCTTAGCTTTCCTTATTGGAAAAGGCTGGATTTGGAGGTGTCCTTCTATATATTGATCCTTGTGATTTACCAAAGACTGCAAATCTTAGCCATGATACCTTCATGGTGTCACTGAATCCAGGAGGAGATCCTTCTACGCCTGGTTACCCAAGTGCTGGTAAGTTTGTTTTTCATCTTTATTATTCTTGTAAGCATTACAAGGTTGCAATTTATAAGTACATGCTCCCTAAATTAATCAAGGAATAGTAAAGTCATATAATTCTTAATACTCCATATTTTAAAAGGTGATTTTCTTTTTATATTCTCAAAATTATAGACTACCAATTTGTTGGCATAAAACTTTTTAAAAAATCTATGATAGATTTTTATCTCAATAAATTACAGTGTCATGTAGAGATGGCAAACATTTTATGTGTGGTTATTGATTGACTGATAAGATAAATTAATACTATGAGGGGCAGGCTCTCTAGACAGATCAAAAACATGTACAAATACCCAGGAGCATGAAATGCTGCTTTGGGGCAACTGTGGTAAATTTAATTTCAAAGTCTAGGGCCACACCTGGTCCAGCTAGGTGAGTAAAGTAGTAAGAGTAGATGCTAGAGAGAAATGGACTTAACATGATCAAATTTTCTGGTTCTCTGGAAGGAACCTCATTGGTTTGCCCAGTCACTGGCAGCATAGAGGTAAGTTGTGTTCATGACACTGAAGATCATGTGGCAGAGATTTTGTGATTTTGGCAGGTGTTCACTGCATCATTGAATTTCTGTCCAATATGTCACTGATGAATTTTCTGTTCATACAACTTGGCTGAGGAAAAAGTCCTTTGAAATGTCTTCCAGGGTGATACTAACCCATTAACCATGACACTTCAGTCAGTAATTAAACCAATCAAAAAAATTATGTAATTAGTCATGTGTTCTGCCAATATTTTTCCTTTATGCTCCCAAAATATCACAAAGGAATTTACTAGTTATCTTACTCAAGCCCTTCTGTCCATTCTCTCTATGTATTAATAGGAAGAAAATTGAGTCAAAGATGATTTATAACTTATGAACTTTGTTGAGTCTACTGATTATTGCTTTGTCTTCTACACACAACAAAAGTACTCTTTTAATAATCTGTATAAGATTTTTCTCTGGGACTTCACTGATCTATACTGTGCACAGTCACTTGTCTTGTCATTCCAATTTTGAAATTAGAATTAATAGGTATCCATCTACACTTTCTACCCATCATCGAAAACATCGATCCACCTCTCTCATTTGCAAGTGCTTTCACTGTCCTGGGTTGTAATTCCTCAGCTTTAGGAGGCTGCATTTGGCAGCTGCTAACTCTTTGTGGCAGGTCAATGAGCTGCGATGCTACCAAAAACAGACACTTTATGAGTATTCTGCTTAAGTTGGTAAGTTGTCCAGTTGACAACACTCACCTTTACCATTTTCTCTGCCCAGATCTTTTAATAAATGCTGAATTCAGTCATATCTAGTAAATGATGGTCAGAGTCTTAAGCAATCTCAAAATGTTTTTTTTCTTTTACTTTTTATTTTGAAATAATTTAAACTTACAAAATAGTTGCAAGTATAGTATATATGGAATAGTATACCTTTATTAACATTAGAGGCTATTAACTTCTAACATTAACTTCTTACATAACCATAGTAGAATTATCAAAGCCATAAAATTAATATTGATACAATGCTAGTAGCTAATGATAGACATTATTCAAATTTGTTCAATAACTCCCACTATTATTTTTCTGGTCCAGAATCCAATCCAGAATTCCATACTGCATTCAGTTGTCTTATTTCCTTAATCTGCCCCAATCTGAAACAGTTCCTCAGTCTGTTATTTTGCAGAATGTCCCTCAATTGAGCTTTTCCAATACTTTCTTGTGATTAGATTGTGGTTATACATTCTTAGAAAGAATATTGCAGAGGAGTTGTGTTCTTCTCCTTGCATATCAGGAGGTACGTATTGTTGGTATGTCTCATTTCTCATGATGCTAACCTTGATCCCAAGGTTCTGGTTGTGTTTGCCAGTTTTCTCCGTTGTAGAATTATTGTTTTTCCTTTGTAATTAATGAGCATCTTGTGGGGAGGTACTATTGTCAGATTTGCAGTCTGTTCTCCGTTCTTGGTGTTCTCTTGGCCAAAGAATGACCAAACACACTAATAGCAGAGCCAGCACAAAAGGAAGTTTATCGAGGAAGAGCAAGATAGGTTTACAGAGCAAGAGCAAGATATATTCGCCACAGATGATGAACAGGTCCCCTGTTATAACAAGAGGCCCTGGTTATGTTCTGGGGTCCTGTTTTGTGATGTCTGGATTAGGCCTTCCTCATGGTTCAAAGGTCACCATTGAACCACTTTGATGGACAGACAGTTAATGACATGATAACTGTCATGATAATAATTAGCTGACTGACATTAGATAACTGACATGATAATAATTAGCCTTACGTTACTCTAGGTTTTTTCCTAGACCCTATTGTGCCTGGGCTCTCTGGCCCTCAGGCTGGAGAATTTCCTTCATTCTTTTTCAGATTAACAGGGCATTCCTCCTTCCTCCAGGTATGGTAATTGCTCAGGGCAGGATCAAGGTGGGGCAGCACCAAGGAGAGCCAAGGTCCCTCACTACCTACCTATATAACACTATGAGACAGTAAATATTCTATTTCTTGTCATAGTTTTCCCCACAAATTTGAGCAACGATCGAGATTCTTATCTGTTGCAATTATTATTGTAGTGCCTGCCAAATGATGGTTTCCTATTTCCATCATTCCCCTAGAATACTGTTTAAAGAAACTTTTCAGAATATAAATAATTATACTTGCTGCCTACATTCCAAACAAAGGTGAAATGGCTACATAAACATATTGGGCAAAATTCTAAGTCAGACCTTAGTTCCAGTGACAAAATATCAATGCAATAAATTACACTATCTTCTGTGTTACTCAGTGTCACTTTTGTAGGTCTCACATGAAAAGTTCTTTTACAAATATAATGTTGGCAGAAATGGGGTATCTCTTTTTTAAATATGAACCTCTATGCAATACCCAGAAAAGGAAAAGCTATAACCCTCATTGCTAAAAAGCTCTACTTAACTGCAGTGATTTATATTTCTGGCTTCTGACAAATTTATCCCTCCCTCCTGAAATTTTTTCATTTGCATTTTTTGACTTTTTAAAATATTTTTACAACTGTTAGGTCCGGAGCTGAGAGAGAGAGAGAGAGAGAGAGAGACTGACTAAGCCTCATGCGTAGCAAAATGCTGTTTATTTTGGGCATCTGGGTGCAGATGGGTGGAGGCCAAAGAGCATCCACACTGAGGAAGGGAAAAGCCTTGGGTTTTACAGAGGGTTTTTTATGGGGGAGTGAGTCCCTGGGCCAGAACAGCTGCTGCAATTTTTTTTTTTTTCCAAACAACCACTTTTTGGGACCCCTGAGTCACTCTCATCCTGTAGAGATAAGGGAGGGAGTAGTTCCGTCCTTATCAGGAGGGATAGGAATGCTGGCTGCAGCTGTCTGTTAGCTTTATAACCTCTGGGGACTCTCCAGACTCCTGTGGCTATTGATTCACAAACCTGGGTTTTCCCGTTATCCGCATTGTGTCCCATACATACTTTTCCAGTTCTCACCTGGAACAAACGATATCAATCCATTCACAAGGGCAGAGCTCTCATGACCCAGTCATTCCTCAAATATCCTATCTTTCAGCATTGTTACATTAAGGATCAAGTTTTCAGCACATGAACTCTGGAGGACATTTTTAAAACATATCATTTCACCCCTGGCCCCCCAAATTTGTGTCCTTGTCACTTGCAAAATACCTTCATTCCATCCCAGTGGCCCCACAAGTCTTAACTCTTTCCAGCACCAACTCCAAAGTCTAAAATCCAGAGTCTTATCTAAATCTTATATGAATGAGACTCAAGGCAGTATTTGTCCTGAGACAAATTTCCTTCCAGCTGTGAGCCAGTGAAATCAAAACAAGTAACTACTTCCAAAGCACATGTGGTATAGTCATAAAATAGATATTCCCATTTGAAAAGGGAGAAATAGGCAAGACAAGAGTAACTACTCCCAAGGAAGTCCAAAACCCAATAGGGAAAACAACATTAAGCCTTAAAGCCAGAAAATCATCTCCTTTGACTTCATGTCCTGCATCCTGGGCACACTGGGGTGGGCGTTGGGACTGACTCCCTCCACCCAGCAGCTCTCATGGGTTGGAGTCTAGTGCCAGCAGATTTCTCAAGCTGGAGTTATATGCTGGTGGCTCTACAGTTCTACGGTTCTTGGGTCTCAGGGGTAGTCCCACTTCCATGGCCACACTAGGCATTGCCCTTGTGGGAACTCTCTGTGGTGGCCTTACTCTCACGGGTCCACTAGGCATTTTTGTAGCAGTAACTTCCTGCAGTGGCTTCATTCTTGTGACAATTTTCTGCCTGGGCTTCCAGATTGCCTGCAACATCCTTTGAAATCTAGGTAGAGGCCGCCATAACCCCACCACTCTTGCATTCTACATGTCTTCAGAGTCAGCACCATGCGGACAACACCAAGACCTGCTGCTTGTACCTTCCAGAGCAGCAGCCTAGGCTATACCTGGGCCACTGAGCCACAGCTGGTGGCTGAGGGGCCCTGCACTGGAATTTAGGCAGCAGAGTCCCAAAGCAGCGCAGGACAGCAAGCTGTGGAGGGCACCTACAAGCCCATGCTCCAAAAGTATTCTGCCCTCAAGACCCTAGCACTCTGGACTTGTGATAGATGGGGCAGCCTGGAAGATCACTGAAATGATTAGGGGTCGTTCTCCCATTGTCTTGATGAATAGCACCTGGCTTCTATCCATACTGATCTCCTTATCAAATGGATACACCCTTGCTTTCCTCTCCTAACCACACCTTTTCTATTTTTTACATAGCCAGGCCGCTAAATATCCCAATCTTTCTATTCTGCTTCTCTTTTAATTAAAAATTCCATCTTTAAAACATTTTTTTCTTTCATTTTACTGTAAACTGCCAAAAGATGCCATGCAGCACATTTAATGCTTGATGCTGAGATATTTCTTCTGCCCTATAACTTAGTTTATTGTTTTTAAATTTCACCTTATATAGAGCCCTAGGGCATGGCCATAATTCAGCCAATTTCTTTGCCACTTTATAACAAAGCTGGCCTTTACTCAGGTTTCCAACACCCTTTCCTCATTTCCATCTGAGACCTTATCCGAGTGGCCTTTACCATCCAACATATTTCTACCAATATTCTGGCCATGACCACTTAATCTCTATAAAGATTAGGACTTTTCCTACCACTCTTATCTTCTTCCAAACCCTCCCCAGAATTTCCATTAATGCTCCCAGATTTGCTCACAGCAGTCTAGGCTTTGTTTAGCCTATTCCTCCAAATTCTTCCAGCCTCTACCCATTACCAACTTCCAAAGCCACTTGTACATTTCCAGGCATTCGTTATGGCAAAACACCACTTAAGTTATCAATTTCATGTCTTAGTCTGTTTTGTGTTGCTATAGCAGAGTACCTGAGACTGGGCAATTTATAAAGAATGAAATTTATTTCATATAGTACTGGAGGCTAGGCAGTTCAAGGTTGAGGGGCTCCCATCTGACATTACCAGACCTAGCTAACCATTGGTCTCATGTTTTTCATCATACAGCCTTTTAAAACTTTATAAAAATGGAAGCATATAGTATATATTATATTGTGTGCTGGTTCTTTTGCTCAGAATAATGTCTGTGATATTTATTTATGGTTGCATATATCTGAAGTTTTTTCCCTTTTGTTGCTGTGTAGTACCATTTCTGTATTAATTCAAGTAGGTGTTTTGTAAACTAGAATGCCAGTGCAGTCTTCTATAACATATAATCCAAGTGGATTGTCCAAATAAGACATAGCAACTCCGTAGATGGAAGTTCTGCTCAGTCTCATTCATATCCAAATAGCTCTTGATTATTATAGAATCAAAGTAAAAAGTTTCCAAATAAGATTAGCCACTTAACCCAGAACAGAATGATCATTCTTTTAACAAAAACAAGCCTTTGAATTCACTGGACATGTTAACTACTCTGAGTGTTATTCACAATAAAAATTAGGATTATACTTATATATATTGACAACAAGACTGTTTGTAAAGAAATCAGTTATTTTGAGCTCTACTCCAAGTTCAAAGAGGAACTCAGAGGAAGGGGCCCGATTATCTGTAGTCTAACAAGCTTTCCAGGGGATCCTGGTACAACTGAAATTTGAGAACCATAGAGCTAGAGAAACTTTGTTTTTCTTCATCTGCCACATCTAAATTGGACAGCGGGGTATACTGACCTAAACTTTGTGACCTCATGTGACTGTTCTTGTACCATCTTGTGTTACTTACTACCTTTCATATTTGCTGCCTCTGTGTCAAGCAGGATTCGGACATAGATGATCTGTATTCTCAGCCAGTTCCTTCACTCAATAGACTATCCATAAATATTTATTAAAGGAATATCTTATTCCCTTAACGTGACTGCTTGCCTTGAATAATTTTGACCCTGGGCGATACCCTGACAATTGTTAACCTAATTAAAACTGCTTTTTAAAAAAGTATAAGCATTACCCCTGGCAGTTTTGTTTTCAAAATACATGGTTTTTCCTCCTTGAATACTTTTGTCAACTCTCTCACATCTTCTGCCACTCAAAATAGCAGAAATTCCACTGATTAAAAGTTTTGAAATTCTTTTGAAATTCTCATTTACAATATTAATAAATTAGAGATCTTATCTGTTTTCTTAAGTCCCATGATAATTTATCAAATGTTTCAAAGATTAAATCAATGTATCAAAGACATCATCATGACAGTGTAGGTAGGGGATGAAAAAAAAAAAAAAAACCTTACTTTTGCCTCTGTAGTCTAAATTGTCTGCCTAGGGCCCTGCAAATTCAAAGACAGATTAGCAAGAGAAAAACAGTTAATTAACACATGTAGCACATGTGGGAGGAATTCAGTGATGAGTAGCTTGGGCTTGTTGGGCTTGAGGTTTATATAGCATCTTAGAAAGAATAATAAATTTGTAGAGAAGTAAAAAAACAAAGGAAAAGGGATTTAGGCTTTCAAGTGTGGCAAACTGTGGGAAGATAAATTTATGGGGGAAAATTAATGGAAGATAAATTTTGCCTTAGTAAAGTGTGTTATGTAGATTATTCTCCTCTGGGTTGATAAGAGTTTCTGGTGATTAAGGATCTAGCTTGAATTTAGGTAAATGGTGGGACACGGGTAGGGGAGAGGGCAGAGAGCTTTCTGCGGGAGGCCATCTTTTGTTTCTCAATTATCTTTAGTTCAAATAGGCCTTATGCCAAAGTGACATATTTTGGGATGGCATATTCTGATTCTTTACAACTGCTTTCATCAACTTGCTGCAAGTGTTTCAATTACACTAAACTATGGTCCAAACAAATCTCATTTCTTAGAACCATGTAATTTTAGAATTCTAAGAGATTTTATGGTTTATATAGCAAAATTCTATTCTCAACCTTGAAGCACATGAATCTTGAGTTTTAGCCAGAGGCTCAGGTAAATGGGACATAAGAACTGATATTTATAGTAATTAGTCATAATTATAGCATCAGTGATCAGTTATAATTGGAGTTGTGCTTAGCCTAAAATCATTAATCAGCTACATAGGGTAAGGCCCAAGACAAAGAGAAAATCAGAAAGATAGGAAGTAAGCATAAGAAAAGGAAAGTGAGAAATGGATATCTTTAAAGAATATTTCATCTAGTCTGTGTTGGAACATGGAAAAGAAAATGCTTTCCCAATTCCTAAGCATTAAGATTATCTGAACTCTGAAGAACTAGAAATAATGTTGGGAGTCATAAATCCTTTTCCTTCATATACTCCTTTAATAATTTATCTTCTGAATTCTCTATTGGCTACAGTGTTGATTTTAATTTTAGTATTACCCCCCAGAAAACTGCCTAATCTATTTACTACTGGTTAATTGAAATTCAAGCTATTTCTTTCATCTTGACTTAGACTTGAATTTCCTCATACTCTATTTCCTGAAATCCTTCCTGATTTAAAGCTTTGTATCTATGTCTCTCTCTCTCTCTCTTTCTCTCTCTCTTTTGCTATAATCTTTTTTTTTTTCCTTTGTTTTAAATTCTGGAGAGGAAAGTCTTTTCAGTGGTTTTACTCTAGTGAAATATATCAAATGACACAGTTTATTTAATATTCCCAGTGTTACAATTCAGTGGATCTGTGTGTTGTTTATCTACTGTCTGTTTAACATCACCCCTGCCAACCAAAACTATTCAAAGAAAAAAGAATATCACTATAATTTGTGACAAGTCTTCACCAGATATTCTTGGTCCAGTTACCTGGACAAATGTCAAAAGACTGACTCAAGTTGGCACTAAATCAACTGAGACAATGTTGAACTATTCCCCAACTAGAATACCAGAAAATATAAATATGTGCCTAGTTGTCAAAGCAAAATATTAGATATTCACAGCATGAAGTGGCTTGTCACTTGGTTGGGGAAAAATAAAAAGTGTTTGAATTCTTACTATTTCACTGTTACTGACTGATGGTTCTTATGTGTGTTCTGAAGGCTTCAGATCTACTTGAAATACCATTCAATTTGATTCTTAGAACCATTTAAAGAGTGGCTCATTGTTAAGCAGACTAAACTTTTTCAGAAAGTTTAATTCACAACTTATGGAAAAGATATATTTTTAAAATTCAACCTGCTCCTTTAAAAAGTCTAAATTTTGTTTTGAAAAATAATTTTCATAACATAAGTTTTCTTGGCCGACACAGAGAAATTTCAATTCACTGTTGAAATATCTAAGATTATAGCCTACAGAGAGCATTTTTGAGTGGTTATAGTTCATAAGAAATCAGTGTGCCATATAGCACATTTGTCATTTAGAATGATTTTTACTTATTATTGTACCCCCAGCTCTCTACTTTAAATTAAACAAGTACTCGATCAATAGAGACGATCGGTTTGCTTCATTTAAGAGCTAAAGTTTCCACAAAAATGTATGGTGAATTCTAAGAGGATGATAAAATCCACTGCTTAAAGGCAAAAAAAGATTTACCAATAAATTGCTTTCTCAATGAATATGAGAAGCTATTGAAACAAAAATAGAATTAGTTTGAAATTCTTATAGCACTTCTCATTCTTTCCCTTATTTGGTTCCTTCAACAGGATAGCTTTACCTGGCCCAATTTACAAAAAAGTAAAACTGATCCTTAATTAAAGGGACTTGATTAATATAACCAGCACTTAAATCCCAGGTTGTCTAGCTTCTAATCTAGTAATGATTCCACTACTGTTCTTTTGCATTCACCATACAATTTAGGAATATGAGATTTATGAAAATAAGAGTTGCAGTTTGGTGTGGTATCAGACAAATAATTCAATTTAGGGCTTAAACGAAGTTTCAATTTAGTTTTATATTCAACACGTTTAAAGGTGTTATCAAAACCACAGGGGCGTTTCTGCCTAGGTCTAGTTGCTTGCCACACAAAGAGCTAATTATTTGAGACAATGAGTATTTCCAACAAAGAAAGGAACTTTTTTTTGATACGAAAGATATCAGTTGGGAAAACAGGGGAATCAGCCTCAAATCTGTCTTCCCGACTAAAGGAGAGTGAAAGCTTTTTAAGGAGAAGCTACTTGCAGTTGGGGCAGATTAGTGAGGGAGGGTGACTCTTGGCATCAGGAAGTCTGCCCAGGGGCCCTCAGAATTTCAACTCCTTTGTCTTGTAGAGATTCTGCCATTTCTGGAAAACAGCTCAAAAAGGTCATGTAGCTAGTTAAAAGTTACAAGGTTCTAGTCATCAAGCCCCATGGCCTGAGAATCTAAATCATGAAAGAGACAGGATTTTAAAAAACATATAGAAGTCACTGAAATTTGTTTATAGAGCTGTTTACAAAGGTAACATTGAGGATGAAATATAAAATACAATGGTCAAATTATAAACCCTGCCCATAGGTTTAGATTATGTTGATATGATATCAGAACAAATTTAGATTATACTGATTATACCATCCATATATAATTATCAATACTCTGCCACTTTTTTAATCTAAAAAATATCTGCATGTTATAAAATAAATAAATTAAGCAATTAAACAATTAATTAATAAATTAGACAACTAACCAAAGAATGGGAGGAATAACCAACCAAAAATCCTGAGTTTATTTTTTCAACTATAAAATTTTATGGATTATTTTGATGGAATATGTTCAAAATCTGTCATTTCCCCAACTTTATTAAACTCTTTTTATTTAATAGCTTCAAACTATGTGTAAAATGCAATCAACTCTTTCGCAAAAATTCTAAATGTTATTATAATCACAGACACAACCCATCTTTTTAAGGAACTGGGCAGTAGCTGAGCAGAAAATATTAGCTAAAATAGCACAGAAGAATAGGAATGAGCCTGAAAAATAACAAATCATGCTGATCAACATACTTAGTTTCTGGCCGGGCGCGGTGGCTCACGCCTGTAATCCTAGCTCTCTGGGAGGCCGAGGTGGGCGGATCGTTTGAGCTCAGGAGTTCGAGACCAGCCTGAGCAAGAGCGAGACCCTATCTCTACTAAAAATAGAAAGAAATTATATGGACAGCTAAAAATATATATATAGAAAAAATTAGCCGGGCATGGTGGTGCATGCCTGTAGTCCCAGCTACTCGGGAGGCTGAGACAGGAGGATCGCTTGAGCTCAGGAGTTTGAGGTTGCTGTGAGCTAGGCTGACGCCACGGCACTCACTCTAGCCTGGGCAACAGAGTGAGACTCTGTCTCAAAAAAAAAAAAAAAAAAAAAAAAAAAACATACTTAGTTTCACTTTTCCCAGCCAGTTTTTATGCATTTTATCTGCCATGGACTGGACCTATAAACTATAGTAGCAGGAGATTTTTCTGTTGACAAACTAAAGCTCCCTTAGAGAAAATATTATTAGTATGACTAATGTCAGATGTGAACTTATAAAAGTATCTATAATTTATATTTATATTCAGTATCAAATGATAAAGTCCACATAAAGATAATAACAATCTCTTTTTAAAAACCCCAAATTATTGTAGTAGCTGATAATATTCAATTTCATTAACAATCATTTTTTTCCAAAATATTTCTTCAAAAACTCACCTATAATTATTTTACCTTCAGTACCTGTAAGAATGTTAGAATGTATCATCATCTGTGCTGATTATGCAAATAAAAGCTTACTTTTTGTTTTATAAATATATACATATTGGATTTGACTTTTGTGTATTTTCAACCTTCTTTTGAAAAACCTATTATAGTAAAGACATGTTTGCTTTATAGCCTCATTTCAAATTCATTCTGTAAATCTAAACTTCAGAAGAAGCATAGTTAAATAAACCATGATATGAAAAAGCCTATTTGTTAGTCTTCATATGCAAATACTGGAGTGTAATAACTGTGAGTTGTAAGATATCATTACATAAGATAACACACTTTGTAATGGAAAACTACAGAGGTGACAGAATAATATAAATTAGACCTTTCTGAATTTCCCAAAGGCAGTCATAACAATAGGTATCAATATTTTTTAATTTACTTTTGTAATGTTTTAATTTTAATATAATTAAAGCTTAAAGAAAAGTTGCAAGAGTAGTACAAAGAACTTCTGCATACCATTTACCCTGATTCACCATTTTTTTGTTTGTCCTACGTGCTTTACAATTCTCTTTCTTTTGCTCCATTAAAATATATATGTAGATTTATACTTATAGAGAATATATGAATTTATGTTTAAGTATACATACAAATATATAAATGCATCTATATTTATATAATATGTATTTGTGTACATATTTTTTCTGAACTATTTGACAGTAACAAACATCCTGCCCTTTACTTTTGAATGTGTTATTGTATATTTCCTAAGAAAAAGAACATTCACTTACAAAACTACAATATAGATACTAGTATCAGGGAATTTAATATTGGTACAAAACTATACTCTAATTCATAGTCCATATTCAAATTTCATCAATTATACCAATAATATTCTTTAGAGCTATTTTTACTCCTGGTCCAGGATCGATTTGAGAACACAAATTTTATATATATATATATATATATTTAGAGATGGAGTCTTGCTCTGTTACCCAGGCTGGAGTGTAGTGGCATCATCATAGCTCACTGCAGGCTTGAATTCCTGGGCTCAAGTGATCCTCCTGCCTCAGCCTCCTGAGTAACTGGGACCATGGAGGAGTACCACCACACTTGCCTAATTTTTAAATGTTTTTGACAGATGAGATCTCTCTGTGTTTCCCAGGCTAGTCTGAAGCTCTTGGCCTCAAGTGATCCCCCACCTCAGCATCCCAAGTAGCTAGGATTCCAAGCTCAAGACAATGTGCCTGGCTTTTACTGTTTCATCTTGATATTCCCCTTTACTATGGAACAGTTTATTGAATTTTCTGTGTCTTTTATGATCTTGATATTTTTGAAGAATACAGGCCAGTTATTCTGTGGAATCTCCCTCAGTTTGGATTTGTTTGATGTTTCTGTTGAATAAATTCTTCTTTTGTATTTTTTAGCCCACAAGTGATGCTATTTCCTTCTCAATGTATTATAACAGGAGACATGTGACATTTTTGGTCTCATTATTGATCACTTATATTAAGGTGGTATCAGAGAGGTTTCTACAGTAGTTTTTTCTCTTTATTTAATAAATAAATTGTAAGAATATAATTTTAGCCTATGTAAATATCCTGTTCTTCCTCAAACTTATATCCATTAATTTTAGCAACCATTGATGAATCTTGCCTGGATCATTTATCACAGCACTCTATGCAAGAGCTTTCCCCTCTCCATCTCTTTATTCATATATTTATTTACATCAGTAGACTAATGGAATCTTATTTTATTTAGTGGATTATAATTTGTTACAGTCAGTATTTATTTTGATGTTAAAATTGTCCAAGATTTTGGCATCTTCCCGGATCTCTGTGAACAGGTCTATGTCCAAGATGGCATGACAAAATATTGCCGTCAAGGGCTTCCAAGTTTATATGCTTTCAAGCAGAGCCTTTTGGCAAGAGACTGATCTATTTTTCTTGGCTCAACTTTCAAAATTCCAGGAGAAGAACTCTAATTGGGTCATATGTCAATCAGCTTTGGCTAGGAAGTGGAATCAGTTTTTACTAATGTGTGGATGGGGCAAACGTATTTCCTTGAACAGCAAGAACTGTCAGCAGAGCTTAAGAGACAGCAAGAGCTGCTCCTTGCAAGGCATGTCACTTATCTTGAAATGCTGCAATTAAGACAACTATATAAGGGGCTTCAAGATGGCTGACTAGAGGCATCTTATACTTGCTTCCTCCACAAAGAAGAACCAAAATAGTGAGTAGATAATCACTTTGGATCATCAAAGAGAGAACACTGGAATTCAACATAGAAGTGACAGGAAACACCTAAAGCAAGGAAAGAGAGGGAAACAGGGCATCATGTTCAGCCGGGATTGGAAGGGAGCTGTCTCCAATACAAGGAAGGGATAAGTGAAAGACCCCACAGTGGTCCACATTTCCACCACAGACTCCTACAATCCTAGCCACAGGAAAGCCTCTTGACCCTCACCGTCCCTGAGACTAATATAAGAAGCTGCCTGGAGATTGCTTGATGGCATTGCTCCTGATAGGGAGACCATGCTGGGTCCCACACACCCCCTGAGTCCTAAGTAGCTACAGCACGGTGCTACTTTAAGAGCCCAGCCCCCACTAGACTGCAACCTGCCCTGGGGTCCAATGGCCCTGCATCTTCACATTCCTGGAGTCCCATTGACATCCCCTGCTGGCAACTGCTGCCACTGGTGGCTGCTGTCACCAAGGCCAGAGCACAAGCCATTGGCAGTGACCCTGCTACCCCCAACAGTGAAGGTACCATGTGTTTTCATGCACTCTGAGGACAGCCCCACCAACTTGTAAATGTATGGCAGCCCCACAGGGTAATTGCTGGTGGCTTATGCTTTGGTCCTAGCAACTGCAGCCAGACAATTCTAAACATATATGTACCTAATACCAGAGCACCCACATATGTAAGGCAAATATTATTAGATCTAAAGGGAGAGATAGACTCTAATACAATAATAACAAGAAAATCCAACACCCGACACTCAGTGTTAGACAGGTCATCTAGACAGAAAATTAACAAAGCAACATTGTATTTAAACTGGACTTTAGACCAAATAGACCTAACAGACATTTATAGAACATTTTATCCAACAGCTAGAGAATACACATTCTTCTCATCAGCACATGGAACATTCTCCAGAATAGACCACGTTAGGCCAATGAACATGTCTCAAGAAATATTTTCAAAATTGAAATCATATCAAGTATCTTCTCAGATCACAATGGAATAAAATTAGAAATCAATAACAAGAAGAACCTTGGAAATTGTACAAATATATGTAAATTAAGTACCATGCTCCTAAATGATCACTAGGTCAAGGAAGAAATTTAAAAGGAAATAAAAAAAGTCTTGAAACATGCAAATCAAAACACAGCATACCAAAACCTATGGGATACAGTAAAAGCAGCTCTAACAAGGAAATTTATATCAGTAAATGCCTACATCAAAAAAGTAGAAATATTTCAAATAAACAATCTAACAATGCAGCTCAAGGAACAAGAAAAGTAAAACTAAACCAAACCCAAATGAGTAAAAGCAAAGAAATAATAAAATTTAGAACAGAACTAAAAGAAATAGACACTGAAAAAACAATGCAAAGGATCAACAAAACAAAACGTTGGTTTTTTGAAAGGATAAACAAAATTGATAAACCACTCTCTAGACTAACCAAGAACAAAAATCCAAATAAACAAAGTCAGAAATAAAAAATGAGACATTGCAAATGATACAACAGAAATGCAAAAGATCATCAGAGGTTATTATGAACAACTCTACACTACAAACTAGAAAACCTAGACGAAATGGATAAATTCCTGAAAACACACAACCTACCAAGATGGAATCATAAAAAATAAAATAAAATACCTGAAGAGACAATTAATGAGTGATGAGATTGAATCCATAATAAAAAAAATCTACAAAGAAAAGCCCAGGACCAGATGGCTTTCCTTACAAATTCTACCAAACTTACAAAGGAGAACTAACACCAATTCTAGCCAGCACAATGTTTTAGGCTTATCTTGTATTTTTTTCCATCTTTGACTTAGAATCAGCCATTTCTCCAAAATCCCTTGTTCCTTTCAATGGAGAAAGATATTTAGAAGTCAATATCTGAGGGCTAGATCTTTTGACTGTTCCTAGGGGTCATTGTTTTAAATTCTCTCAATGGACAAAGCTGGGGAATATATGGATATATTATGGGTAGATGAATATAGAGATAGATAAATACAAATAGACATTGATAGCTTCAAATCCAATCCGACACATAAAGAGTTTGTTCTAGTCTTTCCTCTTCCATATTTGTAACTCCCATCACCAACTGTGACAGACATGTCTCCCATTGTCATCAATATTTCTATTCATTTGCCCATTCTCCCCCCTCAATTCTTCCACCCCAGTTCACCCACTCCCTATAGGAAATCATTCATTCATTTTTGGTTTGCATATCCTGTGTTTCTTTTTGTAGAAAACAAGCAGATATATGTATATTTTCTTATTTGCTCTTTGATTTTACATAATATGTAGCATACTATAAATATTCCTTTGTACTTCACTGAAGTTTTTTTTTTTCCCTCACTTAACAGTTATTCTATAAATCACTCCATATCAGTTGTTAGATATTGACAATGGTCGAGTTCTCAAAAGTAGGTACTGAGTGAGAGTTTGGTTTATAGGATTTTTATTAGAGATAAACACCTGTGGAAAACAGGGAGCAAAAGCAGGATTAGGTAGGGAGAGAAGTGGAATTGCAAAACAGTCCAATCTCACGTGAAGATATGACCTATCAGACTTTTCCATTTTTGGTCCAAATGGCCCAGTTTTTATAGCCCTTCCATAATCAGTCATTAGAGGCGTGCCTCCCCAAGAATGGCATGCCATTGAGTGAAGTGGTTATCTGTGACTAAGGCAAACCTTGAAAATATTGACAGCTGGAGGCTGTCTGTTAACAGCACTAACAGCAGCTGGGGCAACAGTTCTCCCTTGACAGGATGGAGCATCACAATGGAACACCTGGATGAAACATTACTATGTTTACCACAGAAATTGAACTTTAACTCCATTCTTGGTCATAAGTTAGAAGGGCTAGAGTTGTGCTATCCTATATGGTAGTCACTAGTCATATGTGGCTATCTTTAAATTAATCAAAATGAAATAAAATCTTAAATGTGACATACTAGCACATTTCAAGTGCTTAATAGCCATTGTGGCCTTTACAGAGAATTTTAATCATTAAAGAAAGTTCTATTGGAATGATGAGAACTACAGAATAAATGTCTAACACAGTGTATTTTTTAAATAAAATTTGGTAGTTATCTACTATTTTAGATCATCTGTGAGATGGTTTATGTACATGACCTTGATAATTGAGGATTGTTTGAATTATTTGAAAACTGTCTTTACTAAGCAGACTCTAAGAATTGCATGTTAGGTATGCTTCATGAATTCTTTTATGGTTTAATGTTGAATCAAAACATAGTTGAGAGCTCCTCAAGTAAAAATTTTCCATTTTTAGAATTCTATGAAGAGTTTTTGAATTTTAAGTATGTAAAAATAAATCTTATAATGCTGCTTTAAAGTGTTATTGCATTTGCTTCAAACTGCTGGCATTGTAAATTTCAGTTCCATACAGTTTCATTTGAGAGATATATCCTGTATGAAAAAATGTGTTCTACTTTTGTTTGTCTGTCAATAGCTACTCAGTTCTAAATTTTTCAGTAAGAATTACAAAATTAAATCTTTGGAATATTATGTTTTTTGAGAGAAAACTAAGTGTTAGACTTGAGGAGTATAAACGGATTGTTTTTGTAGTAAGTCAAAAGCTAGGCTTTGGTTGTTCTTTTGCATATGAAAATAGCTCTGTATGCTGGAAACAAGTCAAGTAATGAACTTTGTTTCCTTGACACCTAAGTAACAATAAGTGATGTCACCTATATATTTACAAAGATCGTGACTAAATACATACATACCCCCCATATGACTATTACGTGATTATTGAATACCTTCATTGCTTTCTATTGCACACAGGGGATCCTGAAAGCCTTTATTCTCTTTTTTCCCCTCCCATTCCCATTAATTTCTCAGACTTGTGAGTTGGTAACATGTAGAAAAGTGTATTTAGTAAATTTGTTAAGGAAATGGAGGGTCAAACTAAGCTACACGGATTTCTTTACTATAGAACTTTAGACCTACTATTATTGTACCTTTTTTTCTAGCCTCTAAAAGCAGTATAGTCTGGAAGATCTCTCAAGTTTGTTTGACCATGCAGTCCATTTTTAGCGGAGCATTCAAAAGGACTATTATTTTTGAATATACTACGGGATTACTGGCCTGCAGCACCCACTCCTTCCCCTTCTTGCCACAAAGCCTTCCCCAGTTTTATGCCCCTGCATAGAAATGTATGGTTTGTACCTCAGCTTTTGCAGATTTTGTAGTTTAAGATATAATGCAAAAAGTAATACAGAAAGTAGGAAAGGCCAGGCTGCTTAGGTCACATGTGATGGCAAAGTTAACACCTGCAGGTGCACCTGCTTATGAGTCAGCAGGAAACAAAACACCCAGCAACAAAAAATAATCTGGTTGATTGTTTAACAATTAAAGTTGTAATTAGATTTATAATTGAATTTTTGGTGTAGTCTAGAGTCTGGAAAATCAACGTATCCCAACTAATCTTTTCCTCAGCATGATCTGTTCCAGTTCATTGCCAACCATGTTCAAAAATCTGGTTTTTAAAACACAAATTTGAACAAAATTTTTAAACTGTGCTCTCTAACCAGTCCCTCGGGTGGTTTTTCCCATTTCAGTGACAGAATATAAAATGCAATTTTATCCTGGAAAAAAATGATAAAGTGGCAGTTTTAAAGATAATACAGATAGACACATTTTCAAGCAATAGGCTAAAGAGATAATGTGCTTTAGGCAATTATTTCTAGAATACATCTCATTGAAATTTTGTTATCTACTCCACAAACACACTTAAATTGTAACCATGGTATCTCTTTGAAAGTCTCAGTCATTTTGATATGCCAAGAAAACTTTGGAATCCATAGTAAAGGTTACATCAGCTAAGCCCAGCCCAGTTTAATATGCAATAAACCCTACTCTGAGTGAAGTCTGGATGTTTTTTGGAACAGTAGGTAAAACTGGACAAAGCCAAGAAACTTGCCTTAGATTAGAGTCACAATAAGGTGCACAGACCAATCAGGGTACTTTTGAGAATAAAAAGGGTTGCTATGAATAATTACATAAGACAATGGCATTTCTAGGTAGTGTGAGGACACTATTTAGATTCAAACTAAGATTTCTCAATATATTTGACCATGGAATCCAGGTGATATTCAGTCAAGAGGTGTTTTGGGCTGAATTGTGTATCCCCAAAATTTATATATTGAAGTATTAACCCCCAAATACCTGAGAATGTGATTGCATTTGGAGATAGTCTTTGAAGAGTCAATTAAGTTGAAATGCAGGCATTAGGGTGGGCCACAATACTATATGACTTCCCTCCTCGTAAGAAAAAATTAAGACATAGACAGATACAGAAAGAGGTAAAGATGGTCATCTACAAGCCAAGGAGAGAGGTCTCAGAGGAAACCAACCCTTCTAACACCTAGATCTTTTTTTGTTTGTTTGTTTATTTTATTTCAGCTTATTATAGGGGTACAAAAGTTCAGGTTATATATATTGCCCATCCCCCCCATCCCCCCAAGTCAGAGCTTCAAGCATGTCCGTTCCCCAGACAGTGCGCATCGCACTCATCATGTAGGTATATACATCCATCCCCTCCCCCCACCCTCCACCTCTGTCCAATACCCAATTGGTGTTATTCCCAAATGTGCACTTAGGTGATGATCAGAGAAACCAATTTGCTGGTGAGTACATGTGGTGCTTATTTTTCCATTCTTGGGATACTTCACTTAATAGAATGGGTTCCAACTCTCTCCAGGAGAACAAAAGAGATTCTATATCACCGTTGTTTCTTATAGCTGAGTAATACTCCATGGTATACATGTACCACATTTTACTAATTCACTCATGTATTGATGGGCATTTGGGTTGTTTCCACATCTTTGCAATTGTGAATTGTGTTGCTATAAACATTTGGGTGCAGGTGTCTTTTTTATAGAATGATTTTTGTTCTTTTGGGTAGATGCCCAGTAATGGGATTGCTAGATCAAATGGTAAGTCTACTTCAATCTGTTTAAGTATCTCCATATTGCTTTCCACAGGGGTAGCACTAGTTTGCAATCCCACCAGCAGTGTATGAGAACACCTAGATCTTGAACTTCCAGCCTCCAGAACTGTGAGGACATAAATTTCTGTTGTTTAAGCCACCTAGCCAGTGGTGCTTTGTTATGGCAGCATTAGCAAACTAAAATAAAAAGCAGCTTCTTTCACTTTATCATCCTAAAAAGTACAGAGGAAAGATAAATAATTTTCAGTATGCTTCTATTTTTACCATCTTCAAGAAGAAAAACAAAAAATTCTGAGTGCAACAACTATTATGGCACTTTACTTGTCTCCATTCCTGATTAGTTCTGGGTAACCTGTTTTGGCTAATGATTTGACATTCACTTGGTCAAGTTAGTACAACCAGTAAGAGCCTAACCTCCTATCCCTGGGATTGGCTCTTATGAGAGAAGTATGTGGAGCTCTGCCTAATAATTTAATTCTGATCCTTTCCTTCATAGAAGAAACTGGTCTATTGCAGCTTCTGCACTAGTAAAGTTTTTAAAACACAGAGCTATGTCAGGAGTGTGATTCTCGTGTGGAGGACTAAACTGTCATGCCTTAGGAAGTCATGGGAATTTGAGAGTTAAACCACAGAGAAGGAAGAGAGCTCTTAAAAGAAAAGAGAAGTGGAATAGTTGTTGTTTAGTTGACCCTAAGGGAGGATATGAATTGAATGAAAATCCCTGTGATGGGAAAAATTTGATCCATTGTAAGTGTAGTGATGGTTAATACTCAATTTTAAATTGTTACTTTTTTTTGTGTATGTGTGATCTCAAATCTTCTTTAAAAACCTACTGAAGACAGCAGCTCTATATTAAGTCACTATAGAGGCACTAGGCTGGTTATCAATTTAGAAGGGGCAGATAATAAGATAAGAAATAAAAACAAAAGAAAAAAAAAAGAAAAAAACAAGGGCTGAGTTTCAGAACTGGTGTCCCAGGCAAATCCTACTCACTAGAATATGGACAGGAGTGCAAGAGACTTCCTTGAGTTCCCCTAAAATAAGATTAGGATTGGTCTCATCCCTTGGCTGGGGCCTGTCAAATCAAGTGAGGTGAACAGGGAGGTGAACTTAAGGAAATGTGTGAGTCACCACCCCAGCTGTAGGACATGCAATGCTGCACAGAAACGAGGGAAGAGAGAAAGGTGATCACGCTGTTGTTGTACAGAGTTGAAGAGTGCTAACTAGAAAGAGGGCAGGAGTAGTTTGAAAGAGTCCTGACACATAGCCTCCAATACGGCCTCCGGTAACATAACAGAACCCCAAGGGTGTGGGGAACAACTGCGGCTGACACGCTAGTCTGGCATATAGTTCAAAGCTGTTCTTCAGCCAACTTGAGTAAGATAACATTAAATCTTGGCGTCTATGTTGCAAATAGTGATGGTCACATCACACGCTGACTACAATCACTAATCAAAGAATAGAGAGCCTGTGTGAAATGAGGAGATTGGACAGGATGATCCCACTTTAGGTATCTCCCAGCCTGGAATTGTAAGGTTCAGTTGGCTGAGTGCCATATGAAAAGGTCCAGAGATCCTGCATTGTTTGCTTGCTTTTTCTCTCTTTTTAACTCCACTGCTGTGTGTGCATAGTGATTCACAATTTTAGATTTCTATTACTGCAAGGGATCTTGGAGGCCATGAATGCACTCTGTTCCATATAAAAATGAAGAAATAAAAGAGTTGTCTTCTTAACTGCATAATTATCTTCCTGAGTCCATGAATGATGCCTTATATTTGTCTTTAATTCCTTATGTCATCTAGGTTGATAGTGAGGATATACTAATACTGAACAAAAGAATGAATGTGAGAATGGGCACAAAATATAAGTGGTGATCTTTACCTAAGACGCTTACAGCTTTGAGAAATGTACCCTCTTCTCAGAGAACTGTACATAAAAACATAATTTTAAAAATTGCCTATAATTTTGGAGTACTCATGGATCCCCTAAATAAAATATCTTTTGATAAACCCCTTCTGACCACATCCATTACCTATCTAAATACATCCTATGTTCAGAGGTAAAAGAAGGAGAATTGAATGTAGGGGATAAATTTCTCATGGGGGAAAAAGATTCAAAACTAACAAGGAAATGTGTTAAAATCTACACATTCAGATGATACTTCAGAAAAGAGATGTATCATTTTCTGAAAGAGAGGTACCCTCAACACATCATTATTTAAAAGTCTATAATTAAGCTACATGGATAATTATTTTTAGTCTTTTGAGAGTTTCAGGTATATGGTGTATGATATCCACAATCACTACTAAATTTCTAATCATTTTATTTTCTCTTGTCTAAACCAAGAACAAAAGATAGGATAAGAACCATTTTGTAAATATAACTCAAAAATTTATATTGCCATTTAGTAGGTAGTATAATATAAGAAATAAAAGAACTGTAATAAATTTTCTCTGGTCAAATATAAGAAAAATACTGCAAATTTTATAAATATGAAGGCAACTATGATATATTAATAATTGATACTGCTATAAAATCACATTTGAATATAATGGGGTAGATGTTGATGAAATATGGTGAAATATGGCTAGGCCATACTTTTCAGTGCAAGGATGGCCAGTTGATTTACATTAGAATAGTGAACACGGACAGAGATAAGTGAGCTGTGCAATATCTCAAAATTTGCACTCTATTTACTGCTCACAGATGAGATAGCAGCCCTCAATTGCTGGATAATGCCCACTGGTACCTCCTGACAGTCCTTTTGCTGGAGGAATTCCTATGGGACCTAGAGAAGCTGAACAGCTCTGTGTCCCCTTCTCAGGTCTACAGAGAGAAGGCATTTCTCAGCAGGGAGTGTTAGGAGCAGCTTTGTGTCAGCATAGCTTCTTCAAGTGGGCCTAGAGTTGTGAAAGCAATCCCCTGGTACACTATTCAAGATGCTCCTCAACACCTTTTGGTGTTACTCAAGTGAAGAAGCACCAAGCATGATAATGGCTTTTGCCCTTCCTCAGGATGTATTTATACTCCCTAAGTGTGCCCTCCTTTGTTTGATCAATAAGCATTTCTCAAGTGACTATAAGTAAACACAAGGAAGCAAAAAGAGTCCCCCTATTCAAAAAGCTAAAGATCCAGAAGGGACAGAGTTATATAATGTAACAGTGAGTCCAGATTAGAAGAATAAAGTATTATAGGAATGGAATTTGGCTAGGAAAGAAACCTCTTCAGCCTAGAAAATCAATTTCAATCAAGTTTTTGTGTGAACATATTGTGCTTTTAATTCTCTTGGGTATATAGAATTGCTAGGTCATATGGTAACTTTATATTTAACTTTTTGAAGAACTGCCAAAGTATTTTCTATAGCAGCTGCAATTTTAAGTTTTAAAATTGGGACATGTGAGTCCTCTAACTTAGTTTATGTTTTGACAAATCTGGGTCCCTTGGATTTGCATATGAAGCTTCAGCTAAATTTTGAAAATTGAGTGGGAGATGGTCAGCCAGGCAAGAGATCAAATTTTTTAGATGAAAGAAAGAAAGGAAGAGAGAGAGAGAAAGAAAGTGAGAGAGAGAGAAAGAGAGAGGAAGGAAGGATAAGAGATTATATCTAAACATATGATGGGTTCCAGGCAGGGAACTGCACAATAACAAGCACTGAGACAAGGAAGAGCAGGTACTTTGTGATTACATGTGGGTGGAATAGAGGATAGGAAGTTGTGTGAGATGAGGATGGAATGATGAGCAGAGTCAGACCCAGAGCGTTTGATCCTCTAGGCAGTACTTTATCTTCTAGGTGGTGGGGCATCATTAAAGTTGATGGCATTTCTTCTTTGTTGTTCTAGTGTAAAGCTGAATACTCCCTCCTGGTATTTGTCAAACACTGAAATTCTCTACTGATATGTGTACGTGTGTGTGTGTGTGTGTGCGCGCGCACGCGTGTTTTCAATCTTGTCCTCACTCTCCCAAATAATACAGAGATGCACTTAAGCAAAGTAAACATCAGGAGGTGCTCTGGATATTTTACGGTTAATTTTCCAAGGGTGTTGTTCAACTAAAGTATAATAGTGATTCTGACTTCCATAAATTATGGTCATAGGCAAGGACAAAAGAAATAACAATAAATTAAAAGAGAATGTTTCCTGTTACTTTCATTTTTATCTTCAAACTTCCCTTTAGGTTTCTTTTGCTTTACTGCTTTATCAAAACTTCACAACTGGTATTGTCCTCAGATAGAACTTTTCATTATGCCCAAATCACCCAGGGTGAGGGAAGCTGTGCCTTATTGTTTAATCCTTATGGAAAAGTGCAATACAATCAGTTACATGTATGTTTTTAGTGCAGTAAAATTTAGCACAACATTTCTTTTTAATGCCCCAGATTGAACAATAGTTCTATAAGTTCAATAACACACTTTCTGTAATATGCTTGAAAAGCTCTTAGTAGAATTGTGTTAATAATAAATAGTAAACACTGTTCCTTCTATTAATATCAATTGTTTCATGGCAAATAATTCAAATTTTGAAACAGCAAAGTCTCTGAATTGTATAGAATTTCTCCACTGCACATGTGAATAAATTGAGCTTGGATGCATTAGAACACTTTTTCCCTTCTCCTACAATGCATTTTCTACTTCTTTTTTTTTTTTTTTTGACGAATTCTCTATAGTTATTAAAGTGGTTTGCTATACAAATTACAATAGCTTAAGTAACTTTCTGAAATATGTTGATGTTCAGTTTGACAGTCAAGAAACCAAGAAAAGATTAAATTATGGAAAATAAGCAGAAACACTTAGATGCTTTCATAATTTAAATTTCTATGGTGATGTTTAGTTCACTGTGCCACCTGGTCTTTCATGCAAGATGTGTGAATCTTCTACATGTCTACTTGGAGGCTGTATGTGTGTTTATCATGTTTTTCTTTCTTTCCCATTGATCAAACTACGAAAGTGGGGCAGGGGAGATTAATAAAGAGGATTGACAATGAAAATATACAGTGTATGCAGGGCAATGTTAAAAAATAAAATTTCTCTTAAAAAGTATTAAAAGTGAGAGAGGGTGGTAGCAGGGCAGGAAAGAGTTAGAATAACAAGCTGAATGGGAAGATAAAATGAATGGAAATGCTGTTAGAGTGACCTATGTTTCATCTGTAGGAGGGAAAGAGAAGGAGATTGAACAGTTTAGGTTAAAAAAAAATCTTCTTTCTGTGCTACAAGATTCTGGAGCTTATTTCAGTTCTGAAATAACTCCATTTCTGTCTCCTAAACCCAGTTTTGAAAAAACACTGGTTTAATAATGACAAGCTATCTGTTATTTTCTCTACCAGAATCACCCATGATCATGAACTAATTTTGTAAAATTCATTAGAGTTCTACTAGTGCTGAAGAAAGAGGTTAAAGTGTTTATGTGTTGGCATCCAGGTAGATCCCATTGTAATCGGCAGTTTCTTTACCAGGTGCATAAAAGTCAGTACTTCTCTTCAGCAGCACTCCGTTTTAGTTAATCTATTTCAGTGTTGGCAGATTACTTCCATCTATCTTTGTAGATGCCTGGAATTCAGTTGGGCAAAGTAAGGGAAGCCATGCTGCGGTTTTCTACTTCTATACAATATGGTAGAAGTATACTACTTCTACTAATGCTATTTCTACTTCTAGTTTCTACAACTACACAATATGATGTCTGCTAGTAAAGTATGTGCACTCTGCTCAAAACAACTCTATAGATGGATTTATAAGAAACTTGTTTTCTAGGCCAGGTGTGGTGGTTTACGCCTGTAATCCTAGCACTCTAGGAGGTCAAGATGGGAGGATCCCTTGAGCTTAGGAGTTTGAGACCAGCCTGAGCAAGAGTGAGACCACCATCTCTACTAAAAATAAAAAAATTAGCCAGGCATCCCAGCTATTCGGGAAGCTGAGGCAGGAGGATCCCTTAAGCCCAGGAGTTTGAGGTTGCTGTGAGCTAGGCTGATGCCATGGCACTCTACTCAGGGCAACAGAGTGAGACTCTGTGTCAAAAAAAAAGAAACTTGTTTTCTGGCGAGGACTTTTTCCTTCCTGCTTTAATGAATTAACTAGAATTATGGAAAAAAAATTGAACATAACTTTAAAATTTTGGTAATGTTTATGTGTTTTTATTTCGGTGTATATGATTTACTTGACACTTATGGACTATTGACATACAAGATTATTGTGAAAATAAGTAAAAACACTCTTTCCTGGCTTATCTAGAAATATTGGAGAAGTAATCATGAATGGTATATTATTAATACTGGTAGCAACATAAACTAGATTTATAAAAAACAGCTGGATTACAACTTCCATTTTAATTTTTAATATTCACACAATTCTGAGAAACAATCATTTGTTAAACAATTATTATGTACCAAACACTTTTATAAATGTATAAATATTTACTCTTTGAACCTCACAATAATATATAAGGTCTGTAGTTTTATTACTATTGCTATTAACATTATAAATCTCTACTTTATAGATGAGGAAACCAGAACAAAAAGATTTTAGATAGTTACCCCAAATCAAATATGGGTAATAAGTAGAAAAATTGAGATTGAATTCAAATATTTTAAGTCCAAACTGTGTGCTGTTATCCACCTCATTGTGCAAAGTAAGCTTAATCATATATTATTGTCACCATTTTGCAAAAAACAATCTAAAGCTCAGGTAAGCTGAGTAACTTTCCTAAAGTACTAGTACTCCATACATTTTCTTCTTCAACTCTTAGGTTGAGTCATGATTCCACAGGTGACCCCTAGGAAGTACTCAGTGGATGTTTATTGAATTAAATAACATTAAAGGGAAGTATGGAAGGGATAATATATTTAAAGTATCTTCTGATGTATCTTCCTTTCTAGGTCAATTTCTCTCCTAGTACCAGCTCTACCATATTGGACTCATGGAATGAGGGTGTCTAATACCACTTCTTAGGGAATAAGCATATGATATAAGGGAAGTACTTTTAAGACAAAAGGAGCTTATATTTTGGGGAAAAGAGAGAGTAGCAATTCTAGAATGGTGTGGTTGGCCTTCTGGATTCTAGAAAGAAATCACGTAGCTGGCAATAGTCCAATTTGATCCCACATAGTAATCACAGTGGAGAAATGGCAGTGTGCTGTATTTGTGCTAAGAGAAATCCTTGTGTGACATTGAGAAGTCTCCCATTGCATTTATGTAGCATGGAATGGAAACATGCAGTTCCAAAGCAATTGTCAGTAAGACATTTAATAACCAGATGACACAAGGGAAATTGCTGTTGAGGTTTGCAAAATGCTAAAGACTGTAACGTGATCTTCATGTGGATACCAGACCCATTTTCTGCAAGGACAATAAAAAGCTCCTCATTGAACCCAACATCATCTTTGAAAATTTACCCTACCTAAAATAGTATTTAAAAGAAACACACTGAGATTTCTTTAATTGGCAAATTTGTTCTTCCAAATGTCCAGGGACAAAGGAGGTTCGTAGGATCGTGAGAAAGTGTATATCAGCTGCAATGAGATTAAAAATTCAAGCTGCCTTTTTTTTGCATATTTGAATGTAGTATGTACATCTTTTTCTTATCTCAAAGATGTAATTGTATTTCATTTTTATGAATATATAAATAAAATATATTCATTATAAAAATTCAAACAGTGTATAAAAATATGAAGGAAAAAGGCCTTCTGCAATTCTACCACACTGAGATAACCTCCATGGATATTTTAACACCAATGTTTTATGCATCTTTATGCATACAAACTCTCTCTCTCCATATATATATTTTTATATATGAAATACACACACACACACACACAAATATATGTATGCATGTATTTTACCAAAATGGAATGGTATACATTCCATATGCTGTGTTTCTTCTGCCTATCTCCCCCAAGATAAGTACCCTAAACTACTCAGTCTTACCCCACCATAGACAATGGAATTTTCTCTTTTTCTTTCATTTCAATCAAAATATGCATTTGCCTCACAAAAGATGCCTAGTGAAAATTAAAAGTTTCTTTGGTTTCTTTAATTATCGTAGTGAGGTTAACATTATATATATATATGTGTGTGTTATATATATATGTATATACATATATAAATTTTTTTTTACACATGTGGGTGGTTAAAAAAATGTCAAAATGGTTCAATGAGTCAAAAGCAGAACAACAGAAATAAAAGTGAGATTTTTCAGTTCCTTTGTACTACGGTTAGAATTATACAATGTTACGGCTATCAAGAACCTACTTCAACCGCCTCATTTCACAGATGAAGAAACTGAGATAGAGAGGGTTAAATGATTTGAGTTTAAATGGCTTCTTAGAAGCAAAGAGCATGTTACTCTTTTTTGAATCCATATAAGAAACTAAATATGCTTTGTGAGTTGAACAGCTACTTTCCAAAACAAAAATAACAATAATAGTAATCATTTATTGAGCATCTATTAGGTGTCAAAAACTGTGTTGGATCTTTATACAAATTTACTCCTGCAACATTTAACTCTATAAATTGTTAACATTTGATAGGTGAGGAAAATAAAGTGCACAGGAGGCAAGTCATTTGCTCATGTCAAGCAGCTCCTGACTCCAAAGCCTGTGCTGCCGCTGTTAGGCTGGGCTGTCTTCCAACACCAGCAGCACCCGGAACCAGCACGCTGGTGACTCAGAGCTTGTTAAGCTACCCTCAGCATTAATTTTCAGCTTTCAACTGATACTGCTGACATCTTTCCCTTTTGTTAAGTGGTGAATTCAGCCAAATAGGCCTTGGATTGTCTCATCTCTTTCCAGTTGGCTAGCCCAGGATCCAGTAGCTGGTAAAGCAAGTTTATGCTTCATATTTTATAAACAGAATTGATGCAATGTAAATTGACTATTGACTATGCACTTAAGTAGGGTGTTTAAAATTAAATATACTAGCTCTACTCCATAGGCTTCATATTATGCCCAGAGCACAGAGGGATAAAATAGTGACTGAATCAGCTACTTCTAGTTTTTATAAGCATATACTAGACAGTCACACAGTTGTGCTAAGGTGGGGAAGGATTGAAAACAAGCAAGCACGGTCCTATAGATAAGTAACCCCTCCCCCCAACAATAATGATGATGATGTTTTGTTCCATGTGCCTGCTTGGCCATGGCTTTATGTCAAGATTGCCTTGACAAGGTGAAATAAATTTAAGTAGCTCACAGATCAAACACAGCAAGATTTTAATGGTTTACACAGACCAATGAAGATTTCAAAAGGTCAGTTCTATACACAAAATCCATTTTCTTACTTAGCCATTTTCCTAATTTAAAGAAAGATGTTTACAAAAGATTATCATAGAATTTTTTATTTGTTTTCTAGTGTTGCCATAACAAACTATCACAGACTGAATGGCTTAAAACAACCAAAATGTATTCTCTCACAGTTCTGGAGGCTAGAAGTTCAAAATCAAGGTGTTGGCAGGGCCATGCTCCCCCTGAAGGCTCTAGGGTAGAATTGTTCCTTGCATCTTTCTAGCTTTTGGTGTTGTATTTTTTCCTCCATCTGCACATGGCCATCTTCCTTCTGTGTGTGACTTTGTCTCTATGTCCCTTCTTTAAGGACACCAGTGATTGGACTTAGGGCCACCCTAATATTTTTTTTTTTTTTTTTTTTTTTTTTTTTTTTTTGTTGAGACAGAGTCTCACTTTGTTGCCCAGGCTAGAGTGAGTGCCGTGGCGTCAGCTTAGCTCACAGCAACCTCAGACTCCTCGGCTTAAGCGATCCTACTGCCTCAGCCTCCCGAGTAGCTGGGACTACAGGCATGCGCCACTATGCCCGGCTAATTTTTTCTATATAGATTTTTAGTTGTCCATATATAATGTCTTTCTATTTTTTTAGTAGAGACGGGGTCTCGCTCTTGCTCAGGCTGGTCTCGAACTCCTGACCTCGAGTGATCCACCCGCCTCGGCCTCCCAGAGTGCTAGGATTACAGGCGTGAGCCACCGCGCCCGGCCCAGGGCCACCCTAATATATATAACTTACATCTTAATTACATCTGCAAAAACTATTTCTAAAGAAGGTCACATTCACAGGTGACTTATTTTATTGACTTATTAAAGAATAACTGTATAAAATCTAGAAAAAGAAGCAAAAAGAAGAAAATAAGCATCCCTCTTAAGCTTACTAAATTGATACTTGTTCTTAATATTTATATTTTTCCTATGCATACACATAGGGAAACACATATATATAGTTGGGTTTTTGTGTTTTTTTCTTAAATTAGTTTTTTTATGCCAGACATTTTGTTGAGCTATGAATATATAGGGATGACTAAAAACGAACATGGCCCTCATCCTCACAGAGTCAAAATGAGAAAGGCAGAAACTCCTAATCACACAAATACATAAATAATTCCACAGGGCAAGTGCTACGAAAGAGATGCCTGGTGTGATCCTAGCCTGTTACGGAGATGAGGGAAGCAGTTGAACCCAGACCTGAAGTATGCATAGCAATAACTGTGAATGAGAATGAGTGAGACCTACTAGGCAGGGGAGGAGCATGTACCTTTGGGCAGGAGGTAGTATGTCAAAAAATAAAATCAAAGAAAACCACAGAGACTGAAGTGTGCTGACGGAGAAAAGAGGCACAAACGTTGACTCCAGAGTAAGTGGGAAAGGGCTGTAGCACATGTTGAGAGAGAATGCTGGCTTCATCCCAAGAGCTAGGGGAAGTCTGAACTCTCCTAGAGTTTGCTCTTACAAAATATGGCTCATTTTTTGAGATAACAGACTCCACTTGCTTCATCCTCCTCTTCTCTTGTTTCTTTCCTTTAAGTGTGTTTGTGGGGTGTGAGGAAATATGAACTAAAGACAGTTTGAGGAGATCAAGGAGATTAGGTATTTATGTATTTTGGGGGGAAAAGGATCGAAAGCCAAAACCCCACTTCATTTGCACCAGAGTAAGCAATACTCCCCCTCCCCCACCCCGTTCTAAAAAACTGTGTCAAGAACCTGCTGAGTTCTAAAATCAAGGTTAATGACCAGGGACTATCTGCCTTCTTGTTTCCTGAATAGCGAGTGCAGTGGGCTCACTGGGAGGGGAAACCCCTGGCTCAACTTCCCAGGCTCGTGAGGACATGGATTAAATTTTGTTTTTCATCTTTGTGTTCCCAGTGCTTGGCACTGTGTCTGGCACATAATTACTTATTGGTTGGAAAGAAGGATGACTTTTTATTCTACTTTCAGAAAAACATAACTATCATTAATCCCTGGGTCTTTTTCTACTTTTGTGGCTTCCCAGGAAGCACTCCAGGTGCACATATATTGTTTCAGAATTTATAGTTACAAATCTAAGGATTGATTGAAAAAAAACAGAGACCTTTAACAATCCATTATTAGGTCTTTCTCTCAATCGTGAAAGAATATACTTGGCAATACCTTTATCTCTTATTTTAGCCGGCTGGCTTGCTTTTTTCTTTTATCCTTTTCCCTTTTTCTTTTGATACTACTTGCTCTCTGTTTTTGTTTACTCATTTATTAAAATGTTAGAGAAGATAAAGCAGAAAAAGCAATAAAAGTATGCTTCTGTTGCAAATAAATTATTCTGGTAAACCAATTCAAAGTAAGTTCCGGCGGGGTGCGGTGGCTCATGCCTGTAATCCTAGCACTCTGGGAGGCCAAGGTAGGAGGATTGCTCGAGGTCAGGAGTTCTAGACCAGCCCGAGCAAGAGCGAGACCCCATCTCTACTAAAAATAGAAAGAAATCAGCCAGACAACTAAAAATCTATATAGAAAAAATTAGCCAGGCATGGTGGCGCATACCTGTAGTCCCAGCTACTTGGGAGGCTGAGGCAGGAGGATCACTTGAGCCCAGGAATTTGAGGTTGCTGTGAGCTGGCGTGGTGCCACAGCACTGTAGCCCTGGCAACAGAGCAAGACTCTGTCTCAAAAAAAAAAAAAAAAAAAAGTAATTTCCAACTTAAGCCCCCTGTGTTGGGGTAGAGAAGCAGTGAGGAGCAGATGGCTGATATCTATCTCTGGAGGAAAACGATAAAAGGAGATGGATCGTGGGCTCTTCTCCTGTTCCTATATCCTGCTTGTTTGGATGCTGTGTTGCGAATTCACACGAACCCCTGAAACTCTGGTGAGCACACATATTTCAAAGGGCTCAGCAGCAGTCAGAGTGGCAATTTCAGAGGGGTGGGATAGGAGATTCTAAACCAGGACGTTGCTGCTACCAGCGTCTTCCTTTGTGCATTGTACCCACCTTATGGATCTCTTTTCCTCCTGATAAGGATTCATGTGAGAGTTATAGTTGATAAATGGGAAAGGAGAGGGGTTGGAAGACAAAGATGACATCATGAATTTCTTGTAGGGAGGAGAGTCTCTCAATTTAAGACATATGTGTTGGACAGCCAAGAAGTATTAGAACAGATTGTCTCCCCTCCCTTTTATTGCTCTAGTTAACTCTACAGCCTCTGGGGAAGGAGAGGACAACTTAAAATAAGATTAATTTTGTGAATTGTAAATAAAATTATCTCTGCTATGAATCCAATCCTTTTTTTCAAGATGGTTATTTTCACACACATACAAATAATCTTGGTACCCTTTTTCTTTAAAAATAGAAAAAGATGACCTTAGAATTATTAATTGCACATAAATAGTTTTCCTGAAGAAAAAAAAAAACAATGTGAATTGCACATAGTTTGATATGTGATTTAATATGTTCAGTAAATGTTCTGCAAACCTGTAAATCGTAGTGTGCCTCATAAAATGATTTCAGTGAGCCTCACTTTTCAAGGCCACATAGGTAAAATATAATAAGTGTTGGCTTCCATTTGGCAAAACTCCATTCATTTTATTAATGTTATCTGTGATAACTTTTTGTTATTTAAAAACAGCTGTACATTTTCTCAATAAAAGTATAAATACAGTCACATAAATTAGCAAACAGGACATGTATATGTTCGTGTGTATGTGGTGAAAAATTTGAAGTGCATATATGTATGTATGATTTTAAGTTTATATATGAATTATATACACATTATATGTAATTACATTAAAATATATAGGCATACACAACATCAAAACAGGTATTTTCCATGTAAAAATATTTTTTCACTCATACAATTAACTAGCACTACAGATTAAAAATGTTGAATAAATCAAAAGTCTTATCTTTTATTTTGGACAACAGAAGAGAGAAAGTTAAATGTAAGGTATGAGGAAGGAGAATATAGAAAACATTGACTGCAGTAGATTATCCCACACTGAACTGGCAGGAATGCTGGTGAATTTGTATATATGCAGAGTCAGGAGGTCACAACTAGAGTTGAGGCATCTTTAGAATATTAATGTGGTACAACTTATCCAAACAATAAAATCTGAGGGGTGCTGGCAATGAGCTAGATGGAAAGGAGGGGAGGAGAAAGAGGAGGGGAAACACCAAGGGAGGTTTCCCTAGGAAATTCCCAGTTAGCTATTTTGGGGTGGTGAATGTGTTTATCTGAACTTAAAGCTACTGTGGCGTAGAAATAAAGGAGACATTCTACTAACCCTCCCTTAAGTTTATAAGAGCTGGCAAGGTGTGGTGGACACTCTGCAGTAACAGGATGGACCCCCCACCCAGAATTTGGTTCAGATGTCAATACTTAGAACACTCACAATGGCATGCATGCATCAAGGGGGTATGAAGAGGCTTATTCCTCATACACTGAGGCTTTCTGGGGAAAGCAAGTAGCTCTCAAGCAGGTCGTAAAACGACTACAAAGAGTGGGAAAAGAGACTGGTGTGGGTTTTTATGGTGGCTAGGGCGTGGAGTCAAGCTGTGGGTTCCTGCTTGTGGTTTAAACACTTGGGTCCAAAGGAAAGAGCACTTGGGCTTTCTTCTCAGCCTGCCCATATGTGGGGCTGAGGGGAAGAAGGAAGGATGAGGCTTTAAAGCTGTCAGCAGTGCAACATTGAAAAATGAAGTTGGACTCTTTATTACACAAAGGGATCCTAATATCTAGTACACTGAGACCTCATTTGTCAAATTCACTACCCCAAAATTCCAAATTGCAGATTATTTAGTCCAGAGTTAGAGCAGGTTTTAAAGCATTGCTTCAAGTTTCTTACCTTGTTAGTTGAGCTATCAAATCCTCAAATATTTTCATTTCTGCCAGTCATAAGATATAAAGTGCTGTCATTCAATATTTATCCCAAGAGCCATCAGAGTCTTGAGAGAAGCATATTTCTCAATAAATGATACTTTAATAGAGAGCAATTTAACAAAAGACTAAAGCTCAGAATTTGTTTTTGGACTAAGATAGAGCAGAGAGAATAGGGCACCAGCCTGAAAGAGATGACACAAAGACATAATAGAAAAAATCAAAAGAAAAAGAAGTCTTATTTGTGTCAAAATTTTGCTAAATTACATTGTTAGAAAATAAAAAGACAAAGAGAAGTTTTAGTCCAATATGAGCTCTCACAGGTAACTGAGTGGTACACCTGACACTTACTCCTGGCCTGCTTGGACTCAAGCAGACAGTCATTATTTCTGCAGCTACTGTTTTCTTGAAATCAATGAATTCAGAAGGATAGGCCATTCACAATAATTCAAAAGAATGATGTTGTGGAGTTTCTGTTATTTTCTTTTAAGACTTCAATTGCATGCACGTGTATATGTATGTGTGTTTGGCTCTGTACTGTTATTCATCATAATCCTGATGTATTTCATTTCCAGAGTAAATAATCTGATTTTATGCTATTTCTTTTTAATTTTAGAAAGCTTGAATTAGAATATTAACATTGCTGGGTGTGGTGGCATATGCCTGTAATCCCAGCTACTTGGGAGGCTGAAGCAGGAGGATTGCCTGAAGCCAGGAATTGGAGTCCAGATTGGGAAACATAGTGAGAAGGTGTCTCTAAAAAAATCAAAATTAAAAATAGAATATTAGTATTCAGTCAGTATACATTCACTTTACATTTGAGTTATTTCCTGATCCCCAAATTATTTGAAATTCCCTAAAAACCTAAAGAAAAAACAACATCATAGTTTGCTATTGCTTTAAAGAATTTCAAAGGTGAGAAGACTGAGACATGTTGAATTTAAGTCATTTACCCCAGGTCAAAATGCTGCTAAGTAATGGAGCTAGTTTTTTGCTTTACAGTCCATTGTTGTTCTATTACTTTGAGTGTCACAGACACTTAAAGTATGTCCCCAAAAATTTAGGTTTTGTTGATATGCAAGCTGGCTTAAAACAAAAAGATTTGAAATCTAACAACCACTTATTTTGAAACATCTTATCTAATTCCCTCAAATTTAGTTTCCAAATATAGCAGGTTTTTCACTCAACATATGTTGTCAAACTGTTTCAGTGTGTAAAAATAGCTTCTATGTCTATGAGACAGCCAAATGAAAACTAAAACTACCGAAGATGCAGTAACATGATTCATGATAACCAAGAATCACGTGGAAATTCTATCACTTGGAATTGTCCCACAGCTGGGAGGTCGACATCATATATGTAAAACTTTTGTTTGCATACCTATAATTTCCTTTCAGAATTAAAATTATAGAGCTAATATTGCTCTTATAACCTTACATATCATCTCAGCTCTGTCTAGACTTATGTCCAATCTTCACTCTCCACACTTCATTTCCATTGGCTTGTTAAAAGTCTAGTAGTAAAACACTTTTAAAGAAAACTGTCCAACAAAATGAGCAACAGTAATGTACCTTATCAATGACACTGTGATAATGACTGATGCTTTGAAGTAGGAAAGGATTAGTGGCATAGTTCAACCCAACTTTAAATATAAATTATGCAGAAACCATTGCTGTTTAACAGACTACAGGATGTTCTGAAATTTATTATAGATTGTCCAAAATTCTGGTGAAACATTAAATGTTTGAAACAGGATCCATTTATAAACTTACAACTGATAGTAAAAAGATGATAAAATCTTAACACTATTAGTACTCTTCAAGGAATAGAGGAGGAAAGAGAGAAGAATATATTTATTTTCAGGATCTGGTTAAATTATAAAGTCACTGACACTTTAAAATAATGTTGACAATTCCCATTCAGAGATGATTCTATCACATATATATTTTTTTCTATGTTATAACTTAAGACTTGAGTTTTTAAAAAAAGGAAACTGGTTTAACTTTTTTCATTTTATTTGAGCTATTTAAATTTTGCATGAACTACTTTTTTCTTTTTCCTTTTTTTTTTTTTTCAGTAATGGGGTCTTGCTATGTTGCTCAGGCTAGAGTGCAGTGGCTATTCACAAGTGCAATCATAGCACACTACAACGTTAAACTCCTTGGCCCAACTGATCCTCCTGCCTTAGCCTCCCTAGTACCTGCGATTACAGGCATGTACCACCATCCCTGGCTGCATATACTATTTTTGTGTGCAGTTGACTTACAGGGCACAAAAAAATTTTGACTGTGAAAGTGATATCTGTTCAAGCAATCTACCAGCAAGTACCTGAGGCTCAATATTTTAGACGCTATGGAAGATAAAGAGAAAAATATAATGCTGTTACAACTACCTTTACTGACTCTTCAGGATGACTGATGTATCAAGTGAAGCAATGTATCAAAATTCTTGAGTCCCAGTTTAGACACCAGAAAGCTAGGTTTATAATCTGGTTTTGCTAGTCAGTATGAGTTTAGGAACCTTAATTAAACACAGAAATTCTGTGTTTCCTCATCTGTAAAATGGTGATACTAATAATAGCAACAACATTTCCTCATTCAGAAAGTGTCTGGGAAGATTTAATGTGAACAACAAATTTAACACAGTGCCTTGCTTCCAGCATGGGTTCAGTAAATGGTAGTTGTTGTTGTCATCATCAGAAATGAAATAGAAAATAATTAACAATTTAATTTTTGTGAGTGCAGTAGTTACTACAAGTGTTACCTAATGTAACAAGTGAAACTTGAAGAAGACCTTGACAAATGGGTAGAGAGATAACTAAAAGATTGCTCCTATCTTGTGAAGTATTAGCAGAAGTGAGGGAAGCATGAGATTTTTGAGAACAGCCTGACTGCAGTGAAAACTCCACATTTAGGATAGCAACAAATAATTTTAATAGAGATATAAGGTCATTTTGATAGAGGACCTTGGAAACCAAGGAGAAGAACCTACACAGTATTTACTAAATGCCTTCTCATCACTCCACCCAGTTGGGGGTGGGAACAGTAGGTGGTCAATGTGCATAAAAAACAAAGTCCCTTAAGGTCTTTCAGGTGACAGAAATCCTTAGAATGGTGACTAGTAGATTTGTAATTAATGTCAATTGCATATATAGCCTTCTGTCTCAAAGGAAAAAAAACATCATTTGATTTATACAAAAGAGAGAAACATAGTGGACCATGAAGAAAATTCTTGAGTAGTTATAAGCATTATGGAAGAAAAATTAGGCAGACAGTACAGGATGAAAGGAAGACAAGGAGAGAATAGATTCATGAGGAAGAATTTCCTCATGCAAAAAGTGACTTGTGGTGATGCACGATGAAGGCCTGTGACAGGTGTAGGTTCTTGGTCAAGCTTGTTTTTGGAACCACTAAATTCATTCCTAACAGGTCCTCTGCTGTTGAAATGGCTGTTGACATGTGAAAGAGCTCTGAACATGCTCATGTAATTATTATTACTATTGTTATTCTTTCCTTCTCAGGCGTCTCATGTTCAGTGTGGAGTCTCTTTGCTTATAGTACCTTCAAACCATGCTGCTTCCCCAGTCAATCATTTCTCTTAGCTCTCAGTGAGTGATGGAACCTTCTCTTTTTAAAGTGAAAAATCATCCTTTAAACATTTTTATATCCTCTCCTCACTATTTTTTATTCCACTTGGCTTACTTTAATAGACATATTCCATCCACATGGAATCCATTTTCTTCTTACTCTGAAAAATGACAAGAGTAACATACACTAAGGAATAGGTCACAAAGATCAATGGAGGAAAAGTGACAGGCTATGCTGCTGTATTATGTAGACTTGACTCATCTTAAGTTGGTTACATTTTTCTTGGAAAACTAAGAAATTATTGGAGAAAGGAATTTTTTTCCCTATAGGAAAATCAGACTTAAACTTCTGCCAATATTCTTGCTGCATTTTATTTCTTTTCTATTCTCTGCTGAAGATAAGGATCATTCAGAGATAGGTTGAAAATTATTATTAGAAAGAAAGTTCTTTCTTACCTGTAAAAAATAATTATACCACAGATTTTTCTCTTTTCCTTCTTGGGTATCATATTTTGATGTAAATTCAAATACCAACAGTCAGCAGCCACCCTATAAACAGGCCATCACTCATGCTAACAAGTCTGTTACACAGTATTTGAAACAAACACCCAGATTTTGAATGGCTCATAGTTCTGAGCCTAACTTGAGATTCTGGCAGAGGTAAAGCAATACCTATGATGTTGCATTTTCTGTCCCCTTTGCATAAAAAATTGATAACTTTGTGGCTATATCAATCAAGATAATGGCCCACCAGGGAAGATATACTTGACTATTCTTTAAGTATTTTAAACAATAGGACTATAATAAAGGGGATTGATTTTGTAGAGACAAGTACAGAGGATAGTGAAGAAACCCAACCAGGAAGTTAGAAACTACAGGAAGCCATTAGTGCCAGAAACCACCTGACAACATAAGGAGATCCTGGCAAAAGTGGGGAGGTTACCTAAGGGCAAGCTGGCCCAGGGCCAGCAGAGGGGCTTAGTTCACCCAACTGTCAAATGAAGAACTTTAGGAACTGAATTGTGTGTCATTGACGATGTAAACCACAAAACTCCCAAGTGATGTAAGTTTTAAAATGACTGGTTTTCAGAAAGTCCATAGAACTAAGCAATAAAGGAAATTGATCATTGATCTTATCTACTATAAGACTCCTATGTGTGGGCTTACTTTCTATCTCCTTTTCTAGATACATATACATACAGTTTTTTTCTTAGTGTTGAAATGCAATCATTTTCTTCTTTATCTTCCTAATTTTGTTACATTGGCTTAGAATATCCAGTTTATCTTTGTATGCATTAATAATTATGTTAGCATTTTGGATTTTTTGTTCTTTTTTGTGGAAATGATTACTGCCTTGGGAATCAGATTAAATTACTAGACTAAGAAGCCATTTTATTTTATTTTATTTTGAAATCAACAAGCTAAAGTGTCCTAATAAAGCTAAAAAGGGCAACCCCAACAGGATTAATGAGGCTCAGAGATTGAGCTATTGTCTTTTAACTGATGAAAGTGCCAGAATATTATTCTCTCTGATGTGAATTAAGACATAGCAATATTTCCAGAGGTGGGAGGCAGACTCAATTTCCGTCTATATTATAATATGCTGTCTTACTTTTGTGTGCTCCCAATGCAATGAAGTAACAGTTCATGATAAGACAAACTGATAGTCCAGCAGCCACATATTTCATTGCTCATTGCCACCAGCCTAAATCCCACATCTTGAAGTGACAAATGAAGATTTGTGCACAACACAAAACATATTTATCCTCCCAAATTTGGCACAATAGATATAAAAGGTTTAGGACCCTGCCTTTGATAACTGGTCTTGGGAGAAAGTGAGCTCCACAACTATCAAATGATAGGAGAAATGCCAAGGACTGTCAAAATGACAACGCATGGGACTATAAAACAACCGTGCTCAGGGCCTGTGTTAGTGTTCTAAATGCTGTCTCAACACTTACTGTTGAAGGAGACAGTCATTTTTAACATATTGATGATGCAGATTTAATTTCCATCCAAAAGTGTTCACTGCAAGCAGTAAATGGACACCAGCAGTTATGGCATAATCTCTAAAGTAGCAATCTCCTACTATCAGTTAAACTCATTCTCCTTGAATATTCACTTCTTGCCAATACACAATCATCATTTAAAATAATTAGTTAACAATTATCTGGATTACTAAAATGACCTCCCTGAAAATGAATCACGTCAGGGAAGCATTACACATTTTTGCCAAGGGCAAATAGCCACTTGAATTAACAATTTTTTCAAGACTATCTTAGAAAAATGTGCCATGGTTATCCATTTTAATTAAAACAACAACAACAAAAGCAACAACAAACTACTCCATTGTGCTAAGTGCAACTGGGGAAAAATATTGAGTGGTAATAACTAAAATTCAATTTCTGCCTTCCATGTACTAACTATCTAAGGAAGATAGAGAAATAATGAAATTATTAATTCAATTTGGCCAAGTCATGAACTATTTGCAAATGCTATATGACTTTAGTTTAATAACTTAACATTGAGAAAATTCACTTCTTAATATATGAGTAACATTCTTTTTTTCCATTTTGTGTGATTATAATGCAATGGTAAAGCACTATGATCTTCAAAAAATTAAACATTAAAATACATGAAATAGAAATGTCATTAAATTAAATGTGTGGTTTTATCTTTTATGTAATTTTTCTTCTGTAAATTAATAGATGTACATAGTTAAGAAATGAATTAGTACTATAAAACCTAGGACCAGGAAAGAAGAAAAGGAAGAAGGAAGGAAAGAAGGAAGAAAGGAAGGGAGGGAGGGAGGGAGGAAGGAAAGAAAAGCAATTTATTGTCCCACCTCTTCTGAACTCCCCAGCCCACTCCCTAAAGGGAATCATTTTAAATTCTTTTAACTATATCTTTTGTCATTTATCTGTATTTTCAATTACTATTTTCATACTGATATTTTGTAAATGTTAAATTGATGTTTTCTTAAGAAAGGAGATGATTGAGCATCCTTATGTCACTAACACTCAGTACACTCCGTCCTCTACTCCCTATCATCCCATTTTATTTCCCATGTTTTAAACAAATAAGTATTTAGTGGGTTTTTTTTTGTTTTGTTTTGGTACCTATGTAAGCATTGTTCTCAGATTAGTCATGTGTTATAATCTATTTTCATTAATTTCTTGTATGACTTTTTAATTTTCCAAAAGTTAATAACTGCTTTGTTTCTCTAGTTTAGTTTTCAAGGTATCTGTCATAATTCTTTCCCAAACTCTTGAACCTTGATGAGAAATCTCTAAATATGTACCAACATATCAGATGATCTCTCCATTCCATTCTTTCAGTCTGGAGACATACTTTTGAAATATGTTACCTTCCTGCTCTCTTTGCCTTTATCATCTCCTTTTTATAAACAGCCTATAGTGCCTCCTCTTGCTTCTTTTCCTGAATCTTGTGTATTCCTCTTTATTTACTTCTTCATTTTGGAGGAACATATTCTGCAGTAACTTCTGAGAAAGAGTGGTTAGGTGATAAAAGCATTGAGATATTGCACAGTTGAAAAATATCTTTATTCAGCCATATACTTGGCTGGTATTTTGGCTAGGTATAAAATGTTAGGTTAGAACTAATTTTCCTTCAGAATTTTCTAATGCTTTTCAGTTTACAGTGTTACAATTGGAAGGTTCAATGCTGCTGTAATTCCTGATTGTTCTTTTTATACCAGATCTTGACTGACTGGTTTTGCACTTCTTACCCCAGGAAACTTTAGGATCTTTTTTCTATATATGATGACATTCATTGGTATTTTTTTTTTTTTAATTTGTTTTCCCACCCCTCTCAGTGTGTTTCAGTATAATTACACATTTCCTTTAGTTTCAAGAAATGTTCTTAAATATTTATTTGATAAAATCTATTTCTTTATTTTCTTTGCTCCTGCTTTCTGATGCCCCTTTAAGTGCTTGATCACCTGTACTAACCTCTAAGTTTCTTGTCTTTTGTCTTCTATTATCCATCTCTTTGCTTCATTTAGTTCTACCTCTGGAATATGTCTCTCAACTTTGTCTCTCAACTTTTTATTTAATGTTTGTTTCTGCTGTCATATCTTTAATTTCCAGGAGCTCTTTCTTGAACTCTGATGTATCCTTTTAAAATAATTCCATGTCTTGTTTAGTGTATGAAAATTTTCCCTATAATATTAATTACAAGTATGTTCCTTTCTATGCAATGTCTTCTTTTCTGCACATTCTTTACTTCTGTTTGTGTGCTTTGTTTCTTTTGTATTGTGCCTTTTCTTCCAATGCCTGTGGACACTATACTAGCCTTTATGTTAAAAAATAAAATACTAAAAATATGGTTAGAGTCTATGCATGACCATAGGGAAAAAAGATGCTTGTCAGTGGATTTTTTTTTTCTTTTATGAGATACGATCCTCTCTTTGGCTGTTTGTCTCTGACTCTATTTGTCTCTCTCTTTCTCTCAAGTTTCATGAGTGTTAAATATTGATTATTTCCATGATTCAAGTGAACACACACACCTGCACATAAATATGTATGTACCTTAATATGAAATCATATTTACATTATCTTTATATCATTCTTATTTTTATTCTAATTTATCATACAATTAAAATAAGTATTTGATACTATTCTTTAATTAAAATAAGTATTTGATACTATTCTTTAATATATCTGTCATAAGAGCACTAATAAACTAGACAATCTGTAACAAGTCTCTTAGCCTATCTAGAATATTGCTATAATTTTAACTCAAGACATTCCCCTGAGTTATGTAATCTTTTGAATATATTTACCAAATAAAACTGTGAGTGGAAAACAGTGCATACTGAAATATCCTTTCTATTAGAAATTGGGTCCTTAGTTAAGAAGTAGCTTTGAAGACTGATTTGACATTCAACTTGAGTCTTTTGAGAATTAACTTGTTTGCTCACATGCCCCTACCCCCATTTCCTTTTCTTAGAAAAATATGAAGAGCTGACTCATCTCTTTTATGTTAAGATCAAGAAACATGCATCTTTATCCCCTGCATAAAACAAAAGCAAAAGAACAACTTCATTTTAAGAACACTGATGATGAATATTCCAAATCAAAGCAAGCAAGTGTGATGGCGGGTGATGGGAAGGCAGAAGAGAAGATGGTGGGAGAAATGTAGCAGATTTTAGGTTCTGAAAAATTGGTTAGAAGTCATATGGTACTATATGTCCCTATGGTTGTGGATTCGGGAGTGATAGCATCAGTTATCCACTGTCCTTGAAATTCTTGTTCAGATTACTCAAACATTTTAATATTACCCCTGAATCAAATAACACATAGCCTAGAGTGAAGGAAATTATTTTTGTAATGCAGCAGCTCAGACCCAAGCTCATATCCCCAGAGCACAGCTACTCCCACCAGTTCCTTCTTGCATAAGCTAGTGGAGTCCTCCATTGGTGAAGGCAAAGAGAACCTACTTTTGAGCCAAGTATAAAATGGCAGATGAGTGTAGTGCCCTACATTTGGGGCAGATTATAAATTTCTGTTTGTGTCGGCATAAAATATTTATGACAATAAAATGAGAGTGGGGTTGTTTTCAAACGATAGCTTATAAGTTAATGGGGGAAATGTAGACACATCTTAGAGGGAATGAAACTGACAATTTTTAACAGGTATTTTTTACTTATATTCTCGATGACTTCATCTAGTAACAAAGAGAAAGTACATTTCTGTTGAAAAATGTAATGTTTTCAGTGCACTAAAATAATCTTTCTCTAAAATTGCTAAAGACTTATATATCATATAGCAACACTGCTGTCCATATGATCTACTTCAGTCACTAATTGAAAATTTATTCTGGGACAATTGGATGGATGATATATTTGATGCCATCATTATCAGTGTTTTTAAAGAGAAAAGCAAAGCAAGTATGTCTGATAATTATGCAGTGAATGTTTTCAGGAATTTCTCTAGATTTTAGTCTAGAACATGTAGGGAAAGATATATTTGTGGGCAAACTATAGTGATGTTATAATGCTAATTTGTTTTTACATATTAATATAAAATTAATGTTGACATGGTATTCTTACAGATGATATGATTTCATTATTTTTGTTAAATTTTGCAAAAACTCAGTTAGTATAATTATCTTCATTTTATAGAACAGAAAACTTATCTTTATTCACAGAGTTTTAGTAAATTGCCTTAGGCCACATCACTAGTAAATGGCAGAGTCATAATAGAAGTCTCTTGGCACCAAATCATATTCCTTTTTGATAAAGATGAAATCATTCATGACTTATAGTATATTTTTGATATTGTATAGTCATCCTTCTCAGTCCAGAAATCAGAATACTAGGTCTGAAAGGGTGTATACTTCTGACTGTGATGAGACAGAACATTTGAAATGGATGGTCTAAAATAATCTGAGATATAAAGAATACAGAATATGTTTAACGTTAAGGCTGAGGCCTTGATGTATTTTAAAGGGAATTTATAATTTCATGATATATAGTCTGATAAATATGATATATTTATTATCATCAATTTTAATGAAAATTTTTATATTTTACAAACCTGAGTCTCTAACAAGTTTTGGTGTAGTTTATACACACACACACACACACACAAACACACACATGTGCACATATATATATGTAACAGGTATATATACATATACATAGCAAATATGGTCATGCATCACTTCATGGCAGGGATATTTTCTGAGAAATGCATTGTTAGGTGATTTTGTTATTGTATGAACATCATAGAATGTACTCACACAAACCTAGCCTGCTACACACCTAGGTTATGTGGCACAGCCTATTGCTCCTAGGCTACAAACCTGTATAGCATGTTACTGTACTGAATATTGTAGGCAGTTATGATACAATGAAAAGTATTTGTATATCTAAACATATTTAAACATGGAAAAGGTGTAGTAAAAATATGGTATAAAAGATAAAAAATGGTATACTTTAATAGCGCACATCTTAATAGGGCATCAATGGAGCTTACTGAGCCAGAAGTTGTTCTGGATGAGTCAGTGAGTAAGTGGTAAGTGAATGCAAAGTCCTAGGATATTACTATACTCTACTGTAGACTTTATAAACACTGTCAACGTAGGCTAGTCAAAATTTATAAAATTAAATTAAATAATTGTGCCACAATGTTACAATAGCTATGACGTCACTAGGTTATAGGAATTTTTTAGCTTCCTTATAAGCTTCTGGGACCACTTTTTTTTTTTTATTTCAGCTCATTATGGGGGTACAAAAGTTCAGGTTATATATTTTGCCCATGCCTCCCCATCCCCTCGAGTCTGAGCTTCAAGTATGTCCATTCCCTAGACAGTGCACATCGCACTCATCATGTAGGTATGCACCCATCCCCTCCCCCCACCCCCATCCTCCCCAGTCAGAACTTCAAGCGTGCCCATTCCCCAGGTAGTGCGCATCGCACTCATCAAGTAGGTATACACCCATCCCTTCCCCCCAGCCCCCACCTCTGTCCGATACCCAATTGGTGTTATTCCCAAATGTGCACTCAGGGAAACCAGTTTGCTGGTGAGTACATGTGGTCCTTATTTTTCCATTCTTGGGATACTTCACTTAATAGAATGGGTTCCAGCTCTCTCCAGGAGAACCAAAGAGATGCCATATCGCCATTATTTCTAATAGCTGAGTAATATTCCATGGTATACATATACCACATTTTGCTAATCCATTCATGAATTGATGGGCATTTGGGTTGTTTCCACATCTTTGCAATTGTGAATTGTGCTGCTATAAACATTTGGGTGCAGGTGTCTTTTTTATAGAATGACTTTTGTTCTTCTGGGTAGATGCCCAATAATGGGATTGCTGGATCGAATGGTAGGTCTACTTGAATTTGTTTAAGGTATCTCCACATTGCTTTCCACAGGGGCTGCACTAGTTTACAGTCCCACCAGCAGTGTATGAGTGTACCTGTCTCTCCACATGCACACCAACATGTATTGTTTTGGGGACTTTTTGATAAAGGCCATTTTCACTGGAGTTAAGTGATCTCTCATTATGGTTTTGATTTGCATTTCCCTGATGATTAGAGATGTTGAACATTTTTTCATATGTTTGTTAGCCATTTTTATATCTTCTTTTGAAAAATTTCTATTCATGTCCTTTGCCCACTTTTTGATAGGGTTGTTCGATTTTTTCTTACTGATTTTCCTGAGTTCTAAATAGATTCTTGTTATCAGTCCTTTAACTGATATGTAGTATGCGAAAATTTTTTCCCATTCTGTAGGTTGTCTGTTTACTCTTGTGACTGTTTCTTTGGCTGTGCAGAAGCTTTTAAATTGGATCAGGTCCCATTTATTTATTTTTGTTGTTGCTGTGATTGCCTTAGGGTTCTTCTTCATAAATTCTTTGCCTAGGCCAATTTTTTGCCTTAGGCAAATTCTTTGCCTAAGAGTCTTTCCTACATTTTCTTCTAGAATTCTAATAGTTTCCGACCTAAGGTTTAAGTCTGTTATCCACCGTGATTTGATTTTTGTGAGAGGTGAAAGCTGTGTGTGGGACCACTTTTATGTATGTGACCTGTCATTGACCAAAATGTTACGTGACACATGACTGTATATATTTGTAACGGATATATATATAAAATATATAGTGAATATATACATATATACACATACATATATGTAGCAGGTATATGTGTATATATAGCAGGTACATATATATGTATACACACACATATATATGTAGCAGAGGTACGTGTGTGTGTGTGTGTGTGTGTGTGTGTAATAAGGGTTTTGTGCTAGAACCAAGAGCCTAGACCTGGTATAATGGAAATATTTTGCCTGACAGTTGTGCTAAATGAAATGATCTGCCTTTGATTAGAGGATCAAAGTGAAGAACCCAGAGTGCATTATTAGGGAATCATATTTACTTCTTTCTAAACCCTCCATCTGATTTTGTGCTAAAATTTAATAAATACTAACTGATCTTTCTGCCTCCATAAAATTCTGTTGAAATAATAAAATCTTACTTCATGGTTTTTGAAGGATGGTATTTTCCTGCAAATGTAAAAGTTTCCCTTAACCTCCAAAAAATAATTGGGTTAATCCAACTACCACAAGTGTGAAATTGAAGAGCTGCTTGCTAAGACTGAATTTAATATTGTCACATGTCATCTGAGAACTGCTTGTCTGATCATGTTGCCACTGGACAAAGTAAGCCTGACTACAAAAGATAAAAGAATGATTATTCCAATATCCATTCATAGTTCTTTGTCAAACCCTGAACAAAATAGAAAAAAAAAAAAGTTTTATCTTATGTGATTCTATCCATTTCTCTGGGAAGTCATTTATCTGGTTACTATGTAATAGAGCAAAGATAATGGGAAAAAATCTTCCATTATTCTTACCTATGATTTTAAATACAAAATTTTAATAAAATGGGTTTTTGGTTATTATTTCTCTTTAAAGCCCCTATATAAGAAAGTGAAATATTATAAACTTGGTTTATAAAATATATTTGTGAACCATAAAACCCTATACAAAATCGAAATTATTATCATCATTCACTATTACTCCTTCTAATTTTATTCTCTAATGGTTGAAAAAATGACTAGAATTTAGAATTACGGCCAATAAATGGAGGGATTTTATAAAAATAGCTTCACTCGTTTGCATGTTAAGTAAGAGCAGGATGACTAGTGGCCCTAGGAGTCACTTGCTGCTTTTAGATCTGCTGTTACTGATCACATGAGTGGCTTTGAGAGGTCCTTTGTCCTCTCCAGTTTTCCTCCTAGGTAGAACAAAGGGTACTGGACTTAATGATATCTCAAACACTCTTCTGATTCTAACATTCTATGATTCTGTGACATTTCTGCCCTATTTCAAAAGAAATCCAATGTAAAGTAAGGATGGGGAAACTGCGGCCTCAAGGCCACATATGGCCTTCCATACCCGCAAATGTGGCCCAAACTTCAAGTTTGGATTCGGTCAAAAGGCCACACTCAAGGTTCCAGAAGGGCACATGTAGCCCCTAGGCCACAGGTTCAGCAGCAATAACATTTTTTTTTCCTTGCGTTATTTCAATAAAAGTAAAATGAAAGCAAACTGACAAGTTCAGGAGGCTTTCAGAACATAAAGGAGAAAGGCTGATAGCTTTTGAGAACCTCTTTGCTTTCAACTGAAAGCAAGTAGAGAACTCTTGCTCTTTGGCCCTGAATGTCATAATATTATGTCCGGAGTCATTGAAATGTCTGACAAGACTGTCGATTAAAACTGAGAATCATTAGGCCGTATTTGCTGTTATAGGATGAACAGTAGTTTGAAAAGTGTGACACAAATTATCCCAAAACAAAGATTTGTCTCAGACAATATTAACAAAATTTCAAATTATATTAAGTATAGTCATTTGCAGTAATTCACTTCTTTTTTTTTCTGTATTTAGCTTTATCTTAAAAACTCCCCTCCGTTTACAATGCTTTGTAGAATTCTGGATTTAGAATCCTGAACGGACTAATATCAACTAATATTTTGGATGATATTATTTAGAATCCATTCTGTGTGCTATACAAGTCCTTTGAAAGGATTTGATAACTACTAAGATGGCTATCATTTATCTTTCAAAATCTGTAATGCCTGGAAGTTCTGTGTGGCCTTTAGAAAACTATATCCTCAAAAGATGTTCCTTCTAGTTTCCTAATAATTTTTAGAAGAAATATTACCATACTCACATAAAATAGTTCTATTTCCTTAGGTCAAATTTCTGTAAAAAGTGAAATAGGCAAATACAATTATTCTTATTCTAAAAAAAAAAATGTTCAGCTATAGTATCTTCACATTTAAAGAAATAACCCTTGGGAATTAGCTCACATAATTTCTTACCCACTGCGTCACAGGCAGACCTCATTTAATATGGCTGACATATTGCCCTGAAGACTCTGCTGAACTGCCGTGGTACAGAAGTCACTACATTTTTAGCAAGCCCATTCAGTTTCTGTAAAACTCTATCATTAAATTTTTCATTATATTGTCCAAATACCTGCCTATGTATCTTTACCTTGCTCACACTCTGCCTTCTGGAGTCAAAATAAGTATGTCTGTGCATTCTTTATGTCTACCTGGTATCAGAGTTCTATATTTTCCTGAGTGTAACAGAAAAATCCATTACAATGGACTTGTCCCAATAAGGGGTTGTTTTTCTTACAAAATGTGAGGTCTAATGGAAGGCTTCATGTTAATTCAGTCTCTTGAAGGTATTAGATTGAAAGTCTGCCTTTTCCCTATGGTTGCTGGTGGAGGTTGAAGCTAAGCCATCACGTGAGTATTCCAGTTGGAGGGAGAAGAAAGGCACATACCCATTAAGTCTCTCTGATCTTTTAAGGGTCTTTTCTTAAAGTCCTGACCAGCACATGTCTCACTGGCCTTAGCTAAAATAGGTTTCATAAAAGAAATTTTGTGCATGGACACATTGCCTTACCCAATACAACTGAGATTCTGTTAATAAGAAAGAAGGGGAAAATCCATGTAGCATTGAGCAGTCGCTGCCAGACTAACTTTTCAGTATTTTAGGAAAGCTGTAAGATCCCAACTAAGTTTTCTCTTTTCTGGGCTAAAAGAAATTCCAGTCACCTTGGACATTGTTTTTGAGATCCCTCATTATGAGCATCACCATCTTCCCAAAGTAAAGTGCCTTCTTAAAATATGATACACAGAACTGTATGTAGTATTACATTTGAGGGTAGACATTGGCAATACTATCTCTTGACCTATATTTAATGTTTTTCTCAGGCAGCCTCAGATGGAGAAATATTTTTGGTAACTACTTGACTACATTTGAATGTGCAACCAATCAAAGTCATATGAAACTTTTCACATGGAATGAATCAAAGCTAGGATGACCTTGTCCCATATTCATTTTTTGTCAAATTTATTGAGAAATAATTTATATATAGTAATTGCCACCATTTTAAATGTAAAATATGTTGAGTTTGGCAAATATAAACAAATGTATAACCACTATCACAAACAAAATAAGGAACATTTTTATCACCCCCCCAAAAAGTTTTCCTATGCTTCTTTCCTGTCAGTTTACCACCACCTAATTTAAGTGCTGGTCTAACTTCCATTAATATATATTTATTTTGTCTATTCTAGAACTTTATATAAATGGAATTATATACTTATATCTTCTTTTGCATCTGGCATCTTTCGCTCAGCATGATTTTAAATTCATCCATGTTCTGTGTGTTATCATTACTTTGCTTCTGATTATTGCTAAGTATACTCCATTGTATGGATATAGCACAGTTTGCTAATCCATTCTCTTGCTGATTGACATTTGTGCTGTTTCCAGTTTGGAGCTATTATAAGTCAACCTAATATGAATGTTCATTTACAAGCCTTTCTTAAACATATAATGGGTCCTGTTTCTTCATCTACTCTGATTTTTAATTTGTATGTTATTCTCATTGACATTTAACATTAATATTGATGTGTTTGGTTTACATTTACCATATTACTATTTTCTATTTTTCTCATTTGTTCTTTTTTCTCCTTTCCCACTTTTATTATATTTTGGTGTTCATTTTACCTCCTCTGTTGACATATTAGCTATATGTCCCTTTTCTGCCTTACCCTCAGTATTTGCTCTGTGGTTTACAATATCCATTTTTTAATTATTTCAGTCTATATTTAAGTAAAATTATGCCATTTTATATATAATGTGAGAACTTTAGAACAATACACTTCCATTTTCTCCTGCCATCTTTTGTGCCATTATAGACTGTATCATTCAGCAACTGCTATAGATGAGATGATATATTATTATCATTCTTACACAGCCAACTATCTTCTAACGAAACTGGAAGAGTAAATGTATTTTTTTTATATACATATGTCATTATCAATGTTACTCTCTTCATTCCTTTTTTTATCTCTTGAATTTTAATCTGGTAACTTTTTCTTTCAGTCTAAAGAACTTCCTTTAGCATTTCTTGTAGCATAAGTCTACTGGTGACTAATTCTTTTTTCCCCCCCTCTGAAAGTTTCTTTATTTTACCTTAATTTTAAAGGATGTTTTTAACTGTAGAATGTCTTCTTTTCTTAATTTTCTTTCAGCACTTTAATGACATTGTTCTTTTGACTTGTGGCTCTCATTGTTTCTGATAAATTGTTATAACCTTTGTTTTCCTGTATGAGGAATGTGTCTTTTTTACTCAGGGAACTTTCAAGAATTTTTATTTACTAATTGTTTTTAAGCAATGTGACTACAATATAGCTTAGTATTGTTATGTTTGTGTTTATCCAACTTCATGTTCCTTATGCTTTTTAGACTTGTGAACTATTATTTTTCATCATTTCTGGGTACTTTCCAGGCATTTTTATACTCATATTTTTCCCTTGCCCTACCACTAGAAAGTCTGGGACTCCAATTTATGTATGTTAGAGAGCTTGATATTGTCCCACACATTACTGAGGCTTCGTTCTTTCGTTCTTTTGTATCAGCTTTTCTTTCTTTCTTTCTTTTTTTTTTAATTTTACCATGCTTCAGTTTGGATTGTTTCTATTATTATGACTTTAAATTTACTGATCTTTTATGCAGTTTTTAATCTACTGTTAAGCTCTTTCACTAATTTTTGTGTTTTGTGTTTTTTGGTTTTAGGAGACTCATTTGATCTTTGTAATAGATTCTATTTCTCTGCTCACTCTGTTCATCTCTTTTGAAGTTGTTTATAATAGTTTTTTTTAAAGTCTTCGTCTACTATTCATCATCTCTGTCATTTGAAGGTTTGTTTCTCCTGGTTATATGTTACATTTTTCTACATCATATTTCTACTATTTTTCATTGGATGCTGAACCTTGTGAATGTTACATGGTTGCATATATGGATTTTGTTTTATTTCTTTAGAGTTACATTGTGCTTTGTACTAGCAGGTAGTTCATTTAGTTGTTAACACTAGTAGTCTTATCAGTTTGTGTTCCTTGATAGTGACTTTTTCCTCTGGCCTTGCTGAGTCTCACCCTGTGCAAGGGCATCCGCACTCTCAACGGCACCCTCATGCACATTTCTGGAGCATTTTCTATGTGAAGCTCATACTTCCCTTTACTCTGTCCTGCAAATACCAGCAGTTGAAACCTCCCTGAGTTCTGATATCTATCCTTCCAGCTCAGCACAACTGGAAAGTGTTTCTAGGAAGAAAGCTTGGACAATCATAAAGCTTACCATGTTTGTTGCCTTTCTTCAGGGTTCAAAATATTTCACTGTCTGAAAACCACAGCTTTCCAGTTTTCTAGTTGTTTACTATACGAAGGCTAATCTTATAACTGTTTCTTCATGGTGGCTAGCAGTAGATATTCTTTAGGCACTTAAATGCTGGAATTGACATTTAATCTCAGTAATTTTCACCTTATAGGTTGAAATCCATCTTTTCAACAGGTCCACATTATTTTACATTTGATTATGTTATCAGTTAACTCTCCAAGCTTTTTATTGGCCACATATTTTTAAGAGTCCACCTTGTTTCTACCACTTGAGAACAGGCCCTTGTGTAAACAGTGGCTCAGCTGAGTCCAAAAGTCAACATCACCACTCTGTGATTAAGAGTGTGAATTTTGTGGACATATTGCCTGAGCCCAAATTCTGGAACCACTGCTTATTAAACTGTGGCCTTGGACAAGTTACTTAACCTGTCTGTTCTCTTTTCTTATCTGTAAAATGGCCTTTGTCAATTATTTTCAGCTAGCTCATAGACATGTCCTGAGGAATAAAGGAGTTAATATATATGCAAAGTGCTTAGAAGAGCATCTGCTACATACAGTTAAACTATTATCATTATTAACAATTCTTGTCCAAAGTACAAACTATCTCCATATTTTGACCTTTATCTACTTTCTATTTTTGACTTAGTTTGTTGTTTTTTTTACGTTCTATTTTTTTCTTCTTTTTTTTTAATTTCAGCATATTATGGGGACACAAAAGTTTAGGTTACGTATATTGCCCTTGCTCCCCCCTCCCCAATCAGAGCTTCAAGCGTGTCCATCCCCTAGGCGGTGCGCATTGCACTCATTATGTATGTATACATACATCCCCTGCCCCCCCTTACATCTGCCCGACACCCGATTAATGTTATTCCTAAATGTGCTCTTAGGTGATGATCACTGGAACCAATCTGATGGTGAGTACATGTGGTGCTTATTTTTCCATTCTTGGGATACTTCACTTAGTAGTAGAATGGGTTCCAGGTCTATCCAGGAAAGTACAAGAGCTGCTATATCACCATTGTTTCTTATGGCTCAGTCGTAATCCATGGTATACATATACCACATTTTATTAATCCACTCATGTATTGATGGGCACTTGGGTTGTTTCCACATCTTTGCAATTGTGAATTGTGCTGCTATAAACATTTGAGTGCAGATATCTTTTTTATAGAATGTCTTTTGTTCTTTTGGGTAGATGCCCAATAATGGGATTGCTGGATCAAATGGTAGGTCTACTTGTATCTGTTTAAGGAATCTCCATATTGCTTTCCACAGAGGTTGCACTAGTTTGAAGTCCCAGCAGCAGTATATGAGTATTCCTATCTCTCCGCATCCATGCCAACATTTATTGTTTTGGGACTTTTTGATAAAGGCCATTCTCCCTGGAGATAAGTGATATCTCATTGTGGTTTTGATTTGCATTTGCCTGATGATTAGAGATGTTGAGCATTTTTTCATATGTTTTTTGGCCATTCCTCTGTCTTCCTTTGAAAAGTTTCTGTTCGTGTCCTTTGCCCACTTTTTGACAGGGTTGTTTGATTTTTTTCTTGCTGATTTTCCTGAGTTCTAGATAGATTCTAGTTATCAGCCATTTATCAGATGTGTAGCATGCGAAAAACTTTTCTCATTCTGTAGGTTGTCTGTTTGCTCTCGTGACAGTTTCTAGTTTGTTGTTTTTATACATAACTCCTGTGGTTTCCAGTAACAATTGTCCACAGTCTATGTCATAAGTCCCTCAGTTTTGTGAATCTTCCTCAAAGTTTTGTCTGACTGGGTATGGCTTGTCATCAGGGCTGTGATCCTGACAGCTTTACATTTATCATCCAAATTATTAATTAACATGTGTAATCAAATAGTACCAGCAATTAAACTTTCTAGAATGCCATATTGAGTTAGCAGAGGGGTTGATGGAAGGTTGTAAATATTTATCTAGAAAGGTATTTCAAAATACTTACGTCCATGTCTCTTTTTTTCCCTCCACCACAATCTTCCACCTTCCCTATATACCCCACAAGGTTGCCCTAGAATGTATATTTTGAAATGAATGTCTGTATGTTTTTGATATGAATTTTTCTCTCTCTTCACTATTAAGAACTACAGCAGCAAAGACCTTTCTCCCGTTTGATGATTTTTCCACCGGCATTCAATAATATATAAATTTTATCATTTAGGTCTCATTTTTCCATTTTGTCTGCAAAGATATCACATGCACAATATAAAAAAGTCAAAATTGTTGCTGGAAGCCCTATATGTAATAACTGCAGCATCCTTTCAAGCTATCAACTGAATATCCTTATGAAAATGAAAGGAAAAAAAAACAGATTTATTCATAGTGAGCCCATGCTATGCTGTATTTTAGAAATCAATCCTTTTTTCTAGATATGCAGAGATCATGTATTTATTAATATATTATAATAATAATTTCATCTTTTATATAGAGCTTTACATGTTTTAGGAAACTGCTAAAGGCATATTGTCCATGGTTATATAGACCCCATTTAACTACATTTCTTTGCCTATGACATTTTCCATTTTATGGAGTACAGGAACTCTGGGTCAAGAAACTGAATACAATTAAATCTGAATATTACTAAATTATGAAACTTTAAGCACTCTTTTTAAAAATTTCAAGGATCTTTTTTCTATGTAGATATTTCTTATTTATGAGAAAAAATTGATGCAGAAGAATCAGTAAAAGTTACCCTTTACTGTATACGGCATTAGGTATGAGAATGTATCTCATTTTTAATGTTATGTAAAATGCTAAAAAAAGGTTTCATAATGAACAATGTGAAAACATATATTATTGCATATTATAAATACTTCACCATCATCTTATACTTTAGATAATATTAATAAAATATAATTTCATACCTATTTTTACAAACTTTCTATAATTACAGGGATGGAATAAATTGTTTCTTTTGGATTTTAAAGTAATTTTAGTTATGAGGTTCTTTTCCCAGGTAGTGATTTAAAATATTAATATTTATACTAATTTTCTATGTAAAACAATTATTTTATTTTATTTTATTTTATTTATTTATTTTTTTTTTTTTGAGACAGAGTCTCACTCTGTTGCCCAGGCTAGAGTGAGTGCCATGGCGTCAGCCTAGCTCACAGCAACCTCAAACTCCTGAGCTCAAGCGATCCCCTGTCTCAGCCTCCCGAGTAGCTGGGACTACAGGCATGCGCCACCATGCCCGGCTAATTTTTTCTATATATATTTTTAGCTGTCCATATAATTTCTTTCTATTTTTAGTAGAGGTGGGGTCTCGCTCTTGCTCAGGCTGGTCTCGAACTCCTGAGCTCAAACGATCCGCCCACCTCGGCCTCCCAGAGTGCTAGGATTACAGGCGTGAGCCACCGCGCCTGGCCTAAAACAATTATTTTAGTTCTATTTGACAATTCAAATTTTAATTGGAGAGGGGAAAAGGCATAAAAATGCAATATACATTTCTCCCATATAACAAAACTCATTTACAAATAAATTTAGCATTTTTTCCTAAAAATATTTTCTACCTTTAAAAGTTTCTCATGGCCGGGCGTGGTGGCTCACGCCTGTAATCCTAGCACTCTGGGAGGCCGAGGCGGGTGGATCGCTCAAGGTCAGGAGTTCGAGACTAGCCTGAGCAAGAGTGAGACCCCGTCTCTACTAAAAATAGAAAGAAATTATATGGACAACTAAAATATATATATACAAAAAATTAGCCGGGCATGGTGGCGCATACCTGTAGTCCCAGCTACTCGGGAGGCTGAGACAGGAGGATCGCTTGAGCCCAGGAGTCTGAGGTTGCTGTGAGCTAGGCTGACGCCACGGCACTCACTCTAGCCCGGGCAACAGAGTGAGACTCTGTCTCAAAAAAAAAAAAAAAAAAAAAAAAGTTTCTCACATTTGTATCTTTATATTTGTTTTGTGTCTCAAAAAAATCTATATTTATTAGAGATGATTCATAATAATCTTCTAAATGGTAGAATTTACCTACTTTTTAATATTTAATAGCCTTTAAATGTTTTTAATAAAATATCTATTTTAATTTCTTAGTATATTTGTTTACTAAATATCTATCAGGATATTATAGAGCTGCAGTGAGTATAGATAGTGTTTCAGTTCCTTTAAATAAGAGCTCACAAAAAATATAAATAGTCTGGCTTAAATAGCTAAAAATTATTTATTTATTTTTTTGTCTTGAAAGGCAACTGCTTTATAGTGTTTGGTGTGAATAAGTTTCAAAGAAGAGCTGAGTGAAAGTTTTTATGTGACATGTGTCTTGTCTCGAGCAACAAGTGACTGCAGGTTGGGACAGTGAGAGCAGCAGCAGGTAGAGGCTGCAGTCCTGATGGCTGGAATTTTGATGCCACCTGTTAGTGTGATGAGATCGCTCTCTTTGAAGGATGGTCCTTGGTGCCCTAGTTTTCTTATTAACCCACTTACTACCATACTGTTCACTTGCCCTTCTCTTGGACTAACTGCTGTGTCTTGTCCTATCTTTGATGCAGAATCTTAAACACTTTCAGTGGAAGCTCTTAATTTAGGATATCGGTACCACAGGAGGGGAGCACCTTAGAGAACTGAAGTACTCTTATATTTTCCCACCTTCCAGGATAAAAGCATGCTGTTTGGATAAGCACTGAAAATGGTTCAAGGAAACAGTCCTAGCTAAAAATAGATAAATAAATGAAGTCAAACATGAAGAAACCTTTTCAAATGATTCATGAAACAGTATGACATGATTTCATACTTGGTTAAAAATTGAAGAGTTTGAAGGGTAAACACATGCCTGGTGGTCTAAGGCAAAAATCGTCATGCTTGTGAAATAAATATTTGCAGAATCTTTCTGCTTGGTACTTTTTAATATGATTTTTTGAGAAAATAATGGAAATTTTTAAACACTGTGTATGTCAAATTTAGAATATGTAACCATTTAGTATAGAACTTTGCCATCTGTTCTTTATGGGATTCAGAAAAGACCACTAGTCAATGATATAAATTCCCCATGTTTGTAAGAAATTGTCACTCTGTAAGCCAAACACTTTGTTATAGTAAGATTGATACATTTAAAAAATTCTATTTTAAGGCCAGAAATCTGAATTGAATTTTTTCTTCGCCTTCAGTATATAACTTAATATGGTTTCTCACAGCAGTTTTAAATTTATTTTCTTATTTTGAAACCTATTTCCACTGTCTAAAATAGAGATTGGAAAAATATGGCCCACTGCTTGTTTTTGAAAACAAGTGTTATTCAAACATAACAATGCCCATTCATTTATTTATTGTCCGTGGATACTTTCAGGATACAATGTCTGAGTAGTTGTGGCAGAGACTGCATGTCCCACAAAAAATTTACTATCTGGCCTTTTAAAGAAAAAGTTTGCTGACTTCTGTTTAAGTCATAAAACCATATTTTTTTAAATCCCCAATGTATTATATTCTAAAAAGAATGGGTATTGTAAAATATTTATGTTCAATATGTTTTACTTAGAAATTTTGCAAATGAATAAGAAATTGAGTTTTGTGAAAAATTTGTGGTAGTTTAAAAGAAACATTCTATAGCTGAATGGAAAATGAGATATTCTTTTTTCTTTTATTTGAGAATCATTAATATGGCAAGATAAGAAGGATTCATTCAATAAATTAACCACTTTAATTTTGTTTCATCTAATATTTCCTAAACTTCTTTGACCTCTCACACCATAAAACAATTTTTAATATTTTTATAGGATATTACTACTCCCCAGAAAAAAGTATTAAAAGTGGCTGTCCTAAAATATGTACATTGAAAATGTGAAGAGGTCAAAGTACCTCATTGAATCAAATTCATAGAATCATAGACTGTATACTTAAAGGTGCCCTATAGTTTAATTAATCCAATCCCCAATCTTAACAGAAGATTACAAAAAAAAATTTTTAATTCAAGTTTGCGAATCTCATTTTACTTATAAGAGATGGCTAATTATGATCACCTTAAAGTTTACTGAAATGCATTTAATGGATTGGGTATGTATGTTGTTTTCACTTTCTGGAGATGAGAGACATCATTATGCCATGATAAATGCTGAAACAATTGTGGTTTTTCACACTGCATTATATTGGTTAGTGCTGTAATTAATTTTCATGGGATATTTATGAGTTCCTAATTACCTCCAGATTACTTTAAAACTAAGCACTGAATATACCTTCTACATGTTTTGTTATTTTAGAGGTTATATAAGTTTAATTGTGCAGCTAATCCAAGTAGATTTTTATTTTCCCTCCAGGATATCACTTTCATGTAAATGGCTTGAATGCTTCTTATCACTATTTATGAATAGGATTAACTGAATTTAGGATGATGCTTTTAATACTGTTTTATGGAATAAATTTAGTGAAAAAGCTGATATGCATGTATTGACCGAAAATATTATTGGATTTGATAAACATCAATGAGTGTAAAACAGAGGTACTTCATTTTAATATTTTATTTTAAATGTAGCCATTCTTTTATGGATTGGCAATTGACTCTAAATTGTTTTTTCACATTCATTCATTGATTAAACAAATATTTATTGGGAACTTACTATGTATCCTAAAAGACTGTACTAAATTCCACAAGACAGAGATCTTGTTTTATGTACTGCCCTGTCCCTATTGCCTGTCATGTCGTAGCTACTCAAAACTATTATGTTGAATGAAAGAATGATTCTAAACACTGGAGAATCAGCAGCAAAACTTCAAACAGTCCCAGCTTGCAATCGCTTAGAGATTAACAAACATTTTCAGCGTGGTGTAGAAAATATACAATGGAGGTAAGTATAAAAGCTGTAAGATTATTTGGGAAGAATCTAACCCACATTTTAGGAAAAGAGCCAGGGGTAGCCTCCTTGCAAAGTGCAAACTCTGGCTTATGCCTAAAGGATTAGTAGATTTCCTGTTGAAAGGAAGAATTAAACCATTTTCAAATCAGAGGAAGTAGCATGCACAAAATCCCAGAGGATGAGAGTGGTAAACATTTGAGTTGTTTCCAATTTGGTGTATTAAAAATAAAGCTGCTATGAGCACACATGTACAAGTCTTAGTGTAGATATATGTTTTCATTTTTCTTGAGGAATACTTATAATGGAATTTTGGGTTTAGTAGATATATGTTTAACTTTATAAGAAACTGAAATTTTTCAGTGTGGTTATACAATTTTACGTTCTCACTAGCCCATTATATATCACACGTGCTTCCCAAACCTAGATATTGTCAGTTTTTTTTCACTTTTGGCCTTTCTAATGAATGTGTAGTGCTATCTCATTGGGGTGATAGATTGTGTTTCCCTAATGATCAGTATATTTTCAAGAAATTATTAACCATTCTAATATTTTGTGGAAGATGTCTGTTCAAGTCCCTAGCCCACATTTTAAAAATTGGATAGTCTGTATTCTTATTATTAAGTTACAAAGTTCTTTCTATATTCTGGATACAAGTCTTTTGTAAGATGCATTTATTGTGAATATTACCTCCCATTTCGTAGCATACCTTTTTGTTTTCATAAAGGTGACTTTCAAAGACCAAAAGCTTTAAATTTTCCTTGTCCAATTTATCCATTTTTTCCTTTAGGGCTTATACGTTTTAGATCTTAATCTAAGAAATTTTTATCTAACCTTGCAAAGATTTTTTCATATATTTTCTTTGAGAAGTTTCATAGGTTTAGCTTTTACATTTATGTCTGTGATCCATTTCATGTTAGTTTTTTGATGCCAGTTTATCTTAATAAATAGTTGTAATGTTGATTTGAGCATCCCTTTCATTTATTTTTCATTTGTGATGACTACAATAAGTTAAGTAATATAACCAAGGTCACATCTAGTATTGTATAGAGTCAGAATTAAAAACAGATGTAGCTTGCTTCAAAACATTTTCTACTATCCAACATAAACTCTCATTTAGAAAAGAGAAATGGAAGACTCTTTTAACATGTAGTTATAGATTAGAATTTAATAGGTAAAGCAAACAATGGCAAATTATCTTTTCAATTTTTGCTTAACCTATATCAAATCTGAATATAAAAATGGCTCCAAAGTTGAACAACTTTGAATTCTTTTTATGATAGTTGTAAATTTTTAAATAGGGACTTTTTTCAGGGTACCAACTCTCAAGTTTTTATACTTACAATACATTTATGTTTACTTTTAGTAAAGAAAATCATTGTCTTGAAATCTGGGTCTATTAAACAGAAATGAAATTTTTAAATTGCTAATTTAAAAATATCTTCATGGAAACATATTATTGCATTATTTTAATTCTCATTTTTAAGTCATTCATTAATTTATTCATTTGATAACTATCAAATACCTACTTATCTCTCCACAAGGCTAATGAATATGCAGAGATACATGACATATTTTTATCTAGAATTAAAGTATTGATAAAAATTACATTTTATACAATGTTTAGTATTTAAAAGATGCACTAATATTTCTCTTGTTCTTTTTCTTCTTCTTGTCTTTTTTTTTTTTTTTTGCTATCTCCAGGTAGATAATAATTCCTAACCTACATCCTAGAAAAATTTTATAGCTGCAACAAAAAATATATATTGAAGTCCATTCAAATTTGAAAATTATAATGTACTTTGTACATTCAATAGGTTAATTGTATGTTTTGTATTGGTGAAATAAAAAGTTTTATTCCTAGAAGGTTAAGCAGCATGTCTAACATCTTACTTCTGTGGGCTAAGGCATACTTTTCCCTTGATCTTAATATCTTTTCTCTTTCTCTGCTAGTCTTAGCTTTCAAGATTTATTGTCATGTAAATCTTTTTGGAAATTATTTCAGTGATTACTCCCTCTTTTGTATTCCTGAGACACTGATTAGTACTTATTTCATATTCATATTTTACCATATAGAGAGAAAAATCAGAGCATATTTACAGGTGTTGATACTGATGTCATCCTGGTGCCTTGGCAGATCCCTTACAGTGGCATCTTTCCAACCCTGAAGGCTTAAAATATCATTAAAAAAAAAATTAACTATTCTAGGGTAAATTTTTATGACCTTTATTGATACATACGTCATATATCATAAAATTCACCACTTTAAAATGTGTTTTAGTATATTCACAAAGTTGTACAACCAGCATCATCATCTAATTTTAAAACATTTTCATCACCCAAAAGGAAATCTCATACGTTTAACAGTCACTCTTCATTCCTCTTTCCCGTTAGTCCCTGGCAACCACTAATATACTTTCTGATTCTATAGATTTCTCTATTCTTGGCATTTCATATAAATTTCAAAATACAATATGTTATCTTTTGTGACTGTCTTCTTTTACCTAGCATAATATTTTCAAGGTTCATTCATGTGGTAGCGTATATTGGTACTTCATTCATTTTTTATGGCCAAATAATTTTCCATTATATGGATATGCTATATTTGGTTTATCTATTCATTAGGTGATGGGCATTTTGTGTTTTTCCACTGTTCGACTATTATGAGTAATACTGATATGAATATTTGTGTACAAGTCTTTGTGTGGATATATGTTTTCAACTTTCTTGGATGTATAACTGGTAGTGGAATTTCTGGATCATATGTTAACTATTCTTTGTTTAAACTTTTTGAAGAACTTTCATATTATTTTCCAAAGTTAGCTGCATAATTATACATTGCCACCAGCAATATGTGAGGGTTCCAATTTCTCCACATCCTTGCCATCACTTGTTATTATCTGTCTTTTTTATTATAGCCCTCTAGAGAGAGATATTTTCAGAAGCTCTGGTTAATTATATACATATTGTTTTCACCTAAGGGGAAGCTCTAAAGATATATACTTTTTTTATTATTATTACTAGAGGAATGTACATTTGACAATGCCTTTCAATATTTGTAGGTATCCAAAGATTTACATACCTGAATTAAGAAATCACTATTATAAGTAAATCATCTTAGAATCAAAAATTATAATATTATTAATTTATTCAAAAGATCACATTTAAATTAATATTTCATATGTTTTAGATCGCATTTTTTCTTTTCTTTTTTAAATATTATTTTATATTTATTTGGCAAATAACAATTATATATAACTATGGGGCATAATGTGATGTTTTGACATATGTATATACTATAGATTAATTAAATCAAGCTAATTAACATATCTGTCACCTCACATACTTATTTTTTTGTGGTGAGAACATTTAAAATCTACTTTTTGAGTCATTTTGAAATGTACAATACATTATCATTAACTATAGTAAGCATACTATGCAAAAAATCACTAAAACTTATTCTTCCTGCCTAAATAAAACTTTGGATCCTTTGATCAACATATCTCCTAGAAGTATGTAATTAAATCTATTTTCTATTTCTGCTTGTTAATGTTTCTTATCATTTTGATTTGTGGGCCCAGCCAGTGAACCTAGGAGGGTAGAAGGAAAAATGTTTCTCATACCCTCAGCTAATTAAACCAGACAAGTTCTTTTACTGAAGGTATTATGAAGATGGTTTGAAGAATTTGTTGAGAATTACCAAATCCTCACTCTGTAATAAAGAGAGAGATACAGTTTATTACATAGTTATATGTAACAAACTATAAAAGATATACTGTGAGTTCTACTAATATTCTCGAGTTCTTTCTCAGTAATCAACTGGTAATAACATTTACCACTGTGACTAAGGTAGTAATTCTAGTTCTGTCAGATTTGTACTGTGTGGTTCTTATCATCCTTGTTCCATATAATCCTGTTTTCACTTGAATGCCTGCTTCTTGCCTCAAGGCCCTTATAACTAATCAGATATCCTTATTCTTTGCCTGTTTATTTTGGTAATAGCTTAGTAATGTTGAGTCTCTCTTTTCTCTCCTTCCTTATTGCTGTGTGTCTGTTATCCTCTGCCAGAGAGCTCATCTCTAGTGAAGGAATTATCTCTGTGGGATCACCAACTGCATTCTTCTTTTTACTATAAGGGTTTATGTTCCTATTCTCTGCATTTTCTTATATATTATAATGGTAATTTCTCATTTTGAATCTGAGTTGCAAAAAGGTTTCTGTTGGTTTCCTAGACTCTCCTAGATATTGATAACACAGATTCTGTATTCTTTTGAGGAGTTTTCTTGAAGTTATATTGGAAAATATGAAAAGTGCCCACAATTTGGGAAGATGCTGGTTTTCATTATATCATCAGTATTGTCTTGAATTATCATAGTTTTGTTTCCTTGATTGATTTAACTTTATCATTATAAATCAGGTTTAGTTTCTTTTGTGACTTGGATAACAAAAGAAAGAGTGTCAGGTTTTAGTCCGAAAATGTTGGTTCTTAGAGCATTCATGACTGAAGAATGACCAGACGTACCAAAGTTAGGCAAGCACAAAATGAAGTTTATGGAGGAGAGAAAGATAGGATTATAGAGCAAGGTATAGGTTTAGAGAGCATGATACATACACCACAGATGGCAACCAGACCCATTGTTGCAGCAAAGGGAGACAAAAGGAAGGGTGCAAAAGGGTTATGGTCTATCTCTTGTTTTACTGCACCTGAATTGGGACCTCCCTTGTGGTTCAAGGGTCACCAGGGAACCTCTTTGATTGGACAGTTGGGAGTTGCATTACTACGCATGTGGGTTGTTCTAGATCAATTTCCAGACTCTATGATATCTATGCTGCTTGGCCCTTGGGCCAGTTTTCTGTATTCTTTTGCAGCTGGTGTGTTAAGTTCTGATTGGCTCATTCATAGGGTGTTCCCTCCTCCCCCAAGTATGGAGAGGATTGGGGTGGGGCAGGACCAAGACGGGGGTCCTGCCTTTGCACCAAAGCAACAGCACCCACTTTTGTCCCTAGGAGACCCAGACTCCCTTGCTATCTACCTAACAAGAGTAGTGATATATTGTTTAGGCTTATATTTTGTACAAAAAAACTTTTATGTGCATGCATTGTGTTTCAAATAAGAAATATTCATACCCTGATTGCTAAATCATAATTTTTCCTAAATTTGTTTGTATAAAATACTTCATTGTTATTAACAAATTCATTTTCCAGAAATTAAGAATAAGTAAGAATGGGAGTGGGGAATACAATGTTTCTTTTACTATGTAGAAAGAAATAAAAGAATGAGCAGCTACTCTTAGGCCTCATTTAGGTCATGTTGAGCAGACCATAGTCAAGGACAGAGTCCTGTGTCAAGATGGGACCTCCCACCAACTCACATCTATGCATAATCAGGACACTTCGAGTGTGGGCATTGAATGACCATTTATAATCTGACTAATCTTGACATTCAAGCTCCAAACTCCTATTTCATCATTTAACTCATGTATAAATAGACCACATACAACAAAGAAAAAAGATGCAACCTATCATTACCATGAATGTCTCCCAAATTACCCCAATTTTACTAGAAAATTTCATTGTTGTCTAATCTACCTTAAAATTTAAAGAAAACCTTCTATAATGAATTACATTCTGAAATTTTATATTATTTCTGTCTTACCTTACTCTTAGCTTTTTTTTTCTTTTTTAGGAATATATAATCATATACATATTTACATATGGTAAGGAACTAAAAGATGTCTTCCCTCTACCCTTCTAGGTTCTTTGACTAGGCTATGAATTAAGTTGACATAAGAGAGTTTGATTAATGAGTACAAATATACACTTAGAAGAAATAAGACCTGGTGTTCAATAGATCAGTAGAGTGACTATAGTTAACATTAATCAGCTGTACATTTCAAATTAGCTAGAAGAAAATAATTTGAATGTTCCTAGCATAAAGAAAAGATGAATATTTAAGGTAATAGGTATCCCAAGTACCCTGGTTTGGCTATATGAATGTATCAATTTATCACATGTACCTGGAAAATATATAAATCTAATATGTAGCAATTAAAAGTTAATTAAACCTTTAAAAAATTAAAAATCATTAACAGGAAAAAAGTATACAAATGTATTATGTGCAAGGGGGCAGCACATGAAAGAAAAGTGAATACTGGAAAACCCAGTAACATCTAGGAGGTTACCTAAGCTCTTCATTGGGAAGAGGGGAGGGTGGCTGTAAGCAACGTAGGGGAGAGTAAAAGATTTTTGGAAAGGATGAATGGGCCCTCAGAAGAATAGGTGATGACCTGTGATAAAGTCTGTCTGAACTTGGTAAGACCTCCTATCTCCTCTCCTGAGATAAAGTTACGCTTTCCTGGGTGATGAGACTCCCTGGGGAAAGATTCATGACAAATGAGTTAAAGGAATAGGACCTTGGGGATTCTGGAGGGTGGTGGCAACACAAGTTATGGGAGGGTGAGGGGAGTAATTATATGGTGAATAATGGTTGTCTTGTTAGGCAAATAGAGTCTCCCAGGTAGTAAAAGTGATTTCAGAGCAACCATCTTCCTGAAACAGATACTTTACTAATGTAGATTTCCTTTATAGATTAAATTTCTTTTACAGAATGACAGCTTTTTAGAGCTACTCCTGTGTCTGCAGTTTCTCAGAATAACCAGCTCAAAATATGCCACAAAAGTGTATTTTGGGATGGCATATACTGGTCTGCTACAATTATATTTTGGAATGGGGTGTCCTAACCCCCAAAACTACTATAGTCACCTCTGATTTTAACCAATAAGATTTAAAATAATCTATATTTATAATGCAAATATATAAGCGATTATTATGCAGACTTATTTACCATATAATTTCTTTAAATAGTTAGTTCTTCATGGTTATTTACCTATTATTAAATAAGAAAAAAAAGACGTACAAACAACTCCTCCATAAACCAGGTAGACCCAGTATTCTGAGTAAATAAAATGCAGTCACTAAGACAGCTTTGGTAAATATTCACAAAGCAAAACAATTCCAAATCTATATCACGCCCATCAAAAAAATCTTATTTTAATGAGAAATAAACATGTAGCTTCAATATGCCATAGGAAGCCATTGACCCTATGACAGGTCTGAAATTTAGTGTTATTTCATCTTTAAAACAATTTTATTAAGGAAATTTTCAAATATGTAAACAAATAAAAAGAGAATAGATAGTAAAACCTCAGATACCCATCACCCAGCTTCAAAAATTCACCAATTTATGGACATTTATTTTTTCATCTATGCCCTACCCACCTGGATTACTTTAAAGCAAATTCCAAATATTACAGTTGGCCCTTGAACAACACAGGTTTGAGCTACATGGGTCTACTTATACGTGGATTCTTTTGAATAAATTTATTGAAAAACTTTTTGGAGATTTGTGAAAATTTGAAAAACATATCACATGTACCATATAGCCTAGAAATATAAAAAAAAAATCAAGAAAATTAATAAAAATTAGGTATGTCATAAATGCATAAAATATATGTAGATATTAGTCTATTTTATCATTTGCTACCATAACATATCTACCAATCTATTATAAAAAGTTAAAATTTATCAAAACTTATACAAACAATTGCAGACCATATATGGCACCATTTGCAGTTAAGAGAAATGTGAACAAACTTAAAGATACAGTATGAAATCATAACTCCATAAAATTAACTGTGGTACCTACTGTACGACTCTAATTATTTTGTAGCCACCTCCTATTGCTACTGCAGTGAGCACAAAGGTTGCTAGTATCCACTTAAAATGCCACGTGATCCTAATCATCTCTACATGAGCAGTTCATCTCTCTAGTAAATCGTGTATTGCAGTAAAAAGTGATATCTCTCTGCTCACACATATGTTTCATCATGTTTAGTGAAATACTGTAAATCTTGAATAACACTATGGGATACACAAAGTGCCACTAGTGATTCTGAAAGTGCTCCCAAGAAGCAGAGAAGTAATGACATTACAAGAAAAAGTTGAATTGCTTGGTATGTACAAGAGAATGAGGTCTGCAACTGTGGTTGCATGCCATTTCAAGATAAATGAATCCAGTTTAAGACCCATTGTAAAAAAAAGATGAAGCCATCCCTGTAGCTATGTCAGCAGGTGTAAAAACCTTGGACTTTTTGAAACATGCCTTTTTATCTCATACTGAAAATGTAGCTTTTATGTGAGCACAGGATTACTATGAGAAAGGCATACCTATAGGCTATCATATGATTTGAGAAAAAGATAATTCAGTATATGACAACTTAAAACAAAAGGAAGGTAAAGGATCTAAATCTGGAGAATTTAATGCCAGCAAAGGATGGTTTAATAATTTCAGAAAGCTGTTTGGCTTTAAAATGTCTAGATAACAGGAGAAGCAGTTTCTGTCAACCAAGAAGCAGCAGGCGAGTTCCAGGTGCCATTAAAAAAATCATTGAGGAGAAAGGATATCTGCCTGAACAGGTTTGTAATGCAGAAGGAAGTTCTCTATTCTGGGGGGGAAGCCACAAAGGACATGTACCAGTGTGGAAGAAAAGCAAGCACCATGATTTAAGGCAATAAGAAATAGGTTAATTGTACTGTTTTATGCAAATGCAGTCAGGTTTATGATCAGGACTGCCCTCTCTATAAAGTTGCTAACCCCCACGCCTTGAAGGGAAAAGATAAACACCAGTTGCCAGTCTTTTGATTGTAAAAGAAGGCCTGGACTACAAAAATTTTTTCTGGATTGGTTCCACTGATGCTTTGTCCCTAAAGTCAGGAAGGACCTTGTCAGTAAGGGAGTGCCAGTTGCAGTTCTTTTGACATTGTACAATACTCCTGGCCACCCACAATCCCATGAATTCTCAACACCGAAGGTATGGAGTGGTCTACTTGCCCCAAACACAATATCTGTAATTCAGCCTCTAGATAAGGGGCTCATAAGGACATTTATGGCTCATTACACATGGTATTCTATGGAAAGAAAACCCCAATAGAAAGAATATCACGGAAGCCTGGGAGGTTTACACCATTGAAGATGCCATTGTTGTTATAGAAAAAGCCGTGAAAGCCATCAGACATGAAACAGTAAATTCCTGCTGGAGAAAACTGTGTCCAGATGTTGCACATGACTTTACAGGATTTACAATACAGCCAATCATGGAAATCATGAAAAAGATTGTGAATATGGCAAAAAAAAAAAAAAAAGGAGGTGTGAAGAGTTTTAAGATATATATATTGAGAAACTCAAGAGGTAATAGATTTTACAGCAGATAAATTAATGCTAGAGTACTTGATGAAGATGAGTGCTTCCAAACCAGTGCCAGACAATGAGGAAGAAGATATAGAAGAAGCAATGACAGAAAAAAGAAAATGACATTAGACAATCTGGCAGAAGAGTTTCGATAATTCAAGACTGCTTTTGACTACTTTTATGACATGGACCCTTCTATGATATGGGCATTGAAACTAAACAGTGGAAGAGAGATTGGCACCATAAAGAAATATTTTTAGAGAAATGAAAAAGCAAAAAGTCAGACAAATTTAGATATATTTCTGTAAAATTACACCAAGTGTTCCTGCCTCTCCTGGTTCCCTTTCCATCTTCTCCACCTCTTCTGCCTCTGCCCTCCCAGAAACAGCAAAACCAACACCTCCTTCTCAGCTTTCTTAATGTGGAAATGAGGATAAAGATGTTTATGATGATCCATTTCCACTTAATTACTAGAAAATATATTTGCTGTTCCTTAGGAGTTTCTTAACATTTTTTCTCTTACTTTATTGTAAGATTACAATATATAATTTATGTAACATACAAAATATGTGTTAACTGTTTATGTTATTGGTAATGCTTTCACTTAAAAGTAGTTAAATTTTTGGGGAGTCAAATGTTTTATACATATTTTTGACTGCATGGGAGGTTGGTGCCTCTATCCCCCATGTTGTTCAAAGATCAGCTGCATGTTATTTCAGCTGTAAATATTTCAATATGCATCTTTTAATAAGGACTATTTTTCTATATTGTTTCATGAAAAATTTAAGATAATCCTTTAATATCATCAATTTTTTGCCTGACTGTTCATTTGATAAAATCAGAATCATATAAACAAGTAGATTTACACCTTGCATTTGGTTGATAGGTCATCATTTGTCTCTTTTATTCTATAGGTCTCCCACCTCTTTTGTCCTCTCCTGAGATTTATTTTTGAAGAAGTTAGTCGTTTCTATAGTAAAGTTTTTGACAGTATAGTTGTTGCTACTTGTGTTCTAATGGCATTATTTAAAAACTTCACCTGGCCTCTCTGTTCCCCATAAACTAATAATTAAATATATAGTCCTTATAGGATTAGATTCAGATTTTTGATGACAATATTTCATCGGTGTATTGTGAACTTCTATCAAAAGGCACATAATGCCTTTCTCTCTCTCTCTCTCTCTCTTTCTCTCTCTCATTAGATTTCATTTTGTACATTACATAGAGTCATTACAATACTCCCCCCCCCCATACATGGTTTTGCTTTCCACAGTTCTAGTTCAGGTCCATTTTGTTCTAAATATATTAAATGGAAAATTGCAGAAATAAACAATTCGTAAGTTTTAAATTGCACACAGTTCTAAGTAGTGTGACAAAATCTCATGTCATCTGTGCAATCCAGCTCTGTCCCACCTGGTATATGAATTGTCCCCTTGTCCAATGTATCCACGCTGTCTACACTCCTCGCCTGTTGGTTACTTAGTAGCCATCTTGGTTATCATATCAACTCTTGAGTTTCCCAGTGCTTGTGTTCAAGTAATTGTTATTTTACTTAGTAATAGCCCCAAAGCGTAAGAGTAATGGTGCTGGCAACTCAGATATGCCAAAGAGAATCCATAGAGTGCTTGCTTTAAGTGAAAAGATGAAAGTTCTTAACTTAATTAGGGGAGACAAAGCATTATGTGCTTAAATTGCTAAAAGTGAAGTAAAAAGAAATTTGTGCTAGTGTAGCTGTTTGACCTCAAACTGCAGAAGATACAGCAGCAGTTCAGAATAAGTGCTTAGTTAAGATAGAAAAGACATTAAATTTGTGGTTGGAAGACATGAACAGAAACATATTCTGATTGATGGCAATCAGATTCAGTACTATTTGAGGTTTCAGGCATCCCCTGAGAGTCTTAGAACATATCCTTTGTGGAGAAGGGGGGAATACTATATTTCATCAAGGGGTTACAAAATAATGGTATTTTATTTCTATCATTCCCTCTTCATGTATTAGTTAGAGTGCTTCTATAATGAGAAAATTCCCCTGTGGTGCAGTTTTCATGAGAAAGCCAGGTTAAATGCTTGATTACTTTTTATTTATCCATTTTTAGATCCATGAACTGATTCTCTAGCAACCTCCAAAAGTACCCAATGGATTTATGTTTTGGTGCCATTATAAACTCTGGAATTGTTTCACTTTTGAATATGTAAAAATCATTCACATTTAGTTGTCTTAGGGTGAATCAAAATATTAAACCAAGACCATATCTACAGTTGCAAAATAAGATAAAAGAATAAAACAAAAATAGATTTGCCCAATATACTAAAAGAGTGATTTGTTTAACAGACTTTCTCCAGTTTTTAGAATACTAATAGTACTAAAAAATTAGCAGTAAATACAACAGAACAATAAAATTCCACTAATGATTATATTTCTAAAAATCTACAGTGAGTTGTTTATTTATGATATGCTAAGATCTATTCCAAACACGACATGATTTACCCTCAAGAATAGTCTCAACTCTACGAAGAAGGGATTATTTTCACCATTTTACATATGAGGATATCTGGTTTTCTTAGAAAAGCTAAGTGACACTTTATATTGTAGTTATCCCCTGTTTAACCTTGAGCCCCTGAAGTCCTTAGGGAATCTGTGAATGGCTTCAGGATATCCACTATCCTGCTTATCTATGTGCAGGCACATTTTTCTGGGGAGACTTTCCAAAGCTTAAACCAAATTTTGAAAGGAACCTATGACCTTTTGTCCCCCCAAGAAAGTCAGCAATCAATTTAATACCTGAGTTGATCAACAAGACCATGATTAAGACATTGAGAATTGAGAATCTCGTCATTTTTATTTGCAGAAACATTCCATAGATCTACCCAATAGTAGAGGCACTAGCTAGCCACCTCCCTTTGGATATATATTTTTTAAATATACATGATTTTATATCTGAAAACTTATATAAGGTCTCAAATATATCTCCTACCTTAGTTTAAATGTTTTTCTGGTGCCATATAAGACTTGGTCATAGACATTGCCAGACATGACGTACTCTAGACATGACGTTTTAGTCAGTATACATTTGTCAATACCATGAAATACAAAAATCTATGTTGAATGTAATTATAAAGGAAATACTTTACAATATTTCAGAAAATAAGGATTGCTAATGCAAACAAAACTATCTCAATATAAAGGTTGTAAATAACCACTACCTGTTTTAATGTATGCACTTGACAAGCACACCAAGAATGAACCTCAGGATGATTTTCTCCTTCTATTTCCAATAGTGAATTTCTTTTTAAACACAGACTACCAGTGATTTTCTCACATAACTTTCTATATTACTCATATAAATTTTAGTCAGTTTCAGCAATATTACTGATGCTATTTGAACTATTTTTCAATGAATTGGCCATATTTTAGGATAACTTTGGATCCTTTATGGTAGAGACTCTACCTTGAATTGTCAGACCTAAATCACAATATCAGATATTTGCTATTGATAAAATTTCAAAGAAACACTACTCAACTTATCAATAGTTTGAATACTATATTCTAAATATTGTATACTAAGTACAAATTGTTCTTTTGTGGAAAAAATTATTTTTGCCCTGATGGGTATTCTATTTCATTTCTGCTTAATGGTACTTTTTATCATCCTGTTCATTAGGATAATCATTCCGGAATCATAAACACAGTCAGTGAAATGCTTTGGGGGACAGATTACCAATATTTCTAATTAAAGATACTGTTGACCATAAGCTAATTAAAGTAAGCAACATTTTAAGTACAGCACAGAAACCATAAAATTATAAATTACTGGGGTTAAAGATAGTATATGTTAGAATTTTACCAGGCTACATAGTGTTTTTACATTGAAGTCAAAATAATATTGGGTTGGGTTGGATTTGTTTAAATGGAATAATTATTATTACTTTTTTAATTATCTATTTACTGGCAAAGATCACACTTGGTGGAGTCTATATTTAGATCCAAGAAGGAATAAACACTGCACCCTAACTTCATCAACATTCTTTTAACTTATTTTTTGTTTTTTTTTGTTCTGGCTTTATAAGTTAAGTGGTGACTTGAAATATTATTTCATTAACCTAAGCAAAGTTCAAACTTTCACCTAAATAATTCAAATGGGTTTTTATTTCTGCTTGAATTAATCTACTTTGTTTTGTGATGGAGAGGTCATTGCTAATGCCCAGAGTGAGGAGAAACATTAGTAAATGAATGAATTACCCTCTTTTTGCATTTGTGTAAACAAGAAACAGTAAATAAATCTTTCCTATTTTATCTTGAGAACACAATTCTAGAATGTATTAAACCTTGGGCCAGAAAGTGAGAGGACTAGGCCAGGTAAAATCAACCTTTTGGAAAAGGATAGGATAGGGGCAGGGCCATGCTGTCTCCAGAGGTCAGGTGAAAGAGCAGGCTGTGCTTGTCAGGATCATACTCTATGACATCAGAGTGGTTCCAGAGGAGAGAACATTGTTTCTTACAAAACACTAGGATGAATATATTTGTCTGAAGCTAAAGTTAAAGGCTTTAACTGAATTCTAAAGCAGAATGAAATCTTTAAGATCTCATGGTAAACTCAGAACTATATGCAAAGCAGAACAGAAGTGGTTACCAATAATTCTCAAGTTAGCAGGAAATAAGGAATAAGACTCACTGGGATTAGAGTTACGTATGCCCATATATAAAATATGGGCAAAAATTAGAATTTTTAGTTCAAGATATAAAATTATGTAAGAAATGCTGAATAAAAAAGTATACTGTCTTGCCACTCCCAAGGAGATCCCCGAAAAAATGGACTTTACTTCACGGATTAATTTACTGTTTTATATATGACTCATTAGATACCAAGATTTCTTCAAAATTAATTCTGACTATTCTATAGGAAATCAGTCCATTGAGAAAGAAGTGGCAGTAACTGTTCAATATAACAAACAAGCCAAATGTTTGAAATAGATTCAGGAAACTATATTCTAATGAAACTACTACATATGTAATTCACAAAGAATTGAAATGAAAACTCAAGGAGGTAGACAGATAATTATATACCTTGAGGCTTATATACCTTGTTTAAGCTAAAGATGGGGAAAAGCTTTTTGAGCTTCTGGGTTGGGGAAGCAAATGACAGTAAGGCAAGGGGAGAATATATGTGGTAAATCAGGGTTGTCTTCTTATGCAGGTAAGAGTCTCTCAGGTGATAAGTTGAGTAGCTTTCTTCTTGGTAATAAGACATCTTTACAAATGGAAATTTCTTTTATAAGTATAAATTTCCTTTACAAAAGGGGAAATTTACATTCTAATTTGGGAAGTCAGAGGGAGCTAAAGAGCTTTTTCTAGATTTACTATTTCTCAATTGTTTTTAGTCAAAATAATCTGTATGCTAAAGAAACATATTTTGGAGTTGCATATTTTGGTACCCTTCAATCCTCACCTAGTGTAAGTGGCACCTTTATTAGCAAAATTTTACTGCTCGGAGTAAGCAAAACCAGATAAATGTTACCCTTGCCAAAATTATGTCCCAATGAGGCCTATTTCTATCTGAGTGTGTTTTCTGTTATATTAACCTTTTTAGAGCATCTGGTACATGAAACTTATGGTCTCCAATAGAGTCATAAAGATTATTAGAGTATGTTCAGCAATTCTCACTGATATAGATAAACCCAAAAGAATATAGTGGTCTACTATATAGGTTCCTTTATCAGCTTGTCAGGAATCCCTAGTTTGGTGTAGCCTTTATGACTCTCTTTTATCATTATCTACTTCATGTTGGGGTTATTTAGCTATATCTTTTTTTCTATTCTGGAGGGCCCCTGTTACCAAAAGTACAGTACTTGCCCCCAAGGCTGAATCAATGAGAATGAAGAATGAGGACAAGTGGTTTGAGGAAAAGGAAAGAGAAGTTTATTAATTTGCCAGCAAACATGGGGGCAGTGGACTTGCATCTCAAAGATTACCATCCTGCCTTTAAGCAGAAATATAGGGCTTTTTAAAAGGGGGATTTTCAGCAGGTGGGCTGGGGTCTATATAACCAGTGTCACAGGTCAAGGCTGTGGGCTATTGCTGTTTAACTGTAACCGGTGGTTTTGATTGACCTTATCTCCAGTGTGGTGGACTTATGACCCTTGTCTGGACAATTCTGTTCAGCCATCTCTGGTGGTTTAAAATATTAGTCAACAAACAGCAAAGAACATTTTCCTGGCTCTTTGATTACTGGCCTCAGGGAAGGAATGCAGGTTTTAATTACTAAAAAAGGTGGCGGTGGGGGGTTAGAAAGAAAATTTGTAAAATATTTCCTTGTCCTTTTTCCAACCTTTACCTCTGTTACACCCATAATGTACTTGCCTCCCTTTGATTGTGGGCTGGACTAGTGACTCAATTCTAACAATTAGAATATGGTAGAAGTTATGGGATGTCACTTCCAAGATTAGATTACAAAGAGACTTTACCTTTCTTCTTGTGGGCTCCCTCTTGGTCTCTTGCTTGCTCATGCTAAGAGAAGGCAGCTGCCATGTTGTGAGGTGCCGTTTGGAAAAGCTCACGTAGCAAGAAACTAAAAGGGGCCTCAAGCCAACACCCAGTGGGAAACTGAAGCCCTAAGTTCAATGGTTTGTGAGAAATTGAACATTACCAGCACAAATGAGAAAGCTTGAAAGTAGATACTCCCAGAGTCAAGCCTTCAAATGAGATTTCAGACACAGCTGACAGCTTGATTGTAGCCTCATGAGAGACTTAGAGGTGGAGACACCCAGCTAAGTCACTGAATTTCTAACCCACAGAAACTATCAGGTCACAGTCTGAAATGTTGGTTCTTGGTGTGCTCATGGCCAAAGAATGACCAGACATGCCAGAATAAGGCAAGCATGAAAATGAGGTTTGTTGAGGAGAGAATGATAGGATTATAGTGCAAGAGTAAGATATAGGTTTACAGAGTGAGATGCATACTCCATAGATGATGACTAGACCCATTGTCACAGCAAAAAGAGAGAGGAAAGGCCTTGGTTATGGTCTGGATCTTGTTTTATAGTGTCCAGATTGGGACCTCCCTCGTGGGTTAGATGTCATTATGGAAACACTTTGATTGGACAGTTGGGAGTTATGTGACCTGAGTCTTACTATACATGCAGACCTTCCATGAGCCTTTCTGAAAGCCCAATTGCAGTGTGGGGTGAACTGCAACTGCACCCACTTTCATCCCTAGGAGACCCAGAATCCCTCACTATCTACCTAACAAAACTATAAGATAATAAATGTCTATTGTTTAAGGTACTAAGTTCTGTAGTGGGGGTGGAGACTTGTTATATGCAATATTGATAACTAATGCACATACTAAGGCAGAATCTTTTTCTCAATCACCTCTTTATTTCCCAATAAATTTGATACACATGACAACCATGTAATCCCATGCTTACTATAGATTACCTGAATAATACTAGATGCTCAATAAATATTTGTCAGATTTATCCAGTGAATAATAAAAATCAAAATCTATTGAATGCTAACAATGTGCCAAGCATTATTCTAAGAGTTTTACATACATATATACTTTTAATTATCCCGACATGTTCAGTCTTTATGTCCATTTTACAAATGAAGAGATTGAGGTCCATAGAGATTAAGAAACTTTCCCAGAATCACAGTTTCTAAATGATAGAATCTGTCATTGAACCCAAATATTCTGGCTCCAGAATCCATTCTTTCAGCCATCATACTTTTCTGCTTTTGTATGAATTGGTGAATATTTGCTCAATGATAGAATGAAACACCTGATCACATATATAACACTTAAACTTACATATTTAACATTTAAACTGTGTCCTTTATTTTTCCTCAATATATAGCAAACATTAAAGCTGTGGTCTTTAAATTATTTTTATGAACATACCATTTGTTTAAAAATATTTGACCACACACAGAGAACCAGAGGTCAAGTAATTTTAAAATAAAGAAAATCAGTCTAAATTCAGAAGATAATTCTTATGTTCTAGTGAAATAAGAATTGTGGAAATATGAACTTCTAGACCTTCCTCCCTTTCTTGCCTTCTTTCCCCAAAGAACACCTCTACTTTTTCAAATAAAATATCTACTCTATGATGTAATTCCTGAAGACATGAAAACAAATTTTATTTCCCACATGATTTTCTCAATTCTACTCCTCTAATATTGATTTTTTTCCCTTTTCTATTTGTAATGCAGCATAAACCAATGGGGTGTCCTATTGTTTCTTTCCTAAAACTGTGCACCTGCACCATCGATCATGCCAAGAAGAGCTAGCACAACTTTGGAATGAAAACCGATAACATGCTATGAAAATAGAGATAAGACAGCTTGGAAGATTGATTCTAAATTATAGAGCTGCTTACAGATCTTCAACCACCCAAATTCTTACAGCTTGACAGCTGGTTAGAAAGCACAGGACAAATCACAGGCTTGCCTTCATGACCGAAATGAGGGCAATTTGCACAGTTTGTGGTATAGTTACCTCAGAAAAGACTACAAATCAAAATCTTTTGAACTAAAAGCCTGGAGTTTCCAAGTTTCTCCATCTTTAAAATGGGAATAAAGACATTTAAAATCTTAAGAGTTATTTCAAGAGTAAAGTCAAATGAGCATATTTGGAAGCTTTATTAGCACTTACTTCTTATACAAATTACCTTAATTATTATGATTATCCTTAAAATGTTATTTTTAATTTTATCATTATATAAATTTACCTTTTTAAATAATTTTTCAAGATATTTTCAATTTACAAGAGGATTGCAGAAATCATACAGAAATGCAGACCCTTTACTTAGATTTATCAATTGTTAACATTTAGTGATTCTAATTTATTTAATCATTTTGTACTCACTCTATGCACTTCCTCAGGTATATTTTCTCTCTGAAGTATTTGAAAGTAAATTATCTCAATAATCTGACAATAAATTGGAGATACCAAATTTTTATCCTAAATAATTCAGTTTGTATTTTCTAAGGACAAGGACTTTTTTTTTTAATTTAACCACAGTTAAATTATCAAAATCAGGAAATTTAAATATTAATATAATGCTCTAGTTAAATTCACTGTCCATACTCAAATTTTGACAATTCTCCTAAAAAATATCCTTTTATAGTTACTTCTCCAACCCTACCATTCCCCCTTTCTGGAGAAGAGTGTCAACCTTTTAAAAATGTTTTTAGTCTTTCATGATCTCGACATTTTTTAAGCATATAAGCTAATTCTTCTTTAGAATCTCCCTCAATTTGTCTCATTTATGCTGCGCCTTAATTTATATATCTGCATGGAAATGTATTAGGATAGAATTTCTAAAGCTATTTATGAAGATATGCAAGAAGTAGATAGCCAATATTCTCTTTGCTATTCCTGAGGAAAAGGAAAAGTAGTATATATTCCTTTGGAGTTCTAACAAATCAATTTCACTTTGGTTCTTTTTGAAAGCTGTTAGTATTTTTTTACAAAACAACAAACAAATAAACAAACAAACAAAACCACTGAAGGTAGGGGGATGAAGAGAGGTGGGTTAATGGGTACAAACATATAATTAGATAGAAGGAATAAGTTCTAACATCGGATACCTGAGTAGGGTGACTATAGTTAATGACAGTGAATTGTATATTTCAAAATAGAAGAAAGGGCTTGAAATGTTCTCCACACATAGAAATGATAATTATTCAAGGTGATGAATACACTAGATACCTAGAGTTGATCATTGATACCTAGAGTTTGATACATGATCTATGCATGTAACAAAACATCACATATACCCCATAAATATATACAAATATTATGTATCAATAAACAACCTACAGATAAATTTTAAAAAATGAGTCTGATATCAACTCGAGATCCATTGTTTTTTACACAATATGTAAGAAACAGAAACCAGATTTAGACACAAGCCTCTAAACTGGAAGTTTTGTTATCTAATGTTTTCGATAGCCTAGAGACCTAGATTGTACTATAGTAGTCTCCCCTTATCCACAGGGGATATCTGAAACCCCCGGTAGTACCAAACCCAATCACAGACAATCTGAACATGTTTCTGTTCATGTGTTCCACCCACAAATTTAAAGCCTTTTCCATCTTAGCTAAGCACATAATGGGCACTGTGGTGTAACTTTCCCAGTTTGCAGTGCGATAGGAAAACTAGCACAGATTTCTTTTCCTTCTTTACAATTTCATGGATAGAATAGGATAGAATATTCATTCATACTATAGATCTTAACAACCTCAGCACAGGATGTTTTTTTCTTTCGTCATTATGTTGAAAACTTTCACCTTTTCACTTAGAGAAAGCATGGTATAGCTTCTCTTTGGCATATCTGAATTGTCGGCATCACTACCCTCACACGTGGGAGCTAGTATTAAGTAAAATAAGGTTTACTTGAACACAAGCACTGGGATATCTTGACAGTCAATCCGATAACTGAGATGGCAACTAAGTGACTAATGGGCAGAAACGTAATATAGACAGTGTGGATATGTGGGACAAAGAGATGATTCACATTCTGGGCAGACGGGGCGGGATGGCTCAAGATTTCATTACGCTATTTAGAAGGACACGTGGTTTAAAATGTATGAGTTGTTTATTTCTGAAATTTTTCATATTTTTGGACAGCAGTTTACCATGAGTAAGTGAAACCATGGAAAGAGAAACTGTGGATAGAGATGTTATTCATCTTTTTCATCAAGCCCTGAAGATTTATTTATTTCCACAAAATGCCATACTGTAGGCAAGGGCAGCCAGCTTCCTCAGTAGCTATCTTTTAACAAATTGAAATAGACTAATGGAAAGGGAAGATGATGCGTTAAGCGTATGTTCCTTTAGAAATTCCAAGATCCCAAGAATAGGCCTGAGTCTCTAGGAAACTGACCCATCACTGCCAGTTAAAATTTCAAGTTGACCACATGGCTGGGATGTTAATTCAGTGAAGATCAAGGAAGAACTTTAATTGCCACTTCCACTTAATCTTGTTAAGTATAAATTGCTGATTTCTGTATCATTTTTGCTTCTATAAGATAATAACCACAGCTAAATCCATCTCTGAAAAAGACAAGCTACTGCTTCAAATATCATAAATCACTACAATAACAGCTGACAATCTCATGTTATACTTCTCTGTATTGTTCTATATTTTATGAGCAATGAAATGGCAGTATGAACCAATTCTTGACCTTTGACTCCTAAGAAATATATGAACTGATTCTGGCTCTAGTTCTTTGTCTAGTTCCTTTGTTACTTTGCATACTACCAAGCATTGGAACAAAGCAAGCGTGGTTTTAATTTTCACCTGCCCAAACAGCTAAAATCAATCTTGTTGTATTCAATAAACAACTCACTGTGCATAGATGGGTAAATTTTATTAGCTGATGAATAGCAATAGAATCTTGTCATTAAATCATAAAATAAAACCCATATATGTGACAAATATCTTTCATTCCATGACCATCTTCCTAGGTAATCATATATAATATAAAAGATGAATTTTCTTACCACCTTATACATCCAGGGTAAAACACAATGATGTTGTAAGTCATGATCTTCATACAAAGTAGTTTATTTTCAGTAAACTGTTAGAAAATACTACCAAGACTAGGAGGCCATCTTTCAGTGTAGATTTGATCTATTAGATAAACAAGAGCACTCTCCCTTTGGTCATTTATTCAGTCAACAAACTTTTATTCAATACCTATACTGTGCAAGATGTGATCCAAGGTACTGGAAAGATAAAGATGGATGAAGACATATTGCCTTCAGGGGATTCACAATTTAATTAGGGAAGAAACCATGTCAACAGACTATCATGTCAACAGGACATGTGTGATAAATGCAAATTATTATGGAAATGCTCTCTGAGAAGAAGGAGAACCCAGTCCTTATTTGGAAAGAGATGATATGAAGTTTCATCCTCTTTATAAGCTCCTCCTCCTCCCTAGTCAAGCAAGGTTAAGGATCCTTTCTCTATACTCCTATGTGAATATGTGTGTGTTTCTACCATGTTGTTTACCATACTATATTAAGGCTTAAACCATTGCTAGCTGGGCGACTTTGACCAAGAAAGACCACTAAGTCACTTTCCTCCTTTTTAAAATGAGAATAATTTATCCATTCATTATTGACTGAAAAATCTTCTCTGTGATACATATTTTAAGTATAATAATATATTTTAATATTACTTTACTCATAGGATTAATGTGGGCATTAAATGAGATAAATCATATAAAACATTTAGCCCAGTATGTAGCACATAGTAAACTCTCAATAAATGTTGGCAATATGATTATTATAAGATTGCATAATTTTGGTAAAAACTATATTTTTAGGGTTTTTTTGACCTTTTGGCAAGTATACTCTAAATGTGTTTTTAAAATCTTTGTAACATTCCATCCTCTTTATCCTAAAAACCTTAACATCTTGAGGATGCTTGCTAAAGCTCAGGTAGATGGAGAGGCCTAGTTATAGGTCAATAATACACAAATTTAACAACTGAGCCTATAACCACCCTTTTTTTCCACCAGGGCCAGTCTGATACATAGTAGGAGATAAATACATATTTGTCATATTGATTTGTCTTGACTTTATGAATTGCAGCCTGCTATGACCTTAGTCTGAATATCAGCATCTTCAACTTAAGAACTATTAAACTGTTTGTTGAACAATTGGCTTTTCTTCTGATATATGCTTCTCCCCATGTCACCTTTAGGAATATCCTCTTCTGAAAAGGAGGGAAAACCACAAAATCCTATGTCTTCAAAAACTTGAATGACTGGGGTTCACTTTTTTAACCCCCCAATAAGGAGTTAGGCACACGTTCATTTTGGAAGTTCACTTCTTTGGGCTACAGGCAAATAAGAAAAGAACACCTGAGCTAAATATTCTATAGAAATTTTTAAAAAAGTATTGGTTTGATGCAATTGCTTTCTGTATACCAAATTATATCTCATAATATCATTTGTAAAACTGTAATTTAGCAAATATTTCAGTGTCTGATTTCTTACTCTCTTAATGGATTCATATCTCTTAGATATTACAATTTTGCCACAAAATTCTAAGATTTTAATATGATTAATATTTGACAAATAATGTTAGGTATATAAAAAATACACACAAAGACACTTACACATAAATTCTGAGTCTTCTTTTTGTTATGGAGGGATACATCACTAATCTTTTATTACATTATTTTCTTCTGGCTAATGCTTCTCCGCTTTGAACTTCCATCGGGATCTAGAGTTATTAGACCAGGTAGATTGAAGCACACATAACCAAATACATTTTTTTCCTTGCACGAAGTCCCATACTTAGTACATGACAAAGAAACTGTCTTCATGCACTAGAAAATCTAGAACTCTAGGTCTATAATTACTTTTATTGACTTTTATATTACATGTAAGACCTGTCTTACATTTAAAAACATACATATTAATATTATAATGCCTTACTACCCAATGGCATTTTCATATTACTGTGCCATTAATAATGCAGTTGCCACTTCATGGAAAAAAAATTAAAAACCCAAATATCTATTTACTCCACTTGAGAATTTTCATTGTATTAGAGCCTCTCCTGACTTGCAACCTTGTCTTTCTTACGTCCTTGAACTTTGAAGTATTCACGTGAGTGTTTCTGTGCACTGCAAGAAGGAAACGGGATGCAACAGACTTGATGAGCAGCTGTGATGGTACTGAGGTTCAGCCTCGACATGGAAATATCATAGTGGACGCCTCAGAATTCAGAAAAAAATTCCCAAATAGCATCTGGACTTCCTATGAATTAACTGTACTTGCAATTGTTCATCTGAACTCATTGACCCAAACAGGTTGTAAATATCCAGGGAGAAAGATCTAGTTTTGAATCATTATAATACGCACTGACATGTAAATTTTGAGTCACAAAGAGTAAATGGGTACTCTGTATTATTTATTCCTTATCCAAGACAGTGCTAAGCTGTATTCATTGCTCATCTTAGTTTCAAACTTCTATTGGTGAAATACTTTTATCCTCCACACCACCTGTCATTTTTAAACAGTTCTAAATTCTTTCTTTTCTTTTGAGTTAGTATGTAGGGGAGAAGGGTAAAAATTTGCTTGCAACCCATAGCCAAACCTGGAGGGCACAATAGGGTCAGAGCTTCATTGGATGAGTGTGTATTTCTGATCCCATTGATTTCCCCTAGGGACAGAAAGGCTGAGCAGTAAGGACATCCAGTCATAATTCTGTTACCTTGTTGAAAGTAGATTCAGTGGACTGGGTCAGTTTCTCCACATTCTCTAACAACAACATTAAAACCTGAAGCGAGAATAATTTCTGAATAGAGATATTCTCATGAGAATTTTGTGGGTGCACCATGTTTTATTTATTGTAATATGTGTACTTTAAGTTTCTAGGTAAGGTACATACATATCTTCATGTGACTTATGTAAGCATAATGGACAATAGTTCACAATTTACTATTTACAGTCCCACAACCCATGAGAAAGGGGAAATGCATTAATTTTATGGTGAAAGTTAGGGGCCTTTTTTCCTTTACAGGGGGATTGGGCTAGGAGTTTCCCTAAATGCCCAGGTTGTAATTCCTGCCATGTTATTAACAACACAGTAAAGTCAGTTTACCTTTTTAGTCTTGTTTCTTCATTTACATAATTTAAGTTTGAATTGGATGTCCCTTACAGTACTATCCCTGCAAAAACAAACAAACGAACAAACAAAACTATGACTTTGTCTTGTTAATTATTTCAGTGAGAAAGTCTGTTCCATTTGAGTGGAGGAAAGTGTGTGATCATGATGCTTTCTTAGCAGCAATGTTGACAGAGCAAAGGATGACTCCTCTGTGCAGCAGACACATGCAAGTTAGAGTTCCTGGTGATGGAACAGGAGAAAGACACTAATTAATTAGAGACACAGAAGAAACTAAGAAAGACAGCCCCACATCTGACCCTCAGCATGACTTGAAGCTGACATCCAGGAGACTTTCGTTCTTCATTCTTCGTGCTCCTGCTATATTTAGTGTTTCTGTCCTTTCCAAGCACCTTTACTCCTCTCCTCCACCATCTCCCAGTTTCCCTCCTCAGCTAGTCAGTATCCACATGAGGAAACCACCATATCATTCACATTGTATTGTTTTCAAACTCTATCACCTGCTATAGGGTTAAGTTACTCTTAGAGAGACCACTACAAAAATTATAAGCAAGGATTTTGAGAAAATTTTCTTAGGATACCTTTTTAGAAAAGGAACTGCTGATTCAAAGTACTGTATATGACACTTAAAGGTATTGATACATACTGTTAATTTAGCCTCCCGGAAGATTATACCTCTGGAGGAGCATGCCTGTTTCCCTGAATTACATCATCGCTTTATTGTAAACATTTCCAAAGGTGTTTCATTTTAATTTCCATTTCTTTGATGACTAGCAAGGTGGAATATTTAAATTTATGAGTCACGTACATTTCTGTTTCTATGAGTTGACTATTTATGTTGGCCCATTTTCCTATTGGCATATCTATCTTTTTTACTACTCAATCCAGCCCTTTACAGTAATGCTCATTAAACCTGATGAATCTCTAAAGTAAAGGTGTTTATTGATATGTTCCAGATATCAAACATGTTGGGAGAAAGATAAAAGGGCTGATTTTTCATATTTTCAAACAAATGAAGTATTGTCCTCATTCTCTGCATGAAAAGGGACTCAACAGAGCATTAAATAAATGTTTAAAAGAGGAATGCATATGTAAACTTGGAAAAGAGGAAAAAGACAATTAATCTGCATTCCTCCTACAATGTTCTTGGCTACATTTCATCCTAGTATAATTTGATCTGTTTTCTCCTAAGTCAAAGAAACAGTGATTTTTCAGGTGTTACTGTCAGTCTTTCTGAGGTGAGAAGCATAGGATCAAGGGTTAAATCAACACTGGCCTTGTGATCCTTTTGTGTTCCAGAAACTCCTATGCAGAGCTTGCAGGAAAAGTGAACATTTCCAGTTTCCTCTACAAACAAGGCTGTGTTTATCCATGTCCTCTTTTGAGGCTGTTTCTTAATATATATTTAAAAGTAAAAGATAAATGGAAATAAAATAAGCTAGAGATTACTCGATCAATACGAAGATATAAAACAATAAAAATAAGCACCTACACAGACAAAAAGAACTACAACAAAGGATTATGGTAGGTATGGCAGGGAAATTATTTATAACCAAAAACAGTGCAACAAACCTAGGATATAAAGCTTGAAGTTCAATTCATAAAATACTGTTAAAGAAAGGGTTGCAGAGTATATATTTTATGTTGTACAATCAACCTTACGGTCTGGGTCAGTTAATAATGCCATTCTTTCCTACTGCACCCATGATAAATGTCATTAATCAATCCAGCATTATTTCTGACTGGGCCTGGAGAAAGCCTTAGAATGATTTCTCAACAAAACTCTCTAAGCAGCCATTATCAATCAAGCAGTCGGCATTGGAATTGAAAGTTATTGCCCTTTCAGTGCGTGACTCATCTGCTAGAGGCATGTGCAATTTTATTAACTTAAACATAGAAAAGCCAATCAGTTTCTTTGCAGCAAGTTGATCCTTCCGAAAGTCAACAGCTTTCTGGCATGGCCTTCTTTCCCAGCTCATGAGTCTTCTTTAAACTAAAGCTTCCTAACTCGAATACAAGGACACACCAGTAGGTCAAAATGGGTACATGTTTATAGAAGTAATTGATTTCTCAGCCCTGAGGACTCCATTTGGGGATGAGGATGCCAGAAATCCTGGGCTGTCACTTCTAGCCATAGCAGCCACGTCTGTTTACTCCAGTGCCAGTCATATAATCTTCTATACATATAATGAAAAAAAAGGAAAGTTTTGCTTTGAATTATGGACCAATCAATTCTGCCCTAGTCAGAGGCATTTGTACATGGGTGGTTCCTTTTCTTTAAATGTTGCCTTAAACAGTTAGTTTTTGAAATCACAATAAAAAGATATTTAATAATATTTTTAGATGAAATGTATATTTGTTTTTGTATATACAGACACATGTCACTTAGACAGGGGTATGTTTTGAGAAATGCATCATTAGGCAATTTCAATGTTGTGTGAACATCATAGAGTGTACTTACACAAACCCAGATGGTATAGCCTACCACACACCTAGGCTATATGGCATAGCCTATTGCTATTTGATTGCAAAGCTGTGTAGCATATTACTATACCAAGTACTACAGACAATTGTAACACAGTGGGAAGCATTTGTGTATCTAAACATAGAAACATAGAAAAGATACAGCAAAAATACAATATTATAGTCTTATGGAACCACTGTTGTATATGTGGTCTGTCATTAACTGAAACCTTATGTAACACAGTCATGTATATGACTATATATGTATTTTTCATTCTGAGATTGAACTGGTTCTACCTGGACTAAGAATACATTGCTCTGTGCTGCATTTCCCTAGGGCATAGCTATTGCTTGGTGTATCTCCTGGCATTCTAAGCATGGAGGTATAGTAGATGATCATGTGTATTTAAGGAGCATCATTTGATAATGCAGATTATTTTGGTGGTAGGAGATTTTATAAACCCTAATTGAGATTAACTTCTCATGAAGTGACTTCCTAAGGCACTTGCATCTTCTCTTTCTCATTAAAATCTACCTAACTTATCCTGTGATGTCTGAACACTTATAATTATGGTGTTAGATGATTTGAAGTAATATATTGATGGAAAACATTTCTATATAAATTTAAGGTTTTTAGGTACAATTAATCTTGAACCTTTAGCTGTAATATGAAGCACCGAATGGGAACCAGCTTGGAAACATAAAACTAAATATAATTTACACATTAAATACAAACAAAATTATAAAGCCAATAAGAAGCAAATTGACAAAATTAATTTGATGTGACAGATGATTACTTTTTAAGAAAGCAAATCATGCTTACATCACAAAGATAAGCTGATTGCTACAGAGCAATTCTTCGAACCAAGCGGGACAATGCTTCTTCTTGCTTCACAACTAGGTCTCCTTCAATCCTTTCTAAAACTGCTTTTGGAATGAACACTGTAAATGTCTACTACTTTAGATCTTTGAATGTCTCCTACTGCTTACTATAATGACACAAAAATTTTAAGTTAGTAGACAGGATTCTTTTTATCTGAGTTCTGCTTACTTCTAGCCTAATCTGTACAATATAATCTATAATTAAACAAGTCTGTGTAATTTGTTCCAGCTATAAGCCATACTAAGTATTTGCAATTTCCAAAGATATCATTCTGTTTCTTTCTTCAGACCATTTCCAACATGCTCTTCCCACTGTCTCTTGAATTTACACCCGCTAATGACCACTCTTTCAGAATTGGATTTTATTAATAGTATCTTCTGGAAAACCCATTGTACTAATCTTCTCCCTCTCCTTCTCCACCTCTGAATGAATTGGCTCCCTCTCTCTGCCCCCCACAGAACTCTATGCATTCCTCTTTGACCAGTTTTACCACTCTGCTGCAAATGGTTGGTTTATTCTACTTGACTATGAGTTATTTGAGAGAAGGATAAGGCCATATTCATATCGTAAGCACCTAGCAAAGAGCCTGACACTTTTAAATCGTTTATACATATTTTTGAAATAAACAAATGAATGAGATCACATTCATAAAATTACCTCACATTCTAGTTTCTGGTTTGAGCTCTAATTTTTTGTTGCTTTATTTTGTTTTGGTGTGTGTGTTTGTGTGTGCACACGTGTGTATGTACTCAACAGGGCATGCAGGAAGCAGGATAGAAGGAGATTTGGTGTGAGTTACTTCCCTTAGGGTGTTTCTGTGAGATTTTTTTTCACCTTCTTTTTCTCTTTTGCTTTGTTTTCAATCTTACTTTTGTGTATACTCCCCAGTGCACCCCCTTCTCTTTGACCTGTGTTAGGCCTTTTATAGTTTCAGAGTCATTCTTTGAAACTGCAGTAAAGGCAGACAGAAGTGAATTGTCCCTTGGAGCTAGATGAATTATTTGTTTTTATAGAAGTCCAGGAGATACTTTTATTTGATTGCCATAAAATATCAGGTCAGGCTGGTGTGTGGGTATGCAGTACCAGATAGATAATGCCAACAAGAAAACAAATAGCAACATTAAAACTTTGGTACTAAAATATATATTTTGTCAGTAAATTAGTATTGTCTAATGTTTTCTGTTTTTACCATTTCATTTTACTAGTCAGTAGGCTTTGTCTAAAATTCCAGAGAGTCGTTCATATAGTTAAAATAAGAAGAATGAAATATTTGAGTTATTTTGACAACAATAAAGAAATGTCTACTCAAATCACTAATGATGAGGGATATATTTATTCTTTTTATTAAATTTGAAGAGAAGAATAATTTTCAAAGAACTCATTAGACATTGTTGATATACTTAAGAAAAATTGGCTGTCGTAAAGATTAGTTATGCAGAATTCCTAAACTCATACAATATTAGAACTGAATTGAAAGCCAGCATTGGAGGTTATCCTATGAGTTCATTAATTTTTAAATTTCATGTTTTTGTTTATGCAACAAATATTTATAAGGTGTCAAACATGTGCTCAACATTCTTTCAGGTCCTGGGTATATGAGAGAAGGGCACATAGGTTTACAATGTGCAGGTTCTCTCAGCCTTGTTTGTAATAGTTCTGTGTAGACACGCATTTTATTTTACATTCTCCAAACATTCTGGGGGAGTAGATGGCATAAATTAAAATATCTTGATTTAGTTTGTGGGCCACAGTCTGAATCATACAAAACTACAATTCCTTACACAGTTATCTGTGAAATCTGTCAATATCTGAAGTAACAGAGTGTAGTGGAAACAGCAAGCACTGGCGATGGAGCCAGAATGCTTGGGTTTTGGTCCTCATAGGTTTTGCTAGAAAACTGGTTGTATGATCCTGGATTAGTGGCTTGACCTCCCAGCTCTTCAGGAAATAAACTTATATTTTCTCTAAATGTGTTTCATATCTATGATTCTCTGCTTATAGAATCTAATAATTTGCTAATGCAAAGCACTTCTTAATCTCTAAGTAACTGTCACCCCATCTGTATTCCCAAATATCTAATGGCCACGGCTTACAGAGGAAGAACAGTTGCAAAAGCCATGTGAGTCTAAGTCTTTCTCCAAACAAGAGTGTGCCAAAAGCAATGTAATGTAGAGTCGGAGATGGTCTATATTGACTGACAGTACATATAATCTACTAGTAATTGTACATGCAACACAGTAACTAGATTTAAATCCTTACCAAGCGGCATGAAACCTTTAATATAGAAATACTAGCAGTATTTATTATGAGTAAGAGAAATGTATAGTGTAAAGTCTTCTTTCCCTCCTTCTGTAAACTGCTGAGAAAAATCTAAAGTTACACTTCTAAATGGAATTTTATTCAAACTACATCTGAACCAAGTAGAAGTTGGCTTCATATATCAAGGACCATCAGCACTTCATTGCTATCCATGTCGTAGGATAAATTACTTTGACAACACGCATTTCTGGGAACATCTTATTTACTGAGAATAGCAATTAATCACTTAAAGTAATATTTAAATAAAATGCTTTTCCAGGAAAATATTTTAATTTTATTATGTCTTTTAAGATTTCACTAAGCAACTTAGATGACTTGAAATAGAAATGGATTTTCAAAAAAAGGTTTTTACTTGATATTACAACCTATGTAATCACCTAAATCCAGCTTTATCCTATGGGGCTTAATTAACTGTAACACATGCATATATATCTATATATATTTTGGTTCATTTTAAGCTGTACAACATATCTACATTAGCAATATAAATAGTGTTCTTCAAGATTTAACAAGCAACTTTAAGCACCTTGTAAGCACTTTGTAAAAATAAAGTTGAGAGATTTCTCTTTTAATCATTTCCTGTGTTTGATTTATAATTTTATGTTTAGGACAAGGTATTTTTATAAGACTCTTTTATCATTCAATATAATAATTATTAAGTGATGTTCAAAGATATTCATGATTTAAAATTGCAAAATAAAAAATGTGTCATGCATACTTTAGTAAGCTTATTTTGAGGAGGACATGTAACAATAGTTTAACTCTCCTGAACATTAGTAAATATGCCAAAACTTTTTAAGTTACTGAGATGAACTTAAGTTTAATATGCTATAACATTTTTGCAAATATGAAACTTTGCCATAAATTTTGAATATTTAAAAACTCTGTGGACTTTCTTTCTGATAATTTCTTATGCATAAAAAATGTGTTAATATGTTCTTTATATTTTACATACTTTACAAGTTATCAATCCCAATGCCTTAATGATGCCTTTACGTACACTTTGTTGGAGAAATAACAATTAATCATGATAAGAACCTTTTTTGAGCACCTTCTGTTTACCAGGCTGCCAGGCCTTGTGCTAAATCATTTGCTAGCATTGTCTCATTTAATCTGCCAATAATCCTATGAGGTTAAGTACTATGCTATAACAAACTTTATTTTAATATTTTCTTAGTGATTTTATGTATGACTATTATGGAGAAAATTCTGCTTTAGTTTTTTTATTAAAAGATTATTTGCACATTTCTTATTTACATTTATTTATATATTGAACACCTGCTAAAGGCCAGGCAATCCTATTCGTGCTGGGAACATAGCAAGTGCTGAGGATATAGTAATGAATAGGCCAGACAAGGTGCTTGCCCCCATGGAGCTTATATCCTAGAGTTGCAGGACAGACGTTAAACACATAAATAATATGATAATTTCAGGTCATGATTACTGCTATGAAGAAAATAAAGTAAAGTAATAGCTACAGAATGACAATAGGGAGTAAGGGTGAGGGGTAAGGTTACTTTGGATTGGGTGGTCAGAGACGGATGACCTGAGAAAGTAGCATTTGAGCAGACACAGTGAGGGTATCTGAGGGGAAAGCATGGGAAAACACACTGAGTAGGAATGAGTTTGTTACTGTCAAAGAACAACAACAAAAAAATTGGCTACTGTGACTTGAGTCTGGTAAATGAGAAAGAGAGTGACATGAAATGTAGTCAGAGAGTGGGCAGGAAACAAATTATTCAGTAACTTGTAAATTTTAGCTTTAAACTTTAGATTTAACATGGATAAGAACAACTATCCAGACTTGGATTTAGATACAGCTGCATGACCTCTGGGGTAGAGTATCCTTGTTTGATCACTGTCATTCTTGACTAAAGCACAGCATTTTACAACTCTGTCAAGTTAGAAATTAACTTAGGGAAAACTAATAAGTTGAAATGATTTTCTTCTCTGTCCAGTAAAAAGCCACCTTGGTGGCTGCTTAAATAACTTTAGTCTTGTACTAGATCTGAGTAGGGTAATTTTCATAATATCTAATTTATGACTTTTTTCCTCAAAGACAGATACCGTATGATCTCACTTATACATGGAATCTAAAAAAGTTGATCTCATAGAAACAAAGAGAAGAAAGGTTGTTACCAGAGGCTCAGGCATAGGGGAAGGGATGACAGGAGGGACGATATTGATCGAAGGGAAGAAAGTTTCAGTTACACCAGAGGAGTAAATTTTGGTGATATATTACACTGCATGGTGACCACAGTTAATACTAAAGTACTGTATGGTTCAAAATTGCTAAAAAGGATAGATTTTTAAGATGCTCACCACAAAAAAAAAGTTACTGAGGTGATAAATATGTTAATTAGCTTAATTTAATATTTCTATAATACATAATAGATGAAAAATCACATCATACCTTATAAATATAAAGTTATTTGTATATTAACAATAAGTTTAAAATTTTATAAAAGAAATATAAAAACTAACAAATAGTTTAAATCTTATAACCAGAATAGCATTTTTACTGCTTTGGGGTGATCATTTTCTTTGGCACTTGCCTTTGAAATAATAAAAGATCCAGATTACACTTGGAACCACTTCTGATAGAATTTTAAAAGATTAAAGAAACTGAGATTATATATAATGTTTTAGAATGAACAGGGCAATTATGCCTTTTGAACAATCATAGATACTGACTTATGGTAAAAATGGACTGGTCTGGTTTATTCTGGGGGACATAAAAATGTTATCTCTCTTCAATGACTTTGTATTGTCTTCATCAAAATTCTAAAATGTTTTTGTTTTATTTTGTATGTTTCTCCTCATTTGAATAAGTTATTCTTAATGGATATTTTAAATTGGGCACAAATAATAATATTGTAAAACAAGTAATCAAATAGGTGAAAAAATTGAGGTTAATGGATTGCGGAGTTTTTAATAGAAGCTTAGTAGATTTATTAATAAACTAGAGCCAAGCGTTATTTGTTTTCTCAGATTTTATTTATAGGTATTTACCCTATACCCATATATCTTTGTCCAACTAAACTTAGTTCTCTGTGTAGTTTACATTAGCATTCTTACTTTAAAATGTATTTATCTAATATTCTATTTTCTTAAATAAGAAACACATGAAGTTATTTTTCCATATGAATTCTAAGCTGTTTCCTCTTCTGTGTATTCTCAATATCAATCTTGCATATTTAATGTTAAATGCGTAATTTTATTGAACCCTAAATTCTATAGTTGTGGAGGTATAATGGAAAATTTTCTGAAAAGCATTAGAAATTGTCTTTTTCACTTGTTACTCTAAAGAAAGTAAATATGTAAATTGAGCTAAGTGTATACCTACTTCTTTTAAAAGCTGTCCAGAATGATTTGTGAATGTCTTCTATTTTTACTTCTAAAAATATTTGCAGTTATCATTTTGAATATTTTGTGTCAATAAGTTCTTAGGTGAGTGAATCTTACCCAGAGATTGTCGACTCATCTTGCATGTGAAAAATTCTGTATATATGTGAAATTTAAATTCAAGTGGAATTTGTTATAAATTACTTGAAAAATATATGATTATAACAAACCTAGTGGTAATTTACTTATTTAAACAAAAGAACAATTTTTCTTTCCTCCTCCAACTTCCCTCACAAGCAGCTATCACGTTGCTTAGGATGGCTTGTAAATTCATTAATTTACATAGTGTAACATTTTTCAATTATTAAAAAAAGTAAACATGCATAAGCCATTGAGTGCATTTTAACCAATAACAGTTTTTTCCTTGTTTTTATACATATTTTAATTATGTGCAAATGTACAGAAAGAATACTATGACATAATCAGATTGTGTAATTGTTAACATACATTTTATCAGGAAAATGCTAAATATTACAGTAAAATCACAAATTACAAATTTTTTTTTTTTTTTTTGAGACAGAGTCTCACTCTGTTGCCCAGGCTAGAGTGAGTGCCGTGGCGTCAGCTTAGCTCACAGCAACCTCAGACTCCTGAGCTCAAGCGATCCTCCTGTCTCAGCCTCCCGAGTAGCTGGGACTACAGGCATGCGCCACCATGCCCGGCTAATTTTTTCTATATATATTTTTAGCTGTCCATATAGTTTCTTTCTATTTTTAGTAGAGGTGGGGTCTCGCTCTTGCTCAGGCTGGTCTCGAACTCCTGAGCTCAAACGATCCGCCCACCTCGGCCTCCCAGAGTGCTAGGATTACAGGCGTGAGCCACCGCGCCCGGCCTACAAAATTTTAAATGTAAAACTTATCTCTCAAAGGGAAGGTTCAGGGGATACGGCTGAAATGTGCAAGTTTTTGAAATAAAAGGGGCAGATATTATTTAAAAGCAGAAAGGCAAGTAATAGAAGAACTAAACATAATTGTCTAAGTGTTAAGCTTTGGAAAGGGATAGCAAAGAATAGCGTAAGTTAAATTCTCATATTTTGTGTATTAGGAAATCAGTTTATTTTATCTAAATAATTTATAAATCTAAAAATGGTTCTATGAATGTAATTAGTAGAAATACTAAATGGAGAGATAGTTAAAGAGAGTACTTCTGAAAAGTGGGCTTGGGCTGCAAAAGGAACGGATTGGAGCCAATTACTTTCCATCATAAACTCAACTGTACCATTTATTTGCTGCCATGTACATATACTATTTTGATAAGAATATTTCATGAAAGTTTGGTTTCTTTTAAAATTATATATTAAGTTTTATTTTAAAAATCCCAGATGATTGAGCTGTTATCCACCAGAAACCAGCACAGAGAAGCCCTATGTGGAACCAAGTTTTCCAAAGAAAAATCCTAGGCACTACAGCATCTTCTCCTATACGTATTTGCTGATTTATTCAACATATGTTTATGGAAGACCTACTTATGCCAGGAATTCTGTTAAATCACTGTGAAACATGAGCAAAATTAAATAACACTCTTGCTCTCATAGAGCTTCCAGTCTAAAGAAGATGGTCTAATAATTTCACAAATAAATGTTGAGCTTTAGCATATTTACATGGCATAGTCAGAACACACAACAGGTGGCTCCAATTTAGGTTTTGACTGGGTAGGCACAGTCAGGGTGGACTTTCCTGAGAAAGTGACAATAAATTATCTGAAGCATAGATAAGCCTTATTTTAGAGAACTTAGGAGGTGTTTCAGATGTAGAGTAAGTGGCATAGGTTATGATGCTCTGGACAGAAAAAACATGGAAAAATGGATGAAATTAAAGAAACCCTCTGTATCCTATTTGCTGAGAGTGAGGGAGAGCATGATAGTATTGGAGGATAAGATAATGGGACAGACTTTACAAGTCATGCTTAGGATACTAGTCTTTAACAAAGTGCAATGAGAAGCCATTAAAATGTTACAGAGATGATATTTATGTTTCAAAAAGGTCATTTTGAATACAGTGTTGAAGATTGATTAGAGGGGCAAAAGAACAGATACAGTGAGGGCAATGGAAGATTGTGTCAGTAGCCTGGAGGAGTGAGAATCATCCCAGAATAGAGAGGTAGCAGCAGAGATTTAAACAAGTGAATAGAATCAGCCGGTAAATATCAGGAAGAGGCAAGCAAAGTTCTCTACTAAATTGTACAGAGGAAGTGGCCTATATGCCTTTGTTTCTGGCATACATAAGTAAGTGAATTGAAATGACATTTCATTAAGAGGAACTACAGAAAGAGCAGCAGCACTGAATTATGCTCTTCTTTCATTTGATTTGTACACATAGTGTGATACTTGCAAATATTCAGGAAGAAAGATTAAGTAGCTGTTGTATATAGTGATCTGGAATTCAAAGGAGAGTGTGGACTAGAGGTAAACAGTTGAATGAACTCAATCTATGTTCAAAATAAAGGCCTGGAAAGTTAGCAGAAGAAAAGAAATAACAAAGCTCAAAACTAAACTAAGTGAAAAGAAACAATACAAATGACCTAAAAATTGAAAAGTTGGTTCTTTGAAAAGATAAACAAAATTAATAAACCACTAGCCAAACTAGCCATGAAATGAAGAGAACAGATCCAAATAAACATAATCAGAAATGAAAAAGGAGTTGTTACAATGATACCACAGATATACAAAAGATCACCAGAAACTATTATGAACAACTATATACTCACAAACTAGAAAATCTAGAGAAAATGGATGAATTCCTGAAAAATTACAGCCTCCCAAGATTGAACCAGGAAGAAATAAAGTCCTGAATAGATCTATAATGAGAAGCAAGATTGAATCAGTAATTTAAAAACTCCTATTAAAAAAAAAGCAAAAAAACCTGATCAAGATCAGATGGATTCACAGAGAAATTCTGACATATCTACAAAGAAGAACCAACCAGTGCCAATCCTACTGAAACTATTACAAAAGATTGAGAAGGAGGGAATCCTTCTTAACTCATGCAACAAAGCCAGTATCACCCTGATTCCAAAGCCAGGCAAGACAAGGCAAGGCAAGGCAGAAAGAAAGAAAAGAAAGAAAGAGAAGGACAAAAGAAAAAAAGAAAGAAAGAAAGAGGGAAAAAAAGGAAAGGAAAGAAATAAAGAAAGGAAAGAAAGAGAGAGAGAGGGAGGGAGGGAGAGAGGGAGGGAGGAAGGCAGAAAAGAAAGAAAGGGAAAAAAGAAAAAAGAAAGAAAGAAAAGGAAAGGAAAGGAAAGAAAGGAAGGAAGAAAGAAAAGAAAACTACTGACCAATATCTCTGATGAATATAGATGCAAAAATCCTCAACCAGATACTACCAACCAAATTCAACAGCACATCAAAAGGATAATTCACCACAATCAAGTAGGTTTCTTTCCAGGGTTTCAAGAATGGTTCAACGTACACAAGTCAATAAACCTGCTTTCACCAGATGCAAAAAAAGCATTTGATAAAACTCAGCATCCTTTCATGATAAAATCCTTAAAAAGCTGAAGATAGAAGGAAATATACCTTAAAATAATAAAAGCCATATATGACAACTCCACAGCCAACATCACACTGAGTGGGGAATAGTTGAAAGCATTCCCCGCAAAGGGCTGGAACAAGACAAGAATGCCCACTTTCACCACTTCTGTTCAACATAGTACTGGAAGTTCGAGCCAGCACAATCAGGAAAGACAAAAAAATTAAGGCATGAAAATTGGAAAAGATGAAGTCACATAATCTCTGCTTGCTGATGATATGATCTTATACCTAGAAAACCCTAAGGACTCCTCCAAAGGACTCCTGAAGTGACAAATAAATTCAGCAAAATCTCAGGTTATAAAATCAACATAGAAAAATCAATAGCATTTCTATACATCAACAACCAAGCTGAGAAACAAATCAAGAACTCAATCCCATTTACAATAGCTGCAAAAAGAAAAAAAAAAAAAAAAAAAACCTAGGATAAATTTAACTAAGTAAGTGAAAGATCTCTACAAGGAGAACTACAAATCTCTGATGGAAGAAATTATAGATGACACCACAAGCAGATGGAAAAACATTCCACGCTCATGGATCAGAAGAATCAAGAGTGTTATAATGACTGCACTGCTCAAAACAATCTACAGATTAAATGCAATTCCTATCAAAATACCAACACCATTTTTTGCAGAATTAGAAAAAACAATTCTAAAATTTATATGGAATGAAAAAAGGAGACCAAATAGCCAAAGCAATCCTAAGCAACAACAACAACAACAACAACAACAACAACAACAAAAAGCTAGAGGATCATTTTACCTGACCTCAAACTATACTACAAGGCTATAGTAACTAAAACAATGTGGTACTGACATAAAAGTAGATACATAGATCAATGGAACAAAAATAGAGAACCCAGAAATAAAACCATATACTTGCAACCAACTGATCTTTGACAAAGCAGATAAAAACTGAGGAAAGGACACACTGTTCAATAAATGGTGCTGAGAAAATTGTATAGCCACATGCAGGAGAATGAAACTGGATCCCTATCTCTCACCATATACATAAATTAACTCAAGATGTATTAAAGAGTTAATTGTAAGACCTGAAACAATGAAAATCCTGGAATAAAACCTAGGAAAAACTCTTCTAGAATTTTTTTTTGCCTTTTCCAAAGGCAAGAAATCAATGACTAAGACCCCAAAAACAAATGCAAAAAAAGAAAAAACGAAAATAGCCAAATCAGGCTTAATTAAACTAAAATGCTTCTGAACAACAAGAGAAATAATCAATAGTACCTAGACAACCTACAGAGTGGGAGAAAATATTCACAAACTATGTATCTGACAAAGGACTAATATCCAGAATCTATAAGGAACTCAAACAATTCAGTAAGAAAAAGACAAACAACCCCATTAAAAAATGTGCAGATGACATGAACAGACATTTTTCACAAGAAGATATGAAAATACCTAAGAAATATGAAAAAGTGCTCAACATCACTAATCATCAGGGAAATGCAAATTAAAACCACAATGAAATACCATCTTACTCCAGTCAGAATGGCCAATATTAAAAGTCAAAAAACTATAGATGTTGGCCTGGATGGGGTGAAAGGGAAAACGTATACACTGGTGGTGGGAATGTAAATTAGTACAGCCTCTATGGAGATCAGTATGGAGATTTCCCAAAGAACAAAGAGTAGATCTACCATTTGACCCTGCAATCCCACTACTGTGCATATACCTATAGGAAAAAAATTGTATCAAAAACATACCTGCATGCATATGTTTATCACAGCACAATTCACTATCACAAAGATATTGAGTCAACCTAAGTGCCCATCAACTGATGAGTGGATTAAGAAAACGTGATATATACATATACACATACACACACACACAAACACACCCCCCATGGAATACTATTCATTGATAATAAAGAATTACATAATGTCTTTTGCAGCCACTTGGATGGAACTGGAGGCCAATACCCTAAGTGAAGTAAGACAGAAACGGAAAAACAAATGCCACATGTTCTTACTTATAAATGGGAGTTAAACTGTGGCTACACAGGACATACACAGTGGTATAATGGACATCGGAGACTCACAGAGGGGGAGGATGAAAGGTGATGAGGGATTAAAAATTACCCATGGGATTTTTACTATTTGGGTGATGGGTACACTAAAAGCCCAGACTCCACCACTGTACAATATATACATGTAATTCAACTTGTATCCCCTAAATCTATTAAAATTAAAGAAAAAACAAGCAAACAACCAACCAAACAGATTAAGGTCCTAGATGGGGATGAGATGTCTTAGAGGTGAAAAATGAATTACAATGTAATGTGGCCTTAACAAGGAGAATTGGGGGATCTCCAACTTATAATAAAATTATATAAGGGAGGAGTTGAATAAGCAAACCAGAAGGAAAAAATTCCATATTCAGAGAGTATGATTCACATGAAGCAATTTCATTTGATGATAAAAGATAGGAGTGGGAGAGGAGGCTGAATATGATGCTGTTTATTTGAAATCCAGTCACAAGCTCAGATGTCCAAAATCAGAAACAAAAGCAGTTTAATTTTCTTCAATAATGAACTATTTTTAAAACAACTATGTTGTATCACTGACTAATTGGTCTATGTTTTTGTTCAAATAATAGGAGAGCATGTTGTCAGGGCCACTGGGAGACTGTATATTGGCTCTGAGAAGATTGTGGGGAAGAAGCCAGAACTTGGTCTACATATCCCAAGTGCAGGAAAGACTAAGTCAAATAATGAGTTAACATAGCCAGAAATTCTGAAAGACTAGATAAATTCTGTAGTGGTTCAAGATAGCAGGCTTCTGACAAATGCCCAAGGCTCTGCCCAAAGGGAGAACTTCTGTCTGAGTCAGAATCTTGATTCTGGTAGCAGTTACTTGACAGCCTCAATTCAACACTTTCCTCATATTTAAATTAGATTCAACTTGTATTTTTACTTTTATGTCTGAGCAAATGTTGGAACATCCTTCCTAATCCTTATAGTGTTTTTTTCCCCCTTTTTATGCTAAGGATGATACAAAAGATATTTAGAGTGTGTATATGCATATGCACATGTGTAGTGCATGTGTGTAGTTCCTATAATTTTGTTGTGTTGAAATTTATATTGCTCTAAATAAGCAAACAATACATTGAATGAATGGTTGTTGGCCTTTTTTAAAAAAAAAAATAGGCTTTACCATAAAATGATTTCAATGTATGTTATATGATGAAGAAAGGAAAGAAAACCAATAGTATTTGGATAGCTATTCACTACAGAAAAATTGAGTCAAGCTGAGTGGTAGTTTTGCTTGTTATCATTAGGATGGGAGAAATCTCTTAGACATTAGTTATTCTTTTCAAGAAATGAGCTATTTTTAAATACCTCATTGCTTGACATTATCATTTTTAGACATCAAAATACAAAAAATAAGATCCATAGATGGTGTTGTGAACATTCTCATTGATGAATCGATCAGCCCCATCACTACATAAGACTAAAATGAGATATCTCAAAATCAGAGAAAAAAGGTTCAAATTCACTCTTGAGAAACATACACATTTTTTCTCTACCTTTTCTCAAATTTTTTATAAACATCAGCCTTTCCTGAAATACTCCATCAGATTATATCAAGTGTTGACACATACTGGGTCACACTCTAATTTCTGGTAGACTCAGGAATAAGATGATTTATTTTTAATTAAAAATCCAAAACATGTAGTATATGGTAATGGTGGGGATATTACCCCTAACTGAAATGAAATTTGTCATTTACCTTGATGCAAAGACAGTCTCCAGTTACACTACCAGGTGAGCTATCCTGGAGGACACAGAACAGAGAGGCTCATATACCAAATTAAATTTCTCAAATCACATAGTTTTTAAATAAATTTAAAACACATAGGAGGAAGCTAGGAAAAGAGAGTTGAGATAGGTCAATACATTTATGATAAGGTACAAGTAGGTTGGAAATGCCCAAATACCTGAATTGTGGGGTATGCAGTGTTCATAGGCACTATTTCTCTGCCACATTTGGTTTGCTCATTGGCTATGTGGTTATGAGGTCCAGAGTTGTATTTTCAAGCACAGGAGCCAATAGAGAGGGATTTGCACTAACCAATAGCACACATTGCTTTATCGGAGCCACACAGGGAGAGTATACTTGGCTAATGGCTGTAAGATCGCTAATTAGCCTGCTGACAGACATAAGTTTCATTTGTGCTTCTTGGACAGAGAACACCTAGAGCCAGAATCTTTTTCAACAATGGGTAGCAGAATTAAAGCCTTATGAATATTAAATACCCATGTATTTTTAGTATACTAAGTACTAAGAGTACTTAGTGCACAAATACCTTATGTATATTTAATGCCTCTTAAATATTCAGTATCTCTTTGTCCCTCCATCTTCTTCTATGTTTAACACACACAGTCTACTTATTGATTACTTATCTGTACTTAAAACACCTTCAAATGTTTTACTTTTGCTTTTCTGGACAACAAATTTATTCATCTTTTTTCAATAAAATCGAATATTCTCAAAATCAAATGCTTTTCCAAAACTTAAAGCCAAAGTCTTCCCTTGATTATGACATGTTTAAAAAAGGGGCTAAAATTTTAGTGTAAGTTTTATTCAAAAGTACATTATTCCAATAGTGACTTTGAAATGTGCTACAGTGATGTTCCTTCAACTCTGGTAACTAAGAGTTGATAGGTACAGATATATCAAAAGAGCGAACATCAAAGTTGTCTTGATTTTAGCATAGAATCATGTTCAAATTGGTTAAGGTAAAAGATCTACAACTTACAAGATAAAAAAAAATATGTGAAGTTATAGAGGAAAATGCTTACAGTTCACTTTGTCGAGAAAAGAAGGTGTGGGAAAAGTTTTAGCAGATTAAATATTGATGAGTTCTCCTTCTGGGACACTGAGTAGAGTAAACTCAGAATAAATGATGAACATTACAACTGATCAAAAGAAAACACTTTTAAGGAGAAAAGTCTTCCTATGGGATTATAACTATAAAATAAACTATTCTTTCTTTACTTCTCTTTCACTTTCCCCACTATATATCTGTGTAAAGTAGGCCTATGTACTCATGTTTATATATACATATAATTTTAATTATAAAATAAAAAATAACATATAACATGGCTAACAGAGTAAAACAGGTTAACCATAAATTATGCAGAAAATATAGAATGAGAAAATATTAATAATTAACATAATGAGAAATACAGAAGACTAAACAAATATGAAATACAAACAAGTACCCATACAAAGCATGAACTCATATAATTATATCCAACCTTGAAATAACCCTTAAAAATTACTAAAGTAGCAAAACATAATACAAAACTAAAGAGAAAACCTCAACACTAAATTATTTAATGTTGTTTTAAAATGTGCATGCTAAATTATTGTTTCAGATGTTATAAAAAAATGTAACATTTTACGGACTAGATATAAGGCAATACATAACTGGAAACTAAGATGTTTATACAGTTAGAGAAATAATTTCAGTCAGAAATATGTTTCAAATAAACACATCAATATATGCAAAACTTTGCTCAGATTTATCCTTCTAATGGTTTTCTAAAATGGCAAAAAAATTGAAACAAACTATGTTTAATGTTACAGCAATGGAGTAATATGTTTAATTAGATTTTGATTAAAAGTAAAATACAAAATGGTGCAGATTTATTTTTATAAACCTAAGCACTAGTTTTTATAATTAGATATGGCAAAATTAATTTTAAAACATACTTTGCATTCGGAAAACTGCTATTTGTTGTGATCCAATCAGCAGTTCCTTACTGGAAATAAAATTTATATGCAAGCACAATAGTTTTGTTTGAGTAGCTTTAGTTTTTGTTTATTATAACAGTAAATGATAACAGTTATTGGAATATAAGAAGTATTGTGCTAATGATAAGATTACTGATGTTAAAGAAAAAGAAGTCCTTTTTTTCCTTTTGAAAAAAAGTATAATAAAAGGCTGGATATCTAGGTTTCAGAACTACATACAGATAGCTATTAATATAAAATTCAACAAAGTTATCATTACTAGCATGTAAACTCATAGCCCTTAAGTCTCTTTTCTCCAAACAGTTTGTATTATGTAATTTTCTAATAATATAAGACTTTAGTTATGCAGGAGGGAAAATATATTAAATGAGATGACTGTAAAAAAAACTGTAAAGACTGTGATTGCAACTCTATGATACATGAATGTATGTGGATTTAATATGTGAAAACAAGGATATGAGGCTGAGCCACTTATATTGTTATGTTAAATGATTGTATAATAGTATCTTTGAAATTTAAAAGGCCTGGAAAATATAAAACTGAAGGATAAATAAGTGTTAAGTTGGACTTTATGGAGCAGTAAGCACTTTTTTCAGGATACATTAAATAATAAAAACCTTCATAAATTTGGTTAAATTGGATTAAAATGTTTTATTTAGAAAACCAGCAGCTAAAATGCAGAGAAAAAAAAGAAAAAAGAAAAATAATCCAGCCTAAAATGAAAATTGTCCAAAATATAGTAATACTAAAATATTCAATAGATGATCCTAACTCCTTTTTATGAGACAAGGCAATATAAACTAAAACACATCTACTTTAATTAATTGCTCAGAAGCAGAAGAAAGTAAATAATTATTGAATTAATTCTGAAAGTGGACATAATTAGCAGCATTAATCATCATCCATAAATTATTTAATTCAATAATAATCCTGGGAGAAAAACTAGTATTATAGTCAATATTATAGTCAGTATTAAAGTATTTTGCATTTAAAACTCATCATTATAATGCTATCAACTGTGATATATGATGCCTTCAAATATTAAAAAAAAATTGGTTAAATTAGTATTATTAGGATACATTAATTTCTACTGAGTAAGATAATGAGTAGGAAAACCAATCTAGTAATTATCTCAGCTCTAGAATTTCTCCTAGACATAAACTGATTAGCTCTCCACACCCCAACATAAGCTTTATCTCATTGGCACTGCAGTTTAAAAATTCTACGTAGAATACTGAAATAAAGAAGAGGGAACACATAAAATGGAATTATAATTGGGCCTTTATAAAAGCACTTTAGAGCTGTCTGACATAAAAAAATGTTTAGTCTGTAATATATCTTTTGTCAGGTTATTGTCCAATGCATGGAGTTGCATTCAATGTAATCTTCCTACAAGTAATATGCAGTTGGATTGAATTTATAAAGTATATTGAATGTTCACATCCTTCACTAATGTTCCTAGAAGCAAGATCTTTATCAGATTGAATGGCAAGTACAATTGTTCCCCCTCTGAGAAATGCAACACATAAAATAAATATGTATAAAATCTGTAATGTTGCCTGGGTTGTTCACTTTCTTCATACTCCTGGAAGATGACATGCCGGCCTTCATTTTGAATTTAAAAGTGATTGCTATGTAATAGCATAATTGGTGTTTGATGAAAAATGGTGGGGTCAATAGCAGTGATGGTCAAAGTGGAAAGAGCAGGAAATCGGAAAGGAAGAGAAATGTAGATCAGAGTAGGCTATTTTTCCACTTGGCTTGATATTGCTTTGAAAAAGAAGAGATTCTATAATAGTTCAGCTTTAGGCACTCAAATTAAATTGTTATGGTTTTGTAACTTGTGTTGAGACTCAAAGATACTTGAATTTTTGCATAAGTGAGAGCAATGGCAGGTAACCACAAGCCTGCCTGCCACAGCTCACCCATATCAAATGGGCCAGACCTTCCTACCTTTAGGGATCACCATTCTTCTATTTTGTTTCTTGTTTCTTTTGGAGACACGATGCATAGAGAGTTTAAAAAATTTACTCTAATTCACACAGCTAACAAGTATCAGATCTCAATTGTGCAAAAATTCAAGTATCTTTGTTAAAATATCAAATATTACTGTTTATTTCTAGCATATTTCCTTGCCTGTCTGCATCCACATGAAAAGGTAATTCAGTTTTTTTCTCACAAAATTTAAGAGCAGAAATGTTCTGATCATAATTAAAGGTTATAAGCATTTAATCAGAAATTATCTATAATATATTTCTGGAACAGAAATGGAATATTTTGTGCTTTGTTTCTTCACTCAAGAATTTAGTTTTTATTTTAATTTTCTTTGCATAAATTACATTTTCAAAATATCAAAAATGATTCTTAAATCATTTTATATAATACATATTGTTACTGCATGCATCTATATGCAGTTCAGACATAGGCATCACTTCTACATAATACCCATATCCTAGAGTGGATAAAGTGGTTATAAATGCTAAATACCAAGTTGCAAGTGTTCTACCTTTATAATGGTTCTCAGGCTGTAGTTCATAAAGCAGCAGGACCAGCAACATTACCTGGGAACTTATTCAAGATGTAAATTCTCAGGCCCCCCACTCCAGACCTACGGAATCAGAAGTGGGGCCTAGAAATTTGTGTTTTAATATGTCATCCGTGTAACTGTGATAAACTCTTAAAATTTGAGAACCATTGTTGTATTTCACCTATCTATCTTTTATATCCTTAACTGTAATGTGAGAATACAACTTTTGTCTGCCGGATTAACTCTTGGATTCCTGTTCTATTTTATTTGAAAGAATTCTGTTGTGTTAGGAAGGAATACATACAAAAATGCAAACAAATTAAAATATAGATTGAAAATTAAAATATAGATTGCAAGCAAGCATTCAAAGTAACTTTGGGATAGCCACACATTAATGTTACAGCCTCATTCATTCATTTATTTGCAGATAAATACAAATTACAATCATGATAAATACTATGAAAAAACTAAAGCAGAGTAGAGAATAGAGTGCAGGGGGCAGGGGGGTGGGCAGGGTATTGTACATGCTACTTCCATTGCATTATTAAGGAAGCCTTTGATAGAGAAGATAATAACAATCAGAAAGTCAACTGAGCCGAAATAGAGGAGTAACCGCACAGTCATTTAAAGGAAAGTATTTATAGGCTTAGAGTAGCAAATGCAAATATGCTGGGGCAGAAACTTGTCTGCTGTGATTGAGGAATTGCAAAAAGTCAAATAAAGCTGGAGGAAAGTGAAAGAGTGGTAGAAAATAAGATTCGGAGTGGGAAGGACATACCCCACCATAAACTATGGTGAGGATTTTATTTTATGTCTTTTAATCTCTCTAGGACTCTGGAGGGCTCATGTAGATGATTTTTAAGATTCCTTCTAACCCTAAAATATTTAAAGACTTGAATTTAAGTTTAGTATGCTAGGGAGATGGGAGTGATTAAAAAGGCAGCAAATCATGTGTTGACCTTATGGAGTGATGAGGGCAAAAGAAAAATTTCAAAATATTTTGTAAGTAAATTAAACAAGTCCTTCCCAAGATATATGAGGCATGGGAAGAGAGAGAGTTGAAAAAGGTTATTAATTGAGGACCAACCTTAAAATTTGTTCATGTCCCAGGAGTGTATGATGCATGGAATGGATACTCTTAAAGCAGATAGAATACAGATGCATTAAACTACAGTGTCCTTCCACTCTATGTAATGGTCTTGCCCTTCAGTTAATTGCCTTTTTTTTAAGTAGCAAAATAACCTTACATAAGGCTGTTTCTTGTTGGGGAAATATAATTAAAAACAAAATCCTCTGCCAACCTAGAAATCCTTTCCACAAAGATAGAAGGAAAAAACCTTTTATTTATTGAATAAGCATTAAACCCAATATGATGTGCATCACAGCCAATCTGCTACAGAGACTGCAGAGACAGAAAAAATATTAGCGTTTTATATAGCTGAGCAGATACAAACCATTGCTTACATTTGCTGAAGAGAAACAAAAACTAGTCCTAGAGTAAGAGGACTTGACAGCACCATTTGTCACACATAGTTCATTCTAAATTCACCTGGTAATTGGGGTAGCCACCTGGTTTTGCTAATTGCCTTTATCCAGAGGAAAAATACATTTCTCCTATCTTTGTGACAGGAGGTAGGTTTGCAACTTAGAGCCAGGCACCAGCAGAAGTTTAGCCTCCTACTTGTCACAGGAATTAGAAGGGGGTACTATCTTCCTTGATGATTGCATTTCAAAGAGATGGCTCCCAGGTCCTTGAGAAAAATATTCCTAATCCTAGGCTGTAAAACTGGTAAAAGGCTTATTTAGCTTTCAAAAAGATTTGCATGCATTTCAAAGGAAAAGAGAATGAATTCATAATTAAAAGTGTTCTAAAATAAATGTTTAGAGGAAAGGGGAGTCTCTTTTTCTATTTACACAAGGGGGAATTTATTTTTCTTATTTTTAATTTGTATGTACCTTTACATTGTTCACTGCAGAGCAGTGTAGAAAGGCCAAGTACTGCCACTTAAATATCTGGGTGCCATATAATAGTAATCCCATCTTCTTTTACTTATGGATTTAGGAGAATGCTTGTAATTTTAAGTAGACCCTTGAGGTGATTCTTTTGCAACCTAAAATTTGGAGATTATTATACAGTATCCAGCTGATACATAGTGGTGGACCTAACTACTCTAGGGAGCTGGGGATGGAAAGAAGTAAATAGATTCAAGAGATATTTAGTGGTTGAAATCTATCAGACTTGGGAATTGATTGGATGTAAAGGGAAAGGAAAAATCATAGCTCACGTGATGATATAGAAGTTTCTGTCTTGGACTACTAAGAGCCTCGTAGAGCCATTCACTAATACGGGAACAGTGGAGGAAGAGAGACAGGTTCAACATGGGGAAGAGTGAAGCAAGGAAGTAAGATGAATTCAAATATGTTGTGAGGTCCTAGAGGACTACAAGTAAATGTACAGGTGTGATAATGATTTCCTGTGAATCTTCTGTGCCCAAGATGGTCTATATTAATAGGTTATCATGTTAATCTGATGCCTTTATTTCTTCTGCTGGCCACTGACTCTCCCTTCTACCAGCAAGCAGCACTGCTTCCTGAAGTTATGAAATATAATTATAAATAAAACAGTTCATTCGTCATGGCAATACCATATATTCCTATTGAGGTGAAAGAATAAATTGACTCAGGACAAACATCTGCATTTTGGTTTTTTTATAACATATGTGAGCTAAATATGAACACCTATCTCATTGGTCATTAAGTGATGGTGACACATATGATTGAATGTGCAGTGAAATTTTGAATAATAAGCATATTGGTAAGTCTTGGTAACCGCACTCATCCAACAATTTTCTTTGTAACACCTTTCAATTTGATCTTTTGCTTGAAAGTGATGACAATAATTGTAACAGCTTGCATGCGATTCTTGTTGGTAAGTGCCATTAACTCTGGTGAAGAAAGTGTTGCCAAAAATTTGGCCACTTGTCCACAAAGCTGAATCGGAAGAATCCTCATTCAATCCTCAATCTCATTCAAGTGGTTTGGGGAGGAAGGAAAAATAGTTTACTTTGCAAAGGAGGAAATATGGTAGACCTTCTCATCTCAAAATCCAAATTTCTTGAACATAGGCAGAAATAGAGAGCTTTTAAAGGGAGGCTTCAGGCAATTATTTTGGTTAACTATTCTAATTGTCCCATCTCCACCAAAGACAAAGCCACCCACATGGGGGGCTGGTACCACCTGGGAATTTTAACAGAAGACTTAATCTTCTTCAAGGATGCAGGCCAGAATGTAGTTCCCAAAAAGAGTGGAGGAAGTTTTAAGGAGACAGAAAATCTCTTTGCTATTTCCTTTTTTTTTTTTTTTCCAGGCCATTTCCTCTGTTATAAAATTGCAAACCCATGCCAGAAACAAAGCCTCACTATTCATGTCATGTAAATAACTGTTTCACAGCTACCTCTGTTGGAGAGCCATATAAATGACAAGCTCCTCAAATCTGTTTTTGCTTTGGGTATTTAGTTACTATGGGAAACAATAAGAAACACATTCATTATTAAAAAAAAGCATGTCACCTCATAATTATTACTTTAAAACCAAATCTAATCCACAGATATGTCTGGTTGACTGCATGTTGTTTTGAAATTGAATTTGAATGTTTCCATGGGATCGCTGGACTTGAGTTGCCACAGGCCCCACCATTTCTCATGGTCCTACAAAGGCCCTTATTTATACATCTTTGTTATTAGGTGGCCTCATGGACATTAGAGTTTGTGACCTGTGATTTCCATTTCTGTTTGTTTTCATATTTTAGGATAAGAGATCATAATAATTTAGATAAAAATTTGTAAAATTGTATCATATGACAAAACATGACTTCTGTTATATTAAAAGTAATCACATTTTCCAGTGTGTTTTAGATAATTTTATCCCAAACTGAAAATAATCTAAAAACCTAGGATTATCTGTGTTGTGGCTAAATATATGGAGATACTAAAAATATTTTATTTGTTAGAATAGAAATGTATTTAAATAACCCTCTAACCTAATCCCTTATTTTGTATCTGAGGAAATAAGAGTTCTGGGTGGTGATGAGTCCTGAGACAGATACAACTGATAAAAAAGTATTTGGGGGTTGACAACTTTAGACTTTTACTTTATCGAGTATTAGTAACATAGAGTCTGTCATAGATAACTGAAATGCTACTCTGACATTCAATGAACAGGTGAAAAATATTGCAGATCAATAATGACTTATATTTTGTCATCATTATGCATCAATAGGTTAGGTCTACTTAGAGACAAGGTTGTTTATGAATTCCTTTTTCTCCTGTCCTTTCTATTTCCATATAGATTCACATCTGAACACTCACATACACACACTATAAATGAGTATGATTGCATGTATCTGTAAGAGTGCACACAGATACGTAGTGTTTAAATATTTATGGCAATTGGTTTATAGTGATTAACATTTGAATCTCAGTTGCCATTGCAAAATAATCCTCCTATTGCTATGCTAAAACCATATTCCAACTTAAACTTTCCCATACACAAAGCTCAGTATGCAAAATTTCTAATATAATAAGCATGTATTTATTGTTTCTACTGACAAAGCATTTCTTTTACTGAATTTCATATCTTTAAATTATTTGCTATTTTAAAACTAAATGATTAGCTAATTAGCAACTGGCTACTCCTAATGGCAGCTGTGCAGCTGACAATTAGGGTGTTAGGGAGAATGCCACATTTGTAAAAGATAAAAGTCCATCCTTGGTTTTGAGATGAGCAAAAACAGAATGTGCTAAGTGACCTGAACAATCTCATGATGACTGCTCAGACTTATGAAGAGTTTTGGTAGGTAATCGTTTCTGAAAGATTGCCAGACTGGTTTTGAGCTCTTTCAGACATTTAAGGCCAAAAACTTCACTTCTTGTAGTCTAAGGCTTATAGTTGAAGAAAAAAGGTGACCCTTTCTTGAATATATGCTACTCTCTAGTTACTTTACCACTTTCAGGACTCAGAAAGGATCAAACTGCTGAATCAACCTTGAAAATACTCTGAAAGCCTGTTTTAAAAAATTCACAACAGATAAAAGATATAGACGAAAGAAACAGAATATTTCTAGTATTTTGGGGGGGTTGTTTCTCACATTGCATATTGCTAAGGCATTTGTCCTTCTAACAATTAAGTACCTTAAATCCCTACATTTATGGAAATAGAAAATGAAGAAACTTCCAAATATTAATGAATTTCTTTTCCTACATTCTTTCTGAAACAATTATGGACTTATTAAACAATTCACTCATTTAATAAGCAAATACAGTAGTAATTGCTGATCTAAGGCAGACATAGCTCACATATATGTTAAAAAAATTAACTTCAAGAAAAAAATTGTAAAACATGTTGCCAAATTTCCTGGGTAACACAAATAAGATTTCACATCACTGGCAGGTAAGAATTTGCTTGGTATTTACAACTTGAAATACTTTTGTTTCTGTCTTTGAATAGCTTATCATTCTATTTGATGTATATTTCATATCCTTAGAAATATTAGGTTTCTTGTTTTCCAGACTAAATGACTGACACTTTTTTAGCCTTTTCCTGTAGGCATATCTTCTAAATTTATTTATTTTTATACATTTTTTTTCCTCAGGTAGGAAAACATTGAAGTAATTCAATTTAGTTTCATCCATTCCTAGATATTGCTTAATGTTCCTCATGTTATTGGATTCATACTCTTGTATAGTATCCTATAAATTCTTAGATTTGTAGATTGGAGTTTGTAGAAACATGGACTTGTAATACCCATTATATTCACATATTAACTATCCTTCTGTGTTAATATGGAACATTTCATTTCCGACTCAATTTTTTTCACTGTTTTTTTTTAAACCATGCATTTAATGAAGAGCATAAAGGATACCAATCTGAAGTTTAAAGATCACTAGACGTTTCATGTTTATACCTGTGTGATCATCCCCCAGTTTTAGATAGTCAACATTTTTAGCATCCCCCAAATTTCCAAACCCTTTTTGTATCTTAAAGAAACTACCTGATTAGTTGACAGCATGCAGCTTGACTTCAGTGTTCACTACTGTACCTTTAGCATAAAGCTAGAATATGGGAGGTGTTCAATAAAAGATTTTTTGAAAAAAACAAAAAGAAAAATCTTTGCTTCATAATACTGAGAAAATTGTTTAGTTATTACAGTGTATTTTCTTAAAGATTTCATTCCACTTCAGAAGAGTAAAATGGCCAGTCACTAGAAACACCCACTAGAACACCTACTCCTGTTTGTTAGCAAGACAGAAAACCTCTTAGCTCAGGAAAGATATCTGAGGGATTGTTGGGGGTGGGGTTGAGGAGTCAGCTCAGGGTTACCTAAGCATGTTGAGTATGAGGCGAATTTGACCAGCACTCTCAATCCAAAAGTTTCCTAGACTCCTACCTTTCTCAACTCTTGAGCCTTTTCAATCAGTCTTGTTGACCTCCTAAATAAGTCTCAATTATTTCCATTTTTTTCTATCTCAGTTATCTCCACTATTGTCAAAACCAACATTAATTCTCACTGGGGCAATTATAGTCTCCTCCTAACTGATCTTACTGCTTCCTCTCTTATAAATTCCCAATCCATTTTCTGATATATTATGAATAAACTTTCAAAACCCCAAATCTCATCATGATGCTCTGTGTAAAACTTGTAGTGTTTCCTGTTGTTAATTTTTAAGATTTATATAAATGATAGCATACTCTATACATCTATTTTCATCTGGCTTGTTCCCAGTCAGCATGTTTTGGGATCCAACAGTTTTGATTGCTTATGGTTACATATTAAGATAAAGAGTATGAATTAAAAGGGCTTAAGAAAACCAGATGATACTGGTTCTCTCTGGAGAGGGATGGAGAGAGGGCAGTAGTACTGAAGGTGGTAAAGAAGACTCTTACTTTATTCATATTATGTAATTTTAAAAGCAAAAGTATATATATATTAAAATGTCAATTTCAACATAAAAGTTACTACTTCTGGACCAAAAAAATATGAAAAAGAGAGAGAGAAAGAGAGAGAGAGAATACACATACATACATATTCCTTCTTTATGCACTTCTGTATTTTTAAATTTTCTCAATTTTTCAGAAATGCCCTGGGGGACAGTGAAACCTAACTTAAATTGCTCTTAAAGATAAGGTATGTCTCATGCCCTAAAAGGCCCTAAATGAATCTCTGATTTTCTTTTGCACCACTCCAGTCATGCTTGACCTCTTTTGTTTCCTCAAATACACCATATTCTTTCTTAATCTATTTCCTTCATATATTCAATTCCTGTGCTTAGAAGACTTTGGGAAGCTCAAGAATATTTGTCTTACCCTATAGTGCTAATGAGAGAAAAAATAGGTACATTAACTTTGGAGTACAATTTACTGGGATGTGTGAAAATTAAAACTTTGAGTATTTTCTGACCCCAAATCTATTTCTTCACAGCAACCTTACAGAAACCTTCACACATTTGCAAGTGGAGTTATGTACAAGGATATTTATGGAAGTTTTGATTACAATAGCATAATTTAGAATCAACCAAATATATTAGAAAACTATAAGAATCATGGAATACTTTGCAACATCCAAAAAGAATAAGAGATCTCTGCGAACTTGAGTGAAAAGAACTTAAGGAATCTTTGCTGAGTGAAAATGAATGCTACAGAGTATTGTGCTTATTAACATATCATTTAAGTAAAAGAAAATGAAAAAGTAATATTACACAATTATTTGAAAAATTTGGATGTATGAAAAGAATATAAAGTTTAGGAAAGATTATATTAATAAGAGTGCCTCTGGGTGGTGTGGGAGACTGAAATGTGGAACATGGTCAAAATAACCTTTAGCTGTATTTGCAATGTTCCTGCTTTTACAGTAAAAATAGATCCATGTATTTTACTTAAATAATGAAAAATAAAGAAAATTCCCTCCAAAGAGAAATATGGATTATTATTCTATATATTCCTTCATCTTTAATATTCTCATTTTATATTCTTTGGTCTTTGAATTATGTTTTAAGAACCACCTTTCTAAGTTTCACCATTTTCCAGTAATTAACATGCATATTTTATAAAAATTATAAAGTTTTTTTCTTCTTTGAGTTATGTATGTATATGTGTATGTGTATATATGCTTATATATGTATATGTTAATATATATGTTTGTTAATTTGGAAACTCAAAAACAATGAAGAATTTTTAGAAGTCTATGGCATTATTTCAAAATACGCTGTAATTGAAATTGTTCAGTACAGAACTTAGGGATTTCAATCTCATTATTAAAGGGAATATTTCATCTTTTTGTTCTAATTCTCATTCGTGTTTTAACTAAATTATATATAACTCTAGTTTGTGTTCCAGCTAAAATCAGTATGATAAATCAGATGATATTATTTTAACTTGCATCTTACTTATATCTGTTATCTAAAGGTAGGCTCACTGAATAACTTTTTTTCTCTACACATTATTATTAGGTCATTAAATATTAAATGTTCAATTTTAACTCAAAAGTTTAATTTATTGTATCTGAAGCAAGAAGCAGTATAATTAATCAGCATATGTGCATAAACTATTGGCAAAGTTTTGCCATCTTAACAGTAGCTTGTTTATGAAAGCAGTGAAGAAGCCCAGAGAGGGAGTAGCAATGAAATCGCCAAAGGCATTTTCCACAGCTTGTTGAGAACTGAATATTTTTTCTTGCAAGAAGTGGTCCAAACCCTGAAAAAACTGGTAGTCAGTTGGTGCAAGGAATGATGAATACAGTGGATGACAGAATTTCCAAGTCCAGCTTGTGTAGTTTGAGCAGTGTTATTTGTGCAACATGTGGTCAAGCATTGTCTTGCAAGAGGATTGGCCTGTCTCTATTGACCAGTCTTGGCTGCTTAATTGCAAGCATCCTCATCATTTTGTCTAACTGGTTGCAGTAGACATCTGCTGTAATTGATGGACCAGGTTTCATGAAACTATAGTGGTTAATACCAGCGCTGGACCACCAAACAGACACCATTAGCTTTTTTTTTGATGAATATTCAGTTTTGGACTGTGTTTCAGCACTTCATCTTTATCCAGCCATTGTGCTGAATGCTTGTGATTGTCAAGAATAATCTATTTTTCATCATACATACCAATATGGTATAGAAATGGTTCGCCTTTATGTCGTGACAGCAAAGAAAGGCAAGCAGGTAGACAATTTCTCTTCTGATGCTCATTTAATTCATGTGGAACCCATCTATCCAGTTTCTTTATCTTGCCTGTTTGTTTCAAATGGTCCAATAGTGTTGGAATAGTAATGTCAAACCTTGCTGCTAATTCACATGTAGGTTGAGATGGATTCACTTCCACTACAGCTTTTGGTTCATCATTATCCATCTTGGTCTCAGGTCATCCACGTGGCTCATTTTCAAGATTGAAATCACCAGAATGGAACTTCTCAAACCATCAATGTACTGTGGGTTCATTAGCCACATCCTTTCCAAACACTTCATTGATGTTTTCAGCTGTCTGCACAGCATTGATTCCACAATAGAACTATATGCGAACATAACATGAATTTTTGAGTTACCCATGGTTTCACAAAAATTGCTCTAAAAAAAATTTGAAAGATAATCACAAGACAAACCATGCATTTGAAAGAATGAGGATGTGCCTTCACAATAAAAATAAAACAAGAAGTGTGAAAATGAAATGTCAGCGATATCAACTGTCAAACTTAGTACTTAAGGGAATTGGACATTTCATATTTAATAACAATATTTCTTCACTGAATTCTTCCCACCTCATATTACATAAATTGTTCAACATGTAAGATTAGCACAGAGGTCTATTTATAAAAGTTTGTTATAGCTATATTTAAAATTTCTGTGTATTGCTTATTGATAACTAAAATGCAGATTTGGATTGTTGAACCTTTATATAATGCTATGACATTAGTTTGACATTGGTTAATATTTTCACAATTTCTTATCACTTATGGAGAACTATTCAGTCTTAAAATCAGCATTAGATCAGCATAGGCTATATAGATATAATGTAGGATCTTATAAATCTAGCAGATCATTGATATTTTTATTGAAGCTTGAAATAATTTTGAAATCTTTGAAAAGTTCAAATAAATCCTGAATGCCTTTAGAAAATAGTTGATGTCTTCTTTTGTATTGAAAAATGAATTCAACTTTAACATAGCACATTCTAAAAATATTCATGCAGCTTTCATATGATTTATATTTTCTTTGAAGCCACCTTGCAAGTGTGTCACTCTAGTTCATTTTATACCAAAGATACTATGAGAAAGTGAGCATAGACTGTCTTATTATCTGTTTGATTTGTGTATCTTAGTACACGTCACAAGTTGAGAATACAGCAGAAATTTTTATTTTTTTTCAGTGGGAACCTCAAAAGAAATGATAAGAAGTGATAGCAGGAAAATATGCACTACCACAAGGAACAAAAGAGATTGGATTTTTTTCAGTTCTGTTGGGCAGTTTATGGATAGTATTTGTCACTGGAGTAATATGGCTCTTTTATGGTGTACCTGTTCTTCTGTGGAGCTCAAAGCAGTTTATGAGGATTCTCATTAATCCTTAAGCTTTGCTATAAGCTAAGTATTAGGCAGCTTTTGTTCTCACTTTATGGCCTGGAAAACTGCAGTTTAAGGAATGTCATTGTGTAGGCATTTGCAAAGTGTTTAGAAAACAGCCAGCAGGGTTAACTATAATGTGTGGACTATGACCAAGCAATACAAGTCAAAACTTTGTATGTAGATGTGTTCTGTGTGAACAAGTCAGGACTTCTTACCTTACTTATAGAGATTTTAGTAATAATTGTCTGATGAAGCCAAATACTAAATATAATTATTTAAAATATTCTGACTCTACTTTCAGGACAGTTTTCCTACTGAATCTGTGCTATTAATAAATATGACTCTTATTCTTCCACTCAGCCAGGATTGAAACGTTAATTGCTTATTCTGTTACCTCATTGCCACTACTTTGTTCAATGGGTTGCAAAGTCTTGACAATTTTCTTTTACAGGCTTTTCACTTGGATATTTACCTTTCTGTGTCCAGAAACATTCTAGCTTACAGATATATTATTTCTTGTTGAGAAACTGCAATAACTTCTAACAGTATTGACATCAGGATCTTAATTTTGGAATCTAAAAAGGCTTTCAGCCTACTTCTGTTGCTTACCAGCCATATGACTGAGCATCTCAAAGTTTCTACACTTTGGAGTTATTTCTATAAAATGGAGATAACAATAATTAGTTTGAAAAGTTGCAGCACCATATATAAAGTGTAGAAATGGAATGGAATGAGATAATATATGCCAAGTATTAAGCTCTGAGCCTGGCACAAATAGGATCTATTTTTCATTGTATTCTCTTTCCCAGTTTTGTTCTTTCTGCAAATCAGTCATATCAATATTTCTAAAATCCATTTTCATGGTACCAATTCTCTGCTTAAAACCTTATGAAAGTGCTCTAGTACTGATTTAATATTCTCCACACTTCTTAATCTAATATAGGAAACCCACCACAATGAGGACTCTATAATTCTAGTCTTAATCAACAACATATGTGATAATCTCCAGTTAACCTTGGCTATTTGCCACTTCCTTTTCATACCTTTATTTTTGTACCACAGCTCATTAATCATTTTGATTCTTTTGCCTGGAATCATCTCTCCTATAGTCATTTTCTTTTTAATTTGAAACATATATTACATGGAAAATCCTGTCAAAGCCAGAATCATTCTATACCAGATGTAGCTAATGAGGAGAGTTCTATTAATTGGTTTTTAGGACTCTAGCCACTACTTTAAAAGCACCTCTTATTTTTCTGCAAGGAAACAAGAAAACTTGCTTCATGGAACCAGGCTCTGACATGCTGAACACTGACCATTCATGGGACACTGTTGTGACACTTACTCATTAGCAATATATTTTTTACCTCAGTTCTTTTCAGATATCTGTTCTTTATTGGGTGTTGCTAGTCCCTTCAGGCCTGCTGAAGCCTCTTTGCCTTGTGGGTTCATTTCTTTCCCTGGTCAAGGACCTTGAAGTTTCTGGCCACTCTGTGCCCCTTTCATTAATTAAATAGTTCCAATCACGAAGCTGGGTGTTTTGGATTTTCATATTGTCTCTCAGCTCTTCTGCTTTGCTCCCTGATCCTTTCCCCAGTTGCCACAAAAATACAATTAAATAGAGTTGCCAGACAGATTCCGTTCTTGCTCTGGAATAACTTCTTGGGGTCTTTTTCTTTCCTTTTCTAGCTATTTAAGATCCCACTCATTTCCTACCTCTTCTAAGAAACACTCACATTATTGACTAAGAGTGACACAAAAGGGTCTTCAAATGAGCATCAGGTGTAATATAACATCATTGGGCTGTTACGAGGATGAACTGAAAATGCCAAAAAGAAAATTTAAACCAATGTAAATAATATTTCTTTTTTTCAAGCTCCATTATCATGGAAAAGCTTTTAAAATATGACTGTGCATGGTGCTGTTGGAAGTCCTACACACAGAAACTAACAAAGACACCATTCCTACCCTTTAAGAACACCCTAGCTTATTAACAGGACCGTTAGTACTCTACTCAGCATGGCTGTGTCTCACTGTTCCATCACAGCCTTTGCTGTGACTTCAAAAAAGACTTATTATTTAGCAAAATAACCTTTGAATACACTAAAAAAAATATTTCCTTAGTAAGGAAATAGGTAAAGTGTTACCTTAGACTTTTATCCTTGGTCTTTTTTGAGGGAGGGATGTGAATTTGGGTCCCCTTTCATAATGTACTTTGAGGAAACATAACCCAAAAAAAGTTACCAAATTACTTTCACCACATTATAGAGCTTTGCTTTAAGAAAATGCTCCTGTGTATAGATTTAGAGGAAGAATTAATGATATAATATTTCTGACTGAACTTCTGGGTACAGATACAGACACTTTTCAATGATGACTCTGTGGCTTATTAACAGAGGGAATTTTTTTCCATGGCAAGTATTTAAAAATATCCATTTTTTTAAGTATATCTTCTTTCAATACATACCATTTCTACAGCAAGAAACTATATAGTGGTATTTTTCGGGTCACAATTCTATGTATGATTAATAGTAAAAATAATTTTAGTAATATGACAAGAAAAATGATAAACGAGGAAGAGAATTAATTAAAGTCTTTCATATTCCCCATTCGAAACATGAGGGACATTTCTGTAACAACAGTAGGACATTCACCTTGAATTTAGATATAAGCATGTAAATATAGAATGCCTCTGTAATATCAGGATGCAAAGATGTCTGCTAAATTAATGTCAAGAATACATTGTACACATGATGAGTTTAAGGCCCCAAAAGAAGTGAAAAACTATCCCAGAGTCACTTCCTAGAGGCAAAGTCCAGGTATTGATCTCTGAACTCTAGGCCAGTGTCCATTTCTTGTGCCAATGTGTTCAACAGAAAATACACAAGAAACTATGAAGAGCTGAGAAATATTTCATATGTGATAGCTCATTTATCCTAACATCTATATCAGGGAAGCAAGGGTTAATTATTTTCTACTTTTATTACCTAAAAAATAAGTAAATCCAGAAATAAAGTATTGGTCTTCTGTCTGTTCATTTGATCAGTCTCATAAAATAATGCAATGTGTTCTCATAACAATCTGGTATGAAGAATTTTATTGTAAATTAATGGTTGCATACTTTTACAACAAAAATAAAAACAAAAACAAAACACATCCACACAGTTTATTTGCTGTCTTTTAAAAAATGCAAGCTACACTTTTTTTAAAACTAGAAATTTTGCAAATCATTCCAACGTTTATACCCTTCAAGTTTGAGATGGAAAGCTTCTCAGGGGAATGCCTCTGAAGAGGATCACTTTGCTTATATTACATGTAATGTGCAGATGGCCAATTATTCCAGTTATGAATCTAGACTACTTCCCTCGAAGTAAAAATCAAACTAGATATTTTATCTGCCTTTCAGTTTGTTTTTCCTTATGATATAGTTTATGGTTGTCTCCAAATGTTCATGTTTTTGGAATGCTTTAGGGAATGAAATAGTCCCAGAGTACACAAATGATGAAAATAAAAGACTAGAGACTTTAGAATTATATGTAGTAGGAAATCAGTTCTCATATATCCAATTATTCCTCTGAAATAGAATTAAGAAAACATTTGTCAATATCTGAATACTACCATTGCTATTATAAATCAAAATTGTCACTTAAAATGACAAATGTATTAATATAAACTCGGAGATAAAACCCTACACCAAAGAAATTTCCTGTTTCTTAAGTAGAAAGAATTAGTCTACACGACATCTTTAGAAAACGTATTGTTAATGATTACCATGCTCTACCTGAAAACACAGGATAAAGCTTTGTTTTGAAGTAACTATGTCAATATGTGCTAAAGTAATGGAAACCATTTAAAGTATGTATGAAAATATATATGCTCCTAATTCTGTAAATAATATTAATAATCAGTTCAATTATAGGACAAACCAGATTTCAAGTAACATATAAAGTAAGTACTATTTTTATGTCCTGTATAATGGCCAAAATCCAGCATAGTATCTTGCTTAACTGCACATTAATCAAAACTTTTTAATGCTGGGAGGCCGAGGTGAGAGGATTGCTTAAGGTTGGGAGTTCAAGATCAGCTTGAGTAAGAGCAAGACCTCATCTCTACTAAAAACAGAAAAAATTAGCTGGGCATGGTTGTGCATACCTGTAGTCCCAGCTACTTGGGAGACTGAGGCAGGAGGATCACCTGAGCCCAGGAGTTTGAGGTTACAGTGAGCTATGATGATGCCACTGCACTGTAGTGGGGCGGCAGAGCAAGACCCTGTCTCAAAAAAAAAATAAAAGGAAGAAAGAAAGAAAGAAACTTTTTCATGTAACAGTAAAAATTCTTTCATTGAATATTTATATAGTGTGGAACAAATTCCAAGGCTGCAGAGGCACAATTTTGCACATATTTAAGCATATTTGGTTGCAGGAAGAGAATGATAGTAATTCATATATTATGGTCCTTTGTCCCCAAATAATTTCACTTTACCAATATAAATCTTCAGTCTTTATCTATAAACATAAGAGAAAGATATTTTTAATCATGGGGAAAGTTGTATAACTCTTTTTAAGCCTGTGTCATGTTCATAATCAATATCTATGAATGAATTAATTGGAAAGGGAAAGCCCAAGTTAATATTCACAAAGATTTTTCCTGTGTTCTACTTGTTTCAAATAAAACTATACTCTGCACATCCTTTTGATATTGGAATACACATTTATTTTGCTTTGGAAATGAGTATGTTACTTTCTACTCCCTTTAATGTAGATGTAAATATGACTTATTTAGAACACATTAGTTAAGCACAAAAATGTTATGATATTTACTAGAGAACATGGCAGAATGCTTTTGCTTAAGAGTGGACCAATGAAATGAGAAGATGTGACCATCTCTGTCTTCATTTTTATTATTTTGTGATTTTAAATTTTATATCATAAGTCATGGGTTTTAGGCTTATGATTAGACAGAGCAAAACTATTCGTTTAATCATTGGTATATTCATTCATCAAAAAAATTTGACTGAGCCCCTACATTTTACTCTGAGAAGAATGAACAGCACAAAGTGTGTTTAAGTGTTAAGTTTTCATTTTGAATAGTAACCTAAACAACACTGCTGTCTTTGACTAGCTTAGTGGAAGATGGTGATATTTATTAATACAACCAATAGGCTATAAGACACTGCTATAATAAAGGATCAGCTGTATTCACAAGGACAACAAAATGACTAGCCAATTTAGTGTACTGGTCATTTCAGGAAAATAACTGTAAATTTAGTGGACTAGAATAAAAATGAAAAAATATTTGTGTCAGTTATTTAATGGTTTGATTTCTGTCAAAGTGGCAGTCCCCTTGAGAAAGTCAAGTCAAATATTCTGGGATAATATCATTGCTATCAATTTGCTCATTTGATATTTGAGTCTTTTTCATAAAAGTGCAGGACAAAATGTATTTTAAAATATCTGCTTTTTCAGCTCTCTGATTGTTTGGTTCTCCAGTAATTGGGCAGTATTTACACTTTTAGTTTGTCAGTCTTTTATAGTAATGAGTTATAATAGTTGAAAATGAAAAAAATAAATCAGTTAGTTTTTGTAATATATATTCAGGACTGAAATAAAGTATTATACATTCAACCTTTATCTTTTAATCACAAAATTTATTTTTGAGGAAAGGAGAAAAAAACAAAACAAAATGTTCTCAGTCCATTTTATCCTTGTTATTTAGAAATAGCTTGTGAGCAGAGGGGTTACCTATTTTGAAGGGGTCTCTCTGAGAGAACTATTGATTTGAAGTTTATTGATTCAGTTAAAGGTTTGTCATTTTTAATTTTGGAGAAGGTGAACAAACGCAGTTTTGATATTTTTGTCCCACTTCTTATATCTTTACTGCTGTGAAAATTATGTAAATTGTGCTGGAAAAATATACAGGCGGCCTTCCATACACATGAATTCCATATCCATGGATTCAACTAACTGTGGATCAGAAATATTCAGAAAAAAAAATTCCACAAACTTCCATAAAGTAAAACTGGAATGTGCCCTGCAACAAGTACTATGTTGAATCTATGCAAATGAAATGATGTGTAGACATTATATTAGGTATTATAAGTAATCTAGAGATGATTTAAAGGATACAGGAGGATGTGTGTAGGTTATGTGCAAATACTAGGCCATTTTATATAAGGAACACGAATCTACACATGAGTGTGTGGAGATTTTGTTATTTGTGGGAGCTCCTGGAACCATTCTCCAGCAGACAGAGAGAGAGACGACTGCATAATGATTTATGCCAGTTCTTATGTAACATATACATGAATGACCTGGGGATCTTGTTAGACCACAGGTGCTGATTCAGAAGGTCTGAGGTAGGGCCTACGATTCTGCATTTCTAATGGGTTCCTAGATCATGTACTTGCCACTTATTCAAGGACTGCACGTTAAATAGGAAGGATCTATGATTTATGCTTACATTGAGTAGCAAGGATCTCATGTTTACAGACACACACACACACACACACACACACACAGAGTCAGATGTAGAGGGTTGAGTTATATGTACCCCTAAATTCGGAAGTTGTACTATTCCCCTCAACTCTGGCACACCATCATTAATCCACACAAGGCCCTTCTTTTATTTAACCTGGACATTCTTTACCTTATCTAACCTGTTAGTGCCTTAACCCTGAGGCTACCAGTATCTGAGATTTCTATTCAATGAAGGTTTCTCTTCCCCAGTACTATTTTAGGTAATTGGCACTTGTATACACTGACTTTTCAATTGCCTTTAAAAATATTCTGTCTTATCACAAAATGAATTAATTAAAAAGTGCTGGCAATTAATAGAGCATTCATATTTTATTTATATACATAACCAGATGTGATTGAAATGGGCAACAATTTGACAAAGCATAATGTAAAATTAAGTATGCACAATTAGAAAGCATTATCCTTATTTTTAACTTCATTTCTTCTAAATTTTATCCACTGTAATTCAGGCTCTAGGTCTCTGAGCTACTATACTATTTTTATTTCAGTAACATAGCATAAGGAAGATCCTTTAGTGTCACCTTAGTCATTCAAGAATAGTAGAGGGAATAACAATATTATCATAGTGAAATTATTTGTTACGCTTTAAACAGTGAGTCAATGATAGAAATAGTCTTAAGACTCTGTGTATCCAATTTCCTCATTATACTGTATGTATGTGGCATTATACCTGGGATTGAACTATTGATGTAATAAATCTATTTGAGTCTTTATCTGGATTCCAAAGAGTACATAAAATGAAGAGAGAATTAGCTATCTACTAAAATAAAAGTTGGTGTCAATCAGTCTTTATTGAACATAAACAATGTACAGGACAGGATATAAATGCTGCAGCAATCTAAAAGTTAGAATGCTAAAACGTAATGTCACAGTCTTTTCTGTATGGTATACTTTGTAATCAAGGCACATAATCCACCCAATTTCCATCTCATATCTAATAGATTCCTATAATTCATAAATGTGCTTTATAATATCACTGAATAAAAATGGTACACGTGTTTGGTTTTATTCAAAGCCTCTTTTAATAATGTAAGAAAATGAAATTCTTTGCTCAGCTCTTTTTCAATTGATGGGTTTAAAAAAAAAAACAAACAACAAAAAACCCCCACTTCTGTCTATAATTTAATCTTTGTGTCCTGTAAAGTCCTGCTTTTAGTATCTGCTCTCAGAAGTGAACTGTTTGTCAAATTTCCATTAAGCTGAAGGTGAAAAATTAATGAACCACTTACTTCAGATATTTCAAAACTAAACTAATGCAAGTCTGTTAGTCATGCAGCACAAAAAATCAAAGATTTGGGTATGTTCAATTATGGTTTAAGGTTCACTCATATTTAACTATTAAATGCATTGTTTCATATGCTTTATAGAGCATTCTAGAGATAAAAATGAAATATCATTATTGATTTTTTATTAACAGATAAATACACTTTAAAAATGATTTTATTTATTGAAATACTGTTTTTAATCTACAAAAGATAATTTTAGAGCAAGGTTAATCAGTGAATTGATGGAGATAGATGGGTTTTGAAAGTTCATTTAATATATCTTCTGGGGAGGGTAGTAGTTAGCTGGGGAGAAGGCATAATTGTTTAGCAAACATAGAATTATAACTTACACCTCAGTTGTACCCTTGCTCCATTTTGTTGGCATTCAGAAAACCAGTAAGATAGAGGCATTGGGAGAATTTTTCAAACAATTGTTGATTCTTTTTGTTTTTCCCTTAATTATTGAGCTCCTGTTATGTTTCTGACAATGAGCTAGGCATTGTGTAACCTGTAATGATATAGATGACTTGGTCCTTGTCTTTGAAGAATTTAGAGTTTAGAGGGGGAAAACAAAGTGCTTTCACACAGTGAGAATGTTAATTAAAAGTGGCAATCATTGCAAAAAGGGTGCAGGTATATCCCATAGAGCTGAGAGTGTCAGAGAAAGCTTCATGTACAAAGTGACTTATGTGTTGGGCTTTGAAGGAAGTGAATACTTTAGACGTGATATATGAGAAGAGCAAGCAAAGTGGAAGGAATGGCTTAGGCAAAAACATGGAGGATGTAAATCAGAGTATGTAGGAGGACAGCTTAAGTTTTAGCATATAATGTATGAGGAAGAATGATAGGAAATAATGTTGGAAATTCAAGGTTTGAGAATGTGAAAGGCCTTAATGACAAGCTAAAGAGTTAATTAGTTGAATTGGGAGGAGGTGAAATCATACAGCATTTTAAGAAGTTTCACTTTATACTGGAGATGTGTTAGTACCCAACATTCATGAAACCTTCAGAGTAACAGACTACACATTGTACATCAATATTATTTCATTTTCCCATGCACACTAAAAGCTCCAAAGGTAATGACTGAGGGAGAAAATACATGCTGGGCAAAGCAGATGGTCATCCCATGGCTTCCCAGCTAGTGTGCCCAGGCATTGTCTGTGCTTTCAGATGTGAATCACTCCTGGATCAGTAGGAGATGGGACTGGTCACTTTTGGCTAAGAGCAGCCCCACTGTGGTCTGCGGAAAATTTTCTTCAGTTTCTACCAGCAGACTATATGACTATTACCATCCTCTATGTGGGCATGTCTATCACCTGTGCAGTCTCACAGAGCCCCCTCTCATAAAGACTCCACACTTGATTTAATGCTGTGCTATTGCTATATTGAAATTTCATACTTTTTGAACAAGACCTCCACATTGTCATTTAGCTCTGAGCCCTGCAAATCATATAGCCAGTCTTGGTACCACGACATGAAAATGGTTGGGAAACAATGAACTACAATGTAGTCAGAACGCACTGTCATATATATCTATATAAAGATACAAAATTATCTCTATAATTCATTATGAAATTATGGTACCAACACTGTGTTTATATAACAAAACAGATTCTAAGCTTAAATCTTTATTATTTTTTCTTCAAGGCCATGACTTCCATGGCTGCCACAGGCCTAAGCTAAATATAATTTTATAGTCTTATGGTTTTCCAGATGATAAATTAAGGAAACACTTCTGTAACATATTTTCTCATTATAATCTGCCTCCTGTAGCCTGGGCACTAGCATCACTGAGCTCTGCAACCCCTGAGGTCCTATCAAATTAAATTCTAAGAAAACCATTAGCAATTATTTTCCCTAATAAAAATTCTGAAAAATATAGCACTGCATTTGAAAACATTATTGGCTGTCTGATAGGATCATTCCATTGTGTATTTCCTTTTCTGAGTCAGTAAAAATATATAAACTGAGTAAGTACCTTTTTAGTTATTTCCTTAAGCACAGTTTAGTGTATTCTCTCCATCCTCTTTACTCGATGAATACTTGTGTATTTTTCTTTTACTTGTTTTATCGTAATTGTTTTCTCTCCTTATTCCTATTTAATTTTTGTTTTTCAAAGTTATAGATGAATGTAGTTCATTTAAATAGTCAAATATTTAAATGAGGCTTAATTTATACAAATGTCACCTTCTCCCACCTGTCTCTATATCTCCACTTCTCTCTCTTTATCTCTCCAGGACAAACAATTGATTTTAACATCTTTAGTTGTTATCTACTTTTTTATATTTACCTCCCTGTCACTCAGTAACATGTTTGAGTTTACTTCACCATTTTTCAGTTTTATCCATTATATTGACTTACCATTCTAAAAGGTAAAGATTTAACTTTCACAAGTCTATGTATACCACTGCCTGATTTATGCCCTTTTTTCCTAAACAAATCAATTTTTTGTTAAATCAGCAGTCATTATTTATATTCTTATGATTATGTAAATATTCACATCGTTTGATGATTACATTTATTTCTTGCACAATTTTGATCCCTTTACACTACTAATTGTTTCACTTTATAAATTTCTGTGTATCTAGAAACTCTGCAGGTCCTAACTCTCTGATCTTACTGTAAATATTTTCTCAATATATTAGCATGCATCTGACATTCTATGAATTTTGTCCTCCTGGAGACCATCCTCCTGAGCCTGCTGACCTCCTGCTTCCACCCTCACTAGTCTGCTGCACAGGAGCCACCCTAGGACTGCCCTTGGCTGAGATCTGCTACTTAACAATGGCAAGATTAAGTTGATGTGAAGTTCTGTATATGGGTGGGATTTATTAACTGATGGATTTTCACGTAAGATGTCTTGAGTGAAGTGTTTTATTGATAGACCTGATTGTAGGTAATTTTAGATATTTTTCTATTGACCTCATCATATCTGCTGCCAGTGAATCTTCAATTGCCCTACCTGCAGGAAGGATTCTGGGCACCAGGAGAGTAAAACATCTGCAGAGTGTTGGCACTCATAACACCATCCTGTTCTAAGTATATGTTTCTGTGCATCTGGTATCTCCCTGTTCAGTGGCTCACTTTAAGTTTTCTGCTGGAATGAGGAAGGAACAGGCACCCACATTGTCTGGGTGTAGGGTTCAGGAGGACAGACCCCTTCACAATCAGAATTTCCTCAAATCCTCCTGTTCCCAACCTCATCTTCCGCCCCCACTTTAATAGGTAGTGGTATTGACAATTCCTATGCCTTCCTGGGTTCTGTCATACAAACTGTGTTGCTTTGCGGCTTCTCCACTGTGGACTTAGGTTTTGGTCTCCTCAGTTCTAGTAAATCATCTGAAATTTACTTACCTGCTTTCCAAGTTCTAGAATCTTTATTATTGTCTATCTCTTGGCCCCCGTGAATTTTTTTTTTTTTATTCCTTTGTTGTCATTTTAGTGAAGTTTTATGGGACAATGAAGGTAAGTGGATGTGTACAATCTGCAATCTTTAACTAGGCTATACAATTGTATTTGGACTAAATTTTTATGAAGTACCTCAAATCATTTTTAATAAATAGGGTACAACTAAGAAGCAAATAAATGAATGAGTATAAACTTGCCATTCATAATTTAAATACTTATTACGGAGAACTTCTCTTCCACTGTTTTAAATCTCTATTTAACGATTCTCTCGCTTTCACTTTTGAATACAGATGGAAGCTTTAGACAAAGCCGATCGAACCTCACCTCTCTGTTAGTGCAGCCCGTCTCTGCATCCCTCGTGGCAACACTGATCTCTTCAGCGAAAGCTAGAACCAAAAATGATGTCTGTAGCCCTCTAGAACTTCCAAATAATGGTAAAGTATTTAATGTCTTCCTATATGTATTACAGTTTTTGAAAAGACCATGATCATTTTTAATCTTTCAAACTGACAATACTTAAAATTATTCTTTTCAAAATCATTGACTTTTGATGAGGTGAGCATTTAATATCTTCTATGGCTCTTTAATGACATTTTTGGAAAGAAATTTTGATAAAGACTGAAAGCTGACCAAACAAGAGATTAAAAAAAGAAAAAAAAGCATTTTGAACTGCTACAAAGAAAAGTAGCTTTACAAATAAAGCATTTTGTACATTCATGAAAATCTGCTTAACACGGCTTCCTGGTTTCAGCTTCAGTAGTCTCGTTGCCTGCCAAGATTCAGTGGATAGCAGACAGCTATCTGGGGTATGAAGTCTTTTAGTATAAAGCATTAAAGCCTAATTCCTGCAATTGACTAAAAAATCCCTCTGTCTATACGCATCATCGCCCGAGAGATGCTTCTCGTACTGCGGCACAGTTTGTCAGGCCCTGTTGGACCACATAAGATCAAACTGGGGTAGTTAAGCTACCTGTGGTGGGATGAAAGCCACAGGATGCATCTTATTCCTGCCTCCGGCCTCGGCATTAGAGTTCTAAAGCAAAGACTCTACGTTTTGTTAAATTTGTATCTAGTTGCTATGAACTACAACTCAAGGGCTCTGTTTTTTTGTGTTGAGACTTGAGGGCTCAACTATAGTGTTTTATCTCATCTGTTTTTCTCCTGACAACAAAAGCATACCAAAAAATATATATATATATATTCTGAAGAAGTCTTTTAAAAAATCTGAATACATTCAGGATTGCTCTGTTAGGAACATATGTTTTTCAGAATCCTGTAGACTGGGAGCCTCCTAAACAGATTAACAATTGAACAATGTGGGAAATGTAGAGAACAATGATAAGCCAGCATCCTCAAAGCAGGAACGAAGAGGCCCTTGAGCAGTCTTTTGCTTTATTTTGCTTTTTTTTCTGTCATTTATTCTGAGCCCCATAAATTGATTATGGGCTCTATTTTTTAAAATATGTAAACAACATCACAGTATTACTTTAGTTATAAGAAAGCACTGGACTTGTAAAAGACCAGATTTAAGCCCAAATTTAATCAATTAATTTGTTCAATACATATTCATAGCCCCTAATGCATTCCAGTCGCTGTCCTACCCTCAGCGAGCTGATAGTCTCCATGCTAGCTCCATAGCCACTCATATGTCACCCGCCCACTGGAAGCCTCTATTTCTGCATCTATAAAAGATAACTATCCCTCTGTCATCTCAAGAAGTTGTATCGGTACTTTTGTGTACTGTACAATGTTACATGAACATTAACGAGTATCTTCCTTGTCAAATAACCATGTCAATATCCTTCCCTATATGCACAATAATGTCTTACGAAAGCAAAATGACACTCTCTAGGTATATGTCCATAAAAAATTAACAACATATATGAGATCTAGATGAAAAGTTGCAATATGTGCTGAAACCTCTTTGCAACTCCCCTGTTAAAGAAGCAATGAAATAGGCTTACTTTCTAAGGAATTATATGCTATATCAGGTTTTTCTCATGAATATAGTATTATTGTTTTAGAAAAATTCAAACAGAAACATTTAAATTACTAAAAAGACATTTCATGTTATAACCAGTATAAGTTCTTTATTTTAAAAAATACAGACTATTACAGTTAGATTTTCCACATATTAATTGTCTCAGTGAGTAGTCAAACAAATCTCAAATGTAGGGTAATGACCCTTTACCCCAATGTTTTGGACAGTAATGCTTATGATTCACTTATAATAATTGACTTTTAAGTTTTCTCAAAAACACTTAGAACATGCATTAGTTGCTCACAATGATGTATATCAGGATAGAAAGTGAAAAGGATACTGAACAAGGTGGTGTACTTTCAATCATAAGAGCAACACTGATAGTTTATGGATTAAAAAATTCAAAGCATATTATAATTATATCTTATTGTTGAATTTTCTTAGTCCTGAGCTTTAGTGTCTTTACCCAACAAGTTTGGACAAGAGTACATTAAGAATAAATGTGCAAATCAATTAATTACTTATCTTACTCATTTAACCCTCTATATATACACTGAATCAGAATTCTCTAAAATGTAGAGGAATTTGGCTACTAAAAGTTCAGAGACTACATTTAACACCTGTAGTGTTAAAGACAGTCATGGCTCAAAGTTCAGAAATCAAATCTTGGTAATGTTTGGTCAGACTTGAATCATCCTTGAACCAATCATCATAATATGGTTGATGTGATATGCCAATAGGTTTGAGCCAATCAGGAACTACTTGTAGAGCTTGGGATCTGGTCAAACCTACTCATAAAATATTGCTGAGAAATGTTAGCAACAGTTCAAAAAGGGGAAGGGATAAGTGGATGTTGTGAAAGCAAATGTAGTTCAAGGATGATCTAAGTCTGGCCTAGCAGGAAAAAAACTCAAGTTTTAAACTTCGAGCAATGACTTTCCTTAACACTAGAGGTAAACAAGAAAGCATGTGGCTCTGGGACCTTTTAATAGTCATCCTGGGACCATGAGACTATTTCCTACCTGACAATGAAGCCAACACAGGAAGCATTAGGTGAGTAAAGGGGAGAGATAGAGGTACATACAGAGAGAGAGAGCAAGAGAGAAAGAGAGACCCCTGTCCACATCATTTGAGCCCTAAATAAAGCCTTTTCTGAAGCCAGATCTATTGAACTGTCCATGTATGAGCCAATATATTGCTTCTTTTGTTTCAGCCAATTTATGTTTGGTTTTCAGTTACTTGTAATCAAAAGCTATTTAACTTCTAAACTAAACAAAGGAATTAAATGTCTGCATTTATGAAATAGGGTAAGCAAAGTAAAGTGACAAGAAGAGCATTTATAAGGAGACCCCTGAGAAAACTAAGAAAATTGTATGGGGAAGGGAAAAAGAATCAGGAGAAGAGGACTTAGCTAAATAAATACTAATAGATTGTTCACGCTGATTAGTTAGTTGAATACTAACTCCATTTCATTTCTAATGGTCTTCTTCTTTATAGGTCTTACCCATTGATCCAAGGTAATATCAATCTTTGTCGTTGAGGTTCAATCAAAACATAGAAATCTGAATTTTCAAATATCAAGCTAAGCCTGTGGTTAAAATTTACAAATATGGTAGGGAAAAAGGAGAGGAGAAAAAGTAAAAGCCATTAATATAATTTAGGGTGAAAAATATAAATGAATCAAGTTAAGAAGAAACATTTTAATATGTCTGATGAATTACTTATTTTGAAAAAAATTGACTGTTTCTGTTTCACAAAACTTATCATCAGTGATGATAAGTTCATGTGTAAGTAAACTTGGAATATGTTTCTTTAAATAGATATGCTGTATATTTTTTATTATATCCTTATTCAAAAATCTATATATTCTTGGAAGAAAATTAGTTTTATTGGAATAGTATAATATCCAACTGATAATCTTATTTATAATTTTCACATATTTCAACTGTATTGTGAAGATCTATCTTTCTAATTTTTAGTAGCTGCTTATAACAATGCATTATTAGCATTTCTTGAGTAGAGATTTAAAAACATGCATTGAACATATTATTATTCACAGTGTGGTAATATAAAATTTATTTAAAACTAGTTCATTTTAGCTTCCTAGTAAATATACATTAATAAAAAATGTTAGGACAGTTGAATTCAACATTATGTTTTGTTGCAGATGAAGCTATCAATCTGTTTAGCCACAAAGTTGCTACATGTGAGAAGATCCAGGAGTACATTATGCTATTATGGTCACATAATATCTTGAGATTATCTCTATCTATCTATCTGCCTGCCTGTCTGTCTATGTATCTGTCTACCTCCCTATCTTTCTCAGTAGACAATGGAGTGGTGTGGATCAGATACGACTTAGCTTCCTTTAAGTCTCAATGTAACAAGTGATAAACCTTTTTGGCCATAGCAAAGGAATTTTTTAGCAGGCCTAAAAAATAATTAAAAACTGCAAATTTGTTTTAGAGCAAGATGGGTTTTAATAACTTTCAGCCACCAACATCAGGGAAATGTCCAGAAAAAAATGAGGAAATTTTGAATTTGTGCAGACAACTTATATATGGCATGCATATAGATTTGGTAACTACTCTTTTTCTGAAAAAAATCAGTGAGCTAGAACACTTTAGACAAGACTAACACATGTGCTAACAAATGCAAGCTATGTGTTAAGAGTTACTATACCGTGCAATGATGACACCTCAATTTTATGGCTCTTCAAGCAGCCAGTTACACAGTGAACCTAGGAGTCTGAGCTGGAAGCTGATAACAGAGTAATCTGTAGAACTAAAGATCAGCATTCATGAGCTGCCAGTCTGAAGTCCTTGGACAAAAGGGAAAAGAGCTTCAGAATTCACTTTGAAGGACTGTTCATCAAGGATTTTAAGCAGAGTGAACATAGGTGGGAAATCTATTGTCCAAAGTCCACAGAAAGTAGAGTCAATTCTCTGTTTCCTGGGGAGTGCAGATTGGGCTTACTCAGGGTGACACAGATCTGTCATTCATCCAGAACTTCTCAAGTTTCCAGCTTTCTGTCTCAACAGTTTGATTTTAGAAAAGATTCAGCTTAGATTTGGCTTAGAGGTTTTGTTTGTTTGCTAAAAGACCTAAAGGCAACCTTAGATGTACACTTTTAAGCAAAATTACTTTAACAAGTGTTTTCTCATTTTTGAATGTTTCTCATCAATTTTTTTAGCTTTTTATATTCTTATATTGCTTTTCAAGTACCTGTCACTCCTTATAAATTAAAGAAAATGCAGCTAAACTTTGGAGTTTATATGTGATAAAATCCATTAGAGCATACCCTATGTTTATATTTTTATGATCTATTTTTCACCATGGGCCAACTTTGTCATTTACTAACCAAAAAACTGCCGGAGATTCCTCAATGCCTTGCTGGTTCTATATCCTGCTATTCCCTCCATGTATCCAGTATTTTTTCCCTATGATTCTATTCAATATTATCCAACTATGACTTGCATATCTGTGTCTCTAAGTCCTAAAGGCCCAGTATCCTCTAAATTCTTTAAGCTCACTGCAAATTCCTTCTCCTCCATAAAAATCCATTTAGAATTCTACTCAGGTTGGAAGTAGTCTCTCTTTCTGACTCTCTCTGCCATGCTACTTGTTATTATGATGTGATGTTCTTCTCAAGTAGAGCATGAACAACTTGGATTTTCATTAGAATATGTTGTTTCCTCTATATTTCTATGTGATTTCAATTTCTGATATCTTCCTTATGGTCCAGGGTATGATCTGTGGTCCATGAGCATTTAAAAAGCATATGTGATATATAGTTGTCCATTCTATGTGTGTTCATTTAGACTAAGTTTTTTATTAAGGTTGTTCGAATATTCTACATCTTATTAGTGTTAAAATTTCCCAATGTGAGTATGATTTGTCCAGTTTACTTTTCAGTTCTGTTCACTTTTTTTAATTTCAAAATATCAAGGGGGTACAAATATTTTTGTTACATGGATACCTTGTGTAATTCTGAAGCCAGGATTTTTGTTCTGCCCATGGCCAAACTAGTGTTCATTGTACCCAGTAAGCGAGTTTTTATCCCTAAACTCCCTTCCAACCTTCCCCTCTTTTTGGTTTCCAATGTCCTTTATATCTCTTTGTGCCCATGTGTACCCATTTTTTAGCTCCCACTTATTAGTGAGAACATATGGTGTTTGATTTTCCATTCCTGATATACTTCACTTAGGATAATGGTCTCCATTTCCATCCACGTTGCTTCAAACAACATTATTTCATTCTTTTTTTTTAATGGCTGAATAGCACTCCATGGGATATGTATACACAACACATTTTTTTTATCCACTGGTGAATTGATGGGCGGCACTTAGGTTGATTCCGCATCTTTGGAATTGTGAATTGTGCTTCAATAAACATTAGAATGAAGGTGTCTTTTTTTGTAAAATGACTTCTTTTCCTTAGGGTAGATACCCAGCAGTGGGAATGCTGGATTGAATGGTAGGTCTACATATATTTCTTCGAGGAATCTTCATACTGGTTTCCATAGCGATTGTACTTATTTGCAGCCCCACCAACAGTGTATAAGCAGGGTGCTTCTAGTGTGCCATCATGGTCCCCACCTCTCAGATTTTGCTTTATATATTTTCAGATCATTTTTTACGTGTTTATAAATTCAAATACATCATATCTTCCTGGTTAGCTCAATCATTTATATGAAGTGATATTCTTTATGTCTAGTAATGCTTATCTTAATTTTTATTTGGCCTGATATTAATTTAGCTACTCTAGCTTTTTTTTCATTAGTATCGTTATGCTATATCTTCCTTGCTCTCAACCTTCCTGTATTGTTCTCTTTTATATATGTACCATTAGTAGAAAATAATTTGCATTTTAAATACAATATGATCATCTTTTAACTAGAACATTTGGCCCATTACATTTAATGTGATTATTATGTATTTATGCTGATATTTTTCATCTTAGTGTTTCCGCTGGGTGCTACATATTATGTGTTCCCCATTCTTAATTTTACTCTTTAGATTTAGATTTTTTGTCATATTTTTCTCCTCTACTCCTTAGAAGTTATAAATTTTTTGTTTGTATTCTTTTGGAGTTATTCTAGATATTCCAATTTCTTAGGGATCCCCTGCTCTTGTTCTGCTTAATGCCAGGAAACTCTCTTTGCAGTCTCTTGGAAGAGAATGGGAGTGAAGTCTCTTAGAATTCCTACTTTATAGAGGAAGAGTCCTTTTATGGAACCACATTCTTTCCAATTTGGGCAGGCTAAGGACTTTGTCTTCTGACCTTTGAATTACATGAGGCCATAAAGATTAACAGATTCTCCAACTTCGGAAAATATCCTCAGTTTGAAAACACACTTACTGTTTTACTTATCTGGGTTCCCACCACAACTTAAATTTTGACCTAGTAATTCCTTAATTTTTTGCTAGTTCTTAGATGCTGTTCACAAGATTTGTTTTGCATTAACAACTACCTCTAAACCAGGGGTAGAAATTGTTACTACCTGTAAACCTGAAGGGGCAAGAAGAGAGAGTAATTACAGGAACTGGCAAGTATTTTAGCTGTGAGGGAGAAGCTATGGCTGTCAGTCAAGAAGGATAGTCAATGTCAGGAAATAAATAGCCAGGGAGAGTGACAGAGAATAAATACTTCAATCCTTCACTTACACAACCTGCTGGTTACTAGTTGATACCTTCCATTGGCTAAACTTAACTTAAGGCCAAAGAATAAAAGAGCCACGTAGATGAAGTCCATAGAGGTCCTTCTGGGGCAGAGATGGGTGAAAAGTGGAAAATAGATCTGAATGGACAAATGAAAAATATGCAGTGCAGATAATGTTACAGGTGATAAGTCTGCTGACTAATTTCATGATTTGTGATTTGCGGAAGAGTTTGGTAAAAAAAAAAAAATGAGGAAATCAATTGCCAGTTTTCACCCTTACCAGTGATACAAAGAGGAAAAGTTATTTTTTCTGGGATTCATATTCATCAAAATATCTTTCTATTTAGATAATTTTACTAATTAAAAAGAATAAAATTTAATTAAACTTTACTTGTTTTTCCAAATATATGCAAGCTCACATGAGTACATGCACATATAGATGTGAATTTGTGTGTGTTTGTATTCGAGAGGCAGGGGATAGCTACTATTGCCTTGAAAGTGTACAAGTTATAATGGCATAGACTCTAGAAGCAGTTCATACCAGATTTGCAGGCAAACAGTTGGCATTTATGAAAGGCATTAGCAGATTCCAGAGTCCTAATCATCATAACTGTGATCCTAAAGCAGATTCTAGTCCCCATGAGGTGTAGAAAAATTAGAGGAAAAAAACTACTTAAACCAACTCTATAGAATTAACTAAGTCAAAAATGAAAACAGAGAATTAAAAGGAATGAACAAAGCCTACAAGAAATATGGGATTATTTAAAACAGCCAAATATAAGAATCATAGGCATCCCTAAGGATGAAGAAGAAAACACACAAGGGTCGGAAAACCTATTTAAGGGAGTAATTGAGGAAAACTTTTCTGGTTTTCCTGGAGATTTAGACATCCAGCTACAAGAAGTTCAATGAACACATGGAAGATTCATCACAAAGAGGCAATCACCAAGACACACAGTCATCATACTGGTCAATGTCAACAGGAAGGAGGAACTCCTGTGAGATATAAGGCTAAATCATCAAGTAATTTACAAAGGAATACCCATCAGGCTAACGGCAGACTTCTCAAAAGAGTCCTTACAAGCCAGAAGGTGTTGGGGCCCCATCTTCAGTCTTCTTAAACAGAACAACTGCCAGCCTAGAATTGTGTATCCTGAAAAACTAAGTTTCATATGTAAAGGAGAAATAAAGACTTTTCCAGACAAGCAATCACTGAGGGAATTTGTCAGGACTAAACTGGCCCTGCAAGAAATACTCAGAACTGCATTATACATGGATCAGCATAATGGTTACCCACTAGAGTAAAACCACTCAAAAGCTAAAGCTCAGAGCTCATATAAAACAATAGTACAAGAGGTAAAACAAATCAATATGGTACTACCCAACATGATAAACAGAACAGCATACCGCATATCAGTTCTATCAATGTAAATGTCTTAAATTCCCCACTCAAGAGACATAGCCTGGCTGAATCGATAAAAAAAAAATACAAGCCAAGTATCTGCTGTCTCCAGGGAACACATCTAACCCAAAAGGAGTCACACAGACTCAAAGTGAAGGGATGGAAAAAAAGAAAATTCCATGCCAATGGGAACCAAAAGAAATCAGGTGTAGCCATTCCCGTATCAGATAAAATTGACTTTAAATCGACAGTAGTAAAGAAATACAAAGATAGTCATTATATAATGGCAAAGGGAGCAATTCAACAAGAAGATATAACAATCCTAAACATTTATCTACTTAACACAGGAGCACCCAGATTCATAAAGCAAACCCTACTAGATCTAAGCAAAGAGATAAAGAACAACATTGTAATTGCTGGGGACTTCAACACCCCACTGACAAAACTGGACAGATCTTCCAAGCAGAAAATAAAGAAACACTGGATTTAAATGGGACTCCAAAACAAGTGGTCCCAATAGAAATTTATAGAACATTTTACCCCAAAACTACTGAATATACATTCTTCTCATCAGCACATGGAACAGTCTCCAAGATTGATCATATCTTAGACCACAAAACATGTCTCAACAAATTTAAAAAAATAGAAATCATACCATGTATCTTCTCAGACCACAGTGGAATGAAACTAGAAATCAACTCTAAGAGAAGCACTCAATTCTGCACAAAGTCATGGAAATTAAAAAACCTGCTGCTGAACAATTATAAGATCAGTGATGAAACTAAGATGGAAATTAAAAGATTCCTTGAGCTGAATGACAAAGGGGACACAAGCTATCAAAAATCTATGGGATAAAGCAAAAGCAGTCCTAAGGGGAAAAATTCATAGCCTTAAGTGCCTACATGAAAAAAACAGAAAGATCACAAACTAACAATCTAATAACACATCTCAAGGAACTAGAAAAAGAAGAGCAAACCAAACACAAAGACAGCAGAAAAAAAGGAATAACTAAGATCAGAGCAGAACTTAACAAAATTGAAAATAAGAAAATTATACAGATCAATGAAAAAATAACTAACAAAAAGTTAGTTATTTGAAAAGATAAACAAAATTGATGGACCTCTTGATATATTAACCAGGAATAGATGAGAAAGGACTCAAGCTCAAGCAAAAATGAAAAAAGAGACAAGTGATACCAGAGAAATACAAAATGTCTTCTGTGAGTATTATCAAAATCTCTATACACATAAAATTGAAAACATAAAGGCAATCAACAAATTTTTGTAAACACACAACCTCCTAAGACTTGATCAGGAAGGAATAGAACTCCTCAATAGTCAAATAACAAGCAATGGGACTGAAGCAACAATGAAAAATATTCCAGTGTAAAACCCCCCAGACCAGATGGATTCATACCCAAATTTTACCAGACCTACAAAGAAGAGTTGGTACCCATTCTGCAGAAATTATTCCATAACATTGAGAAGGAGGGATTCTTTCCCAACTTATTCTATGAAGCCAATATTACCTTGATACAAAAGCCAGGAAATGACACAACAAAAATGAAAACTATCCCTTATGAATATAGATGCAAAAATCATCAGTAAAATATTAGCAAACCAAATTCAACACCATATCAAAAAAAAATCCATTATGACCTACGTGGGCTTCATCTCAGAGACACAAGGATGTTTCAACACATGTAAATCAATAAATGTGATTCACCACATAAACAAAAGCAAAAATCAATATCATATGATTATTCCAATAGATACATAAAAAGCATTCAACAAAATCCAGCACCCCTTTGTTGAGAATCAAATCAAAAACACAATAACATTCACAATTGATACAAAGAAAATAAAATACCTAGGAATATACTTAACCAATCCTGTGAAAGATCTCTACAAAGAGAACTACAAAACACTGAGGAAAGAAATTGCATATGATATAAACAAGTGGAAAAACATATGCTCATGGATTGGTAGAACCAACATTGTTGATAGAACCAATATTGTTAAAATGTCTGTACTACCCAAAGTGATTTACAGATTTAATGTAATTCCCATCAAAATACCAATGTCACATTTCACAGATCTAGAAAAAATAATTTTTCACGGAGCCAGAAAATAGCCCAAATAGCCAATGCAATCTTAAAAAAAAGAAATAAATTGGGAGGCATCACATTACCAGACTTCAAACTATACTATAAGGCCATAGGAACCAAAACAGTGTGGTATTGGCACAAAATTAGAGATGTAGACCAAAGGAAAAGAACAGAAAGCCCAGACATATAAAACCATCCACATATAGCCAACTGGTCTTTGACAAAGCAGAAAACAATGTACACTGTGGAAAAGAATCCCTATTCAATAAATGATGCTGGGAAACTGGAATAGCCACATGCAGAAGAATGAGCCAGGATCCATATCTGTCACCACTCACAAAAATTCATTCAAGGTGGATAAAGGACTTAAATGTAAGGCATGAGACCATAGAATTCTAGAAGAAAATGTTGGAAAAACTCTTCTGGATAGCAGTGTAGGCAAAGAATTTGTGAAAAAGACCCCAATAAAAATCACAGGAACAACATAAACAAATAAATGGGCTTTACTAAATTAAAAAGGTTTTGCACAGCCAAGGAAACAATTAACAGAGCAAACAAACCATCTACAGAACAGGAGAAAAATATTTGCAAGCTATACATCTGATAAAGGACTAATAAACAGAATCTACAAAGAAGTCAAGCAAATCAGTAAGGAAAAAAATCAAACAACCCCATCAAAAAATAAACAAAGACATGAAGAGAAGCTTCTCAAAAGAGAATAGATGAATGACCAATAAACATATGAAAACTGCTCAATGTCATTAATCATCATGGAAATAAAAAGCAAATCCATAATGAAATATCACTTTATCCACGTTGAATGGTTTTTATTAAAAAGTCCAAAAACAATAGTTTCTGGCATGGGTGCAGAGAAAAAGGTACATTTATACACTGTTGGTAGGACTGAAAATTAGTACACCCTCTATGTAAAACAGTATGGAAATTCCTCAAAGAACTAAAAGTAGATCTACCATTTGATCCAGCAATCCTACCACTGTGTATTTACCTAAAGGCAAAAGGACATCTGCATGGAAATGTTTATTGAATCACCATTCACAATTGCAAAAATGTGGAATCAACTCAAATACCCATCAATTCATGAGTAGATTAACAAAATGTAGTATATTTATACCATGGAATACTACTCAGCCATGAAGAAGGATGACTTAATGCCTTTTGCAACAATTTGGATGGAACTGGAGACTGTTATCCTAAGTGAAATATCTAAAGAATGGAAAAACAAACAACACATGTACTCACTATTAAATTGGAACTAACTGATGAGCACACATATGCACAGAGGGAAGTAAATCTCAAAGGAAATTAAATAAAGGAGAGGGGCAAAGAGGGGATGGGCAAAAACCAACCTAATGAGTGCAATGAACACCATCTGTGTGATGGGCACACTTTTAATCATGACTTGAGCATTACAAAAGTGATCCATATAACCAAAAACATTTAAACCCCCACAATACTTTGAAATTAGAAAAAAAAAAAAAAACCTATTTAGAACTCAGTCCTAGAAGAATTTCTTCTAGAGTCAGGTAGTCAAGAATAGATTTAAGTGTATAGAATAAGACAATTATTCAATTAAAATTAGGGACCATAGGAAGAACTATGTGTAGCAACTCAACAAAAGCTGAATTATTGGAATTGGGACTCAGAGTTAATAGCAAGTGTTATTCCTCGAATCTCTCTGAATAAGATTGGTATTTTTCCTAGATATTGGGTATACTTATTAACAATGTAGGTATAGTTATAGCTTTGTTTGCTATCAGGAAATGAGAAGACTGAGAACCAGTCAAGCCTTAATCATTGCAATGAAAATGCAAGACAATTGTCTCTGGAACACAGTATTAGTAGCAGATATTTTTCTCTGCACATGATGAAATTAAGGAATAGTGAGAGGTGGCTCCTTTCATGTCTCTTAGCTCTGACATCCCTCACCCTATCTGAATACAAATGTTCTCTGAGTGTAACACATTTTTGTCATCTTGAAATCTTTTGAAGTTCACATGTCATATTTAAAGCTGTCATCAAATTTTCAACATGAAAGACAGAACCATTTGGTAAATGTGTGGTGGAAATGTAATTTTAAAGTAGCAATACATACACACACACACACACACACACCATTTTTTTTAAATAATAAATTACTCTTAACTGTTCTGCAGGATTTTCTAATTTCAAATTTCAACAGTGAAATTTTTTATTTTGAATAAATTCAAACTTACAGAAAAGTTTCAAGAATAATAAAAAGAATATATTTTCCTCAACTACTCAAGAGCAAACTAAAGACACCATAAACTATCATATCTGAATTCTCCCACAATGACATTTTCCTACATAAATGATACAACCAGGAATGAATCTTTGCTACATTACTACCATGAACTCCACAGGCCCTTTTCAGCTTTTGTCAATTGTCTCAATAATGTCCTAAATTGCAAAAAGATCCAAAGTAGAATCATGTGTTACACTAGGTTGTCAAGTTTCTCATTTCCTTCAACCTGGAATAATTTCTGTCTTTTCTTGACTTCCTTTGCCTTGATACCTTGGAAGACTATGTGCCAATTATCTTCAGAATGTCCCTCATTCTGGATATATTTGATGTTTTCCCATGAATAGATTCAGGCTTTGCATCTTTGTAATATCACACAGTAATATAAGAAGTGAGACTTTGTTTTTCCCATGGTGTCTTTATCAGGTGGTACATGATGTCAATTTGTCCCATCTCTGGTGATGCTACTACCCTTGATCACTTGCTCACCACTTAAGGTGGTGTCTTCCAGGTATCCTTATTGGAGTTACTCTTTTTCATTTTTCTTCTGTAATCAACAAGCATTTAAAATCATGTAAACATCCTGTTACTTCTACCTGCTAGTTTCAGTGTTTGTTGATGCTTCTTGCACAATTAGTCATTACCATGATGATGCCAGTGGTGACCCTCTAATTTCATCATCCCTTCTACATTTATTAGTTGGCATTCTACTGTAAAAAAGAGATTTCTTTTTTTCCTGTTCATTTGTTTGTATGTTTCCTTACTTATATATACCATATTGATTCATTATTTGCTTAGAGTTTATGTTCATAATTGATTCTATGGGATATAAACCAGTACTGTTTATATTTTGGTACCCTAATTGTCCAATGTTAGCCAGTAATAGCAACTTCACTGGGTCTTGTGTCCTTTGGCATATACTCATTATTCTTCAAGTATTTTCTTAGTTTTTGGCACTGTAAGATGTACCAAATCATCTGTTATCAACCATTTCTCCAAAGAGACCAGTTCCTTTGGGTGGAGAATAGTGTCTAGAAAACACTATTTGCATTCTAGATATGTTAATTGCTATTAGAGTGTTGCTTCTCTCAGTACTACTCAGTGAACAAAGCTAGGAAAATATAGTTATATTTTGATATTATATTTTATGTAAGTATATAAAATACCGTTATGCATACATACAGATTTTACACACAGATTTTACACACAGTAAATACATTGGTATTTACTTTTGTATCTATGTATGTATATATTAAAAACATGACAACATTTCAACTCCTAGTTATATTTTTCTTTCCATGTTTGTAAATCCCTTCTCTGACAGTCAGAAATGTGCTTCTCATAGGTAATGTTACACACAGTTTCCCTGTGTGTAATCAGTTGATGTCATTACTCCCTTCTCCACAAGGATGCCTTTCTCACTCCTCTATGGCTCCAACACCCATTCCAGGCACTGCCTTATATGAGCTGTTCACCCTACATCAAATGTTCCGCCTGCCCCTACCCTAATGTAGTTTACTTCCTCACCCTACTTAGGCTCCAAAACTATCTGTTGTTCAGTTCTTAAATGTAGGTGCCCTTCTCACTCTGCTTCAATGACTTCTTTCATTGCACTGTTCCCTCTGGCAATTGCTTTCCTCCTCATATTCAGGCTTTCACACACATACAAATACACACACACACACACACACACACACAGACACTGTTCTCCCCATGCTTCAGCCCCGATACCCTCTGCTGAGCCACATAAACTTCCAGACCAAAGTACCCAGATCCTGATGTCCATCTCCACCACAGCAGAAAATTAACACGATGAATGCTTATACTACCTGAAGTAACTATGTTGGAACACATAGTATATGAATTTAAAATAAGAATTATAAGTAAATTCAAAAAGAGAATGGACTGTATTAGCAACATAAAACAAAAAACTAAAAAACATTAAAAATGAGGAAATAATAGGTATGGAAAATAGAATAATTGAAAGAAATATACCAATAAATAACATAGATAGATGGATACAGTGAAAAATAGATATAAGTAAAGAATAAATTCAAGAGGCAAAAGATCAGATTAAAAAATTTTTCCAGAGAACCACAGAAAAAGATAAAGAAAGTGTGAAAGTACAACTAAATGATACAGTGGATAAAAATAGGAGTTCTAGAAAGAGCATCAGAAGAAATGGAAAAGAGAAAATAGTTGAAAAAGTAATACTATTTCCAGGGAAAAAGAGCCTATATATTTTATAGTTAAATTTACAAGCATAAAAAAAGGCAAAAATTCTAAAAGTTCCCAGAGTACAAAAGGATTCAATGTTATCAGGTGCAGCACTGGAGAAAGGCAATCTCCTTAAGTGTTAATTCCACCGTCCCTGGGGATCCAAGAGAGGAATAAATGCCACGGAGTGCGGGTTTGGCCAAGCTTCTGTTGTTCACAGTGCCTCATCCCAGCAGATTTGGGAAGCCTTGCCTAAACCAAATTCTATACCATGAGATTACTATGTTAATCTCTCCTTTTTCACGGTTTGTTCAAAAAAACACACGTTTTTACCTAAGCTCAATCATTACATATATCTCTCTGTGTTCTGTTTTCTTCACTTACAGTGTATCTATATTTCTACATATTCTTTTCACATTTTAACAGTCACGCGTTTTATCACAATTTTCTAAGTCATTTCCTTATTTGGGTTATTTGTGTTGTTTTCTGTAATTGCTGTTATAGAGGATACTGCCGAGAATTGAATTACTCCTGTAGGATAACTTCCAAAGTACAAGATTACTATTGTTATTGCTATGAAGAGTAATACTGCCTTGCCAATGAGTTCTTCAAATTAGTAAAGCCAGCAGCAGTGGATGTGTCCTTAGAGTGCAAGTTTATCCTAGATTTTACTGATATTCATTATTAAAATGTATACTGTTATCATGGTGCTGATTCTAATGAAGGAAAACAAACTGTATATATTTTTTCAGACATGGGTATGGAATAATATAAAACAATATATATTAGGATCAACACGTGTGAGGATGTAAATAAATAGATGAAAAGCCACTTTCTGCTATATTAATATGTCATTATTTTGACCTCATCTTTGCCTAGTGATACATATGGAAGTCCTTCTTTCAGTTGGAAGGATGCAATGTAAATATAGCATCCTTTCCAGAGCAAAAGATTGGGTTTATTTTATCAGACTTCTGTACTTTTTTAAAAAAGTAGCAGTCTTAGATTCCAGTATGTAGAACAAGACAGAATAAAACAATTTGAAATCCTTCCATGTAAATGTCTAGGAATGCTGAAGGTATTAAAAGAAAAATTGTTTTAAAAAGCAGCTATCAAAAAAGAGAGTCAAATATAACCAAATATCCACAAGCAAAAATGAAAAAAGAATTAAAAATCAGAGAAATAAGCAAAAGATTTGCCTCTGTGGTTGCCTGACATTGAAAGGTTATGGGTCCTGGTAAATGAGAGTGGGAAGACAGCGCTCATGTGAGGACAGAAGATATAGTCCTGTGCCCATGGAGGCAGCCAGTTGGAACTGTGACCTCTATATAAAACCAGGATCATGGGGTGGAAGTGGGAAGAGTAGAAAGAAACCCACCCACTGGTAGAGGGAAGCTTTCTTCTGCTTGAGCTCTGGATGATTAAAAAAAAAAAAAAATCTGCTTTTAGAAATCAAAACCCCTGGCTTAGAGTTTTCACTACCATTGTACTATGGCAATTCTAAGCCAAACAATTAGCATAAAAATTGACCCCAGGCCAGAAATGCCCCTGGGATGCCTGGCAAAAGCAAATGCAATGCTGGGAAAATATATATCAGAGAAATACCTACCAAAAGAAAGACAGAGTAATTATGTTACTATCAAGTGGGTGAGGGAGGAAGAGAAGACTTTAGGGAAATAAAATTGGGATATAAAAGATATATACGTAATAATTAGTCAGAAAGATACAGCAATTCCCAACTTCTATAGACCTAACAAATTAATCTAAAAATACACCAAGAAAAATTTTATAGTATTGCCATAATAAATTAACAAATTTAATATCACTGTGACAAACTTTAACATCTTTCAATAATTAATAGAGAAAACATAAAGAATCATTAGTAAGGTTATAGCCACACAATTTTCAAGTTTGATCTACTGGACTATGTAGAATGCTATACCCATTAATTAGGAAATGCATAATCTTTATATGGAATATTTATTAAAAAATTTATTCTTTTTTTTTTTCCAATTCTATTTTTTTTTATTTCATCTTAATGTTATGGGGGATACAGAATTGCAGGTTACATTCGTTGCCCATGTACCGCCTTTCCCCCCAAGTCAGAGCTCCATGCATGTCTGTTCCCCAGATAGTGCACGTTGCACCCATCATGTAGGTATATATCCCTCTCTTCCCCACCCCCCCTTCCGGAGTCAGCACCTTCAAGCGTTACCATTCCCCAAACGGTGCGCAATGCACTCATTGTGTAGGCATACCCCCATGCCCTCCCCCATCCCCCACCTCAGTCTGATATCCGATTGGTGTCGTTCCCAGATGTGTATTTAGGTGAGTATATGTGATGCTTGTTTTTCTTTTTTTTTTTTTTTTTTTATTGTCAACACTCACTTTATTTTTTTTTTATTTTATATATTTTTTTATTTTATCTTGTTATGGGGGATACAGAATTGCAGGTTACATATGTTGCTCCTGTACCGCCTTTCCCCCCAAGTCAGAGCTCCAGGCGTGTCTGTTCCCCAGGTCGTGCGCATTGCACCCATCATGAGGTATATATCCCTCCCTTCCCCACCCCCCCTTCCCGAGTCAGCACCTTCAAGTGTTACCACTCCCCAAACGGTGCGCAATGCACTCATTGTGTAGGCATACCCCCATCCCCTCCCCCACCCCCCACCTCAGTCTGATGTCCAATTGGTGTCGTTCCCAGGTTTGTATTTAGGTGATGATCAGGGAAACCAATTTTCTGGTGAGTACATGTGATGCTTGTTTTTCCCTTCTTGGGATACTTCACTTAATATAATGGGTTCCAACTCTCTCCAGGAGAACCATAGAGATGTCGTATCTTCATTATTCCTTATAGCTGAGTAATATTCCATGGTATACATATACCACAGCTTACTAATCCAATCATGTATTGATGGGCATTTGGGTTGTTTCCACATTTTTGCTATTGTGAATTGTGCTGCTATAAACATTCGGGTACATGTGTCTTTGTTACAGAATGACCTTTTTTCCTTTGGGTATATGCCCAGTAATGGGATTGCTGGGTCAAATGGCAGGTCTACTTGAATCTGTTTAAGATACTTCCATAATGCTTTCCACAGGGGTTGCACTAGTTTGCAGTCCCACCAGCAGTGTATTAGTGTTCCTGTCTCTCCACATCCACGCCAACATGTGTTGTTTTGAGTTTTTTGGATAAAGGCCATTCTCATTGGGGTTAAGTGATATCTCATTGTGGTTTTGATTTGCATTTCTCTGATGATTAGGGATGTTGAGCATTTTTTCATATGTTTGTTAGCCATTCTTATATCTTCTTTCGAGAAGTTTCTATTCATGTCATTTGCCCACTTTTTGATAGGGTTGCTTGATTTTTTTCTTGCTGACTTTCCTGAGTTCTAAATAGATTCTTGTTATCAGTCCTTTATCTGATGTGTAGTATGCAAAAATTTTTTCCCATTCTGTAGGTGGTCTGTTTATTCTCATGACTGTTTCTTTGGCTGTGCAGAAGCTTTTTAATTTAATGTCCCATTCATTTATTTTTGTTCCTGCTGTGTTTGTTTATCAGATGCAGTAGCCTATAGGGTCACAAAACAAATCTCATCTAATATCAAGGTATTGGTAGTATAAGTCCTTGTTCTCTGTCTGTGATTAAATTAAGTTGGATATCATTATCAAAACAGTAATCATACCTTGTCTGTGGCTATTTAAAAATTACTTGAACTAATACATATAATATAGAAGGAATCATAATAGAAATTGTAAAAATTTAGAATCTAAAAGATAATAAGACCATATATTAAAATTAGTGTACTATAGCTAACATACAAAATCTGTAGCCTTAAATGGATATGTATATACAGAGAGTTTGAAAGGTAATGAACAAAGCATTTAAATTAAAAAGTTAGGTAAAGAACAACAGTATATTCAGGTAAAATTTAAGAAAGAAAATAATAAACATAGAATAGAATATTGAGGTGAAAAACAAATAATGAAGATTTAAAAACTTCAAAACTGGCTCTGTGAAAATATTAATAAATTAGCCAAATTCTAGCAACCGATAAAGGAAAAAAAGACATAAGTTAATGATAGAAATGGAAAATGGGACAAAATTACAGATATATCGCAGTGATTTTTTTAAGTGTAACAGTAAAATGAACAACTAAATGCAAATAAATTTAGAAGAAATAATTAATCTTATGTTAAAAATCTGAATGAATTTATAACCACTACAAAGATTTTTTTTGGAAGAGAAAATGTATTCTCTTCATACACACACACACACGCACACAAATACCAGAACTAGATAGTTTTATAATTGTCTCCTATCACTGCTCTGTAAAATAGGTAATCCCCATGCTACATAAACTCTAGGAAAAGAAGCAAAGATCCCTAAAGTATTTGTCCAGTTTTATAATCCAGGTGTCAAAACCAGGCTAGAACAAATGATGAGTTAAATTATCAACCAATCAACTTATATATGCAAATACCCTAAACCAAATATAGAAAACCAAATATAGTAACCACATATAGAAAATATATCACAAGGCCACGCCGGCCTGAAGGCGTCCGATCTCGTCTGGTCTGGGAAGCTAAGCAGAAAATATATCATGACCAATTAGAGCTTATTATGAAGAAACCCCACAAACTTAATACTATCATTGCCTCCATTACATACTGCACTGGCAGCACTAGACAAAATGATAGGCTAAGAGCAGTAAGCAAAAGCTATAAAGATTTCAAAGCCAAACTATCATTTTTTGGTAAGGGATTGTCTACGTTGAAAATAAAGAAAGATAAAAACCTTATAGATTAACTGTTAGAACCTGTAGGATATTAACAAGAAGGCTCATTCTTTTTCTCCTTTTTTTTTTTTTTGTTTTTTTTTAGAGATAGGGTATGGCTTTGTCACCCAAAGGTGGAGTACAGTGGTGCCATCATAGCTCATAGCTACAGGGGTATGCCACTAAACTTGGCTAAATTTTTTTTTTAATTTTTTTTGTGGATATAGGATCTAGCTATTGTTCAGGCTTGTCTCAAACTCATGGCCTCAAGCGAACTTCCCACCTCAGCCTCCCAAAGTGCTAGGATTATAGGCGTGAGTCACTGTGCCTGGCCTATTTAGTTTTTAAAGTGTTAATATAACAATGAGTCATATAGGAAAGGTTAGATTGTCTTCCACATGTTCTTTCTCAGAAGACAGAAAAGTGTTCACTATTCTTTGAAAATATTTTTATCTATTTTTCCCCTTTTTTTAAATATGAGCTGTTCACATCTCCTATGTGCTCTCCTGTTGAACTCCCAGTGCAGCATTGAATGTGAGGTTTAGAATTGCCTATTTATGGCTCCGCAGTTCTATGCGGCTGGCAAGTGTATCTTAGTCATCATTGCATAACAAACACCTAAAATAGAGTTTGCACAAAGTATTGAATAAATATTTGTCAAAAAAGTATAACTTTGGTTATTTGGAAAAATTCCAACTGTGTGGAATTCTTTTGCTGATGATATTGGATAAATAAATTTTAATGTTTTTTTTTAAATATAACAGAATATCGAGAAACAAACATCTTTACATTTTTATTTTTTCAGAAATAAGAATTGTCAGCATGCAAGTTCAAACAGTCACGAAATTCAAAACAGTTACTAATGTTGTTGGATACTTAAGGGGCTTGGCATCTCCAGGTAAGTGGGGTTAAGTATTTACAATCTACATTTTATGTGAAACTGCACAAGATATGTTGTATAATAGTTTAATATCATAGTTACATACCCCACTTTAGATGTAACCAGAATTTTTTCCCACTCTAAGAGTACATAAATATGAAACTAAGAATTAGGTCTGTATTCTCCTTCATACCACATCTCTTCAAAAAGAAATCTTCGTAGAGAGTGTGTTTGTTTGGGGGGATTGGGGGGTGAATGAAACAAGAAACGGTTTAGATTTGTTAAACTGGCATGTGCTGTAAAAGCCGATTTTTTTTCTTTTTTATTCATTACAATGCCATTGGAATTTTTATTTTTATCAAGAAAAGAAATTTTTTTAAAGAGAAAAATTTTAGTTTTTAATGTTTTTTTAAAAAATAAGTTTTTGTTTCCAAATATAATTTTTCAGTGTTAATCTAGGTCCCATTCCTGACCCTTGGTCCACTGCCAATTCTGCCAAATGTTTGCATGGCTTTAGGTTTTGAAGGTGCTTATGAAAATGATCACCTGATTAGATTTTAAATAATTTTATACCTTGTTATGGGTTTCTGGTAGTTTTCAGATGATATTATATAGGCCAAAAAAAGTGCAAATGACTGACATATATTAATAAAGAAATTAGTTAATAACACTTCTAAATTCATGTAAAGCTGAATCATATATTATTGTCTTACGTGTTTGTTATATAGTGTAGGTGCAACAGTTTTTCATTACACTTGTGCTACTCCTATTGATTTTGTTGGGACATTTACTCAAATTTTCCTTCTCTATCACTTTATTAAAATTTAACTAATTGCTAACTCAGAGAATTTTCAGATCAAATTTTATATCCTCTTAGTCTCTTGCTGGCCAACTCTTACAAAATTTATGAAAAGTACGTATTCTTTCTGACTTCCTTACAGTAGCAGTGTTGATTAACCTCTTATCCTAGTGTCTTCAAATATAAGATATTAAAAATTTGGAAATTATTACTATTGCATTTCAACAAATTTTCATCACAAGAATACATAAGTGAAGTACTAGAATATTTATCATCATTGCTACATTTGTAAGTTATTATTGGAAAACTCAGTTGTACAAAATTATACTACCTGTAAGGTAAAAAAATTCAATCTATGAAAAAAACCTGGAATTTTTTAAAAAATCAATTTACCATTACTATTCAGTGTATAATATGCAAAGCTTCTCATATTTTGCTTATTTGAATTCTATACAAAAATCTTTTTTGTTCAGATGATTTTCTTATTTATGGACTTTGAAAATTGGAAACAATCATCAATTAGTATTAAGTTTTTAAGATATGAGTTATTTAGAATAAAAACAATCCCAAGCAGAACTTTCCGATATTTCTGGGACATGAGTAAATTCCAGGTTTTCAACATTTGCAGACCCACCATGAATACCACTAATTAAATCTTGATAAAATATTGGCAGATCAAATCCATTGCTAGTTCTAAAATTAGTGTGGAAAACTACAATTGCTTCACACTGTGACATTTCTTGTAAGGTAGTAGTTTCTTGATGTTATAAGGGGTGATTCATTTATTCCACATGTGTGTAAAACCTACTTTGTGTCAGGCATTGTCCAAAGTGCCTTACAAATAGTAACTCATAACACTCAAAATAATTGAACAATGAATGTACTATTTGTATTCTCATGTTAGAACTGAAAAAAATTAAGTCAGAGAGAGTTTAAATAAGCTTTCCCAGGTCATACAACTAGTGAGTTTCAAAGCCTGGATTAAAACCCAAGCAGACTGGATTCAGAGTCTGAATACTTTACCATCCAATTATGGGATATCTCATAATGCAATAATACTTTTTACACAGATATATGGGGCTAGGGCTACTTGGTCAAAGAAATTTAGCTCTGTTACTATTACCAATAACATTCACTGACAACAAAATCAGAGAAAACTCTTGAGATACATTTTCAACCTATCTTTTTACTGACAAGTCAGTCATGTAAATTGAACAGACCACCTCCATGTGTCATGGAGACTTTTCTAATAGCGTATCTAATCAATTATGGGTAATTATATGAAAGAAAATCTGTTAAAAGGCAACTTTTACAGTAGTTGAATGAATTTTGATATTGGTGAATTTTATTTCTTTTCTTCAGAGAAAGGAAAAGGACTAGAAGCTGTAATTAATTCCCTAAACACTTAATTTATTGCAAAATCCATACATGACTACCACATTTTTAATATTTACAGCTACTGAATAACTGCTTCCTCAAATGTATTAATAGTTCATTAATATTTACTGAGCATACACACATTGTTTATAGGGCACTTCCCACTGTGATTCTGGAAAAATGCTAGATAAGAGTTTCATTGTGGTGTATTTGTATACTTCATTAATTAATATTCATGTTGTAAAGGACAGTAATATGGATCTAAGCTTTGTATTCATAATTGAGTTCAGCAGCTGCTTCTGCTTTGATATACACAGATGTGTGAATCAAGACGGTGGGTGAAAAATATTAAAGTAGTCTTAATTATTAGAACAATTTTGCTTAATTGTTGCTCAGTTGTACAATAGGATTATGTAAATGTCATTACATTTATTGTTAAGGTTTACATTTTGTTCTAATGGTTCTTGTTCCCTTCTATTTCCAGACCGGTATGTTATAGTTGGCAGCCACCATCATACTGCATACAGTTATAATGGACAAGAATGGGCCAGTAGCACTGCGATAATCACAGCTTTTATCCGGGCCTTGATGTTAAGAGTTAAAAGAGGGTGGAGACCAGACCGCACTATTGTTTTCTGCTCATGGGGAGGAACAGCTTTTGGCAATATTGGCTCATATGAATGGGGAGAGGTAAAATAAAATATACATTAATTACAATGCTTTTCTTTTTTCACCAAAGTAGACAAAATAAAATTGTTGGAGCTGAAGACAATAATGTGCCTCTCAACCAGGGTATTATATCTGCTAATTTGGTGAGATCATCTGTAAGAATAAGGGGGAAGGAATTAGAGTTAGACCATAGTGAACCGTGTATAATTTAAGCATTTTATCCCTGTTCCTACCAGATCTGCAAACCCTGCTACAATATAACCCACAATAATATTTGCCTTATTATTGTAATTTTCTTCTCAGAAGAAAAATTGACAGGCACTGGACAAGAAAGAATCAAGTGATACATACCGCACCTTTATTTTGAAAAAATCTTTTTAGGAATTATCTGGAATCAGGGAACAATCACCTATATTAAATGTTTATTATCTTAGCATTATATTTTATCTATACAATATGGAGATTGGATTTAAAATAGAAGTTACCTTTCTTCCTCCATCCCTCTTTCTACTGCTCTACCCCTTCATCCCTCTCTCCCTACCTTTTGTTTCCTGTCTGCCTACCTACTGCCTACTTCTCTAGTAACTACTTTAGGAAGCCTGTGTCCAAATGAAATCAAGCATGCAATGAGGCACAATTAGAAAACAACTTGAGTATTGAAGTTTCAAATGCTTCTGCGAGGTTTGTGTCTCACAAATGCACTGTATTTTTAATAGAACATGAGTATGGATAATTGCATTGATGCTATATTAACAACAATGAAAACATTGTAAAACGTTTAGATATTCTATTTCCTTTTGTTAGGTAGATAGCAAGGGATTCTGGGTCTCCGAGGGATGAAAGTGGGTGTTGCTGTGATTTACCCCCCCAAAATGGGCTTTCAGAGAGGCTCATGGGAGGTCTGCATGCACAGTAAGACTCAGGTCATGCAGCTCCCAACTGTCCATTCAAAGTGCTTCCATGGTGACATCTGAACCACAAGGGAGGTCCCAATCCAGGCACTATAAACAAGATGCAGACCATAATCAGGCCCATTTTTTCATCCTTCTCCTTGCTCTCCCTTTGCTGTGACAATGGTTACAGTCATCATCTGTGGCATATGCATTATGCTTTGTAAACCTATATCTTGCACTTTTCCTATAATCCTATCTTTCTCTCCTCAATAAACCTCATTTTCGTGCTTATCTTACTTTGATGCATCTGGTCATTCTTCGGCCATGAGCGCACTAAGAACCAACATTTCAGACTAAAACCTGACACTTTTATCTTTTTTTAAAGGAGGTGATGGATACCTCAGTTATCCTGATTTTATTAATACACACTGTATGCCTGTATCAAAATATCATATGTACCTTATGAATATATACAACTATTATGTATCCAAAATAATTAAAAATAAAAAGTTAAAATGAAAACAAGAGGTTCAACAGCAATATGCAGACTAAAAAATCTACACAAATTTACTAGGAAAGTAAAGTTATTTAATATTCTAGTTTTTCGTTACTACTTTACCTTTGAGGAAAAAAATTGTATCTAACGGAAAATTCTCTTGTTACACTTTTTAGTTAAGCACTCAAAAAACATAAAATGTCTACTGAATATCAAAGAAAATATCAAAAAGGTATAGACAAGAAAATAGCAAGTGTCTTTTTAATTTGAAGGAAAGAAAAGTCTTAAAGATGAGAAAAATTTTCAGCGTAAAATTCAAGATTCACACATTGCATATTGGAATGCTTTTCCATATGCAAATTAGTGGTGTGAATGTTTGATCTCTATTCAAAAAAACTGCTTCAAATGAAAAAATTTCGTTGCTTAAAGGACCTTTTTAAATTGACAAATTTGTAAGTAAGATGGAAATATAATTGCTGAATCAAACCTCTATTCAAATTACTTACTTTAAAGATTGGTAAACAAGTTAAAGAACTAGTTAGGGAATATGTCTGAACTCGCTGTTAGTAATTCATAAACAATAAAAGAATGTTTGTTTTCTTGTAACAAAAAAAATGTGTATAAAGAAAATGTCTTAAAGATTCTTTTCAAATTCCAAAGATTTATTTCACTATATCATAGTTTTCTGGATACCTATTTCATAACCTTCACAATTTATGTTAGTCCTAAATTAATACTTGTATTTCTGAACTGAACTATGTTCTAAAGTAGACTTGTCTAACTTTAGTAGGTCCTAACAAATATCTTGAATCCCAATGCATAAGAAATTTCATGGCAAAAAGGCCTTAAACTTATTTGAGCATCAAGCATCAAAGCCTGTACTAATCAAAGTGGCCCTGCATGTATGTGAGCAATTATTCTTTCAAAGTACGTGATATTTTTGTGGTTAAAATACAAATTTATTTTTAATTTTAGTTAATTAATGAATTGATTGTACCTTTCAGTGATTTTCTATTTTCTCAATCAACAGATACTAAAAGTACAAGTACTACAATGTGGGAATTCACAAGAAAAACTACTAGAAAAGGTTATTCTTACTCAAAAAGATTAGGTACCACTGTCTTCAAATACTTGTATGTATAGGGCATACTTGTCAAGTGATTACACATTCAGTTACTTTTAGGCTTTTCATATGCCTGGATGGGAAAAACACATGAAAAATAAAAAAGGTGAATAATGTTCACTTTATTACTGGCTTATAAAACATATTTCTGTATTTACTATGTCTCAGAAGATTATTTCAATGCAGTTCTTAATACCATTTTGTAACCATCTGGTTGAAGAGAAATTTAGAAAACTGTTAGTTGTCCTGTTCTTTCTACTCTTATCAAATCTACTCCTTCTGAGAATGAAACATTTTCTTTTAGACTGAAACAAATTTATGGTCCAAATACATTCCCTCATGAAGGTGAACAAAGAAAGCCTTTGTTGACATGTCGTGTTACCCTATTTAAATTTGCTTACATAGAAACCTGTGGAAACCCACAGTTGTAGTTAAGAGGATTAGGTGATGTTGGTCAATAAACTTAAAAATGTGATGTATTATGACAGAATTATTAGAGAATTGACTCAATACTAATCTTGATCCTTGAAGAAAATTATAACATTTTACTAAATAAGTTCTTTACTTTAAAAAGTACCATTTCTTCTGTGAAGTATCTTCATTTGTCATAGGCTATTGTGGAAATACTACAGATTTTAGAGTCAAAAAAGCCGGAGTTCAAATCCTTTCTACTGTAAAATAGGTAGTAGTTGGCAAGATTAACTTCTCTAAGACTTGATTCCTTAAATGCATGCATTAATGCCTACCTTGTGAGGTTCCCATGAGAATTACATGGACTAATATATAGACAGTTTCTATGTAGTAGTGGGCAAATAGAAACTGTTTTTTCATAGAACTTAAGTAAAATAAACATTTCTAAGTAATACTATGGAGAAATTACTCAAGTTTAAAATTAATCATTTATGTTCATTTGAAATATTTATTAATTTTAAATGATTATCTTTTCACCTCTTTAACAGAGATATAGCTGAATTTTCAACATAAAATAAGGATAACAGTGAGAACATGCAGTATCTGTCTTTCTGTGCCGGGCCTATTTCACTTAACATAATATTCTCCAATTATAACCAGATTGTCACAAATGACAAAATTTGCTTCTTTTTCAAGGCTGAGTAGTATTCCATTGTGTATACATACCATATTTTCTTTATGCATTCATCTTCAGCAGAATGTAGAATGGTGCTTCCAGAGACTTAGGGGTAGGGGGCAATGGGGAGATGATGATCAAAGAGTACAAAAATACAGGAGGAGTATTTTTTTTTTAGTTCTATTGTACCACGTGGTGAATATATATAATAATAGAGTATTTCACATTTCAAAATTGCTAAGAGTAAATTTCAAATGTTTTTACCACAAAAATGTTGAATATTTGAGGTAATATAATAGATACCGTAACTAGTTTGATTTAATTACTCTACATTGTATTCATAAACTATAACCTCATAAGTTTTTATAATTATAAATTGTAAATCTACAATAAAAAATAAAAATAAAATGGTGATAACATTATTGATTTATTAGGTATACAAGTCTTTGTAGATTTTATTCCATGGTGCTAGAAGAAAGATACTTTCCCAAGACATGACATAACGTAATTTTTAGGCATTTCTGTAGAAATGCTACCATGATAATTACCCACTTAATATTTATGCAATGAATGCAGGAAAATAACAGAAGGACTTCTTAGTGGTATCTTATTAATAGGATCAGTGATCTTCAATTTTGCACGGTAGGGGTCAGCAGAGAAGGGAAAAACTATTCTACAGAATCATTTTGTGCTACTTACATGCCCTAAATATGCATCAGGTTTTATTTAAAGTAATATTTGCAAAGTCACAATTGTAGTATGCCCCATGTTGCTTAGAATAAAGAGTTACTTTCTGCAAAAAGTAGCTCATTGCTTCAAAGAAAAGGGCTAGTTTTATTAATCACTGAAATAGTTTATCCAGGTCTGTTCCTAATTCAGTGAGTATAAAATTAAATTCAATCACTGGAGCAAATATTCCATTTTGTACTGTGTAGTTGAATCTCATGCTATGTTAACTTTTTAAGAACATTTTCTCTTAAAATTTGACTTTTGTCAGGAACATGTTTTAAAATTTTTAATTATATGTTATATCTGATTCCTCACCACCTTTATTTAAAATCCTCTTATAATCTTTGTGTATTCTATTAAATAATATTGGATTGCTTCTTGAAAAGTACTTATGAAATGTAATGATTTTAAGTATGAAGTGTTTCTTATTCGACATTTAACTAATAAAGGAGAATCTATTATTTTTATTTCTGTTAAAGATTTATCCTTTTTTGGATTGCAGGATTTCAAGAAGGTTCTGCAGAAAAATGTTGTGGCTTATATTAGTCTCCATAGTCCCATACGGGGTAACTCAAGTCTCCATCCTGTAGCATCACCATCTCTTCAGCAGCTAGTAGTAGAGGTAAGATGAACCACTTTTGCATATAATGATTATAAAAATCTTCTTTTTCTCTATAACTTGGCATTTCTTGATTTTTAATTTCTTTTTAAATGTGCATAAAATGATATGTAATTTTTTTAAAAAATGATCTATTCCTGATTTTTTAAAAATTAAAATCCGTAAGCTAGTTTTTCATGTTCTAGAATTCTTCACATGCTACTCTTTTATGGTATAATGTAGGAGGTACAAATCATGCAGTTATAGAGAAGGTATGTAAAAACGTAAATTTATTTCTTAAAAATTGAATTTAGTTCTCAAATTCCAAATTCTGCAATCTTGACATTTTGGGGTAAACATGGAAACTTCTGAATTTCTTCCCCTTCATTCATGTTTGGCATAAATTTGGGACCTATCCTTTCTTTTCAACTACATTATAAAGCTCCTTGAGAACAAGAATATAGTTATAACTAAATTTAAAATATTTAGAAAATATTGTTTGAAAAAATATATATGGAAAGTAAAAGTATGTATTTTCCTACTAAGTAACTTGAAAAAAATCATATAGTTTGTGGTGTTGAACTACAGTTACTTATTTAAATTTAGCCACTTGTAGCCTATTTCAAAGAATTTAGCAGAACATTTGTCCTGTTTATTAGTAGTGTTCACACTTTAATTTCTGCATTCTTTTTATGACTTTCACCACAGATAAAATATGTGCTATTTCTCAGTATGAAAATAATCATATCACCACTAGGAGGTGGTTTCATACCAGCTCCAATGTCTGTTGATGTATATTGGAAACAACCTTTCAGATGCCCACAGAGTTTCCAACAAGTATTACAGGAACTGAACTAGAAAAAGAGAGAGATAATGAACAGTGCTTTGGATTAGCCGTAATTCTTGACTGAAATGCAATGCAAACTAACATTTTATGACTTTCATAAAGTATTTCCTAGTTTAATAGTTTTCATTGACATTTCCATATGTAGTACAATAAAGAAGACATTATGAAAGATGAAATGGATAAATCTGTACATTTAAGATCAGCCAATGTGCATGCTCTAAGTTATATCCAGATCTGTAAGTTAGTATCTCCTGCTCCGTGTAATACTTTGAATTCACTGACTCTTTTACCTGCCTAGAAAAAACTCACAAGAGCAAATCAGCTACAGATGTCTCTCTTGGGAACTTAAAATATTTCTGCATAAAGTGAATGTTAAATAAGAAGAAAGTATATGCTCAAGTATCCAGAAATTGGGGAGGGTTGGTTTAAAAATGTGTCTTTTCCTCCTTGTGTGTTATAATTTTTTTCTATTTCAAGAATCTTGGAAGATTTGTAATCATTGAAATTCATGGATAAATATAAATAGCAAGCTATTAAAGAGCATCAAATCTATATAATGTCATTTCTGAGAATATCTTTGCTTATCATATAACAGGGCCATAAAATAGTTTAGTATCTAAAGCTAATTATGTAAGAGTGTAGAATGGTTTCTTAATAATGAATGGTGATATGGCATGACATACCTTCTTATTTTTTGAGAGATGAAACTTTTTTGTTCTATAATTGAAAATATTTAAAACTAACCTTAAATGTAAAAAATGAACTGGAATCTGTATAGAAACAGAATTCCTTTCAGTTGAGATTTTGTTTGTGTGTGTGTGTGTTTCATGGAACAATTTGGAAGAGTAGGAATATCACAAGTTCAAACAAAGAATTGTGTATGTAATTTAAAAAGAAGAGGAATACTTACATATATATTAAATTTATGGAATAAATATATATTATTAATGAAGGTATATTTGCATATAAAAATTCAATATCATAGTTTTTTCTTTAAAATATATAAACACTCTTAAATACATAAAGGTTAAGAAAACTGAAGTAAACAAAACCTCACAGTAATTTATATAATTTAAATAAAATAATTTTACACAGTGGCATTTAAAAGAAAGATTTAAAATGTTTCTTTCAAATAAAAAGAACTTAAATTTTAACATCAGAGCATAGGTAACTTCACTTACAATGACAAAGATATTTTATCAATTATCAAAGACAAAGATATTTCATCAATTTATTTAGGTTCTGTTACTATATACAGATCACATGTCCCATATAATCCAGTACAAAACAAACAAAAAAATTCAAAATAATTTTTCTACATAGAACAGTCTTTTTTACAAAGAAAGCATGCTGACTAAATTTTGGATAACACAAAGCTATATGGAGTATCTGATGCTTTGTATAGCAATATGAAGTTTCCAAAAGATCTTGCCAAATTCATGTGGTAGATTTAAATATATTAGATGAAATCTTTAAAGGATTAGTATATAATACTGCATTTTCTTTAAAAATCTGGATATGTATAGGATGTTTTAATGGCTTGATATAAAAGAAAAATGTGAAATGGTTGCCCTAAATCAAATACCAGTTTTAACTTCGTTAATAGTATGTTATTCCAATCAAGGAATTTGGTCCATCACATAATACCTTGCTATGGTATTCTTATTATTCAAGTCAGATTTATGGGAAGTATTGAGGTATAATTTACACTCAGTAAAATTCTCCATTCTTAAGTGTACAGCTTAATGAATTTTGATTAGCGTATACAGTCATGTAAACACCATCACAATCAAGATATACAGCATTTCCACCACCCAAAAAAGTTCCATCATTTCCCTTTTCATTCAATCTCTTCCCTTCATCCCCAGTTCATGTCAACTACTGATCTCATTTTTGCTCCTATGGTTTTTCCTTTCAGAATATCATAAATAATGGAATCATACAGTATGCAGCCTTTTATATGTGGCTTCTTTTACTTAGCATAATGATGTTTAAGATTTACCAATGTTGTTACGTATGTCAGGAGTTCTATGACCTCTTCTAGACCTGAGGGCCCGAACCCATGGGTGCTGGTACTGGTCTGTGGCCTGTTAGGAACTGGGCCGCACAGCAGGAGGTAAGCTCAGGCTAATGAGTGAAGATTCATCCATATTTACAGCTGCTCTTCATCACTGGCATCACTGTCTGAGCTCCACCTCCTGTCAGTTCAGCAGCGGCATCAGATTCTCATCAGAGCGTGACCCCTACTGTAAACTGCACATGCGAGGGATCTACGTTCTGCTCTCCTCATGAGAATCTAATGCTGATGATCTGAGGTGGAGCTGAGGCAGTCATGCTAGCACTGCAAATACATTATCATTAGCAGAGAGGTTTGACTGCACAATAGATCTAATGCACTCGAATCATCCTGAAACCATCTCCCACCCGGCCGGTGAAAAAACTGTGTTCCATGAAACAGTCCCTGGTGCCAAAAAGGTTAGGGACTGCTGTTCTAGACCACTGAGAAGATAATTGGGCAGAGACCAGTGCAATCAATACCTTTGGAGCTCCCCCTCCAGGTTAATATTCTAACTTTGATTTTGAAATGAAGAGAATTTAAATAATTAAAATAGAGGAAAAAAGTCATTTCCCTGAGGACAGTCCACTAAATTGAACTATATCACCCCGAGTAGAGAAGATGGAAACTTTTGAAGATCCAGAAATATTTAATGATTCTGAATCTAATATTAATGATTTTAGGTTTTTCTTAGGATTCATAAAACATTGACCTTAAAAAAATTGTCTGGAATGTGTGTGGCTTCAGTGATGTACACAGACGGCCTTGACTTTACCACAATGCAATATATTAGTGTAACAAACTTGCACTTTGTACTCCATGAATAAATACAAATAAAAAATAAATGGGGAAAAAATTAAAAAATTGTCTAAAGAATGGTGAAAAATTGATGGTTACCAAAGTTGGTTAATAGGAACATGAGGGTTCATTGTATTGTGCCCTTTTCTTTTGGGTTTATTTATAAATTTTTATTATAACTTGAAAAAATACTATATTTTTCCATGTTATAACTAAAAAATTAGTTTTTTTCTGAAAGTAGCAATAATCTATCAATGACTTTCACTTTGAGTGGCAAATAAGGGGAAGAAGTAAGGCTTTTGTACAATTGATTTTTCTGGTACATCTGTTAATATTTTGCATACACATTTCTACTCCATTTGTGGTACCAATATTTTTACGAGCATAAAAATAATTACTTCACTTAAAATTAGCTTACCAGTTTTGGAATTTAAAAACTGTTGAAAAAACTAAAATATAAATATCAATATTTTTAAAATTCCTACACATTTATAAAACGGACATACATTTTCAAGTCATAAGTCACCTCTCTTCTTTGTGAAAATATTAACTCCATCCATGTACTGTGCAAAAAAATGGTGAAATAACTTTTGTCTTTATGATGGCAATACCAATGTGTGCCTTATATACATCAAACAAGTGTGCATGTCAATTATATTAAAAAATCTTGAAAAATCCACTAAAATATTCAAAAATTGACAATTTAGTTAAATAAAAAAAATCTCATCTAGATGGTATCATAAAGGATTCAGGTTTGAATTTCCTAATTTTAATTCTATGGTTGGTGGTCCTTTGAATTTTAATGGTTGTTTCTAGTTTTTAGCTATAATAAATATAGCTGCTATGATTGTTCTTATGTGTTGGTAGAATGGCTACACTACTTTATCTTGAGTATTTATCTATAAATGGAATTGCTAGGTCACAGGGCCAAAGAGTTTTCTAAAGTGGTTGTGCCAATTACACTCCCCCCAACAATGAATGAATATTTCAGGTGCTCCGTGTCATCACCATTTGGCATTATCATGCTCTTGAGAGTATGCTGAAATCTTTTGGAGTTTTAATTTGAATTTTCTTAATGATTAATAGTGTTGAGCACCTTCTCACATACTCAAATACTCATTGGCCATTTGGATATCTTCCTCCATGAGGTGCTTGTTTAAGCCTTTTGTCTACTTTTCAAACAAGAGTTGTCTTTTTCTTGTCAATTTTTAAGAGTTTTTAAATACATTCTCAAAATAATTCTTTTGTTGATTATATATTGTGAATTCTTCTCTCAGCCTGTGGCTTTAGTTTTCACTCTCTGAATAGTAGCAACACAATTTAACTATTAATATTTTTATGGAAATCTTTCCAAACTGCATTTATTGTTCAAGCACCTTATACAGAACATGGTGAACTTACTTTAACCTAGTATTGATATTTAAGGAGATAGATAAACTTCTATTATCTATTTTTTGATTCACAAATATTTAAGTATATGTGTGTGTGTACGAAATATATACATATACACATACAAATACATACATACTTATACACACACACACACACACACACACACTCACAGACACTGGAGACTGTAGGATGTTCTGTAGAGATTAATGGAATGCTCAGCTCCTCCGGTTAAGTAGAGAATAAGTGATCCTCTCTAAGATCCAATTTCTTGGGAGAAAAAGCCCTTTCTTTTTTATTTCCACTGACTCCTTAAATGGACAAAAAGATGCACAGACCAATGACCTCTTAGTTAATGACACACAACTGCCTTCATGCAAAATAAGTTGTGAAGTTAAAATATGAGATTTCTCCCCAAATAATAGTCTTAAAAATTGCAATAAAACACAATCACATATGTACCTCTCTATTGCTGTTTCACCCTTAGTTTTTGAAATTATCATTTCTAGATCTCAAAAGATATTGATTTTGCTGGGTGCAGTAGCTCATGCCTCTAATCGTAGTACTCTGGGAGGCCTAGGTGGGAGGATCCCTTGAGCTCAGGAGTTCAAGAGCAGCCTGAGGAAGAGCAAGGCCCGATCTCTACTAAAAATAGAAAAATTAGCTGGGTGCAGTGGTGCATGCCTGTAGTCCCAGCTACTCGGAAGGCTGAGGCAGGAGGATCTCTTGAGCCCAGGACTTGGAGGCTGCAGTGAGCTATGATGACGCCACTACACTCTAGAGGGGGTGACAGAGCAAGACTCTGCCACACAAAAAAAAAAAAAAAAAGGGTATTGATTTTGCCTTTAGAAAAATAATTTGATCATTCATATATTAGTCAGTGCTCTGTAAGTCTCAGATAAATAGTAATGAAATTTCTAAGAGATTATTTTGGGAAAATCTGTAGCATTCTTACATGTGAAAGTGAACAATCTAGCCATATTCTGCTTAAATGATGCTTTTGCAGCACCTGCCAGAAACTGGCAAACCTGATCCAAGCTAAACAATTGCATCAATTTTGTAAAACTGTGCAGGGGAGAGACTGGTTTTTTTAAGTCTACGAAACAAAGTAGAAAAGATTTTTTTAATTTCATGTTTTTCTTTTTTAATATACCAAGCATTGCCTACAAGAAAATGTATATGCCTCAAATCACTACATTCGTTAAAGCATTGAGCCGAGAACTGGACTGTACTTCTTCATTGTGCATAATCCTGTCTGTTGCAGAGCCCAGACAGTGACAAATTATAAAGAACCCAAATTGTTCAGGACCTTGCTTTAAGTGTTGTAGAGCACACAATAAGCTGATGAAATGCATCCGTTGCCTAGGAGTTTATGATTTACCATGAACTTAAGACATGGATAGACAGCTGAAATAGAGGAATGAGTATAATGTGTGCTAGACTGGAATTCACAGGAAAGAGTCAATGTGATGGGTTTAATTCAGAAACCAGCATTGTATGACAATGGCAAAAAGTTTGAATAGACTGAATCTTGAAGGAATTTAGCCATCTATCATTTCAAGCCTCAATCCTTTGATCATGTAAACAAACTCCTATTTTATTGAACCACCAATGTTCCTTTTTAAATCACACAAAATAATGTTTATTCCATTTTCTTGCTCAATTGAGTGCAATACTGTTATGCTTCTGCTCTTTTCTTCTTGTGTGTGCAGGGGACAGACTGTTGTGCAGGGGGACTGACGTAGCTGTGGCTGAGGCATTTGTACATTTGCTTCTCTAACTGTCATGGTGCCATTTTTCCTTCTGCCTGACCACATCACTGTTCTTTAGGGGAGAAAACAAATAGATATTCCCTCAAGGCAATATCGCTGAGCTAAGTTTGTAATATGAGAGAGGAGTTCCTAAGATGAGGCATCAGAGAAGCAGTATTATTCATCTTTCTGTGCACAAACACAAAAACCTTGGGAGCCAAGTTAAAACCTGACCAGTTTCTGAGAAACTTGAATAACACGCAGGTCACCAAATCCAGAATCCCATAAAGTAGCTTGCAGCTATGCTTATGTCTCTTGGATTTATTTAAATGTAAATCAATATATAAATAAATAATCAAGAATCTTTTAGAACAGATGTTACTACTTTTTAAAATTTTCCTCAATATAGCTATTAAAAGATTATCTTTTGTTTTATTTTATATTGTTTCATTGTGATATAATTTAGACTTTTCTTCCCATTCATTCTTCCTTTGGTTACTTGCAACATCTTTTTTTTTTCCCGTAAATGTTGTTGACTAAAATGAAGAGCAACAGATTATAGAAGGTATGGTGGTAGAATTAAAATAGCTGTCTTTTTTTCTCTCTTTCTCTGCTCTTGATATTTTTAATGCAGAATACTGCATTTCATTCTGCTTCCTGTTAATATATAAAAGTAAAATTGACTTTGAAACATTTTTCTATTAACTTGTCTTTCATGACATATGACATAGATTTTTTGTTTGTTTGTTTTTATTGAGCTTCTTTGTTTTTTTATGGGAGAAATTTTCTTCACTTTCTTGTTCACCATGAATTTCAGCTTTTCAGTGAATTCTCCTTAATTTATCTTTCTTTCTGCTGCTTCTTCTACAAGTCAAGAGAAGTGACCATAAAGACTAATAAACTGGTTTAAAACCCTTCTTTACACTAATTCACCACTTCAGTAAAGTCTTACATTTAAAATTTCGATTCTGTTGGCAGGTTTATCTATCTCCTAGGTTTACAAGGCTTTGCTTTGTGTTAAAACCAAGCAATCCCTCCAGTTTATTACTGTTTTACAAGGTTTTCAGTTCAGTATACACTGACAATATGTAAATCTCTTTTTATTTAAATCTAGGTATCAAGGAATGTCTTAGATTCTGGTTAAAACCCTGAATTTTAGAAAGCAGCTGATTTAAATATTTGGACTGTGTAGCCAAAGAGAAATGCAAACAACTTGAGATATTAACAAACTTAGCTTGAATTCATTCATACAATCATAATTAGTATTACATTTTTAAAATGGCTTTAGCTGAGTTACTTTTTGTCTGTGATTTTTTGACTGTTATATTGGGCATAGCCCTCTACGAGACTTGAAAGAATGGCTACCTTCTCAAGACAGATATTAATGAATTACCATTGTTGTCAGGTTAGATAAAATTCTTTAATCTACACAGCATCATTAATGAAGCAAGTATACTTCTCAATTTTAAAAGTGAAACTTACTGTTATGAATTGTTACTTTTTTCTCCACCTGAATATCAATCGGGTCTTAAACGCGTTTTGGTTAAACAACTATCATTAACATTATCAGTTAATCATTTACATAACACCCCAACAGTGATGCTTTGCCCTTATGACGTATGACATTTTATATAGTATTTTTATAAGGCGTGAAATAAATTTAAACAGACATAGGTCTATGCCAAAAAATGGAACAACCTTTTCAAGTAAATTTTAGTATCTGTCAGCATGTACTTATTTTTGACAAATTATATAAATCATTGATCTGCAGTTTTTGTTGTTTGTCTTTTAAAATGGTCTCTTGATCAAGCAGTTTTGTATCTGAATGGTTTGCTTGGTTCTTTAACAAAATAATGTGGTTCACTGAAACAAAAAGAAATCAATATACTAATAATGTTAAACAAATGATTAAACTAATAAATATGCAAATGAACTTGCTTTAAACCAGTATTTCCCAGTCTGTGTTATGAAAGGTATACAACAGTAGAACCTTCAGTAGCTTACCCTGCATTGTAAAGATCCAGAAGTAAGCAGAACAACATGCAGCCATTTCCAAACTAGTTTTATTCTTGGAACATTTTCCTTCAGGCCTCTTGTGAAAATGGCCACAGACATGCTGCTTTAAACAAACCCTATTGTATCTGAAGTTGGAATTTTTACAGAAACTTAAATTAAGTGTTCAATGCCTTCACTTTGAAAATGAATTTCTTCAAATGGGAAGAACCACAATTTGCATTTTTCAGTGCAAATACATTTTTTCAGAAACCCAATTCAATATACAGTGCTGGTAAGACTTGAAGGCACTGATTATTCCTTCCGTTTGATCTGGAATTTCACCTGCAAATTTATAGGCTTAAATGTCCTACAACCTGACACTAATCTCTTCACAGTTACTACTGGTAGCCACATTTTTTGTTGCAAAAATATAATTTTAAGGTGAGGATGATAAAAGAGATTGAATAGCAGAACATTAAGCTATTTTAACCCTGAAACAACAATCCTCCTGAGGGTCATGATAGCAATTTTGTGTTTGTCTTCAAGGTGTATGGAAACAATTTCAATTCAGCCTAAGGAAGAATTCTTAAATAGGAAGAACTACTTTAGGGTACTCAAACACTGTACAGATGTTGTGAAGAGAGAGCAAACATTTTTATGGTTGAACGATTTAGCCAATATTTATTTATATGGTAATTCATTCATGAATTCATCTTTTATTTATTTGTGTTTGTTTATTTGTTTGTTTAGCTTTTATGATGTATAAGAGAGCCTGCAATTGGTTCCTAGACTCCTCTGGTTTCTAGGCTAACAGCTTTCATGTTTATTTATCTACGTTGTGCCTTTACAAATTCTGGCTCTAAATGTGTAAGCCATATAGGATAACAGTTTGTGAAATACAAGAGACCATGAAAATTTTAGGTCCAGTGTTGATGTTTACAACTCTTTTCTGAGGTGTGTGATCACATAAACATGGTGGGTTGCTGTAGACATTTATCCATGATAACGGTTTCACTCTGACACAGCTGTAACTCATTTATCTTTGGTAATCAATGATAACTCAAAAAAAAAGTTTAAGATGACAGTAGCCAAGATTGAAACAGACATGAATCTACAAAGGTTTATAGAGAAAAATCTATTTTAGAACCACAGTGGTATCCTACTCCACAGCACCCATTTTCAAGTAAAGTAATCCAAAATTATTTACTTTTAAAATTTCAGAAACTAAATGAAGAGTATTAATTTGTCAATTATGTTTTACATGACGTTTAGTCAGCCTTGAAATAAAATAGTATTTTTTTCTAGCTGTATATAGACTTCAAAAATATTAAGCAGGTTTCAATAATATTCAGTAGGTAATCATAGGCTCAGAAAATAATAGGGTATTTCATGATCGCTAAATGAGGTGGGATGTTGCTTTAGTTTGGTAAAGATTCACTAAGGTGATTGGCATTTTCACTTTATCCTAGAAACAGAAATTTAGGTAAAAGAACTATGTATATTACAAAACACTTCCTTGAGAACTAACACAGCTCCTTTTATTATTTTATTATACTATTTGTAGAAAAATTATAAATGATATATGGGCAAAAAGAAAAACATAATTAATCACTTATAATTTTACTATCCAGAGAGAACCACTGAGAACATTTTTCTTTGTGTAATGCATGCAGATATACTGTTACCAAAAAAGAAATGTGATCTGCAATTTTTTTCTTTCAATATACTATAAATAGCTTACTATTTCAAAAATATATATTCACAATAGCCCAAACTGGAAACAACCCATATATTAATATCTATCAGAAGGGAAAGAGATAAGTAAATTGTGGTTTACCCATATAATGGAATACTACCTAGCAATAAAAAGGAACAATCTATTGACACACACATCATGGATAAATCTCTAGACATTGTGATTTGCAAACACCTCTAGACACCAGAGTATGCATTTTATAATTCCATTTATATAAAGCCCTAGAATTAATCTATGGTAAAAGAAGTCAGTATTTACTTTTGGTCTGGAGTGTCATTAGACATAAATTTTAATACATGTATACTCAATTTATCTCCTAAAACAATTCATCTTCCAAAAGTTCCATCTCATGTTTAGAGATACAAAAACTTATCATTGTACTGCAGTTGAGCATAAAGTACAGTTGGGAAAAAATCTTAAAAGTTACTCACTTTCCAATAAGAAAAAATTAGAGAAACTAAAACATATTTATCTAAGAGACACATATTAGCCAACATTAGCCAACATCTAGAAAATCTCAGCATGAATGTTAAAGTAATCATTAGATTCTAAGCCTGCTAAAAATTACTATAATTTCATGTTCAGTACATTGTTAAGTTTGCACAGGAGGCTCCTTAAATCTGAAGTTTTTCAGAGGCTGCTATTCAGTATTAAATTTCCAATTATCAAATGTATCTCAAAAGATAAAATCACAAAAATTGTTAGCTTCAAATATATACCCATAGGCTGTAGATGTGGAGTTTATTTAGCCTAAAGCTTTTTAAGTAACTAAGGAAATCTGTGCAGTTGGCAAAGAAGGCCATGGTCTACGTGGAATGGACTTTTAATCTGTCAGTGTCTTTAAAAGCATTTATTATAACAATACAACTTTCAGCTCCCTTTGAGAGAATCTTTCAGAGTGCTATGTAAGTTGTCATGTGGATGTGTTCAGAAATATCTTCTCAGAAGATCTTTTCATCATATTTAAAATTGAAGCAGGTTTTTAAAAGATGGTTGTTCTTATAGACCCACTGCTTCATTAAAAGTAATTTATTCATGTCTGTGTTTTCACTATCCTATTAATTTTATCTGAGATTATGGATTCCCTTCAGCTATAAAATAAACAGTAAATTTAGGTCAGACTCATAATTTATCTGGATGATGTTCTGATATTGGTCAGGAAATTTTATGAGGAAAGACTATATAGAAATTTAACATAATTTCTCAAGATTGACATTTGATAGAGTTTACTTATTTTCCAGACCTTTTGTAGTTTCCTTAAGCATTTTATTAGATGTAGGGAATTGAATTTTATTTGTAAGCTTTTTGTCTGCTCATCTCAATGACATCTTTTGGATAGGGACACACAAATTGCTTGAGTCCACTGCATTCAGATATTTCTCCTTAAAATAAACATACCTGAACAAACAGTCAGAATTTTACAAATGCACAAAATCAATACTTAAAAAATAAACCTACCTAGGGAATGGTACTAGTTGATCAAAATAATTATAGACCAAGTTGCTCTGCTATATTATGATATATATTTTCATCCTCAATTCCTAATAATTGCATCTTATTCTATTAAAGATATTTATAGAAAGTTTATGGAGAAATGTTTTAAAAAACTATAATTTAATCTTTAGAAAGAAGAGTAAGCTGTGTGCCCGACATAAAACAGGTTTAATTGCAGCTGACTTAACTTTTTGACTTTTAAAAAAAATTTTTCCTTGTCTTATTTTCTTGTCTTTTTAAATCTCTTCTTTCCAAGCTTTTTTATTAGTCTTCTTGTCTTATTTTTCTAACTTTTTTTCTTCCATTCAAGGCATTAAACAATCAAGTGTTTCTATCTAATGTGTCTTTTAATCTATCATTTAAATGTTCCCCCACTTCTATCCATTTTCCTTTATAACTGCATTTGACCTCAACTCAGCCATCCTCAGGGCTACTACTTCAGTACTCTTTACTTTTCATAATCATCTCAAAGGAGTGCATTTGGTGTTTCAGGACTAGGTTGCTAAGGACCATTAATTCAAACACAGCTGTCCTATGTTTACAGCAGTGGGCTACTGGTTTGAGGAAGAAATAACTGAGTGTGTGCTTGGGTGATTGGAAGTTTCAGCATTGGGTATTGAAAGCAATGCAGACTTGTTTTGCTGAGAAGAATGGAAAGGAAAATAAGTAATTATTGAGTGTGCATGTCCCAGGTCTTGTACCAAATACATGCTTACATATTAGTAATCATTTCATGTGTCCTCTAAACTCTACAAGCTTGGAATTTCAGGTAATGAAGGTAGAATCTACTCAGTTTTTCAGCAAAGAGTTACTGATAATGAAAGAGATGAGATTGAACAGGCAGATGTGTAAATACACAGTCAGGCTTAATGCACAGTTTAGAGCAACTAGTCCTGGAAGTGGAGAAAAACTATAACCAACTGGATCTCTTTGTCAAACAGATTAACTGAGGAGCAAGATAGTTTAGCAGAAGGATCACTTCCAAAGACTGAACTTAAAGGGAAAATACAATACAGATAAATGTCCTTCACCATGAATAGCATACACCATCTCACCAAGAGTAAAATGTTTCCTGTTATCTTAAAAGTTTATCTGTCAGGAAAACACATTTAGAAAAAAATTATCAGTTAAATTTATAAAATATACATATTTGTGAAAACTGCTCACAGTTTGAGCAAAATTATAATAGTCAATAATTTCAAATCACTGAAAATATGTATTTTTGAAAATGTTTCTTAAGAGACGTAATTATTTTCAAGTACTATGCAAGTAACATAAATGATGTTTACAAGATATATTTTAATCATGTTATAAAACTGCTGTCATTTCAGCTAAAATGCTCTGTAGTTATATTGCATGTTCCAAATTAAGGATGTTATGTAGTCAGTTATTGTTGCTACTCATTCTAAGAAAAGAATGTAAGTCAACTCAGTTTCTTTAGTAAAGAAAATAAATTAGGTTTTGATAACATCAAAATCTTTCTTAAGAAAAATTATAGTAATGATGCATTTTATAATGTTCCCAATAAAAACAAAAATGTAGAGTGATATAGCTCATTTTCACAGGTAGTTTATATATATAATTGATTTGGTATTGATTAGAATTGAGGCTAACAAAGCCAATGCTTGATAGTAGCTGTAGTTAGCAATTGCATTATCAATAGCAAATTATATTGCTGAAATTATCAACCTTACCCAGTAGCATAAATAGTTGACCTTTTTTTCTTTGCTTTTTTGTCATATGGAGAGAAGAGGTAGAAAGCTTGACTTTGTGGCTCTGTGTTAAGATAACATAACTGCTAATTACTGTTCTTATCAGTGTGCTCTTTGCCTGTGTAGGCCAGTTCTAAGTGGGAATACAGTTGCTAGTTGACTTAATAATTCTTGGCTTTACCAACTGTATGGGTTAATAATGGAGAACAGTAGCAATGCAAGGGATCATAAGATGTATGCATAAGTGCATATCCAGAAAAAGGGATCCTGGCTTGACAACTTATGGGCCTTGTGATATCTGGCCAATTGCTTAACCTCTCTTAGCTCAGTTTTATTTTGTCTGTTTGTAAAATAGGAATAATAATACTAATATTGTTGTTATGGACTAAATGTTTGTGTTCCATAAAGATTTATATGTTGAAATCTTAATCTTCAATGTGATGGTATTTGGAGGTGGGACCTTTGGGAGGCAATTAGGTCATGAGGGTGGATCTCTACTGATGGGACTAGAATCTTTATAAGAGACAGAAGAGAACTTATCTTCTCTTTCTCTGTTCTCGGCTATGTGAGGATCCAATGAGGAGACTATCATTGGACCAGGAGGAGGGCCCTCACCAAGAACTCAACTATGCTGGCACCCTGGTCTTACACTTCTAGCCTCCAGAACTGTGAGAAGTAAATGTTTGTTGCTCAATCTGCCTAGTGTATGCTATTTTGTTATAGCAGCCTGAACTAGGACAACTGTCTTACCTACTTAAAAAGTTGTGAGAGTCAAAAAGATGATGTCAGAACAAGTTTAAAAATTGCAAAACATGTGAACCTTATTTTCCCATTACAAGACTGCATCATATCAGAATTGAGTACAATTCAAAAAGGAATAACTATTTGTTTTACCCTGCTCCTCAGAATAGGGTGTGAAAATACCAGCCTTCCCAAATCCCTTTTTTCTTGAAGGGGACAGGCCAAGGGGAAGAGTCTCCTCTAGGACTCATGCAACTCACATCCCCACCATGCATTCACCTCTAGTTCTGTGCTTCCTTGCTACATATTAGTGACTTGGAAGACTTTTGCTGCCCAGACAGCATTTCTTTCTATTTCTTCACCATTATTGGCCTCATCGAGTATAAGTTTGATGTTTTCAAAGTTCGCACTCATACATCTGTTTTTGGAAGTTTTCAGGGTGTGTGTAATTATATTCATTACCCTGTGGGGCTACAATTCTTAAATAGCTTCTCAAACAGGGAGATCTTACTTTCTATTATTCCTTGGAACTCTTAAATGTGAAAATATTTCTCTTGAAGGTTGGTTTAAAAATAATGTGAGTGACATAACACAAACTTATTTTTCTTGTCAATAGTCATATCAAATCTCTTCCCTTACATCAGCCATCTTAAACCTTACCCAGTTGCTTAGGCCAAAACCATGGAGTCATCCTCAGGAAATCCTGTTGGCTCTACTGTCAACACAGAGCCAGAACCCAACTATATCTTACCACCTTCTCTTACTCCATTCTTTGCCATAGAAGACTATTTCAGTAGCCTCCTAACAACCTCCCCCATGCAGTCCATTCTCAGCATGCTAGCCAGAGTTATCCTTAAAAACTTAAATCAGATCATGCTGTGCTCTGCTTCTCATTTTGCTTGAGGTAAAAGCCACAGTCCTCATAATGGCCTAACAGGCCCTACAGATCTGACCTTCTTACCTGACTAACCCATCTCCTACTCCCCAGCACGTGGCTCACTCTGCTGCAGTGGCCATCCTTCACGGTGAGACCCGCCCCTCTACCTTATTCAATCTGCAACTCCCATCCCACCCAAGCACTACCAAGTCCTTTACCCTGCACTACCATAGCACCTATATTCTGTATCATCTACTTATTGACTAGTTTTACTCTCAGCCTCTCCCTTCCAGAATGCAAGGCACAGGAAGACATGGAGGGACAGTTGTCTGTTTTGTTCACTGATGTATATTCCTGGAAACCTAAATCAGTGTCTGGTAGTTAGTAGGTTCTGAAATAGTTGTTCTGTGAATGAATAAAGCATAATTTTTTTGCCTATCCAGAATATTATCCATGGAATTAAGGGCAGATTTTGTCTTGTCTTCAAGTGCCTTAGTTCCAGGTTTGATCATTAGTCCTCAGTGTATCCACAGAGCTCTTACATGAAGAGAATTCCTGGCAGCTGTCTTCTCTGACACACGTTATAGCCTATGAAGACCATAAAGATTAAGCCCCTTTCTGGAACCCAGTCCACATGTCATTACAGATTTTCAGAATTATTAACACAGCATCTTCTTAAATAAATGTAAACAATGTCTAAATAACTTATTCTAAATATTAAGAGAATTTTAATAGAAAAGTTTACCTAACAGATTGGGTGTATGGAGCAGAAAATATGTCTAATCTAGATATGGTAAACAATTTTTTTGAAAAGGTATAGAATTTCTGTCATTCTTGGAATTGTTAGAAATGTATGTTTTTAAATTATTTTCTTTATTTCCTTTACTGTTTATCAAGATATTCTGTAAAATAACCATGTAGTCTGGGAAAGACTGGCACCAATTTAAGTGAGAGTGTTAATAGGCCAAACCAAAGCAAACACTACTGAAATGAAATGCCAAGAAGAAAAGTAACATGATAAAACTGACATTATTGAAATGGAAAACAGTGCAAAGTCTAATAGCATGAATAACTGAAATATTCACTTGTCAGAAAAACATTGCTCTTCACTGAAATACTTCAACTTTTGTTTAATTCTATATCAAAGATGTTTCTTTGAATGTTTGACATAATTAGTGATTTCTTTTGTAAATCTCTCAAATGAAATCGAACAAAGATTGTGGGCAGGCATAACGTGAATTAGAGGATAACCATGAATTAGTTTGAAGCCCTAGACCTTCATTTACACTAGTGTTGAATCTGGCTATAATTTAGGCTATGTGGACACTATGAAGACCAACAGGCAGTCTATTACTTGACCAAAGTTTGTGGAATATGCTAAATATTATGTAGAAATAATTTCCATGCCAGCTTTACCATTTGACTGGTGGGTGTGTGCTTGTGTGTGTGCATTCATCTATGTGTAAATAAAACATTCATTAAATAAAATATCACACTCTGCATGTCTGCTCCACAGAAGTATATTTTTCTACTAAATTACTGGAAATGGGTGCAATAAAGCATAAATTTTATAACAACAATTTTGTACTTAGATCAAACTCCCTGCCAGGACATCTCTTGCTTGGTTGAAAAGAGCTGGAGGACTTAGTCATGTAGAATAACACTTCAATTTTCTCTAAGCAAGATATATAATGAAGAACCAATTTGAATAGCTGGTGACAACGGCTATTGGTGCAAGAATAAGATGACTGATGGATTTTCCTGTGTATTTCTCCATGGCAGCAGTTGATAAGGATTAACAGACCAGGATTCCATGCTAACATCTAGAAACTCTTATCATTGAGAAAGAATGAAAAATTATATTAAGGTGATTGATTTTTAAGATAAATCTATAAATTGACCCTAAAAATTTCAAATAAAACTAAGGGTGGCATAAGAAGATGTAACACAAATATTTAAAAATATATTAAAGGAATATTTGACAAGTTAAGTATGTAATGCTGTTATATAAATAACTTCACACCTATGATCTCAAGAAAGAATGGATTATAGTTAGAGCGGAATAATGAAAATCAAGCCACATATTTTACATTTGTTTACATGAATTGCTTAAATAAATAAAAGTAGTTAAACTGGTATATAGTGGTCAGACACATATGCATATGGAGCCTGTTTTTCTTACCCATCTTCCAGAAGATTAGAGAGGTTGGGAGTGGGGTGGGGGAAGCAAGAACGAACAAGTAAGGCAGAAGTTACTTCAACTAATTCTTATTTAAAGGAGAAAAACTTAACTAAGTTGTTGGCACATTAGATTTAGGAAGCTGGACAATACTGGATAGAACTTTTCATTTCTGGATCACTGATCTGAATCCAACAGATGTCATGTCATCAGAAACCAAAACTCATTACCATAGTGTTATGTGAAATAGGGTAATTCTCACAGTTCTTTTCCAAGAGTAGAAATGATTATGTGTGGTATGAATTATTAGAAGTAAGCTAGATTTGCAATTTGTTGAGGCAGAATAATGAAGTCCTATGGGATAAAACAGTCTCCTACTCCTTTACAAAACCATATATAGCTCTCATTTTAAAAATGGAACCATATGGCTGGGTGCAGTGGCTCACGCCTGTAATCCTAGCACTCTGGGAGGCCAAGGTGGGAGGATCACTTGAGGTCAGGAGTTCGAGACCAGCCTGAGCAAGATCAAGACCCCGTCTCTACTAAAAAAAATAGAAAGAAATTATTGGAACAACTAAAAATATATAGAAAAAATTAGCTGGGCATGGTGGCACATGCCTGTAGTCCCAGCTACTTGGGAGGCTGAGGCAGAAAGATTGCTTAAGCCCAGGAGTTTGAGATTGCTGTGAGCTAGGCTGATGCCACGGCACTCTAGACAGGGCAAAAGAGCGAGAAAAAATAAAAAAATGGAACCATAGTCTTTATGAAACTACTATAAGTAATAGTCTCTAAATTAATATGTGATAGACGATTGCCATTTTTGCTTTTTATCCACTCCTCTTTTAGGAAAATAACACCCAGATTTTGATGGGGGCTGACATCCTCCCCCCATTCTTGCATCTGGCATACACCAGATAGTGTGGTTGGGTTGTCCTGCTCCTTTCTTGTAAAGGTCGGTTCTAACTGACTTAACCCAACCATCGCAACCAATCTCTCTGTCAGCAATGGTCATTTCATGGATGGGCACATTACAAAAACAGAGCCAATGAGGTATGGGATGGTGACTGCCATACAGGACATAGTTTTTTTTTTCTCTTTACTTTGGGAGTGGCTAGGAAAGATCACCTTTCTTTTCTGTGATGGTGTCTGGTGAAACTGTGAGTCATTTTACAACCATAGTAGGGAAGCCTGGAGTTATTAGGAGGTAACAGTATGGAGTCTGAGGCTAAGTCCAGAGCATGGAAGAAAGGTCAGGAAGACAGAGAAGAGTTAGGTCCTTGCTGATAATGTTTAAACTGCTGGATCAATTATTGCCCACCTCTAGAATTTTAGTTAAGAAAACGATGCATTCCCTTTATTGTTTTAATTGAATCTTTTTTCTCACTTGAAAGGTAAATAATTCTTTGTTTCAAAAATGCTATCAGAAGCAGGATGGTAATAATAATAAAAAACCCTAAATGTGGCAGTAGATGAATTGGAAAGGTATGATGGAGGACAATGAAAATCCCTCCTTCTCCACCAAACAGGGAGGTAGGCAAGTCTTGTTACATCGTAGTGGAATAAATGATCACCTTATGTGTAGGAATTCAAACCAGTTACCATACTAGGTAGAAAAAATTTTTCAGTGTGTTGATATATAATGGCTACATCTTGTAGCCTTAAGGCTACTTTGAAAGCACAGTTGAACACAAAAATGGACAGAGATTTTTTTGAAAACAATTGAATTCCTTTCCAACAGCAGCATATAGACCAATCTGTCTAAGCTCTAAGAACATTCTACATCTGCCACTTGCAGTACCTCAGCACTGCAAAAGCTTTCTTCTTTTTCTTCAGAAAGTACTTGTTGTTCTATGTGCCTTTCTTTGATTTTTAATTAATTGGAACTTGTTTTTGTTTTTATTGTATTTTATTTGTATTTAATCCCCAATAATCTTTGTTTTGCTACTTTTCTATTTGTCTTCTGTGCTTATACATAAAGCTTGTTAAAATTTTATCCCTTTTGTATGTTATTTTTTTCTTCATTTGAAGTATGTTTTAAATTTTTACATAGTTGAGCTTTTGAACTTTTGCCATTGTAAGAGTCTAACTTTAGGGTTAAACTTTTCACAGCCCAATGTTTAAAAATTATTCCATATATATATATATATATACACATACACACACATACATACACAGTTATTTTATGGTTTCAAATACATGAAATTTGTTTTTTGAATAACAGAATTACTTTCCACATTACTATTATACTAATTAGCTGTGAACAAGGTACTCTAAACTCACTGCCATATAAAAATCCTTACAGAGCAAAATTTTCTTTTTTTTTTTTTTTTTCATTAGAGAGGGGATCTGGCTCTGTCACCCAGGCTGGAGTGCAGTGGCCCAATCATAGCTAGCTCACTGTAACCTCAAACTCCTGGGTTCAAGTGATCCTCCCTTGTCAGCCTCCCAGATAGCTGCGACTACAGGGGTGTGCCACTGTGCCCAGCTAATTTTTTTTGTGTGTGTAGTAACAGGGCCTCTTTATGTTGCTCAGGCTGGTCTCTAACTCCTGGCCTCAAGCTGTCCTCCCACCTCAGCCTTCTAAAGTGCTAGCCTCATAGGCATTAACCACCACACCTGGACAGAGCAAAATTTTCTGACTGATGGATCATGCTACCCTGCCATACTGCACATGAGGGTTACCTGAGAGCATGGAGAATTTGCGGCTGTCAGTACCTATAATCTCATCTCCAACTATGGACATACACAAACATTTGTGACAGTGATCCAATGCTAAAATATGGCAAAGGGTTGGGAATCACCTTTTACTAAGTTATGATCACAATAATTTTCAAATAAATCTACTATCAAAAAAACTCAGAAATGATGCCTTCAATGTTGTCTGACCTTAGCAAGGTTATCCATTGCCTAGAATGAGTCCACCGTTCAAGGTCATATTTAAACCTCTGAATAAAGCTATGTAGTAGTAACAAAAGTGCATCAAGTATCAGACTTACATAGCTTGTTTAATGCAGGCAGTATGATGTAAGAATTTCAAAAGAATTTCCATGGCAAAATTTTCTTTTGAGTTTTGAGATGAGAAAATGCTGCCTCTTAATGTGAAATAATACTGTTTATCTCTTACAGTTGAACTCTACATCAAAAGTTTTTCCTTCCACAACTCCTTTTAGTTCGGCATGATTGGCCTCAATTGCCCCTCATTCTTTAGTGTATGGAGTAGTCAATCAGGCCGCTCTGAAAGTGCTGAAATAAAGCCCTTGAAGTTGAATTTGTGGTTTTGAGAGACAGGATACTTTTCATCTGCATTCTCACTTTTATCATTGTCCTTAAAGTGTCTCAGAAAGAAAAGAAAGACGCCAAGACACATGGAGTGTAAAATGCTAATCAGGTAAGATGATAAATACCATTCAAAGGGAGAGATGAAACCCACATAATAGATGATGATTGTGAGTGTCTGATAGTTGTGCCAACATACCAGTGACTTTGGCAAGGAAAGAGTACAGTGAGGGAAGCCTGTACCCATTTGTTCAGAATAATTCCAAACATTACAAGAATGTCTACATACATGTCTACATAAATGTGAATTACAAAAGCACACATGAATGTGCACACAGTCATATGGAGATGTAAATTACGTATGTTCATCTATACTTAAACATCTCTATAGATATATACATATATTGTGGCTGTATAAAATGTCATTCTACGACTTGTAAATAATTCCTTTAAAAATATTTACTGTATTTTAACAAGACCACCTAATCCTCTTTATTTTCATAATTAAACATCTTGTTTTTCATCTACACGACTAGTATTTAGAGTGTATGAATCTTTCTTCAATTAAAAGTATGTTCGACCTCTTTTTACTATTAAACATGTTGTAGATATGCTTTTATTTACATGGAAGATAAGTCCGTGATCTATTTATATTTTTAAAGTGAAAAATCATGTTTCATAACATATTATCATTTATGTGCTTATATATGTTAACAGATATAATTTAGGCACACGTATATTTTTGTATATAGCCATATAAATATATATATAAATATTAATAACTAAATATTGCATGCACTTAAATGATAACAGTAGGGTCATGTAATTATTGATGTTTTACTTCCTATTTCACACTTTCCTTCCTGTATTTTTTTCCTCTACTTTCTGTACTAAACACATTCATTTTATCATCAGAAAATATCTCTATTCCATTTCAGAAAAGAAAATGACAAGCTACTCCTACTCTTTTTAGCAACCTCACATTTATATTATTTGGATTCAGCTTCTCTGAAAAACAAGACTGAAGTTATCAGAACTCTAATAAAATAGGGATCATTTGATGCTATCAAAGTATGTTCCACCCTTCAGGGAAACATAATATGGAAAATATTCATCCATGGAACATGTTAACCATTCACAACCCAAAATTATCCAAGCTCAATTTCCACATTACACCAGCTCACCAGAAAGCAACACAGCATAATCATTTAACTTTGCCCTCCACAATATTTCTTTTACAAAACTCAATTTAACATTATGCCTATGAAAGCTGCATATTTTAACCAGGAGATAGGACAAAGCACTTGACTTTGGCCTATGTAAGATTCCCCTTATAAAACATTTTATCTGTATCTTTTCCCAATGACCAGTATATATAATAACAAATATAATTGTTTTTCAATATTAGTACAAATATTATCATTATGTTGCTTTGCATTTCTTTTTGGGGTGCCCCTGACCAATTAGTATCAAAACTCTTACATTAATAGAGTTACACACACACACACACACACACACACACAGACTGAAAGCTGTGCAATCTATTGAGTTTTCCTCATTTCCCTGGGAGCTGGGAAGCTCAGATATAACTTTTAGGAATAAGTAGGATTAGCTTGTATTTCTTGGTGTAATTTCTTCCTCTCTATTTTTCATGTAACATAAAATGCTTAAAAATTATTGTCTTATGTTAAAAGTATTATATACTTCTTACAGACAAATTTAAAAATGAAGAGAAACACACAATTATAAAAATTATTTATAATTCCACCATTTTAGAAATTATTTTGCTAGTCCTTTATCTAAGTGGACATACATATATATATATATTTGCTTCCCATAAATCTTTTACATACTATATATATTGTTCAATAACCTAAATTTTTATTTAATATTTTAACTATTTTCCCATGTTATTAACTAGTATTCTCTAATTTGTCATGTATACATATTTTGAAGCATTTAAACTGTTTTAATTTTTTCTATTATACTATGGTGATACACATACATATAGCCAAGTTTAGAGGATCACTTAAGATCAGGAGTTTGAGACCAGCTGGGGAAATATAGTGAGACCCTGTCTCTACAAAAAATTTAAAAAATTAGCCAGGTGTGGTGGCTCAGTTTGTAATCCTAACTAACTACTTGGGAGGCTGAGACAGGAAGAATGCTTGAGTCCAGGTTACAGAGAGCCATTATTGTGCCACTGTACTTCAGCCTGGGTGACAGAGCAAGACCCTGTCTCTACATAAATAAATAGATGAATAAATAAAAAATTTTCAAAAATTAAATCCATATATATGTCTTTGTGCATACTTCAGATGATTTCTAGGAATTAGAATGGCAGAGTAACTGGTCTGTTTATTTTTAGGAATTTAATACAATATAAACTTTAAAATAAATCTATAGCTTTAGGACATCAAGAAAATTATAAATTCCCCCTGGTTCCTAATGAGACTCTTTCAGATTTCCAGCAGCCCAGTGACCGCTCACAAGCTAGAGATGAATGGAAGGTCATTTTTATCATTTCTAGGTACTAGCATTGCCTCAGAGTAGAGCATAGGTTCAGGGTACTCCAACTCCCAAGAATCTACGCTTTTTCGCTATGGAAAAAGCATGAGAAGGATGTTCCACACTGATATTTCTAAGAGCAAGGAAGTGAGGTTAAGCCCACTCAGCCATACCAACAAGGCAATCGTAGATCAGTACCTTGGAACCCTCTTTAAATACTTAACATCTACTGGCCCTAGCAATCAGATATCACAGGCCTTCATACGTGTATCTTGTGGTTTCTTCTTATCTTAAAATTTTGAGACCTTTAAGTCCAATAGATGCTTTTTAGTTGATCTGCCTTTTCTAGGCCAAGAGGCTTTTGATGTGCCATGCATATTATTACTGGAGATGTATAACTGACTTCTTCAAAGACTTTATTTTGTCAAGATTTGTAGTATTTTTCTCTCCCGAAATCGTCTGTTTTCTTGCTTCAGTCAGAACAATCGTTCGCTGAGCCTGCTGTATAGTTGTCATCCTGGAATTTCTCATCACTGCTCTTCTGTTCTGAATCCTCGTGTGAGCAATCCCATATCTTTTTAAATTTTAGATTATTTCTGTATTATGCTGGAGCACATCTAAGAGTAGCTTCCAAAGAAAGGATGCATATGTGATAAACTTATTGAATTCTTAAGTGTCTAAACATTTTTAATTTTACCCCATCTGTGATTATTAGTTTGATGTGGTACATAATCTAGTTTGAAAATTATGTTCTATTAAAATTCTGAAGATATTTCTTCATTATCTTTTGGATTTCAATGTTACTGTTTAGAGTACAGTGAACTTCTGGTTGTTTTTCTGTTAAAAGTAAACTTTTTTTCTTTTGGGGTATTGTAGCATGTTTGAGGTAAGTTCCATGTGACTTCATGAGGATACTTGTGCACACATGGGGTTAGATCAGTGGTGTGCCCTTTTAGTCATGTCCTTCATTTCTGGTGAATTTCCTTGTGGGTTTTTTTTTTTTTTTTTAGAGTTTTCTCCTCCCTATTTCCTTAGTTATCTTTGTCTAAAATTCTTCAGAGTTGGCTTTAAGCAACATATATTCTCCTTCATTTTTCTTATATTGATGTCTCCTCTCTTTTCCTTTGTTCTTTTGAGAGTCCTCAATGGTTTATTCTTTTTATTTTAATTGTGTCTTAGGATGGAGAAGAGATATGCAAATGTGTTTATACTGACATATTTTTTCAGAAAATAGCTTTATGTTACTTTGTCACCCACATTTGTTATCCAGTGTACTAATTAATAGCCAGTCCTAGATTTTATACCTTTCAATTATATGTTTTATTTATGAGTCATCAGCTTTTTAAAATGATTTAACCTAATTCATCCCTCCATTTATTTATTCGAGTGACATCTACTGTGAGGGGACAGAACATGTTTGACACTAATTTCTCCCCTTAGGAAGCTTAAGTCATATTAATATGAGATAATGCAAATAAATAAAAGATAAATGTAAAAAATAAGAACAAGATGCAATATAATTAGATGTCAAAATAAGTAGATGACAGTAAATAACAACAGAATTCAGGGTTTGTCAGAGCCTACATATTAAATGCCTTTTGTATCTACAGCTGATTAAAGTTTTGACAACTTTAAGACCTGTTTTATAAGTTGCTATTATTTGTTTGTGATTTATCACATCTTTAACATATGTCACTTGATTATAAGTTAAAAGTTAGAAATTTGTTTTGTTTATTTTTTAAATTTTTGTTCTTTCTTTACTCATATAGTTTTTTATATTATTATTTTAGTCAACTAATTAACTTAATCTCCTTGCAAACCAGATGCACACCAATTTCATCTTTGGATTTTTCACTCCACAATATCTTTAAGTTAATAACTGACACTATTTTTTGAATTTTTTGTGTATGCCAGATACAATGCTACACACTTTATATATGGATTATTTCATTTAATTCCCCTTCATCTTTATCACATAAATATTAATATAACTTTGCTTTACAGATGGGAAATTTAAAGCTAAATATTTAAGTAACTTGCGGAAGATCACATAGCCCATATAAATGGGGTACAAAGCCAGACAGCCTGTTTTTAAAGCCCTACCCTTAATTAATACATTGTACCTCCTTGTACAAAGCAGACACAAAGTACATATCTATTAAATAGATGAATAAAATTTTACTAATCCTTTTCATCCTAAGGAGTTCACACATTTGCTGAATTCACTTTCTACAAAATTTGTAATAATTTGATAGTTACTAGTGGTGAAAATATCTACCACAGTTTTCTGTAATTGTATTGATTTGCAGTCATTCATATAAAATTTCATCTCATATAATCTTTAGAGTATTTTGAAAGTTGTAAATATTTATGAAGTAGTTTCAGAATAGAAAATGGTCGCTAAATCATGGTTAGAATAACTGGCTGTCAGTGGATAGTTTTTCCAAATGCTTAATATAAATTCTCAAGATGAGTCCTCTTTTTTTTTTCTTAATTTCAACTGGATTTTGTGAAAATGGCTACCACATTACAAAGATGGTGCTCAAATACTATTTTAATTAGAAAGTATAATCCTAGTTTTAAAAATGCATATGCAATATAGATGTTACAATCATAGGTTCTGGAGTCAGACAGCCTGAGTACAAATCATAACTAAGTTTGAATTTATTCCTCTATAAATTGGAGATAAATAATTTTGTTTTGTTAACAAATGCAATGTTGCAATGTTTGTAAATGTATACAAGAGGTATAGTGCCTCTTATACAGAAAGTATTCAGTTCATGTTAGTGTACAGGTAATATTCAGAAAAATGAGAGGAAGCATGTATTTTTCAAACAACTGATTGGCTATTATTCCTTCCCTAGTATTTATTTGAAACTTCTGCTTAGATAAGAAAGTTTGCCACAAACTGGTAATCTGTCATAGTCTGCACCATTTACACTAGTTATACTCTCTCACAAACATTAATATTAAATTCTTTTGAAATACTTTACGTATCTAGTACAAATGATTTGCTAGATGCTAAGGACTGGAACATGAAAATCCATATGCTCCTTTCTAGTTCAAGTCTGGTGAAATTATAATGACCAACACCTGCTGAAGAGTATGGTTAAGTGAGGAGAAATGTGACGGGAAACATTAGGCTTTACCATGACTTTATTTCTTTGCATTTATGTCAGGATCCCAAGTAAGATCTCTAGCTTCTGGAACTTTACAGGCTTGAGAGAAAAAAAATGGACTAAGTATTCAATGATTTGGGATCAATTTTGGATAATTGGCTATATAAATTTAAATGTAATTTTTCTGGCATTGTATTTCTTAGTATTTAAAATGGAAGCTTTGAGTTGAATGGTTTCTAAGAAAATATCCTACTTTAAATTATGTAGCTCATAAACATAACCTCTGCTAGGGCTGTCCTTGCTTCCTTATTTTTGTCTTAGTCTAAATCATTTTCACAAACTCTTCATTCAATTTCTACACACTAATGATTGGCAACTTCAAATATGCTCTTCTACTGGCACATAATATCACTGTTTTTAGATCATCAGAAGAATATTTATATTACAGAGATCAAGAAGCTAAAACATTCATTTGTTTTTTAATTAAATATTTTATCATTTATTAGTTAATCTGTGGTTGAAATTAGATGCCATTTAAAAAAAAAAAAAAAAGAAAGAAAACTAACCTGCTACTTCTTCACAAGTAAATTTCATAAGAGTTGTGGTTTGAGAAAAGAAGATATGTTTCCTGGGACATTATGATATATGTGAAAACAGATTTTTATGAGTTCTTAAAATTCAACAAAACTGATGGATTGACTTCCAAGTATGACAGTAAGCTTTTTTTTCCCCAGTGTAACTTTATCATATTGAGGTTTATCCAGATCTTCAGTACTAGAAAAACATTTTTAAAAAGGGTAAAGCTGTGATCTGAGAAACTTGAAATGCTTTGAATTCAATAAATCATTTTTCACTTATTTGAACATTTTGTAGATTTTATAGTGAATTCACAATAAAGAATTATTTTAACTGCTATTAATTAGAATAGCAGAGTTTATAACAGAGGAATCACATTCAAACATTCTAAAAATGGCATTTCTTCCCTGAGATAAATAAATATGTTATTTTTAATGGCTAGCTAAGCCAGTTACTAGTGGCAAAAATGTTAGTTCTGAAACCAGGATACCGAATGTTAGAGTTTCATTATCCCACTAAAATAGAAATTAGAACTTGTAAATAACAGAAATTAAGGAATACAGTGCTTTGCCTTCTTCAGATTTCTTAGTAATTTATTTTTTAGTCAATTCTACATCAAGCTTGAAATTTTGTCTTTTTATATAAATATAAATAATTCCTTTACATCTCAATTTATAGGTAAATCCATTTTATTAGTTGGGAAACAAAGATGTTTCCATCTAAACTGAACTGTCTTGTCAAACACTTTCATGATTTTGCTATTTATAGTAGGTTGGCACTTGAAGTACTCTTTAAAATATAATTCTCCAGTATATCTCAGGTTAATTTAAATACAGGTATTTTTCCTAATATCCTTAGAGTTATTGGTGGTTATTTTCTAAAAAATACCAAGAAAACCCCAGGAGAATCCCTCTTCACTACTATACTTGACTAGGAAAAAAAAAAAAGAAAAAAACAACAACAACAGGAGAATATCTTATTAAATTATTCTGCATTCACTGCTAATGAGTTTATCTGGATTAACTTAATGAGCTTTTAAAATATCTTTTTTCATTATATGGAGATGAATTTAAAACAATCTAAAAACCTACTTGAATTTTTGTGATGGTAATTATGAAATTTTATTAAATCACACGTGAAAATATTAAGAATCTTAGGAATAATTTTTACTATTGTTTTAAGTGAAGATACTAAATTTATACTGTCATTATAAGATATAGCAAGAAAAATAAGTTTGAAATACAATTAAAAGAAGCATTCCTCCTGTTTTCTAAGTGTTAATAGATCTATGAAATAAAACAAATAATGGGGGCCTCCCATGTATCAGAATGTGTTAGGCATAAATGGGCTACAAAAACAAGATAAAATCCCTGCACTCAAGCATTTTACTTTCTATAACTATTAATAACAATTATCATGTGCCAGGAATGCTCAATGTACTTTACTAATATTAATTATTTTAATCCCCATAACAACATTCTGAGATGAGTTCTATTATTATCTCCATTTTACAGATGGAGAAAGCCATGCATAAAGAAGTTAAGAAACTTGAACAATTTACATAGCTAAGAAGTGCCACATCCCAAATTTAAACTGGAGAATCTGATCCCAGAATCTGTGCTCTTAAGCACTGCATTCTGCTATATGAAATAGTGGATTGAGAGATAAGTCCCTACCAATAAATACAGATAGTGAATGGCTTTGAATGACAGGCCAAGAAGTGTGACCAAATCAAAACTGTAATTTAGAATGATAGTTGTGGTAACAGTGAGTAAGATTGATTGGAGCAGCAAAGTTTTACAAGTGGGTGGCTATTGCTTTACTCTAGATGATAGATGATGACATTTTGAGTTAGTGCAGTATCTGTGATAATACACAGAAGAGAATTTCATAGGGGTAGAATCAACAGGAATTGCATAAGAGAACAAAAGTTAAATATAATGGCAAGGGCATCATTCAGGACTCTGCAGATTATATGTGACAAGAAGCCAGTTCAAACTTGTTTAAACAAAAATGGAAATTTATTGGTTCATATATTTGAATCAAGATGTTCTGTCTCTTACTATTTCTCAGGTCTGCTTTCTTTTTATTGGCTTCATCTTCACGTAGGTTCTATATATGTCATGGTGAAGGGGGCTCCTGCCACCTCCAGAATTACATTATCCTAGAGAATAGAAGATCACTATCAAAAGGGAACATCTTTTTCATATGTTCCAGACAAAAAAGGAGAGTGTGATTCTTAATGGCTCAGCTTGGGTCAGATGTCCACACTTGGAGCTTGATGTTGAGTCAGCCCCTTTTGAATTCCTTGGACTGAGAAACAGAGAACAGTTTTCCAAAAGGAGGAGGTATGAGAGAGGCAACAAATAGGTAATTACTTCACACAATTTTTTAGCCTCAGTGATTGGGAGTCTGATGAATACCCTTTATCTAAAATAAGGCACATGGGAAAAAAAGCAAAAGCAAGTTTGAGAATAAAAATTAATCATTCAGAGACATGTCAAATTTGAACATTTAGATAGAAATGATAGTGAAGGGTTTGAAATTATGCAACTTCCTTCTAGAAGAAAAGTGAATGCCAAATATAAAAACTTAGGAATCAAGTACATAGAGAGATGGTTGCTGAAACTGTGAATTTTAGTAGGATTAAGAAAAATGATAGTCACAGATATAAAAACATGATCCAAAGTCAAGTACTACCATGGAAACCAAGAGATAACCATTGCAATAAGACAGATTGGTCACCAACATCAAAAGCTACAGTGAGATAAAGAAAGAGCTGATTAAAAATACATTAGGTATAGATGAACAGCAAATCAGTGGTGACCTTAATAAGAACAATTTCATGTAAAATAAAAGTACATTGTGAGGAATTAAAAAGTAAATAAGGAGAATAGAGTGGCCATTAATTCCTAGTCAGTCTACTAAATAACTTGCTGTATGACTATGAAGGTTAATTTTGTGTTTCAACTTGACTGGGCCACAGAGTGCCCAGATGTTTGGTAAAACATTATTTTAGGTGTATCTGTGAGAGTGTTTTTGGGTGAGATTAGCATTTGATTCAACAGACTAAATAAAGCACATTGCCTTACCTAATGTGTATGACCCTCATCTAATCAGTTGAAGCCCTGAATAGAACAAAAAGGCTGACCCTGCCACAAGTAGGAGGAAATGCCTCTTGCCTGACTGCTTTCAGCTGGGACATAAGTCTTTTCTGGCCTTCAGACTTGAATTAGAACATTGGCTCTTCTTGAGTCAAGCCTTCTAGCTTTCAGCCTAGAGCATACACCATCAGCTCTCTTGGTTCTCAGGCCTTTGGACTTGGACCGGAACTACACATCAGCTCTCCTGGGTCTTCAGGTTGCCCACTACATACAGATCTTGGGACTCTGCAACCACTATAATCACATAAGACAATTCCTTATATAATAATAAATCAATCTATCTCTCTGTCTCTCTCTCTCTCGGACTATTGGGATTGGATAAATACATTTTGCATAAGGACATTAATTTTCGGGTGCCAAGGGTGAAATGGTATGAACTGAATTGTGTTGCCCCACAATGTATATGTTGAAGCCCTAACTCCCCATGTGACTGTATTTGGAGATAGTCTTTAGGAGGTAGTTAAGATGAAATGAGGTCATAAGGGTGGGGCTCTAATCTGACAGAACTGTGGCCTTATGAGAAGAGAAAGACATGGCTCTCTGTCTGTATCTCTCTCTGTCTCTGTCTCTCTCTCTTTCTTATGAAGACACAGTGAGAAGACAGTCGACTACAAACCAGGAAGAGATCCCTCACAGAAACCCAACCATATTGGCACCTTGATCTTGAACTTTCAGCCTCCAAAACTATGAGAATATAATTTTCTGTTGTTTAATCTCTCCAGTTTATGGTATTTTGTCATGGCAGTCCAAGCTGAGTAAGACAATGACCATGGACAAGAAACTTAAAATCTTCAAAGCTTTTTTTACTCATGCTTAAAATGGAGGTAATAACAGCAATAATATCTAGCTTATAGATTTCATTTGAGGTAATGTTCAGAAAGTGCTTAACATAGTGCCTAGCAATTTACAAGCTCTCAATGAATGTTAGCTATGTGTGTGTGGATGACACAATGAGTAGGAAGCACGTGACAGCAGCAAAAAATTAGGATTATGACAAGCATATTTGAAATGAAAGGAAGTAAAGAAACATATGTAGAAGATTATTTGACATTCTTCCCATTGAGAGATGGACCCAGTGGTTTCTACTTCCTGTCTCTCAGAATGTTTGCCCTAAGGAAAACTTGTCACCAACTAAAAGTCTGATTACTCTGACTTTAGTTCTTTCATCTATGAAAGAACTCTAACTAGTCACAAGAAGAGCCTGCCTGCCTGAAGAGAGAGACGTCACACAGGACATGTGTGTGAAGATAACTTCTCATGACGCAAGACCCAATCACCATCTGATAAAAACCATATGAGACACCTTGAGTGAAAATTTCTCACTAGAACCCCATTAACCCACAGAACCATGAGAGATGATAATAAATGATTGTTTTAATCAAGAATAGTGTTTTAACAGCAAAAGATAAAGAGAATCAACATTACTTGTGGGAATGACAAAGTCTAGGCACAATGGGGCTTATTTTTTCTTGAGTTTTCACGTGATTTATCTGGAAAGTGGACCTGAAATTCAAGGCTTAGGATTTAAATTTGGAAGAGAGAGAAACTGAAGTTACATGAGAGACTTCAGATAATGAATGTACCAAGGGCCTAGAAAAGACAATAGAAAATGTATTCAAGATCCTAGGGGAAGAAGATTATCTTGGCAAGTAGGATATATACCTCTTCCTCAGAGAAATAGTGAATGGGAAGAGAAAGAGCAAAGTTTGAGAGGTGGAGTAAGAACTATGAGAGGTACCTATGTAAGATAACAACAAATTTTCTCCATTCATTTTAGACTCAACTCCTAAAGACTTACATCATTGGATGTTTTAAAGTTTTAAAGCCTCCCTGAGGTTGCTTCCTCTTCCTGGTTTCTGGCGACTGGAAACACTCCAACACCAGTGGGAGACATGAAAACCCAACATCTTAAACAGGCCTCAGCAGGCTTCAGGTCATTTACTATTGAATTTCCTTTTGACCCAAGAATTCTGACTATGGCTATTATCACCTTCTTCTCTTACCTCGGGGCACTAAAATTACGAGCTGTAGCAGTTAAAGATTTCCTCAACATAGATATTTCATTGCTTTTTGCACAGGTGAAATGGGGAAAAAAAACCCCATAGATATAGAATGGTGCTTTGGCAAATCTGCCAATTTATCTTTTGCAGTGTGTGCCATGTAAACATTTCTAACTTTAATACACTGCACATGCATCATCCTTGAATGTTTAGTTTTATTGCCACAGAAGTAATTTCCGAAGGTCATCTTATAATAGACGAAAACTTGAAGGTTCATACAATTTATGTTCATTTTAGATAACATTATACAACATTTAGGAGCTATCAACTTTCATTCGCTAAATGTTTGATCTAATAATTTTAAAGATAAAATATGTTACCAGCCTTTTGGGAGCATATACCCTTGCTGTGAAAAATCATATTTAAATATGGGCTGAGAAATGTAAACTCTTCTACTTACTTTTATTTAACAGATTTTCATTCATCTCAGTCACACTTCATTGAATTTAAGATAGTGAAAGAAAAAAAAAAAAGAACACTTCCAGTATAAAAATTACAAGAAAGAATTAATCAAATTTAAAAATGTAATTTTCTCTTTAAAGGATATATAAAGTAGAAGCTTGTTACATATAACCTCCCCCTTATTGGGCTGCTTAAATACACTTTGCAGGTGTATGTTAAGGTATAGTCACCATGCATAAATATTTTTGTCATAAAAATGCTCTGTACTTTGTCATTCACATATTTTAAGTCATAGTTATAAGGTATTCCTGATACCTTCTATCCCCACTTGCTATGATGACACTTTCTGTGGTCTCCTCTTCTTTAGAGGATGAATATGCATTAGGCATGACAATCAACTCTGCCATGACTAGTCTGGCAGTGAGGACACCATGAGTAGATTTGCACTTCCTCTTCTCCTACATGTTTAGGAATTCTCTCATCACTAGGATCTTTTTTATTGGCCTGTAAGTAGACAGTATTTGTTCCTATGCTCAGAATAAAACTTCATACAAAAGTCAAATGAACCTTTCTTTCTATGCTGCCTCTTTCTGTGGATACTGCCCTGTTTCATCCTCTCTTCTCCTCTAGATACCTTGAAGGAGTGTTTTACTAATGGTGTCCATTTCTAGGTCTTTGATCTGGTCCTTCTACAGTGACCCAACTTTGACTTTTGCTGCTGCGTGGAAATTGCTTCTGCATTACAAAAGGTCAACAGGGACATTTTGGCTCCCACAAGAGCCAACAGAGACATCTTGGTTCCCACATCCAAGTGTCCTTTTCAGCTCTTAACCACCCAGAGTAATGTAAATCTCTCTTATTCTTTGGATTATAAGGCATTATTAATGACATCTGTCCCAACTTCACTAATCTGGTCTCTTGTTTCTATATTTATCTCCTAAATGTTTCCCCCTTACACTGTGCACATGCACACAGAGTTTTATCTTTAGGTCTTTTCTTCTTTTTCTTCACACTCTACCTGGTGATCTCATTAATTCCTATGGTGTCAACTACCATCAACACCCCAGAGGTCACATGAACTTCTCTTCTTAGTGCCTATATGCCTACTTGAATATTCCCAGGCACCTCAGCTCCATTTGAATTAATGTTCATCTCTCTTCCATCACTTTTCAAAGTTTATTCTCCTCCTCTAAGTACTTTCTCAGTTAATGAGTCCTTCATTTACTTAACCCAATAGCTAGAAATCTGGATATCATCCTATTAGGTTGAATCTTATTGCCAAAATGCTACCATTTTGACATACAAAAACAGCAATTTTTATATTGTTCAACTTAATTATTTTTCTTTGCTTTTTGTCTTCCTACCAGTCACCAAGTTCCATAAATTTTCCTTAAGAATGTCTCTAAATCCATTCATTCTTCTCAATTTTCAACTTCCACTTCCATAATTCAAGACCTCTTAATTGCTTATTTATGTTACTGCAATTGTTTCTTAATTGGTGCTTTTGGATCTATTCTCTTGTATTTTGAGAGTTTTCTAAATATTGACATTATATTGTTTTTAAGAACAGAGAACTGCAAGCAGAGCCCCTATGACTTACCTGTTTCTATAGTATAATATTTTTTTCAATGTTATGGCATTCATATTCTAGTTCTAGGTAACTATCACAGCTTCAATATTAACCATCCCCAGGTTCCCTGTCAGATCTGGTCCTATCCAGGCTTCCTGTAGTCAAACTTGTATGAAGGACTTGCTGGCTCACAAACATACTTTGCCCTTCAATGATGTAGGTAGTACGTTCCAATGTGAATGTCCCTCTCACTCTTCCGCACTTGTGGATACCCAGCTCATCCTATAGATATCACCTGCCCCATGAGATCTTTTCTGTTGTCCTTATTGCTCATTCCCCTAACAAAAGAAGAAAATGAATTGTCTTTTTTGTGTGTATATTATAAAGAGCTCTATTGTAGTAATAGTCACATCATATTAATTATAAGTCTTTATCTATTTGAACTTCTTGCTATAGCATTGGCTCTTTTAGTACCACAGACTAGGTACTTAAATATTAAATGAATTAATTAATAAGAAAATAAATGAATAAGTGGGAATGGGAGTTCCTTCTGTGCCTAGTTTTGTTCATTCCCACGTGCATGGGACAAGTCAGTCAGCTTTGTCATGGCCAGTGTGTCATTGATGACACTGCGAGTAGATCTGCAAGTCTCCCAATAAGAACGTCACCACCTGCTGGTTCAGTTGTACCGACTATTTGAAAATGATAAAAAAAAAAAAAAAAAAAATACTGTCCATAATGTGTTTTACAATTTTCAAAAAGTCTTTCTTTATACATAATACTAAATGACTTATTTTTGCAACAGCTGTATAGAATAGGCACTTTTACTGGGAGGCACACAGAAGTTAAAGGACGTGTTCAAGGGCGCACAGCCAAAAAGGGAAAGAGCTAAGAAATCACCAAGGATTTCTGACTACATCTTGCTATTTGCACTCTGGATTCAGATTACCCCCTTTTATCTCCCCTAAAATCAAGCTGACAGTCTTACCTGTCTCAAAGGTCTTTATAAAGAGTAAATGAACTTAATCTACCTACAGCTTTTAGCAAAGTGCCTGTCATATAGTTAATACCCTGCAAATGTTAATTAATATACTATGTTATAGATCCTCTCTATAAAAGAGGTACTGGATTGTTATCATAACTAGAATTTCTCCATCTCGACAATTAATTTAAGTGGCTAAATTCAAAAAAAAGGATGAGTTTGGGAAATACCACAGATGATAATAAAATAATAAAACTCATATGGACACACGGTTAGAAAGGCAATCACTCCCGCATAGATGGTTCCTAGATGACCTGACCCAAGCTAATCATAATCTAGTCTCATGAAACTCTTGAGAGAGACTAGGAGCAGATGTTAAGGCTGAATTGCATCCCTGCCCCCCAAATTCAAATTCATATGCTGAAGCCCTAACCCCCAGTGCCTCAGACCAGATTTGGAAATGGGACCTTTATAGAAGTAATTAAGTAAAACTGAGACGTTAGGGTGGGTTCTAAGCCAATCTGCCTGTTATTCTTATGAGAAGAGGAAATTTGGGCACACAAAGAGACAGCAGGGATGCACAGACATAGAGGAAAGGTCAGGTGGGAACTCAGCAAGAAGACAGCTGTCTGTAAGCCAAGAAGAAAGGCCTCAGAAGGAACCAGATCTGCTAACATGTTAATCTTGGAACATTAGCCTCTAGAACTGTGAGAAAATAAATTTCTGTTATTTAAGCCACCCAGTGTGTGGCATTTATTATGGCAGCCCAAGCAAACTAGTACAGACACCCTCACTCATTCTCATCCCACAGTTTAATCAGCTGGAAACTAAGGCGTGAAGGGATTTAGTAACTTGTTTCAGATCACAGATTCTGACGGAGCCATACAAGTGCCAAATTCTACCTCAGGGATCGAGTTTGTGTTTCTGCATTAAATTAATTCAAATACAGTAGGAAATTGCAAATGTCAGGAACCTACTGTGAAAAGAGCTAGTCCTTGTTACGATTCTGTTTTAACCTAGGATATGTTCAATTTTGTCTAGATTAAGCTTCAGTCAGTGGGCTCCTATCTACTAATTGGCTTAAGAAACAGTTTCCTTAAACTTTTGGAAGATTTTTATGAGCAATTAGACCCTTTGTTAAATGTTAATGATCCTGGATCAAGCCTGAGGAAGCTACACCAGGGTCAGTGATACCACCAATTTAATAAAGGAATAACTGAACTCTTAAATAGTTATAATTGTTAATACATTTCATTCATGTAGCATTGTTAACATCTCCAAATCTCTTTCATTTCTTCTATATAAGATTTTATGAGGAAGAGCCAATTCTTGAAAACTAAATCCAACTTTTTAAATACTTTATAGAGAGAAAGAAATTAAAACTTCAGGTGATAACAAATCTGCTTTTTCACAATTATTTTTAACATATGAAAGACAGAGACAGAAGATAAAGCAAGAATTGATGGTGGCATCAATGTGGTGAAAAATGTTCCTGAGTAGGAGCTGAGCTACTGTACGATTTTCTTGAGAGGACCAGCAGTCTTCCAAGTGAGATATTATCTGTTGTCACTTCTATGAAAAATATAGCACCTGCTTCCGCATGTTTCTTTTTCTTTGAGCAGTTCTCCTGGGTGAGACCTGAGAGGTTGGCGAGCAGAGACAAACAATGTGCCTTTGTTTTCTTGGATCAGCAGCCCCTGAACTCACATTCTTTCAAATTCACTGTTGAAGCACTATTGTCTAGTTTGCAGAGTTCATCTATTGTTCAGACTTCCCTGTTTGCATAGCAGAGTGAAAGAACATATTCAAAACTAACTTTACAAAAAACTACTCTAAAATATACATGCAGTTATTACTTATTGAACATGCTGTTCTGAGCTCAATGTTCTGTCCCAGTTTCTGCATGCTTATTATTTCAGTTTTTCCAGAAGTTAGAAGTGAATTTCATAGTACACAATCATAATTCACTCTTACTTATTTAGTAAATATTATTAATGGAACATGTTTATCATATGTGCAGGCACAATCCTGGAAATAAAACAGGAGATAAAAGTCCTAAAAAAACCCGAACACAGTCTGCCTCTGAACTGTCTGAACTGTTCGATAGTGTAGCCACTAGCCACATGTGGATTTCTAAGTTTACATTTAAATTAATGAAAACTAAATAAAATAAAGAATTCAATTCTTCAGTCATACTAGCTACTTTTTGAGTACTCAATAACCGTATGTACCTACAGAACAGTGTAGAAGAATATTTTCATTGTTGAAAGTTCTTTTCTGGTCCAGAGATAGAATTTTCCAATAATTTGCATATTCTGAGAAATGGGCAATACTATGGAGCAGTCCAACCTATTTTAGCCATTATGGGGAAAACATAATTGATGACTATATGTAAACAGTAAGCTTTTAAATACATAAAATATGTAAAAGAATATATATAAAAGATCCTTTATTAATATTGTTCTTTTCAACAATGAGAATTATGATTTACAGTGGGCATCTAAAGGATGTCAATGTCATAGTATAATATAGAGCAGAGTGTAGCATCCTGGATCCCAAGGGCTTCAGAGAGATGTACATTAGTGGTCAATACAGTTACAGAATAACACAAAATGTCATCAAGGTTTTTCCAAGGTCAAGGAGTACTGGCAGGGTTAGCAGAGAAATCTATAATAGGTGGTCACAGGAAGATCTGCCTTTCCAAAGGGTGAGAGGATCAAAAATGCAAATTTGGGAGACAAAGCTAGGCTCAAGACCCAGATGAGAGCAGGAAATCAACCACAGGGCAATCCAGATGGATTTCATTGAACAGAAAGCTTGCTTCCTCTTACAAATGTATTGACTATGAGACTTTACAAGTGACCTGCTATGTCACTCTTTTCCAGAAACACGATGGGTAACTTTGGGTTGTATGGGGTCATGATTAAGATTAACGTGGCAACTACAGCATGATAATTGGATGTTTCTATGACACTTGTAATTCAATTAATTTCTTAATAAACACTGGTAGTTATTTGCCTCTCATACCTCTCATACTCTTCTGAGTGCACACCTATAAATCTCTTACTTGAAGATTTAAGTGGTGCTCAATGACTGAACATCATCATTAATATTGGAAAATGTACAGGTTTATTAGCATTCATGAGCTATAAACTGTAACATAATGAAAGAGAAAATGATTATACTCATGCTAAAAATGTAAAGATTTTCATCATATTTTTTCATCTTTTTTTCTTTTCTTTATGAGTAAGAAGGCATTTTAGGGGACATTATATATGGTTATTATAGCATTAAACACTGCAGTGGTATTATGCCAATGATCATGAGGTTATCATATTTTGACTTCTGATCTCGTTCCTTTACCTGGTTGGTTCTGAGTAGTCCTCTCTTCTGGTGGGAGTGCAGGGAGAGTACGGGTGGGAGCAGGAAATGAAGAAAGTGCAAGATCCGATTTCCGTATAGGCAGTGAGGAGTGTGTTGTCTTTGAGAAAACGCTGCTGGTAAAATATGAAATATGGGTCACAAAGGCACACAGAGTCTGTGGCAATTATTAAGAGGCAAGACTAGAGACAAATAAAAGGATGAAAATCAGATATAAATGAGAGGTAGAGTTAGTATTGAAGGAATGAAGAGAAGTTGGAAATACTAGTTCTATTTGTACAGATAGATGTCAGGAGCTAGGATTTTGATTTTTTTTTTAACAGGTTTTGCCTGAGAGTCTAGAGTCTATAAGACTGGTTCTTCACTAGGAATAAACATCTGAATTACCTGTGGTGCTATAAAAAATATATATGGCTAAGCTCCACCTCCAAGAAATTCTGCGATATGGTAGTTTGTATCCTATTTAGGCCTGTAGAGGTGTCTCTGTGTTAAAGCACAGACTTCTTTACCTAACTCTTATGAAACAATCAAGGGATTCAATCCTTATCATAGGTTTTTTGATTAATTTTTTTTTCCTTCTTCAAATCATATGAGTTCACTTTTTCTTTTTGTGGATTTGTAAAAAGCTAAAGTATCATTGCCAACGACTTGTCACATTACAAAAATAGGCTATAAATTAGAGTTAAAAAGCTCTGTCACAATAGGAATAGCTAGTATCAAACAGAGCCTGGGATCTTGGCTTGTGGGGGCCTCAACAGACAGTCTTGCTGGTGACTCCCCTGCTTCTTGCCATTTCTCTGCAGTCATTGAGAAGCTAGCATCCTGTCCTCAGAATGCATCCAGGAAGGCAGTTCAGAGGCTGGTACTTTGATGATGATTCTTAGGGTTCTTGATCCTAGCAAGTCTTTATTTAAATCAGCTCAATATTATTTGTGAAACTGGAAAGAAAATTGTTTTATTATATAATTTTGTATAAGCTTGGTTGCAAGCTACAGAAGTGAATTATGGCTAATTTAAGCCAAAAAAGGAACATACTAGATAAATATACAACTTCTAAAAGAATCTGTTAGAAGGCTGGAGGGCCCAGCTCTGAACTGGGCAGAAACCAAGTTGGGCATCAGATAAGCAGACAAAGACAAATCAAATCCACTGAAACAGCCTGACTGGTTTGCTGTCACTGGCACTTGTACCCCTGGATCTCTGCAACAGCTTCTCACTGCTGTTGTAAATGATTTCCCAACTGTTCCTGCATTTTTTTTCTCTCTCATGACACATAAATGAGCCTAAGTCATATGCTGTGCCCAAGTGTGAGAGCAAGAGAGAGTATCTACTTTCTTTCAGTTTTTATAGAGGAAGATGAGGCTTTAATGAACATCTTCTACTTCAAAAATCTTTTAAAATAAGGCTGTTCAGGAGATGCATAGCCTTTAGGGAAAACATCTATGACAGACACTACTCATAATGTCCACTGGCTATTTGTTCATTGGCTGAATCAAGCATGTGATACATTTGCTCCTTTGACAATAAGGAAACTAAGTCTTAAAGCTACATGAAATGTGTGTCATTTGCTGAGGTCATTTATAACATTGATTGTTGTCACTAACATACATAAGAGTTAAGAGTAGAGAAACACCAACAAACAGAAAAGTCTCTAGAATAATCAGATATGCCTATTATTAGCTTTTGTATTGATTTGTAATTTTGTCAGTTATTTGTAGTAACAACTCAATCTTTAGCAATTTTAACATGTGGGTTGATGACGCTGTACCCAAAACAATTTCATGCCCTTTATGCTTCATCTAAAGTTTCTATGCCTTCTAAACACATAATCTTAATAAAACATAATAGGTCATATCTGCTAATACAGTTTATCAATATGTGGACAAATGTACCACAGTGGTTTTTACGGTATTATAAAAGGACATGGTCCAGCTAGGACTTTAAATAAATGTTTATTTTTTCATGGTATCATGCATTGTTATCTCTGAACAGTCCTCATTGTGTGACAGGGTCTAAATAAAGAAGATCCAAAATTTTTTTTTTCTTTACTCATGTGAATTTATAAAATATTTTTCTGACATATTTCTGATGTAATGCAAAAAATTGCAAAATTGGCCAGGTGCGGTGGCTCATGCCTATAATCCTAGCACTCTGGAAGGCCTCTGGAGGTGGGAGGATTGCTTGAGTTCAGGAGTTTGAGTGAGCAACAGCAAGACCTCGTCTCTACCAAAAAGAAAGGGGGAAAAAAATCCAGCTGGATGTTGCAGTTCGCATCTGTAGTCCCAGCTATCCTGGAAGCTGAGGCAGAAGGATTGCTTAGAGCCCAGAAGTTGGAGGTTGCAGTGTGCCACAATGATGCTCCTGCACTCTACCCAGGGCAACAGAGTGAGTCTCTGTCTCAACAAAACCAAACAAGGCAACTGAACACCCTTTCTCACAGCCACCCATACCTCAAAAAAATACTGCAGAATTAAAACTAAAATCTTAGACACATATCAATGCTTCATATGCATGCCTTCCATTATAAATTTGCTATTTGTGTTATTTTCTCTAAATTTAAATTTGAAATTCACCAGAGTGGTTTTATTTCATTAGTATAGGAAACTAGTTACTATTCTACAATTAGAGTTGACAACAGAGCTAAGAACTGAATTCATGAGCTCCATCCTCTTCCCTAATTTGTCAACCAATTAAGCCACATGACCTCCCTTTGATGAGACTCATAAAGCAGAACATAAACTGGAAAAGCACCCTTAATTCTTTGCATTTTCTCTACTCTTAGAGAATGTCAGTCAATGTGGCCACACAAGTATGTAATATACTGTCTTAGTCCATTTTCTGTTTCTTATAACAGAATACCTGAAACTGGGTAATTTCTTTTAAAAGGAATTTATTTCTTACAGTTATAGAGGCTGAGAAGCTCAAGGTCAAGGGGCTGCATCTAGGAAGAGCCTTTTTACTCGTAGAGACTCTGTAAATCCTGATGTGGTACAAGGCCTCACATGGGAAGGGGTCTGAGCGTGCTCACTCAGGTCTCTCTTCCTTGTCTAAAGCCACCAGTCCCATTCCCATGATAACCCATTAATTTCTTAACCCATTAATTCATTAATCCATTCATGAGGGCAGAACCTTCATGATCCTCACCTCTTAAAAGCCCCACCTCTCAATACTGCCACATTGGGAATTAAGTTTCAGCATGAGTTTTGGAGGGGACAGTGAAACCATAGCATGTACACACAAATGTGTGCACACAAATACACATAGAAGCATTTCAGTTTGTAAGATGGAGACCTGAAACATGTAAGTCACTCAATATATATTTATTGAATTAATAAATAGATACATTATGGAGCTGTCCATTAAAATGTACATGATCTGACTTGTATATCAGTCATGATGATGAAATCTAAATAGTTAGAAAGTCAAATAAAATCGAATCCACTGAATTTGTATTCACCAAAATGAAAGATGAGATGTGTTACTAGAACGCTTGAAAATGAAAGCTACTGTATTAACTTTAAAATACTAGAATTGCAAAAACCTAAAATACAATGCTTTTCATTATAGCTGTCTTATTATCTCTGAATCTTGACCATTTCACTAGGATATGCCATTAATGACACCAAATTCCAAATCAATTTATTTTTATACTTTTTAGTGATTCTATAGAGGTTTAGTGGTAGAAAGAGTTTAGATTAATGGATACGATATAATTGGAGAATTATCTGCAGATTTTAATTATTCTTGCCAATGCTAGTTCCCTTTATAATAGATAATTAGGGGAGACGTATTTTAGTAATAGCACATGTGGAAAAGCTCTGGAGATTATATTTGGCAGCAAGCTAAATATGAATCAGTGATGTTACATGACTGTTAAAAGGCTAACTTTACCTTAAATTACACTAATAAACTTCAGAAAAAGGAATAGGATGGTAGTCACTTTTTACTATTCTTATCATAGCATTCCTGGAGAATTTGCATAAGTTCTAAAGAATGCAATTTAAGAGAGACATATTACCCAGAAGAAATCGAGCAAGATAGTAAATGCATCTGAAATTGCATTATATGAAATATAATTGAAGTATTTGGGCTGGGAAGCTTAGAAAAGGAAGAATTTAGGATGGATTAGATAGCTGCCTTCACATATGGCAAAAGAATTAGGTGTAGTCTTACAGTTTAATAAGACATAATAAGGACCAATGGGAACATTATAAGAGAGTGTTAATTGGCCAAGAAGAGTGAAGAACCCTCTGCCATTTATAACTGTCCCCCCGCCAAAAAAAGTCCCACTTTAAAAAGAGGCCTCTCATTGGAAGTGAAATGAGAATCAAGGGTTAGAATTTAAAATTTCATGATGAGTTGACCATTTTGGGTATAGAGTTGGTTGTTGTCTATCATATAAAAATTTAATACTCTCTCCTTTCAGCTCTAGATTACACAGATTTAGAATACTTCTTCCAAAATCTAAACATATCAGTTTCATAATATTAACAATGCAAATTTCTGGAAACATTATAAATTAAAAGCTAATACATCTAGAGAGATGTGTTGAAGTATGATAAAAATGTTTGCAGTTGCTTTATTTGTCTCAAGGGATTATGGATTTTTCCCTTTTTTATACTTTTTTCTGAATTTTTAAGTGAATATAATTTTTTATAATCTGGATAAAATAACAATGCTATTTTAACTTGAGTGAAAAAAGAAATGGCATTGTATCTTTGGAGTAAATCTTGTGGTTAATGTTCATTTGCATATTTCTATATGTTATAGTCTAAGATGCGAGAAATGACCACCTAAAGACCGAATTGAGCCAAATTAGGAGTCTTTATTAGCTGGCCAGCAACCACCCCTGTTCTGGGAAAGTCCAGACACAGAGAATGGCCCCGATCTTAAAGTGGGCAGGGGTTATATACCTTCACCACTAACAATACTAACAATACACATACAGCTCAGAACATATTGATTACAATAATTCATAAGCAAGCAACCTTACAGAAGCAGATAGCACCAGTTAAATCAAGGAAATTTTTTTGAGGAACATCCAAGGAACATTTCTCCAAGGAACAGTACAATGTAACTATACACACCTAGTGATTTTAAACAATCACTTACAAGTTAATCACTTCATTTTTTTTTTTCTGTTATTTATGTATTTTTCTCTCGGCTCATAGGTCATGGGCCTATGAATCACACAGCAGCAGTGAGCCTGTACACAAGATGGCTTCACTGTGGCTCACAGAGCTATAGTGATTACTGTGCCTCATCACACTATAATTCTCAAAATAAATGGATTTTTGTTGTTCAAAATATATACAGTTTAATTAGTTGTAGTTTTTTTTTTTTTCAGTAAGTGAACACAATGTTTTATTTTGGTACTAAATGGGTAAGCATCTATAGAAGATGTTGTGGATTGAAATGTGTCCCCCAGAAAGATATGTTCAAGTCTTAACTCCCATTACTGGTAAGTGTGACTTTATTTGTAAGTAAGGTCTTTGCACATCTAATCACGTTAAAATGAGGTCATATTGAATCAGGGTGGGCCTAATTCAATGACTAATGTCCTGGGAAGTAGAGAGATGTTGGACACAGAAATAGGGAGAAGGCCAGATGAAGACCACAAGGCAGAGATTGGAGTGATGCATCTACAAGCCAAAGAATGCCAAGGATTGTAGGCATCCACCAGAAGATAGAAAGAGGCAAAGAAAAACCTTGCCTAGAGCTTTCAGAGAGAAAATTTGACCTTTTAACCTTCAGAACTTCAGATAATAAATTTTTGTGTTTTTTTAAGCCACGTGGATTGTGGCATTTTATTACAGCAGCCCTAGGAAATGAATACAGAAGGAAATAGTTGGCAATAGGTTTTTATTAAATAGGAAAATCCTCAGGATAGCAGTAGTAATGAAAACAATAATTAACATTTTTCTACTTTCTGACACTAGGCCATTATTTAATATTAGTTTCCTTTAGAGCATGCTATCAAGATTGCATTGAACTTTCATGCTAGCTTAAAAAATTAAACTATTGATTAAATAATCAAATGTTTTAAATTATTAATAAAATGTTGAGAATTTGGAGATACACATCTCCATATCTTTCTTTATTCTGTTCTGAGCACATATTATTATTTAAAATTATAATACTATAATATAGGTGCCTTGGTTGTTTTAATCATAGTGGATATATAGTAAATATTAAAAATATTTGTTGAATGCTTATAATGTAGTAACAAATATGGATATCAGCAGCTTTAGGCTTAGCATACACAGAAGGAAAAAAGTTGTTTTCAGCTGCCTAGCTTGACTTATTCGGGCTCAGTTGAGGTCATATATCATACCTGAAATCATCTCTGGAGTAGGGGAATGACACACTCTGGAATGGCATGGCCTAGGGGAGTGTGCTTTTCAGGGAACCACAAGGTGAAGGAGCCCATTCCAATCTCATGGATGAAAGTGGGAGATAGGATATGAGCTCTCAAAGAAAATATGGTCTGCTCTTACTAAGGTAAAGGTGAAATGCTGTCAGTCATGTAGAAACAACAAATTTAACTACAACAGCTTTTATTAAATAGTTCTTGTACCCAATCTTGCTTCTGATGTCTTCTCAGTACAGACTCGAAACATAGCCTCTAGTTTTAATATTTAGTATATGTCTATACTCTCCAGAAGAAAAGTAACACTCAAAGCCATTTTTATCTTAATTATGAAAATCACTTTTGGTGAGCTTTAGTTGAGCAGTATTTTCTCTCAATTTTATTAGGCTATTAAGTACGAAATGTCCAATTTCCTTAAGTACTAAGTTTGACAGTTGATATCTCTGACATTTCACATTGACACTTCATGTTTATTATGAAGGTACATCCTCATTCTTTCAAACGCATGGTTTGGCTTGTGATTATCTTTCAAAACTTTTTAGAGCAATTTTTGTGAAAACATGGGTAAGTCAAAAACTCGTGTTATTTTCGAATATGAGTTCCATTGAGGAACCAACACTAAGCAGACAGTGTGAAATATCAACGAAGTGTTTGGGAAGGATGTGGCTAATAAATGCAAGTATGTCAATGGTTTGAGAAGTTCCGTTCTGGTGATTTTAGTCTTGAAAGTGAGCCACGTGGGCAACCTGAGACGAACGTGGATAATGATGAGTTAAAAGCTGTAGTGGAAGCAAATGCATATCAACCTACATGTGGATTAGCAGCAAGGATTGATGTTACTATTCCAACAATATTGGACCATTTGAAACAAATAGGCAAGGTAAAGAAGCTGGATAGATGGGTTCTGCATGAATTAAATTAGTGTCAGAAGAGAAATCGTCTCCCCGCTTGCCTTTCTTTGCTGTCACGACATAAAGACAAATCACTTCTACAACGTATTGTTATGTGTGATGAAAAATGGATTCTTTTTGACAATCAAAACTGTTGAGCACAATAGTTGGATAAAGATTAAATGCCAAAACATGGTCCAAACACTGAATATTCATCAAAAAAAAAAAAAAAAAAAAACTAATGGTGTCTGTTTGGTGGTCCAGCACTGTTATTAACCATTATAGTTTCATGAAACCTGGTCCTTCAATTACAGTGGATGTCTACTGCAACCAATTGTATACAATGATGAGGATGCTTGTGATGAAGCAGCTGAGATTGGTCCATAAAGACAGGCAAGACATTGTCTCTTGCAAGACAATGCTCAACCACATCACACAAGCAATGCTGCTTACACTACAGAGGCTGGACTTGGAAACTCTGTCCTCCACCATATTCACCAGACCTTGCACCAACAGACTACCACTTCTTCCAGGCTTTGGACCACTTCTTTCAAGGAAAAATACTCAATTCTAAACAAGCTGTGGGAAACGCTTTTCACAATTTCATGGCTACTCGCTCTTCAGGCTTCTTCGCTGCTGGCATAAGCAAGCTATCTTTAAGATGGCAAAACTCTGTTCATAGTTTAGGCATATGCTTTCATTAATTGTACTGCCTCTTGTTTGAGATATAATAAACTACACTTTTGATTTGAAATCAGACATTTTATATTTAATGACCTGAGTAGTATTTCTATGAACAATCTTCAACCATCCAAATGTGTATGAGGTTCCATTGCAATTGATAAAAATTCATGAAATTTGCTTAAAAGACATGTAACCCACCATTTTCTTTAAATGAGAGATCTTTTTTTTCTTTCTTGTTCTTTTTTTTTTTTTTTTTGGAATCTGAAGAATGAGTATAAATGAGAGATTCTTAACCTAAGAACACAGAGGATCCATGAGCCCTGAAAATTACATGTACATTTACCATTTTGTGTACATATGGGTGTTTTTCTGGTTAGAGAATCCATAGCTTTCAACAGATTCTTAATGGAATTAGAGGTTCCACCAAATGATGAAAATCAATGCAGTAGTTTTCAAATGGGGACGCTTTGTTCTCAGTTGGAATTTTTTTTGTTTGTTATAACTAGGGTGTGGGAGGTTGTTACAATTGGGAAATGGGAGTTGTTACTGGCTTCTAATGGAAAGAGGCCAGGGATGCTGTTAAACATTCTACAATGACAGGACAGTCCCCCAAAATAAAAATGTATTTTGTTTAAAATGTCATTACTAATACCACAGTTTAGAAATCTTGCTCTAGATAATGTAATATTCTCCACCTTCCCATTCAAAATTAAGACAAATAAACACAGAGTACAAAATACTTAAACTTCATTTTTTTTAGTTTCTCTTTGATTTGTTATACTTCATGTCCTTGCCATGATGTTATCTCCCAATTTCAAGGCTTGTCATAAAATTCTTTCCCTAGAAAGTGATTTTATGTGTTGTGGTCTTATGAAGGGTGCATCCTACCCTGGCCGTGTTTTACATAACCACAGAGTTTCTTTCAGATTTCAGTTTTAGGAAAATCAGTGGCAGTGTGTCTTCAGAATAAGTTGAAGTAGCATTGATCTTGTTTTTCTTTTTTGTTTTCATCATTAGAAAGATATGAACTCAACTTGAAGACCATCTTTTAGTATGTTCTTTGGATAATGATCTGATTCTGGCTTCACTTTAATTTTTCTACTACCTATTTTTTCACAAGATTTTACTTACTAATTTGTAATTTTTTATTTAAGTTTATCATAAGTAATTTTTCATACATCTGTACTTTTTCTTTGGAATGAGGTAATAAAATAGGTAAATAAATAAATAAATAAATGCCTATGGATCATAGGACTTAACACAAAAATTAACATCTAAATAGTACAGCATTTCTCCTGTTTCTAGACTTTTACCACTCAATTCTGTATCATCAATACCATTTCATATTGCTCTCCTTATTTAAATTATGGGCTATGAATTTCCCTATATCATTTTTGATTCTTCCATTGTTACACTTATTCATTCCCTTTATTCCACCAAAAATTTTTTACTCTTACTGTGCTAAGAGACAGTGAAGATATAAAAAGGAATAAAGTATTTTTTCTCAAAGAGCTTACATGTTAACAAAAGAAATAACTACATAAATCAATAATGACAGAGAAATATGTCAACTCTTATAACAGGAACATGCTCTAAGTATATATATGGCAGTAAAAAGATGGCATGATCAAATCCAATAGATGCCAAAGGACAGAGAAGGGAGCATGTAGCTGAACATTCCCTTTTGTTTTTCCCCGTTAAAAAATCATTTAATATAGAAACTGATATAGGTAGAGAGAAAGATATAGTTGTAGATAATAGATATATTTAGGAAAGTTCTAATTGATTTTGAAATTTGTTCTGGTTGTTTTTGACAAATTATTCAATTTTCCCTGGATTTAACACTTCTGTTAATAACCTTAGTTCTACTTATATGTGATCTACCCACTTAATAAGGAAACGGCTGGGTGCTGTGGCTCACACCTGTAATCCTGTTACTGAAAACTGGGTACCTGTTCCCAAAGCCAAATAAAAAAAAAAAAAAAAGAACAAGTGGGTTGAGGAGAAAGGATGGGAAGATTTATTAATTTGCCAGCAAATGAGGAGGATGGCAGACTCCTGTCTTAAAGAACTACTGTCCTCCTATTGAGGAGGATGAACAAACCAGCACAAACAGATCTGCAAATTAAGCTTCCTAGGATTGTTACATTATTACTGTGAAATTACAGTAGTACTCTGATTTAATTAATTTTTAACCCTGTAGTAATCCCAGCACTTCGGGAGGCTGAGGTGGGATGATCACTTAAAGCCAGAGTTCTAGACCAGCCTGGGCAACACAGTAAAACCTCATCTCTACAAAAATAAAAATAAAAATTAGCCAGGCATGATGGTGCACGCCTGTAGTCCCAGCTACTTGGGTGGCTCAGGCAGGAGGATTGCTTGAGCCCACTAGTTCAAGGCTGTAGTGACCTATAATCCTTCCATTGCACTATAGCCTGGGTGACATAGGGAGAACATATTTCTAAAAAAAATAAAATAAAAGTAAGGGAACTCATCCAACTCATTTTAATAAAGATAAGCAGGACAAATCTCAGAATTTGCCCAGTAGATCCAGCTATTTTATTATTCCCTTGTTTTCTTCCTCGCATTTTTCCACCCACTCACTACTTACTAATATCTATTCTCTGACTCAGGCCTGCTGTGGACACATCTAATAGGAATGGGAATTAAAGTACAATTTCATAACTTTTTAATAAGCACACATTTAATCCAAACATTTGAAACAAAAAATTTTGTTAGACTTCTTTAAATCTACTGTTCTCAAACTTTATTCCTCAATGATTATTTAAAAAGTATTAATACTTTTTGGTCAAATGCACTCAAGAAAAGCTGAATTAGTTTATTTTTAAATTAGTGGGCTTGTTCGAGCCTTTACTGTGCTAACGAACAATCTTCAATGGGTGGTATTATAATGTTTTCCTATAACATTTGACTATAGAACACCTAATTAAAAAGATGTCATACCTAAAAAAGTCTCTGCTTATAGTATTTAAAATATATATATATATATATATATGTGTATGTCAGGTATTCTTATGGCAATGACTTGATCAGTATTAATTATAATTACTTTTTTTTTCTTTTTCTTTTTTTATTTCATCTTATTGTTATGGGGGATACAGAATTGCAGGTTACATACGTTGCCCATGTACCGCCTTTCCCCCCAAGTCAGAGCTCCAGGCGTGTCCGTTCCCCAGGTAGTGCGCATTGCACCCATCAGGTAGGTATATGTCCCTCCCCCCCACCTCCCCTTCCCGAGTCAGCACCTTCAAGTGTTACCATTCCCCAAACGGTGCGCAATGCACTCATTGTGTAGGCATACCCCCATCCCCTCCCCCATCCCCCACCTCAGTCTGATATCCGATTGGTGTCGTTCCTAGATGTGTATTTAGGTGATGTTCAGGGAAACCAATTTTCTGGTGAGTACATGTGATGCTTGTTTTTCCATTCTTGGGATACTTCACTTAATAGAATGGGTTCCAACTCTCTCCAGGAGAACCATAGAGATGTCGTATCTTCGTCATTCCTTATAGCTGAGTAATATTCCATGGTATACATATACCACAGCTTACTAATCCAATCATGTATTGATGGGCATTTGGGTTGTTTCCACATCTTTGCTATTGTGAATTGTGCTGCTATAAACATTCAGGTACATGTGTCTTTGTTACAGAATGACCTTTTTTCCTTTGGGTATACGCCCAGTAATGGGATTGCTGGGTCAAATGGCAGGTCTACTTGAATCTGTTTAAGATACCTCCATAATGCTTTCCACAGGGGTTGCACTAGTTTGCAGTCCCAACATCATTCTTTACAGATGTAGAGAAAATAATTATACACTTTGTATGGAATCAAAGAAGACCCCGTATAGCAAAAGCAATTTTAAGCAACAAAAACAAAATGGGTATTAATTTGCCAGACCTCAAACTATACTACAAGGCCGTGGTTCTTAAAACAGCCTGGTATTGGCACAAGTGCAGGGACACAGACCAGTGGAACACAACAGAAAATCCAAATATAGAACCATCCTCATATAGTCACCTAATTTTTGACAAAGCGGGAAAGAATATACTCTGGGGACAAGAATCCCTATTCAATAAATGGTGCTGGGAGAATTGGTTAGCCACTTGTAGAAGACTGAAACAGGACCCACAGCTTTCACCTCTCACAAAAATCAAATCACGGTGGATAATAGACTTAAACCTTAGGCGTGATACAATCAGAATTCTAGAAGAAAATATAGGAAAGACTCTTACAGACATTGGCCTAGGCAAAGAATTTATGAAGAAGACCCCCAAGGCCATCACAGCAGCAACAAAAATAAATGAACGGGACATGATTAAATTAAAAAGCTTCTGCACAGCCAAAGAAACAGTCCAGAGAATAAACAGACCACCTACAGAATGGGAAAAAATTTTTGCATACTACACATCAGATAAAGGACTGATAACAAGAATCTATTTAGAACTCAGGAAAATCAGCAAGAAAAAATCAAGCAACCCTATCAAAAAGTGGGCAAACGACATGAATAGAAACTTCTCGAAAGAAGATATAAGAATGGCTAACAAACATATGAAAAAATGTTCAACATCCCTAATCATCAGAGAAATGCAAATCAAAACCACAATGAGATATCACTTAATTATAATTACTTTTCCAAAAAGTTACATTAGCCTTTCTCCACGGGGATATCAAAGCCAACCCTTATCCAGGTTCTGTTGGGAGTGGAGAAAGTATTCCAAGAACACTAGTAGATTTTAATATTTATCAGGACTGTGTGATATAGAAAAAGAATGCCTGGAGCCTTTAAAAAGAATAATCTACAATTCACAACCAGTACCTTTAAAATGTAAAGTATCAGCCTTTTTAAAAATGAGGACACTCTTGTCAAATGCTAATCTTGGAACTACTTAACTGCTGTTTTTTCAGTAGCAACTAGTGTTAGTACAGGGGGAAAATAGTGTAAAAATGATTCATGCATTTTTTAGAAAGCTTCAGTTTATCAAAAAGGTATATATCACCCTTATTCATTTGAAATTGATGCAGCTGTGCTTTACAATTATCTTTGAGTGTATGCATAAATGATGGCTAGAAGTGACCCTTATTTTACGGTTTAATAATTGGAAGGAGAAATTGGCAGTCTTTACCCCCTATCTTTGCTCTTTAAGCATTTTAGGCATTCCAAAAGTAGTTGGGAAATTTGTACAGATTAAATCATTTAGGTTTTTTGCTTAAAATTAGAGCTAAACTTTAAAGAAATAAAACTTGTTCTACTGCTAATATTTTTTTCTTTCTATAGCATCTGTAGGCCAAAGTCTGCTTATTATGTATTTCATATTATTTCAGATCATCTAAGTACACAAATATAAAACTTATCAAAATAGGAAGTTTGATGAGGAATTTGCCAGAGAGGAGCATCTTTCCTCTGTTAAGCAGAGACTTAATAAATAGGAATTTCAAATGGAGATCTCCAGGGTTAGAAAAGACCTAAAAACAACAACAACAACAACAACAACACCCCACCACTATTGTTCTGTCTTAATTGGTTCTTTGGCCCACCTGCAGAGATGAGGAACTTTCTTCCTGGGAAAACCAGAAGCATTACTTTCACTCTTAAGCACTGTTTGGGTGAATCCACTTTTGAAAATTAAAGCATTTAGCTAAAAACCTCTTAGCTTTTCAATTAGCATAACAAATAGGGAGTCACATACTCTAGGCTTGGGGTCACAAAACCATTTCCAAAGTTTTGTGATTCTTTTCCCCAATGTTTGTCATTTTCCTCTTCTTTAAGATGATTAGCAGCAAAAGCCTTAAAATGAATAGAGCCTGAGGATTGTCACCTGAGCCTCCAGGTAGGGAGGATCCTGAGGAATCTGCTAATCTGAGGAAGAAATGGTACCTACCACAGCTAACCTAGATGGGAGGAACCCTGGGCTTGGTTTGGTGTTGTAGCAGAGTAGTCACCCCTCCTCCTGTAGATTTGGAAGGGAGACATTGACAGTGGGGAATATGTAACAAAGGGAATGACCTGAAAAATGGCAAAAATATTTTCTGTCTCTTTAAAACATCCTCCATTCCTTTCTGAGAACTAAAACCTGCATTCCTGCCTCAGGCTAGTGGTTGGGAGGAGCAAGGTAAGTCTTTTGTTCTTTGTGCTACAGGAGGTGGCTCAGCTGGGACCTGGCCAGAGGGAAGTCCTGGGTGGAGGTCCTGGGATTGTCTTCAGTGGAGATGGGAGGGTTAGAATCTTCAACTACGGTTGAACAGCACCCTTTAAAAGCTCTGCATTTCTGCTTATTATTAGGAGGATGGCATTTTTCAGATAGAAGTCTCCATCTTCCTCCTTTGCTGGCAAAGTAACTTTTTCCTTCTCAGACTATTTGTTCTCATTCTTCTGATGTGGCCTCGAGGACAAGTGCTGAGCTTTCAGTAATTGTTCTTGAGTGAAATCATGGACAGAGCTTTGCTGCTACATTGACTTGAAGATGGCAGGCTGTTTTTAATGTGGCATATTTTCCTGGTTTCATTGCTGATGAGGGCCCACCAATAAACATTACAGTGTCAGGTTTTAGTCTGAAACTGTCAGTTCTTGGTGCACTCATGGCCAAAGAATGACCAGACATGCCAAAGTTAGGCAAGCAGGAAAATGAGGTTTATTGAGGAGAGAAAGATAGGATTATAGGACAAGAGCAGGATATAGGTTTACAGAGCCTGGTACATATGCCACAGATGATGACCAGGCCCATTGTTGCAGCAAAGTGAGAGCCAAAGGAAGGGTGCAAAAAAGAGGGCTTGGCTATGGTCTTCGTCTTATTTTATAGTGCCCGGATAGGGACTTCCCTTGTGGTTTAGAGGTCACCATGGAACCACTTTGGACAGTTGGGAGTCACATGACCTAAGCCTTAACTATGCATGTAGGTTCTAGGTCACTTTCCGGACTTTATGGTACCCGTGCTGCTTGGCTCGTGGGCTAGAGAGTCCTCTGTATTCTTTTGCAGCTGGTGCACCAAGTTGTTATTGGCAGTTTCGTAGGGTATTCCCTCCTCCCCCAGGTGTGGAGAATTAGGGTGGAGCAGGACCAAGATGGGGGCAACAGCACCCACTTTCGTCCCTAGGAGACCCGGAATCCTTCACTATCTACCTAACAATAGGTATACCTGGATAGTTAAACTATCTATAATTATAATATAGGCTAAAAATGGATTGTTAACTCCTTCATGAATAGTCAATAACTTGTCAAAATTTTCTTATAATAAAATACCTTTAGTTACTCATTTAAGCCAAAATATACTTGAAAAATTAAATAATAGATCAGGAACATTATTGGATTAGCTGGTCTCTAAACCCCTTACCTCCTTCTAAAATTCTAATTCCACCAATAAAAAAGATGATCCAAGATAGTACAGAAACAGAACTCAAATGAGTGATAGAGTCAAGTGGTTCCAAATCACTGAGTTAGAGGAAGTATTTTAACATCCCTCTGCCACAATACATGATATACACTGAATTCAGTAGCATTTTAAAGATAATCACTTCTTGGCCTTTTGGCTAAGATCAAGTACAATAGCATTTGAAAAATAAATTTTAATTTTTTGTATCCAATAGCATTTTATAATATATTAAGTTTTTATACTTCATTACATGCATTATACATGCATATTTGTTATGTTACACACACATTATGTTACACATTTGAAAAATAGTTATACACATGGTATATATGGACTTATTCTACAGACAATTCTCTGTGCTCATATTCTAGCACAACATAAAAAGATCTCATGGCCTCTTTTAGGGATTGAAGGCCCAGAGGTTCAAAATCTTATTGATTCTCAAGATATAGGATATGGCATTCTGTATAGGGGTGAGAGTGTAGTTTGAACAAGTATATTCCCCTGTTCATAACAAAGTATGGGGTAAGGAGAATAAAAAAAGATTCTGAATACAGTCTTCAGAACAGAGGGTTTGAAACCCAGCAGAACATACAAGAGAAACAGTGGTCCAGACATGAGACTTCAGAAGTGGATAAGACTGGAGGGAGTTGTGATGCATGTGCAAGCTGTGTGAGTGTGCATCAGAAGACAGAGGAAAGGGAGAAGGGTAAATAGTAAAACACTGGCTAGATGCAGCCTCTGGAGCCCAACTGTGGAGCAATTCTGGTAAGGCTTTTCCCCTTGGAATTGTATTCCTCTCACACTTTCCATCTGGTAGTCATTAATTACGGAAGATAATTTATTTTTCAAAAATAGAATTATATTTTAATATTATGTATGGATTGCTCAAAGAACTGTACCCACCCATTTACCTTGAGAAGTTCTGATTTTCAAAGGAAATGCTTCCTTGATAAGAATTATTGATCTCGTCTCTTTTCCTCTTTATAGTGATGAGGAAATTGAGATTCTAAGATTTAATTCTTTTCCCAAGGGCCTGGATCACATAACTAGAATTTCAAGTGGAGGCAAAAACACAAGAATCCAAAAAGTCAAGGCACACTGTACTTATTTGGGAGATTGTAACAGAATTTTCAGAATTTCTTCAGAAGGGGCCCCCTATCAAATGGGGCAAACTCAAGTGGATGGCAAGATGCTGGGTATGAGGACATTTGAGTAGATGACTTAAAATGTCTATTTCATATATCAAAGTTAAGATCTTTATAAAGTAGAAAGTTAGTGCTTTGATTTCCATCTTGATTTCCTCCTTAATGCAATGATCGTTCAGCAGAAGGTTGTTTAGTTTCCAAGACTTTGCGTCGAGATGAGAGTTTCTGTTGGAGTTGATTTCTAATTTTCTTCCTCCGAGGTCTGAGAAGATGCATGGTATAACTTCTATTTTGTTTTTAATTTTTTGAGACATGCTTTGTGGCCTGGGATATGGTCAATCTTAGAGAATGTCCCATGAGCTGATGCGAAAACGTATATTCAGTGGTTTTGGGGTAGAATGCTCTGCAAATGTTAGCCAGGCCCATTTGTTGTAGAGTTCTGTTTAAGACCATTGTTTCTTTGTTTATTTTCTGTTTGGAGTATCTGTCCTGTTCTGTCAGAGGGTTGTTGAAGTCTCCGGCCATTACTGTGTTGCTGTTTATCATTTTGTTTAGATCAAGTGGGACTTGCTTTATGAATCTGGGTGAACCTGGTTTAGGTGCATAAATATTTAGAATTGTTATGTCTTTGTGTTGAACTGTACCCTTCACCGTTATATAGTGACCATCTTTGTCTTTCATTATTTTTGTTGATTTGAAGACTGAGTTATCTGAAATCAGAACTGCCATGCCAGATTTATTTTGGCATTCGTTTGCTTGAGATATTGTTTTCCATCCCCTAATCTTGAATCTGAATGCATCCTGGTGGGTTAGGTGTGTTTCCTGAAGACAGCAGATACTTGGCTTGTGTATATTTTTCCATTTGGCTGGCCTATGTCTCTTTAGTGGGCAGTTCGAGTCATTCACATTTATTGAGAGAATTGATAAGCGGGGGCAGATTTCTGTTCATCCCGTTGAGTTCAACTTTGTTGCTTTGCATTCTCCCTCGAGCCATTGTGGTGTCTGGCCTTTGACATTTAGCTTTTGGATGATTTTTACATTGGTAAGTGTTTATTGTGCTGATCCATATGTAATACTGTTTTCAGTACTTCCTGGGGGGCAGCTCTTGTCTTGATGAATTCCCTCAGTCTTTGCTTGTCTGAGAAGGTCTTTATTTCTCCTCCTTATACGAAACTTAGTTTTTCAGGGTACAAGATTCTAAGCTGGGCATTATTCTGTGAGAAGAGTGAGAATAGGGCCCCAGTCTCTTCTTGCTTGTAAGATTTGACAAAGACATCCCTAAACACCTGGAGCCAAGGAGGAAAATTAAGGGGAAAAAAAAAAAAAAAAGGAAAGAAAAATGAAACTGCTCTCCCAGTTTTTGCATATTGGCTCTGTTTGGGGGCACTCCTTCAACACTTAGCCAGGTCATTTGCAATACTGTGTTAACCTTCATTTCCTGCTTGCAGGGAACCTAAGGTCAGCCTGAAGTGAAAGCTTAGGGTCTTCTCAGGTCTTCTCGAGCATGTGTCTAGCCCTGGGCACATCATGGCCTTCTAATTCCCTGCTGTGCACAGGAGCTTTTCCCCGCCTTTACTCCTCCATGTATCTCTTTCCTCAGCCTCTTCCTTCCCAAAATTTCCTGTCTCTCCTTGCCCTGACTCTTATCCCTTGCCACAGGTGGCTACAGCTAGTATATTTGCTTTGAGATGCTTCTGACAAACACAGGGTGGGGAAGCTGCTTCAGTCAGGAGAAACAAAGGCCAGCCTGTCTGTGATTCTATGTTTTCACCTGTCCGGTGGCTCACCAACAGATAGGTGAAAACACAGAATCACAATTAAACACACAATCACAATGAATTCAAGTCATTAATTGAGTACTATTTAATTAATTAACAATTAATTCTTTGTTTTTTTTAATTTTTTTATTATTTCAGCATATTACGGGGCTACAAATGTAAAGGTTATGAATATCACCTTTGCCTGACCCAAGTAAGAGCTTCAAGCATGTCTATCCCCCAGACAGTGCGCACCGCACCCATTAGCTGTGTATATATCCATCCCCCCCCTCCTCTCCCATCTGCCTGACACCTGATGAATGCTATTACTGTATGTGCTCTTAACTGTTGATCAGTTAATATCAACTTACTGGTGAGTACATGCAGAGCTTGTTTTTCCATGCTTGTGATACTTCGCTTAGTAGAATGGGCCTCAGCTCTATCCAGGATAATACAAGAGGTGCTAGATCATCGTTGTTCTTTGTGGCCGATTAGAACTCCATGGTATACACACACATGCACAAACACACACACATACACTCCCCACCCCACATTTTATTAATCCACTCATGTACTGATGGGCACTTGGGTTGTTTCCACATCTTTGCAATTGTGAATTGTGCTGCTATAAACATTCTATTGCAGATGTCTTTTTTATAGAATGTCTTTTGTTCTTTTGGGTAGATGCCCAGTAATGGGATTGCTGGATCAAATGGTAGTTCTACTTGTAGCTGTTTGCGGTATCTCCATATTACTTTCCACAGAGGTTGAAGTAGTTTGCAGTCCCACCAGCAGAGTACGAGTGTTCCTATCCCTCTGCATCCACACCAAAATTTATTGTTTTGGAACTTTGTGGTAAAAGCCATTCTCACTAGAGATAAGTGATATCTCATTGTGGTTTTGATTTTCATTTTCCTGATGATTAGAAATGAGCATTTTTCCATTTGTTTGTTGGCCATTATTCTGTCTTCTTTTGAAAAGTTTCTGTTCATGTCCTTTGTCCATTTATTGATGGGGTTGTTTGATTTTTCCTTGTAGATTTTTTTGAGTTCTAGATAGATTCTTGTTATCAGTCCTTTATCAGATGTGTAGAAAGCAAATATTTTCTCCCATTCTGTAGGCTGTCTATTCACTCTAATGGTAGTTTCCTCAGCTGTGCAAAAGCTTTTTAATTTGATCAGGTCCCATTTATTTATTTTTGTTGCTGTTGTGATTGCTTTGGGGGTCTTCTTCATAAATTCTTTGCCTAGGCTGATGTCTGAAAGAGTCTTCCCTACATTTTCTTCTAGGATTCTTAAGGTTTCTGCCTTAGGTTTAAATCTGTTATCCACTGTGAATTGATTTTTGTAAGAGGTGAGAGGTGGGGATCCAGTTTCAATCTTCTGCATGTGGTTATCCAATTTTCCCAGCACCATTTATTAAAAAGAGATTCTTTTCCCCAGTGTATATTTTTGTCTATTTTGTCAAAGATTAGATGACAATATGCGGATGGTTTCATCTCTGGATTCTCAGTCCTGTTCAAAAGGTCTATAGCTCTGTTCTTGTGCTAATACCATGCTGTTTTAGTTACTATAGCCTTTTAGTACAGCTTGAAGTGTGATAGACTGATACCTCCCAGTTTGTTCTTTTTGCTTAAGATTGCTTTGGCTATACGATTGCTTTGGCTCTTATCTGGTTCCATAAAAAGCGTAGAATTATTTTTTCCAGATCTGTAAAGAATGGTGATGGTACTTTGATAGGGATTGCATTAATTCTTTAGATCACTTTGGGTAGTATGGACATTTTAACAATGTTGATTCTGCCAATCCATAAGCAAGGTAGATTTTTCTATCTGTTTACATCTTCTACAATTTCTTTTCTTAGTGTTTCGTAGTTCTCCCTGTATATGTCTCTCACCTCTTTCCTTACATATATTCCTAGACATTTAATTTTCTTTGAAGCTGTTGTAAAAGGTACTGTGTTTTTTATTTGATTTTCGGCTTGGCTATTATTGGCTTATATGAATGTCTCTTATTTGTGTGTATTGATTTTGTATCCTGAGACTTTACTAAATTCATTTATCAATTCCAGGAGTCTCTTGGTTGAATCCTGGGAATTTTCTAGTTATGATATCATATCATCAGCAAAAGAGTGGGAGATTGATATCTTTTGCCCCTATTTGGATGCCCTTAATCCCCCTCTCTTGTCTAATTGCTCTAGCAAGGACTTCCAGGCCTATGTTGAATAGAAGTGAATATAGTGGGCAACTTTGTCTGGTTCCAGTTCTAAAAGGAAATGATTTCAATTTTTCCCCATTCAGTATGATATTGGTTGTGGGTATCTTATATAGCCTTAATAATTTTAAGGTATGTCCTGTCTATGCCTATTTTGTTTAGAGTTTTTATCATACAGGTGTGCTGGACTTTTTCAAATGCTTTTTCTGCATCTATTGAGAGAATCATATGGTCTTTGTTGTTGCTTTTATTTTTGAAGTGTACTATATTTATAGATTTGCACCTATATGGTTTTAAATTCTAAGTTTTCTTTCTATTCAGTCTTACTGTGAGGTTTTATTGAAGGGAGGTTAACAGATAGCCATTGACATTTTGGGCAGGATGGTTAGAAAATATGCTATCAACATGATCTTTTAAAAGTATCTGGGAGACTCTGGAAAACATAGGACTTTTAATGTAAGCTTAGTCTATGGTAATCTACTAGTCTACGGTAGTCTACCACCCTGGAGACCTGGATCTTTTAAAAGTATCTGGGAGACTCTGGAAAACATAGGACTTTTAATGTAAGCTTAGTCTATGGTAATCTACTAGTCTACGGTAGTCTACCACCCTGGAGACCTGGATATGAAAAGGCAAATAAACAATGGCTTTGGCCAGGTGCAGTGGCTCATGCCTGTAACACTAGCACTCAGAGAGGTGAAGGCAGGAGGATTACTTGAGGTCAGGAGTTCCAGACCAGCTTGAGCAATAATGAGACCCCTGTCTCTACAAAAAAAAAAGAAGAAGAAAAATTAGCCAGGCATGGTGGCATGTGCCTGTAGTCCCAGCTACTTGGGAGGCTGAGGCAGGAGGATTGCTTGAGCCCAGGAATTTGATGTTCCAGTGAGCTATGTTGATGCCACTGCACTCTAGCCAGGGCAAGCGAGCGAGACCATGTGTCAGGAAAAAAAAAAAAAAAGGTGACTTTCAGAGAAGAGAGAAATATATAAGGAAGAAGAGCATGAATTTTCTACCTTGAGATATATAGCAGAAAAGATTCTAAGACAAAATATTTAATAGTAACTCAATTAGGTTGAACCAACATGAAGGCAAATACTGTATACATTTATTGCATGTAAGTCCTATAAAAAGGTAAGAACTATAGCCAAATTTTTTTACTGATAAAATAAGAATTTTGATAAGGCTATTGATTGGTATTTTCATTCCTTATTATATGAAAGATTTGATTATAGACTTACATTGGGCAGTTTAGGACGAGTCTTAATAGTGTTCTTAATGTGTTTGAGCATAATAAATTGCTCTGACCTCAATAAACATTTGAAATAAACAATGGGGCAAATTATTTTACTATTAAATCTAAAATCACAAATGTTCTAATGAGCTAACATGAGCAATTTTTATCATAATATGGTAAATATTTGTTCTGATTAAAAAAACAAAGGGAGCCAAAGAAGTAAGGAGCTCCAGTTGTACAGTGGTTAATGAGACAGTATTTCTGGAGTGGGAACTTCAGATAAGGCAGCAAATACAAAAACTTTCTGTTTATCAGGAATCTCTAGATATGTGCTGTTTGAGGGGAAGCTCACATATTTCTAAAACATTTGACTAGTTCCACTTAGTTTGGAAGAAACAAAGCACCAGGTTGGTTTAATAGCAATAGCATATTAAAACAGAAGAGAAAGAATATTAATGGACTCTAGCTTGTCCTCAAAAGGATTTTTCCATTGAGGTAGAGTTTGGGATAATTAGAAATTAGGTTTGAAAAAACATTTTTGGCAGGAATTTATTTAGAGATTGTGTGTGTGTGTTTGTGTGTGTGTGTGTGTGTGTGTTTGTCCTGGCCACTGAGTTCTCTCATTGGCACATTTGGCAAGGTGGTTATGAATTTGGTTAAATTGTAAGCAATACTTGAAAGTTTAATGATCTGAACTGGCCAATAAAGAAAAGCTAATAATGATGGAATCCTTCATGTGGGGAGGAGAACGACCTTTCATGGATGATTGGACTTAAAACAGAGACTGCAGCAACAAAGGCTTTTACAGGAGTGTCAGTGTTGTAGGGTGAGGAGGCTTTAGCCTAAGCAACAACAATAACAACAATAGAAATACAGTATCACCTGTCATGTCTTGGTCTAATCTCTTATTTTTACGTCAGTTGGGTATATGAAAGAGCTGTTGAGAGATAAAATTGGCTGGCTTCACATATTGTTAACAATTCCTAGTCATTAAATCTTCAATTTAATTAAATTCTTCAATACAATTAAACTGAGATCCCATAAAATTTGAGAAGTGCCTCCCTTCTTAAAGTGAGAAGTATTTTCTGCTGTACCACTTTATATATGATAAAATTTAACAAGAGGGAAATCTTTCGTAGGTTATCTCCTAGCACAATAATTCTGTTTGTGGTAAGTGTAGAATATATATATATATATATATATATACACACACACACACACACACATACACACACTATGTAAATATGTAAAATATGTAAAACTATGTATATACTGTGTATTGTAAACTGGGACTACAGGCTTATGCCACCACGCCTGACTAATTATTTTTTTTGTGTGTGTGTGTGTAGACAATCATAGGGGTAATAACTATTTATAACCAAATGTTTAAGTAAGTATCAAAATGATTGTATAGAAAATATTTGTTAAGTGGAAATATGAAGCCCATTGGCAATGCAATGGGGTAAAATGTTGCTATTCCTTTATTTGAAGTTTCTGGAAGAACAATATACTCATTAATAAATGATTTCTTCATATTTGCTCTGTTCTACTCTCTTCCAGAAGGCCTCTGGTGAAAAAGAAAATAGAGTATTAAATTTTACATGCAAATTTTCAGTAGTTTGCAAATGACTAGGGGCAATTCTGCGTATTAAACTATTTTATTCCCACTACTGGTATTTTAAGATGTTGAACATCCAGTTTATGTTGAAATACACAGCTATACTTTCATATTACTGAGATTTACCACATTATGAGCTTGTCAAAAATCTGCTTGTTTCTTTTTTATAAGTTGTAAAAGAGATGTTCTATTAATATGTGTGCTCTTGTCGCACAGTCTTATAGTGCTATGTTAGCAGCTGAATATTTAATAAAAGCATAACAAGATGTGAAGCATATATTACACAATATATTAAAATTTCCTACTGGCTTATGTTGCATTTTATGCCATTTTATTGACTTAGGAAAACACTCATAGACATAATCCATTACAATATTTTTCACAGGGGGGGATTTTAAGTATACACCTGTGGTACTAATTACTGGAATTAATTGCTTAATTCCATAGGGGAAAGGGAGAAAGTTCAATATAATCTCATTTAATTTTAAGTGGGCACACTTTAAGAGATACTGCTAGTGACAAATTGACTGTTATACATTTTTATCTTTCTTTTCATTTGATAGACTGAATCAAATGCCACCAAATTAAATGTACTCTTAAAGATTTAGATTTTCCTTTTACTTTCTTGCTTTTCAATACACTCAATGTATAAAAGGAGTTATAGGCAGCTTGTTAAATATCCATGTTTAAATCTGAATAATGATCTTCAGTTTATGCTGATAACTCAGTTTGTATTTGCTGAGCATGTCAAGGCCCCAGAAAGTAAACAGAAATAACATGTGTCATATCTAAATTATTATATCAGTTATTTCATGTAGCAGCTGCTGAATAAATTATGCTAAAAAACTAAGAACACTCTATAAATTCTAGATACCTCCCGATCGTTTGACACTTTTTAAACTTCTAAAATGAATAAATCATTATATGCTGCATGAGAATTTGGAGACTTGGAATTTCCTATTTGGCCTCTATTATCTTGGCTTTGTGCCAAATGATTGAAATTAGGGTAATTTAGCATTAGCATGTCCTAAAAGAGCAAGTCATAAGGTATCAGAACATTTAAAAGTTCCCTAAAAATTTGTTCAACTCCAAAATGTTTTTGGAATCCTTTTTATTTTCCCTGAATCCAAATCCTTCAATCTGTTCTTAGATTAAGTTGTATCTTCTCCATGAAATCTTCCCGAACAGCTATATCTTACATGAATCTTTTTTTTCTCTATATGGCTCTTATACTTACACATTGGACTAAATAGTTATTTCTTAATTATATATTGCTTTGAGTTTTTGTAAATATTTGACATTATGAAATTTTGTTTGCTTCAAAAAGCACAACTCATAAAAGTGATTCATTTCCTTGGGAACCCCCCCTTTTTTTCCCCAATTTCAGAAGCTGTTCCCTGATGGTAATAGTGCCTGGGTTTTATAATCTCAAAATTAGGTCTTTTATGTAATAATTTAAAGATTTCCACATGGTCTTTTTAAATTATGTCTAATTTCTCTTTTAAAGGATATTTATATTTTAATATTTAAAAATATTATTAATATTGATTGATTCATTACCTTAAGAAATATTTATCAAGCATCTCCTACATACCAGCTGTGTTATACGAGATCTGGGCTCTTATGGAGTATGTATCCTAGTGGAAGGAGCCAGATGATATGCAAGTTATTATAGTAAAGAAGTGAACAGGAAACTGTAAGATGACAATGAGTGCCTTGTAGAAAATTAAAGCAAGGTGACATGACAGCAACTAGTTGACTACTTCATATTGCATGGCCAAGGAAGTCTTTTGGGAGGAGTCTTCTGGGACATTTAAATTAAGAACCGAAGGAGCAGGCCAAACATATACCAGGGGGCAAGCATTCTAAGTGTGGAATCAAGTACTCCTAAGTGTGGGTTGTTAGTGGCTGAAAGAGAGCAGAAGAGGAGAGTAAAGAAGTAACCAGGAGCCATATAAGGTTGGGCTTCAGAAGCCAGGGTCAGTATTTGGGTTTTATGCTGAATACAGTGGAAAGCTCTTGGAAGGTTTAAAGTAGGAGAGAAGATCATGACAGGATTTACATTTTTAAATTTTCTATTTTAGTCATTTATTCATTCATTCATTCATTCATTCATTTTGAGACAGGGTCTTGTTCTGTTGCCCAGACTAGAGTGCAGTGTCATCATGATAGCTCACTGCAACCTCACATTCTTGGGCTCAACCAATCCTCCTGCCTCAGCCTCCTGAGAAGCTGGGACTACAGGCTCATGACACCATGCCTGGCTAATTATTCTTTTTTTTTTCTTTTTTTTTTTTTTGTAGAGACAGGGTGTTGTTCTTGCTCAGGCTGGTCTTGAACTCCTGACCTCAAGTGATCCTCCTGCCTCAGCCTCCCAGAGTACTAGGATTATAGGCATGAGTCACTGTGCCAGGCCCAGGGTTACATTATTAAAGATTGGTCTAGCATTATTTTTTCAAAAGCATTTTTCATGTTGCTAGTCTTTATAAACATTAAACATAATAGCAATATAATATACCATGAGTTGTAATTTAAGAATTTATGTTTTGAGGTATTTAGGATATTTCTAATATTCCCTACTTCTATAATATGTTCAAAAAGTATAATGTATTATAATATAAATAATGACATGGTAAATATCTTTATGTAAATATCTTTCCTCTTCTGTTAGATAGACTACATGGGGTAGTTTCTCAGAAATAGGATCATTGGGTCAAAGGATAAGAATATCTTTTTTTAAACACTTAATACAGACTGCTAAATGACTTTCTAAAAGGCTAGTACTTATTTGTGCTTTCACTAGTAATGTATGAAAATATATTTTATTGTATGGTTACCAACTTTAGAAATTATTTTAAAAATTCCTGTTGGCTGGGTGCAGTGGCTCATGCCTATAATCCCAACACTTTGGGAGGCAAAGGCAGGGGGGATTACTTGAGCCCAAGAGTTCACAAGGAGCCTGGACAACAGAGCAAGATCCAGTCTCAGAAAAACAAAAAGCAACAACAAAAAAACCCTCAACCTGTTAATTTAATAAGCACAACCCCCCAAATGCTTACATATATTTCATATGTAGCATAAGATGAAATGCTACTTAAAGTAAGAAAAATAGAAAACATCTCTATATAAACTCTAACTTTTTACACCTGAAATGTATATAATTTGCCTGTTGTCGATTACTATTTACCTTATTTTAACCCTGCTATCTTGGTCTATTTTTTTTTTTTTTTTTTTTGAGACACAGTCTTGCTCTGTTGCCCCTGGTAGAGTGCAGTGGGGTCATGATAGCTCATTGCAACTTCAAACTTCTGGACTTACGCAGTCCTCCTGCCTTAGCTTCCTGAGTAGCTAAGAGGCTACAGGCAGCACACAACACCCGGATAATTTTTCTATTTTTGTTAGAGATGAGTTCTTGCCCTTTCTCAGGCTGGTCTCGAATTCCTCAGCTCAAGCAATCCTCCCGTGTCGGCCTTACCTTGGCCTAATTTAAACACACTATGCTACTTTCAGATCTTGGAAAGCAGCCTGAGTCTTCGCAATGTACATCTAAGAAAGGCTTTTACAGATTTTTCTCAGAGCCTCAGGGAGCAGTATAATTTGGCATACTGCTAGTCACTTTGGGGATAGGAGTTTTTAAATACTTTCCAACTCTAACTTCTATGAGCCAAGAGCCTATCTATTGGTAAGTCCCCAACTTTTTTTTTTTTTTTTTTTTTTTTTTAGCCTTCCTTTAAGTTGTTCCATGTAAGAATGAAGAAATAATACAGTACTGCTTGGCTCCAATGTACTTGAGACAGAAACCCAGAAAACGCAATTGACAAAGTGATCATATTAGTAATTTGCCTATCCACCACTGTGCTCAGTAACAAGCAAAGGATCTTTCAGCTAGCAATTCTTATTGTTGAAAACTCCTACCTCTCTGTCAAATAGCAATAAGTACATATTATTGTATTATTTACCAACCTCTTTGCTGTTGCCAAAGATTTCTTATCAGTGGACTATATTTAACTCTATTGAATTTGTGTTAACTTTCTAAAGTAATTTTAAACCAATATACTATGCCCTTTAAAGCACCCTTTAAACATAGTATTTTCTTTGCATCACTTGAGCATTTTGTATGGATAAGCATTTCCTACCCAACTGTTTCACAGGCTCCTTGAGTATATAAAATATGTATTTTGTTCATAATTTGTGTTCTCCAGACCACATCATTCTTAGCAGATGGTTAGTAAATAGTTTTTGATTGTGCCATGGTTATCAAATGTGATATTATTTATACACACATACCCATACACATATATATACGTATACAACATAAACATCTCTGATTATTTATTGGCATGTATATCGTAGACCTCTGAGAGATTAAAAAGAATCAGTTAATATTATTTGAGAGAGGAACACCTACCTTCTTGCCTAGTTGTTAGTGTTATGCTAGGTTTATGGTTTTTGAGCTCCAGGATTCTTAGTAGAAAATTTTACTTCTTGAATATTTGAGAACTGAACTGAATTGAATTTCAAAAAAAAGAAAAAGTCTCTTAATTCTATTTTAAATGAGAAATCTCTTTTAAAGTTAAAATAACTTTTAACTTCTGAGCAGTCACCTTTAAAAACTGTTGTGCTGATGCAGCCAGGTCAGCAGGCAGCAGACTTCAGAGCTACAGGCACAGTCTCAGGTTAGTTAGTGACTCATGTTGGCATTTATCAGCTGTGATCCCCACAGTGCAGGATAAGGGTAGGTAATGGTAACAGCCCCTCTCCTGATTCTGCCTTGGCATACATTCACCAAGAAAATAAATTTCAAATGGGAAATTTTGAAGCAGTAACTGGAAAAATAAACTTTTGAAAAGTCATGAAGAAGGTAACATTAAAAAAAAAACAAACAACAACAAAAAAAAACAACCTGGAGTAAGAGTCAGGTTTTACTGGAGTCTCTATTACTTATTATTATATATGATTTTTGGCAATCTTTATACGTATCTCAGTTTTCTCATATCAGATGACTCTAATACCCTAATTACCTCGAAGTGCTATGTAAATATAAAATTATATAGGTCAAAATCCTGTATAAAGTGTAAAGCACTTAAATAATGAGATAATACACTTTTAAAAACTTAGCTCTCAAACTAATAGTTTAAAAAATAGTAAAAGATATACTTTTCATTTCAGAAGATAGAAATTGTACTCCAGGTAGAATGTTATTATAGATTTCTATATGAAATTGTTACTGTCAGTTAGTGCATTTGAAATTGGCATCATTTCACTGAGTGTCAAACTTATAACAAAAGAAATTTCAGGAAAGAAGACTCTGGACTATGGGGAATATAGTTATTATTTTTGAAAAACATTTTATTTCTCTGAACTTTAAGAACTATCTTATAAAGTTTTCTTCTATATGTTTTATCTGCTTTTAGAAGTAGTAATTCCTTTTATTTCTCTCATCTCTCATCCTATATTTATTGGTGTTGATGTTAAGGGGAATAATTTTCAGATGGTTTTAATTGTCTCATTCTTGGAAATAGTTCAGGAAAGTTCAGCCTCCTGAACTGAGTTCAGCCCTACTCTCTGCAGGGCTGGAAGCACAAAACAGAATGACTTAATATTCATGTTGACAGATCTGGAAATGGGAACAAAACTGTGTCTTAATTCAGCCCATTGTCAGTTTGCAAATAATATGGTGGAAATGTACATAAAACTAGTTAATGAGTTTCTTAGTCCATTTGGGCCACTCTAACAAATTACCATAGACTGGGTAGCTTATAAATAACAGAAATTTATTAACAGTTTTAGAGGCTGGGAAGTCCAAGATCAGGGTGCTTACAGATTTAGTGTCTGATGAGGATTTATTTCCTGATTGATAGACTGCACCTTCTAGCCGTGTCCTCACATGGTGAAAGGGATGAAAGAGCTTCCTTGGCCCTATTTTATGAGAGCCTTAATCTCATTCATGACCCACTTGGTCCTCATGTCCTAATCACCTCCCAAAATGCCCACTTTATAATATCATTACCTTAGAATTTAGGATTTCACCATATGAATTTTTCAGGAGAAGGAGGGCACAAACATTCAGACCATAGCAAAGAGTTTTCCCACATAGAAACAAGTGAAAGTAAATACGTATTATGAAAGTATGTATGACTAAATCTACATATGCAATTCTCTTAGATTTGAGAGCAAAGACTGATCTTTGATATATTTCTTAACTCAAAATTTGCTTTGAATCACTGTTATAAAATATACTACAGAAAATGTATTCACTTTTCTATTTTTTGGTTTCACCACTAATACAAAACAGTAAACAGTAACAGTAAAATGAAGAGTTTTCCTAACTCTTTCTAATATCATTTGAATTGGGTTCTAAAAAGAAAGTAAGGAGAGTTGACACAGCCTTTTTGCTTTCCTTAAATGATTTGAATAACTTGTTCTCCCAAGTATTGTCTTACCTTAAAATGTGGAAAACTAAGGCTTCCTATTGGGAAATAAATTTAGTTTATGAATTTATAGGAAGTTTTAAAACTGATATAATATTACATGTGTTTTGTACTGTCATTCCCCAGTATCCTTGGGGGATTGGTTTTGGACCTCCTACAGCTAACAAAATCCACAAGTGCTCAAGTCCCTGATATAAAATAGTATAGCATTTGCATGTAGCCTATGCACATCCTCCTGTATACTTTAAATAATATCTAGATTACTTATAATACCTAATAAAATGTGAATTCTATGCAAATAGAAGTTACATGGGGAATAATAACAAGAAAAAGAAGTCTATACATGTTCAGTATACACAAAATTTTTTTTCAAATATTTTGATCTGTGGTTAGTTGAATCCACGGATGGAGAATGTGTGGATATGGAGGGCTGGCTGTGTGTATGTGTGTGTGTGTATGTATGTGTGTATACTTTTGTATATATTATATATAGCATATATAAATTTTATATACATATTTACACACATATACTATTTTATGGGTAGTATATCTATAGATAGCACTATCTGTGAAAGTTGTTGCTATTCCTCATATAACATTTATAAAATAAGAAAAAAAAACACTATGTTTTTGGATTTGGGAACCTAAATCCACTAAAAAAGTTAGTTTTGAATTTTGGACCTGAGTGACATAGGTTTATGTTCTACTCTGTCATTTTAGCAGATTTTCTGTGCTTTGGTTTCCCCATCTATCAAGTGAGGGTAATGATATCTACCCTGAGGGTTTTAGAGAGATTTAAGAAGTTAACATACGTGAAATGAACAGCATGGCATCCTGAATCCCCACAGAATTGCTCAATAAATTGCTGGGACTTCTAAAACACAATTTACTTTGTCAAACACAGCTTCTGAATTTTCCAATTGGAGTGGTACAAAGTAATACTTTTGAGGTAGCTCCCTTTTCTGGTTCTTAGAGTACCTATCAATAAAAAGGTAGTGCCTTAGGTCAGCTCCCTAGAAGCAGACCTTGAGATAGAGAGTCTAGTACATGTGAATATTTGAGGGAGTTTTCTTCTGGAAAAACCTCTATGGGCATGAGTGAAGCAGGACAGGAAAGGAAAAAAAGCTGATGAAAGAATCGATGTTATGTTAGGTAAGAGCCAGGCAAGGTCATTCTGAACAGTGGATATTTGAACTGAGACCTGATGGAAATGAGAGAGGGATTAATGGAAAGGAGATGAAGGTATGCCACACAGAGGGAATGGTTACATGCAAAGATCCTAAGGCAGGCAATACTTGATTTATTTGAGTAACACCAAGGAGGCCAGTGAGGGAGAAAACAAGTAAGTGCTATGAAATGAGGCTAGAAAAATAGAGGCAGCAGAGTTCACTTTGGGTCCTGTAAACCATGGTAGAGCCTTAATTCTAGGAGTGATGGGAAACCATTAGAGCAATTTAAGCAAATAAATGTTATCATCTGATTAAAATTTAAAAGGATTATTCTGTTTGGAGGGTAGATTATGGGGAGAAAGTAGGCATTAGTGTCAGATTAGAAATAATTTTGGCTCAGGCAAAAGACGATGGTGATTTGGACTTTTTGGAAGCAATGTATGTAGCGAGAGGGGGTTGATTTTGGAATACATTTGAAGCAGAGCAGTCAGGATTTGTTGATGGATTAGATTTGCAGTTTTCAAGGAGTGAACCGCAGTCCAGCAGCGTTAGTTTCATCTGTGTACTTGGTAGAACTGCAGATTCTTGAGCCTCATCCCAGACCTGCTAAATCAGAAATCTAGAGATGAGCCCCAGAAACCTATGTTGTGATAAGTCATCCAGGTGATCTCTTGCATGTTAATATCTGAAAAAACGTTGGATTATATGTAAAGGGAATCCAAAGTGAAAAACAAGGATTTGATGTGAACTGAGCAACTGGGTAACCATTTATGGAGATAGAGAGCACTGGGAAAAAAGTTGATTTGAGAAGGTGAATCAATAATTAAATCTTTGATTTATTTAAATTTTTTTAATTTTGGTAAAATAAATATAAAATTTACCATCTAAGCCATTTTTAAGTGTAACAATTCAGTAGTATTAGTACATGGACATTGTTGTATAACCATCTCCAGAACTTACTCCTCTTGCAAAACTGAAACCTTATATCTATTAAAAACAACTCACCAACCCCCCACTTCACTTCCCCCTTTTCCCAGGTCCTGGTAACCACCATTCTATTTTATGTCTCTATAAATTTGACTACTCCAGATACCTCGTTGTATTAGTCAACTTGGGTTGCCATAACAAAATACCATAGACTGCGTGGCTTTACAAACATTTATTTCTCACAATTCTGGAGGCCGGGAAATCCAAGATGAAGGTGCTAGTTCCTCAAAGTGCTTTGAGTTCCAGATGTAGGTTAGAGAGGATTTTCAAGATGAATTTTGAGAGCTGACTTCTTTGGAATCCTGGCATGGGGTTAAACAGTAAAGAACGCTAGACTTAGAAACGGAAATTATGGTCAAGATTTTGGTCTTTTCACTACCTGAGTGACCACAGATGATTTACTTAATCTCTCTCAGCAATGATAGCTTTAAAAGAGCTTAGGGGTAATTATTTTTTCCCTACAGTGTTATAAAGATAACAATATAAAAGCACTTGGCACATAGCAGATATGCAGTACATACCTGTTAAATCTAAATGTATTTTATGTATTATGTGCATATTATAGATTTATGTATATTATGTTACATATGGGTTCTTAATATTAAATCATTATTGTTTTGCTCTATTGTTACTTTTTTATTTTTAGTTGTAATACCATTAATATTTTGATATTATTTTTCTTGTTTTACTATCACAGATTTTTCCTGATCCAATTTATATTTGATTAAAACATGTAATGAGTTTATATATTGCATCTACAATATCAATTTCTGTTATTATATAGTATTAGAAATGGTTCTTTTCTTTAAAGAATAATTTAATTAAGAAAAAGTATAATTTGATTTAGAAAATTAAAAATGCTTAATAGAAAATTTCTTGATACTGAATGAAAAATTATGTAATGATTACTCTGTGATTTCTCAGGTGTAGGTAATCATCTTTTACACACACTCACTCCAATTTAAAAAAAAAAGTTTTCCCTATTCTTATAGTGTGTGAAAAATAAAAGGGGAATATATTTTACAGAATTTAATATTTATAATACATTTTAAAGGTATTCTCTTTTAATACACTTAGTAAGAGTATTTAAACAAGAAAACTATTATACTGTCCTACAAAATCCCTTATAAAAATCAAAGAGATTATAACTTGAAAAGGAGTGAAAAACAAAAAGAGTAAAAACAAAAAGATTAAAAAGAACCTCCTTTAAAACCAAAGTTCATTAGGAAAAAGTGCATTAGATAATCATGAAAAGACTTAGTTTTCTAAATATGAGCATTCCACATCTTAGAAGACAGGAAAAAATACCGTTGTACATAGATTTGGTAGAAAGGCATGGCCAAAAATGTAGGAGGAGTTGGTGTTTGTGTGTGTGTGTGTGTGTGTGTGGTGTATGTTGGTTGTATAGTAGTAATGATAATTTATGATAATTACAGTACAAACTAAGTACTTACATAATAGGTGCTGAGTCCTTTGCATACATTATTGAATTTACTCCTCTCATCTTTCTCCTATTATAAACATATTCCCTTTATATATTTGGAAAATTCAGGCTTTAAGAGGTAACTGCTCTATGGTTATATTGCTGAAAAGAAGCATCAGTGCTTTTTAAGGGAGAATGCAAAATTGTCTATCTCATCTGAAATCTTTTTGTGGTGCATGGCTTTGGTTACTCTTTAATATTTATCTCAAGCACCTGCTTATTACAATGTACTTTGTGATGTCTGTACATACTTATTGACTTCCTGCAGGTGCCTAATGGGATACATAGTTCACTTGAAAGCAGATTTTGCCCAACAAGAAATTGTTTTCCAGAATTGTTATGACTCATAGAATTACCTGAAGTCAACTTCAAACTCCCTACAACATCTTTGGCACTTTGAGTCCAATTATTTTCAAATCTAAACCTTGGCTAAGCCAGATGGTGTTTGTGTAGTTACTTTCTTCTCTTCTTCTTTACCATTCCCTGCCACTGGAAAAGTAGATACCATTGGATTAACTTCAATTTTCCAAACTCTTGTATTTTATTATGCTGACCAAAATAAGGGCAATAGAAAGATGGACAAAACCAATTCTCTGCCCTCAAAAAAACATGTAGGAGAGGCAGAAAAAATACAAAGAAGAACCAAGTTGAAACACTGATATGAGTGAAAAACTCCATGGTACATTCTGACCAAAATAATGGTCCTAAAATCTGGTACAAAGAAACATAACATGCTGGGATTGGCATTCAGATGTGAGCTGTGAGAAATATCTGGGTGTCTTATACACAGTGCTCCTTACATACAGCGGTGGTCTACAAAGCTCTAATGGGCACACCCCAGCAAAGCTATCCCAGGGCTAGCAGTTATTTTGGCCCAGGGTTTTAAGATGATGAGATGATGCTGTCATCTGTCAAACCTGGACATATTACTGCTGATGGTGTTATTTCTTCTGCCCGATTTCTCACTCTCAGCACTTAACGTGCTTGAAATGGTAATGTGTGGTGATATGCCATCCACATCCTTTGCCCTTCTGCTTGCCAAGTCTGCATTTTTCAGTTTTTTTTTCTCTCCTGTGCCCTCCTAAAACTAAATGAATTACCTTTAAAAAACCTGGGAGCACCCACCTGATTTACAACTGCCCTGTAATCTGGTCATAGAGAGGATAGCAATTTTTTTTTTTCTTTAATGTCTGAAAGTTTTGAAGGGAAGGTACTAAACTGTTTCATCTATAGAAAATTTTGTTTAAATATTTTATTAAACATATTTTGCAGCCTGAGACAGTGTTGATTTGAAAACCAGTTAGGATTTTCAGTTAATTTTTTTAATGCCTGGCAGCTAGACTACATAACTGAAATGCTGACACCATATTTTTTAAAATAGCATTGCCTGTGAGGCTAGGAGAAGCTATTTAAGACAAACCTCAAGAAGGCTGGTGAAATAATGGCTGAAGTTATGTCATGTCAGCCAATTCCTCAGCATGGAACAGCACTGTGAGGCCAGAGTTGTTATCCTTCACTGAGACATAAAATCTATATCTTGATCCTTTTGGTCATTAAAGGTCCTATGGGAATTGTACCTAGAGGGAGCATGCATTTACCCACTGTGTTGGTCAAAGGTCAATATGGCTGGTATTGCTGTACCTTTTCAATATGATATAATCAAAGTACACTTTTTGGAAGGACTCTGGGCTTGTCATTCTATATATAGTTTGCAATTCATGAAGAAATGAGTTTAGCTGTTGGAGTGACTGATATCAAACCTACTAAAGAAGTGCCCAAATAGGGAAGGCATCCATGGAAACTTTTTATGTGGTAAATTAGTTTTAAGTCATCTTTCTCTTAAACTGAAAAGGAAATTTTAATTTAGTTGATTAGTCAGCAGCCTAACAGCTCTTTCTGTACAAACAGCTCTTTCTTCGCAAACTGTACAAACTCATTCCCTGTTTCCTTAAACGGGAGGAAAGAAAAATCATGAGGCCAGAAGTGGAGGTTGTAGGTGGGGCAACAATCTAAGCTGGAAATCCCTGCCTGCCACTCCATTTGCTATCCTTATGTCTCTAGGGATAACAAACCCTTTAGTCTATAAAGTGGAGTAATAATAACCTGTTTTCCCCATCTCGCAGGGTTGCATTATGATCTAATATGATTGTTTGTAAATGGTAGGTCTGTATGTAACTGTCTCCTTGGAGTAAATGAGATAGTCCATATTTAGCATGTTTTGATAATAAATGGATGCTTGTCTAAAAAATGCAAATATACACAAACCACGTAAACAAGAATGGTCCTGAAGGATATTATGATCATGAAATAAATGGATTTTTGTTTTCAGTCTTCCCTCATCGCCCCTTGGCTCTCTGTTCTTTCCCAGTAACCTCCTGGAGTAACCTCCGACTTCAGTGACCCTGGTCGCAACAGAGGGCTCATGCCGTTGAGCCATTCCCAAATCCTCTGTGAGAGAAACTGTGCTTCCCCAATAAACTAAAGTGGCAGCTGTTCTCATCTGTTCTCTCCCCAGTGGTATACATTTTTAATGGTCCTAAATCTATCCTCTCAGATTCTGTCCATGATTCTGAATCTCTAAATACCCCATGTCTCCACTCTTAGACATTTTTTAAAAATGTTAACATTTCTGAAACTGGGGGATATTTCTTATATGTTTATTGCTTCCTTAACACTTAACAAAAGTCTTTTTAAAATTAATAATATATCTTACAATCAAGACAATCAAGGGAATCTTAGGAACACATAACAAAGAGAAGATTTGAAAAATGTGATTTGTTTTTTGAAGAGGTGATTTATTCACAGATGTAAAATTCAAAAGTAGTAAGCAAGTAGACAATGAAGTTTTTCTTCTAAACCTGTTTTTCCCACCAGTATCTCTTCCCAGAGACAAACAGTATTTATATATATTTGAGCATATAGACTTTTATTATTAATTTTTAAAAAAAATTTTAAAAAATAAAAAATGATTCATCTTATAGAATCTGCAGATTATTTTTTGCATGTAAAATGTATTTGGAGATTGTTCATTATTGGTGCATAAACAGCTTTATTTTTCTTTTTAAAGACTACATATTATTCTATTGTACAGATGAAATTTAACTAACCTTTGTAGAATTTGTACCAATTTTTTTCTTTAGTAATATATGAGGCACCAGATTCACCATATCCTTCAAAACATACTCCACAATCACACTTGCCAGAGGTTTTTAAAAGTAAATGTAAAAGTCATTATGTATAAAAGACATTTATAATTATCTTTATGTGAAATGCCAGTTCTGTTAGCTTTTTTTAACATCTTGCTGTGTTTTTTCTTTATATGTTACAGAAACTAGCCGTTTGCTTGTGAAATGTGTAAATATTTTTTAAACTCAAAAATGTATTTTTCACTCGAGATTTCACTTTATTAAAATTCTTCTATTGTTTCCTCTATACTTTTATAATTTAGATTTCTTATATTCAAAAGATGGATTCATCTAGAGTGTATTGGAGTATAAGATACCATAGGGAAGATACTATTATTTTAGTGGAGATTTTTACTTAGACAAAACGGTTTCATTGAAATGTGAATATTTTTCCAAGTTTTAAAATAACACACCTGCTTTTATTGTTACACAAGCCTTGAGTGGAGAGAGAAAAAATGAAGAGGATGTGCCTCTCCTCCCAGCTACTCAGGAGGCTGAGGCAGGAGGATCACTTGAGCCCAGGAGTGTGAGGTTGCAGTGAGCTGTGACGATGCCACTGCACTCCAGCCCCAGCGACAGAGAGAGACCCTTTCTCAAAAAAAGCGATTAAAAAAAAAAAAAGGAGAAATAGGTCTTTTTGCCATCATAGGGCTATTATTGGTCAGGGACCTTAAGCTGAAGAGGAAGGAGAAATGAAGTACAGTTGTTGGGAAAAGGGGGAAGAAGATAGCAGTTAGAAGACAGAATAAAAACCAGGGCAAATATTTTCATTCTTCTCCATCTATACCCTTGTAGATTGATCATTAAAGCATTCATTAGTGCATACACATATTTTAAATCTAATTAGAAGTGCTTCAAATATAAAATAACATTTTTCTACATCTGATAACAAGATTAAAGTTCTAAGAATCAACAGAATGAGATGAGAGTTGGAGTGTATTTTTCAATTTGGCAATTCTACTTGTATTGATTAGAAGTATATTCTTCTAATTCTTCTAATTTAAAGCTAAAACTTTGTTAACCCTCAGTAAGTAGGTTTTTAAACCTTTGTAAAAACCCTGAGAAATTGTAGATTTTGAAAACTCCATTTTGTGGGTTGAAAATTTCTATTTTATAAGATAAAAACTGGTTTTGTTTTCTGTTCTATTTAATCTTTAATAAAGAAATTACAAGATATATTATTTTTCAAAATTTTTACCATTTTGAAATATATTTTATGTATGAGAAACTCATTAGATGTGTGTGTTTAGTATAACTAAGTTTCTAGTTTGAAATCTTAAAGAAAGACAGTAAACATAGCATCTTGTCTCCCATCAAAGTTTATCGGAGGACATCTGCAATGCATTATTAAGTACTTGGAATTGTATTGACATGTTGGCTTAAAAATGCAAGTTAAATAAAGGAAAAATACATAGCACACACAGTAACTAAATAAATGTTGAAGAAATAGATGTACAGTTTATTATAACTAGATGCAGTGATCCAACATGACAAAAAAAAAAAAGACCCTGACAATTCTGAAAAGAGCAAATGTAAGATTAGGTTATTCACATGCATTAATGTGGTCTGTATGCTGGATATAGCAACATAGTGCGTAAGAAAGAGCATTGCAATTGGAGTAAAAGATCTGGGATTAAATCCTAATTCTGTTGATTTGGGACCTCAATTTCCTAATTTATAAAATGCAGCTATTTTACTAGGAAAGGGCCACCCCTGTGGACAAGTTTGGCAGGCTGGCAAGTCCTATATAAACCCATTCTAAAAAATTATGTTTTAAGTGCTTAAATTAAAATACACCAGGATTGCAAAGGAAAGCAATTATATCAAACTGCAGTTACCCAAGTATTAAAACACACAAATTTGCATTTTCATAATATATAGGCTTTTTAAAGTTAGCACATTAAACAGCGAAAGTCAGCAAAGTGTCTCATAACTACCATCTTTTCAAATTAGCAATGAATTTAATATATTGGTATTGGCAACAGCTAAAATGTGATATGAAAACATCTAATTTCATTTGGTTACAAAGTTACAGGTACTGCTAATACTACAGGGTCTGTGGCCTACTTCATAATTGAATGAAATGTTAAATTTCAGTTAGAAGTGAGTGAAAATAAAAATACAATTTTTTTTTTCCTCACCAAGTTTGCACATCTCCTGAATTCTTTCTGTGGATCATAGCATAAGAATACTTGAGATTTAGGATTTGTAGGTTCTTTTCAGTTTCAAAATGTAAACGATTTCTTTATGATTCCTCACTTGTTTACATATTCACATTGCCCAGGAGCATGTATATAAACTAAACTAAACTAAACAAAACTAAAAGTCTTATAACAAAATTTTGTGAAATTACCTCCAGCTAATGAAGGACAACCATAGCTCTCCTCACTACCATTTGTTTGGAGTTAAAGTTTAATTTTTCACTAGTTCTGATGAAAATTTCTTAAACAAAAAGTGACCTACCATCTAAGAGTGCCTCTGTTACTCAGAGTTCTCCAAAGAAGCATAATCAACAAGATATATATTGCTATAGAGTAAATGTTTGTGTCCCCCCAAAAATTCATATGCTGAAGACTAAACCCCCAATGTGATGATATTTGGAGGTAGGGTCTTTAGGAAGTAATTAGGTCATGGGTATGGAGCCCTAGTGAATGGGATTAATTCCCTTATAAAAGGAGAGGTCGATGGAGGACCTCTCTCTCTTTCTCTCTCTCTCTCTCCCTCTCTCCCTCTCTGTCCCTCTGCTTTTCACTATGTGAAGATACAAGGAGAAAACTGCCATTTGCAAACCAGGAAGAGGGCCCTCACTAAAACCTACTGTGATGGCATCCTGATGAACTTCCCAGCCTCCAGAGCCATTGGAAATAAGTTTTTGTTCTTTAAGCCTCCCAGTCTATGGCCTTCTGTTATAGCAGCTCAGACTGGCTGAGATATATCTTTACATATATTTTTATATATAAATATATAATTGTAATAAACATATAAAGAAATTTATTTTAAGAATTTGGATCACTTGTTTATGGAGGCTGACAAGTCCCAAGATCTGCAGTCGGCAAGATGGAGAACGAGGAGTGACAACAGTGTCGTGGAGTCTAAAGGTCTGAGCACCTGGAAAGCTGATGATATAAGTTCCATTCCAAAAGCCAGCAGGCTCAAGCCTAAGCAAATGTATCAGTTCATGTTCAAATAAAGGAAAAGACCAATATTCCAGCTCAAAGCAGTCAGGCAGGAGAAGCATCCCCACCACCCTTATTGTGGGAGGGTCAGACTTTTGTTCTACCTAGGCCTTCAGCTGATTGGATGAGGGCCACCTACATTAGGGAGGGCAATCTGCTTCACTCACTCTACCAATTCACAAGTTAATTTCATTTAAAAACACCCTCACAGATACACCCAGAATAAAATTTGACAAAATACCTGGGCACCACATGGCCTAGCTAAGATGTCACATAAAATTAACCATCACAATGCTTGTAGTGAGAAATCATTTTTTAATATCATAGGCATCATTATCCCAATTGGAACCTTACTATAATGAAAAAAATAAAACAGGAAAACTAGTGAGATTAACTGTTTCTACATAATTGAAGTTACAAGAATAATATTGAAATGAAAAGAAAGTGATTTAATTTTAGTACAATACGTAGAATACAGTATTTTTATTTTGAATGTTATACTTTTCTTGCTGTTTAAATAAATAATCAACTTAAATTTCCTATGCATGTAGACTGAATGCTTATGTACGCAGGGGAAAACAGAGCGTGAAGAAATAAAACGTTTGAATTATTAAACAGATTTTTAAATACTTATAGAAACTTGTCAATGGGTCTTGACATCGCTATTTAACTAAGGCAAATATTGATTGAATTTCTTTATATTTCACTTATATAATCATTTATTATGATGTTTTGCCTTTCATCTTAAAAATATGCTTACAAAGAGCATACAAAATCAGGATTGAGATGGTGATTTCATTTCAGGTTTCAACAGATCAGTGCTGGGAAATTAAACAAGTGATATAACTATGGTCTTTGCCTGAACTTGCTCATTTTATGAACTGGAATAAAAATACTTGTTATCAAACATTAAATATGAAGCCTTTTTAACTCCTTGGATGAAATTCTTAATATGAATTTACTCAGCCTTGTAAATAAATTTAAAAAATTAATTGACCTGCACAAATTTGTTACCAACCTTCCCGCTCCCAGCATACTTAACTTCTAGTAAAATGAAGAAAATTAACATTTCTTGCTACTTGTCTCTCAGATATTAATTCTTATGGGGGTTGAGTAGATCAATGTCTATTACCTGGTATAGATCTATTATAATCCACTGAAGTGCTGTGTGGAAAAACAATTCACATTAGGATTGAATATAGATTTAGGATCATGTCAGGCCTGTGAATTTGGTCTTAAATCCATTACTTTAAAGGAATGAATAATGAAGATTTAGAGATTTAGAGAATAGTGTTTCTGTGCCACGAATATTCTCCTCTTAAGGGGAATTCCTGGATAAAATAACTTGAGGAGAGAAAAATGCTCCAATCTGCAAATTGGGTTCTTTTTCATCTGATAGTTTTACTCTGAAGCTAGTTAAGAACAAAAGCACGAAAAGACAAAATGAACACAGGCTTGAGGGTAATGTGCTTCCTCTCCTCATCACTGGTTAAATCACCGAGAGGAGGAAAGAGAGAGTGAGGTAGAGAGAGAAAGAGAAGGGTGGGGAGAGAATGGAGATTGTCAAAATGAATCTTCTGCAAGACCGCCAGGGAAAGTCTGGGTTCAGTAGGTGAGGAACAGGCCCCAGAAGAACTCTTCAGGGCACTGTTCCCTGAAGCCCCCGATCTTGATTGACTTTCTTGAAACTTTTATCTTCCATTTGTGCTTGACTCTGACATGAAGCTCAATAGTTAAGTGCTCCCAGCTCTCTGTTGGGCCACTCAACCCTCTTCTGTGTTCTATTCCCTCTTCATAAATACTCCATATTTAGCACCAGAGATGTAGTTACTAGATCTTAACCTTCAAAACATAATTTTAAAACATTTTCAGACAATGCTCACTCTGTTGCCATTTTAGTTGGTTTACAAAAGGAGTTTATATATGTTAGAGGCAGCAATACAAACCTTTAGGGAAAAGATAGACTGTTCAATAAATAGATGAGGCAGAGCAAACTAGAGTAGGGAAAATAATGCAGAAGTATTTTGGGGAAATGTAATCCTGAAAACTGCAATATTGCCCTTTTAATTTGCCTGAAAAATACAAAACATGTAAACAATGATATACCAAGAAGGAACCATGGAAATGGAATGCAATGAAAACAGCCATGGTAAGAACAGAGAGACTAGAAGAAAATTGGTATTGACTTCAAAAAGAATGTACTATGCCAATAAAATGCTGAAGCTAAGTCAGAACTATGCTCTGTGTAACTGTTAGAAGAAAGATTGCAAGTAGCTGGGTGTGGTTGCTCATACCTGTAGTCCCAGCTACTCAAGAAGCTGAGGTGGGAGAATCACTTGAGCCCAGGCTGGGCAGCATAGCAAGATCCCATCTCTAGTAAATAAATAAATAAAAAAGATTGCAAGGATTGATTGGAGTGGGGTCATTTGTGCCATCTTAGGAAGTTGTTTATATGAAAAGTTAACACCTTTTGTCAGAGGGCAGCTATTATATAACTGGATGATTATATAACTAATGATAACTGAATGAAAATATCAAATATGATATTTAAGTACATTTATCTAAAAATATAATTCTTTAACACACTCATATTATGGAATATAGAATTATTAATTTTTAATCTATGTCATTCTTCTGTTGAGAAAAAAAAAATTTTGTCTAAGGAGCATGGCTGAGAGTTGGGGTGGATATTGAGAGTTATATATGCAAAACGAAATTAAAGCCAAGCCTATAATTTCACTGGTGTTGAGTAGGATGCATATGCTGTCTTGAAAAGATATAGGTGTTACTTTAGTAAAAAAAAAAAAAAAAGAGAGAGAGAGAGATAATAGACCACTTAAAAAGTGATTTTTAATTTTATTTGCTAGGCCTCTGGGAAAAGTGAAAACCAGGTCCTACCAAACCTCATTAATGACCTAAAATAATGCAACAATATAGGTTTCAAAATTCAAATGCCTCTGGCACCATTCAGTGAAATTGAAGGCATGGAGCAGGCTGGGTGTGAGACTCTAGTGATTGTAGTGTAGTGAATGGTTGCCTGCCCAAACATTCAAATTCAACTAGAAAAATAAACAAACAAACACAGAATAAAAACCTCTACTGGCTAAATAATTCCCTTCAGAGGTGCTAGTTTTGGGGATCTCTCAAAAATACTTTCCGATTTTTAACATAATATAGTTTCTTTGTTTATTATTATCTAGTATTAAGAGTAGTTCTTCTTTGGGAATATTCAAGACCCTCCCTAAACTGTCCCAAGCTGACATAAAACATGGAGTCTTAAGCTCCAAGAATGTATTAGGGAGTGAAAAAGGTTTACCTCCCTTTTCAGACAATTAGGCTTTGAAAAGCAGCAAATTAATGAGGGTCACCATAAAAAGCTTTGGGTTGCTCCTGATTAGACTGTATAGTAAAACATTCTTTTTCTTTCTATTTTCAAACTGCTTAATCACCCGAGATAGTTAGTAAATAACATTAAGCTGAAACCCTGCTTTGTTTGTAAACACTCATACTGGCTTTCTATTTTAATTGATTTTTAACTTTGTTGCAAAGATCTTTCCATTAAGTCCTCAAGGAAAATTGGATAGATATTGAAACATTATTATATGTTTGAATAACCTAGCACTGTGGTTGAAAAAAGTTGGAATAATTTATTTTCTCAATATTAAGGTACATATTCTCAAGTCTTTTGATACGTTACATTTAAAAGTATTTTTGAAATTATATCATGCCAAAAAGCATGACAGGTTGATAAGTCGATGTCTTGATTCAACAGCAAACATGTATTGAGCTTTGTGACTGACATTAGATGTGACGTTCTTATGCTCATTGTCTCACTTTCCTCACAACTGCCCAGGAGATTGGTGTTCTTCCATGTTTCAAAGTTAAGGCAACTGCATCTCAGAAGGATTCTAGATGTTGGGAAAAGTTATTAAAGAAGACATTTTAAATCAATATTAATTATAAAAATCTTTAGTTTGCTTCTTTTTAATTGTTTCAGTTTTATTTTATTTTTTATAAAGCTACTGTCATTTATTTTGCCTGCTAGACAATTGTTAGTTTAGGAAATTGTAGTCTATTATCTTGTATTTCCCTAGAGGTTGTACTTACCTGTGTGGTTCTCGATGGCCCACTGTAGTACTTGGCATATACTCATAAGATATCTGGGAATATGCTTTTAAGAAGAAATGGACAGAAATCCTTCTCTAGCTTTTGATAGACATTTGAAGAATGGAATTGTATCCTACCAAGTCACCCTTTAAATTTATGAGAAAACTAAAAAAAACCCCAAAAACCTTAAACCCTTTTAGAGACTTACCAGTTGTCAAATTAATGAGTCATTAGAGTTCAAAATAAATCTATGATAAAAATACTTCTGAAACAACAACAAAAAGCAAAGCTTGATTCTGGTTAGTGCTAGTCACACTTCAGTGAGCAGCATCAGAATCAAAGAGGAGCCTCACAACACAAATTCCTGGGCTCCGCCCCCGTATGTCCCCATCAGGGAGGGTAGGGTGGAGCCTAAGCATTTGCATTTTGAACAAGCTCCTAGATGACTTTGATGCTGCTGATCTCTAGACCACATTTTGAGTAGCACTGATTTAGGCATGACCTGAGAAGCATAGTGTTAACAATTTAAATTATGTTTTTCAGAAAAATAATTTCAACTGTACCAGAAGAGCTCAGTGCCCCGAAACCAATGTCAGTTCTGTGCAGATACAAGGTGATGCTGATTATTTCATCAACCATCTTGGAGTTCCCACCGTGCAGTTTGCTTATGAGGACATCAAGGCATTAGAGGTGATTGTTCCTAAAAATGCAAAACACACACATAATGTAGTAGACGTGTAGAATTTGATTCTATCCTGGCTATTCATCTTTCATATCAAATAGGCCACTGTAGAAAGTGGCTTCATTTAGAGAGTTATTCCTGTTGTTCAGGGCTTTGTAATAGTATTTGAAAACATCAGCTCTTTTCAATAGTGTTGAATTCAATTTAAAAAGATTTATACTGTCACTCACATTTTCCCAGTGTGCGTTGCAATAAGAAATTTGCAGTAGTTGGATTAACATCAAAACATAATTGTAATCTTCAGTGTTCACAGAAACAGTTGACATGTGCAATAGATTCTCCTTTCCTTGCCCAAAGGAAAATGCATTTCACGTTCTGTATGTTAATGTGAGTCTGTGGATTAGCTACCCAAAGTTTGTCAATAGTTTGCCTGCCTAAAAAAAAGATACTACTTTTTTGTGAAGATAGAAGCCTTTTTCCCAAAGAATATCACAAAGGCATGATTCACCTTCATTAAGTCTGTGTTCATCATCTGTTGACTTCAATCCTTTTAAGCTTTCTCAGAATTATGTCACAGGAAACTGTCTGTCTATACATCTAAACCTGTTGGAATATATTACCTTCTATAATAAATTATTCATGCATTATTTGGAGCTATTTGAAAGGCTCTGGATTGGACTGCTTGAGGTAATTGTTGCATTAACAAAATAAAGCCTGGAAAATAGAGTAAAACCTGCTTTGCTCTTCAAATGTAGATATCCTTGAAGAGGAGTGTTTATTAATAAATTATATTTGCATAGCATAGGCTCATCACTTCAGGTATGTGATATCTTAAATTTTAATAGCGTTTAGTAATATTTTAGTAATGTTTCTGTGTAGTACTCATAAGATATTATAACTTTTATTCAACATTTGTATAATGCATCTTTTTTTTTTTTTTTTTTTTTTTTTTTGTTGTTGAGACAGAGTCTCACTTTGTTGCCCAGGCTAGAGTGAGTGCCGTGGCGTCAGCTTAGCTCACAGCAACCTCAGACTCCTCGGCTTAAGCGATCCTACTGCCTCAGCCTCCCGAGTAGCTGGGACTACAGGCATGCGCCACTATGCCCGGCTAATTTTTTCTATATAGATTTTTAGTTGTCCATATAATGTCTTTCTATTTTTAGTAGAGACGGGGTCTCGCTCAGGCTGGTCTTGAACTCCTGACCTTGAGCAATCCACCCGCCTCGGCCTCCCAGAGTGCTAGGATTACAGGCGTGAGCCACCGCGCCCGGCCTGTATAATGCATCTTGATTGAGTTTTAAACCAAGAATTTAGAGAGTCAGAATAGCATAGCCTTGGGAATGGGACTAAAGTCTTGACTCTGACCCATACTAGACAAACTATTTAACATCTTTCAGAATTATTTTACAAATAAGGTACTTTGGTATACTTATGGAATCTATGGAGCTATGGTAAGGATTAAATGAGATTAGGTAAAAGGTTTGTCTAACATTAGTCATACAAGGTGGACCACCCCCCAACTGTAGCTGTTGTCAGCTTTGGCAGTCTGAAATGTTGGTTCTTTGTGCACTCAAGGCTGAAGAGTGACCAGACATACCAAGAAAAGGTAAACATGAAAATGAGGTTTATTGAGGAAAGAAAGATAGGATTATGGAGCAAGAGCAAGATATGAGTTTACAGAGTGAGATACATATGCCACAGATGACCACCAGACCCACTGTCATAGCAAAAGACAGAAAAAAAAATAAGGCTTGATTATGGTCTTATGGTGTGAGTCTTGTTTTATGGTGTCCAGATAGGGACCTCCCGTGGTTCAGACATCACCATGGAACTGCTTTGATTGGACAGTTGGGAGTTATATAAATGAGTCTTAACTATACACATGGATCTCCCATGAGCCTCTCTGAAAGCCCATTTGTGGGGCTGAACTGCAACGGCTCACACTTTCATCCCTAGAAGACCTGGAATCCCTCCCTATCTACCTAATACTGTCATTATAATTATCATTGTCTGATTGTAGATCCAACATAATAGTGGGAGAATCTCTTAACCTTTTAGAAAAGAATACATTAGGGGAAGGGAGGAGTTTGGTAATTGTTGAGGAAAATGATCTTTTTGGGCTGAAGAGGTGGAATTTGATGAGGAGCAGCTAGAGAATATGAGGAGTCAATAGGGAGAAGCTTTGGAAACACGACCCAGTGAAGTTCTAAGAAGGTACTGCTGTCACTGGGAAATTCCCAAGGCTAAATCTATCTAATAGAAATGGCTTCGTCTGAAGGATCAGTTTTTCAAGTTACATCTAGAATATCTAACTCCTCTCATCAAAATCAGTTTCTATTATATTTGTCTCCAAAAAGTAATTAAAAGAGTATCTCCTATGCTTTATAATAAATGACTTTGTTTATATTGCTTTAGTGGGAGAATTTTTAAAAATAGATTTGTCCCTCACAGAGTATGAATGCTTGTGATGAGATAATTTTGTGTGAACTCTCTAAGGAACAGATATTAACCTTTGCTTTCTGGGTTAACCTATAATAAATGCTTGTATACAGCTATTAAGAAGACTTGTAAATATGGAAAGAGGCTTTATCCATGATGTAAAAAATATTTAGACTATGTCAGTTAGTAAAGTACATAAGGAAATTGGAGCTTTTTCATAAAATAGCAATTATATTTGAAAATATAATTTTTATATGTAATTTTTAGGCAAATAGCTTGCTGGATCAGGAATCAGGAGGCCTGAGTTTTTAAATTCATGCATAGTATTAATAGTGGTCAAGTTACATTAGTTTGTGGGCCTCTATTTCCTTATTTGTATCTAATTAAAAGCAAAATAAAACAAAAAATAATACGTGCTACTTACTGAGTACTTACTATGCTAAGTGTTTTATACTTTTTATCTCGTTCAATACTTACAACATATCTATGAGTTAGGTTTTATTATTAACTCCTTTTATGCTGAGGATGAAATAGAATTTAAAGTCAAGTAGCTTATCCAAGGTTAGAAAGATAATAAATGGCCAAGACAGAAGTTGACCTCACATCTGTTTGACAGTAAGCCCATGTTTTCAACTATTACACTAAAGATTGCAAATTGGAAGCCCAGGGGCAAGAGCCAGTCTACCAACCATATATTGTGTGTTCTGCACATTATTGAAAAATTGAATTTCTGGAAACACTGGGTTCTTTTTCTCCATGGAAACAAACAGCTAAATGGGCATTGCTCACCAACTTGCCATGTTCTTTATCAGAATCTGCCATGTTGTTTGTCCAAGGTGCAGTTAAGAATATTTTCTTCAACACCTGTTCTATCAAAAATTGGAAAATTAATGATAAACCTAAAGGGCCACATGTTTCACTGGACTGTGTCACTTATAATGCCTGCCTGATCCCTGTAGTAACTGAGCTCATTATGTCTGCATTCATTTTGAGTAAAAGAGGTAAATAATTTTATAGTTGCTTCCGTTTTAAAAATTGTGTTTTCTAAGTGAGCTACTTTTATGATTAGATTATATTCGTGTTTTTGAAGAAGTTATCTATTTTAAATTACTTGGGTAATTATAATGCAAATGTTAGAATTAGTCAATATTTTTTTCTTATCCAAGAAGATTGATTATAGATCTATTATATTCACTTTCAACAACTGAATCACGATAAAAGGAAAAAATTGAACTATAGAAAAATAAACTAGTGCCATAGAAACCACATTTTATGGACACGTGGGACATTATTAGTTCTTTTTTTTTTAATGAAACATGACATTTCATAATATCTATGCTCAATATTTCCAGCTATTCACATTCCCACCAGTGAGTTTTTCTTGTAATTTCTCTGGACACAAAAATATTGCATAAAATTGCTTAAGGGACCTTTCATCTTCAGCTTTGCTTGGCAATTATGCTCTAAATTTCCAATAATTAAATTTTACAAATGCAAAGCAATCTATGGATTTGCCAGATGTTAGAATGATTCCTTCTCATAAAATATTGCCCTGTTAATTGAAACATTTCTACTTGTAAGCTTCATTTAAATAAGGTTTTAAATTTGTAAACACTGTTGCACCTGTTAGGAGAAGCATTCTGCACAGACTAAGTACAATGCAAAGATTACTGAAAAGGAAATGAAAAGACACGCTTTCTGATTAAGAGTGCAACATTTATGACAGGCTGGTGGTCCAATGCACATTTCTTCTGTCACTTAACAGCTGTTTCACATTTTTGTTCCAGATCAGTATATCTATTCTCAGTAGGGCATGTCAGAGGGTCTGCCTTCTTAGTATATCAAAAGATCAATCCATGCCCTAGCAAGCTTTATACCACACATTGAAGCTGGGGTTCTTCTCTCTGTTTAACCTTATATTTTTTGCTCTCCTGCTTGAAACATTCTATTTTAAACCCAATTTACCTCTATAATGGAGCATTTAACATTTAAATAATAATGAGATAAAAGGGTATTACAGCTTTTATATAGCAGGAGTCATGGCATAATTGTTTCAATATCATTTAATAACCCAGAGACAGAAAGCCAAGTAGCATAGGTGTTTTGAAACTCTTATTCATTCTTTTAAAACTAGATAAGTTTGATACGAATTCTGATTCTTAAACTGCTATACAGCAGCACTTATATATGTGTGTGTGTGTGTGTGTGTGTGTGTGTATGCATATATATAAACCTTAACATTGAGGTAATTCTGTGGGATAAAAATAATTCATTTGTGCAGATATAATACAGATAAGTACTATAATACACATATCCACATTTTGGAGCAAAGTAACTTATAATTTACATGTTAAATCTTCATGTTTTATTCTAAGTGGCAGAAGATTTGTTACTTAAATTGGAGATTATTCTCTCATTATATTTTGTGTTTGGAACTTAGTCACTCTCATTGTTATTTTAACATAGTAATAGTTCAAAAGTCAATTAAAATTTCTTGACTTAAGTAACCAAAATTGTTACATTTAACTATGTACAAGTTCTACCGATGTTTTGCAGTGTCTGATAGAATCTCTTTCATACTGATATCTATAAAACTTATGTAAAGTCACTTAAAAATGAGAAAAGTCACTTTTCTACCTCAAAACGTGACAGTTGGAAACGGGATGGAAAGGGGTTTGTTGGCATTGTCTCTAGCTATTCCCTTTCTTTGTAACGTATTTTAGAAAAAGTTCTTACAATGTGATATCATAATATATAGTATCATTATTTTCAGACCAGATTTGCTTCATTTAGGGCAGGAGTTCTCAAATATTTTGGTCTAAAAATCCATTTAACCTCAAAAAGTTGCAAAGATTCCCAAAAAAGAGATTTTGTTCATGTGGGTAATATACACAAATATTTATCATACTGAAAAGTAAAAGTGAGAAAAAGTATATTTATTAATCCATTTAAAATATTAAAAATAATCAAATTATTGTTAAATTATAATTACTTAATAACTAAATTAAATATAATACAAAGTAATAATGTATTTTTATGAAAAATAATTATATTTCTGTACACATGAAGATAAATGAGAAGAGTGGCATTGTTTTACATTTTTGCAAATATCTTTATTATAACTTAATATGAGACAGCTGCATTTTCTTATCTATTTCTACATTTAATCTTTTGTAATATGTTGTTTGGTGGAAATGTATGAAGAAAATCTGGTCTAATATTCTTTTCATATCACAGACATTTTTCTTTGATCCTACACTGAAACTTGACAAATGTCAGTTTCCTCAAGGTTAGTTTCACTGTGGAATCTGAATTCATACTAGTGAACTTTTTGTACCCTGTACATTTGTGAATGTAAAATGAAAAAGGCCTATAATGTCACTAGTATTATGAAAATAGTTTTGATCTTGGGGATACTTTAAGATCTCTGGAACACACTTAAAGAAATGCTTATTTGGGGAAATGACCTTGGTTAAACTAGTCTACTTCCTTTTTTGGAATGTCTGACAAGATGTTCAACTTTGCTTCTTACTCAAGAATTTGAGCTGTGACTGTATATAAACCTGTTTGTGTCTTTTCCAGTCATCTTTGGGTATTGCCATCCCATTCATCTGACAAACAGCATGAAGCAGATAATATAATACTCACATAAACTGTGGTTCTACAAAGATTTCTGTTTCTTAGTGGCATTCCTTTGGAAGAGAAGGTTAAACCCCAATCAACAAATCAACACTTACAGAGCAGACTTGAAAACCTTGATTGTACAGTGTATAAAAGGCCTGTCACAGAGGGAGTACTATTATAGTTACTATATGCTTCCAAGAACCTGAGGAGTAAATATAAGAAATTGAAATATGAGACAGACAGATTTTGGGCGGGGGGAAGAATGGAAATACTACTGAGACTCAAATGGATCGTTCAAAAGATCATACTTCAAATTACGCAATATTTTGAAATGGCTGCAAGGAGGACAGATTTCCCCTAGCAGTTGTCCTTGCTCAGAATTCTAAATAAGGATATTTATTCTAAATGACTATGATAATTGGATCAAAATATATAGCACATCCACTGTATTTTAACTTTAATGTTATTTTCAGGGATTATCTTGTGATCATCTCTGTTTTGAGGGAACCAGTTTTATAATGAAGATTTTGATAGTTTCAATAATAATACTTGCAGGTAGATTTAATGATAGACCATGTTTTAAATTTGGCAACTTTCAAGTTAAGAATATAGGGCAACTCCAATGTGATTTATTTAAATATTTTTTATTTCAAACTTATTCATTTATTTAGCCAGCAGTTATTAAGCACTTTCTGTGATCCAGGCACTATGTTAGAAATACAAAGATGAATAAAACAGGCTACCTTTCCCTCAAAGTAGTCACAGTCTAGATTCAGACTCATACAAGCAATAAAATAGAGTAATACAATAGAAGTTCTCATAGCTGACTTCCACTTAAGCAACTTGCAGGATTAACTGACAGTTTTCCTTCTATTAAAATGTAATGACTAATGATCAAGGATCCTTGAAACTCATCACAGTAAGATCCTTTCTGACTTTTGCACACTTGTGTTCTCTTAGGTTTAATATATGCTTTCCTGGGTCAGCTATGTTCCAGATCTATCTATATGCTCCTCAGCTTAAGATGACGTTACCTAGTGATAAACCCATCATAAGTTGAAAGTATTGTGTCAAAAATGTATTTAACACACCTAACCAACCAAACATCATAGCTTAGCCTAGCCTACCTTAAACATGCTCAGAACACTTTGGTCCAGTATTCAATAAATTACATATTTAAGATTTTATTATAAAATAGGCTTTGTGTTAGATTTTGCTCAGCATTGCAAGAGGCATATCCCTAGCCTGGGAAAAAATCAAAATTCAAAATTCAAAGTACAGTTTCTATTGAATGCTTATCATTTTTGCACCCTCATAAAGTCCAAAATCACAAGTCGAACCATTGTATTTCGAGGACTGTCTGTATCTGCCCTTTCCGTTTGTTATTCATGATTAAGTAATTTAATTGTTATATAAACTCGTGAATCATAAGTATGAAGAAATTACCTCTAAGAAACCTATATTGATAACACTCTAGGAGGTGAGCTGCTAACAAAAAATTGATGTTCAGAGAACCAGGTGACTAAAAGATTGGGGGTAATTTAAAATAATCTATATGCATTCTGCAATCAGTTTACTTCACAAGTATCTTTAAAAGTTCCACTTTAAATAAAAAGAAACTTGAAATATAGATAATATATAGGGCAAGAAAGAAATAGAATTTTATTCAACAGGCTGCTGTTCAGAGAAAAGGCCTTGGGTTTCTATCAAAATATTGGCCAATAAATATGCACTCACCAGTTTTTAATTAAAATGTAGTATTTACATATGCTTGATTTCCTTTTCTTTAACTTATTTATCTAAACTAGCTTCTAATTCATTAACGTATTAACCGGTGGAACAAATCATATTGGCTAAGAGGGCTTCTAATGTAGAGTGAAGTGATACAGACAGGGTAGTATCATGGAAAATTATATTTAACAAACACTCATAACATTTTTGCCAGACATTCGTACATTAAAGATGAAAAAACTGAGGCACAAAGTGATTAAGAAACTTGGCCAAGGTCACACATCAATTAAATGGTTGAATTAAGATTCAAACCCAGCATTCTATTATCATATTTCTGGGCTCTTTTCTCTACTTACTTCTATGCTATTTCTCAAGGTTTTCTAGATAAAATGAAGTACAGCTAATATGTCTCTTGATAATGGGAATATATTCTGAGAAATATGTTGTTAGGTGATTTCATCATTTATATATAATGAGAAACACTTATAGTAATTTATATATTCCTTTAGAGTCTCTAATTAGATTCTAAGCTTCCCAAAGTTTACATTTCCAGCAAATAGAAGTGAATAGATTCAAAGCATTATAGGAAAAATATGATAAAATCAAACTATTCTAAATATGAGTATTTAGTTTCCTAAGTTTTAAAAATAAAGATATGGTGATGATTTTACTTATTTTTTCTTTCCATGGTAATTGTCCATATAGTGTGATAGCTGGTAGGTTTAATATGTTGCATTTATCTCATCACTTGTCTCCTAATTTTATTTTCGAGAAGATGAGGAGATGGCCAAGTTAATTTCTTCTAATTTTGATGATATTTGAGTATAATATTTTTAGGTCTAAAAACATTCTGGGAACTAATTTAGATGAGTTTTAAAAATGTATAATTAAAATGTTTAGAACAGTTTTGGTACTGACGTGCTCTAACAATAAACTCCAAAAGGAAGTGGCATATTTGGAGCTCCAACAGCTGTGGATGATGACTACGGCCATAAATGAATTTCCTTGTCCACTCCCTAATCTCCACAACTTTTCCATCTTATTTTCTTTGTATTTGGAATTGCAGGTCTTCTATGTCTGTTTCACAGCTTACATATACAGAACCTTATCTTGTTTTTTAATAAGCAAATGTTTCTGTATAAAACAATGACAGACACAACAGTGGCCTTGAAGTCTCATAAATGTTAAAAAATTAAAATCAGACTGAAGCCAAGGCCACTTGGTTTATAAAGATCGATATTGCCGCCCCATGAAAGTTCTGCTTTTATATTAGTCTCAAGAAGGTCACAGTTGTCTTCAGTCTCCTTTCTTGAGGCTTTTGAATTCTGCTGAAAGAGAACAAAGTATTTATCAGTGTTTTGATTTTTACATTCTCTTGTCAATAGCCTTAGCCTTGAAAGTATTCTTATGCCATTTTCTCTTATTGGTAGAGAACATTTTAAGTCTAAGTAGTGTAGTGTTTATGTAGTACTGAGAATTGCCAAAAGCAGGAAAAAATAAACTGCACCTTTATGTACGAAGTCATTTTTAGTTCTTCTTTAAAGCAGTATTTTCGTTGCTTTACTTTTATTCACTGATAATTCTTATCAGAGCATTAGAAATTTTACATATACTGCATGCTTACAGATAATTTCTAGTTTATGACTCAGGTATATATATGGGGGGGGAAGAGAGTGCTTGCCTTAAAAAGAAATTTTATATGAATAATGCCAGGACCTATGCTTAGAAATAATAAAATTGGATTAGGACATTGCTTATGGAAAAGCATTGAGGTTAAATTTAGGATGCTTTGTCTCTCTGTAGCAGACCTATTGCCCAGGTTAGGAATGTAAGTCCCACTGGCTACCATTGGTTTGAAGATTCCCACTAGTTCATGGGTGATTTTGGACAATCCAAATAGTCAAAATGAGATGTGAGGCTTCTTTGGTGAGAGGATGATCCTGAAAGTGGTGGGTCCACAGATGTCCCTGGCCCTGACTCCCTCTGATGGACTGACTGGAAAAAAAAAAAACACTCATTGATTCATTCACTTTTAGAGTAACATTGATCATTGAACCCAGGTAGTTTAAACCATTACTCTATAGTCAAATGATATAGAAGCTTAGAGAGATTCATTAAATTGACTGAAGGTTTTAGAAAGAGTTAACTGCAGACTTAGTTTTCCCTCCTGTCAGTACTTCTATCTATAGCTTCTATCTTCCCAACTCCTATTCCATATGTTTTACTCATTTTCTTGCTTCTTTTCTTACCTTCCTTCTGTTTATTTTCTTTAGTCTAGCTTCAACTTTTTCTACACATGTTGTTTTACTCTTTATATCTTTTCCTTCTTAATTAGCTCCTTGTCTTCTCTATATACTTTTCCATTCCCACTTTCTTTTCCCCCAATTCTCTCTACAGTTGACCTTTGAATAACATAGGGCATAGGGGTGCTGACCCCCTATGCAGTAAAAAAATCTATGTATAACTTTTGACTCTTCATAACTAAAGTACTAATATCCTACTGTTACAAAAAATTTAGTACTTGTCCCCGAGGCCAAATCAGTGAGAATGAAGAACAAGGACAACTAGTTTGAGGAAAAGAAGAGAAAAGTTTATTAATGTGCTGGCAAATGAGGAGGGCTGCAGACTTGTGTCTCAAAAGATGACCATCCTGCCTTCAGGCAGAAAAACAGGGCTTCTTAAAGGGGGAGTGGTTGGTGGTTGGGCTCGGGTCTATGTGACTGGTGACTGGTGTCGTATGTCACTAATATTGTTAAACTATAATTGGTGGTTTTGGTTGACCTTATCGCTGGTGATGATGACCTTGTGACCTTTGTCCTAAAAATTCTGTCGAGCCATCTCCTGTAGTTTAAAATACTAGAAAACAAACAGCAAAGAACATTTTTCTGCCCCCTTGATTAGTGGCCTCAGGAGGGAATGCAGGTTTTAGTTCCCAGAAGGGATGGGGGTTTTAAAGAGACAATTGTAAAACAGTTCGTTGCCCTTTTTTAGATCTTTACCTCTGTTATACTACTGTAGACTGGGAAGGGCAGGTTGAAATTTAATGTTCTCAGATACCTGAGAATCCCATGCCAAAATATGGTGACAGAGGAAGAACTGGCCCCTCATCCCCTAATTCTTCTTTCTTGACCTACTCTTACTTTTCTGCCCCCTTTGACTCTGTCTCATACCATGAGGGATTTTGTATATACGTGTGTGGACACCCCACCCTGCATTTTTAAGCAGTCCATTATCCCACAAATAGCTGCACCTTACCTACTCCCTGGGGTCACACACTGGAGGGATAATCTTCCCTGGAGATGATGGACCTGGAGAAGAGAGATACTCTATCACTGGAAGCAGATATGGGGCTACATGAGCAGGGAATTCTGAGATTCTAGACCTTAGGGTAACTAGAACTTGATCTAGAAGGGGAGTCAAGGACTCTGAGTGGATATATCTGTCTGTGTTGATTCAAGATGAAAAGGCCTTGGAATTAAAAAAATGTCTAAAATCTAGAGCCTGAAGTTTACGTATGCCAAATGACGGATAATCCTGGTATAGGAAAGGTTTGTGTTCTTGAATTAACCTGCTCAGATGCCTTAAGTTTGTTACCTAAGATTTGTCCCTAAGAAACCTAGAGATCTGAACCAATTATGGGGGGTTGTTGGCAATCTCAGCTGGGTGTTGGCCTAAACTGGGTTTTAAAGATGTGACTATTCGGTGATCGTGACCTCGACCCTATGAGGTATTCAATGTAGCAAATCACTTCCAGAATATGATTGAAAATACATTTCAAAATATGAAGCTTAAAGGGTAAAAAAAGAAATAAGAAATTATCTTAACATGGAGAACCTTCAGTTAAGAAGACACAGTATCTGGGAGGTGTGTTTTTAAGCAAGAGTTAATTTTAGACTTTCTAAGAAAAGGAATGCATAATCAAACCTTGATCAAGCTCTTGGCCAGCTTCAAGTGGTAAATCAGTGCCATAAACTCCATTTTAGAGATTATGGCCACATACTATTGTGAGAAGTTAGTAGAATGGTGTGTGTTCTGCGCCACAAACAGTGTGTGTATACATACCATAATATTTTGAGCAAAAAAACATCTTGGATGTTTTTTGACAAAGGATCATTAGAATTTATGTGTTTAAGTTTTAATGAGAAAAATGTAAATTCTAAAATAAAGCAGGAGAAAGAAAGTAAAAAGCATTGGTTAAAAATTTAATCAGAATTTATTCAGGTTTCTTATATTCTATTGGTAGCCACAGTATTTTAGGTTATGTCTTGCAAAAAGAACTCTGCTATGTAGCATAATATAAATCAAATATTATACCAAAAAACTAAATATTGCTACTCTTTGCTTGGATCATAGGTATTGGTAATTTTACATTTGTTAAATGAATGGATGAATCAATGTGTGGTTATAATTTATTATTAATATTTTGATCATAGCTACTATGTGCTCACAAATCTTAATCCCTTTCTTTCTTTCCTTTTTTCTTCTTTTCCTTCTTCCTTCCTTCTTTCTTTCTTTCTTTCCTTTTCTTGTGTTTCTCTCTCTTTATTTCTTTCTATCCTCAATCAAATTTTGGTCATGTTGTATATATGTTATTCCTATTTAAAATAGTAATATAACTTTTCATATTACTTTAAAACATACTTGTTTATTTATACTTGTATCATAATTTGTGTAACTATTCAACTGTCATTAGATATTAAGTTTACTTACATGGTTTTGTTGTAAGTAATCTTTTGTTGAATATTTTCAGAGCTGATATTTGTTCCTCTTTCTAGTTCTTCTGGAACAAATTTCTAGACATAAAGTTTGGGTCAAAGTATAAATATTTTAAGCCCCTTGACATGTTAAAAAAAGACCTTTCTAAATGGTGGTACACTTAAAAGCCTTTATGGCAGAGTATTAGAGTGCTCTTTAAAGTCACCTGTGCCAACAGTGTACGTTTAAAAAAGAATCTTTATCAATCTGTTGTTTCAATTGATTTTCTCATATATTAATTTAACTTTAATTTACTGACTTGTTGAAATATTTTGTAAAGGATATTCGATATACAGTGTGTATTTGGAAATGAATATGTTGGCACAGATCAAGATATTTAAATCTTTTTCCAGATAAAAAAATAGAAATAATATGGCATAGATATTAACTTGAGGACTCACAATAAAAATTATGAATTTGTAATTAATTTAGTAATTAGTGCCACGATGGCATCCCTAAAGGAATTCATGTTCAAGTTTACCAAGGCATGAATCTTTCTGCAAATCAACATACTTAACATTTTGAAGGCTGAACTTCAAGAAGCTTTAAAGCATTTGAAGTATTGAAGGTGGAAAATAGCAAATATGTGATGACCAGGTTGGCAGGTGTCAAAGATTGGCTTATGAAAGTCCCAATATATTGTTTCAAACTACTGCAAGAATATAGTATACAGAACTCCTTCAACAAGGTCATAGCAGTTCTTAAGAGGGTGAGAGAGAGGGGGTGATGAAAAGAATTAGAGTTAAAAGAATACATAAATCAGGGTTTAATGATTCCAAGGACATGAGTTTAAAATTATCGGTATTTGCTTTTAGTGCTGAACAAAGGCATGTATGTGTGCTTAGGGATGAAGGGGGGTGCAGGTTGTTAAGAGTCCCAGAACATGATTAATGCTTCTGTCTAGTGGGCATGCCACCCCTTCAAAATAGCTTGTGCTGTTACTACACTATGATTAACTTGTAAGGCAACAGAAAAATAGACTCATACCACACTGCACTCTATCATTGCCTGATATTTTTTAGGAGTTGCCATAGGGAAAAATGATACTTTAACTTGGGTAGGTGGCTTGATGGGGTTAGTGTGTATACGGAAGGTATCGATTTCTGTACCTAAATGCTATTCATGATAGCTCTATTTTATCTTTTTTATTACTGCATTCTAATCATTTTTTCATATATAACAAAGCACTTTTTCTCAAAATGAAGAATTAAATTTAACTTATTTTAAACAGAAGATTTAACTCTGATGCTGAAAGAGGTATCAGACTCATACGCTTAGAATTTTCCTAGAAACATTTGTTATGTTACATTTGTGAAAAATATTTCAGAGAGGGAAAAAATGGAAAGGAGCAAATATGGTTTGATAACAGGAAAAGAATTTAATATTTCTCTTCCTCAAAAATATTAATCATCATTAATTAAGTTTAATTAAACACAAACTATGTGCAGAACACTATGCTATGCATTAAGAACAGATAAAACTATGATAAAATCCTTGGTGCTTAAGCAATTTATAATCTCTTTAGAGCCTCCAAGCATGAACATAAACAAATAAATGGCAATAAAAGAAAGATAAGGCTCAGTGACAAGTGATTTCTGTAGATAGGAAGAGTATCTGAGCCATATCAAACTGAGTGATTCATTTAAAATTTTAATCATTTTTATTTTCTTAGAAAAATATATATATTTAATATATAATAGTTTAGTATTGCCATAGATTCTTTGACACTTCATGCAACACAGATATACTCATCATAAAGTAAATCTGAAGGGTAATGTGGAGGAAAAATAAAATCTAAGGCTGTAGTTTTCAAATAATAAATCAGGGAGATAGTAATTTTAGCGGAGAGCAAGTCTTAGAGGTCTACAAACCACTGTGCCTCTCTGGATATCAAAGTGACAGCACCATTTTTTCGTAGTAATATTCAGGGTCAGGTGCTGGAATCATCCACAGATTGGCCACTGGTAGAATTCATTTACCAAGGTGTCTGTGTATAATAACGTTCTTTTAATTCAGAAGCCAGAACACCAACTCCCCAAGACATAGCCATAAGTACTTCCACCCAAGTTCTAATTCTCTAAATTGTTTTAGACTGTTTTGTTCTTCACACCCCAGTTAATTCTTCTAACTCTTATTTTTGCCAGCCACTTTGCTACTGAGTTCATTTTTTTTTTCCAATCTAATAGCTATCATTTAATCTCCAATAATTGTTACCTCATTCAGGACATTCATTATTCCCTCACATCTGGCTTCTGGCCTTTTTACATCTATAATTTGGTCATTTTTTTTTTTTTTTACCAACCACTTCATTTTATAAACTGCTTGAAGACTCACCTCCTAGAAAGCCACCTTGACTATGTCACTCCTCCCTTTATTTTCTTGGCTTAGCAACTTTGCATGGTTTCCATGAACAAGTCTTAATGGTACCATAAATAACATTATCTTTCCTTTCCACACAACTATTGTCATTACTATTCTCACGACATGTAACAGGGTAATGTCTTGAAGTTATCTGTGGTTTTTTCCCTAACAGCAAACATGCCAATTGGACTAGAGGCTTTTTTTTTTTTTCCTAACCATCTTTGCACTGTGCCTAGGGTGTAGAACCATGAAACAGTACAGTGAAATAGATTAATCCTTAATTAAACAGTGTATTAATTTCTTGGAGCTTCCAAAGTACCATACACTGGGTGACTTAACAGAAATTTATCATTTCACCATTGTGGAGACTAAAAATCCAAGATGTAGATGTCAGCAGGTAAGGTTGGTTCCTTCTGAGGGCTGTTGGGAGAATCTATTCCATATTTCCCTCTTAGCTTTTGGTGCTTTGCCAGCAATTTTTGGCATTCCTAGGCTTGTGGGAACATAATTCCAGTCTTCACGTGGTGTTCTCGCTTGTCTCTGTCTTTGTGTCAAATTTCCCTTTTTAAAAGGACACATTCAGGCCGGGCACGGTGGCTCACGCCTGTAATCCTAGCACTCTGGGAGGCCGAGGCGGGTGGATCGCTCGAGGTCAGGAGTTCAAGACCAGCCTGAACAAGAGTGAGACCCCGTCTCTACTAAAAATAGAAAGAAATTATATGGACAACTAAAATATATATATACAAAAAATTAGCCGGGCATGGTGGCGCATGTCTGTAGTCCCAGCTACTCGGGAGGCTGAGGCAGTAGGATCGCTTAAGCCCAGGAGTTTGAGGTTGCTGTGAGCTGGGCTGACACCACGGCACTCACTGTAGCCCAGGCAACAGAGTGAGACTCTGTCTCCAAAAAAAAAAAAAAAAAAAAAAAGGACACATTCATATCGAAGAAGGGTCCACTCTCAAAACCTCATCTTAACTTGATCACCTTCAAGGACTCTATTTCCCAATAAGGTCACATTCACAGATTTTAGGGGTTAGGGCTTCAACATCTTTTAGGGGGGTACAATTCAATCCATAACAAACGATAAGGTATCACCTTCATGTAGACTGCGGAGGATTGTTTTTAGGAAATTGGTTTGTAGATTCTGACTTGACTATTTCTTCTGTTCCTGAAAGTGTTCATATGATCCTGTAAACTACACATAAAAGTGTCTAACTTTTCTGGTACTTCCATACCTCCTTTTAATGTCTTTTAATACAGATTCAGAACACTTGATGGCAAACTTCAATTCTGTTTTTTTTTTTTTAAGTAACTCTAGCAGTTTGGGTCAGGAGGTCCTGAGAAAATACTGAAGTATTTCCAAGTGACATGCTGTACATTTGTTTATGTTCCAGTTAGCTGGGTTCATTGGTCTGCATGATTATCTAATCACATTACTATACAATATTGCAAAGTAGAAGTCTGTATAAGCTTCCCATGATTGGTCATCATAGAAAATAGAATCTTGATTTGCTATGGTTCCAGATGGTGGTTTGCTTATAATAGTTTAGATTTAATCATAATCATTATAAACTAAACGAAGCTAAATTATACTATTTTAGAGAGAATTTTTATGTTATTTGCAGCCATAGGCTCTCACATTTGTAGAGATAGGAATAGACTATTATTACTATGACCTTCCTTGAATGTTGCCATTCTCTTTACCACATGAAAAATTTAATCCTTAAAATTAGTGTTCCCTAGTTTCGAGTGTTATTTATTTGCTATTTATCTTTTGAGCATATCCACACAGAGTACTTTTTTCCAATGTTGAGAAGTCTGCTCTCCAGTAACATGACAGGTATGTTGAGATTACTACTAACATTATCAATTTGTTTTGAGAAAATATTTTAGTGTACATTAGTATAAAATCTCCCTAGTTTTTTAAATTATTTATTGGCAGATATAAATTCAGTATGTAATATTTTATGCTAGCTGTCCAGAACTTAGCTCTGTATGGCTTACAGAACATTTATTTTTACCACCTAAGTCATAAAAGTTGTTTTCCATATCTTCAGTCAAACTTAACTACAGGCAAGAAGAAGTAAAAAAATTACCTGTCACATTATTCACAGTCCAGACCAAGATACTGTAATACCATGGCCCACTAAGCTAATTTAGAAGAAAAAATGGAAAGAGGTTTTTTAAAGATGGCATTTATATGTAATATATGTAGAAGAGTTTAGGGTTTTGACAGTTTGAGATTGTATCCTCTTTAGAGCGAATGCATAATGACTTTTATTTCTTCTGAAATATGCATAACTTCTTGAAGGTAACTTTCAACTCTTATTAGCACTTTTCAAAGCAAGTTTCGCATCTCTGTGAAAGAAAAGGGTATAACACACCCAAACTTTCAATAGAGTGAATGTTTACTTATCAACAATTCAGTCATTTCTCTGCTTGTTTGGTACTTCCACTCTATTAATTTATGAAGGAAAAACTCTACTATAAACACAAAAGTTGAAATTTAACCATTATACCTATTAAGTCTCAGTAATCAATATTGCAAGAAAATGTCTAATTTTGCCCAGAATGAGGTATGCTGTTAAGAACTTTTACTATGCGAATTTATGAATAAAAGTATGTTTTTTGAAGTCACACTCTGGATTTGAATTCCAGCCTTGTTTCTTACTGGCTTGTAACCTTTTATAAATTATTTAACTTCTTTAATTTGTGATCTCCTCATTTATAAAGTGAGAATTATAATGATATATGCCTTCTGGTTGAGTATCATATCAGGGTTTCCCAACCTTAGCATTATTGATATTTTGTGTCAGTTAATTCTTTGTTATAGAGGGCTGTCCTCTGCTTTGAAGAATGTTTAGTAACATTGCTGGTCTCTGCCCACTAAATGCTAGTATAGTCACCCTGCTCCCCAGGTTGTGACAGTCAAAATCGTCGCTAGCTATTGCTAAATCCTCTACCTGTGGAGGGCAAAATGGCCCCCGGTTGAGAATCACTGAATTACGTGAATATCTATATCTATATCTATCTAGAGTTAGAGCTTTGCACAGTTTCTGGCACATAATAAATGCTCAGTAAACTTTAGCTATGATTATCTTACATAAAAAAGTATTTAGGATACCTTCTCTGAAGAGCCATACTCTTAAAGAACATAAGCATTATCTCTTTTCTCTCTATATATGTATACATATGTATACATATGTGTATGTATGCATTTATATAGATATATGTATGCATTATATTATCTATCTTCCAACTATTATTCAAAGAAATGAGATGTATAGCAAAATAGATAAAATCTATAAATAACTGTCAAGTCTTATTAGTTTTATGCTCTTTGCCATTAAACATTTTGCAAATCATTAAAACTTTGCAAAACAGATGGTCTTCAATTTATCTGTCTCTTCTATGTGACCTATAGGTAAAATACATAGATAAGAAATGAAATACAATAGACTAAAAAGATTTTTATCTATTGTACAACATCTTATGAGTTGTGAACAGTAAGGAATTTTCCTCTAACACCACAGTTGGATCTAAAAAATGGTCTAATATATATTTTTAAAATTCTACTTGATCCCTAAAAGCCTAAAATGAGAAGCATTAAAAGCCTAAAATGGTAAACATAAGTGAAAATGTAAAAACAGATTCAGGTAATTTCATTTTCTTAATGTCAATAATGACAACAACTTGGCTGGGTGTGGTGGCTCACACCTGTAATTCTACCACTTAGGGAGGCTGCAGCAAGAGGATTGCTTGAGGTCAGGAGTTTGAGACCAACCTGAGCAAGAATGAGATCTCATCTCTACAATATATAGATAAATCAGCTCGGATGTGGTGGTGTGTGTCTGTAGTCCCGGCTACTCAGGAGGCTGAGTCAGGAGGATCGCTTGAGCCCAGGAGTTTAAGGTTGCTGTGAGCTGTGATGATGCCACTGCACTCTACTTGGGTCAAGAGAGTGAGACTCTGTCTAAAAACAAAAACAAAAACAGAAACAAAAGTAAAAACAAAATGATGACAACACTGTCATTTGTTTAATTTTCTATATGTGTCAAGGCCTTTTTTTCTTGTCCTGTATAATTACCTGAGCTGTGCTATTTAGGTAGGGATTATTGTCATCATTTTATAAATGAGGAGACTGAGACAGTCTTATTAAGTGACAGATCTGGGATGAATATTATGACTCAAAGTGCAGAAGATTCCCCATTATTCCACAAGTCTTCAATGCTTAAGCACAACTCCAACTGCAATAGGCAATTGCTGTTTTGAGAAACCTACATGATGTTCTCACTCCTGGGGCCTTTTCCATATATTCACCTTTCTTGCTCACTGTTTCAAGTGACTTAATCCTTCACGATGCACTCAGGGTTGTTCCCTCTAACAGGCTTTGGTAATGCTTTTAGTACATTACTCCGCATGAATTATGCTCTTAAATATTCCTCTGGACACTCATTCAGTTGAGTTTTGTAGTAAGAGCACACTGACATTGTTAAGGTTAATGACTCAATGTTTTATAAGTTGAAACACATTTGAAGTCCAATTGATTGTTTGGATTGTTTCATTCAAAAATGAGGCGGCCTTGAGTGCAGGTGTTACTTGCTGCCTTGGAGGAACATCTTTTTTATACCCTTAATGGTGTGGTTCAGTAGTGACAATGTCTTAGCAAACCGAGCACTACTCCAGCAGTGTTTCTGAAATGTGGGCTATAAAAATTACTGCTAATGAATTTACATTGACATATAGGTACTGTATGGTAACAAACATTTATGAAAAATTTTATATATTATATGGTATGTTCATGTGAAATTCTGTCACATAGGAGTCATTTTTAACTGCATGGTCCCAATGACATTATTGATGATCAGAATTTCAGTCTCTTGGCCAAGGTTTCATAATTATTAAATGGCAATAGTAATAATCATAATAGCTAGCATTTATAGAGTGAGTACTATATCCTGGGTGTTATGTTAAACTGTTTATTATAAATAAATCCATTTGTTTCTGAGAAAGCTTAAGTAGCTTTTTATAGCCATGTAAATATTAAGAAGAAATGTGAAGCCAGGCATCTGATTTCAGAGTGATTTCTTTTAACTTCCACCCTACACTTCCTCCCTATAGTATATTCATAGAGCGGGACCTTGAGCCAAATCTTCCAATTCTTCTTCTCCCTCCAAGTTATATTCCACTTGTGTTAACATTCAGCCTTCTGCACCCCCTTTATAGTTTTAACGTCACTCTTCCTTTGTTGATTTGCCTGCCTGCCCGGCTTTAAGATTTTGTGTTGATTGACTACTATATCTAATAAATTATCCCTAAAATGTTTCTTTTTGTTTGTTGTGATAATAATAAAATACTTTAGGAATAATTTGTTAGAGTAGGACTACTAGAGAAGGGTCAGCCTTACATGTTTTTAAGATAAGACAATTACCTATACCATGAAATTCCAGAGGTGCCTAAAGGCCTGTATGCTCATCTCCCCTTGCAAAATTTTCAAGTACTGGTCTAATATGATATGTAAAATGCCCATAATTATGTCACTTATTTAAAGTAAGACACAGATATTTTCAAAGGTTCCTGCAAATATATAAACTTGGAAGAATAATAGGTTAATTCATTAGTATTTTTGAGTGCCTTAGTGCATTCAGCACTGAGTGCCTTTAGCAACTAAATAAAAATATCTTTTCCAGTGAGAAGCAACTTAGAAAAATGATATGATTAGTTTATTAATCATCAAGACTCTGATAAATCAGGATAAATCTGTCAATCAACACAAAATCTATGAATATAGATTCAAAATAGCAGTGAATAGAAGAAATAGGAATGAACTTATGCAACTATCCAAGAAAAAAAAGTGGTTCAATTAGAAGCAAAAGGACCAAAAGATATGGTAGAGTATAAAGGAGTTCAGGATATTTTACCTCAAAATATGACTCCTTAATATAAAGAGTATTTTGAATTATAGATCCTTTTCAGATCAAAAATTATTGAAAGGGGCTTTCCCTGTATCTGCATAAATTGGACTGACTGATCAAAAGATCAAAAGAATAACTTTCCTTCCTCTCCCTGTTATCTCCATATATTGCAGAAAGAAAAAAGATAAAGAATGCAACCAGACATGGCCCAAATCGTTTTAAACATAATACGTGTCTGTCAGGTTAATTTACAAGTCAGTCTGTTTCCACATCCATTCCTCCTCCCTAGCAACCATTTATTACTGCTCATCTTCCCCTCCCTTCTAAAAGACAGGTGTAAAAATATTTGAACTTCACTGGCATATTGGGTATTCACTCTGTGATTCTGCCCATGCTTGTGATAAATAACCCTTTCTCTTCCTAATCTGCCTTAATTGTGAGTTGATATTTCAGCGAACTTTCGGGGTAAAGGCAAGTTTCCCTCTCCCCTAGAGGTACAAAGAAAAATAAAAAATTAAAAATTTGAAAAAAATAACTGGAAACACTAGGAAAACCCAAAATTTGTAAATGAAAGTTATAATTCAAATATGAAGCTTCCAATTTATAAAAGTATGAAATCAGTGAACTTTGAGAAGAATGGGACAGATTTCAAACAATGGATAGAGCAAGTAATAAGCTGGCAGATATTTGGGAGATGATGCAGACAAAATATTTCTACTAATGGGGGGGGAAATGACAACAATCAGAAATTCTAGGGAGAAGAAACAAAAGAATAACAACAACAAAAAAAACAAACACCTAAACCATAATCAAAATATAAAGCTGATAAGAGATGTCTTGATTTTGATCAATAAGTAAGAAAGGAGAATGTATATGAATAACATCTTTGAGTGGAATAAGATTATATGTCTTCCTGAGAAGAAGCCTACGTAATCCTGACAGAAATGTTAAACATATTGTTTATTGGTTTTCAACTTTTAGAATAAACCTGTATGTAAATTATTTAATTTTGTTTATACGATAGAATGTAAATAATAGGAATTTTGTCAATATAAAAGTAAAAGTAGTAATGTGATGAATTTGGAGGTGAAAGAATCAAAGCTACTAATCTATTAATCTTACATAGGGAGAAATTGAAATACAGTCAATAGTTGATGGAGCAATAAATAGAGATTTAAGTATATCTTATATATTTTTTAAGCATGTGGAAACTAAGAATAGTGTTTATAACTATGTTTGGAATAAGGGAGTAGGAATTTGATAGTTATTTATGAACTAAGACATCTTTATAGCAAAAAGTTAACAGATTTTTTTTATTTATAAGTTAATAAAGAGTAGTATTAGTATATGATTCAGAAAAATGGATAAAACCATCAAAAAAACCCTAAAAACAGCTATTATTTAGGTAAGTAAATAAAACTAATTACTACCCTGATGGTATAAATTGAGTAAAGTATCAGAATCAGAAGGAAGAAAAGGAAGGAGGAAGGAAAGAAGGAAGGAAGAAGGGAAGAAAGCTAATTAAGTAATTGGAAGGAGAAAAAGTATTGAGACAAGTCACAAAGCAGGAATTAGAAATCAGAGTTGTACGCTCTCAGTTGTATGCCCTAGTTAGAAAGAAAAGTTTGAAGATATCATTATATATATAATCATTATGTATTGACTTTATATATATATATATAGAAAATACATATTTTTATATTAAAAATTATATATAAGTATTTTAAATTTATATATATAAATTCAAATCATCATATCTCTATATTATTATATACCTAAATAGATATCAATATATAAAAATATATATATTCTTTATCTCCTAAGTCTCAAGATGCTCATTTTTAAATATATATACATATACATAATCTTAAATTTCATTAAGTTTCTGAAAGAATCACATCTCATTTCATAGCATATGTTTCCTCTTTTAAGGTAAAAACTATCAGTGAAAAGTATTAGATGAGCTCTTGGAGAGATTTGGAAAGCCTTAACATGTTAGCTTGTGGAAGCTTAAAATGAATTCATTTTTTCTGAACATCCCTTACTGCTGTCTGTTCTTCGTTTGCCTTTTGTCCCACAAATGCATTTTAGTCTTAACCAAGCCGGAGCCAACTAAGCAGACCATGTGCCATTGAATTATATTTTGTGACAAATGGACTTTGTTTCATTTCAAAGGATTTGAACTTGAAATCACTCCCGACAGTTTTAAAGCAAATGTCTTTCCTCCTGTCAGCCATTGCCTAATTTAAACTTTCCATCTGCATTTCTAATTATGATAAAGAAAAATCTGTGCTAAACAAAGAGCTTTTGTTGGTTTTTTTTTTCCTTTTAGTAAAGACAAATTTAGGCATATGGCTAAATGAAGGACAGCATTTTCATTTCACACCTTAAAATGCCCTCTTATCATTTTGTTATTTGTTTTTTAGGTATCTGAAGTTCACTTTAAAACACATTTTAATGTTCTTATAAAAGTTCATATAACCCTTTATTTATAATGTTCTAACATAATTAAGATTGAAATATTAACTGTATCATTTAATATTAAAATATTATACATGTATATTCAGAGGTTATCTTTAAAGTTTTATGTACTTGGAAAAATGATTGCACTTCATCAATGCTTTCTTATAACAAACAGTAAAATGGGTTTCATTCTTTTTAGCTCTGTAATGTTGGATACAATGTGAAAACTACCTCTTTATTTTGATAAAGTGATTGAATATAATGCATGTGTCAAAAGCACAGGATATCTGGTGATTTGGGGCAAGTTATAAGTTTGCTATAATATATTAACATGCAGAGTGTCAGAATCTGGCATTTTAGACATTTTACTCTTAAAATACTTTGAATAGATTGAACAGAATGAATCATACCGTAAAAATATTTATCATTCTAGGTAAAAGTTGAAGTCAGTTGATAAAATGGCTTGAAATACACCCACCCACACAGTAACTGACCCAGGATAAACAGAGGGTTTTATTCCTAACACATAAATTCAATCCTTCCAGAAACACCAAACATCAAAACCAAAAAACAGATTATTGACTTTGATTATGGTTTTGTAATATCTTTAGCTATAAACCATACTTTCAGTAAAGATATATGGTCATAGCTATATTGTAGAAATATTTACCAGAGGTAATTACAGATATAGAATTTTCTCTTTAACAAAAGTAAGCTCTGTATTCCTTGAAATTTGTCAGCAAATTTTTATCAATTGTAAAAACACAATAAACAGGTGAAATTTTTATAAACTAGGATTTAGATAAATATGTATATTTTTGCAAATATGTACTCAAGTAGACCTGAACTTTGTTAATATGAGTATAGGAATTTTTCTCAGTGGTAATAGCCTATAAGATTCTCTTTAGAAAATATGAATTTGAAAGTCTTCTTATCTATAAATAGTAACTATTGAGAAAAGAGTAGATAGGAAAATAAAAGACAAGTCAGAGAGGTATGATACAGTTTAATATACAAGTATATATAGTTATATTTATTTCTATATGAATACATTACAGAGTGATAGTAACAGCAATAAACAACATTTATTGAATGCATTATATAAACGTGCCATATTCTAAACTCTAAAACACAGTGATAAGCATTACATATATGTGTGACATATGTAAAAGTAATATATATGTGTGTTTATATATATTTCTATGCATATATACACTGCCCAATAAAGCCCAACAAGGCCAAAGATAAGCATTTAATTCTGACTGGGAAGCTTGGAAATCATAATTGAGCTAGACGTTACAGCATCAGTAGATATTTATTATGCAAAGGGAATAGCACAGTTAAAGGGCTTGAGTGAAAATCCATGCTGTGATTCAGAAATTATCAGTTTCAGCACAGTGTTGTAGGAACTGGGAAAAAGCTGGAGAGATAAACTAAGGCCAAATTGTGAAGGTCTTTAAATTCCATATGCAGGGTTTGGAACTTGATTCTTTCTTTTTAAACATTTTATTTGGAAAGATTTTCAAGCTTTCAGAAAATTTATAAGATTAAGAATAGAAAATACAAATAATAATTCAAAACCATATATACCCTTTACCCAGATTCACCTATTATTAACATTTTTCCTCCATCTATCAATCATTTGTTTTCCCTCCCCGTCCCTCTTTTGTGTGTGCATATGTGTGTGTGTGTGTGTACACCCACACATATATATGTATGTATATATATATATGTGATTTATCCTGAAATATTTCTGATTAAGTTGTATGCATCATGTCTTTTTACCTTAAATATGTCATTGTATATTATATAAGAATAGGAATGTTTTCTTATATACCTCAATAAGGTAAAAACCAATAAATTTAATATTAATACAATTTTTTAAATCTAATCTACAGTTCACATTTGAGCTTTTTCAATTGACCTAGTAATATCCTTTATAGATTTTTTTTTCTTCAGTACAAGGTCCAATCTAGGATTAAGTATTACATTTAGTTATCAACCTTTTTATTTTCATTAATCTGTAACATTTGTCTTTGTTTTTTATGTTTTTTCCATTTTTTTATTGTGCTAAAATACACATAATATAAAATTTATTACTCTAAACCATTTTTAAGTGTACAGTTCAGTAATATTAAATAGATTCATACTGTTGTGTAATCATCACCCCCATCCATTTCCAGAAATCATTTCATCTACAAAACTGAAACTTTATGCCCATTGAACAATAACTCCCCACTCCCCTCTCTCTCAAGCCCCTGGCAACCACCCTTCTGCTTTTTGTCTCTGTAATTTTGTCTCTAGGTACCTCATGTAAGTGGAATCATGCAGTGCTTATATTTTTGTGATTGGCTTATTTCACTTCATATATACAAAATAAGGTTCATACATGTTTTGACATCTGTCAGAATTTCCTTTCTGTTTAAGGCTGAATAATAATATTTCATTATATATGTATATGTATATATACACCCCCCCCCATATTTTGATTATCTAGTCATCTGTGGATGAACACTTAGGTTATTTCCATGTTTTAGCTGTTGTGAATATGGGTATACAAATATATCTTCAAGATCCTACTTTTAATTCTTCTGGGTATATACCCAGAAGTGGAACTTCTGGATCATATGGTAATTCTATTAATACTTTTAATTTTTTGAGGAACCACTATACTGTTTTCCATAGCAGTTGCCTCATTTTATATTCCTACCAACAGTACATAAGGGTTTGAATTTCTCCACATCCTTGCCAACACTTATTTTTTTTTTTTAATAGTAGCTATGCCAATGAGTATGAGGTGGTATTTTGTTGTAATTTTTTCCTTATCTTTCATGACATGAAATTTTTAAACATTAAAGTCTCCTCATCTCTCTATCTCACTATTTTAATAAAATGTTCCTCATTTTGGGTTTGTCTAGTTTTTCCTCATAATTAGGTTTAGGTTATATATTCCTGTTTGAACCACTATCTACATGATGCTTGGGGTTTGATTCTTTATATGATGGGGTAAAAATTAAAAGATTTTAAATGTGAAAACATCCTTATCAGGTTTGCATTTTAGAAAGATGACTTCAGTGTTGAAATGGATGGATGGGAATCATCACGACAAGTTAGAGGGCTACTACAGGACTCCAGGCAAGAGAGAATGAAGGTAGATCTAAAGCATTGACAATGGGAATATGGTGTTAACGCTGATTAGCGTGAATCATAACTTTCTGGAAAGTCCACGGCTTAAGCAGTCTCACAGGTTCTGCTTATGCGTATTGAGTTGGAGATTAGGACAGGATCCCCAAATCATAAAATTGTTTCTTCCCTAACTGCTTTCTTAAGGGGAAACCCTTTCCCTCTCCCTTTCATGCTTTCTAGTCCCCACAGCTTCATTGGAATCAGTACCGATCTGATGTGAATCATCTAGTCTGACCTCAATGCCACCAGACCCTTTGCTGTTTGTTTCTTCCTCCCTCAGTAGAGAGTCTTCAGAGTCTTGCCTTCTGAGTTCTGTTCAGAGATCTTGTATGAGTCACTTGTGCATCCTGATAGCAAGTCTGTGTGAACAATTTTTTTAGTTAATGTTTACTCAAATCTGCATATATTTTCTAAGTCTTTATTTCTAGGTGTGGATGGGGAAGATTTTATTCCCATGAAAAAGATATTAAATTGCATCAGTAGGAAGTAGAGAAAATTTTAGGAGAAAATAGAATTATACAGGTATGTGTTATAATGTAGACCAAAGACCTTGTTAGGGAAACTGGGTTGTTAAGAAAAAAGATAATTCAAATCTGAGGGAAGGCAAAAGACAGGCTTATTTGTCTTCTCTTCCAGTGTTAGCATAGGTGTGATCTGTGCTTTACCCAAGCTCCTTCCTCTAACCATCATTTACTGCCCAGACTGAAGACACCTAGATGTGTATTGTTTTTTTCTTTACCTGTATTTAGACATTTAATTATAATTTTACAGCATAGCCTCCACTTCTAATTTGATGGAATAATGAATTGCTCCCTATCTTATCTTTGTGTTTTATAATAAATTATTGGACTGCAAAGCACATCACTAGAACATATCCTCAGGGTGAATAAAAGAATTACTCTCTTCAGAGTGTTGCCCTGTCTCTCATTATCTTTTGGTGAGAGAAAACTCAAAGGAAAATTTTCCCACACAGGCTGGCAAGGAAGAGTGCTAAGCCCAGAATCACATCCTCAAAGCCTACTTAGCCACCTGGACCTCTTCCCAAGTTTTATCAACTGTTCTTTACATTTCTATCATATCTCATTCCTCTGAATCGACAGAGGGAAAAGACCAAAGAGGAACAGAACAAGTAAAGCCTTGCAGCTCCCAAGGATGTTAAGCTATTTCTCTTTAAAGTTACAAAAGATTTATGTCTGAAGAAGAACTCAAAACAGTGATTTCATGCCCTACCACCTTGGTTAAAAACAAGCACTGTAACTAGAAGTTTGGTTAGGGATGCTTCATAGAGAAGTAGAGCCACTGGAAAGAAAAAAATTCTAAGCCTAATATTTGGAGGACCAGGAAGTACTGACTTCTCTTATTTGCTGGTCTAAGTAAGGTCAGAGGAGCTAGTCCTTTTTTCTTCCTTGAAAACTTCTTTGCTATCGGGGATGTCAGTAAAGAACTGAGGGAGAAAGCAAATAAGAAAAGGAAATCATTTTGTCACCTTATGGACAAAAATATTTTCTTTCATCTTAAATTCAGCTAAAATAGACATTGTATTTGAGGAATAGCATTGCAGAACTCCTCATTCCTCAAACCACTGGACGTTCACTAATGGATCTTTCTGGTGGGGCAAGGCATTGTGGCACAACAGTATGGCCTCTACTCTCTTTGAATCCCAGCTGTGCATTCAGAAACTTGAATAGACTGTGATTAATTTAGTCTTAGTTCTTATCACAAGTTGCCTCTACTTAAGACAAACAGATTAGTGTAAGGTAGACCTAGCATACTTCCATTGCTTTCTCCTGGTTCTCTAGCTGAAGTGTCAGAGAAGAGCAAAGCAATTTCAGGTCACCAACTGCTTTGTCTGTAAACAGCTAGTGGGTGGGCAAGAAACCTTAAATTTCAGCAGCATGTGTGGCTGTCTATGGTGATTTTGCTGGGTCAGTGCATATCCTTAACATAAAATTTAACAAGCAATTGACAATTGAGTTGTTTATGCTTTTTTTTTTTTTTTTGGAAATGTGTTTTATGCCAACCAAATGGAGAGAAAAGAGAAAACCACAAAAGTTATTGAATTGCAGCTCATTCAATGAATATATATTTTAAAAAATTATACAGAGTAGAAAAAGCAGGTGTAATGTGAAGTTTGGCTTCTTTATTGAACATGAGCTTTAAGCCAAATGGTTTTCAGATGAGAGTTTCTCTATGTTGACTAAAGAAAAAAAAAGTCAAGCTTTTAAGGAATTAAAATTAGTTTTATTCAGAAGTTTTATCAAAGACTATAGACCGAGGCCTAGAATCCAGGAAGAGTCTTTCAGAGAGGTTCTGTCAGATTCCTCCAAAAAAATGTTTTAGTTTATAGCTTAAGTACAGGCAGTGAAGATTCAGTACATGCAAACTCACATCCAAGTTTGGGTGTAAGAGTGTATCTGGTTATAGCACATGGGGGCATAATCGCTACCCTTGGCAGGTGTTATCTTACGTGTGAGAAAAGGCAAGGACTAGGTTCATCTACCTTTTAAGGAATATAGTGACTCAGGCAAGAGATATGGGGAGCCATGTGCTGTGTTCTATTTTGTCTTCAAAGCATCTTTTCTGAGAGACCTGCACATCGTCACAGAGTCAACAGCTTTGTGAAATTCTGCTGGCAAACAGAAATGAGCAAACCTGGCTTCTTATGTTTGCTTATTTGTCTTGCAACTTAGATTATATATTTTTTCAAATTGTGTTTTTTATAATATAATACTTGTTGCTTAAAATGAAAAGCAAATAATAATTTAGAGAGAAAAATCAATTTATAATCATGTATCTGTTGTTAAATTTTATTATATTTTCTCTCTCAGATGTTTTCTCAATATTTTTCTCAGTAAGATACTGTCATCCATGTAAAACCAATAATTTATAACCATGCTTTTTCTTCTCCACTCTGCTAACTTAAAGCATTTTTGCTGTTGTTGTTGAATACCTTCTTCCACTCATAATCTTTGGGTAATCCTTGATAGATTCACATATACACAATAAAGAGAACCTAATCTCTATTTTGTTGGCAAAAACCATAGTGTCTGCAGAAATAATGTGGCATAAAGAGTTCAACATATTATTTACTAGTTTTTGTCTTATATTTATGTAGGAAATGTAGGAAAACATTGTTTAAAATGTTATAAAATCATAACTACCATGTAGTTCAACTTGGTTATATTAATAAATTGATATTTATTAAAAACTTTTGATTATGCTTTCTTTTCAATCACACCTGCAAAAGAGGGAAGAATTTCACTCCTAATAAAAGAGATTTTGTTAAAAGGTGTCTTTTAAGGTCAGTCCCGTGACCCTAATGTAATCATCCTGGATGAAGCCCTGGCATCAGTGACTTTTGAGAGCTCTCCAGGTGATCCTATTGCTCAGCCAGGATTGAGAAACAATGGTTTTGAGTCAGAAGAGCAAGTGGTGTGGAAAAACAAAACAGACAAAAAACCCATATCAAATCTAAAATCTGAGAAATTTAGAATTACATCACATTAATTGGAAACTCAAGTGCAACAATACTAAGGAGTTTTGCCTAAGGTCACCATGTCAGTGGCAAAGCCTGGATTAGAATTTTATCTTCTGATTTCCATTGCTACCAGAATATGTAGCCACTTACATGTCATGTTCCACAGATGTTATTAGTTTTGTTTATTTTTTTCACTTAATGGAAGATACAATTTCCAACTTCAGAGTGGACTATGGGCTAATTTATGAAAAATATCCTTTTCAATTAAAATATTTTTCCCCTTTTAATCTTTTAAGTAAGGTTAGTTCCACTTTCTCCTAAATCTACGTTTTCTATACTTAAAAAAATTCCAGAATATATAATTTATTACAAGCAGTTCATCTGCAAAATGTGTCCCATATCCAATGCTTTATTGAACAGGAAATCTATTCTATAAAGAGAGAGAGCCTGCGGTGCAGATACAAGAGGTATTTTTGTTCCACTTTTCTTTTTATCTTCTCTCCCAGTGTTTCTTTCTCCTTCATGCTTCCACAGACTTTGGCATACTCCTTGAATGCAAAATGAGACAATCCTTTAAACAATTTTATAGCAGTTGTGGTCGGGGTGTGAAATTTGGGAAACAATGTCTTTGAAACCTAGGTTGATTTAATAATATTCTAGGCTTTATAATGGATTAAATTCACAGAAACTATAAAGATCTTTTATTTTTCCATCACAAGTTTACTGATTGTCTTTTCTATGCAAAGTGTAAATTGCTTCCAGAGTGGCATTATAATAAAAGTAGCAAATGCTACCATTCTGCCACTATGCCTAGCTTAGACTTTGTTTATATCATTGACTATTATTTCTAAAATATTTACAAAACAAAATAAATGCTGTGTGTGCCACCATGCTCTGCCATCACAATAATACATATACCCCAAAAGATAATCCTTTTGATCCGAGACCCCATGTGACTTGGTTTTTCTAGTAGTGGTAATTGTTTATACTGAGCCATTTTCCTGTGTTGAGCCAGTTTCTCCTTTGGGCCCCAGTGTATAATTTCAAGGTCACTAACCAGAAAAGAAATGTTTTCAGTAACAGCCCTATTGGTCCACATGGGGATTGAACCCTAACTTTGGTTTCACTGTCACAATTCAACTGAACCCTGACAGTAGGGAAAAAATTGTGTAGTCTAAAACATTAGAAGCAATGAAAAGTGTAAAAAAAATTAGAGTTTTTAAGGATATTTTTCTCTTTAGAAATTATAATGGTTCCAAAAAAGGAAACATGGTTTCAGATTTTCACTGAAGAAAATTAAGCTATATATAGTATACATGGCATTAACTTTATTGAAGACATGGAGCATGTTCTTCTTCTTTCCTTATTTTGAATCTTTGTACTTTACTTATATATGTGAATGGGTATTTGTGAGTGTGTATATGCTTCTTCCATTTTGAGTAATATTGTTACAATAAACACATTGCCAGAGCTCATATTTCTATTAATCTCAGCCTTTTTTTGTTTCATTAAAGTATGTGAACAATAGGCAAAAATCTAGATGCTGCACAGCATAGCTGAGGGAAAACTGACTTACACATTCCTCACTTCCCCATTTCTCTTCCAACTGCAAGTCATTTTTTTGTTGTGAAAGACCGGTAGTTTTGACTGGCAGTTTAGGAAGTTAGCTGGTGATAAGAAATGGTAGTATGGTGACTAGAACAAGCGCTGCTGTATTAACAAGGGCCTCAGAGTCTGTCCCTAGTGGTACTACTGAGTAGTTCTCCTTATACTGGATAAATCGGCCACCTTCTTTATGACACAGGTTTTTTTCAGATATAAAAAATGATTCACCTAATTCCTAACAACTTTTCCAGCCCTGAAATACCAATTCTAAATTTGAGATAGGGAGCTGAAAATCAATTGCTAAAAGTTGTTAATAAGCTTGTATTTGTTGAGATTTTATTCTTATCTATTTATTATGTTAGGGACTCGAACATACATTATCTCATTTAATTAAAAAAACAAGGAAAACAGAAGATTATGCTGTGCAAGTAGATTTTTACTAGTTTTCTTAATAAGTTAGGAAGTGAGAGTTGCTCTGTAAACAATATACAATCTGATGGCATGTCATTGTAGAAAGGGATAATTATATGGATAATGACTAAAATAATCATTGTTCAACTGGATTACATGTTTTGGACATTACCAAATACAACTATGTAAAGAAAATTCCGCTACTGCAGTCAGGCTAATGTAGGAAAAGAGCCTTGTTTTGTAAAAAAAAAAAATTATTTATGATGAATTTTGCTATAAATAGATTTTTATACCCATATTCTGTCTGTGATAGTTTGCATTATTGAGCTGTAATGATGAAACACATTGACAATTTTTAAGTCAAATACGGTTTATTTCATGGCTGTAACTGCTTTAACAAGTATCTTTTCCAGCATACACTCATAAAAACTGTAAAAACTAATACTTATTTTTCATTTTATAACCACATTGTGCCCCAGACATAATTTATAAAAGTGATAAATATATATGGCTATGAGTTTCTGTTATATTTTTTGGAGTGAGTTTATATGCACAAACTATTCTGAAAAAAATCTTTCAAGTCCTATACCAGTGTATAGTGCCTAAAGTTATTGAATCTTGGAACTGAGATGACATTGAAATACTCCAATCAAGCTTCCTTACTAGCTGTTTAAAACCTTGCAACATCTCCCAGTTATCTTCAAAATAAAGTAAACCAAATCCGTTGGCATTGCATTAAGATCCTCAATGACCCTCCATTATCTCATGTCCTTGCCACTGCCCAACTCTGACATTTTAGCCAATTAACAGCAAACTCAGAGTATCCATCTTCAGAGCAGGGTATTCTTCATATGTCTCCTTTTGTACATGCTTTTCATTTGCACGAATATGCTGACCACTTTTCTTCTGACTACATTTTACCTCTCAAGATCAAGCTCAGAAAATACTTCTCCCAGGAAGCTCCTTCCCTGAACCCCTAACCCATCATTTAGGATTAGCGTCCTGTGCATGCTTCTATTTTATCACTTACTTCAAGTAAGATTTATCTCTTCATATGTGCATAAACAAACATGCACATATTTATATAATGCATGTTTTTTGTTGTAAAAACTAAAAATTTTGTTAGTAGTAACAAATCTATTGTTATTATATACACACAGGTGTACGTACTTAAGTAGATTGTGTGCTTAAGCAAATTATATTTCTCCTCTTTTTGTCACACACATACATACATTTATACATGTTTTTGTGTACTTATATATTCATATCTTTCTTGTTTGTCTGCCTCACAATGTCAACGACTGTATTGTATTCTTCTTAGAACATGTACAAGTAATTGCCTGTGCTTTAATAACATTTGTGGAACTGTCACAAATGAAGAAAGAAAGGATGAGAATATTTAGGAAATTTTTCCATGGTCACAAAGATGGCTATACTTTGGTCACAGGATCTTATGCCCTTGTCTTCCTGCTTACCAATCTTACAATGAATTATTATTATTTACTATGTTGAATTCTTAATCCTCAGATACTATAAAAATATTCTAAAATATTTTGGGCATGATTTTTGAGTGATAAAAAAGCCATCTTTTTCCTTTTTGTGTGGAATTTTTGACCATGTGTGATTCTGATAAAGATTCAAAGACAGTCTATTCAAATAAACATATTTATCAATGTGTCTGAAATAATACTAAGCACTGGGAATATAGAATTTAATAAGATCCACTAATATAATAATAATAAGTGGTAACATTTATTGAACAGCTATGTGCCAGCTACCATTCTAAGTGTTTTGCTTTTTGTTTTATCTCATTTGATGATATTGACTAATGTTATATAACTATGATTAATATAGATATTATTAAAATAGAATATTATATAAATATAATAATAACAATACACAATAGTAGTCTGAGGACATTATATCAAGATTCCAATATTATACATGAGAAACTGAGTGTCACAGAGCTCAAGTGACTGATTAAAGTTACCAATGGTGAATAGCAGAGCCAGAATTCAAACCCAGGCCCAAAATTCTTACTTAATGCTGCTTGTATTGAGAGGTTGGTTAGAATTCCTGCCCTTCAGATTTTGTTATTCTATCAAATCACAATGGAATAACTTAATAATTGTATAATGTGATGTGGTACTTCAACTGGGACTCTTTTCCAAGGGCAAATTATAAATAATTTCAAATGAAATTAAACTTGAATACTCAACTTTTCTAAAAATACCTTATAAGTGTGAAATTTGCTAAATTATAAATAACTTGAAAGAGAATTGAGTCATTTGTAAAATGTTGGTCATAAATTTAAAAAGAAAAAAGAAACAGTTTTCTTTTTTTTTTCAACTTGAAATCCCCCTTCAATTGATTCATAAATCAATTAATTACCATTGAGAGACCTGAGGGCAGCTAGAAATTGGGTCCAAATTAAAAAAGAAAAAGGAAGCAATTTGTTTTAAGTCTGCAAGTTTAATGTTCAATTGAAGTTTAATCAGAAGTGACCCAATGTTTGAAAAGTAGAACATCAATATCTTTTTAATTTCACTGTCATTAAATGAGGGCTGAGGAAAATCGAAATAACTGATTATTCTCAAATGAAAATTAAGGAAAGATGCTATCAGACATCAACTAAAAGCATATTTTCTTTCTTTATGTTTTAATTCCCAAAGAAAATAGTCTGTTCTATGTTGGAGGTTGGATAATTCTTTGAAGTGGAGCTTAGCAGAATTTTTAGAGACACTTGTTTAGAGACAAAGGTAGCCATACATATTTTATCCACTGGGACTAAAATCGTGGCTCTTTTCTTTAACACCTATTTATTCAATTAAATGGGATTTTTTTTCTTTAGTGAATTGCAGAATTAATTTGGTGCCTTTATTGATTTCCAAATGAATAAATGGAAAGAATGATTAAAATGAATGCATTTAGCTAAAGGAAAGCATTGCCACAAATTAAAGATATTCCAGAAATCATTCTTAGTCCTTAAAATTAAATCTATCTGTACTCCCTGGGATACATAGGGAAATAAAGACTTTTATTTAGCCTTTAGTAAGTAGTAGCGTGAAAAGAAATATTAAATGCATATATAATTTGCCCAGGGACATCTGACTGTATTCATGTGAAGCAACTCCTATGTTATTAAATGAAATACCAGTGGGGTGGGCTAGAAAAGGAGAAGGGGAGCAGGTGGGATGGATTTAAACAACCAGTCATTTCTAGAATTGTGTCTCTGATTTCTCCACAATTTTACCTACATTGGGCTTAGTCTTTGACAAAAAAAATATTTTAAAAGAACAATAAGAATACTACAATGAATGGTAAAATTACATGTAGACTAATGTGACAGGTGTAATTTCCCTAGGTGTTTTCACCCAGATTATATAATAAAACATGAGGTCACGACTATAAAGGTAATCTCCTCCTATTCCTAGCCAGAGGACTTTGAGGGGTTACAATGTCTCTCCCAGGATTTGACTAATGTATTTGTTTCTTTTTAACCTGATGTTTAGATTCTTTTGCCCTTAACTTTAATACCTTTAAATCCCCCATTTCTTTCACAGTTGATTAAATGCAGCCCTGAGAAAAGCACTGACTGACTGTTCAACAGAATGCTTTTCAAGGGGGCTAACAGGCTCTGACCTCGAAGAAATGCTATTGTTAAACTGACTTGAGCCCTTACCAGAGAGAGAAGGTTTTACTAAAGACCACATTAAAGTCTGGATTCCTTATTATTGAGAAAACATCTTTTCCCCCCAAGATCTAAGAATACCATGTTGTCTTTTTTTTCATTTTCTACCTTGCAACTTATTTGTGTAAGTCCTACATTCTCAATGATACATAAAATATTAACTTTGTTACCATGCCATTGAGTGTGGCATCTCTACCCTCTGTATAGCCAGGATCCTCCAGCAGAGCTGAACCAGTTATAATGAAACATGTTAGCAGAGTTGATAAATAGCTGCAGCTCTGACCCTTTTGAGTGTCCTTCCATCATCCCTAGCGTCTCCTCCTGGACCCTTCTCCAGGAATTTAGCTGATTGGTTGTTAAATAATTTTAGAATCACCTATTCATGCATCTGATATGCAGGAAAATATTTATCTCACAAAAGAAAGGAGGCAAATTAAAGAGAAAAAAACCCTCAGCTAACCATTCAATGACTTGAAGTTATGGTACTAGCTCCTTTCCTTAACAGTCATTTTAACTTCATGTGAACATGGAGATATCTTTATTGCCTAACTCAGTAGTTAGTATAAGGATCCAAAATATTTTAGGGAGTTTTAGTTTCATATATTCTGTTTTAAAAACTGAAATATAATACTGTAGTGCATGGATTTAAAATTACTGAAGAAAGGATGAGTTTCCAGGCTAACAGAAAATCAAGGCAAGTAAAGATTTTAAATTACAATATTACACAATTTAGTATTTTATTCATATATAAAAATTATATGAGATGAACATGGATTTATTTTTTCTCATCTGAAATGATTCTCAAAAATATGTGGATAAATACTATACTATATTATAATTTGTATGCTATGTATTATAGACAATGTATTTTATAATGGTTAAGAGCATAGTTACTGTCTGGGTTCATTTTCCAACTTTACTGCTTGGGCAAGATATTTAAACCCACTGTGCATCAGTTTCTTAATCTATAAAATGGGAACAATAATATTTACTTCATAGAGATTTTATGAGGATTAAGTAAGCAATGTGTTTTATTAGCATTGGATACTATTCATAATATGTAATTTTTTTTCAATGCATGTTACAGAACACAAAGATTGATGTAATCTCCTGTCCATTAGGATACATCTATCTATAGATATTTTCTTTGGAGAATATCTATATAGATGTCTTTTGTACATAAGTGATATTAAAGAGATATACAATACCCCCACATCCCTCCCAATACTATACCCACAAAAAGTAGGCATGTAAGAATCTTTTAAACAATTAAGATTTTCAATATTTATTTTTAAATGGTACTTGGCTTAAAAATGTTCAGGAACGCTGCTTAAATTACAAGACATCTTTCACTATCAGAATATATTTAAGTGTTGAGAAAGTTACAGCCTTCTACTAAGTAGTATTTACCATAAATATTGAAAACTCTGTTAAACCTCCTGCCAGTAAGAAAATCTGTATTATCTTGACATTTTTCTATGTACCTATTACTTCTGTAGAAAAGTGTTTCAGGTAAGTGTTTTGTTTATTTTTATTGTTTTCAAGTCATGAAACTGCCTCCTAAACTTCTAAGGCTGTATATTATTGAAGCAGTAGAATTGCATACTTGGATACAGCGTTGTGTGAATGCAAGTATAAGACTTAAGTGACCAAGACTGAAATTTTATTTCTGACAAAGTATGCAATTATGGAAAATTTGCATAAATTTACTGAAAATTAATTTTTTAAATCTCTAAAACTGGCATAATGAAAGTCTAAAGCATCAGTCCCCAACCTTCTTGGCACCAGGGACTGGTTTCATGGAAGACGATTTTTCCTTAGACATGGTTTGGGATGGGTGAGAGGGATTGTTTCGTGATAATTCAAGTGCATGACATTTACTGTACAGTCAAACCTCTCTGCTAATGATAATCTGTATTTGCAGCCTCTCCCTAGTGCTAGCATCACCCCCTCAGCTCCAGCTGAGATCATCAGACATTAAAATTCTCATAAGGGGTGCACAACCTAGATTTCTCCCATGCACAGTTGACAGTAGGGTTCACCCTCCTATGAGAATCTAATGCCACCACTGTTTTGACAGGAGGTGGAGCTTATGTGGTGATGCAAGCAATGAGGAGCAGCTGTAAATACAGATGAAGCTTGGCTTGCTGGCCCACCACTCACCTCCTCCTGGGTGGCTTGGTTCCTAACAGGCCACAGAGTGGTACTGGTCCATGATGTGGGGGTTGGGAACCACAGGTCTTCAGGGGTCCCCAACCTCTGGTGAGTTGTATAATTATTTCCTTATATATTACAATGTAATAATAATAGAAATAAAGTGCACAATAAATGTAATGTGCTTGAATCATTTCAAAACCACCTCCCCCTGCTCCCCTAGTCCATGGAAAAATTATCTTCCATGAAAACAGTCCCTGGTGCCAAAAAGATTGGGGACCACTTGTCTACAGGATTTAGTAAGTGCTGTTCAGATTTTAATTTTTTTAGGACACATGAAATGAATCATAAAATAAAAATGCTGAGATTGACCTAGAGTGCCAACATAAAATTTACCAAGTACATTGGATAAAACAAATTAAAAAAAAATTACTTCCCAATTTGTTTCATAAAAGGAAAGTATTTTAATATCAATAGACAGTTGAAAACACAACTTCCAGGAAAAAAAGACAGCTCTTTGATTAGAATATATTTAGTTTTATGAAAAACATTAACTTTGTGCACTATTACTATTTTTCTCACTTTGTTGTGTACTGGACCACTCTATGAACTCGCATTTAATGACTACAGGATTAAATGAGAGTGAGGCCTTTATTCGGATTAAAAACCTACCAATGAGTAAATGTATTTCTTTAAGCAAATTTTTTCACTCTTCCAAGTCTGTTTCCTTCATCTGCAAATTGGGAAAAATAATACCTTTCTGACAAAATTTTTATATGTATTGAAAGTTCTAGGCATTATTTTAAGAGTTTTATATATATTAACTTCTTAAATCCTTATGATGAGTTTATTAATATGAGAGTTAAAATTATTATACGCATTTTATAGATGAGAAAGCTGAGCCACACAGAATTTCAGCAACTTGCAATATACCAACTATTCATAAATATTGCTAGACATTTGTCACTTGCATAGTATCAGGTGCCAACATGTTGATTGACTCCCCCATTTATTTTATTGGAAATTAACCAACAAACAAAAACCAAAACAGAGTTCTACAGAAAATTTAAGGGATAGAATATACATATATAAAAAGATGAGCTATCTCTATGACTTATTTGTAGATTTAATAACTCTTTACAGAGTTAATGCCATGAGATCTTAGAAGTTGTAGGGAATGATAAATAGTACTTTGGACATGAGTTCAGTGATTTATTAAGTCAACTTAGTACAACCAGTCTTTCTGGAGCTCCTCCTCATTTGCTTGATCTTTATGCCAGGCATTGCCAAATGTACTCTTCTATTTATAACGGCAGCACAGATATGGAAACATTAACAAATTCTAGTCACTTGTTTTACTACATGGAATAATTAACATTTGTCAAGCAAGCTTAATAGTTTGACAACACATCTATTCATTTAATCTTAATTATTCATCATCAAGATACTAACTGAAGGCATTTATTACAAGATGCTCTCATTTGTGAAATACTCTAAGAGCATCTTTTATTGTTTCTTTGTAGTTGTTCCTGAGCTTTCCCAGCCTTCTGATATGTCTAGAAAGTGTGATTTCAAAAAAATGACAAACATATTTCATTTAACTAATGATACGTGGTCTCTATATGGGTAGGATAAACACACATTTAGTGATTAAGACAAAATATATAAGCTTGAAAAAAGTCTAAAATATGAATACTGGATCCTATGAAAGTATTTTCTTGGCATCTAAGTACTTTAAGACTAGAAATACATCTTGATTAATTGGAATATTTCACATTTTTAAAGTTTGTATTATAATTATTAGCCTCATTTTAAAAGAAATGACAAAATGTTTAAGAAACACACACACATAAAGCTGATTTCTGGTATTGACTTTCCAACAACTATTTTGTGACTTTGTAAAATCATTTATTCATTTAGATTTTTCATGTTTCACTTTGTACATTTGGGATGAACTAAGTTTTCTACTGTCTCTTCCGGGTCTAAAATGAGGACACTAAATCAGTATGAATAGAACTATAAAGGTGCCTTGATTATTTTCAATAAAGTCAATACGATGGACTATCCTAGAACCTGAAAAAAATAATTGTCATGTAAAAAGGAGTATATTCAAAAAATAATGTGCTAATATTGTTCCACATTTGACCCTTGGATGGTTATACTTCTATTTAAACTCCACATTATCTCAGGTCTTCTTTACTTTAAATAGTGATGAGAATGTTATGTCTCAAAAATTATGACTGTAATTATCTTTTTCCTCAGTCCAGCACATTATGAATGTCAGTGCCATTCAAAGCCCGCAAGTGTTTTAATTTCATATATTAAATTTAAGTAATGATGTGTATGTTCTCTGATTACAGCAAGGAGAATATTGCAATGAGGAAAGTGCACATGGGATTTTTTAGACTTAATTTTATTTAGCCTAAGCAGGGAGTCTTTGATTATATCATTTAAACTGTGCATAGGTTTTTTGCTACTATGGAGAGCAGACTAAGGCTCAGAGGAAATTGAAGCAAAAGGTGGGGAGATGATCCTTGTTAATTTAACCATACAGAATCCTGGGCTATGAGTAACTTTGGCAGTAGGGAGGTTGCATGGTATAGGAATGAAAATGTAGGCTGTGGAGTCAGATAAACCTGAGTTTCTACCACTATCGAGATCATTATTGTATGACCTCAATAGCTGGAATTCGTTAGTTTTCATTTGTAAAGAGAGGGTAATAATAATTCCTATCTCATAGCTATTTGTGTAGATTAAATTAGATAATAAATGTAGAGCACTTACCCTGGTGCTGGTATATATGTAAAGCACTATAATTATTCTGTTTATTCCAGGCCATGCTTGTTGAATTCAAACTATAGAGAAGGCATGTTCAGGATGTTTTTCTCTAGTTCAATTCCCACTAAGGCTACGTGAACCAAATAGTTCAAATGATCATTTTTGAAAAACATGCAAAAGGATATATTTTGGTATGGTGGTCAGTTGGAGTTTAGTCAACTCAATCTAGTCTAGAACTTAAACATGACCCTCAAATCTTTTTTTCTTTACCTCTGTGTATGTAAAAATACTATTTCCCACCATTTTACATCTCATCCTCATTTCAACATCTTTATTTCCATTGGCTCATCTACTTACAGTTCTGGTTTTCTTGGTACGGTTGTTTTGAGCTTTGAATTTCTTTTCTTTAAGGCCATCACCCATTAATTTCCTCCAAATTTTCTTGTATTTTAAAAATCTGTTTTCCTCTTCTGGGTACTTTTCTCTCATGTTAAAAATATGTACATGTCAATTCTGTCTTAAACACAGTAAATCAACTTTTTGTTGATTCTTTAACTCTCTTTAACTAATGACCTAGTTTTCTAACTTCTCAAGCTAATCTTAATTCCTACAAAGAATAATGTATTCATAGTTAATGGCTTACTTCACCTCACATTTATTTCTTAACTCATTGCATTCTGTCTCCCGCTTTCACAACTTTATAAAAACCTCTCTGACAAAAGGCATCAGGGATCTCTGAAATGTCACCTCCACTGGATAATTTTCATCTTCATCTTACCGTATTTCTTTGCAACCTTTGTTGCATTGATTTCATTCCCAGACAGTCTCTAGTTGTTTCACTTCTTGAAATCACCCAGTTCCTCATACACTTCTCTGATGATTCCCCCATAACATCTTCATGACTTTGTTTTTATCCTCCTACCTCTTAAATATTGATGCCACTCAGACATCTTGTTATCTCTCAGAGATCTGTACTATACTCAATATATTTCTAAGTCTACATGTGGTATGCATTACATTTTATCTACCATGTACATGTTTCTCAAATTATTATTAGGTCTCTAGTTTAGAATTTGGTCTTAAACTTCAACGGAGTCACTCACATTATAGATAATTTCATTTGAATGTCCTACAAACACCTCACCTAATATGTTTAAGATTTTCTGCCCCACACCTTCATGTGTTTCCATAATTTCTAAATTAATGAAATTTTTATCTATTAATTCTACCAAATCTAGAAGTACTTGCAATCTTGACTCCTTTTTAAGACTCCAACATCTAATTAATTACCAAATACAACTAACTTTATCTCTTAAGCATTTATCAATTTCATCTTCTCCTATTTCTAATCCCACTGTCTTAGCTTAGTCTCCTTTCTGTCTAAACTGCCACTTTCCATCATATTTCTGAAGTTTATCCCCCATGTATGTATCAGTATGTGCTAAACTCAATGTACACCTGAAAATATCACTTGCTCCACATAAAACCCTCCAAAAAATTTCTGCCACCTATAAAAATGATTCTCAAATTTTATTTTAAGAGTTATACATTTTAAAAGTGAAATTTCACAGAGAGTTCAAAATAAAAAGACATTTCTAGTAATTTCAATTTCATAATTGTAACTCTCTGTCACATAGAAAAGTAATTCCTGACAAGTGTGATAAAAGTCTAACACATTTATTCTTAGAGTAGTCCTTTCCTTCTTTCAGAGTATTTGTGTATGCATTTTTGTTTGCTTGTTCTTAATATGAACTCTCTGAGGTGGGAAGGACAGGTATATCTGCATTTCAACTTTATGGATAATGACACTAAGGTTGAAAAATTAAATGACTTATCCAAGGTTGTCTGGCAATTTTAGATTATTTTAATAAGAAAATTATTCCAGATCTTAAAAAGTTCACAGTATAGTGAGAAAAACAGAAATATAATACAAACACAATGCAATAAGTGGTGAGTAAAAGTAAATATAAAGTGATGAGGGCACGTTGACAAGAGAGCAATTAGTCTAATGGATTGGTGAGGATGAGAGAAAACAATTATATTAAGAATCCTGGTAAATAGGTAGGAGTAGGACATTACAGGCAGAAAAAGAAATAGCATAAATAAAGTGAAAGAGATGTTAAATGTACATGAGATTCAAGATTTGGTGAATACCCTGCCGTGACATATGCAGAGACTATACGGAAATGGTACAGATGAGTTGATGGGAAAGAAATAATTGTTTAAAGCCCAAAGAAGAAAGAAGGATTGGGATTTTATTGTAATGTGTCATACTAATAAGTGTGAGCTTTGGCCTTTAGACAATAGTGACCATAGTTTGGGTGAAATTAATAAGTAAGTGGACTATGGCAACAGATAAGAACTTGTGGAGAGTTACCCAACTGACTAGATTGGAAGGAAATTGGCTAGTGCATTATAGGGTACAGAGGGTGAAGGAAACTGGAGTCAAGGATGACCTAAAATTTCACAGTTAGGCAAAATAGAGATATGCTATCATCCAAGATAGTAAAAGAAGACAACAATGAAGGAACACATTATCATGGTTTGGGACATGACAAATTGATGCGTCTGAAAGGTCTCGTAGACAAACAAAAATGGTAAACTGAGAACAGGGATCATGACCAGAGATACAGATTTGCAAGTTATCAATCTGAAGTTGGTGGTTGAAACCAGAAAAAGCAGACAAAACCACCTAGGAAGCCTGTGAAAAGAACGTTGAGGTTAGACCACCCAGAAACAATGTAAAAGTTCAAAAAAGAAAAAAAAATCCAGTTACAGGTAAATAATAATAACATGCACATGAAGAACCAGGAGGGTCAAATCATGGGTTTCAGGCAACAGAGTTAAAAGAAGAAAAGTGTGGTAAACACTGTTTAATGTCACACAAAAAACCAGTAAGTTAGAAACTGTGGGAGCCAAGTTGAATTTCATAACAGATTCTGGATAAATGTTTATTATCAATATCCCTTCTTCTGTAATATTCTTATGATCTCCAAGTGGCAGACATTCAGTGTTACGTTTTCTATATCTTGGCTTATATAAGAATTGCTTAATTTTGATATATCAATAATTTTTTTTGAGACAGAGTCTTGCTCTATTGGTTGGGATAGAGTGCAGTGGCATCAGCTTAGCTTGCAGCAACCTAAAATACCTGAGCTCAAGTGATCTTCCTGCCTCAGCCTCCTGAGTAGCTGGGACTACAGGCACATGCCACTAGCCCAGGCTATTTTTTTCTTTTTTTAGTAGGGACTTGCTCTTGCTCTTGCTCTTGCTCAGGATGGTCTCAAACTCTGACCACAAGTGATCCTCCTGCTTTGGCCTCCCAGAGTGCTAGGATTACAGGTGTGAGCCACCACATCTGGCCTATCAATAATTTTTTTAAACAAAAGCACTTTCTAAATGTTTAATATTGCTTTACTTCCCTTTCTTCATCTACATACTTAAGACATGATTAAACAGCCATCATTTATAGTCAGCATAATAGCAGTAGAAAACTTTCAGAAAACAGATATTCTTTCTTTAAATCTTTTCATTATTTTTTACATTAGGCTATATAAATACCTGTTTATTAAGCATGATTGTTGTATTCATATGTATATGAAAAAGAGTGGTGTGTTGTCTTAAATTTTTGAAAGAAGTGATATTTGATCTTTATGTGTCCAAATCAAATTAGATTAAACTTTATATGCTTAAGGACCATGTCCTGCATTTAGTGAAGCACCTGTCACATAGTGTTAAATGAGCATTTTTTAATGGTGAATTAAATGAGGCACTGAAAACAAAGACTTGTATGTCAAGAGATACATTAAAGGAGCAAGAAAAGGAAGGGGATTACATTGGAGAATAAGGAACGTATTTATAATTTAATATGTTCTGCCACTAAATTATTGAAAGTTCAATTAAAATATCATTAATTATAACTTCCAACTTACATTTTTATGGGATCATTCAATTTGAAGCTAGCTGATATTTTACCTCTGCACTATTTATGAAGTTTTGTTTTTCTGAGTATACTAATAAGGTAAAACTACTCCAAGAAGTTTATTTAAAACTACTTGTAAAGCAAACTTTTAAAGACTTCAAAGATTAATTATTAAATTAAAATGAATGCAACAAATTATTCATGTTATACTTTTACTAAAGTAGATTTAAAGTTATCTCTATTTGGAAAAATAAACATATCTTGGTGCAAACTGTTTATTGTTTCTTATAGAATCATCAATTGTCTCTAATTCAACATCCTACCATAATCAGAAACCTTCTGTATAATATTCTTGACAAGCCTAAATTACTTACATTACCATCACTATCATTGCCATATCATCATTTATGATATTTTTTTTAGCAACATCAACAATGCCATTGACATAGTGTCTCCTATGTGTAAGACATTGGATAGTTCACTACATCTCTGTGAAGAATGTATTATCCAAGTTTCTTAGATAAAGTAACTAATCCGTTGGAGAATAATATACTTCAGATTATTAAGGGGTAAACCCAAAATTTTTACCTATGTCTATGTTGACTGCACAAAAATACCTCCATAAAAACCTGATATTTTCACTTGATATGTAAAAATAAGTTTATTGGGCATATTGCAATAAGGGAGAATACCACCTTGACAGAATGTATTAGTTTGGTAGAAACTCTATAAGAAAGCACTACAAGCTGGGTAACTTCAACAGAAATTTATCTCATCTTTCGTTGTGTTGTCAGGATTAGTTCCTTCTAAGGGCTTTGGGAGAGAATCTGTTCCATGCCTCTTGCCTAGATTCTGGTAGTTTTCTCATAATCTCTGGTGTCCCTTGGCTTGGAGACGCATTACCTTACTCTCTGACTTCATGTTCACATGGCATACTCCCTGTGTCTATGTTTATTTCCCCTTTTTATAAGGACACCTGTTGTATTGGATTAGGGACCCATGCTAATGCAGTATGACCTTACTTACATAGTTACATCTGCTATGGAACATTTCCAAATAAGGTCACATTCTGAAGTAGCAGGGGTTAGGATTTCAACATACTTTCAAAAATATCTTTGAAATTTTCAACTTATTTTTCAAGTTCTGACTCCCAACACCTAACGTGGATACCTATGTATGACAATAACCTAACTAATTTTTGAGGGAGACAATTCAACCCATAACACCAAGTCTTAGCAAGTCCTCAAAATGAAAAAAAATTAGGAAAGAGTATTTATAAGATTTTAAACCTAGGTTGTATAACTTTTATAGCGACTCTTACAAAGTGGAGTACTGGTTGGGCCTGAGCAGGGTTTCTAAAAAATTAGTTTTACATTGGTTGGTAAAATGAAGAGACGTACACAAAACATGTTTGTGATGATAAACAAATTGTTAGTCTTGGTAGGTATGCCCTTTGGTTGATTCATGGTCTTATTCAAAATTTGGGCATATGTTGAATCAAACAGCTAGGTTACTTTTGCTTGATCTCAGAATTGTTCAAAATAGGGAGGGAAGAGTATATCTTGTCACAGAATTATTTACTATAAAAAAATTGGAATTGTGTTGGTTTCATCTTCATTTGTATAACTTCAAAGCCTTTCAACTACATCATTCTAACTTTCTTCTCTGACAAGACAAAGGAAAGAAGAAGAAAAAAACAGAACTTTCTTTTCCATCATTGATATATCCTAAAGTAGTCTGTTATGCTTTTCAATAACTCTAATAAACAGGTTGAAATCAATTTAGATTAAATTTTTTACCCTGTTGCAATCACTGTTGGTGAAGATTGAGTTACATCTCTCTTCCCCATGAGAGTCTTCAAAAAGATTACCTATCTTTCTATAAGTCTATCTGTCCACACACATATTAATATATATCCTGTTCCAAGTCTTCTGTTTTCAATACAAATAACCTAGCTCCTTCAGGTTTTTGAATACAAGCTATATTTATACTGCAAACAGTAATTATTTTCTCTGATGTCAATAATGTTGATAACTCCAATAATATTGTTTTAGATAATAACATTATTAGCATCCCATGTCTTCTTGCATTCTGAGACTTGGCTATACTTGCAAGTACAAAATGAATTAATTAGAGTATCTTTGATTCATTTCGACTATCTTAACACAAGTTTTGATACAATGTGTTACCATTTTGTTGGCAGCATATAAAACCATGTGATAGTTCTATCCATAATATATCTTACTATTGTTTTGAAGTTATTTTGTCAATATTTATAATATCATAAGCATTTTGTCTAGGGTTTTCTAGGTGATCATGTTTATCAAAAACATTCTATTCTATTAGCTGTAATAATACAATATTTAAAATACAGAAGGGAGTTCAGATACAAGTTTTGTAGTCAAGGTGTCTACATTTAAGTCTGCACTTTGGGAAAAAAAGTAGGGGAAATGTCAAGAATTATCTCTTTTGGTAAGAAAACATTCTTTTGTAAATACATATAATGTCAAATGTGTTATAGAATTCTATTCATTTGAATTGATAAATATTCTGTGATGGGTAATTAGATCAGTAGAATGAAGTCCAACAATCAACAGAACCTTTAAAGCAATTTAGAGTCCTTTTGACTCTTCAAAGAAAATTCAATAAGCACTTAAAAAACAAAATCAATAAGGAGTTTTAAATGTTTCTTTTTTGATTTGCTACAGGCTCCAAGTTTTCTCTCCGAGGCTCTTTTTCCTAGACATGCAACAAAAATTGAAGAAATGGATCCTTTTTTCAAACTTCATGAAACTATTACCAAGGTAGGGGACAAATGCATTCATAAACAGGTTGGGAAAGTTTTGTTCTTTGCACTTGGGTTGTTTCCACATCCTTGCCATAGTGAATTGTGCTGCCATAAACATTCAAGTGCAGATGTCTTTATTATAGAATGACTTTTGTTCCTTTGGGTAGATGCCCAATAGTGCTATTGCTGGATCAAATCGCAGTTCCATTTGTAGCTCTTTGAGGTATCTTCAAATTCTTTCTAGTAGGCTGGTCAAACCCTGCCCTTGAAAGGGCGGAGTAATGAGAGAAGCCGCTTTCTGAACTTTCCACCCCCCAGCCGCTTGCCTTTTTTCTCAACTTTAAAATAAGAGGAGCTTGAATTACATTTTGCTTAAAATTCTTCTAAGTTCAAAATAACTGAATCTTAACTATACATTTATTATTCTTGGCAAAATCATCTAACACAAAGCTTATCCCTGTCACTTAATTTAGTTTTTAATATCTCCACCGTCCATTATTATTTGGATGTAGCAAGATAGAAGTGGACCCAAAATACCTTTTTAGTATTCAAAATCTTAGCTGCATTCCTAACACCTGGAGATTATATATATGTGAATATATACAGATGACTATATATGTATGATAAATATACATTTAAATGAATATATATACACAATAAATATATATATTCATTCAAATATTCTTGATACTTAAAGTCTATATTTATTTATTTTTAAACAAAGCATATCAGAATTTTAGAGCAATGGAATAGTAATATTTTCTCCATTTTTTTTGCTGTCCTGTGGATTGGGCAAATCAAGGATTTTTGTGGAAGGGGCAATTTGAGACTGTGCTGACATCAAATATTTAATGAGATGATAGTGTCTAGCATGTGAAATCTCCAGCCAGAGAAAATGCTAGGCTTTTGATTTCAGAGATATAAACACACACTGACTTTAGATGCCTGAGGTCTTGACCACATTTAAGAACCATAACTCCTGAGAACATGTTGGGAAGCAGGAATGGGAAGCAGGGATGGAATAATGGAGCATAGAACGTACACAACATACACAATTAAAAAAACATACACAATTAAACATACACAATTAAACATACACAATTAAAAAAAAATTAGTGTGAAGCAGACAGAAAATAAGGGACCGTTACAGAAAAGATAACAAATTCATTCATAGATATTGGTACATATTTTACATATGTTTTCAAATATATTTGATGCATAAGCAGATATTTAGTTAACTCATTAAGTAGATGTTGGGAAGAATTCTATGTCTATGAAAAAATAAAAAAAAAATAAAAAAAATAAAAGTTGCTTAAGTGCAGAAGGAAGAGTTCTGTGAGATTTTTTATAACCCTATACATTTATATAATGTTGATTCTGGTCCTCAATCATCATGTCTACCTGCACTCAAGGTGCAGACACAGGCCAAAGGAAGAAATTGGGCTTCATAAGTTCAGTCTTGTTTCACCAATTGCAGAACTGAGGAACCATAAAACAAAGTATTTACTTCATTTTACTGTCAAATTTTCTTTTACCAACAGCAAAATAAAATCACCTATTAAATATACAGGGGTCGAATGCATAACTAGGAAATAAGGAGCATGGATTTTAGTTTTATCTGTGCTACCAAATTGTTATTTTATTTGGTAGAACTTTATTTTATTTTCTACATCAAAAAAGAACTCATTGATAATGCCCTTCCTCACTAGGATTCTGTGAAGTTAAAAGAGATGTATGTATACATTTTCTCTAGAAATATAGTATGTATTTAATTAGGTATTATTGACACATTAAAAAATACTAGTGCTAAAATCTTTAAAGTAGGCCCTTACTTGCATTTTCTGAATTTTGTTTTTACTTTACATATATATTTATATCTATAACATAGATATAAAAACATTTAATGAAACTAATTAAGTGTTGAGAATACACTAAGATAGTGTGTACAGATGGAGAATAACACTTAATTTGTGAAGAGTTGAGATCTTTAGAATACTTTGTTTCAGTAAGGATAATAGTGGTATTATCACAGAATATCACATTTAGTACACTTCTATTCTGTATAGTAGTGTGATATTACAGAATTAACATTCAACTTTGAATAAAAAAGCCTGGCTAGATATGAATTCTCAATTCTCAATTATAACAAGATGATATGAATTATGAGAGACACTTGGTAAAATTATGAAGCAAAATTATTATTATACTAATATTAAATCATTTTTAAGAAACTAGAAGTGATTTTATTTCTCCCAATAAAAGTTTGTATTTGGCATACCACCATTGCACAATCGCATATTTTATATTATCTAATTAAATAAATATAATAAATACATAGTTAATATAAGTATATACATGTGATGCAATATATCGTCCTTTCCACGTCAGTCACTCTTTGCATTCTAGGCCTTTGCTATGGATCACAAGTATGTCTTTATGTCAAATTAAATTATAATTCCTATGTATTAGAAAGTTAATAATTTGTGATTGGGGCTTTGCTGAATTTAAATTATTATACAATTCATCCATGTCACCGAAAATCTTGTACTCCCTTAATATTTTGAAATAAAAAATAATAAATAAATGAACTATCTTCATAGGGAGGATATTAACTGTGAGTCCTTGAAGGTAGTTTTTCAGTGTTGTCCTATAGTTCTTTTTGTTTTACTTTGCAAAGTTTGAATTTGTCTTGGCATTTGTCTTTTTGAAAGAAAGCATAGAACCTAAGAAAGTAATGAATGAGGCTCAATATCGATGTCAAAATGTGTAATTCATCATGGCTCCAATGACAGGTGATACAATATAAAGTTGCCCAAGGGTGACATATGCTGTATCAATGTTGAAGATTCTTTTTTTTTTAGCCTCCATAATTACCTTTAAAAAGTAGCATCTGGTTTTTTTTTTTAATTATCATAGAAGGCATAATAATTTCTTCAAAGACTAAACATGAATTAAATACCAATATCAGTTCTAGCTGCTTAATCCTTTAATAAATGAATAAAAATCACCATGGATTCATGTTCTGTAATAGGCTTATTTCTCCTTCTACACCCAGGAATTTTCTGTTATGTTTTAAATCTTCAGCATTTAGCTTATAAATTGTTATTAGTTGTTTAAGCATCCTAGTAGTCTAATATAAGCCAAATATGCAGCAAAACACTTGAAATACAAAGACAATTAATACACAGGAGTAGGTTCAAGGGAATAAACTAAGTAAGTAAATCATTATCATATAGTATGCTAAAAGAGATGATATTAATGTGAACAAAGTGTGGAAGGAAGGAAAATGGAACTTTGCCTCTAAGAGATTTGAAGAATTCACTGGAGAGGTGACATTTGAGGAATTTAAGGAATTTCAACTTTATCTTAATGTCAATGAGTTTCTTTTGACAGTATTTAAAGATCAGGTAGTTGGTGATGGTGTGTGAAAAATAATTATATGTATTTTAGAAAACAGAAGACATTTGAGAGACCATTTTAACACTGAATGACAGGTTATACCACAAATAGGATGTGAAATACAGTGAAGAGTGAAGGATAATTTCAATAGTTCTATCTTAGGCAAAGTTGATATTATTGAGTAATTATTAACTAAATTAGGGGCTGGTTTGGAGAAAGTGATACTGAATTTGACATTGGACGGTGGACTTTTGGAGTGCTCTAGGGTATCTAAGCAGATACATTGAGGAGGCAGTGGGATATATGAGGTTGGCACTCAGAAATAAGTAGGTTCTAGAAATGCACTGTTAAATATAGTAACCACTAGTCATGTGTGGTTTTAAATTAAAAAGAAATTTAGATTAAATAAAATTAGAAGTTCAATTCCTCAGTAGCATTAGACACAATTTACACCATGTATGCTAGTGGCTATTGTATTTGACAGTATAGATTATAGAATATTTTCATCATCGCTGATGATGTAGATGACGTTACCCTGGCAACAATCATGAAGAGGAAGAGAAAGAAAGAGGAGAACAGACTCAGGATAAGGTGTTTCATGCAATCCACAAGAAAAAAACATTATAAGGAGAAAATGTTCAAAAGTATATTCACCCAATCAATTGCTCACTCACTATAACTTTTGAACCAATTACTTGGAATTCTTGACTATTTTCCTCTTCATTTATGCCTTATCTTCAGATTTTTGCTGTATTCAATAAAAAGCTCCACATGGCTTGTTACCTATTTCTTTACTTTTAACAAATGTAATGTCCTATATTTATTTTATATTTGTTTTGTATTTAATATATTTTATTAGTATATTCTTGCTAAAATTCTGTCCATAATAGACACTCAATTAATGATGACTGATAACTTGTATCTAAACAAACTAAACAAAATCCTATAGCTACATTTAAGATGAAAAAGATTTTAAAATAAAATGTGAATATAGGACATTTAGGGTGCCAGAGGAAGATTCTATCTATTATGTTATTGGATTAATAGTACCTTTCATATGGCACCTCAAATGCTCTATATTATATATAAAAATCTCTGAATATGAATGGTACATCCATTGAAACAAAAATGCTTTATATGTGTGGTACCATGGAAACCAGCAAATGACCTAATTCTGCTTGTGAATTTCTTCAAGAAATATGTTTATTCATCCTTTCATTCCTTTTCCCACCTTGTTTAAGAAAAAAAATTCCTTATTTTTAAATTGTATGGGACATACACTATTAATAATATAAAGCTTTCAAAAATATTGTTCTTAAATGGATATACATTTTTCCTGTCTTATGGAATATGTAAACAGAATTTTTTATTAAAATTGTTTGAGTATTACAATATCACAAAGAGAAAGTAGTAGGAATACTATATATTGATTCTCATTATAAATGAGGAGAAAGTGTAACAGTGATATGAAATTTCAGAATAAGGCAATATTTATGTAAAGCCTAGGAATCAAGATTAGTAATTCTTATATAGTTTGTATTCTAGCAAAATAGTTATATTTGCCCTTACTTTATAGCTATAAATTTTAACTCAATTTCACAGTGGTATGAATAAAGGTTATTGATGGTGTCTTCAATGATAAAAAAATTTAAATAATTTTAATTCTTAACCATTTCAGTTAATATTAATTGCATTTGGCTGTCAATCATCCTTTAGAGTTAATTAACCTTGATCACTTTGATTAATAGAATCATATTTGCTAATATACCATTTTAAATACATGACTTGTGAAATATAAACTTGCAATTATTTTAAAACATTATTTAAAAAAATGTTTGTACCAGTTATATTAAGATTCATAGAATGTGACAAAGGAAAACTTAATACAATTTACTCATTTTATAACTATAAAATAGAGAGGCAGACTAAAAAATAGAATTATTTAGTTTCCCTTGAAATGCCATTCTAAGCTATAGCTTTGAAAAATATATCTCTGTAGCCTTATATAAAGTAAGAGAAAAAAGAAAAGGCCAAATATCTTTTATTTATTTTTTTGAGTTTCAAAGGCAAATTGTATTCATTAGGTTAGAATTTCTGATACAGTTTTTTTTTTTTTTTTTTTTTTTAATGCTTAGAAAATCTGGCTATAATTTGTAATATGAAGGAGCAAATCTGAGTGTCTTCCAAGTATCTCTAATGTTGATATATTATTTGGGCAAAATATGAAAATATTGTATTCTATTTAGGAAAGCAAGTTTAAGGATGTTCTTTAGTCTGCATATGTGCACATTTGAGGTTATTCTGAAGCTGTGGATTTAAAGCCTTTTTTTTTAATTTGCAATTTTTCCCACTATGTCAAATTATTGTTACTAGATGCAAATGTCTCCATAGAGATCTATACTTTATATTTTCATGACATGAGCTAAACCAAAATATATCCCAAATATGTATTTTCAATGCAGAGATTGTATTTTGTAATAAAGAATATTTGTTGAAGCTACTCAAGGGAGGTAACTGTATATTAAAACCAACCCCTTATGCTTCGAACAGGAAATATTATAGGTGTGTATTTTCTTCATAAATGCATAATTAAACTCAATATCTTCATTTACTGAAATTGAAGATTGTACTGACTATATTTTCTCTTGCCTAGAGAGGTTTGGTTTATTGTTTTTCATTATACTGCACAAATATTATACTTTCTAAATGCATGCTTTATACTGTCAGTTTATCTTTGTTTTTATTACTCAAAAGTGAATTATTACCCAATAAGTAATTGTCAAAATTTGACTCTTTTTAAACTGAAGTTAATCATCAAAGTAGATATTTTGCCAAATGCTACTTTATACGAAGAGTTATTAGTGCATATTAAGATAGGAAAAAGTAGAAAGGCGGTTATTCTCTGACCATACATTTTTTCTTTTATATATACATAAAGACTTATTTTAACATATATTTGTTACATAATATAAATATACTAGTTGTATAAATCAACAGAAATTTCTGTGATCGCCTATAAATAATGTGACAATCTTTTACAAATACAGTAAAACTACTTCAAAGAAATTTTCACATCTAATTCAGGGAGTATTAGTCTCATTCCATAAAGTAACATTTTTGGTGATAATTGAATTTTATATGCTCTAAATATAAGTCCTTCCTATTTTAAGGTTCTGTCAATAACTTGAAATAGAATATTGATGTTAATTTGTGTATTATTCCATCATTTTGAAGAAAAGACCATCTTTTCATGCCATTCTTGGATAATACCATTCTCAAAGCAGTATAGAAGTACAGAGGCAAAAGGCAGAATAGTGAATGGACAGCAGATTAACTCCAGGTAGAAAGGTCAAATGTCCTTCCAAAAAATGCTGTTGAAACAAACTTTTGGGATAATAAAAAATTTTAAAGCTTCAGGCAATATCTACTTCTTTTAAAAAAAAAATCTAATATAACAACATAACAGAAGTATATGAGAAGGCTGTTGGAGCGTGTTATAATAGACTTTGATCTTGATATTAAGTGTCCTGGACACAGTACCTATTGCCACCATGGTAACTGTAATAAAAGATTCCCCTACATGCACGTGCATGCACACACACACCCCCCATATGATATGAACTAATTAATGATACAGATTTTCAGTGCTAATTACTTTCAGTATTGTTCCTTGGAAAATCCTAAACTGTGTGTGTGTATGTGTGACATAGGTAAAGCCAGAGAAGATGTATATCTGTATCGATATCCATAGCTGTATCTACATATCTCTATATCTAGCTGTCTTCTTTTCCAAGAAATTCTGAATACCATACTGTTCTTCTTTGGTTTTCTTTACTAAACTTTGGTACTGTATATTCTCCTATTGTTGGTGTAATGCAGAAAATGTTCAAAATTGCATATTTCTTTTAGCATGTATTAGATGCTAAATTTCAATAATGAAATGTCTCTTGAAGAGTTCACAGAAATTGGTATTTTAGGATTGATTTAATGTATTCCCAAACTATGGACATTTTATGATATTGCATAGAATTTTAGGAACTGAGCAAGAATTAAATTTGAAGAAATCAAGCATATTTGTGTTTAAATGTGATAGAGAAACAATATCTATTTTGGCCCAATTAGGGTTTATTTATTAATATGTGCATTTAATTTTATAAAATTAAAGCCTTGAATTTCATTACATTTGAAATTACAGTGGCTTTACACCACATAGTGGAGGTTCAAATAGTAATATTTCTGCATTCTACAATAAAACAGTAATGAACAATTGTCTTTAAGTTATATTCCCAAGTCTTTAAGAAAAAGACCTATGATCCTCATAATTACTGATTTCTAAGAAAGCAAAAAAGAGAGTAGTGCACTTTAGAGACATTTCCTTTAAAAATTAAAAACAAGTAAATAGAATGTTTTTGTTTGCTATTAGTAAAGGTCCACATGCAATCTTGTTTAATAAAAATAGAGGAATTTTATTGAGTCATGTAACCAAAAAGTCTAGAGGAAGCATGCTTCAGGAGGGTCCAAACTCAGCTCCAGATTCATATATCCGTTATCCTCTCAGTTCTGCCCTTCACTATGTTGGATATTTTTCCAGTGGAATTTCTTCATAGTAGAAGAATGCTGTCAGCAGTTCCTAGAACCACATCTGTACCTAATACTGTCAAAGCAAGAGAGAGCCTCTTCTGGTGACTTTTTCAGAACAGCAATGATGCTGATTTCTAGAAAGCCCCAGCAAAATTGGCCTCCATCTTAGTGGTCTGAATTGTCTCATGTTCTATTTTAAACCATTCCTTATGACCAGGGAAATAATTATGCTAATTGAATTAGGCCTGGTTTATATAAAGTGATCACTGTGGAAAAGAAATTAAAGTTACCCTGATTAATTTAGGACAATCATTCTTTTCTGTGTTAACCTCATTCCTTCCTAACAGGTGGCTGCTGCAAAATAGCATGAGTTGCACAGTAGCAATAGTGTTGCAGAGACAACCACCAAATCTTCCAAAAATTATAGCAATGCTGTTGTCCACAAAGGAGTAAGAATTAGTATTTTGGAAAATGCAAAACCAGTGCTAAACAATGGAGACATTTCTAATAGGTTGCTATATACTGTTATATCTAGCCATCATAACCACTTGAAATGGAACAGGAGATGGAAAAAAGCGAGTAAAATACAATATGGGAAGTATTTATAAAATGAGTTTGGTAATTACATTTATTCCCAGAGTTTCATTGCATCCTGTGGAGTATGAAATGGGCTTAATAAGAAGGGTTAAAGAAAACCTCACCATATTCATGAAGTAAATCTCTTTTCCTGCCCATCTGCATGTAATGACAATACTCACTCTGAGACTGAGTCATGCTCAGTGTATCACCTTATGCTGCCACTACAAATTGATTGGATTTGACAGATGAGAAAAACCTTTTGCCAACCTGGATCTAAAATGCTCATTAGTTATAACCCTTTATCTTTAAAGAGGTGGATTGCCCTTAGAACCTTCAAGAAATCATTGATTTAAGAGGCTCCACTATGGTGAGGAAGCCTACGTGCTAACTGAAGTACCTAACAAATGACCAATTTTTTGGACAGCAATATATTCAAAATATGAGGCATTGCTAAAAACATAAAATATTGTAAGACACAGTTCCTTCTGATCTTAAAAGGCTAGTATTCTCATCAGTGTTTGAATGTATGCCTCTGTATACAGCAGTATATTTAAAGTGAAAAATTTATACGCTCTGAAGAGAAACCAGAGTATAATAGCAGGATATTTAAATGTTTCATTTCAGTGATTACCCAAGGACTTTACATTTAACAGATTTTGTTTACAGAACAAGTGATCATTAATTCATTTGCACTTATTACTATTTCTCCATTGCAACATTGATCCATATTTTAACTAATAATCCATAATTGCCAATGTAATGAAATAAGCATACAGATATTGTGACATTATGCACTCTAAATATTCTTCAACTTGGCTGTCAGCATTTACTCATGCCCCAATTAGATTTCTCATGTCCCAGTCTGAGAGATGTTTGTACTTGATACATGGCATGGTCATATCAGTGATAAGTCTACCAAATGAAAGTTTCAAATTTCTTTTTATTTTTTTATTTTATTTTTATTTTTTATTTATTTTTTAATTTCAGAGTATCACGGGGGTACAAACACTATGGTTAAATAAATTGCCTTTACACCACCCGAGTCAGAGCTAAAAGTGCACTCATTTGTGAATTTACCCAGCCCCTACTCCCTACTCCCACCTCCCCGACACCCTATAAATGTTACTTCCCATATGTGCACATTACTGATTGAATAGTACCAATTTAATGGTACATGTAGTGTTTGTTTTTCAATTCTTGTGATACTTCACTTAGAAGAATGGGCTCCAGCTCTATCCAGGATAATACAATAGGCTAATACAATAGTTCGCCATTTTTTTTATGGCCGAGTAGTACTCTGTGGTATACATATACTACATTTTATTAATCCAGTCATGTATTCATGGGCACTTGGGTTGTTTCCACATCTTTGCAACTGTGAATTGTGCTGCTATAAACATTTGAGTGCAGGTGTCTTTTTTATAGAATGTCTTTTTTTTCCTCTGGGTATATACCCAGTGGTGTGGGATTACTGGATCAAATGGTAGTTCTACTTTTGGTTCTTTGAGGTATTTTCATACTACTTTCCATAGAGGTTGTACTAGTTTGCAGTTCCACCAGCAGTGTATGAGTGAGTATTCTTATCTCTCTGCATTCATGCCAGCATTTTTTGTTTTAGGACTTTAATATCTCACTGTGGTTTTGATTTGCATTTCCCTGATGATTAGAGATGTTGAGCATTTTTTCATATGTTTGTTGGCCATAAGTCTATCTTCTTTTGAAAAGTTTCTGTTCATGTCCTTTGCCCACTTTTTGATGGAGTTGTTTAATTTTCTTCTTCCTGATTTTCCTGAGTTCTATATAGATTCTAGTTATCAGCCCTTTATTGGATGTATAGCATGCAAATATTTTCTTTTATTCTATAGGATATCTATTCATGCTAATGATAATTTCTTTGACTGTGCAGAAGCTTTTTAATTTGATTATTTATTTTCATTGTTGCTGTGATTGCTTTGGGGGTCTTCATAAATTCTTTGCCTAGGCTGATGTCTATAAGAGTTTTCCAACGTTTTTTTCTAGAATTCTTAGAATTCTAGGTTTCAAGCCTTAGGTTTAGTTCTGTTATTCATTACAAGTGGATTTTTGTGAGAGGTAAGAGGTGCGAATCCTGTTTCAGTCTTCTATGTGTGGCTATCCAATTTTCCCAGCATCATTTATTGAATAGGGATTCTTTTCCCCAGTGTATATTTTTGTCTGATTTGTCAAAGATTAGATGGTTATATAAAGATGGTTTTATATCTGGGTTCTCAGTCCTGTTCCATTGGTCTATGTCTCTGTTCTTGTGCCAGTATCATGTTGTTTTGGTGACTATAGTTTTGTAGTATAGCTTGAAGTCTAGTAAATTGATGCCTCCCAATTTGTCCTTTTTGCTTAAGGTTCCTTTGGCTACTCGGGGTCTTCTCTGATTCCATATGAAGCGTAGAATTATTTTTTTCTAGATCTGTGAAAAATGAGGTTTGTATTTTAATAGGGATTGCATTGAATCTGTACATCACTTTGGGTAGTACGGACATTTTAACAATGTTGATTTTCCTGATCTATGAGCATGATATGGTTTTCCATCTTTTTACAACTGCTGCTATTTCCTTCCTCAGTGTTTCATAGTTCTCCCTGTAGAGGTCTCCCATCTCCTTAGTTAAATATATTCCTAGGTATTTTTTGTTGTTGTTGCTGTTGTAAAGGGTTTTGAGTCTCTGATTTGGTTCTCAGTTTGATTATTGTTAGTGTATAGGAATGCTACTGATTTGTGTGTATTGATTTTGTAACATGAGACTTTGATGAATTTATTATCAATTCCAGTAGTCTCATGGCAGAATCTTTGGGGTTTTCTAGAAATAAGATCCTAGCATCAGCAAAGAGCAATAGTTAGACCTTTTCTGCCCCTTTGGATGCCCTTGATTTCCTTCTCTTGTGTGATTGCCCTGGCTAGGACTTCCACTACTATGTTGGTTGAAGTTTATAAGAGCTTCTATAAAGCCTAAAAGTTCTTGTCATACATAGACAAAGCAAAGATGTTGACATTATATTTAGCAGTTTAATATACACTTTTCGTTAGGTGCTTGAAATGTTAGTAACAATACATTTTATGGAGTTAGGGATTGAAATATTATAGATGTATATTTAGGACCTATAGAGATACTACATTAGTTGCTATTTGTTTTGACTGTTAACAATAAGTTTCATATATGAAGAATGGAGGAAGAGACAAAAGAAATGTGTGACATTTAGAATAATTGAGAAGAGAAAAAATACATTCCAGATAAATTAAGAATATGTGGCAAACATGAAAAAAAGTTTTATAAAATACATGAATAAAAAATATTTAAACCATTAGTATATGATTATTACCTCAAGTAATAATAAATCTTATCTGAACACAATAAATTAAACATTAGTCATAACTCCTGAATGTCAGTCAATTTATATGCCATAGTTATTTGCTCCAAATAACTGACTGATTTATAAGGCAAGGGAAAGAAAAGATGGATTCTGTGATTCCTTTCCACATTTTATTAGCCATTTATTTCCTCAGCAAAGAGCCAGAAAGAGATCAGGTACAAAGAACACTATTCTGGTGATGGGCACACTAAAACCTCCAACTCAAGCATTATACAAGGTATCCATGTAACAAAAATATTTATACCCCTTTAATATTTTGAAATTTTAAAAAAAATTAAAAATAAAATAAAAAAGAGCCAGAATGAAGACTCAGATGTGCTTACTGAAATGGTTCATCATCTATTTTAGTCACATCCTTCAGAGGACCCTAGGGACAATCAAGCTGCCATTTTTAGGAGATTTTCCTGATGTCAGTGAGTTATCACAAAATTAAACTGATTCCAAGTTGTGTTTAAAAAATGTGGCCACATTGCATAGATCTTGTGTTTTAAGTTTTAAGAGTTGCCATAGATGGATGGCTGTATCCTCTCAATTGGCAACATGGATTACACAGGTACAGCTTCTCTTGGTACTAGTTACAGGGATCCAAGTGAATTAGCTTTTTGAGACAGGGTTTTGCTGTCTCTCCTGGGCTAGAGTGCAGTGGTGTCATCATAGCTCACTGCAACCTCAAACTCCTGGGCTCCAGTGATCCTCCTGCCTCAGCCTCCTAAGTAGCTGGGGCTACAGGTGCACACACCATGACTGGCTAATTTTTCTATGTTTTGTAGAGACGGGGGTCTCACTTTTGCTCAGGCTGGTCTTAAACTTCTGGCCTTAAGTGAGTCTCCTGCCTCAGTTTCCAAAATTGCTAGGATTACTGGAGTGAGCCAGTGTGCCCAGCCACTTTATCTTTTAATATTGCTACTTACACAATTAAATTCAAAATATTTTACTTTTAAAATAAATGATATCCGTATTTTCATGAAACCTGAACAGATTAAAATCTATCATTTGGATGCCAGGCACGATGGTGGCTCATGTCTGTTTTAGGAGGCCAAGAGGGAAGGATCACTTGAGACCAGGAGTTTGAGATGAGCCTGCGCAACATAGTGATGACTCACCTCTATAAAAAATAGAAAGTATCTATTTTGTTTATCTTTTCAAAGACACACCTCTGGCTAGACTAACCAAGAGCACAAAAGTAAAATCTCTAATAACCTCCATTAGGAACATGAAAGGAGAAATCACAACCGATGCTACAGACATACAAGATATCATCTATGAATTCTACAAAAATCTTTATGCACACAAACTGGAGAACGTGGAGGAAATGGACAAATTTTTAGAGACACATAGTCTTCCCAGGCTCAACCAGGAAGAAATAGAGTACCTGAACAGACCAATATCAAGAACTGAAATCGAAACAGCAATAAAAAACCTTCCCAAAAAGAAAAGCCCTGGTCCAGATGGGTTCACACCTGAATTTTACCATACATACAAAGAAGAACTGGTGCCCATCCTACATAAACTATTCTCCAATATTGAGAAGGATGGAGTTCTCCCCAACACGTTCTACCAAGCCAATATAACATTAATACCAAAGCCTGGAAAGGACTCAACAAAAATAGAGAACTACAGACCAATTTCCCTCATGAATATAGATGCAAAAATTTTCAATAAAATACTAGCAAATCGAATCCAAGTACTTATCAAAAAAGTAATCCACCACGACCAAGTGGGCTTCATCCCCGAGATGCAGGGGTGGTTCAACATACGTAAATCTATAAATGTAATTCACCACATAAATAGAAGCAAAAACAAAAATCATATGATACTCTCATTAGATGCAGAAAAAGCATTTGACAAAATTCAACACCCTTTTATGATAAAAACGCTTAACAAAATAGGCATTGATGGAACCTACCTAAAAATGATACAAGCCATATATGACAAACCCACAGCCAACATCATACTGAATGGGGAAAAACTGAAAGCACTCCCACTTAGAACTGGAACCAGACAGGGCTGCCCATTGTCTCCATTACTTTTCAACATAGTATTGGAAGTCCTTGCGAGAGCTATCAGGCAAGAGAGCAAAATCAAGGGAGTCCAAATAGGGAAGGAAGAGATCAAACTCTCACTTTTTGCTGATGATATGATGTTATATCTGGAAAACCCCCAGGATTCAACCAAGAGACTCCTGGAATTGATTAACGAATACAGCAAAGTCTCAGGCTACAAAATTAATATACACAAATCAGAGGCATTTATATATGCCAGTAACAGTCAATCGGAAAACCAAATTAAAGACTCAATACCCTTCAAAATAGCAACAAAGAAAATAAAATATCTAGGTATATATCTAACTAAAGAGGTAAAGGACCTCTATAAGGAAAACTATGAAACACTGAGAAAAGAAATAGCAGAACTTGCAAATAGATGGAAAAATATACCATGCTCGTGGATCGGAAGAATCAACATTGTTAAAATGTCTATACTACCCAAAGTGATCTACAAATTCAATGCAATCCCTATTAAATTACCAACATCATTCTTTACAGACATAGAGAAAATAATTATACAATTTGTATGGAATCAAAGAAGACCCCGTATAGCAAAAGCAATTTTAAGCAATAAAAACAAAATGGGAGGTATTAATTTGCCAGACCTCAAACTATACTACAAGGCCGTGGTTCTTAAAACAGCCTGGTATTGGCACAAGTGCAGGGACACAGACCAGTGGAACACAACAGAAAATCCAAATATAGAACCATCCTCATATAGTCACCTAATTTTTGACAAAGCGGGAAAGAATATACTCCGGGGACAAGAATCCCTATTCAACAAATGGTGCTGGGAGAATTGGTTAGCCACCTGTAGAAGACTGAAACAGGACCCACAGCTTTCACCTCTCACAAAAATCAAATCACGGTGGATAACAGACTTAAACCTTAGGCGTGATACAATCAGAATTCTAGAAGAAAATGTAGGAAAGACTCTTACAGACATTGGCCTAGGCAGAGAATTTATGAAGAAGACCCCCAAGGCAATCACAGCAGCAACAAAAATAAATGAATGGGACATGATTAAACTAAAAAGCTTCTGCACAGCCAAAGAAACAGTCCAGAGAATAAACAGATCACCTACAGAATGGGAAAAAATTTTTGCATACTACACATCAGATAAAGGACTGATAACAAGAATCTATTTAGAACTCAGGAAAATCAGCAAGAAAAAATCAAGCAACCCTATCAAAAAGTGGGCAAAGGACATGAATAGAAATTTTTCAAAAGAAGATATAAAAATGGCTAACAAACATATGAAAAAGTGTTCAACATCTCTAATCATCAGGGAAATGCAAATCAAAACCACAATGAGATATCACTTAACCCCAGTGAGAATGGCCTTTATCAAAAAAACCCAAAACAACACATGTTGGCGTGGGTGTGGAGAGACAGGAACACTAATACACTGCTGGTGGGACTGCAAACTAGTGCAACCCCTGTGGAAAGCATTATGGAGGTATCTTAAACAGATTCAAGTAGACCTGCCATTTGACCCAGCAATCTCATTACTGGGCATATACCCAAAGGAAAAAAGGTCATTCTATAACAAAGGCACGTGTACCCAAATGTTTATAGCAGCACAATTCACAATAGCAAAGATGTGGAAACAACCCAAATGCCCATCAATACATGATTGGATTAGTAAGCTGTGGTATATGTATACCATGGAATATTACTCAGCTATAAGGAATGATGAAGATACGACATCTCTATGGTTCTCCTGGAGAGAGTTGGAACCCATTATATTAAGTGAAGTATCCCAAGAATGGAAAAACAAGCATCACATGTACTCACCAGAAAATTGGTTTCCCTGATCATCACCTAAATACAAATCTGGGAATGACACCAATTGGACATCAGACTGGGGTGGGGGGTGGGGGAGGGGATGGGGGTATGCCTGCACAACGAGTGCATTGCACACCGTTTGGGGAGTGGTGACACTTGAAGGTGCTGACTCGGGAAAGGGGGGGTGGGGAAAAAAATATGAAACTATTGTTTTTAACTTGCACTGTTCACTTAATAATTTATCATGAATATTTTCCATATTATTTCATATCATTGTACAAGAAATAATGTATACATTATGAGGACATACTGTATCTAACAAGATATACTGTTAGACTCTTTGATTCTGTAAAACTAAATTGAAAAAAAATATATATATAATAAAAAAATAAAAAAATAAAAAAAAAAAAAAATAGAAAGTAAATTATCTAGGCATGGTGGCATGCACTTGTAGTGCTAGCTATTCAAGGGGCTGAGGAGGGAGGATTGCTTGAGCCCGGGAGTTCGAGGTTACAGTGATTGCTAAATAACTAGAATCTCTTTTTCTTTGAAGGTACTTTGCCCATATTTCAGCTACAGATCAAGCATCATGTTTGCACTCATGCAGCTGGAGTTGGGAGTCACAGTTAAGTAACAGGAATTAAGCCCTGCATAAAGCTTCTCTAGCAAACAGTTAGACCTGGTAACTAACTACTTCACCTGTTCACACTGGCTGAACTATCAAACTGGCTTCTGCTCATGGCAGTTTTCCCAAAAGCGTTATTCTTAAATGTAACCTATTTTTAATTATTCAGAGAATAGTGAACATTTTTGTGGTTAATAAACTGAATTATTTTCTCCATACCTTTACTTACTGTCTTTTTTTCTTTAATATACCAGTTCTTGAATATTTTTTAAGCCCTCTCCATTTAAAATCTTTTTACTTATTTATTTATTTATTTATTTTTATTTTGGAATATTATGGGGGTACAAATGTTTAGGTTACATATATTGCCTTTGTCCCACCCTATGAACATTTGCTGAGGCTTACAGTGGATGTTTTAAAACCTCTTGGTTTGGAAATGAGACTAAGGCAGATCAAGTAATTATTGTTCATTAAGTCTGTTCATGGTGATTAGTAATCTTGACTAATCAAGGGGAGTGATTACTCGGTGGGAGGAGGGTGTGAAGACAGACGGATATGCCAGAATGGATATACTGAATGGCTGGGAGCATGGGACCAAGTAGTAAGTGCATGAACATGAGATTAATGAGAATCTTAGAAAGCGGAAATATGTTTGAAAAGAAAAGAAAAAAACCCATAGTTTTTATGTTATATGGCTTGAGGAAATAATAAAAGCATTTTAAAACAAAGAAAGGTTATTGCTTTTTTGTAACAATATGGGCTTTATTAAACCTCTGCAGGTCACATTTTTTTTTAAGTCAAATATAGAAAACATTCTTCATCTAGATTACCCATAGATGGACAATAAAAAACAATATATTATTGTAAAGAAAAAAAGTGACAGACCACAAATGATGTAGAAAGGTGATTTAACCATCAGAGAAAAATGTCAATGATATTAATTTATCAGCACCCTTAACTGTGAAAAATTGCAAGTATTCAGTGGTGGTGTTTTTGCCTCATGTTAAAAATTATGAGAAAAGGACTAATATTTGTTGGTTATATATGTATTCTCACTTTATTCTCATAATAAGTCTGTGAAGAAAACATTATTATTCCCACTGTACAGAGGTGAAAACTGAGTTTCAGAGAGATTAAGTAACTTGGTGAGATATGCATAGATTATAAGTGGTTAATTCAGATTTTCAGGAAGTGTCACCATTTTACTCCATATTGTTTTTTTCATAAATAGTTACAGTAGATAGAAAAATTTTCTCTATTTACAGTAGCATTAACTGTCTTATCCATCATTTATTTGAAGAATATATTAATTCTATCACACATTAAATGTTTAATAAATAAATATGCATACTATGTGCTAATTAATGATAATGTAATACTTAAGAAGATATGTATATAGTTTTTGATATCACAAAATTTAAAATCTAATGGGAAATATAACCAGAAAAATTACAATATGGTTTAAGTAATGTCACAATAAAGGCCATGTAGTGGTGTTGCAGAGGCCTTTAAGCAGGACCAGCGAGAGCCAATCCATAGATGCATCATTGAGTTGGCCATTTCAGTGGGCAACTACTTTCTCAATTCCTTGCAACTGACTGACAGGTCCTACAAAAGTCAGGGGAAGAAATAGGAATGTATTTATTCATTGGCTCCCATACTTCATTGGACAAAGTTTCAAACCCAAGGCCTTTCTGACTCTAGCTACCACTTCTCCTCTTGTTCACTCATTCTATTCCAGCCCCACTGGACTCTTCATTGTTCTTCAGACACAGTAAATTTCCTCCTGTCTCAGGGCTAGTTTTCTCTAGAACACTCCCTTCTTGAATATCCAGGTGGCTCACTCCTGGGCTTCTTTCAGCTCTCTATTCAATTGTTACTTTGCTCTGAGGTTTTTCCTGGAGACCCTATGTAAAGTAGTCCTCAGCCCTACCTTCTCACCTAGCTTTTTCTTCAAAGCTCTTACCTATTGTCACTTAGAAAATTCTCTTTTTTCTTTTTCTTCCTTCTTCCCTCCCCGCTTTCTTTCCTTTCCTTTCCTTTCTTGTCTTCATAAGTAAGTATTTCCTGGAATAAATAGTTATGGACACAGAGGGGATCTTAGTTTTTAGTCCTGATAATTGAGCTAAAGGGATGCAGGTAGTCTTAATTTTTGAAACCCACATATGACAATTTTCTTTGGTATGATCCTCTACCAAACTTGATTTTGTTTTGTTCTTTCGTTTATGCCAATCTGCTATGTGTAAGGGCTGCCTAATTGTGTCTTGAATTATGTATCTTTCTCTGATTGTTAATGAAGTTGAGTGCCTTTACATATGCGTATTGGAAATTTGGGTTTTCTGGATGTTTCTAAGGGCCTATTAAAATCATTGTCAATTTTTTAATTGGATTGTCATTTTTTATTGATTTGTAGGAAACATTTATATATTCTGGCCATGAGCTTTTTGTCAGTTGCATGTGTTGCAAATATCTTCTCTTAGATTTTTACTTTTGTTTTTACTTTTTTTGTTCCTCATATTTTTTAATGAACAGTTCTTCATTTCAGTATAATCTAGTTTACCAAACTCTTCCTTTATGATTAGTTCTCAGAGTGTCTTAAATTCTTACCTACTCTGAGAAAATATTGTTATAGTTTCTTATAAATCTTTATAATTTTTCTTTTCACATTTAAATATTTAATCTACCATGATCATGAAGATAATAATGATTGTGGTGATTTAGTTAGGGTTACAATTTCCACTTTTCAGCATAATTTATTGAGAATAATCATGCCAATGATTATACAATAAAACTGCATTATGTATCAAGTTTACATGTATGTATGAGCTTGTTTCTGGGCTTTCCATTCTATTCCTCTGTCTATCTTTGTACAACTGTACTATTGTTTTAGCCTTATAATTCTAAAATAAGATTTCCTATCTGATAGTTTATGGTTCCCTACCTAATTCTTTTTTAAGAGTATCTTGACTATTCTTGTCATTTGTACTTCCATATAAATGTAAAAATCAGCTTGTCAAATTCCACAAAAGCATTGCTGAGATATTGGTTTGAATTAAAGTCAACATATAATTGTCCAATAAATGCTTGTTTATTCCAGGGCTGTTGATTGTTCTCATTACTAGCATCAAATTCAGTGATTGCAATAGCAAAGTGAATAATTGAAAATCCTAGTTTTAAAGTCATTAAGCACAAAGTATCCTTAGAAGTCATTCTTTAAACAATTCATTTTATAGATAATTAACTGATACCCACAGAAGTGAGGATCATGATTACAGATGGTACGTAGCTGAAATAGGACTCAATAAAAATGTTTTTTCTCTAATCCCTTTTATTTATGCAAAAAATATTTATTTAGCACCTCTGTATATCCAGGGATATGACAATGAACAAGATAAGAAACTATACTTGCCCGGTGTTTCCTTATCTCATACTGCCTCACATCCCCAAATTCAAAATAGCCATGAGGCAAATCTTTATTAAATACATTCCAAGTGCTTGATGCTGTGTGTTAGTTGCAGAAGATACAGCAGTAAACGAAAGAGGAATGATTATTTTTCTCATGGAGCTGAGCGTCTACAGAAATAGCACAAAAATATATGTATAAATACAAACTATGCTAAGGCTCTGAGAGAAAGTACAGAATACCATTGGAATATGAGCAGAGCTTTGGGAAGTTATACCAAGTCTGAGGTGTCTGGGAAATTTTTCCTTAAAAAGTGATTTTTGAGTTTTTATCTAAAATATATATAAAAATTATCTATTTAAAGAGAGAGAAGAAAAAGAGTCAGGCAGAGAAATCTGCATGACTGAGGTCTTTGAGGGAAGATAAAGAGTACAGTTTATTCTAGGAAATGAAAGAAGTCCATGTCACCGGAAACTAGACAGCAAGGGTAGTGGTGGTATGAGTCAGACTGAAGAGGGAGACGAGAGTTAGGGGACACAATAGGACCTCATGATATATCATTTTGTTTGAGAAAGAAAGGAAGTTTCCAAGACAGTATGAAAAGGTTTCCAAAACTCAATGAATTGGGTGCTTTCAAAGTCTCTTTAGAATCGATGATCATGACTGATTCTATTGATTTTCATTTGGCAGTAAACAGCAGCAGACTATAAAGCTGACTTGTCTGAGTGGTAATTGGTTCAATGATCTGACAATGATTAAATTTAAAAAAGTAAGAAAAGGATGTGAAGAAAATCCAGTATAAAGTAAGTAATATTTGTTAATTTGAAGAACCTTTAGAGGTCCAGCTTAAAATTAATTTTTATGTAATTAAAAGCATAAATATAAATTGTTTAAATCTCCATATTTTTCTTTTCAGCTTTGTTTTAATTCATTTCACATTTGTTACATTTAGAGGCTTAAAATGATATTTCTGTCACAAAGTATGTAACTCATAGTAGACATTTTAAAGACTTATCTTTAGTATGTTGACATATTTAAAAGTGACATTTCACTTCTAGATATCAGAATTAATATTTGAGCAGTAAGAACATGTTCCTAAGTACTCAAAATAATATTATCACATGTAATGGAATTACTAACAATTATTCAATATTATCTAATATTAATATCTAGTTCATATTAAAATTTCCCCAATTGTCTGTTTTCCATATACTTTTTGTGGCTAGTTTATCCGAACTCAGGTGCAATTTGGGCTTACATACATATTGCTTTTGACCAAGCTTCTCTTCTTTCTGTATTTTTTTTTTTAATGACAACTGATGTGTTTAAGAGACCAGGCTAATTGTCCTGTCATTAGTTTTACCTTCTGGATTTGTAGAGTCATTTAGCTTATTCCTCTATGATATTCTATAAACTGGAAGTTAGAGGTAAAAATCTGATTATGTTAATCTTAAGCATTTTTGGTTAGAATACAATAGACGATGTATATATATGTCATTTCACATTCCGTCAGAGACACATCTTACCTGGTTGCCACATCATCAGTAATTCCAAAGCTGACTCTTTGATGAAGGTGATAACATTCTGATCTCTGTTATACAGTTATATTTTTTTTCCTTTGTTACCAGAAAATCATATCTGTGGTGTTTCTCTATTACAATCAAGTGTTCAATCATGATTATAATAGTCAGAAAAGACTAGGTTATGCTGAAGTAACTAAAAGTTTCAACATTTCAGTGGCTTAAAATAACAAAAATTTATTTTTTATTGATTCAAAGTCTGCATATGATGACTCAGAATTATATCTCCATATAAACATACTCTTTATCATCACCAAGGCAGGGAAAGGGCAAAATGGACAAGTATGCAGTGTCTCTTAAATGTTTCTGCCTGTAAGTGGCACATATTGCTTCTATTCATGTATCGTTGAACAAAACAAGTCATGTGGCTCTGCCTAACTTCAAAGGACAGGGAAATGCATTATTACTATGCAGTCCTGACAGAGGAGAAGCAGAAATAGTGTTGATCAGCTCAAATCACATCTATTATCCATTTCCCTGGAGATTTAATGCTAATTGATAATTCTTGCTAGAATCACTAGTTTTACTAAAGATTGTAAAATGATTATTTTCTAATTCTATCATTTATTCTGCCTTTGTTAGCTGATATTCTTCTTTAAAATCAAACTCTTTTAGGATCCTGAAATACAGTTTCTATGGAAAGGCAGGTTAAACGTTTTATTATTTTTCTCTAATAACAAATTTTCATGGTGTTAGTTTAACAGCTGCCACAAGTGGTAAGAAAATAAATGTTTTTGGTTTTCTTTAAGTGTTTTTATATATTTAAATTCCCAATCTGAAAGCCTATAGTTGCAATCTCCATTTTCACAGACTTAATCTGTCTTCATTAATTAAAATCATTTCTATTAGACACTCAGGCTGTCCTAACTTTGATAAGAGAAAACTCTTTTAAATTTTGTCCTAAGATTTTTTGACCTGCCCACATTAATCATCAGCAGCTTCTTTGCTTCGTGACATAAGATTTTCTGACCTACCTTGTACTTTCCCTGCCCAAAATGAATCAACCATTTTTTCAATGATCTCTGGTTCCTTTCAGTGGAGAATGGTAGTAGAGAGCAATTCCTGACCAGTTGAGGTGATCGTTGCTGGTCGAGTAATGTTACTTTTAAAATTTATATGGGCAGACCTAAAAAAATATGTATTTTAAAAATTCACATAGCTCAGTTTCAACATCACAATGTTTTACTTAACTTTTAAAATAATTTTATCTTTTTTACACTAAAAATTATGATTCATGGTAACATTACTGTAATGATGTTTTAGATTCCCAGTCACAAAAGCCTACAGTTGCATTCTCAAAGTGGACCCTGTAACACAGTGAGCATATAAGCTTCTCTAGGGGGAAAAGAAGGAGAATCTAGAGTCAAAATTTTTTTGAGAAGGCTGCATATCACATGTACTACTAGATAGTAACAAAGCACATTATTAAATCAGAGACCTTCAAAAGCTGTGAAGTAAAGATGCCTGTTTAACTTTGTTTAGATCAGTATTTTCCAAATAGATATGGGATATATTTTGGTAAATACAAGGTAAAATAAGGTTTAAGGATAAGGCTCTCCTTCATAATTTAGTGAATACATTGGAGTTAAGAGTTTCTATTATTATACATAAGCTTGGATGTCTTATAAACACATAAAAATGAAATCTTAAACCTAATGATTTTTAGGAACTTTTTATATTACAGGAAAAAAAGCAATAAAAATTCTGTTAGAATGAATGAACTAATATGCAATAAGGCTTTTTGAACTCTGCAGTAAAAAAAAGAAAACTATAAATAGTTGTTAGTATTGTTTTCTGTATCTTTGGACAGATCTTTTAAAAGATAGCTGAAAGTAAATAATTTGTAATTTTGTCTAGAGAAAAGTTCTTGCAGTGTAATAAATTTCTAGTCTATAGCTGTGGATTTACTCTCGCATGAAATAATTTGGTTTCCCATACTTCCAATAATGTGTGATTCTATTCTCTTATTAAAGAAATATTTTCTGAAGGAGATATAGTTGTACACATACATCCACATAAAATGAATATTTGTACTTCTACGTAGAAAGTATAATAAATATTCTTGATAATATATTTTAAATAATAATCTTAGCTCTAATTATTAAAATATGTATGTTAATACAACACATAATAATTTACAAAAATACTAACCATTTAGTGCTATAAAATATTTATTGAAAAGATTCAAAACTGATATATTGATAAGTTTTATTCTTCAAGGCAACTGGCACTTAAGGCTATTTTGAATATGAATATTAGTTTTTCATATAAATTATTGAAAATTCAAAAATGCAAACTTACCTATGTGTTATCACTAACTGTGACATAGCATGTGCAAATTGGGAATTGTTCCCATATATCTGGCATGTGTGACATAAGAGAAAGGAGGTACCTTTCTTTAGACTATTATTTAAGCTCTCAAAAATAAACTCTATGCCAAAAGACAGGAATATAAATTAATTTAATTTTCCAGTTGAGAATTCTTCTTCATTAAAATATCAATGCTTATAACTTTCTTTCAGACCATAATTAGTACATTCAGATTATTCTCCCATTATTTTGTCTTGACAATTAAATTCAGTTTGAATATCTGATTATAGATTTCATATGCTATAATTTTCAAAGGAATCTCTTAGATACAACCATGAATAGTTTATAAGGATTAAGATCTAATGGGAAGTTTTTGGTTGATGTATCTTCTATTTAAGCTTCAGAAGGAAGCACAATTTACTGGGAAGTGGAATGATTTCAGGTAATGCTTGTGAAGTGCTTTGCACCTGGAGCCCTGTATAAATGTAAGAACTATCTGCGTAAGACGAGCCTGTGCAGCACTTAGATTAGTGTCCACAGAGGACTTCTTTGACAGTTACTATGGCATCATGGCAAAAAGAAAGTCTCTAGCCAGCAGCTCTCATTTTTTGTACTTGTTAGTGTTCTGTATTTATTGTCTGTGGATTTCCCTTAGAGCAATCAGAGGCAAAGCAATTACTTTACAAGGTTGATTTGGTCTAGATGTGGTGTACCCCCAGTAGAGCTTTGTAATAACATTCAGCACAAAGTGGTGAGCACTAAGGCCATGTTTTGTCTTTCCATTCTGTCTCATGCTAGCTTGTCATGTCCCAATTCACATGACTGGAGATTTGCTTTAGGTACTTTTCTGGAAGATAGCACAATTGAACCCTTGGGGTGGGGGTAATAAGAGCTGTAAACACTTATAATAGTTTCCACTGTATATTCACTTCACTTTTGTTGTTTTATGACTAGAGAACAGGTGATAGTTTCTCTTATTTCACTATTTTCCCTTCATTTTCTCATCTGTAAGAAACGGGCATAAAATAGAGACATAGAAGGATTCTTTGGGGAGGATTTATTAGATAATTAAATTAAATAATATATGTGAAAGTTTATGGCATGATTGTGCCCAATATATAAAAAACTGGATATGATTCATATTTAAAATACACAAACTAAATGAGAATTTAGAGCTGTTATATTCTTATTGGCAACAATTCAAATGAAACATTCTAAAATTCAGATAATTTTCTTTGTTTTTGTTTTCTTCCATATTTTAATCATTATTGAATTATAAAGGATAGCTTACTTTTGAATATGTGCCAATATCATATATGTTTTAGACTTTTATACTTTGCCAGCAAATGCTTTCAGAGTATTTGCTTCAATTGATTCTTTTAATTTCACTCTTAGATATCAAGTCCAATCCATGTATACTCTGCAGAACTTTCCTTAGATCCAAGCACTTTCTATTTCAAAAATATTATTACTAAGCCTTATTGCATGTCGTGAAAGCAGTACAGCTTTTTTTAAAAGGTGTTCTTTTCCTCTTATAAATCTCAACTGAAAAAATAATAAGGTTAAGCTTTACTTTTACAATAAAAAAAATCAAATACTTTGCCTAGGGTCATTTGTCTTCTCTCTTCATATCTTCAGTTGTCCCTTTTGGAAACTAGTTATAAGTATTTAATTCCGAAATAAAAAATAAAGTATTTTTAATGCTGGTGAATACATTTGTCCTGCCAAAGGAAGTTGCTATTGGCTACAGAGATAATTCTTTTGGCAGAAGTTTAATTCTTACTGTTTGCATGTAATTAGTGACTTGGATGCCTGTGAGGAAAAGATAATTTATTTACAAAATCTACAGATGGACCACAACTGCAGATAATGGCATCAGCAATTTATTTCATAGTATTTTAACTCACTTTATTCTGTTCTCCAACCTCAGGACCATCAACTCTTCAATCCAATACTGCTTGTTATTCATTACAATAAAGACAGTTTTGTGAAAGAAGTATGACAAAGGAAACATAGGAAATAGTCTAGTTACTCACATTTCAGTTGAAGTTCTAGACTCCAAGCCTCCACTGGATTTATCAGAGACTTGCAATGAAGACAGACTCTTTCCTGGCCCTCTGATTCCTGCCAAGCTCTCAAGTGTTCCTTAAGTGGCTCTGAAAAAAATTGTTGGCACAGGCATTAGTCTGCTTGGCCACTATAACAAAATACCACAGACTAGGTGGCTTAAACAACAGAAATTAATTTTCTCACTGTTTAGGAGACCAGGGTGCCAGGAGGGTTGGTCTCTGATAAGGGCTCTCCCCTTGGGCCGCAGATGGCTGCCTTGGCACTGAGTACTTACATGACCTTCACTCAGTGCATAGGAAGAGAGAGAGAGAGAGAGAGAGACAGAAGTCTCTGGTATCTCTCCTTATAAGGACACTAATCCTGTCACATCAAGGCCCCACCCTTCTGACCCCATTTAACCATAATTTCTTCCTTAGTAACTCCACCTCCAAATACAAGCACACTCTAGCGGAGGGATTCAACATGTAAATTTGGGGGAACACAAACATTTAGTCCATAACAGTGTGCTTAGCACCTAAATTTTAGATTTTTAAAGGGCATTTACTATTCATATTCACACAAGAGTTTTGTATATTTAATTCTAAAATAAAAATTAAAGTTCTCTCAGTGTAAAATAGTACAGCTACTTTGGAAAACAATTTGGCAGTTTTTAAAAAAAGAAGTTAAACATAAGCTTATTATTTTGACCCAACAATTCTACTGCTAAAAATCTATACAACGACATAAACTACATCCACAGAAATACATGAGCTCAAATATTCATAGCAGCATCATTCAGAATAGCTTTACACTAAAAACAATCCATATTTCTATCAATTTTGCAAATGGATAAATAAAATATGGAATAGCCATACAAATAAATGCTATTCAGTAGTAAAAAGAATGAAATACTCATTGATACGTGCTTCAACATGGCTGAACCCAAAGACATTAAGCTAAGAGAGAGAAACCAAATGCAAAAGGCTTTATATTGTATGATTGTATTTACATAAAGAGTCCAGAGAAGATAAATTTATAGAGATAGAAAGCAGCGGTTGCCTAGGGCTGGGTTTGGGAGCCTGTGAGACTGTCACTGGATTGATTACAAATGCAATTCAAGGGAATTTTTTTGGGGGGGGGTGATCAAAATATTCTAAAACTAGATTGTGCAGTTAAATGCACAACTCTATAAATTTACTTAATAGAATTGCATAATTGTAATGGAAGAATTTTATGTTGTATAGTTATACCTCAATAAAGCTGTTAAAAAACTAAAGCCCCCTCATATAAAGTATGTTATCCTATATCATTTTAGTACTATCAAATGAAATTCCTGCAGTTTTCACTAAGAGTCAGTCATATTATTCCCCTGAAATGATATTTGATTTCTGGAACTCATCTCAGTGTTGTCTCTAACTATCCTGCTTCCAGTGAAGAAGTCTCCTCTCTATCTCTTTGCCCTAAAGGATATTTTAACATGCATCCAAGCTTATATTTCTTAGCCTTTCTTTCCATGAAACATTTTTTCTTTTCTTTTATTAAAGATCCTTGATATCCAGACCGCCTGACAGACACACTAGGGAAGGGAACATTTCTGAGAGTCTGGGTGCTGCAACATGACATAGCTCTAATTGCCTGGGCTGTTCCTTGGGATCAGAAAATCCTGGATTCAAATCCTGTCTCCACTTCATGCTGTGTGAAATTATCTAAGATACATAACTTCATGAGCTTATCTCCTCATCTCTAAAATAGGGATGACATCAGGAGGATTGTTGGGAATACAAATGAAAAAATATTAGTATAATTTTTTACTACAATGTCTGTAGGATTGTTTATACAGCCTATGAGCATTAAATGTATTTTCTTTTTTCATTCTTGGAAAATATTTCTTTAAGACAGTGTGTAATTCATACATTTCACTAATTCAAATTTACATTGCCTTTAACTTAATGATATTTCCCTGCATAGTTGGAAAAAATTATTGAACCAGTGACAAAAGTATAGTGACATAATCAACAACAAAACTGTTACTTTGAGCATAATGAGCACATCAAAATAACTTTTCAAGGGCAATATAAGAAGGCAGTACATGTCAAATATCTGTGGTATGCTTTGTCTTTTTACTCAATGTTATGAGCTTGAACGAACATATAGAATTTAATGATTAAATGATACAATCTAATAACGTGAGCCTTTGGGAAATGACTGGTTGGTTTCACTCTAATTCATTTTAGAGAGGTTTTTAACACAGCTAATCCTGAGGAAAAGAGAGTTCAGAGGATTCGTATTATTTAAAGATAGGACAGCCTCAGTCACTTGGGATTTATAGGAACAACATAACAGAAATAGGGATCCAAATATTAAGAGTTTATACAAGTCTTTCCCCACAATCCGCTAGATTTTGTAAGGTCTGAATTTGTTTTTATCCATTCAATAATGTAGACTAACCTTGACATACTACTTATATTTGAAATGTTTTCAATCCATTTCTTAGCATTTTGCTAAGATTTTTTAACATGTGCAGGGTTTTGTTTATCACAGACTTAATTTTGTATTAGTACAAAAATATTAAATATGAATCCTTCAGCAAGCAAAGGGTCATATGGCTCTGCACAACCAATGTGTGCTACTCATTTTCTATGTAATAGATTTTTAAATGTTTTGTACAAAGCAAAGCAAAGAAACACAGAAAACCAAAAGAGAAGCTTGCTCTTGAGAAGCAAAACTTCTTTCTGGATTTTGACTACTGTTTGCTCATGACATAAAAGCCTTAATTCTATCAAAGTGCAGGGTTCATGAGCAGAAACAGTGAGACACTGTACCTCAAATTTCAATGTGGTGCTGGCTTGTTTATCTTTCACCAAAATTCTAAAGTAATGAAATGGAGATAATTATATAGCTTCTCTTGTACCTAAAGCATTTTGAAAACGTTAACTATTTTCAGTGAGTATCCACTGTCATGAGCAGTAAAGCCTAGTTTCTCTAATATCCCTTTTTTAGACATCAACATAGACTTTATTTACATGAGGAGGCTGTGAAGGAAAAAGCAGATGCCAGGTTGAATGAAATGTTCAAGATGTTTTTTATTTTGTATATGAGCTTAAATTAAGAAATATTTTTAAGATTTGTTGGCAGCAAGCCCTCACGACTACATAAATACACATCCCATATAGGTAGAAGCCTTGGGCTTCACAGTTGAAATGAGCTGTTAAAGTGTGTCCTAGTAACAATATATCATTGTTCATACTATCTTTCAAAATAACAAAAATAAGCTCTAGACTATGACTGTATATGTGATTATAAAGATACAATATACAGTTGACCCTTGAACAAAGCAGGGGTTAGGGGCATTGACCACCCTGAGCAATTGAAAAGCCACATAAACTGACTCTCCTAAAACTAACTACTAATAGGCTACTGTTGACTCAAAGCCTTCCTAATAACATAAATAGGCAATTAGCACATATTTTGTATGCTATGCATATTATATATTCTTATAAAATAAGCTAGAGAAAAGAAAATGTTGTTAAGGAAAATCATAAGGAAGAGAAAATATATTTACTACTCATTAAGTGGAAGTCATCACCATATAGGTCTTCATCCTCACAGCCTTCACATTGAGTAGTCTGCGGAGGAGGAGGAGAGGAAGAGTTGATCTTTCTGTTTCAGGGGTGGCTGAGGTGAAAGAGGTAAAGGAGGACGGTAGGGGAGGCAGAAGAGACAGGCTCGCTTTGTATAACTTTACAGAAATATATTATAATTTCTGTCCGATTTTTGCTTTTTCATTTCTCTAAAAATGTTTCTATATGGGACTAATCCTTACTCTACTATTTGCTTTAGTTTCAGTTCTCATGTCATAGAAGAGACCATGTCATAATAGACGTCAAAAGCAGGCTCAAATAATTGAAACCCTTCTGCCAGATTGTCTGATGGCAATTTGTTTCCTGGAACTGCTTCTATATCTTATTCCTCATCCTCTGGCGCTAGTTCAGAAACACTCATCTCCATCAAGTCGTCTTCTGTTAATTTCTCTGGTGTGGTGTCTGTTAGCTCTTGAATTTCTCTAAGATCCATATCTTGAAATCCTTTATCCACCCCCCAACTTTCTTTTGCCATACCCACAATCTCTTTCGTGATTTCCTTGATTGGCTCTGTTGTAAATCCTGTGAATTCATGTGCAACATCTGGGCACAGTTTTCTCCAGCAGGAATTTACTGTTTTGAGCTTGATGGCTTTCATAGCTTTTTCTATAACAATGATGGCATCTTTGATGGTGCAATCCTTCCAGATTATCATGACGTTCTCTCTCTTTTTTTAAATTTTAATCCATTTAGGGCTTATGACTTGAATTTCATTATCTGTATATATAATGATGGAGTCTGGATTTTGGTGTATCCATCACCCGAGTAGTGTAAGGTGTACCACATAGATAATTTTCTATCCCTCAGCCCCTCCCATCCTTACCCTTTGTGAGTCTCCAATGTCCATTACACCACTTTGTGTGCGCTTGTGTAGCCATAGTTTAACTCCTACTCATAAGTGAGAACTGAAATCATGTGGCATTTACTTTTGTGTTCTTGAGTTACCCACTTAGGATAATGGCCTCCAGGTCCATCCAAGTTGCTGCAAAAGGAATTTTTTCTTTCTTTCTGATCACTGAGTAGTACTTCATGGTAAATGTATACCATACTTTATTAATCCACACATCAGTTGATGGCCACTTAGATTGATTACATATTTTTGCTATTGTGAATTTGTGCTGTGATAAGTATACAGATGAAGGTATCTTTTTTAAAATTAATTTATTTTTAAATTTTTAATTATGGGTACATCATAGTTGTATAACTTTATAAGGTTTATGTGATGTTTTGATAAAAGCATACAATGTGAATTAATCAAATCAGGGTAATTGGGAAATCTAGCACCTCAGGCATTTATCATTTTTTTGTGTTAGGAATATTCCAATTCCATTCTTTTATTTTAATGTATACCCTAACTTACTATTGACTGTAGTCACTTTGTCATGCTATCAAATATTGTTCATTCTGTCTAATATTCTAACTATATTTTTATACTCATTAACCATCCCCACTTTATTCCCCCTCCCTGCTACACTTCCTAGCCTCTGGTAACCATCATTCTACTTTCTGTCTCCATGAGAACAATTGTTTTTAATATTTAGATCCCACGTATGAGTAAGAATATGTGAGATTTGTCTTTCTGTGCTTGGCTTCTTTTACTTAACATAATGTCCGCTAGTTCTTTCCATGTTGTTGCAAATGACAGGATTTCATTACTTTTGTGGTTGTATAATAGTCCATTGTATAAATACACCACAGTTTCATTATTGATTCATCTGTTCATGGGCACTTAGGTTGATTACCAATCTTAGCTATTGTGAATAGTGCTTCAAGAAACATGGGAGTGCAGATATTTTCGATTTATTGAATTCCTCTCCTCTGCATATATACCCTGCAGTGAGATTGCTGAATCATATGGTACTTTATATTTTTAGTTTTTGAGGAACCTTCATATTATTCTCTATAGTGGATGCATTGATTTACATCCTTACCAGCAGTATACAAAGATTCCCCTTTCTCCACATCCTTGCCAGCATTTGCTATTGCCTGTCTTTTTGATCAAATCCATTTGAACTGGGTTGAGATGATATCTTACTGTACTTTTGATTTGCATTTTTCTACTAATGCTGTTCAGCATTTTGAACATACCTGTTGGCTGTTTGTATGTCTTCTTTTGAGAAATATCTATTCAAATCCTTTGTTCAATTTTTAATTAGATTATTTGATTTTTTCCTGTTGAGTTGTTGGAGCTCCTTATATATTCTACTTATTAATCCCTTGTCAGATGGGTAGTTTTCAAATATTTCCTCCCATTCTATGGGTTGTCTCTTCAAATTATTCATTGTTTCTTTTGCTGTGCAGAAGATTTTTAGCCTGATATTGTGCTATTTGTCCAATTTTGCTTTGGTTGCCTGTGCTTTGGGGGTATTACTCAAGAGGTCCTTGCTCAGACCAATGTCCTGAAGCATTTTCTGTCCTGAAGCATTTTCCCAATGTTTAAGTAGTTTTATAGTTTCAAGTCTCAGATTTAAGTCTTTAATCCATTTTAATTTGTTTTTGTATATGGCAAGAGAATAATGTCTAGTTTCATTCTTTTACATATGAATGTCTAGATTTTCCAGAACCATTTATTAAGGAGACTGTCCTTTCCTCACTGTGTGGTCTTGACACCTTTGTCAAAGATAAGTTCAATATAAATGAGTGGATTTATTTCTAGGTTCTCTAGTCTGTTCTATTGGTCTACATGTCTGTTTTTATGCTGGTGCCATGATCTTTTGGTTATTACAGCTCTGCAGTATAATTTGAAGTTGGGTAATGTGATTCCTCCAGTTTTTTTCTTTTTGCTCAGGATGGCTTTGGCTATTTTTGAGTCTTTTGTGGCTCCATATAAATGCTAGGATTGTTTTTTGTATTTCTGTGAAGAATGTCATTAGTATTTTGATGAGGATTGCATTGAATATGTAGATTGCTTTGAATAATATGGACATTTTGACAATATTGATTCTTCCAATCTATGAGCATGGAATATCTTTCCATTTTTTGTATGTCCTCTTCAATTTCTTTCATCAATGTTTTATAGTTTTCATTACAGAGATCTTTCACTTCTTTGGTTAGTTAAAGTTCCTAAGTATTTTATTTTATTTGTAGCTGTTGTAAATGAGATTTATTTCTTGGTTTCTTTTTTTCAGATTGTTTATTGTTGCTACAGAGAAATGTTACTAATTTTTATATGTTGATTTTGTATCCTGCAACTTTACTGAATTTGTTTATCAGTTCTAATTTTTGTGTGTGTTAAGTCTTTAGGTTTCTCTAGATATAAAATCATATCATCTGCAAACACAGGTAATTTGACTTCTTCTTTTTCAATTTTTATACCCTTTATCTCTTTCTCTTGTCTGATTGCTCCAGCTAGAACTTTTAGTAGCATGTTGAATAACAGTGGTGAAAGTAGGCATCCTTATTTTGTTCCAAATCTTAGAGGAAATGCTTTCAGTTTTCCCCATTCAGTATAATACTAGCTGTGTCTGTGATACTTGGCTTTTATTGTGTTCAGGTAAGTTTCTTCTATACACAGTTTTTAGTTTTTATCATTAAGGAATGTTGAATTTTATTAAGTGCTTTTTCAGCATCAATTGGAATGAACATATGGTTTTTGTCCTTTCTTCTGTTGATATACTATGTCACATTGATTGATCTGTGTATGTTGAAACATCCTTGTATCTCTGGGATGAATCCCACCTGATAATGATAAATAATCTTTTTTAATGTGTTGTTGAATTCAGTTTGCTAGTATTTTGTCAAGGATTTTTGCATTTATGTTCATCAGAGATATTGGCCTATAGTTTTCTTTTTTTGTTGTGCCTTTGTCTGGTTTTGGTATTAGAGTGAGATAGGCCTTGTAGAATGAGTTTAGAAGTATGCCCTCCTTCTGGATTTTTTGGAATAGTTTAAGTAGGATTGATAATAGTTCTCTGAATGACTGGTAGAATTCAACAGTGAAGCCATTGAGTCCTGGACTGTTCTTTGATGGAGACTTTGTATTACTACCTCTATCTCATTGTTTGTTATTGGTTTATTCAGGTTTTGGATTTATTCCTGGTTCAATATTGGTAGGTTGCTAGAAATTTATCCATTTCTTCTAGGTTTTCCAACTTGTTTGGCATATAGTTGCTCATAGTACATTCTAATGATCCTTTTGATTTCTGCGGTATCAGTTGTAATGTCTCGTTTTTCATCTCTGATTGTATATATTTATGTCTTCTATCTGTTTTTCTTAGTTATTCTGGCTAAAGGTTTGTACATTTTGTTTCTTTTTGAAAAAACCAACTTTTCATTTTGTTGATCTTTTGCATTGATTTTTTTGTTTTTAATTTCATTTATTCTTGCTCTGATCTTTATTATTTCTTTTCTTCTACTCATTTTGGGTTTGATTGGCTCTTGTTTTTCTTGTTTTTTGTAATACATTGTTAGATTGTTTATTTGAAGCTTTTCTATGTTTTTGATGTTGGCACTTATTGCTATAAACTTTCTCTTTCTTACTGCTTTTTCTGCATTCCATAGGTTTTATATGTTGTGTTTTCACTTTCATCTGCTTTGAGAATTTTTAAAATTTTCTTCTTAATCTCTTCATTGACCCACTGTCATTCAAGAGCATATTGTTTGATTTCCATATGTTTGTATATGTTCCAATATTCCTTTTGCTTTTGATTTCTAGTTCTATTCCATTGTGATCAGAGAAAATACTTGGTATGATTTCAATTTTGGGGGATTTTTAAAGACTTGTTTTGTGGCCTGCCATATGGTATATCTTTGAGAATGATCTATGAGCTGAGAAGAAGAATGCGTATTCTGCAGCAGTTGGATGAAATGTTCTGTAAATATTTATTAGATCCACTGTATCTATAGTACAGATTACATCCAATGTTTCTTTGTTGATTTTCTGTCTGGGTGATCTGTCCAGTGCTGAAAGTTAAGTGTTGAGGTCTTCAATGATTATTGTATTGGGGTCTATCTCTCTCTTTAGGTCTAATAATATTTGCTTTATGTATCTAAGTGTTCCAGTGTTGCATATATATTTAAAATTGTTATATCCTCTTGCTAAATTGACTACTTTGTCATTATATAATAACCTACTTTGTCTCTTTGTACAGTTTTTGCCTTGAAATCCATTTTTTCTGATAGAAGTATAGCTACCACTGCCCTATTTTAGTTTTCATTTTCATTAAATGTCTTTTTCTATCCCTTTATTTTCAGTCTGTGTGTGTCTTTATAGGTGAAGTTTGTTTTTTTCAGAAAACATGTAGTGTTGCTTTCAAAAGAGAGAATTTTTTCCTTAATATGTATATGTGTTTTTGGTTGTCTAGGACACTTTGACTTTGATTTTGGGTGCCTGTGGTAGTATGATCTTTGTGTGATTTCTTAGGTAGTACCCATAGTCAACAGTATCTTTGATTTCCTCAGTGGTTTAGGAAACAGCTATTAGTTGAGGCTGTGGTAAAGTCTTGCTTGGGATTTGAACACCAGCTGAACCAGTCTTTGGGCTGCAGTTGTGGCAGCAGTGAGCTGGGTATACATCATTTTAGATCCCAGAGCAGCTTATGCTGGTAGTGGTGTTAATGTGTCAAGGGGTTGGGGGGCAAGTCTTGGGCCTTCAGCTAGCTTGCTCACAAGCTAGTTGTTGGAGTAGGTATCTGGGTGGAATCTCAGGCCCCTCAGCAGCTGATGCGATGTGAGGATGGTAGTAGCACTGGTGGAGCCACCTACAAAAACACAAGTGGTCTATGTTGATGTTACTGGTAGCTGTAATGGACTAGGAAGGCTATTCCCCAGTCCCATAGTTGCCTATAACAAGGTGATGGGTATTGTCCTAAGTGTGCTTAGAAGAGCTTGTTCACCCCTGCCTCTTCCTGGCTAAGTGGTGATTGCAGCCATATCATCTTAAACTCAGCCTGAGGGTACGGTATATCCCAGTGTTAAAATTTCAAAATGGTGCCCACCACAGCTTATAATCAAAGAGGGCAGGGCCCCTTTTGTGCAAGTGGCATGGACAAGAAACTATGGGGAGTGCACTCTGTTCATGTCTCAGACTTACAGGAGCCTGTAACAGGGCTGTAGTAATTGTCCCAGGTATGCATAAGAGACCTTGGACTCTTCTGTCCTTATTCAGATGTATAGACCTGCAGCTGCTTTAGTCTGAAGTCAGCCCAAGAGTGCAGCACCACCAAGCTTTTTTAAATTCAAAAAATGTCACCTTGGGCCTGTGACCAGAGAGGATGGGGCCCCTTCAACACAAATAGCTTGGAGAAGATGCTGGGGGCAGTGCCGTCTGCCTGTGTCTTGTTTTCACTGCAGTCTGGAGAAGGACAGTGGGGATTGTCCTAGGAGTACATGGGAGAGCTCCCCTGTACCTCCTCTGGGTGGGCCTTAGCTGCATCAGCCCAAACTCAGCCTGAGTGTGGGCCATCATTTAGCTCTAAACTCACAAAATGTCACCTTGGGCCTGTGATCAGAGGGAACAGGACCTTTCTCAGGTAGGGTACACTGGCAGGAAACTCCCACTGGCAGGGAGTGCAGTCATTCAAGACTCAGTTCCACAGCAGCCACCTGCAGGATGGTAGGCAACACCCCAGATGTGTGCTAGAGAGTGTGGTTTCCCTGCCCCTCCCCAGCAGTGAGGACTTGCAGCCACATCAGCTCAAACTGAACCCAGTAGTAAATTGGACCTGCATTGAGAAAGGTTGGGGCCCCACCCAGTTAAGCAGCATGGGTAAGAAACTATGAAAAATGCTGTCAGTTCATGTCTCAGTCTCAACAGCAGCGTGAAGCAGGGTTCTGGGGACCTTCCCAGGTGTGCCTGGTTGAGCCTGGATTTCTCCATCCCTTCTCAGAGCTTCACAGTGGCTGCAAGGATGCCTGCAGTTCCCTGGTATCTAGACTTTTATAATGGCACCTGACTTAGGCTGCTCCTGGCTTGGATGCTGGTAGGATTCCATATACGTTTCCTGTCTGGAGCAACATTTCTGTGCAATCTCCAAGTAACTCCCTGTGTTAGGCCCGAGACCTCATGGGTCAGAGGGTTTTCTTGTGGTCAAGATCGTAAAAGCTTGTCTTAGAGAGTGGAGCATTGGGGCTTCTCTCTTTCTGTTTCCCTGCATCAAGGAGCTTCTCCCTGTTGTGTTGGGAGCAAGTAGACCATTTTGATGCCTTTGGTGTTGAACTCAGGGGGTTCAACATGGGGCTCTGGATGGCCAAGTGCATTGACCAATGTAAAAAGAACTTTAAAAGGCAATCTCTTACTGACAAGGTACTTCCTGACTTTAAAGACAAAGCACTAATGAATTAAATCCAAAAAAAAAGGATCTCATCCAGGCCTTCTTGTAGTACAAGCAAAAGATTTGCAGCTGGTGTTTTTCATTTCCCTTCAAGGCTAAATAAATGCTAACCTATTTATTTCAGAGTTAGCAGCTTTATAGAAAAGGGTAATCCTGATCATAAATCTGACAGTATTTGTACAAAAATAGTTATCCTGCCTTAAATCCTGGTGCTCGCTTTTCTTCCTTACTAATAAATATCCTTTTTGTTATTTTTTTCCAATATGGGACACTTTTGTCTGCATTGAAAAGCTATTTAGGCAGATAGCTCTTTTTTCTCAATGATTTTCTTAATGACATCTGGGAACTCATCTATTGCCTATTGGTTGGGCAGAAGCTGCTTCTCCTATTATCTTGACATTTTCTTAAGCCAATCCTCTTTCTAAAATTATCAAACCATCCTTTGCTGGCATTAAATTCTCCGGCTTTAGATCCTTTATCTTCCTTTTGCTTTAAGTGATCATGTAATGACTTTGTTTTTTCTTAGATCATATTAGAGCCTATAGGTAAGCCCTCCTAATAGTGATCCTGCACCCATTTAAAAAGCTTCATTTTCAATATGAGATAAAAAAGAAAACTTCACAAAAGAGCGAGGTTTTCACAACTTCTGACATAGCTGTAGTGACAGCTTCACAAATGTCCTCTTATTTTTCAAATGATGGTTGATACACTGGATTCATTTATTTTGAAATGGCAGGCAACCACAGTTGCAGACCTCACTCTATGGTGCATATCAAGTAATTCAAGATTTTCTTGTAATTTCATGACTTTTTGCTGCTACTTGGGAGCACTTCTGACCTAGCATTTCTAGTGGCACTTTGAATGGGTCTCATGGTGTTAGTCAAGATTTACTGTATTGCACTAAAAACAATGAAAAGTACATGAGAACTGTGAAAGATCACTTTTTACTATGAGGTACAATTTACTGGAGAGATGAACTGCTTATCTGAAAATGATTAGCATCACACTGCCTTTTAAATGGATACTGGCAATACCTGAACTCACCAAAATAGCAACAAAAGATGGCTACAAAATTATTATGATATTACAGTATGCACTAATTTTATACACTTAAGATTTAATACTGCGTCTTTACATTTGTTTACATTTGTTTCAGCTGTGAATGGTGACATGTATGGTCTGTAAGTGTGTGTAAGTTTTGTTAAATTTTACCTTTTTATAAAATATTTGTGTATATTTTATTTAGTAAATAATAAAATAGACTAGGATCTACATATATTTTATGCATTCTTGACATACTTTTTAATTAATTTTTTTGATATTTCTATGCTACACATTTTTTTCAAATTGCTGCAGATATCCAAAAAATTTTTCAATATATTTATTGCAAAAAATCTGAGTATAAGTGAACCACTGCAGTCCAAACCTGTCTTGTTCAAGGGTCAAAAATATATATATATATATATATATATATACACACACATACATATAAAATGTGTGTATATATGTGTTTATATACATACATATATTTATGTGCGCGTTCAACACGCACACACACACACCCCCCTCTCCAAATGTCTTTGTTACCTGTCAAACAATGCAAAATTATTATAATGTGTTTGTGTATTTCTTCCTAAATAGTGAAGAGCACATATGCTGCTACAGTCTTGGATCACGTAGTGTGCACTTTGTGATTGCTGAAAGAAAGTGCTTTTGAAAAATCACTAGAAAATCACTTTTGAAAATCACAGAAACATTCATCAGAAAGAGAGATTTCCTCTTACCCCAACAATATGTAGCAATACTTTGCAGTTAAATATTATGAAACAAAGAGCACTGTAGTTGTACTTAATGAAAAAAAGCCACTTTAAAGTACTTCAAAGTGTCACATCAGGTTGCTATATTGCTTAGACTACCCCTCTTTATTTTCTATTTTCCATTTTCACAGTTTGGTAGATGCCTGCTATAGATGCTAGAATTTACAGTTGGTTTTCTGTGGAAGGAAAATTAATATAAAAAGGAAAGCAAATAATATGTCCTTTGTGTGTCTTAAATATCTGATACTAGCATTCTTATGTCCATTGAAAGTAGCTTTAAAACTGTCCAATTCAGCCCCCTAATTTTACACGAGGTGGCTGACTCACAAAGTTTGGAAATGGCTTGTCTAAAGTCATTTGGCTGACATCTCAAAGCTAGCCAATACTGTAGCTGAACTGCAACTCCCAAAATGCTGACTTTTAGTTTATTACACTATTTACTATTTAGTATGCTATGCCTCTTTCCACTTAAATATTAGATAACAAAGCTTTCTTTAACAGTAATAACTATCTGAGAGTTTGAGAGAAACAGTCATAGTCCCACTATTCCAAGTTATGTGAATTTCAGGTACATGTGTCTCAGAATTCAAGATTTTTTAAAAAATCTATGTAGTTACTTGATATGTGAGTCCATGTAAAATTGTCTCTCAGTTTAAATGAATGAACATTTTTGGTAAATAGAACTTTCAATTTAACTAAGGTATAATTCATTTATGCTTTGAAATCTTCTTAAGATAAATAGCCTTGAAAAAAAAAAAGGCATATGCCTCTTGGGAATCCACTGTCATAAAATTTAACTAATCTCTCAAAATTATTTTTTATTTTTAGACCAATATTCATTTGCCAAAAATATATAGTTTGATATCCAAGTTTTACTAACCATATAGCACTATATTTAGAAAGTAATGTTTAAAAAACGTCTCTCTAGAGAACTACTAAATAGAGTACACCTAGATGGCAATTTGAACTCTTTTCCCACAGTTTTCCAGAGAAAGAAAGCTGAATGATTAGTAGTCTAGGGTAACCAAATTCATTAATTATCACTCTTATATTAATAAAAATTGATATTGTAATAGCAAATATTTTCCTGGGACATGCCCATTACTTATTTTTGCATCAGATAAAAAGAATTGGTATTTTAAATGAATGCATCTTGTTGTTACCATAATAATGGCCACCATAACTGAGCAGCTACTGTGTGCCAGATATTGGACCAGGAAACTTCATGTATCATTTTTATTTAACCATCTCACTAACCTTGAGGAATGAGTGTTGATTTGCCATCTTGAATATAGAAAAAACTAAAGACTCAATAAGATTGAGTAATTTAGTCAAGTTCTCCCAAACTAGTGATTCCAGGTGACTTCAGAAAATTTGTGTTACAATGCCAGTATTTTTTTTTCCTTGTGGGTGTCAAGCCCTCTCTTATTTCCTCATTCTAAGTGCTACTAGAATTCTAAGTACTTGTTTGTATGAATACACTATTTATATAATTATTTAAGTGAACAAATAATAATGGAATTCTAAAAAGCTATCTAAGTCAAAGGTTTAATCACTATGCATTGTGTACTAAAATCCACTGTAGGGCTCCAAAGGTAAAATAAATGTCAGGGGAATTAAAGCTAAAACCAGCATTCTATTTTTTGTAAAACCATAGAAGTCTTATTTTCCTATTGTTTATTACCATATTTACCTAATTTTTATAATGAAAATATTAAAATAAAATGTGAAGATTTCAACTAAACAGAATAATGTTTCTACTTGTTTACTAATTAAGGCTTGGATAAAAAGAGAAACTGGCAAGCAAGTCAGAAAGAAATACTCATATTACTGGTTTTAGTGAGTCCTTTAGAATTTTTTTCTTTACCAGTGTTGCCAGGTTACAATCTGCCAAAGAACTCAATCTAATAGATATGTGAGATATATATATCTCTCCACATATATCCATATATATATATATATATATATATATATGTAGTACTCATTCCTTACAGGTAAAAGTTGTGATTTTATGGAAGAATGTGACCGTTCATAAATATCTTAGCATTCTACAATATGAAACTACTTTCTGTAGTTGGATAGCTAGATGGAATGAAATTAACATTTTATTATTTTAGCATGACCTCGGAGATATTTTTTGTGTATGCATTCCACACTTGCTGTAGTTGCTATGGATTATGTAATCCAGATGTAGTGGTTGCTATGGGTTATGCAACTCAAATGACAAGGCCTGCAATGTAGTCTCCTCAGATTATCAAAGGACTCTATCAGGTGCAGCTTTATTACTCTATAGGGAAATTGTCTAGTCTGAGGGAACTTTATCTGATAAATTTATTTATTGTTCATTAAAAATGATATATTAATTTTTATCTTGATACTCTGAGGCTCCCTTGACTGGCTTTCTTTCTTGTATTAAATAGAAGTTGTAATTTGCTGGTATTAAGGAATATGGAAACATTTAATAGGTTAATGGATAAAATATACAATAGGGTACAAATTGAATACGATAGCTTTGCTTCTTTCTTGAAAAACAAAGAACATACAATCAGAAGTTCTCAGAATTCAGAAATGTTTTGTATGTTTTCATAGTTGATTTGAATATACACTATTTCTAGTATGCAGAAATAAAATATATATAGCCACTAGGAAATTTATGGACACATCCACACAACCTTGATTTTTAAAGTTCATTGTACCTTGAATCCAACAGATTTTATTATTTTTTAAAGTAAAGTTGCACATTTGCCTCCATTAACTTTACATTTTTCAAAGCAATGTTTCCCAGGGTATCTCACAAATAATTATTTTTAGTAGGTCTTATAATTTTTATTATTCTACTTGCGTAGAGATACTAGGCACAACACACACACACACACACACTTGTGTTTGCTATATTCTGGATTTACAATACTAAGAGTGAAGAGTGTATATCTTAATGGTCTAGACACAGATCACAGATGTGATCTTGAATTCTAGGTCCTCAGTTTATTAACCGAGTCACTTTGAGATATTTAAACTCTCAAAATATTTGCTGCTTCATCTGTAAATTAGTGATAATATTTACCAAATAGTGTTGGGAAGATCATATGCCTCACATATAGTAAAAACACAATAAATGTCAGTATACTGTATTTCTTTATATTTATCAATAAAGCCTTTAACATTTTTTTGCCTTTAACATTTTTACTCCTCCCAAATTTGACAATGAATATAAAGACCCTATTCTTCTCAGTGATTATAGGATAATTCTTATGAATGGGTCATCGGATTTTTCATAGTATTTTAAGGAAAATTCAGAATTGTGTTTAGATTTTTACAATCAAGTAATTACATCCCTGGATATTATTGCAGTATGCTATGCAAAGTGTTTATTATTCTTGGTAATTAGTAGCAACACCGCAGTCTATTTTATATTTGCTCAAATTTCTATGACTTACTATTATTTGCTTTTCTAGTTATTGAAATGTTGGATTACCATAGAGCAAACAGAATGAACATCAGTAAGTCTTTCTGATAAATTCAGTATTTTATGATTAAAAAATTCAACTTTGTATAATTGAATTGATTAAATTCAGTATTCGATTTAAAGTATCCCATTAGCAAGATCTTTCTTACTATTAAAAATAAATTAGATGAATTCATCATTTTGTAAAATTTAATTTGGTTTTGAAATTGCTGTATCACACCCAGCTACCTAGTCAAAAAGAAGCTGTATTTCTGTATATATCATTTGGGTTTTTTGTCTTTTAATGCTTTGTTAGTCAGCATGTTTCCAAGGAAACTGCATTCAGTTTTCAACCGGATACTATCTGTCTTAGTCTGTTCAGACTGCTATATGAAAATACCTTGGACCCAGTAATTTACAAACAACAGAAATTTATTGCTCACAGTTATGGAGGCTGGGAAGTCCAAGATCAAGGCAACAACAGATTTGGTGTCTGATAAGGCCTCACATCTCTGTTTCAAAGATGACATCTTCTTGCTGCATACTCACATGGTGGAACGGGCAAACAAATTCCCTTGGGCCTCTTTTATAAGGACACTAACTCTGTTCTTGAGGCCTCTACCTATATGACCTAATCACCTCCTATAGATCTCACCTGTTAATCTTGCACTGGACATTAGGGGGGATATTTGCATATGCAATTTTGTGGGACAGTGAGGATTCTTTTGAGACTAGATAGTTCACCAGGGTTTAGGAATAGGGTCTATCTGGGAGAAACAAATTAGGGATATGGAAGTGCACAATTTGTTGAACAACAACGAGGATAGGAAGAGCATTCTTGAAGAATTTAGAATATTTTTCTACTCCTAAGTATGTTATAATATTTTTGGTATAGTATTTTCCAATTCCTTCTCCTAAATACTCATGCTCGTAAATAGTTATGTCTTTGTCTATCTAAATCAATTTGCTAGTCCTAAATAGCCTAATGTAGTGGAGGCATAGTAATACCTTTTTAGGCTGTAGGAATACAACAATATTGATTAGGAGTTAGTTTGGTAAAACACAAAATTATTGGCAATCAGCTGCCTTCCTTCCAAGATTCATTGCTTAGTTATAGATGTGTGTGTGTGTGTGTGTGTGTGTGTGTATGGTATGTCTAAAACTTTATCTCTTGAAGTCAAAATTCATGTTTTTGTTAAGGGGCAGAAACATGCAAGGACTATTTTATAAAAAGTAATTTTCATTAGGAAAGCCATTCTTGACTAAATTTCAAAAACTCTCCTGTATCTGTAGTCTTAGAACAGTGCTTGACTTCAGAGCACATAGTTTGAACATCTGCTGAACAGATTCTAGATAATCTATTCATATATTCTAAAGATCCCTTTCATAGAGCAATATTTCTTTTTTTATTAAATCAAAATTAATAACAAAACATTTCTTAATTTGAATGTGTGGTCAAAATTTATTGAATTGATATTATAAGCCTTTTATCTGCACCTTCCCACATAAAAACCCTAAATTGTTGTCATGTTCACTTTCACTTGTATTGAGTAAAACTAATTTTGGATGGAGAGGAAAAAATATAATTATTTATATTTGACTAAGGAGTTTGAATTTTTTTTTCTATGAAATCCTACCAAAGGTTTTTACCTCATCATATTTCCAGCTTAAGGTGATGGTTATTTTACTAATTTCTTATGACAGTGAATTTCTCCCTCTTCATTTTGATGGTCCCTTAACTTGTATTTTCATCACCTGGGAAATGCAACTGACAAGTGTGTATATGAACACTGACACATCTCATCGATATATATTGTAGTGAAGGAGAGTAATTTGCCCAAAGATCATAGCCTGCCCAGCAATTTATCTCACACCTGCCCAGACAGACACAACAGTCTAGCTCATCCATCAAAGTTCATGATGTAAGCTCAGTGGAATTTGAAACTTACAATAAGAAAATGAGATTGCTGTAATCAAGATTATATGCAAGGTGACATAGAACAAATACTTACAAAGCCATATTTTAAAACAATTATTTGTCAACATCTAACTATTAAAGTTAGGCTGAAAATAGATATCTTTTCAGTATATTTTTTCACATTATAGCTTCAAATCAACATTTTATGGATTTTCAATATAATAATTTCTAAACATACAAACGTGAGTTAAATTAGAGGGAAACATTTAAAAAATCTTGGACTTAATAGAATGATAGGCTAGGTGATTTTTAAGTCCTAGATACATAGAAATGTGAATTACAAATAGAAATCTCTATATTGTTTCTATATTCCCATCACATGTTCATGACCTTAAAAAATGTAAATGCTGGAATAAATTTTGATATTATTCAATCCTAACACAATAAACATTAATATCTTTCTAATTTATTATGATAGCATCTTAACATTTTAAAAGTATTTTAGTATATTATCCCAGTTTCACAATTTTACTTCTCAGAATTAGCGCTGGGAATACAGATGATCATATCTGCATTTTATACATGAGATAACTGAAAATTGGAGAGATTAAGAAACTTGTTCAAAATCACAAAACTGGCTACTGAAAATTCCAAAAGTAGAAATGTAGATATTCAGAATCCAAGACTTTCTTCCACAATTCAACCTCCTGTGATACTTACATGTTTCAGAACATATTGTTGTATAGCAAGAAGTGGAGCGTCAGATTTTCAGAGTTTAAATGGAACTTGGAAATCATTTGGCTTTATAGATAAGAACATGATGTTCAGAATAAGGCAACAGAGCTAAAAAGAGAACTCAGGCTCTTTGATTCATCAGTCAAATTCTTTTCTAGAATACCATGCTTCTCTTCAAATATTCAGTCTAATACTTGCATATGTTAGAGCATGTGAATTCATTTTCTCTATTTTATCACTCATAATATAGAGACAACATTTTTCTAAAAGAACTGTTCCACTAATTGGGATATTATGGATCTTTTTATTAAAAAGTGGCCCATTCTCAAAATTTGTGCATATCCATGCAACAACCTAACATGAAAAATTTATGGTTTAAAATTTAAGTGAAAATTATCATTATTATGCTCTATGAGCACTGAAAAAGTTCAAATTTTGTTTTATTCTTTACTTTAGCTTTGCAGATAGCAGAATTAGTCCCTGGAGCATAACTATACTATCATAGCAATATTATTACATCAGGTGAATATGAAATCCTTAAATATTGGTTTCAGCTTATATTTGGAAGTTTTAGCACCTTGGTAGTATAGATTACATTTTAAATCAAATGCGTAAGTAAATTAAAAATAAATCTTGTTTTTAGATAGGCTTAGAAAATTAAAGTTTAAGTACTACAAAGATCTTAAATATGTTAGCACTTAATTCAAATAATAGAACTTGAGTAAATTGATCTATTTATTTCTACTATAGCCATCTGTAGATTTCAGACATATGTAGTTGGTACATAGTACATTTTTGACTAATGAATATGGCTTTGTGTGGTAAATATCCTAAATTCCAGTTTTTCAAATGCTCCTTTTTATGTAAAAATTTGTGGAACTTAAATCTGTGCTGGCAATAAAGAAGATAGTTGAGCATCTGAAGGGATTAAATTGATTAATTTCTCAAACGTCTGGGTCAGATTCTTCAAACCTCAAAACTGACCCCCAGCTCAAATATTTCAGAACATGACAATATAAGCAAAGAGCCAAATTGTCCTATATTTTAAAATCTCAATGGATCTTGTCATCTATAGAAACTGTTTTATTGTTTCTGTGGGTTAGAGGTTAGGAGATGGAGACGGTGGCGAAATTTCAGGATGAGGTTGTGTTCTGTTGCTGTGGTATCTATCATTCTCTTTGTTTCTTAGAATACTGCTTTTATTGATGCTGGCACAGAGAGAGTAGACCACTGAGATCCAGTATCATAACTGTAGTATAAATAGCATCAGATTTAGTAACCAGAACACTAAACTGGAAGTTAGGAAATATACACCTTGGTTTTCACTTGGCCTTGAAATTACTTGCTATCCTTAGATACTCATATAACCTCAGATATCTGTTTTTTTATTACAAAAGGATGAAGTTAGATCAAAGGATGTGTTTTTTCTTCTACCTGTGAGTTTATCATGAGGGGACACTCAGAATATCTGTTATTTTAGTGTTGAATTAATATTTAGTGTTGTATTAATATTTGAAATATACCATAGTTTCTATTCAAAGATGATTCTTATTAATATAGCTCATTTATCATTTGACTAATTCATTGGGTATTCACTGCATAATGGACTGTCCAGCTTGCAGCGTGGAAAGTATTCCCATCATCACACAGCACTGATAGGTTTCAAGTAATTACATTGGTTTAATACTACATTCTCCTTCAACTGGCAAGAATTACTGCATTTCTTCTTCAGAGGAGCTATTTCATTAGGCAATATGTGACCTCTTCTTGGAGTTTATTATTCTAATAATTACTCGGAGAGATGGAGAAAACTGATTACCTTGGTATTTTTAGTACCTTTATTTTTTACAATGAACTTTTGTAGCTGCTAGAGTTACTAAAATGCCATAATATCCCTTAAGTTTGGCCCATGTAGCTATCAGAAGACGAATCACTGTGGCATTTTACAAGTTTTATGCCATGGCCACAGATTCTGTTTTATAAGCTATTGTTTGCTGTATTACAATAACCTTAAGAATAGCATTGTAATTTAACTTTAGTATTGCAGATAACTCTTACTGCATTTTCAGATGTTTTCATTTTTCAAGCACAAAAATGAGACTGTCTAAAAACTGCAGCTGTACTACATATGAATGAGTTTGGTCTTGTTTACATGACCACAGAATAAATAACAGCAATCATATAGTACCAGGAAACAATAATGAAAGGAAAGAAAATTATACCTCAAGCCATTCTTGTTAGTTTGGGTTGTTTGTTTTTGTATCCAAATCTTAATATGATTTCTGCTTCTTTCTCGTGATTGCTGCCCCCTTTGCAACAATTACTATCTCCTAATCAGTTTTTAGCTTTTGCCTTGGTGGCAATATTAGTAGTATTAGTACATAATTTTTTTTTCTTTAACAAAATTATCAGATTGCTTAGGTTTTTCACTGGACATGACAAATAGTTAAGAATCAAAAAAGTTGAAGAGCATAGGGAAACAGTCATACATCTTTGTGCTTTGATATTTTTTTCAGTTGCAAATTTTGTGACTTAAACAACATTTATTAATAGCAACTGTTACTTATTAGGCATTTACTATATGCCAGGCACTGTATCATGTGTTTTATATTCATTATTTTTTGGCAGTTGTTATCCCCATTTAACCAATGGGCAACAAAGCCTTGAAGATTCTACCTCAATAGGGTTAACCAACATTGTAGAGAACAGATTATTCTATTATGGGCCATTGATAGTCTTTAGTACCAAAGCATATTTATCGGCATATTCCCACATGCTCTTCTAACTTCCCAAAGAAAATAAACAAAAAGAAAATGTGTATCTTAAACAAAATACAAGTTATTTCAGTTTTTGATTCATTATTAATTATGATTTTCATATGTGTTAAAGGTACTGATGACTTCTGACTTTGAAATCACATGACAATCTATTTTAAGCAAATACATAATATACAAGATCCAGAGTTGTGTTCCTTTCCTAGCCCCAGTGATCATTATGACCTGAGTTGTATCATTATGAAGAACCTTTTCTGCTCTCTTGTTTTGGAATCACCCTCAAAGCTTTCATCACAGTCTTTAGAATGTCCCAATGATATGCAATCTTTATTCATTGAGGATGAAAACATTTTTTTCAAACTGTTAATCAACTGAGATTATAACATAAAATCCTAGAGCTATACCTGGCAGACAAATATTTAGTAAATTTGGGTTTTGTTATTATTGTTGTTAATATTAATGTATTAAAGCCATGCCTGATAACTACATTGAATGACCAAATTGGGAAATACTGTTTGCAGCACTGATAATAATGAGACCGAGTTCCATATTTGCCTTTGGAATGACCCTAAAGGCAGCTCCAAAGGAAAAATATCCAAAATTTCTTTGATTAGTAGCAATCTGAGGTAAGCGAATAATTTCTCTAGTGATGCAATGACAGGCACCACTCATTTGAATGATTAGGCCTAGTTCATTGTTTAAAACACCCTTGTGAGTACTTGATAATTTCATAATCAATAATATAAAAATACAATAATAGCAAATACTTTATTTAGAGCTTATTGAGTAGTATTCACTTTACATCAATTTATTTACTATACATAACAACTTTATGAGGTAAGTTTTATTATCATCCTTTCATTTTACAGATGAAGAAGTAAAGGTGTGTGGCTAAAAGGTAACTTGCCCAAGATAGTGGTGAGCCAGAAAGTAACAAAGCTAGGATCTGAACCCAAGCAATCTGGTTCCAGTGTCTATGTGCATAGCCATGTCTTGGGACAGTCAACAATAACCTCGTAAAGTAGGAAGTACATTAACTGTCCTTATAAAGATTGTGAAATACAGTTTAAGAATAATTAAATGAACTTAATTAAATTGACTTTAAAACTATTTTTATATTTTAATCAAAATTAGTGACACAATTAGATTTTTAAATGCATATAATATTTTTTTTTCCCATTTACAGGAATTTTCAGTCCTGTAAAACCTACAAATTTTGTTTAAGTGAAACAATGGAGGAACATCTGGCTGTTCTTGACCCAAGGCACTTTAAAATTGCCACACAAAATTGTTCAACATTTTGGCAAATTTCATTTCCTTATAAGCTTTATTTCTTTCAAGAACAACATACATGAAGAATATTATAAATAAAAAGTGTTTCTGTACCATTTAAAAAATCAATTAGAAAGACACATATTAATTTTCAGGTCACTGGTCACTCTAATTGAATTGCAATTTAATTCAATTAGAGAAAAATTTTGAATATTCTTAGTACATATATAAATTAGCTTCTTTTGATCTTGTGAATGGTGAGTGACCTCTAGTTGTAAAAAATTTAGAAAGCAAAAAACAAAAACAGAAATTTTAAAACCTAACCAATAGAAGGATGTTTTCAGTGTGTCTCCCAGGGGAAATATTATTTTAATTTTGTTGTAGACAGTTTTTTTATGACTTATAATTTATGAATTTGAAATTTTTATTGAGGAAGCGAAAAAAATAGTTTGAACTATTTTTAATTGCATGTATTCTATAAATGTCAGCAAAATGTTAATTTTTTAAAATTAAAATATCCTCTGAACTATATTCCTGGATATAACTGAAATTTAGATGTTCATTATATAGCCTTCTACCTTATTGGAAGAAAAAATTTTATAGTTGCTATAGCAATGGTATTTATTTGTATGAATTTAACCCATTGCTTTTCTCTTTAAGTTGTTAGATAGCATCTGCTATCTTACCTCTTAATGATAATTTCAGATATCTTGGGATTTACTTTTTTAATACTATTGTTGCTTTATTTTTTAAATTTATTTTTTATTTGTATATATTCATGGGGTACAACTGCATTTTGCTACATTGAAATATTGCGTTGTGGTGAAGTCAGAGCCTTTAGTACATCTGTCACTGGAGAAAAGTACATTGTATCCACCAATCAAACACTTATCGCCCCATTCAACCCCCACCTCCTTAAGTCTCCATTATCCATCATTCCACACTCTGCTCTCATGTGAACACGTTATTTAGCTCCCAATTATAAATGAGAACATGTGGTATATATCTTTCTGTGTCTGAGTTGCTTCATTTAAGATAATGGCCTTGAGTTCCATCCATGTTGCTGCAAAAGACATGATTTCATTCTTTCTTTTAAAAAATTAAATTTTGTTAATTTTTCTTCATTTCAATAGATTTAGGGGGTACAAGTGGTTTTTATATTACATAGGTAAATTGTATAGTGGTGAAGTCAGGGCTTTTAGTTTACCCATCGCCCAAATACTGTACATTGTACCTGATAGGTAATTTTTGATCCCTTACCCACCTCCCACCCTTCCCCCATTTGAGTCTCCAAAATCTGTCATATCATTCTATATGACCATGTCTACCCATCATTTAGCTCCCACTTACAAATGAGTACATGAGGTATTTGTTTTTCCATTCCTTAGATACTTCACTTAGAATAATGACCTCCAGTTCTATCCAAGTTGCTACAAAAGACATTATTTCATTCTTTGTAATGGCTGAGTAGTATTCCATTGTGTGTTTGTGTGTGTGTGTGTGTGTCACACACAACATTTTCTTTATCCAATACTCTGTTAATAGACACTTAGGTTGATTCCATATCTTTACTATTGTGAATGGTGCTGCAATAAACATACCAGTACAGGTATCATTTTATATATTGATTTATTTCACTTTGGATAGATACCCAATAATAGGATTTCTGAATTGTATGGTAATTCTATTTTTAGTTTTTTGAGAAATCTGCATACTGTTTTCCATAGAGTTTATATTAATTTACATTTCTACCAACAGTGTATAAGAGTTCCCTTTTCTCTGCATCCTTGTCAGTATGTTATTTTGTCTTTTTAATAATAGGCATTCTGATTGGCATAAGATGGTATTTTATTGTGGTTTTAATTTGCATTTCTGTGATGATTAGTGATGTTGAACATTTTTTCATATGGTTATCCATTTGTTTATCTTCTTTTGAAAAAAATCTATTCATGTCCTTATCCCACTTTTTAATGTGGTTATTTGTTTTTTTTTTGTTGTTGAGTTGGTTGAGTTTCTTATAAATTCTTTATATCAGTCCCCTGTCTGACATAGAGCTTACAAACATTTTCTTCTATTCTTCAGGTTGTCTGTTCATGCTGTTGATTTTTGTTTTACAGAAGTTTTGTAGTTTGTCTGATTTGTCTATTTTTGGATTTTTGGCCTGTGCTTTTGAGGTTTTAGTCATGAATTCTTTGCCTAGGACAAGATCCAGAAGAGATTTCCCTAAGTTTTCTTCTAGTATTATTATGGTTTTAGGTCTTACATTTACGTCTTTAACACATTGACCTCCACGTGAGTTGTATTTAACTCAGGCTAGTTTTGAGCTGGGGGCCACATGAAGCAAAACCCTGCAATTGTTTCATGAAAATCTTACTTGTTGATGTTCTTATTTGTACAATTAATATTGACAATTTAATTCTAAAAATGTGGATTGTGTTACATATAACTCATGCACAGAAAACAATAAAAAATAACAAATTAGGAAGGATTGTTTTGTTTTAATAAAACACTGTGGCCCCAGGGAAAAATTTCTTTTTCCTAATGTGGCAATCAATGTGTTAATCCACCTTGCATTGATTTTTGTATATGGTAAGAGATATGTGTCCGATTTCATTCTTCCGCAAATGGCAATCCAATTTTCCCAGCATCATTTATTGAAGAGGGTGTTTTTTCCTCAGTGTATGTTCTTGTCAACTTTGTCAAAGATTAGTTAGCTAAACATGTGGCTTTATTTCTGGGTTCTCTATTCTGTTCCAATAATCAATAATCTATGTGTCTATTTTTATACTATTATCACACTGTTTTGTTTACTATAGCCTTGTAATATAATTTTAAGTCAGGCAATATAATGCCTCCAACTTTTTTTTTTTTTTTTGCTCAAGATTGCTTTGGCTATTTGGACTCTTTTATGGTTCCAGATGAACTTTAGAATTGTTTTTTCTAATTCTGTGAAAAATAATATTGATATTTTGATATGAATTACATTGATCTATAGATTGATTTGGACAATATGGTCATTTTAATGATATTAGTTCTTCCAATCCATGAGCATGGGATGTTTTTCCATTTGTTTGTGTCATCTGCAATTTCTTTCATCAGCATTTTGTAGTTTTCCTCGTAGAGATCTTTCAACTCCTTGGTTAAATATGTTTGTTTGTTTGTTTTTGTAGTTATTGTTAATGGGATTGCCTTCTTGATTTTGTTCTTGGCTATATTGTTATTGGTGTATAGAAATGCTACTGATTTTTGTACATTGATTTTGTATCCTGAAACTTTACTGAATTCATTTATCAAATCTAAGAGTTTTTTGGTGCAGTCTTTAGGGTTTTCTAGATGTAAGATCATCAGCAAATAGGGATAATTTGACTTCCTCTTTTCCAATTTGGGAATTTGTAGTTAAAGTAATCTTTGTGATATCTATTGTTACATGTTGAGATAATGAAGGCAATATCTTTTATATATTTAGATTCCATTATGATTAATGTTTAGTTGTTTCAGCTTGGTTTCTTATTTACTCAAATTAATTAATCATTAGAAATTCAAGAGTAGCCTATCCCCTGGAAATTTGCTCCTCAATTTTTTAAACCATTTCAGAGAAGGCTCTAAAAAAGTAGGCAGCTTGCTAGAAATAAATATCTAAATTCCTTTAGAATTACTTAAAAAGAAAGAGAATTTCGTATTAGAAAAGTCAAATTATGTACACCAAAAATTGTGTCACCAAATTTTGATTACTGTAAGATCTCATCTATAACAGGAGTAATTTTCTATTTTTTAAAAATTTTTTTTTTTCATTTTCTTCTGGAATGAATTATTGAAAATATCAATGATTATATAATGAGTTTAAGCTATTTCAATTCATTGCTATTACAATTCATTACTATTACAATTCATTCCAGTATTGTTACAATGCAAAAAATTTGTTCCGATGAAATTTCTTATGAAATTGTTTTATTAATTTCTAAGACAATGTTTAACAATGTTTAATAATTCTAAGTTTTTAATCCTTGATTTCTTTTATTAAAGTGTTAGTAAAAGAGATCATTTTTTTTCCCACCTTTGAAACGCTGCTATTTCAAAATTTAAACATAACTTTAATTAATAACTTTAATTCCTGCCTGGGCAGGAATTGCTGAGGGAGGGAAATGTTGCTGAATTAGAACTTGAACTGGAATCAAGAGTTAATCATTTTTAGAAATTGTGCTGGCTTTTTAATGGTGCTTGGTTGAAACTGCCTGAAGCACATTTCCATCTTAACCCCATCCAGGAACATTGGTTTATGACTAAATCATAAGTGCCAGATAATGAGTAGTATGCATAAACATCAATTCTGGCTTTACTTTGCTATTCTTCTGCAGAGATATCTTTCCAATAATGGGAAGTTGATCCTCTTATCCTGTGGAGTCTATGGAGGAAACTCAGCTGTTAGTGCTGTTAAATGAAAATACCACTGATCAAGACTGCTTACGCTTGGCAGCTGGGCAAAGGGAATAGGGTGTTTTGTTTTGTTAGCTTTAGAAAAAGACAGGGAAAGTAAATTGCATAACCTTTTCTGGAGCTCATTACAAAATCTGAACTTCAAAAGACGGAACTAGCAATAGAAGAAAGAGCCAGTTAGGATTGATAAATCAAGAGTTTGAACGAAAACAATGAATAAGATATATAAATTCAATCATAATGGCAAGTGACAAAACACTGATATGTAAATCTGTCACTTTTATTTGTAAGGTGCTTAGGAAAGATTTGTAAATCAAAAATATTTTTAATTTAGAATTTATTAACATAATTAGTGATGCTTAGATTTTGTAAATCTGATCATGGCCTTGTAAATATAGCAAAATGTTTAAAAGATTATTTTAAGTATATACATATATATAGCTATTCTAATATATATAAGCTATTTAGTTTATAGATTATTTTCCTAAAATTCTCAGATTCAAACTGGAGAGTTGTCATCTTTGATCTCCTCAACTGTATGTTATGTTGGTACCTCAAGCCATAGTTCTTTCATGACGAATGTTAATGAGTTTTGTAGGAACATATGTAATATTTCATATTGAGCATAGATCTGATCTTACAAGATTATTTGCCTTTAATACCTCTTATTGTCTACTATATGTCCAGCTGACTTACTTCTGTTATGACCTTCCAAGTTTATCTTACCTATACAAAGTATTCCTTTAGCAGACAGACTCATTTATAGTCTCTCTTCTAAGAGTAAGACTTTTGTACAAGTCCTTAAAAAATTTATAGCATCTCCGGTTGCCAAAATCATCTTATTTTGAAGTGGATATTCTTTGCCTGCTAAATAAAGAGCAAGTCAAGGCATCATCTTCAAATTAAATGGAGATCGATAACTATATAGCATTATTCATGTAAAAAAAAAGTTTCTGCCCTTTATTAGTCATAAGAATTTATTTTCAATTCATTTTTTTCAAATTTTTAGTTTTTGGATTTTTTCTGTACTAGAAAATACAAGCAGTGTTTTCACAAAAGTACACAACATATAAAACAAGGGCTTTATGTTGATAGATCCACATATCAATACAATCATAGTCTTTGAAGTAGAATTAGGCCTTAAATTTCAACTGGCTTTAAATATTAAGGACAGTTTAAAATCTTTTTGGTGTGTAAATTAGATTAAATCACTAAAATAATTTTAACTTAATTTGCTTTTATCAATTAGTAAGATATCACAAGCTTCAGAATTCTAAAGTTACCAATAGGAAGACTGTGAACAGATTCCTCATATTCATGTTCCCTAATCACACAGTTCCTTTCCTTATGGAAACCAGTATTCCTGATACCCTCTGATAGATTCTTATCATAAAAATTTCAATCAACACAAAGGAATATAAAGATTAAAATTTTAAAAAGTTAATCAAAACTTCCCAATAACCATGATTAATATTTATGAACATTACTTTAATAATCTCTCAATGCATATATACAATTGTAAAATAGAGATAGATGAGTAGAAATTTTAATAATATAATTACTTAAATGTTATATCAAGAAAAGAGTTATTTTTTATTTTGTTTCATTATAAGATATATCAGTTTTCAAAGATCCCTATTATGAGAAAAAAAGTCCTAAAAAAGTTTGAGAGCTTGGATTTATTATGCTCCTTTTGTTACCTGTTCCAATATAAGATAAAATCCAATTAATCGCTGTGTTGGAAGATGTTAAAGATAGCATACTTACTATATCCTCATCTGAGCCCCAAACTCTGATTGCTAATATTTGCTAATTTTTGTTATTGATATTATCAATGATTAAAATCCTTACATTTTGTTTTGTAAGAGTAACTTCCAACCAACTCTTTGATAGTTTGTTTTTTTAAATTGAAATGGATTCAATGTTTACCACCAGTTTTATTAGCACATTTTTGAGTGTTTTATTTTAAGTAATCTCTTATTTCTCTGGATTTTTAAAATTATTTTTTAAAAATCACTTTAGTTTTTGTTTAAAAATGCAGATCTTTTGAGTTTCATATGACATCATATCTATAAAATAAAGTACAAATTACACTTAAATCAGTCTTTAACTATTTTTTATGAGAAGGCCAGGCATTTCACTGAATTGTTTTAGTTCAAAACACAACAAAAAGTGTATGTACTTTTGTGAAAACACTACCTGTATTTTCTAGTACAAAAAAAAAACAAACACTAAAAATTGTTTTAGGAATTTAAAGAAATGCCCAACTTAACCTAAAAACAAACTATATTAGTGCTCTATGTCATTATTTTTGCTTTTGCCATGTTTTCTAAATAACTATTTTGTGTGATAACACCAAATGTAAAGAGCAGTTATGAAAAACAGATGTCTACATGTACTACCGATGTTTCCTGAGACTATCCTGTTGGCACCAGGTACTGATCATACTTGCAGCCACAGTTAGCAGGATATACATATGCCTGTTGGTGCATACCCTGTGCATATTTGGAAGATTGATTTCATGCTACTAAGTGCTGTCATTACCATTCTAAGTTCTAAAACTGGTCTATTTAGCAACAGACACAAAAGTGCTTTCAAAGTACTTATTGATTATATAACCATTCCAAACTTTTGCTCTCAAACCTCTCTTAAGAAGACTATTGTAACCTCTGTTATATTTTTCCTGGTCTCTAAAGGTATTAAATAATTTTTACCCTTTTGTGTGAATAACGGTACAATTAGTCATCCTTCTTCTCTCCTCTGCCTCTGGAATGACTTGAACCTCTATCTCTGACCAACTGGAGCAAGTTGGGATTCATTGCTTGATTGGCTTCATGAAGCAGAGATAAAGCTATTGACTTACTTTTTGTTATTAGATGTAAAGAAAGTGTATGCTGTGCCTATTTTAGAACTGTGAGCAGTTCTTCCAATTAGATGAATATAACCCCTGAAGAGTTAGGCAGTCACAATTCACGACAAATTTTACATTTCCCCATCTAGTCCTCTGAAAGCCATTATCTGTAGCAATCAGAATAAGAACTTTTCCATGTTTGAGTTAATTTCAACCTCAGTCATGTTCCTGTTGACTCTTGTCACCATGAATACTGATGAAGGCTGCCTGTCTGTTTTCATTTTACTGATAAGCTCATCACATCTTCTGTTTTCAACTAAAACAACAGTTTCATTTTCTTCACTCAAGATCTCTTCTATTAAACATTTAACTTTTTCAGCCATTCTTGTCATTATACACATCCACAATTGGAGAATATTTTGGTTTTCTTTAGTTCTAGTGTACTATTGTTTATATGAATATAGTCTTTCAGAAAGTACTCAGCAAGTTATCTTGGTTCTTCTGGCCAAGTTACACTCTCCTCTAGGGTTTGCCTATCAAGTCTTATGTAATACATAATCTTATATAGGTCAAAAGCCCATATCCAATAATCTAGATACTTCAAGGACAAAGTAGGTTGTGTTGCTCAGATTGATTTTCTCACACACTGAAAGTCCATCAGTCTTCCGGGTGGCAATACAGATTGCCACACCTTTCTCCAAATATTAATGACATTTGTGGTCTCCTGGGGGTACCAATCATAGATACAAGTAGACTACAAGCGATATGCTTTATAGCATTCAGCAGCTTTACCTGTTGACTAGTTCCTGAGTTGGTACCAATACCAAGCAGATAGGACCACCCTCCCTCTCTAAAAATGTCTGATGATTAATGTGGATGATGGTAGATAGTAAATAAGACATTTTCCAGATCCAGTCTGAACTACTCCAATCATATCTAAGTAGAGGATAGATCTTACAGAATCAGAATCTCTAATCATTTGGAGCGACTGGCTACCCCTGAGCTTGAACAACAGTCAGTTCAGTAAAGTTCTATTTTGCAATTATATCCCTAACATTTACAGAGTAGTTTGCTTCATGAAAATTTAGAACAGACTTTAAATAGTTTTGCCCTCTGACTGTAATATCCTTACTTCTGTGTGCTTCCATCTCTTGTGCTGCTAGCCAGTGTGTTCTTGATAAAAAATTCTTCTTAAATTGAGCATCTCATCAAGATTCCACTTTTTAAAGTATTTTTCTTTTTTAAAATTTCATTAATTTATCTTGCTCTCACTTTCCAGTTTCAATGGAAGATACTAATATTAGTCCTGGAAGAGTAAAAACTTGTCACATTTGGACCTTAGGAATAGACCAGTTTGGTTCCTTCCTTCCTTCCTTTCTTTCTTTCTTTCTTTCTTTCTTTCTTTCTTTCTTTTCTTATTTCAGCATATTGTGGGAGTACAAAAGTTTAGGTTACGTATATTGCCCTTGCCCCCCACCCCCCTCCCCGAGTCAGAGCTTCAAACGTGTCCATCCCAACCCACAAGGCTTGGGAATTAGAAAAATGTTCTAGTTTAAAAAGCAGAGTTATACTCTAAGGTAGTATTTATAATTTACTGCAATTGGTTCTGATTAGAAATTGTTCACTCAAATTCCCTCACATCATACTTTCAAATCTAGTTGTTGACTTAGTGAGTCCAAGACCCAGAAGGGTTATTGTGAGAGAAGATGAATAAAGTCCAGACTCAAGTTTTTTGGGTTTTCTTTTTGTTGTTGTTTTTTTTTTTTTGAGACAGAGTCTTGCTTTGTTGCATGGGCTAGAGTGCCATGGCATCAGCCTAGCTCACAGCAACCTCAAACTCCTGGGCTTAAGCAATCCTACTGCCTCAGCCTCCCGAGTAGCTGGGACTACAGGCATGTGCCACCATGCCTGGCTAATTTTTTCTATATATATTTTTAGTTGTCCAAATCATTTCTTTCTATTTTTAGTAGAGACGGGGTCTCGCTCTTGCTCAGGCTGGTCTCGAACTCCGGACCTTGACAGATCCTTCCACCTCGGCCTCCCAGAGTGCTAGGATTACAGGCGTGAGCCATCGTGCCCGGCCAGACTCAAGTTTTTTGACTAAAGAACTTTCCTGTTTAATACCTTTGAATGATGGTAGATAAGAATAAATTCCAAGTAAAATGTCACCATAATGCACATACTTGTTGACTGTCCTTAAAAAACAATATTAATGTTGCATTTTAACTATTCCACCATAGATTTTTATTTACTTTTTGATAAAATTTATACCTCTTTTCTGAATCCTTTCCAAATGCACCAGGCTCTTAACTGTGTAGCCAAGACTGTACACTTATCCTGGCCTGTCCTTTGCTTCATATAATATAAAGATTACTTCTCAAATGTCAATAAAATGACATCAAAAAGGAAAAAAAAATCAAAATATTAAGGAGGTACAAGTGTTTTTGTTACATGGGTGAATTATATAATGCTGAAGTCAGGACTTTTAGTGTTCCTGTCACTAGAAGAGTGCTCATTGTTCCCAACAGGTTAAGTTTTTATCCTTCATCCTCCTCACCGTCCCCTTTTTTGGGTTTCCAATATCCTGAACACCTGTTTGTGCCTGTGTGTAGAAAACGTGTTGTATACGTACATACATACACACACATCATGGAGTACTACTCAGCCATGAAAAGGAATGCAATAATGTTATTCGCAGCAACTTGAATGGAACTGGAGACTGTTATCCTAAGATTCCACTTCTTTTTAACCAGTTTATCTCCAGAGTTTCCAAACTTGTTTCTGGTGAGGAGCCCTTTCTGACTCCCTCCTAATCAAAGTGCATCAAAACCTATATCCTGGCCAAAATCTCACTGAAGCAAGCAAACATGAAGTCAATGGTTATGGTTGCTGAGGAAAAAGTTGGAGAGAATTAAGTAATGAGTCCTTGGAAGTAGATTCAGAAATAGTGAAGTTTTAAGGGATGGAAACAGCTGAAGAATAGCAAGGACAAAACCAGACAGTGGAAATAAATGAGGTTACATTATTTTTTAAAGAAGGGTTTATAGGTATATTTGTCTTTAAATCCTTGCATGCTTAAAGAAGTCTGTTTGTTGCCTTAAAGGATAAAGGATTGCTGCCCCTTTCGCTATCATTATTATTATTAAATTAAAATTTGATTATAGATTTTTGGTGGCTGATATATAGTATAATGGAGTGTGTGTGTCCATGATTCATCTATATCTGGGCCACTTGGATGGATCCTAAGAGAATCAAAAACAGCTCATCGATGACTTATCCTTCATTTCCTAATCTTCCTGACCCTCATCAAGGACTCATTCATCTTATTCACTGGGAACTATAGCTCATTAAACCTGTGAACTTATTTTACAAGTAATCAATAGAATGTTTTGTAAACACATAAATAAATATTTGAGGTGCTTTGTGTGTATATTTTTAATTGCAACAAGATGTGTCTTCATAGTCAAAATGAAGTGAAGGAGCGAGCCAATGAATTTAATTGTTATAGATGGCCAATCTGAATAGTTCAAGCAAACATTCTCTCTTTCTTAGTGGGAAATTTTTCTGCTTGAATTACTCTGATAATTGCCTCACGTCTCCACTTTACTTTAGTAGGCGGTCTTCAACTGTCTCTATATGTCCATACTTAAATTAGACTTGACTGAAAGAGTCAGCCTCTCAGTGACTTTATGGGGAATTTAGAAGATTTGAGGAGTTAGAGCCTTGCAGCTGGGCCACTAAAGAACAAAATGACAAGATTGTTGTGGTTTCAAATACAGTGTATATTCTTACCTGAGGGGTTTAGGGTGTTTTCTTTTGTATTTTTCTCTTGAAGATGCACATTTTATAATTGAAAACATAAGAAAAGAATCTTTTTTAGTAGGGAGCACCATACTCTGCCTAAACTTGATACCTATCAAAATAGAAATGAGTTAAAGTGAAAAATAATGGCTTATTGCCTTCTCCTGTCCCCTGAATCCAGGACCCCAGGAATTGCATATTTACTACCCTGTGATATCATTTGACAGTGGGAAACACAACAGGAGCTATAGAAGGAGGCCTTCAGAGTCAGCACTAAGAGAGTTTTGTGCTCAATATCTGCTGCCATGGGTCCTAGTTATTGTTTTTGGAGGAATGCACTTAATAAAATAAAATTGCTTCTAGAAAAAGAAGTGAGATTTGCAGTATAGGCTAATGGCTGATAAATGAATGATTCTAAAGAAAGAAAATTACAGCAGTAAAATGTGATTTTTATAATCTAAAGCCCATTTTCAATCTTCTATACAGTCTTCTGAAGAATGAACTTGAAACATTGTCTATAGTGTTGAATTATTTGTGAATTGGAGCGGAGTATAGATATCTGTGTGCCATTGCATCTCTGCTTGTTTTAACTTGAGGTTTAATTCTACAGTTCTTTTTAGCAATCTTAGAATACCATAATCCTGAGTCAAATCAATCAATATGAAATCTATTTTACCTGTGAGAAACAAATGACTCGCTTTTATTAACATCAGCAACTGCTGTGCCTGAGAAGTGAGAGAAGGTTATATTTGCTAGTGATTTTCTTACCATGAAAATTACTTATGGCATGCATTTCAGAGACTCAATTTGGGCAAAAATTTATCAGTGAAGAGTATAACAAATAAGCAGAAATAGAATTTGGAACTTGAGCTCAGACAACCCAGGACAGTACAGTATAGAATAAAGTTGATAGGAGAGAAAATGTGAGGAAAAAAAGACGACTTCACACATTTTCACCTGCCTGAAAAAGAAAAAGAAAATGGTGAGGAAAAAGGATTCTCTTTGGATGGAATTATCATTACTGGTACCAAATCTCTGACAGCTTTGAATAACTTAGAGTGCCCTGAAGTTTATATTAATGGCAATTCCTTTGAGATGGTACAAGCTCAGAGGAATTTTAATCCTAACATCCCATTTCAGGAAAGTCTTGCTTTTGGATTGTTTAGTATTTTTAAAATGCCTTTCACTGTTACACATAAAAACGTCCCATGGTTATTTTGACTGCATGGGAAATGTCTAATGTTTCAGTGAATAGATTTTCTTTCCTATTTGGGAGCTCTCTTAAGGAATGTGTATGTGCTTTCCATTGATTTATTTATCTGTCCTAGACACTGTGTGAGCACTGAAGATTCAAAAATGTTCTTTCCTTGTGGAACTTGTGGTCTAGTGCCAGTGATAAATGCGTATATACTTATTAAAACTCAGAAATGTAAATATTAGTAGAGGTAAGGAGAACAAATTGTTTACTATTGTTTCATTTTTCAAAAAAATATTTTTTGAGCCTTCACCTAGCTTCAGGAGGTACTACGTACTTCAGATACTTGATCCCATTTGGTTCTCATGACACTCTTACGAGATAGATATCATTAGTATCTTCATATTATGATATGCAAATTGAAGATAAAAATGGTGGCATTTCTGAGACAGGGCCATGCATGCAGCCAGTGTTTGTCCAAGCCTCAATTCAGGCCTGTTGGATTCCAGAGCTCAAGTTCTTAATCACTAGCTTAAATTTCTTCTTTATGGAAAAATCATATTATGTCAAATACAAGTATGAGTAAATATTCAATAAAAATATTCTTAATAATCCTCATCTAAATTTACTTTTCATTTTCAATTTGTGTCATCTGCTTTCTTACATTTTATTAATATGTTATGGTACAATATATTCAAGAAATGTTTATTTACAAGATTTTTAAAATAGATACAGAATATTTACAAAATAAGTACAGTATAATTTACTCTGGGTATTTAAAGCCAGTTTCTTACAATCTCAGATATCTTTTTTATTATATTCTTCATAGCATTTCTAATTTTAACTAAATAACTGGTTTAGTTCAAACCTCCACAACACTTTCTAAATATTAGAATTTAAAAGTGATAGTTTTAACACCATCATAAGCTAACAAATGATCTATAATATTTCCTTATCTGAAACTTGTAAAAACTTTTATTATAAAGTCTTAAGACTGTACAGATATATTCTTGTGCTTTCTTAGATGACTCTCAAAGAAGTGTTACAAAAATACTTCATACTTTTGTTCAAAATGGCCATTTTGTTGTTTTGAAGAACACTCTTTATACCAAACATACAACACATAAACTGCAATAGAAAACTAAAAATCTTGCCAATACAGGTATTGACAAGGAGGAGTTTATCTCCTGTGCAGTGTAAAAGTCTGAAAATGCAGCTCTCTTCCTGGGAATCAAAATCTGACTCAAGGCTTGAAGAAGGGCTGACGTGGAGCTCTGCTCAAAGTAAAAGTAGGTTTAAAAAATCAAGCTCTGTTACCAATTCCCTCCTGTAGCTATAGCTTTTCATAAACTGTAAGCATAAAGAAGTTAGTAAATGAACCAAATTATCTGTTGGCTGAGAGTTTGAATTTTTCTAAGAATGTCCTTTCTAATACCTTCATGGGGCAAAAGTGCCCAAATGCCATTAAACTTCAGGTCAGGGCTATGTGTCACCAACCATATTACCACTGGATGAGTCTAGAGAGTAGACAATGCAAAGAGAGAGAGAGAAAGAGAGAGAGAGAGAGAGAAAACGTTCACAGAAATGAACTTCCACCTGCAAACACAAATTTCAAATGAGAGGAAATCTAATTATGAGAAAGACAGATAAAAAACATTTAGAATATAAATTCTATATAGAAAAATTGTTATGGAATTTAATAATACATGCATTTATTCTGAATTTAAGAAATAAAAATGGATTAAAAGTAGATAAAAATTTAAAAAAGAAAATACTTAAACACCTTGGAATGAAAATAGTCATTAAAATTTTAAAAATGTAGTAATTTTGCATTTGAGTATGCACAGTTGCAGAAAGAATTAATGAATTAGAGGTTAGAACTGAGAGATGAAGACATAATAAATATAAAAGAGCATTTACAGAAGATTGTAGAATAGATTGAGGAACTCTATTATCTAACCAAACAAGTTTCAAAAAAAAGAATGGAGACAATGGCAGAAAACATAACACAAAAATAATATAAAAATGACATTTTGAAATCAATGCATAGCTCCTTAAAGAATTTCTTTAAAAGACAGGATTCATTAATTTTGTTTTCTTAAAAATTTTTATAGGCATATTTATATCTGTCTATGAACTAGAGAGGTACAAATTAGAAATGCATTGTTTCATATTACCATAATTTTCAATTGCTTGTTATAACTCTTATCCTTAAAATTCCAGGGTACATTTCTTACTCTTTTATGAGAAAAAATCCTATAGTTTATTTAGCCTATTTGATATTACCGTATGAGCTGAATTTGTAATACCCTCGGGAAAACATATAACAAAATCAAAAGGAGAGATGTCAAAGTAAATCAGTATAAAAGTCAACAAGCTGAGCATAATGCCCTTGTGTTTGCTGGAACACAGCTGGATAAAATGTTGATAGGAAGACCAGAGAATTATGAGAAGTGAATAAATAGGTCTTTAGAAAACATAACTGAAATCATGAGTTATAACCAATGACTATGTCTACATAGCCACAAATTTTCAAAGGAAACAATAATCCAATAATTTATCAAAAGTTTATATTGAATGCTTATTTATCAGAAGAATTTAATTTCTAAATGAATTCTTAATATTTTGTGTTAGATTGCTATTCAATAGTATTTTTCCAGAAAATTGATTATTTCTGTTCAAATTTGGCACATTGGTAAAGATATTATTTATCTTCTTTTTTTTATTCCAGCATATTACAGGGATACAAATGTTTAAGTTACATATATTGCCTTTGCCCCACCAGAGTCAGAGCTTCAAGCATGTCCATCTCCCAGATGGGATGTAAGACATAACCTATCTTTTGTTCTTTCAGGTTAGAACTTGCTCTGTCAAAACTAATCCCTATTCAGATTCTTATGGTTTTAATATGACAAAAACCATAAAAGACAATTACAATTCTGAGATTTATGTTGCAATCATGCTGATTAAGGGACATTTATAATACCTATTTATAAAACAAGCTCTAAAATTGCATTAATAAATATTGGGAAACTTAATAAAGCTATAAATCTTTTATACCATTAATGGTCAGTAGCTCAGTAACTATTCAAAGCCTTCCTGTTACTTAAAGACACAGGCCATAATTTTTTAAATATTAATAAATTGTAAGGAGCATTAAGAAGCAATTAGCAAATGAGTGGGTATTTGGTAATTGATACATACATGTGTCCATTAAAAGTATTTTTAATAAATATATAAGAATATAAAACATTCAGATCCATGCCTTATGTATAGGAAACCCACTATATATTGTTTTACTAAATGAACTAAATTTTGATATTTACAAATGAGGCTTTGTTTTGGTTTCTGAATCTCTGTTATTTTATCATGTTGAAATATTCTGTTAAATTTAAAATATATAAAATTGTAGTTTTTCTCCCTCCCACTTTTTTTCAAAATTTAACAAATACTGTAAAGTTTAGCATACAAATGAACAAAAATGGTGAAAAAAAAAGAAAGAAAACAGAGTGGATGATAAAATGGTAGTATGCAATGTGGGTAATATAATTTTTCACATTCCCAGAGACCACAGAACTAAGATGTATAGCCGTTTATTGTAATACTGGGAGCTTAGAAATCAGAATGGATCATTTTATAGTAGTAACAATTTTATGATGAACTATTCTTTAAAGTACTTTTGTAAAGGAGAGGCATTACACTGAAAGTTAAAGAGTCAGCTGACTTTTAGGAAATTATGATCACTAAAAAAGAAAAATTAAACAATAGCAAAAATAAAAAAAGGAATACTGTGTTGTAAGGGAAGGAAAACCATCTAGTTTCTTTTTTTGTCATTTTTTTTAAATATCAAAATGGAGGATTTTCAGTATCATGTTACATCAGATTAATTATCAAGGCTTGTAATTCAGTCATTAATACCCTTCACAATACAAGTATAATTATAATCCTAGTTACATTTCTGTCATTATTACTTTTGTAATGACTATAAGGAATCTAATCTCCAAAATTACATCATATAATATTATTTTATAAATACAAAATATATAAAAATACTAGCAATAAATACTTGGAGGAGGGTCAGCCTTTTTGTTCTGTGAAGGCCTTCAACTGATTGCACGAGGCCCACCCACATTAGGAAAGGCACTCTGCTTTACTCAGTCTACATATATTAACATTTAAATCATCTCATCCAAAAACACTGCAAATGATGTTTGGCTAAATATTGGGCACCGTGTGGCCCAGTCAAGTTGACACAGAAAATTAACTATCATAATGCATAAACAATTGTCCCAAGTACCATTTCTGTATTCCTTGGATTTAGCTACTGTTCCTCCATGAGATTCTCCCTCATTGTTCTTAGACGTTTAGTGGTTCTTCATCCATGAACCTTACTGAGGATTGATTTAAAAATATTTTTGGTGTTGTCATTCTATAATAAAGTGACAAGTAGTTGTGGAGATTAGATGATGTTTACAAAAGTAACCATAAAAAATATTTAAGTAGGGTTATGCGCATTCTTTAATTGGGAAGGCTATTAACAGTTTAGCTTGAAGAATAACATTATGCCTCAATTCAAGACCATATTGTAAAATAGAATCGAAACCCTGATCAAATTTACCTGCAGACTTCAGAAGTTTTCCATTTTCAATTGGACACTAAATATTCAAATATTTATAAACACACAAATAAGTAATTCAGCAAGCAAGTAAAGAGATTTCTAATGTATGTTTTAATGAAACCTCCCTGCTGTGAATATTAGTGAATATTTACATATATACATATTAAATACTATTTCAGGTAAAATGTTAAAAGTCTAACTTTGATTAAATAATATGATTACTTTCTTAGCTTAGATTTTGGTCATAAAGATTTACATAAAAAATGATTTCAAATGGCTGCCCTGGTCATGTTTGCTCCTTAAAAATATTAAATGTCAGTGTTTCCGTGATTACTTGCAAACTATGCTATTCAAACATACTAATTTGAAGGATGCTTAATGTCAGAGAGAGGTCAAAATAAAACAGAAGTGGTGGAAAATTGCTACAATTCAATTACATGGCATTTCCTATGAGCAAGTTCTCCTTTATGTTTTCTGCACATATTATCTTATTTAATTGATTAATTAATTAATTATTTTGAAACAGAGTCTCACTCTGTTGCCTGGGCTAGAGTGCTCACAGCAACCTCAAACTCCTGGGCTTAAGCAGTCCTTCTGCCTCAGCCTCCTGAGTAGCTGGGACTACAGGCGTGCACCACCATGCCTGGCTAATTTCCTCTATATATTTTTAGTTGTCCAGCTAATTTGTTTCTATTTTTTAGTAGAGACAGTGTCTCACTCTTGCTCAGGCTGGTCTCGAACTCCTGAGCTCAAATGATCCACCCACCTTGGCCTCCCAATATTATCTTATTTAATATCACCCTATGGTGTTTATCCTATTATTAATCCTATTTTCAGATGAGGAAGTCAAATCTTAGATGTTTAGTAACTTGTCTAAGGTACAAGTTATGAGGGGGCAGAGCCAGAATTTGTATCAAGTTCTAGACAAATGATTTGCTCTGAGACAGAGAAAATCTTTCTTTAATAAAGCTGCCATAAACTCCTAAATACTGGCAAATTGGTATCCTTAGGTAATGAGGCTAGCTTTGAAATCAATAACAAATAATCTGGAATAAATTTTGGTAAATAAAACAGGTAATAAAGTTGGGTATTGCAAATTAAATATTTAAGAGTGAGAATGTGATTATAAATTAATAAAAATAACTTTTTCTTACATAGCTTATGAAGGCATTTTCAAAGTAGTATGTTCCAAAAGTATTCTGAACAATACCAGTGTTATAGATGTAGGTATCCTGCCATTGGTGAGCCTTGCCTAGGGTGAGCAAATGTACTATTGCTAATATCCATTATATATGTTATTGTTTATGTACAGCTTTATGAGTATAAGAAATTCTGATGAGAACATCTAGTAGTTTATATAGAAGAATCTTTTGTTGTAGAAAAGAGTCAGTGGTGATCAGTGACTGGTCCTGGGTTATGTGCCTAGCAAATAGCAGAGTCACAAGATTGGGTTCAGAGCATGCACTCTTTCCATGCACCACACTGCCTTAATACCTGTATCTCTGAAGAGTAGCAAATATTCTCAGAGTGCCAATTAGTGTTCTGCATATTTAGGAATCCTAAAGTTAAGATCCTATATGAAAGCTTTGTGAAGACTTCTTGCTGGTGCTGAAAAGTGATCCAAATAATAGTTTTTCTTCATATTTATTTTCTCAATATTTGATACATTTTCTAAGAGGAATTAGACATCATTTCAAGAGGTTAACTATATTTTTGTTTTGAAAAAAGGAGAAAATTATTGAGTAATATTGTAGAATCTTATGACAACGTATTGTCAGGAGCTCAGGTGAGCTGGGAGAGAAAGAGCTGGGCTGGCAAGTGTCAGAGTAGCCCATTATAGCCACAGGACCAAAAGGAAAGATTTAGCCCTTAATCACTTACTGTGATGATGTAAGCAAGAGTATAAAATGGAAGAAAATGTCAACTTCCCCTCTTCCTTTCTCCTTCATGGAATGGTGCACAGTCAGGGGTCAGGTGGATCAGCACAGACATGGGGGTCATCTCTCTGTTGAGGAAGGCTCCAACTTCAAAAAGCCTCAGGCAGTTTATAGACTCTGGCACGGAGAGGAGAGTGAAGGGGAGGGGCTAGGGGTGGAAAATGCAGGGCATGGAGTCAGAGTGGGGAAATGTGTCTTCAAGGTGTACTCCTTCTTCCCCATCTCCCATAAGGTGGCCTCAGCAGAGGCACCTGAAGAGGACCTCTGCCCAAGGCCCCAGATAAAGAGACCTAGGAATGAAGGGATCTGGGCTGACAATGCAATTATGCAAAGAGCTTGACCTGCTGCATGGGCCTGAGTCCTTGGCTGTATTCCCTTCAGAGACTACAATGCACCGGCTGTGCACCACCTGTGGTGTAGAGTGGGCAGTTAGCCCCCAGTGTCTGCCAGGTAAAGCCTTCATAATTGCTTATGATAAGTCCTAAAACATCACACAGATTTTTGTGGTTTTGTTTGTTCTTTTTGGATGAAGTTAATTTTATTGAAATGCCTGACAAAGGCTTTAATATAAGTGTATGTTGGGTACTTCAAGAAAAGTGAAAAAATGGCTTTCATTAGAAAACAAAATAATAAACTAGCATAGGTGAATATAAAAAATAATTAATACAAGGGTTAAATGTGAAATAGATCATTATAAAAAAAACTTAAAATCTCCAATATAGAAAATGTCTTGCCAGGAATCAATTAAAATGATTTATCATTTGAAATATACAACTGAGAAGCATACAAATTTTATCTCAGGAAGACAAAGAGATTTTTATAAATGAAAGTAGAGTTAAGAGATGTGCTAGATAAACTGGGAAGCTCCAACCTAGAGATAATTGGAATTCTATAATAACAGAAAAAAGGGAAGAAAGTGAAAATTGCTAATAATTCCTATAATTGATGAAAGATAATACACATTGGTTTTAACCAGGAGCTTGACTCCTCGCATATGATTTCAAATATAAGCTTGGTCAGACTGTGTCTATCACATGGTTATCTGCTAAATGCAGGATTTTTCCTCCTCAGCCACTGTAAATATTCCCAGTGAACCCTGTTGTACCTCAAATAATGTAATTTTGTAAGATAAGCTGACTTAAATGTTTCCTTTCTTTTTGATGAGGAGAATTGTACTGATCCCTGATATTTAGAGAATCGTTATTTGAAAATTCATACTCTTTGCTCTGGCTTTCTTTAAAATTTCCACCAGCTTCAAGTTAAAAGAACCAGCAACTTTGAAATGCTCTTTTGCCCAGTGGGCATTGTTAGCTACTTTCCAACAGTATTCATACCACCCTCTTTTCCTATCACCTTTAACTCCCTTTTCTCTTTCCAACTGTAAATTCCATCTTTGGAACTATTACTAACTGAGTTTAATTACATTATTAAGCAAATATATTGAAATGCCCTTAAAAAAAACCTTTGAGATTTCATCATATTTCCTGCACTGAGCATTATGCTTAGGAGGAATTTTAGTATATACACAAAACATATATATTAATAGAAAAAAAATATATATTATAAAAATATGCCTAGAAGGTTTAATTCTGTAGTCCTTCATGGCACCTGGGAGAATTTTTATTCAAGAATTCCTTCGATGACTGGATTACTCATGTTGGGCCAAATTAAAAATGTGGTTATGAATATAAAAGGTAAAACACAGACAGAACAGGAGTAATGTGCCTTTAGGGGGATACAGGAAGTGGAGGGGAAATATCCAGGGCCTTTGTACTATATTCCCACATCAGTTAAGAGTGGAGGGAGATGAAATGCATGGTAAGAGGGTCAAAGGCATGTAACATCATTCCACCATCATAAAGCAAACTTGAGAAAAATCTATTGGCTATGCCAAACATGCCAAAAGTCATCCCAAGTTGTTACTGTTGCTGGTTTTATATTTTGTTTCATCTCAACCATTGCAATTACATTGCTTCCTGGATTACGATAGGGCCTAAGAGACAGAAGTCAATAACCCTGAGTCATAAAATCGGAAAGATTGTGAACAACTGGATAGAGAGCCAAACACAGGGAGTGGGGTTGTGGTGCTGGGGGCAGTCTCCTCATGTGCACATTCTCTGAATCTGCAGAAAATGGATGTTTAAGAATCTTTTTGGACCTACAGAGGGAGGAAATTAAGAACATTTTCTAGAAATTGAGGTATGATAATTGAGAATTAATTATATTAATAATAATTTAAGGTGTATAAAAGTGTCATTCACGGTATTTTATTTAACAAGCTGTCCTTATTGTTTTATTTTAGTGTAAAAATAGTGTTAGACTTTTTATAGATTTGTTCATCACATAAACCTCAAATTCTGTTTTCTCTGTAAAATCTTAAATACCTCTACTGTCAGTTCTCCTATGTTAGTAATTTTTCAAGATCCTAACCCTTTTTCATATTTGGAAAAAGCCTATTATTGATCCATAAGTTGCCTGTGAAACATGATTTTATATTTGAACTTGAATCACTTTGAAATAATTATACTTATTGAGTTACTGCTATGAATTAGGTACTTTAGACACATTATTTTATTTAATCTCTAAAGCAATTCTGTAATAAATACTATTTTCCACATTTAACAAATGAGGAAATCAAGGGTCAGTGGAGTTTAGGTACTTGATCACATGTTACATATGCATAGAATAGAATTGATACTCAAGCCAAACTGACTCCAAATCTTGCTTATACCACAGTGGTACACTTTTCCTCTGTCTATTACAATTCAGAATAACTAGATAAGCAATGCGAAGTGGGTAGAAATACATATTCTAGACTAAAGTCATGTAGTTTATTTGGAAAATCTCTACCTTGTGAGAAGGTTTCAGTGGATGAATTACAAGTACTATTTGGTTTCAATGTATTTCTGTGTTCTCTTCTACAGAATGGGGATTTTAATGTTACCTTTTCTTATACCAGTTGTTGCAGATAAGGATGGCAAATCTTGGGGAAATTAACTGAATAACTTTGAGGTAATCATCAAATGGAAGAGCTGAATATTTCAACTTGTTGAAGAGAAACATGAGGCCCTGAAATCTCTAAAACTTAAGCTGTATAATTTCAGGTCCTCTAATACAGAGAATGAATTGGATCAGTGACATGGAACTCAGAAAATGAGCATTATTTTTATCTGAATTATTTAGCTGTATCTTACAGATATACAGTTCTGTTTCTGTATTCCCTTCCCCAACCCTGTGAAGAATGCAGTTTCCATGGAGAGACTTTCAATTTCACTTTCTGAAACATACCTCAGACCTACTTCCAAAGTTTTGTAGGAATTTCTCTGTCCCTCTCTTTAATTTCCACATTATTCTAAAATGCTACCAGTCTTACAAACCCATACTTATCTAGAGAAGAGAACACTAGGGAGTTTAAAAAAAAAGACTGCCTAATTTTGCTAATTAAATATCAAATTTAACACACTGGATTAAGGTGCTCTCTTTATTGTTTAATAAATTCCTATTATTATGTGTGTGTCTAAAAATATGGCATTTTAAATGTTTTCCTGGCTACTTTTAAAACACAGCACATCTAGTTGTATAAAAGCAAAAACAGAACCAACTTTTTATTAGTTTTTTTGATATCAAAGGAAATCTGTTAAGTTACCTTAGAGTGAACAGTTGTTTTTGTTATTTTAATCTTTCTTTCCAAGAACATGGTCTTTCAGTGTGTTCAAGTTGTCTTTTGTGTCTTTCAGCAGTATTTTAAGGTTTTCTGCATATAGATATTGCATATTTCTTATTAATTTTAGTCATAGCTATGTTTTCTTTGCTTTTTAGTTATAGCTTTTAATTTCTGATTAGTTTTATGTATAGAAATGTATATATAAAAATATAATTTCTGTCTCTACAGAATTTCATCTTATGAAACTATTAATTTAGTACCTAAAGGTATCATTGAAATTCTTACTGTTTGTACTATGTTTTCAATTGATATTGGATTTTTCAGGTTTAAGATTTTATCATCTATTTCCCTCTTCCTTGTCAATTTTTATGTACCTAATTTATATCTTTCTTAATTGTATAGCCTAATGGCTATAGGAATATAAACATAAGAGTGCTGATACTAAGCATTTTGACCTGTTTCTGACTTGAGCGTGAATGCCTCCAGGGTATCTCCATTAAATATGGCACTGCTTTATAGTATGTTACTTAAGGTTTTTGCAATAAGATTCATGAATCAGAGTGGTTTGCATTTTATAATTTAATCTTTTTAAAGTTTAGGATCAATGTTAAACTTGTATCATAAAAATAATTTAGAAGTTTTCTTTCTTTATCTGTGCCGACAGTTTATCAATACTGGACTTTTCTGCCATTTAAAGGATATAGTGTTTGCATTTTAAGGTGCAAACAGTAGTTATGGTTTGCAGTTATGGTTTGCTGCTACTTTCTGAGATAAGATGCTGCTGGAATCTTTCACTACTGTCCCTAATTCTCTTGTCTTTTGTGTGTGTGTGTGTGTGTGTGTGTGTGTGTGTGTGTATAACTTCTGCCTGATCTTAGATTTTATGCCTTTTATATGAATTTTTAGAATCTGAAATTTTGTCTCCAGAATTCTTTTGAAAAACATTTTCACAGGTTGTTTGCTTTTCCTCACTGTTACATTTCTGTGATTTACAGGACTTACTATCATGCTCATACAAGATTCACCTTGGTTTTTTTGTTTTTTTTTTTCCATTTTTATAAAAACTATAAATCATTCTTAAATTGATTAATCCTTAATTCATAATCATTCATAAATAGTTTTAAATTGTGTCTTGATTTATTGTACAGCTTGGGCCTAGAGGTGGAAGTTTACTAGAATAAATGCTGACCATCTCTGTGCATAAATGAATTTCAATAAACAATGGCATTATGTAGTGAATATGTGGTCACTTCTTCAGTATTCATTATACCCTTTACCCATTATGAAGCAATCCTGAAGTTTCCATAGACTGATCCCACAATTAGATCCCAGTTAGATCCCACAGATCTAATTGGCCTAAACTAGTCAGGGTACAGCATTTTCCTGGCCATAGTGATTTTTTTCCCAAAGGAAAAATATGTGACCTAAGTAGATACAATTATATTTTTTATTTGTAGTTGGGAATCTAGTGGTGGAGAAGGTGATTTTCTCTCTTTCTAGAATTTTTTTATAACGTTTTCATCCATTTCACAGCCACAAGGAGAAGTCAGGCTTATAATGGAGCTGAGAACTTGGAGCAAAAGTGGAAATATGTAAAGAAAATAAGCTTTTGGTGCCAACATTGAACTATGGGTACAAACTGTAAGGTGCTCCTTATTTTTATTTTTTTTCATCAATTTTAGCTAATAACTCTTGTTTAAGTCAGTTTATTTTTGGAGAGGGATATAAAGTTAGGGAGTTGTATGCAAGACCACATTTATTCTGACACCAATTACAAGCCTGGAGGTCCCCACGACCAACCTCATGTTCAATAATTTGCTAGTAGAACTTCCAGAACTGTTATACATACAGTTACAGTTTTTTACAGTGAAAGAATACATATTAAAAATCAGCCAAGGGAATAGATGCATGAAGCAAAGTCCAGGAAATTTTTAAGTGAAGTGTGAAGCCTCTAGATTTTCTCTTCCATCGGAATCATGTGTGTTACTATTTTTCCCCAACAATGATGTGTGAGAACACATGTGAAGTATTGTCAATGAGGGAAGTTCACTAAGCTTTGGTATCCAGAGATTTTATGGGGGCTCCATCACATAGGCAGAGTTGACTGCCCATGTAGTTGAACTTCATCTCGAGTCCCTCCAGAGGTCCAACTGATGCCATGGACCTGAACCTCCTGACCCAAGTCACATTGTTAAACTATTTGACAGGGCTAAGCCCTACCCTAAATCACATTTTTAGATAATCTGGTATAACCCAACACACTCAGGTGAACAAAGATACTCTATCAGGAATGTCATTCCAAGGGCTTAGATATTACCTACCAGGACTCAAGGGCGAAGGGCAGATATCTCTTTAGGCAAAGTTAAATTTTTTACTACATGGTTGGCACAAGTGGGGTTCTAGTTCTTGAAATGTGAGAAGTTATATGCCCTTACTGAAATATATATTAGGGAAGAGACTGATAAGATTAATTGTTATATTTGACTCTTTTTGTGGGTACTTCTATCTAGAATTGAAATATTGATTTATGAAAATACAAAAGAAGAAACATTCTCAGGAAAGTGACAGATTTCACTTCAATTTATTTTGTTTAAATCACCAAGAGAATGTCTAGACATATGTTTCTTATAAGTTATTAAAATTTCTACAAACCCCTGTATAAAATGTATTTCTTTATAGTAGAGTCATGTTTTTGTACTGCATTAATTTTTTTTATGGTATCGGATATTTCCTCTGTACCCAGAAGAACCTGATCAGAATATGGGTTGTTCTACAACAGATATTAAATAATTGACATTATTATAACTTTCCGAAATAGGTGAAATTAACATAATGTCCAGTAGACATAGCAAACATGATCCAAAATTATAAGTTAATACACTTGCACAGTTTATCAAATTTTTAAAAACATCTGTTCCTTTTTTAATAGGGAAATTATTTTATTTCCAGCAATGGAAGCGTGTCTAAGATGTCAAAAAATAAATCACACTGAGTATGTATAAGGTGTGTTCTAGATGACAATAGTGAATCTTTGGTATGAAGATACTGACTGAAGATTGGTAAAGAATACAACTATAGGGTATAGTTTTTAATTTTTGTTGCCCTCTTGGAAAAATTAATTTTGGTGGACATTCATAGCCAATGAATTATACAGAAACTCCAATGTCACACAGACACCCTTAGTCACAGTATTGACTAAAAAGAATGTTATAATGATCTCCAGGACATAAATAAGGAATTAACATTGAAAAGTGATGGGAAAGAACTTTTAAGACACCTCTATGACATCTCCATTTTAAAAACGCAAAGTGAAATTCTGACTTTAGGGATTCTCTTTTGGTATCATTTCTGGGTCCTTTGTCTGTTGTGAGTATTTAATAAAAGTAGTGCTTTTCAATCTGCCATTTCTCCTATCAGTTTTTTAAGGCTATAGAAATAGAAATTCAGGTAAATAAGTTATTTTATCCTATGACAGGCCTTTGCCAGTAGTGTGGCAGTGAAGCTTTTGTGGGCTTCCAACAATATAATTGGCAAACAGAAAATTAAATTCAGTATTCAGTTATTAATGCTCAGTTTCAGCTTCTTTGTTGTTAGACTTTTTGTGCTTTGTGTGTTTGCATTGCCTAATTTAATTTGTTTCTGGTGAGATCCATATAGGTGCCTGAAAAAAAATCCAATCCCTAAGATAATTGGACGTTGTTGTACAATACACACTTGCAATTTTATGTAGAGTAGTTTTTCTTTTTTCAATTGTACATAAATTGTGGTTTCCAACAAGATCCCTTCAGATTTTGAATAGGGACATTTCTGTTTTCCTACTCTTTCCATCCAAATACTCTCAAATTGTAGACTCCACATTGCAATTTTGTTGTTTACTTTCCAGCATCTGTTGAAGTGATTTTCAAAGTGATATTTAAAAGAATACTTCTTGAAAAAATGTGCTACATTCTTTATCTAGTGACATATGCTGAGCTTCTGTAGGCACAGTTATCACCCTCTTTACCTGTATAGGTGCAATTAGTGCTATTTATTCTTTTAGTGTCAAATCTACTGTAATGAGCAGAAACCATCTTTTTCAGGTGATAGTACTAAAAAATGGTTAAATAAGTTAACAAAATGTTTCCTTAGAATGACATAATGCTTCCAAAAATAGATTTCATTGTATATGAGATATTTGGGGGAATATCCTTTGAGGAATAAACAATTATGTGTCTCAAATTTATAATCATTAAACTTAATAATATTTAGTATCCAATACTCCATAGTTGCTGATACACTTTATTAGTAATAATTATTCTGGCTATTCCTACTGAAATTAGAGTGGTAATACAATGTCCTACTTAACAAATAAAAAAAAAATGAAGTTAATAACTGGCCATGTCAGTGAATATGAGAAAGAGAAAACAAATGGCCTTGTACTGCTCTTGTTATTCCCTGATCTTGATCTTCCTATATCTGTCTCTGAAAGAAGGATCTGAAGCATTTTCTAGTTTGGCCATTAATTTTTATAGCAAGAGTGACAAATATTCAGATTAATTCCAACATTGTTAGAACACTAATTCAATTTACAGAGTTCTCAGAAAATATTTTTATCCTAAAGTATTTATTTAATACATATTAGTGAGCATCTAGCACATACAAAACATCCTGCTTGATGCTGTGAAGATAAAAATGACCCAGACATTGGCCATCCTTCCCTTGAGGAGGTTAGTATCCATGAAGAAAGATGAGGTATACAGAGCAAACTAGAATACAGTAACAAGTTAATTATTATGAAAGAAATATAAATAAATGAAACTTCCAGGGAGAAAGCCTTTATTCCCTCTAGTTAGGGAGGGAGATCATTTGTAAGTCCACTTAGCCAATGCTAGAGAGAAAAGATTTAGGGAACAATTGACATAGACATTCTAGATAGAGATAATAGAGTGAACCAAAGTCCAGAAAAGTGAGCACATGAGATATGTTTGTGGGACATGAAAAGCTGTTTCATTGTATTGTAAGGGACATCAAGGGGAAAACTGGAGGTAATATTGAAAAGGTGTGTTGGCTAGGGCCAGATTATTTGCTCAATATACTCATTTAACATGGTGACCTAGAGGTCACTCACTGTCTTAGTCCATTTTCTGCTGCTATAACAGAATACCACAAACTGGGAAATCTATAAAGAAAAGAAGTTTATTTGGCTCACAGTTCTGGTGGCTGGGAAGTCCAACAGCATGGCACCAGCATTTGGCAAGGGTCATCCCACGGTGGAAGGATATGGTGAGTGTTCATGTGAGACAGAGAGAAAATAGGGGCTGAACATATCCTTTTTGCCCACATCCAAGATAACTAACCCACTCCCACAATGATGGCATTAATTTACTCATAAGTGTGAAGCTCTCATGACATAATAACCTCTTAAAGACACTATCTCTGGTTTTTTTAATTTCAAAATATTAAGAGAGTACAAATGTTTTTGGTTGCATGGATCATTTTTATAATGCTTGAGTTGTGGCAGTAAGTGTGTCCATCATCCAAATAATTTTCATTGTTCCTGTTAGATTTTTGCCCATCCCCTCCCCCTGCTTGATTTCCACTGAGTTTTACTTCCCTCTGTGCACATGTGTGTTCATAGGTTAGTTCCAATTTAATACCGAGTACATGTGGTATTTGTTTTTTCATTCTGTAGATACTTCACTTAGGATGATGGTCTCCAGTTCTATCCAAATTGTTGCAAAAGGCATTATTCATCCTTTTATATGGCTGAATAGTATGTCATGATATACATATGTGTGCATATATATATACAAACACACACATATACACATACACCACATTTTGTTAATCCACTCATGAATCAGTGGGCACTGGGGTTGATTCTACATCTTTACAATTGTGAATTGTGCTGCAATAAACATTCAAGTGCAGGTGTCTTTTTGATAAAATGACTTCTTTTCCTTTGGGTAGATACCCAGCAGTGGGAATGTTAGATTGAATGGTAGGTCTCCTTTTAGTTCTTTGAGGAATTTCTATACTGTTTTCCATAGAGATTTTACTAATTTTCAGTCCCACCAAAAGTGTATAAATGTTTCTCTCTGCATCCATGCCAGCATCTGTTGTTTATGGACTATTTAATAAAAGCCATTCTGACAGGGGTAAGGTAATATCTCCTTGTGGTTTTAATTTATATTTCTCTGATGATTAGTGATGTTGAGGATTTTTTCATATGTTTATTGACCATATGTCTATCTTTTATGAAAAGTTTCTGTTCATGTCTTTTGCCCACTCTTTAATGGGGTTGTTTGTTTTTTTCTTGTTGATTTGCTTGTGTTCTTTGTAGATTCTAGTTATTCATTCTTTATTGGATGTATATGTGCCAATATTTTCTCCCATTTTGTAGGTTTTGTATTTTCTCTGCTGATTATTTCCTTATCTGTGCAGAAGCACAGAAGGGTGCTGGTTCTGAGTTGCCTATGGGGTGGTCAAGCAGGTTTGATGTCCCTCTGCTTTGGGGTATGCCCTCCTGTGATGGAGCAGCCAGGCAAGCAGCATCAGGAGGGCCGGTGAGCAGGGAGTTAGTTCACGGTACAAGTATCCCTTAGTTTGCTGTAGGTTTTTAAGAGGAAAGGTTTGAGCCTGACACTCTGTGGAAGCCTCATTGTGGTGTACACATCAATAGAGAGGAAGCAGCTGCTCTACTCCTGAAAGTCCTGGCTCAGTAGTCTCCTCAGCAGCTGCAGGTGGGGGAGGGGAAGGGGAGGAAAAGAGTCTGAATGGAGGAATGCTAGCACTCTGATCATGTCTGTCCCTCTCTCTGAAAGGCAGCCTGCCTGGAATGTCCAAGCTCTGGGGTCACACAGATCCCCCTGGAACCCTGTGGTTCCTGCAGTCTGAGCTGGAGTTGGGAAATGTTTGTGTGAGAATGAGTGAGACATAAACAGAGGGGCTGAAGCTCACCAGGGAGGACAAAGGCACACAGTGGGTGGAGAAGCAATATGGTACCTGCTGTCTGGATTCAGGTCTGCGGCTATGGGAAGTGACAGTAATTGGGCTGACAGCCTGGTGCTTTGTCCTCAAGAAGATACCAGTTCACTGGTGGCAGCCATTTTTGGGCTCATGAGGGTAAAAAGGCTCTCCAGCATCTTGGGAGCCTGTTGACTGCCAGAGATGTGAGGAAGGGAGAAACAACCCCCTATCTACCCTTTTCGCCAGCCTTCAAGACTCTCACAGGTTGATTGCTGCTGATATCTTGCTCCTTCTTGTTCTGCTCTGCAACTTCTTCCCATGGACTCTCTGGTAGGTTCTGGCACTTATCCTTTGGAATTATACCCGATGTATGTTTTTCCCCCTTTTTCATCTAAAACTTTTCCTTCTTTCTGAGATGATCTGGCAGCTGATGTCTCTGGTTAGCCATCTTGCCTCTCCTCCCCTACCTCTTAATACTATTATAATGGCATTTAAATTTCAACATGAGTTTAGAGGGGACATTCAAACTATAGCTTTCACCAATCAATTTTAACCTGTCTAGGAACATTTTGGATATGTCAGTCAACTTGAAGCCAATAGCATCCAGAAAAGCCTCAAAATTTAGATCTTATGGTGAGGTTTAAACTAGGTCTCAGTAGCTCGTAACTTTGCCTGCCCTCGTGAACTTCTGCAGCTAGAATGTAAGAGCAGTAGAATGCTAATAGATTTGATTCATCCCATGCCTTAAGGGAGAATATAGAGAATGCTATTTTCACACAATTTGTGTTTTATGGGTAGGGCTTACCAACCCCTTTCTGCTGAATGACTACTTACAGTGTGCTAGTGCTAAAGTTGCACACAAAAAAATATCTGTGAGGGTACATTGTTATTTTTTTTTTTTTGAGATGTAGTAATTGAGTTAGAGTAGTAGGATAACTTTGGAATTCAAAGTAAGATTTGACCCAAAGCTAACCTGCTAACCTGGCCATAATTCTAATTTAACAATTCCAATTCCATAAATCATAATTGTCTGAAAGCCAAGTTGTCAACTGAATTAAAAAACAACAGGAAATTCTCACTGATATATAAGACAATAAAACCAAGCAGAACTGCACACACACACACACACACACACACACACCTCCAAGCAAACACCTATGTAAAATAAAGTGCAGGAAGACTGATTTTAATTTTAATGACTTGGGATCTGCAAAGAGGAGGAAGATTGCTATATCCTTTAGGAGTTAAATACAGCCCATTTTTCTGATATTATATATTAAGGGTAGACAGATCCAGTAAAACACATGGAATTTTAAAGTCTTTGTGTCAGGTACCACAGGTTCCAGTTATTTAAGATACAGACATTATAACCCTTTAGCCACATGAATATGATTCATAATCTTAGAATAGAGAATTCAGTCAAATAATTTGATCTCAAAGACCATAAAACACTGAAATTCCATTGATTTGAATATTATTTCATAGACACACTTACAGTCCTGCAGCAAGGAAGAAATCCAAACTCTAAGAAGAGTACTAAATGCATATAAAATTAGCTGGCATGAGTTCAAAAATATATGACAACACGTGAGGCTCAAATTTTGAATTGTTAGATTCAGAACCATCTGGTTCTGGACCCCAACACTGTCTTACAGAAAAGCATTCCAAAAAGATTATCCTAAAGTATATTTTCTCTTAAATTTTTAATTTTTTACAATAATGATATTTTTAAACTATGTGATTAAAAGCAGGTTATATAAACAAAGGAAAGTTGTGGCAAAGTGTACAGGTTCCAGCTGTGCCAATTTTTGGTGGAAATATCTGATTTGAATCTGTTATCTTACAAGTTCAGGAAAATAAACGATCTACAAAAACTATATTGAGGACAATAATTGTTAACATAAAGCACTACATACATAATTGTTTTAAATTGAGTCTTGTTTTATTATTCATATTATCCATATAGATGTCAGGCAGCAAGGGCTTAAAAATAAAGTACATTATTTTCAGGAGTAATCCTCTGTCTTAAGTTTGCTAACATACATGAAACATTCACTAGTTCTTACCTTGATCTTTCTCCAGGAGCAATGTAGGACATTAATTCTCGAACATGTCTGGAACCCCCTCTGAGATTCCATGAGGTGTTCCTATCCTACTCACCCTTTACCTTTCATGTTACGTGAGAGGCTAGAAATTCAATTCTACTGCAGTTATCTGACATGAGACTAACACTTCTAAACCTTGGTCTATCACAATAAATTCTATTCAGCAAGCATTTATTAAACACCCACTGTGTATACCCTTTATAAAACGTGACAAATTAAGAACAAGGTTATGATAGAATGCACATACAAAATATCAGTCTATTTATTAACTGACAATTAGAAAGATATTTTTATATGCTATAATACATATCATAGGATTTTTTTTCTCAGCATAGTCATTATTGTAATAGGTCCTTTTAAATAATTGATAAATGCCAAATCCTTTAGTACTTACTTTCAAGACATTTTAAACAATATTTTACTTGTAATGTCAGGGGACAGGAGATTCAAAGACTGGGCAGAATGTCTAAGGGCATTCTCTGTAGTCCAGTTAGAATACCAGAGATAATAAAGTTTTATGATTTCCAAGTTGTATTTTTGAGTTTTGCTTTTAAAGATAAAGTTTGTCATACTAATTTTCTGCATCCAGAAGGATTTACTTCCCTTATATTTGCAATCAACTATGTGCTACAGTGCTCATTTGACAGCAGAAGTGAAAGTATTTGATTGTAAATATTATATATTAAATTATGTTTATGCAAACTTATCTTTGTATGTAAAAATAAGTTTGGCTTTTGAAAAACACTAAGTGCCAAGTTTTTTTCCAGCTTCAATTGAGGCAGCTGATTGGAACAAACTGACAAGGAACAATATTGTCATCAGGCCAACAGGATAATGAGTTCAGGAAAAGCTTAGGAAACTTCTTTTTTGTGAATCAAATATGAGATCATAAAATCTTATATGTTGAGAGAAAAAGACTACTGCAGAAAATTTAATTAAAAAACAGAGGTATTCCTTAGGAAGAGAGTTACCAAAGCTGTTCTAACAAAGGTAACTGGCTATTCTGAAACTCATGGAAGGATCTGATAATAAGTATTAAAGATCTTGTTGCTCTTTTCAATGGCTATATGATTTGCAATATATATAGCATTTTTAAAGTTAAAACTTTTACTATCTAAAGTTCCTTACAGAAGGCTGTATGAAAAGGTGAAGTGAATGTATAGGATTATTGTTTTTTAGAGCAACCTTAAAAATCTCTCAACTCTCCTGACTTCCTAGATGAGGAAGTTATTATAAATGATGGAATGTCTGCTTTTTATTATTTTTTTCTAAACTTACCTTGGTTTGTATTTTTATATTTAACTCCATTATGGTTTATTAATATTCTATTTTTATGTGAAATGCATATTTACCTAGGAAAAAGTATATAAAACCTATGGAGTTTACTGAGTCTTAAATTGTGGTGTTTGCTGTATCAGTCTAACAAGCAATACTGTTTGACCTGGCAGGAGAAAGGCCAAAGGGAGCATCACAGAAGAGCCATCATGAGACTTTTATGGTGCTTCATGCTCAGGAATACTGGTGATGAAAGCTTACTACTATGGAAATAAATGAAGAACACCCAAATTAGAACAAGCAAAGGCTATTTATTTAGAGCTCGCTATAGCTAGGGAGACACCCACCATCACTTGCATTTGGCAGAAACTCAAAGGCGGGTAGAGGAGTGGAATAGTTTTGTAGTGAAAACAAGGGAAGGTTTCAGGTCTGCCCTGATTGGAGGCTGTAGGCTGGGGGACGTTGGAGGCAGGCTAACTGCAAGTGAGGCACCCTATCTAGGTTAGGGGAGCATATATGATTTTTTTCTAGTTGGTCCTATGTTGGAAATCAGGGTGAAAATTGGAGAAGCTGTCAGTTATTGGTTAAGACTGGCTGTTTTCAGTCTTGATCAATAACTTGTTTTTCAGCCAAACCACAGAAGTTTTGGTTTGGCTTCTTGGATTGGTTGTTGCAGATTGTGGGTCAGACTTCTACTTTTATACAGGATCTGGCCATTGTCTATTTTTGTATTCAGTCTCTCACTACAGACTCATGACTCTGATGTGCCTATGTGTGCATGTAATCAGCAGCTGATTTCACACATGTATTTACCCAGAACTATCACGCTTTCCATTGTAAAGTTGCACTTGTGGGCATAGGAGGAAACACTGCACCAACTGGCTAGTTGGCTATGATTTTACCATGTTAGACGTATCAAGCAGGATGAAACAGCAGCAGAAGCCGATACCAGTGAACTGTATAGGTAACAATGATATTAATATCATGCCTGCTTGCTTTAAAAAAGAAAAAAAAAACTATTTCTTAAGCCCAATTTTTCTTGTAAGTAATATCTCCATTTGTGTTTCATATTTCTGAAAATGTATTTAACATGACGGCATTATTATAATTGAATTACGTTTTCCATTTAGGTAATATTTAACACCACATTCAATTTTTCTGTCTTTTGTTTTGAATCGCATGTTCTTCAATTTTATTATGTGCTTCTATTTTTAGAAACTAGATGAATACCACACTAATTTATCTAAATTTCAATTTGCTGAATAATGAACTTTGGCTACCATGAGAGCTAATATATTTGTCTAAATTTGCCAGACCCCCCTATCTCCAATATTTATTTACAGTTTCCTCTAAGGTTCTTTTTCTTGAGAAAATAAATTACGACTACGCCAACAATGCTAGTTCTAACATTTAATGAGATAACAAATGGCTTTATAAAATGGCACTAAAGAAAAGAAATACAAAGCTAATCTCGTAATTCTGTTCTAACAGTAGTTTACAGAGATCTGGAGCCAAAGTTTTGGTGTTCTCTTTTTGCAGATCACAAAGCACTAAGGACGCTGTCATTCAAAAATGGCAGTCTGTCCATATATCTTTAAAAGAAATTCTCACTGATGAATCTGGAAGATGGGATTAACATTAGGGTCTCCTTCAAAGCAGGTTCCCTTAAAAATGTTGATTTTACTTTCTTTACCAAGTCACTCAATCGAAACATCTTTACAGAGAACTTACTATGGAAGACTTACTAGGCTTTATAGAAAGCAGGAAAAAACCTAAAACAGAATCATTGCCCACAAAGTTACAGAATAACAAAACATACTTGAATAAAAGGAAAAATAGCACTATATTAAAAATGTCCAATAAACGCAACCATTGCATATAAGTTATAGTCTATTATTAAGACACATAATAAAATTTGTTCTCCAACCCATGCAAGATCCTGATGAAAGTCATCAAAATGTTCCTAACTTTAGAACTCAAAGCTTCTAAGAATAAAGCTTTTCTAGGAATGAAACTAAGAAAAGAAAAGCAACATCTTCATCTGTATTTCAGGTACTTAAACACCAAAACGCCCTTCACCTGCTAAGCAAATTAAATTATCAGCAGAAAAGCCATATATTTAAATCTGAAAAGAAATACACTTTTTTCCTTTAATATAAAAAAGACATCTGCACTCAAGTGTTTATAGCAGCACAATTCACAATTGCAAAGATGTGGAAAAAACACAAGTGCCCATCAATCCATGAGTGAATTAATAAAATGTGGTATATGTATACCAGGGAGTTCTACTCAGACACAAAAAACAATGGTGATCTAGCACCTCTTGTATTATCCTGGATAGAGCTGGAGCCCATTGTACTAAGCGAAGTATCACAAGAATGGGAAAACAAGTACCACATGTACTCACCATCAAATTGGTATTAACTGATCAGCAATTATGTGCACATATAGTAGTAACATTCATCGGGTGTTGGGCAGGTGGGAGGGTGGAGGAGGAGATGGGTATATTCACACCTAATGGGTGCAGTGTACACTGTCTAAGGGATGGACAGGCTTGAAGCTCTGACCCGGGTGGGGCAAAGGCAATTTAATATATGTAACCTAAACATTTGTACCCCTGTAATCTGCTGAAATAAAAAAATAAATATAGAAATAAAGAAAGGAAAAAAAAGAAATACACTTGAAGAAAAGAAAATAAAACAAAATAAAAGTGGATCGAGATGTTTCTCTTAACTAAAAGAGAATGGGAATTCCACCAACGTGCTACAAAGTAGCTTTGCTGTGTTTTACCTGCTATATAAATTATTTTAATTGAATGTAGTCCCAGCATTCACATGTCCTCTGAAAGCTTAGAAAAACATTCCCCTGGAGATCTAATCTAGGGTTAGAATAACACTTAATCAAATTGCACTAGCACTCACACCATTTCTCTTGTAAATAACCCTAAATATAAAGCATTCTTGGACTCTTCTTTTCCCAAATCATGAACAAATTTTTCTTTTAAGTAGAGAGAAATTTCTTTTGCAAGTGAATTATTAAACATTGGGAACAAGCAGAGTAATTATAAAATACTTCAGGAGGTCCATCAAACTGTCTAGAGATTCCCCGAGGTGCTGTAATTCTGACAGAGTTGGCATATTTTACTAGTCTGAGGAGAAACCGGACAGTCCTCAATACATGTACTATAATTAATGTTTTCTTTAAGTACCTTCTTTTCCTTATTATTTAACCTACGTTGTTAACTTTGAGCCAAATAAATCAACCTGCATACATTTTTCCTTTTTCTTTTTATCTCTCTGACATGATGAATATATTTTTATTTTTACATTAGTTTTCTCAAAATGTATCTATTCATATTGACTATTATGATATGAGTTGATCTAAAAACTTAATTGATTCCAGGAGTAAATGAGATTATGATCTTGTTATCACTGAAGACATAAAACTAAATGGGTTTGGATTCTTGGCTTAGAGAAAAAATAATTTTCTTCTATGAAGAAAAATTGCTTTTATTCTATTCTTTGTCCAAATACCTTCTTTCTAAGACTCTCTAGAATTCCTTTGGTCTCTTATACAATATAATTTGAGGATTAAAATAGTTAATATATGTAAAAAGCTTAGTACCGTGCTTACAATACACTAAAGACTACATAAATATTAGCTATTATACTAGAAAGTAGGGCTGTGGGAAAAGAAGTTTCCTGTCCTCCGTCATTAGGTATAAATATTTGAAAGGCCCTGGGAGATATAATCTGTGAGGTTCATTCCTATTCTATGAATTCCAGTAACAGTTACTTCAAGGCCATGCTTACAATAGTACTTCTGACCAAATCCCTTTTCTTAGGGCTATTTAACTTACCTTTGTACATAAAAATGAACTCATTATAAATTCTTTGACAGATAGTGTTTTGCCAACACAATAAAATTATAAACCAGGCAGCTAAGTAAAGTTTGGTTTTTTTTTTTTCCTTTACCCTCTGTGTTCCTTTACTTGGTCCTGACTCTTTTCTTCATCTAAATCCCAGCTATGTCCTCACTACACACTCTCTATCCAGAATCTTTCCTCATACAGGCACATGCTCTGCATTGATCTATACTTTTGTTACTCCCAATCTTTAAAATTAGATGTTTTGATGACTTTAAAGATTACCAACCATGTTCACATTTCCACCTGTCTTACTTGCACAGCAATTTGTGTATAAAAACTTACATAGATATCAAAGTATCAAAGTTGAATGAGCACTAGAATCTGTCCTTGAAGTCTGGAGTCTGTGATGAACTAATAATTTCATTTAACTATGATGAAACATGTGAAAGCATTGTGCACAAATGACTACAGGAACAAAGAAAGGAAGAGCAACTCTAACCTCAGGAAATTAGTGCTAAAACCATTTTCCAGATGAGGATTATTTGCCCCCATGTAAGAAAAATGAATCAGAGCCTTCTATGGAAAGATATCTCAGATGGAGGAAATATTAATAACATTTTCAGAGACATTTGATCAGAAACCACACTAGTGGAGAACTGTGTCTGGCATGGCTGGAGAGAAGGAGGAATAGGAAAGATGCTGGAAAGGAGAGAGGAGATGGGGTCATGGCAGCAGTTCACATCAACCTGCCAGCAGGAGAGGCTGATTTTATCCTCATTTTGCAGAAGAGGAAAATGAGGCCCACTGAGTATAAATGACATAGGAAATAAACAGCAGAGCCCAAATTCAGAGCCAGATCTCCCAAATCCTATCTTGCACACTTTCTGCTGCAGTATATGTCTAGTTATGATTTCCTTAACGGAAGTATGGAATCCCTCATTTTACAAGACATTGCCTGTAGTGCAACAGATACTGAAGGGATCTTTTAGGCAGAGTTCCTTTTACAGGTGAGTCAATATTCCATTTACACATAAAGAAGTGTTTTCCTGAGTGTATGCCAGTGCTTTTCCCACCCTAAGGCAATTGGAGGTGAGGAGAAAGGGAAGAAAGGAAAACAAACAAATAACAAAAACAAAAAAAATTCTAACATTGATTGGATGTATATTGTCAGCCACAGATTTTATACTATTTTGTATGTATTTACATTTTTATAGATATTTTGTATGTTATATTATTTGAATGCTCCAAGAGTTTTGTGAATTAGATATTATTATGCACTTTTAAGGATGAGGACCGTGATATTCAGATATAAAAATCTTACCCAATTAATTTGTCCACAGGCATGCAGCCAGTTAAGTAGCAAGTTTACCATTAGAATCTTGGTTTGCTTGACCCAGACCAAAAGCATCTCATCACCTTATCCAACTGTGATCCTCATGAGTGTGTTCATTAGGCTCAAAACAAGGCCAATCAGTAAACTTAAACATTGATGAAGGAAAGATTTTAGGATAATGTCTTTAAGAAAGGATATACATTGACAAAGAAAATAAAAATACATTTTCAACTTACTCATATAAATAACATGGCATTTTAAATAGCTTTTGGACTCCAAATTTGCAGAGAATGATGAGATCAGGGGACTATATGGATGACAAAATAGGCCATGAGGCAGTATGAAGAGGAAACAATGAGTAAACTGAAACAGATACACTACATAAGAGGGGGATATCAAATATCTGGTTCTCAAGGGCTTCATTTACCTGCTCCAATTATATTGAATTTGTAAATGCACCCAAAACCTACTACTCCATATAGTAGTCTCCTTTATCCATGGAGATATGTTCCAAGACTCCCAGTGGATGCCTGAAACCGTGGATAGTACCTAACTTTAAATATACTTTGTTTTTTCTATACATACATAAATATGATAAAGTCTAATTTATAAATTAGACATAGTAAGAGATTAACAACAATAACTAATAATAAAATAGAGCAATTATAACAATATACAGTAATAAAATTTATGTGAACATGATCTCTCTTTCTTTTTAAATTATCTTATTGTACTGTAATCAACAATTTTCAGACTGTGGTTGACCGTGGGGAACTGAAACCATGGAAAGCAAAACTGCAGATTAGGGGGAACTACCGTATTTACCAAAGGATCAGTGTCCCATGTGGTCACATTGTGTCCCAGAATCCCAAATAGCTAAACATTCAAAATTACGGTTACTGATCAAGCTGAACTCTAGAACACATGGATACTTCAGCAGGGGAGGGCAATTAATTCAAGCTCCTGGGCTGGAAAACATTAGTTTTTGAGAGACTGCTCACCATCAAGAGAAGAGGGTTTCAATATCTGTCTTTCTAGCCATCTTCACAAATTTTGGATACTCAAGTTAGCTTTTCAGTGTTTAGCTACCTTTCTTGAAGATCCTGATCTTGGAGGAATATCTTTGAGTAATCAATATTTATGGATTCTTTTGAGTAGCTTGTACAAAGGTGGAAAGTGAAATAAGCTAAAAAAGAAAAAGAAAAGAAAATTTAGTTCCATCTCCAGGGCACTCATAATAATGATGATATGCAATTCTATGTATTTATATTATAAATGATTTATCTTGCTGAAGGCAAAACAGTTAAATTACTTGATTATATGTATGTAATGTATTACTTGGAACAAGAACAAAGTTGTTATTATAGTTCCTTATTGGCCAGAAATTTTACTGGTAAATGAGCTATAAGTTGCTTATATTGGGATGTCATCTGTGATAATTTTTATAATTAGAAACAGTAGTAAAAATTATAACTTATTGAATGCCTAAAGGCATTGTTCCAGACCTGGGACGGATGGTAAATATTTTGGCTTTGTGGGCCACATTCTATCTGTAGCAACTACTCAACTCTGCTGACACAAAAGCAATCAGACAATAATACATCAGTGAATGAACATGGCTGTGTTCCAATAAGACTTTATTTATGAACCATGAAATTTAGATTTCACATAATTTTCACGTGTCATGAAATTTTTTTTTAATTTCAATAGACTTAGGAGTACAAGTATTTTTTATTACATGGGTGAATTGCATAGTGGTGAAGTCAGGGCTTTTAGTGTACCCATCACCCAAACAGTATACATTTTACCATAGGTAATTATTGATTCATCACCGCCCTGCCACTCTGCCACCTTCTTAGTTTCCAATGTCCATTACACCACTTTATATGACCATATATACCTATTGTTTAGCTTCCACTCATTATTGGTCTGTTCTATTTCTATTTCTTCTTGATTTAAGTTTGGGAGGTTGTGTGTTTCCAAAAATGTGTCCATTTCCTCTATATTTTATAGTTTGTGTGCACAGAGGTGTTTATATTAGTCTTACATGATCTTTTTTATTTCTGTGATATCAGTTGTAATGTCTCCTTTTTCATTTCAGATTGAGCTTATTTGAATCCTCTCTCTTCTTGGTTAGTCCAGTCAGTGGTCTATTGATACTGTTTATCTTTTCAAAGAACCAATTTATTGTTTTGTTGATCCTTTGCATTGTGTTTTTCGTTTCAATTACATTTAGTTCTGCTCTGATTTTTGTTATTTTTTTTCTTCTGCTAGCTGTGGGTTTGATTCCTTCTTACTCTAATTCCTTGAGGTGTGACTTTAGGTTGTTAATTTGTGATCTTTCTGTCTTTTTAATGTAGGTATGCTATGTAGGCATGCTATGAACTTCCCTTTTAGCACTGATTTTACTATATTACCAGAGATTTTGGTAGCTTATGTTGCCACTGTCATTCAATTCAGAAAATTTTCGATTTCCTTCTTGATTTTGTCATTGACCCAAAGATCATTCGGCAGCAGGTTGTTTAATTTCCATGTAATCTGTATAATTTTGGGATGTCCTCTTGGAATTGATTTTCAATTTTATTCCACTGTGGTCTGAGAAGATACATGGTATATAACAATCCTAAACATATATGCACCTAACAAAGGAGATCCCAGATTCATAAAACAAATACTACTAGACCTAGGAAAAGAAATAAATAGTGACATAATAATAGTCGGGAATTTCAACATCCACTGACAAAACTAGACAGATCATTGAAGCAGAAAATCAACAAAGAAACACTAGATTTAAAAGGGACTCTAGAACAAATGGACCTAACAGACATTTACAGAACATTCTACCCCCAAACTTCAGAAGATACATTCTTCTCATTAGCACATGGAACATATTCTAAGATAGGTCTTATGTTGGCCATAAAATAACTCTCAGCAAATTTTCAAAAATAAAAACCACATGTATCTTTTTTTGATTTTTTTTAACTATTTAGAAACTTTAAACACATTCTTAACTCATGGGCCTTACAAAAACAAGAAGTGGACTAGATAAACCTATGGGCCATAGTTTTCCAACCTCTGTTCTAGACATTTACCTTTCTCATCACCAACTGTCATCTATTTCAATGTAAGATTTATCATACCTATTGCATATGTGATGAAACTGAATACAGGGACATTAAACTGACTTGAATATCACAAAGTAAGTGATTGCAAACCTTTGAGTTTTTCTTGACCTCTCTGAATCTCAGTTGCTTGATTTGTCCACTGGGAAGAAATATATTTATAGAGATATTATGGAAATTAAATTAAACAATTCATTTATTCAATTACTATTAAGTTCTTCCTAATTGCAGATTCTTCCAAGTACTAGCATTCAGGAAATGTGTATAAGGCAAATCTTGACTCTGCCACATGAATCTTATGATCAAGTTTGTTAAGATATTCAGTAATTAAGAAGTTATAATAAATGTGATAGAAGTTCTGATGGGAAAAATAAATGAGGCCTAAGGGAGAATACAGCACAAGTGCATATCCCAGATTCAAGAAAAGCCTCTTGGAAAACAATGGTGTCATATGGAGCTGTGACACAATCTGCTGATGTGAAAAGGTGGTACAAAAGTATATTTAAAGCAAAAGCAATGCTATAGATAAATTACAGAGGTGAGAAATAGTTGTCCAATTAAGAAAGTCAAAGAAGTACATGGTACTAGGACATAGAATTCAAGACATAAATAAAACAGAATTCCAGGGATAATGCTAGAGAAGTAAGATGACATACAAAGACATGTTAAGTCTAGATATGTTCTTAAGAACAAAGAAAACCTCCTGAAGAGTTTTGAGCAATGAGGACCTATTATTAGACTTGCATTTTGAAAAGGTCATTCTACTGCAATATGAAGAATGGATTAGAGAGTGACAAGTATAGTCCAGGGAGACCATTTCAAAAGTAGATGCTATGATACTGATGAATAATGATAGTGGCTCTGATTACAGTTGTGGCAGAAGTAATAAAGAGAAATAGATTAAAGATACTAAGTTATTGGATTCATTTAAAAATATTTATTGTATGTCTACTTAGCCATCCACTGTTCTGGGTATATAATAATCAACAAAACAGACCAACGTCTCTGCCCTTGTGTCAAAATGATGGACAATGTAGAGTAAAAGATTATTTCCAGGTGTTTGCTTTTAACGGCTGTTTGGATGGTGGTAACATGAACTGAAATGAGAAAAAAAACAGCAAGAGAAACATATTTGGTGTGTGTTGATTAAAAACTCTGACTAAAATTCCTTATAGCTCTTCCTTAGCACATTTCCCCCCTAAAGACATTTAGGGCCAGAGCCTAAAATAAAAAGAGACAGTAAGTTTATGGCTCTCTAAAACAGTTTTACTATTCTTTCAGCTTTCTTCTGCATTTTATACCCAGAGAATAAAGAAAAAAATGGAAGAGAAGGAATATATGACTGGAGCTACAGATTAAGTACAGAAATCACTGATACAAACAGATATCAAAGGAAAATTACTCATGTACTCTGCTTCACCCGAACTTCCCATAATAGACATTTTCTTAAAGGTAGAAGATTCTCTAGTTTAAAATAATGTACCTGGAACTTTATATATTATAGTAATTGAGTATATCATTGATGGTCAGTTGGTTGGGTTCTTAGGGTGACGCTCTTCATCCAAGGTGATTTTTATCAAGATACCAAGATCTCTATCAGTTCTACAGGGCACCATCCTACCTCCTTTTTCTATAATCTAACCTTGAAAATGGTTAATACCACAAATAATTTTCCTCAGAAGTATATATTACTCATTGGTATAGTTCAATTTCAGAATATTTTTAGCTAATGATTATTCTGCTTTTAATTTAAATGACTTCCAGAGGTAAATATACCATGTTGTGTGTGTGTATATGTAGATGGACTAACAATTTGTATGTTATATTCTTTACATACAATAAACCTGTATTCATAACTGGTATTTCCAGAATACTCCAGAGCAGGAGGTGAGGTCATTACAAAGTATTCTAGTAAGGTGAATGGAGAAACTTAGCAAATAGAGATCTTCATAAAAACAAAGTATAGAGAGTAAAACCATTAAGTTTAATTCTTGGCATATTAAGTTGGAAGTGTCTATGAAGCCTTCAGCCCCAATGGACATGTTCACCAGTTGTATATATTCGTCTGAACCTAAAGAAAGAGTATTGGACTGTGGATAATAGACTTGACAATCATTCTGTTTGTATATGATATTTGAAATGGAATTACCTAGTGAAGCTGTCTTGAAAAGTGTTAGCATTTGAGAGATGTGAAAGTAATACCTCAGCAAAAGAAACTGGGAAAGAGCAGCTAAGAAGTAGGAGGTAAGTCTAGAGCTGGCAGTCTCTGAAGCCAAGGACGAACTGTTTCACAACGGTATATTGTACCAAAAGGCTCCATAAAGGGCTAATTGGTTTAGCAAAACAGAGTTAATCATGATCTTGACCAAAATGGTGTCAATACTGAGGTTGGAAGTCTGATGCAGTGGATACAAGAGTAAGTGTGATGTGAGGAAATCAAGACTGTGAGTCCAAGAGCTCTTTCAAGAATTTAGGCCCACAGGGAATAGGGAAGAGACAAAGGAATTATTACTTATTTTCCTGTATTTTTTTTTTTTTTTTTGTCTAAGTGAAGGAGAACCAAATATGTTCCAGTAGTGACAGAAAATAGCCAGTAGAGATTCCGGTAGTGGCTGGTTCCTGGAAGGCATTGTCACATGGAACCTCAGAGCTCTGAGAAGGGAAAATTTCAAGTCAGATAGAATTATATATACACCACTTCTCTGGAAACTTCAGCCTCAAGATTTCAACATCGTGTCCTCAGTTTCAACACAATTGCATAGTTTTCATTTCACTGCTTTCAATGCCGCCAGTTATTGAAGCAGTAGAAGCTGGAGATGCAATCGCTCTCCTGTGAGGTGTGGTTCTCAGCATTTGGCTTGCTTGGGGTGTATGCACGATAAAGAAAGAGACAAATGTGACTATGAAAGGTCTCCTGAAGTGGAAGTGTCTATGAAGCCCTGAGCTCCTAGTGAGCTTGCTCTAAAAACTTTTGTGCTATCGAGGCTAAACCAAGCTTTGGTGTTTGAAAGTTTCTCCAAGAAACAGTAAATAGGGAAGTTTCACACTCTTAGTGGGAACAAATTGATATAAGAGTGAGAAAAAATGTTTTCTTTACGACAAACAATACACTGAAAAATGCAGCCTAAAATTTTTATTCATTGGTTAGAAAGGGGGTAAAAGAAGTAAGATGGCTGAAGTTTACAAAAATAATATTTCATAGTTTTAGAATTTTCACAGCACCTAAAATAGGAAGAAGAAAGCTCTTGCCCAGAAACCTAGGAAATTGCCACTGTTTAGTTATAATCCCTGTCTCCTGAATCATTGAGGAGTCTTTTCTTCATACTTTAATAGGTTGTTGCTTTGTTATCTCTAAAGTTAATATTATATTTAGATAGCAAATAAGCAGCCAAAAATTGAGACTTTATGTCTGGGGAAAAAACATTTAGAAAAATGTATTTAGTGAATCTAATACTGAAATGGAGAAAAGATTTAATGTAAAGAAAAACCCAACTTTCTATTGACATTGAAATCTCCAAGAGATTTAATGTGAAAAAAAAACCTTTACATTAATTGAGTAAAACCCCATGATAAGAAGTACTATATTAAATATAAACCCATTATGTTGTTTAAAAAAAGAAAAGAAAAAGAAAATGAAAGAGCCAATAGGAAGAGATTTTGAAGATTCAGGGAGAGAAGGAAATATGATAGAGATCACTGGAAAAGCAGGAGGGGAAGAAATCTAAGAAAGAAACAGAGGGTCTATGTTAAAAACAATACCCTTTGCTTACCTTGAAACAACAGGGAAGTAGGAAAGTATGAATGCATTGTATATATACACAAAGGCTAGATGTCAGGCAGTTGAGATATTTCCCTCTGAAAATTTTTATTGTGAAGTAGCTAAAATGTACGGTGAAGGAATAGGATAGTCGAGGTTTTAGTATTTAGATAATCATTTTGGACAACAGGATGTCAGACAGAAAAAGGCCAGGTAGACATTGGTGATCATGAATTAATAGGGGCATTAAATCTGCTTGCCTCTAAGGTAATTCAGTCCCTAGCACAAGTGTCCGGCAACTACTATGTTCTCTGTAAATATTTCTACAGGATGAGTGAGTAGTTTCTATTATATATAAATGTCCATATATGTAAAAATGTATAAAAATGTGTACTCAGGTATACATATTTATACAGATACATATATAGATAATAAACATATATAGATACTTTAAAAGAATGGTGAGAGTATGCAAGAATATGTATATTTTATTTTTTATATATATGTATCTATGTAGAGAGATGTGTGTATATATTTAAACACATATATGAAAAATCATGAGATGTATTCATATATTTTCTTCTGTACTCTCACCATTCTTTTGAAGTATATTATTTATTGCCCACTTTGTAGAGTTGTAATCTCTTAAAAATAGGCTTGATCTATATATAGTTGATCAGGAAAATTATATCATGATTTGTTATTTTTGTTGTTTGAGAATGACTGTAGCCCAGAATTATTCTTGGTGTTGCTATGAATTCTACGAACCTTCATAAAATTCCATCCTGATGTTGAATTTTGATGTTTACCTCTAACATACGAAGATATTACTCAAGAGATTACTGGTGTAGGTGTTAATTATTTTCATTTGTCTTTGCTCAATGCTAAAAAGAAAATATTTTCTATACATAAGAAATAATAGAGAGACTAGAATCACTCCAGAATAATCACCAAGGGAGAAAGTCACCTAAGATTATATGCATTATTTTAATTAAGGGTGCTTGAAAATACATATGGCTTTCTTTGAATAACAAGCATCTACAGATAAGGCATTTTTAGCAAATGCAATCTCTTTTACAGGTTCAATTAAATCAACTTCATTTCAATAATGGTGAATGATTAGAGAAATTTTTATCAGAATCATACTTTGAATCATCAAAGAATCTATTTTGTTTTTTAAAAATTCTGCAATGTGGTTTACTATGTAATGACTACAGAGCTTAAAATTAATGGAAGACATTTAAGAGTGATTAAATTATATGTTTTAATCAGTCTATGATTTAATATTACTGGTGGATTTAAAGAATTTTCATTTATTCACAAAAGACAACCATCTCTGCCAGTCAACCTTATAATTAGTGAGAAATGAGCCTCAGAAGTTAGTGTGTATCTCATAAGCAGAGAAAAACTTGCCCAAATCATCCATAACCTATTTACCTTGATCTTTCCATTTTTTATAAAATTCATTTTTAGTTTAGTTTAAGGCATTCAACTGCATGGTATTTCAATGAGATTATTGTTGTTCTTGTTTTCTAGTCCAGACTAAACTAGGGTGATTAGTTGTGAGGGGATATAAAGTATTACAGGATGAAATGCTATATACTTATTTGTCATCAAGAACAAAACGCTTCTAGTTTTAAAAAAAATTGAGGTTAGCATTTATTTTTAAATCTATTTTAAATACAATTTCATTATGCATTTATCTCTAGGCAGGTAAGATATAGTATTCAACTTTATCAAAGTGTCTTTCATAATAGAGAAATTTACATTCACAAAGGGTTTACTTCTTGAGAAGTTGCACTATATGTATGTTTTTTCAGGAGAAGCGTATGATATGATCTATTTGTCATAATGATAAGGGTATTATATTGCAACATCATTTGAATTTGCAGAGAAATGCCAACTTTTTTGCTAGAATAAATATAAAAATACAGGCCGGGCGCGGTGGCTCACGCCTGTAATCCTAGCACTCTGGGAGGCCGAGGTGGGCGGATTGTTTGAGCTCAGGAGTTCGAGACCAGCCTGAGCAAGAGCGAGACCCCATCTCTACTAAAAAAATAGAAAGAAATTATATAGACAGCTAAATATATATATAGAAAAAATTAGCCGGGCATGGTGGCACATGCCTGTAGTCCCAGCTACTCGGGAGGCTGAGGCAGTAGGATTGCTTGAGCCCAGGAGTTTGAGGTTGCTGTGAGCAAGGCTGACGCCATGGCACTCACTCTAGCCCGGGGAACAGAGCGAGACTCTGTCTCAAAAAAAAAAAAAAAAAAAAAAATATATAAAAATACAGTATGCCTAGAACAGAAGGTAGAGTTAAGAGATAAAAACAATATTTACTCAATGCTATCAAATCATTACATTATAAATATATAAAAGCTAGTCGAAAGGTTTAATTTAAAATGTTTCCTTCCTTCCCTGTTGATTTACGACTCAATGTGATCATTAAGTTACATTTGAGGCTGAGTGTAGTGTTCGTGCCTCTAATCCTAGAACTTTGGAAGGCTGAGGCAGGAGGATTGCTTGAGACCAGGAGTTCAAGACCAATCTAGGCAACATAGTGAAACCTCTGTCTCTACAAAAAATAAAAGAAAATTAGCTGGGTATAGTGGCCCATGCCTGTGGTCCTAGCTATTAAATACTTGGGAGGCTGAGGCAGGAGGATCATTTGAACCCAGAAGTTTGAGGTTATAGTGAGCTATGATTGTGCAACTGCACTCCAGGCTGGATGACAGAGTAAGACCCTGTCTCAAAAAAGAAAGAAAAAAAAAGTTACATTTATGTCATCAATCTGCAAGGCAATATAAAAACACACATTCAATCTTCCATGTAAGCAATATAAAAGGGATACACAAAATATTAAACTATATTCCTTGTCTCTTCCTTTCTGAAGTGAAGTCAGGATTTGAAAGCAGGAAATCCAAGCATGAGGCAAGAAGGTAAACTTTAAAAAGAGTTGGGAAGGAAGGAATACCTCTTGTACATATAAACAAACAGCATCAGTATGGGTTTTGTACAACTTGAAAGCCTAGTAACTACAATAAAGACAAAAGAACCATTGGTCTCTGGGCCCACCAAGAAAGACTCAGGCCAAAGATGGTCGTTATCTGCTTAATACAGTTTTAAAGATACGGGTACTAGTGCCTACTATAATTCCTTTACATCATAACCAGCATTTGCCTATCATATTATGAAGTATAAAGCTTTAAGTTCAACAAATGTGTTCAAAAGTCACTATTTCAAGTACTATACTAACTTCTGAGGAAACAATAAAGAGAAGACATGGTGCATACCTTTAGGCGCTCATAGTCTAGACAAAGAATCGGTCTTTCACTGATTCTCATGCAAGCACGTTTCTTGAATGCTCTTTCTATCGTCTGTCTCTATCTATCTCTATTTATCTATCTAATCTATTTTTCTACTTTTTAAAATTTTAAGGAAAAATATAGTGCATTTCCCCCAAATGCTAAATAATACTAGATACAAAATTAGATATTGTGTATTGTTTCATTCAAACACATTTTACAAAACAAAAACACACATACATTCTAATCATCCGCCACAATGTTGGAGTTTGGAGAGGTTATGTAATTTGTTGAAAGTTATCTAACTCTGGCATAGGTGATAATGAACATAGCTGGAACTTAAACATAGATCTATGTGGTGGAAACATTTACAGCTGATCAAATACCTGTGTGTTCCTCAACTGCTCACAGGCCTTTGGCAATTAGTTAGAGAAACGTGGCTAGTTCTAAGTAATACTAATACCTATGCCAATTCTTAGCCAAAGCACTTAAGAGTCAGTGAGTCCAGCTCTTTGCTTTACCTGTCATGGAATCATGGAAACCAAAAACACTTCCAATGGTGGGTTGCTATGGTCTGAATGTTTGGATGTCCCCAAAATGCATAGGTTGAAACTGAATTTCCAATGTGATAATATTAAGAGGAAAGGCCTTTGAGAGGTGACTAGGACACGAGGGCAGAATCCTCATGAATGGTATTAATGTCCTTGTAAAATACATCTGAGCGAAGTCGTTTGCCACTTCCACCATGTGCAGATGCATCAAGAAGGTGCTATCTAGGAAGTATGGGGCCTCACCATACAGCAAATCTGTCAGTGCCTTGATCTTAGACTTCTCAGCCTCCAGGACTATGAGAAAGAGATGTTTGTCATTTTAAGCCACCCAGTTTATGGTATTTTTGTGATAAGTAGCCAAAATAGTCTAAGACATGGACCCTAAAGTATCTTCAGACCCCAGATGACCATGTGGGTTAGAAACTCAGTAGACCAATATTGTGTTAGGCCACTAAGATTTAAGGATTCATTTGTTATTGCAGCAAAGATTATTTGTTATAATGGAGTTCATAACTCTAGCTCACAACCTAACTAATAAAGTCTCAAAGTCTGTGCTTTTAATCTAAATGCTGTAATAGTGGCTATGATTTAATAGGAAAAAAAAATCCAGACACAATAGTGATTTCATTACTCCTACAGCCTGAAATTGGAAGTCAAACATTGACTTCATTTTCATATATAAACTCTGAATTAGTAGATTTGACTGCAAGGTGGTAATAACAAGGTTAAGATTCATAGATAAATAATCACAATGTTATAGTGGATTGATTGATAAAATGCCTAGTAATTACAGTAAATACAACAACTTAAAGTCAGCTGGCCTTGCCAGTTTTTACTTGCCCACCCAACACTTATTTTTCATCAACAATTCTGAATTCAATTCATTTTAAGTGTTTATGCTGTTTTGTTTAGGAAAAAGAATAAAATATTCATGATAGTCTGTGATGATTCACACATTTTTGTTACTGAGAAGTAGCTAACTCCATTAATTCTTCAGAATGCCTTCCACTGCCCTGAAATACAGCCAGTATGATAGTGTTCCCGGGGAATTGAAAGCTGAAATATATCTAAAATAATTCTGTGACTTCTAATATACAGTGCTTTGAGGAAGAGTGTAAAGTTTTAGAATATCATGTACATATGATATTATTTAATAATTGATAAAGCAGTTCCTAAACAACTTTGACATTCTGTTCAAATCAGACTTTTTAAAAAATCAGTATTTTTTCTTTCTTAAATTCTCTATTCACATTTAAAACAACTACAAATGTCTAAGGTATATCAGATTTTCCCCAATATTCTTTACATTATTGTTAACAGCAATAATGTCTTAAATATATGTAGAACATATCTCTGGTATTATGTAAATTACTCTCACATCATTCTTCATGGAGTAAAAGAACAGAAGTCTAGAATAGTTTTGTGTCCAAGGCCACACGCACAGTGACAGAGCCAAGGTTAACATACAGATTCACTGGCTGCTGCTGCAATGTTCATTTTACTCTATTTTGTGCAGTCATATATGGATCCTCTTTAGGGGATGTTTAAAATACTTGAAACAATAGTAGTGTCTTTAAAATCTCATATTCTTTCCTTGAACTATCTCTAATTGGTACATGAATTTATAAAATACCAAAATTATCAATATAATATACCTTGAATATTTTTTGCATAGACATTGCAAATATTATTATTAGATGTCTTTATTAGTTTTTCAAAATCCTTATAATTGGGTGATAATTGTTCAAAGAATTTTAGGGGGTCAAAAAATTCAGCAAATGACTAAAAGATAAACACTGAAATATCTGAAGATATAGAAATGACTAGCTTTACAGATCTTTTATTTATTCATTCAGTAAATGTTCATTTAGTACCCACTTTGAGGCATGAACTGTGGATAGGTGCTAGGTATATAGCCATAAACAAATAGACAAGACAGCCACACTCAAAGGACCTGATATTTAATAGACAGGAAACATGCATACACTAAAAAAGCTCTATGATAAGCATACACAACAATGAATCTGAACACAGCAACTAACTCTGGAATAAACTATGATATAATAATTTTTTGAAATTATTAAAAAATAAAAACTTAGAAACCATAATGGAATAACTGCAAAATGTTAAAGAAAAAAACTCTCAATCCAGAATTCTGTATTCATCTAAAGAATTATTCAAAAGTGAGAGAGAAATGAATATATTTTCAGGAAAAGGCTGAGAAAAGTTTGCCACTTACAGGCCTTTGCTGAAATAACTACTGATGTTTATAGTTTAATAAGAAGGAAATTAAATCCTGAAGTATGGTATAGTATAAAAGAAACAATGTTATTAAAAAATGATGAAGATGTAGACAAATAAAAATAACTGTCAATGATCAAGAAAACCACACTAATAAGAATAACTAACTAGAGATAGTTCAAAAATATCAGATAACAGTAATGTAAGAGGGAGAAGTAAGGAGGGCTTTAATTCATCCTAAGGACTTTGTGTACTGTGTAGTTGGGAGATGGAGAGACAGATTGGTTAACTTTAGACTTTGTTAGTAAACTACGCTTCTATAAAATTTATTTACTTATTTATTTATTTATTGAAGATCTTAATCATGTATTTGTTTAATTTATATTTCAGTAGATTAGGGGGAAAAGTGGTTTTTGGTTACATGGGTGAATTGTATTGCAGTGATGTCTGGGTTTTTAGCGTACCTGCCACCTGAATAGCATACATTGTACCTGATAGGTAGTTTTTCTTCCCTCACCTCCATCCCACCCTCCCCCCTCCTGAGTCTCCAATGGCCATTGTACCATTCTGTATGTCCCTGGGTATCTGTAGCTTAGGTCCTACCTATAAGTGAGAATATGTAGTATTTGGTTTTCCATTCCTGCATTACTTCACTTAGGATAATGTCCTCCAATTCCATTCAAATTGCTGTAAAAGTGAGCTTGTCCAAAATTTAATGTACCTATAAAAATATAAAATATGTAATTCCTAAATCTATAGAGAAAGAAAAGATAGAAGAGGGAAAAAAGAAACCAGTCAAGCTAATGGAATTCAAAAGAGAGAAAGGAAGAAAACAGAGAGCTCGTTGTCTAGAAAACACAAAATGATAGAATAAATGCAACTATGTCTACAATTATAATAACTATAAATAGTGTAAATCAGTTGAAAAAAATTTCTCAGGCTGGAGTTTTGACCTTTAAGAAATTCAGTTATGTATTAATTTCAAGTCATACTAAATCTTATGAGACAGAAATCTTGAAAGTAAAGAGATAGAAAAAAATGATGTATCAGATATGCACTAACCAAAGAAAGCTAATGTGCCAATCATCATCAGACAAAGTAAACTTTAAGGCAAAGTACAAACCCAGGCTTATCCAATTAGAGGATTATCTTATAAGGATAAAAGGAATAATTATTCAGGAAGTTATAGCAATTCTGGACATATAGATACCAACTAACATGTACACAAATTAAAAATTGATCAAATTATAGGAATGAATCAATACATCCACAATAATAATGTAGGATTATTAATACATTTCTCTCATAAAGTGATAAATAGAAGATTACCCAGAGTTACAGAGAAACTAATGATAAATTGGTTTAAGACTAGAGCTGGGATGGGAGATGGGGTAACTAGGTAAGAGAATTTACCTAGAAGAGACATGTTGGTGTCATAGAGAGGGATTGAGTTACTCCTAGAGGAGTTAGAGAGAAGATACTGGACTCAGGAAATTATTTTTAATTTATTATAATAGGTGTGCTGTGATAATACAAGGGACAAATTTTATAGCCCCCTCCATTGGTGTGTTTTTTGTGTATATGGTGTGTTTACCAAATTTTCCATTCTTACTCCATACATTCATATCTCACTCACACACACACACACCCACACACACACACAGTCTATTTGGACTCTACTCCAAGCATTCTTTTGTCTATAAAAGCAGTGTCTTGAGAGCTTGAAGACATTAATCCCAGTTCTGATTTTGCCTCTAAACAGTTATGCAAAGTTTGGAAAGTCATTTCAGTTTTCAACCCTTATTTCCTTATCTTCAAATTGAGGTGATAAGATCAGACAGGCTAGATTTCTTTTATCATTTGCTTCTCCATAAGTTTATGTAAAAATGTTTGACATTTTGGGCATTACTTATTAATATATATTTAAATTATATATTTCACAAGGGTTTATTGTCTAAGAATTAATTTTTCCACTAAGAAATGAGGATAAATAGTTATTTATTCAATGAATGGCATAATGCATATCTGAGGTAATAAAATCCAGGCACCTTTTAATCTGCCTAAATAATTGAGATGGTTCACTAGAGCCTCACCCTGGTATGTATTCCCAGTCTTCTAAATAAATTGAATAGAGCAATGAGCTCTCTGACACCTTTAAAAACAAAGAACACAGTTAGCAACTTACCATAGATGAGGGGGAAACTAAAACATGAAAATTACTAAATATAGTCTCTTTTGGTGTTTTCCACTAAGTAAACTATATTTTAAATGAAATAAGCTATTAATTGTAACCTAGTAGACCCTTCACAGACTGGCCTCAATCTACATTAATACCAGCATTGCTTAACATAATCTGACAGGTTTGTTAGTAGGATTAAATGAAATCTTGTATTCACAGTTCCAGTGAAAGGTCTGACACATAATAGATTTTCAATTCATATTTGTTTCTTTCCTCTATCCTCCTTTCAAACATACGAAAACCACAGATGTACCGTACAACCTTTTCACTGGAGTGGTGGGCTAGTTTCTTTGCAAAAAGTGTGTGAACAGCCATATGATACGATGATGGATAATGTAATGTTCCTAATTTCTCTAAGGTCTTAAAATTACAAAGATCACAAACTTCAGACAGCAAAGGAAAGCAGGATTCGTGAAGCTTGTGGACAGATGTCCTCCTAGAGGCAGGTTCTGCTGGGCTCTGGCCTTTCAACAAGCTTCCCCGGACATAGAGGAGACTACTCAGTTCATAGCATCTATACAAGCAAACTGCATAAGAAACATGGAGTTTGTCAGGGCTCCAGCAGTTGGTTAAAATCCATGTCAGGTTCCAGAAAATAGTCACATTAGTAAGCTCTTTATATAGTACTAAACTTTTCTTATTAGACTGAATCCTTCAATACTCTTAGTGCCCCTCAATAACCAATCACAAGCTAAACATTCAAGAGAATATTATGATTGGGTTTTAGAGAGTAAGGATTCAGGATAAAGAAACTGAGGCTCATACAGGTTCAAGGACTAAATCTACATATTCAAATTAAAGGCCATTGTGTTTTCAACAATGTACATTTAGATATTATACTTTTTGGTGATAGTGATAACATGGAAACATGAATTACCAATTATCAGATGAAATGAAGACATGAAAACATTCCTATCTTCACTTTTCAAGATCAGGATTTGCTTTGACATGATATATAGAATGGCTTAAACCTTTTCCCAGATTAATATATTAGTAATCACATAGTGTTGCTTTACAATTTTTTTCTGACTAGTCGAGACATTCCAATATAAATGGAATATGTTTATCCTTTACAAGGTTTTTTTTTTGGAAAGTCCTAAAGTCCAATTTAATAACAGATTTTGTGAGTCATTCAAAAATTCTGCTTAAATATAATGAAATAAAATGAACAAGGGTTTTGTTGACAAGGAAAGAGATCCCTTACAATATATTCATCTTTTCCAACTTTATTTTCTTTTTCTCCCTTAAAAGAATTCTTCTTCCATCAAAACCAACTTACTCAATGTTGGAATCAGAATTTGCAGTTACCTGTTGCCCTTACTAAGAGTGCTGTCCTCAACTTTCCCCATCTTTCTAAATTGTATATATCCATTCTTTAATGTCCAAGAGAAGTGAAATCTCCTCCAAAAAGTGTTCTTGGTCAATTGCTATCCATAGTAACCACTGTTTCCCTACTCATTTAATTCTTTGGATGCACCATTTTATATGTTCTTTTTCTTTTTCTTTGTGAATATCTTAGCTTTCAACTTATAGGCTCCTTTACCATGGGAACAGCTTCACAGTTTTAGCATTTAATTGGGGACTCTTGAATTGTAGGTGCTTTATAAACATTTCATCAAGATAAATGTCTCTAAGATAAAGTGTTCTAATAAAAGCATAGGGTCATATCACATAGTTTAACTGGTCAACTATAATAAGATCTAAAAATTCGTGTATTGCTGGTTTGTGTTGTTCTGTGAGACATTCTGTGGTGTTTGAGAAGCAAGGAGCCATGAGAGTCCTGTCTATCACTGGGCAACATGTTAAAAAAACAATACATCATAGAAATTCTAGAGCTTGACAATATGCTCAGTTTGTGCAATTCTTTATTTACATACATATATTTTGGATTCACCTAAACAATAACATCTATTAATAGTTTAGAGAAAGTTGTTGTAAGAAACTTGCCATAAATGTAATCACTCATCAAAGAATCTAAAGTCCTTGTGATTCTTTTACTATTTTTAAAATGTCAAGTCTCACTCTGTAGGATGCAGTCTACAACAATATTTATTGCATTTATAGGTAGAAAAGAAACTGTATTAATACCATAACTGCATACAGAAAGGGTCAATATATTTTGACCATTATTCAAAGTCTCTTTAGTTAGAAGCAGCAAGTTTAAAAAAGAACAATATGTTTATTTTTTTTCATTCCTATATCTCCACCTCCTCTATTGCCTTTATTGCCTCTGTAATATAGAAACATGATTTCATTATTTTTCAGTGTTAATATTTTTGTGAAAAAATGGAATAATATTCTGAGGAAATTCTTCTTACAAAAATAGAATTTTACTAGCTGTCCAACTCTATAATAAAATAAAGGTGTTTTTGTTGGTTTTTCAATTAGGATATATAGAAGGAAATAATTATATTAACAATTTAGGCCGGGCGCGGTGGCTCACGCCTGTAATCCTAGCACTCTGGAAGGCCGAGGCGGGTGGAGAGCTCGAGGTCAGGAGTTCAAGACCAGCCTGAGCAAGAGCGAGACCCCGTCTCTACTAAAAATAGAAAGAAATTATCTGGCCAACTAAAATATATATAGAAAAAATTAGCCGGGCATAGTGGCGCATGCCTGTAGTCCCAGCTACTCGGCAAGCTGAGGCAGTAGGATCGCTTAAGTCCAGGAGTTTGAGGTTGCTGTGAGCTAGGCTGATGCCACGGCACTCACTCTAGCCTGGGCAACAGAGCGAGACTCTGTCTCAAAAAAAAAAAAAAAACCAAAACCAAACAATTTATTTCAAGATGATAATATTGATCTATCAACTAAACAACTGACTCTCTATGTGATTTAATCCATTATTACCAAAAGGTCCTTTGTTTAGTGATTTGGTGTTAGGAAGAAATGCCATCTTTATCCTTTACTAAAACACTCCTTTATTCAATTCCTAAAGAGCAAACTAAAACCACATTAGTTTGCATGTACAAGTACCCAGAATTATGGTCAGAAAATATAATCCTTAAAAACTGATAATACAGAGCTATATATCCTCTTTATGGCTCTTTATAAAAGGCCTTTTATGTCTTGCTGTATTATGTATACTTGATGAATGTTTCTTTAGCATTATTGCAAACTCTGCTAAATCAATTCTCTAATCTTTCCCTCTATGATTAATTGATTAATGATTTAATAAACATACAATTACCCTTTTAAAAACATAAAAACCTCTACCTGTTAGTCACACCACAGCTATGGTAGTATCTGCGGCTACTGAGAACTAGATTCCTGTTGCTGCTAGTGATGGGGGTGGATTGTGGGGGTAGTGAGAACAGCTAGTTCTAACTATCCAAAGACATGAATTTTCCTTTACAAGGAGCTCTCAAGAAATATATGTTAGATAAAAAATAAAACACATTTAACTCTAAAATTTTATTGTTGTGTAAAAATACATAAAATTCAACTAAGCAACCTTGTGTAAACTGATATAAGAGGTTGTTTTTTTGCATTAAATCTACTTCTGATTTTTTCCTGTATGTTATGCAGCCTAGCACAGCATCTTCCTCATAGAAGGAAAGTTTTCAAGGAAGCCTTTTGTGATGCTTTCAAATGAATTAGAACCCCTGTATATATTTTCATAGCACCTTGTAGAATTTAATCATTTTATAATCATAGTCAATACCTATCACCTCTCTTGAGAAAAGCTTCAAAATCCTAGCACTTAACATAGTCCCTGACATATAACTGTTGCCCCAAAATTATTTATTTAATACTAGAAATTCCTTTTAATAATATGAATGTGGATGAATGGGTGATTACTGATAATCATTTGATAAGTGTTTGTGCTAGTTTTTAGAGATATTTCCCTGAACTTTGTTCAAAGAACCTAAGGTTGGAGTAGTAATTAATAACTTACAGTCTACTAAAATATATAAATACCAATTATTATGCATACCAACTTACCTCACTTGTTTATTGTCCTCACCCTTCTGGTGTATTTGATATCTGTTTAATCAATGCTATTTATTTTTAGAAAAATGTGAAAAATATTCACTAGGGCACCTTAGAGAATTGCTTTAATTCATAACTCTCTATGTCCACTTTTATAGGCTCAGGATCTACAAACATAAAAATTAACAATGGCAAGTATCAAAAGTTATAACCCTGATAGGATCACTTTTTGCTCAGGTTTTTATTTTAAACAGGTGTAATCAGCCTTTGATTATTCCTTAGAATCATAATTTCACACTTGATAAATGTTGTCTAAGTGGCCATTGGTATTCCTGATTATTAAAATTAGGAAAGAGGTTGGAAAATTTTTAGAAAGTTGCTAATTAGTGTAATAATTAAGAGTCTAGATTCTGCAGTCAGAATGCTTGGGTTCAAATCTCAAAATTACCGTGCACTAGCTAAGTGGCCTTGAGAAATTTAATTAACTGAGCAACGCTTCTGTGTTCTCATGAACAATAGAATAAGGCTATTGTAAGAATCAAATGAATTAATTCTTGCAAGGAATTTAGAATAATGCCTGGCACGTGATAAGAGCTCAATAAATGTTAGCTGCTATTATTGGTAATTATTAGTAATATTATATTAGTAATAATATCATGTTAAAGTTGGTTCTTAGTGAAATACAATGAAGATACTTAATTTTTAATTTGTTAATCAGCACACGCAAATTACTACTAAACATAGTAAAAAAGAAAATTTGGTATCTTGAAGTTTCTTTTTCCAGAGCACTAAGAAGTAGTAACATACTGTGGTCCCTCTCTAGGAACAATATGACTAGCAGAAGATACAGCTATTGTTAAAAAGTCAAAACATGACGTCACTAAAAATAGTCATTAAAAAATACCAATGAACTACTTGATTATTTCCCATTTAATCTGTAAATATATTTTCTTTGCTACAATTTAATAACAGATGGGTGCTGGCAGTCACCAAAAGAGGAAAGATACCTCAAAATTGAAAAAAATTACACCAGTTATCTTTTCTGTGGTCTGGGAATAGGAAGTGAGCATTACATTTTAGTAGTAGATTTCTAAAATCTACTACCAAATCCAAATATATTTTAGTGGGCTGTCTTCCCTTTCTTGTCTTTCCTCCCTATTCCACTGCCCTAACCTCTCAATGAACTGCTTGTGTTCAAATTTTGTCTCAAGGTCTAGTTTGAGGGGAAGCCAGACTAAGACTCATGGTAAACTGCAGGTTGTACAGTTAGAGTTTAGGCTGAGAACATAGAGAGGAAATGGGGCTTACAGCAAAAACAGAAGCCAGAAAGAAGCATTGGAAGCAGGGCGTTTGTATTCCTACATTAGTTTCCTGACAACATGGGTTGTCTTCTTTTTCCTTAATGCCCTGGCTGTGGCAGGTATTAGTGTATATTTATAAAAAAAAATAATCTCTATCAGTTTAGGGGACAAATTAAGGGCCCATCTCTTTCATAATCCAAAAAACTTTTGTGGAGCTATACCCTGTTTATGTCTCCTTTCTTCCCTTCATAGCCCTTGGATTTCCCACTATTACCAAAGGGTCCAGAGAGCCTATGCATGATCTGTCAGCTGCAACAACTCTGTAGTGAAAGCATGTGCTCGCCCCCAAACCAGGTGTCCCAGGGTTTTTATTCAGCCCTTGGCAACTGTTGGAGGCACAGTGATGACTGAAACAGCATTTTCTCGGGATGCAGGAGAGAAAAAAATCTCTCTTTCCTCTAGAGGTATCCACAGCTATGGCTGTTCCCCTGCCCAAGATTGATGCGTTCCCACATTTACCACTGTTCGCTTAAACAGGTCTTTAAGTTCACATGTACTTTCCTTGTGGTAGTCCCATGGTCAGACAGGTGAGGTCACAGGAGTTCTTAATAACAACCATGAGTTTGGGGAACCAGATATCCTGTATATTTCCCTGGTTAAAACCCTTCTCCTTAAAATGAATGGCCCTCTCAGAGGCATTGGAATTCCTCGATGATTTTTGTAATCTTTGCTACCAGGTAAGATAGTTTTCATTGGAGATTACCTTAGTCCATCAAAAGTATTCTAATACTTTTTAAACCTTAACAAGGAAAGGTGGAGTTTTGAACCATTTCTTTCCTGGAAGTTTACACGTTCCATAACAATTTTCCTATCTCTTTTTCCTCTTCCTATTGGCTTTTGCAAATGTAAGCAGTGGAAATAAGGTCTTTGACAAGAACTTCTAAGTGTCCCATCAAAACCTTTCTGCAGAAAGAAATCCTCGAGTCATCCATTGGCAAAGTAGGTGCTCTCTTGGGGTGACTGGATGTCTCTACTTCCACATGCAACGCTCACATGGCAGTTCTTTTGGGAGCTGAGGGAGCAGGTGTGGCATTTAAGATTTTTCTCACTGGTTTCTGTGATATGGGTTGTGTCTGTAGTATCCTTTTTGGTAGCTCTGGGAATTATATAAGGTTTTGATTTTCTAAGATAGTTTTACTTTCAAGTAATTTTTTCATATATAGACTTGCCAGATCATAGGCTTTTTAGTTGAACATTGGATGGCATCAATTTTCCTATAGGTCAAGGGAAGCAATAGAAATGAAGTGGGACAAACAGGTCTGTCTTTGGCGGGTGCACAAGAAACATTTTGGATAAGTAACTGCATAACTCAGGCTATAATGTGGAGAATGAATGGGTTGGACGCAGACATTTAGATCAATTAGGGAGTTTGTGGATTATTACAAATGAGAGATAATGAGAGTCTTAACGCTAGATTTTAGCCATGTTAGGGGTACATGTTTTGTGTGCTAATTTTGTATAGTACTGTTTAATTTCTCATATTGCTGAGAAAATAGATTGAGTGTGTCAGGAGTACATCCTCACTCCCTCTCCTCTATTGATGTCATCGCTTTGGAAAGGGATCATGAGGACTGGAGGCTGCTTCTTGTTCTTCTCCTCTTCAGGGAGCTGCCCCCAGTCCCCTTGCCCATGGCTGGCTGCTCTGAGGTTTGTTATCCACAGGGTGTTTGTTGCCAAATCGGGGGTTTTCTGCTATAAGGTAACATAAATCAGAGTCCGGTCACGTCAGGAAGAACATAACAGCCTGAAGGGCACCATGCACCACAAAATCCTGTTATGAAGACTCTCACCAGGCCATAATTTATCAGATAATGCCTCTGCTCTGGAAGTTAAGACAAGTGGAAAGGACTCCCTGCAGATCACTGAATGATGGCCATATGGCTTGATTGAGTTTCAGCGTTTTCTGACTTCTGGCCCCACACTCCACACACAAACTTACTTCCCAGTAAGAAGAACTCCATTTCAGTCACACTGGTTTCTTCATGTTTCTCTAAAAAGTCAGTGCTTCTTTCTACCCCAAGGTTTTTACTCATTATATTCCTCTAGTCTGGAATACCTTTCTGCTTTTACGCTCTAGATTCCTGAGCCTAACACACACACACAAACACACATGCACACACATACACACACACTATAGTGGTATAATTACATGGTATGTTTAAAGTAGAATAGAAAATGGTGCTTTTGGAGAAATTAAAGATTTATGTTTACCAATTTTATACTGTTAACTTTTTTTCCAATTGTTTAAAAGTGATATGACTTATCTGTAACAGGAAAGTTCATTATAAGGGGAGAAACTATCTTTTACTAAATTTTAGCTCCCTTCTCTCCTCCATAGCAGAGTAATGTTCGGTCATACAATGAAGGCTCAATAAATACTATCAATAGGGTGGCTCATGATTCATCTCCTGTTTGTTGTATTACGTCACACCATGCCATCGTGATCCAGTCTTTTTCAATTTCTCTCTCATGCCAACCTATAAAAGAGATCTTATGATTATCTCACAGCATCAACTTCTATGGTAGAGCTCTATTGCATTTTAAATTTGAGAACATAAAAACAGTCCCACAATGATAGTTTAACTTACAGCTTAAGCAAAAGGTGCCAACTATGGTTACTTTAATGTATTAGTAGGTTTATAAAAATGGAACAAACCACACTATGTTCAACTCTGCCTGCAACTAAAGAGAAATTGCATTATAAACCCATGGAACTGGTACTGCTTTAGTGAGCATATATATTTATTCAAATCATTTATTACAAATACAGTCACCGTACTGGACAATGGGCTACAATAAATAAGGGGAGAAAAATCACCTTACTCTCTAGATATTTACAGTTTAGTAAATAAATCTTTTTTGTTTTCTTTCTAAACTGGTCTGGTGAGTAAGAAAAAGATTTGTGACAAAGTCAGAGAATTTAAATACCCCCTTATAATGCAACAAGGCAACAGACTATTTACTAAATTTAAGAAAAAAAAATATATATGTATATATCTCCCTACACTAAGTTTAAGTTTCCTTAAAATACTCTTTCGAAACTTTAAATAAAACTAAAATTATTTCAAGCCAGAAAAAGAGAAACTTTTATATGGAACGATTATTATATAATTTGTATTTATTACTCTCAAAATTTAGAAAAAAGTTTTATGTATTGTTTTTATCTTTTGACAATCTGAACTTGCCTAACACCGTGAAACCACTAACTCTAGGGACATCAGTATTATTTAGTGAGGGAGGAAAGCCTTTGTAATATGGTGTTCATAAACTCATTTTTTCAGTATAATAATCCTTTTATATTTTAAAAATATTTTTAGTTCTATACAATAAATTTTTCTTTATAATTCATTCTTCCTTTATCTTCTGATCAGGGGTAAGATGGTCAGCGAAGAGAGGAGAAGGGAGGACACAGGGGTCCTGAGGCAGATTATGTGCTTCTAAAGTTATTGTGATGGAATTTTACAGATGTTAAAACTAGCTATTTGTTGATGCTATGTGCTACAGGGATCTAAATATCATAGTCATCCAGGGTTGGGATAAGATATTATAAGTACTGGCCAGTATTACAAGAAACATAGGTTTTTTTTCCCACCAGGAAATATTGTAATGTAGTGGAAAGAACAGTAGACTAGAAGTAAAGGATTTAGAGTCTAGCTTTAGTTCTCTACAAATAACCAGCTGAGATACTTTTGCTAGATTCTGACATGTACCTCATGTTATAGCAAAAGAATAGGATAGGCCTTCAAATCAGTTATACTCAGGTATGTGACTTGAGCAAGTTACTAATCTCTGTAAGCCTAAATTTATTTATCTATAACATGAACATAATAATGTCTGCCTAGCTGAGCTGCTGTGAGAATGAATGAGAATGATGTTTGAAAACTTCCGAACAGCATCTGATACCCAGTAGGTGATTAAGAAATTTTGGTTATTGATATTTTAGCTTTGCCATTATTGTTAACTATGTATTCTCAGTGAGGCTGATTCTTAATGTTTTAAATACAGAATATTAATTTCTCCACAACCTGTCTCTAGGGTTGTCAGATATGTAGGTATAAAGCATTTTTAAAAAAGGAAGGTCTCATACAAATTTAAGAGAAAGCTTTTCCGGCATGCTTGAGGAAGACAATTTCAGAGTGGGTAAGAAGAATATGTAGTATGGCTCCTCTCTTCTCACTGTATGGCAAAGAGTATACACATCTCACTCTTGCTTATAAAGCTGCAAATGAAGCCGATTTAGTCTAAGCATTCTATCCTGGGCCAGGTGCCTTGGAAGTCCCAATCTTGGTTGCCAGGTTCTTTTTGAAATAAATAGCAAGGTAGTTTGGCTTATGTTCCAGTTGTTTGAGCTGCCAACTGACTCTTAAAAAAAAAAAAAAACAGAACAAAACAGCTTTCTCCAGCAGTACACAGAGAAGTCGCCTTTTTCCTACCTCCCAGTTCTTTCATTTTAATCTTTTATAATGTGTGGTTTTCAGATTCCAAAAGTGTAAACAAAACATGTCTGTTCTGTAGTTTCTATTATCCAGTGCAAATTAGAAAAAGAAACCATAATGTTTCTTAATCTTCTTTCAAAATTCCTTTTTACAAATAATTTATTTCCAAATATCAGGGTTCTTTGCATGATTTAGAAGGGGTAGGAGGGAATAGAAAGAAGATTGATATCCATTTATTGCAGACAACCTTCTTTTCTTGAAGTATAGCATCATCAGAGTAAGAAGTTTCCGAGTATTTTCTGTGGATGCTATGCTGGTGTAGGGGCAAAGGAAAAACTTCCCCCTCGGCCCTCTGAAGGTTCCCAGAAAATGAAATGACAAAAGGAAGATCAGTAAAAGAAAAAGGCATAAATATTTCTTTTAATGTGCATAGCATGGGGGAACACCAGGAGAATGGTTACCTAATAACTCAGTGGGGTACAGAAACTTATATTGCCTTTTTCATGGGGAGGGGGAAGATGTAGAATGTAGATAATTTTTTTTTTTTCAGAAATGAAAAGAATCAGGAAATGATTGTTGGGGAGAATGAATGGACCTGGGAGACAGAAGTTAACTCATAAATGATTCTCTTTATAATTTGAATTAGCCCAAGAGACAGACACTATCTGAAAAAGTCTATCCAAGTGGGGTTGCATTCCTCAATCTTCTTTTCTGTGATAGATAATGAGATTTTAGGGAGGGGGTGGAAGGCAATTGTGTTCCTCTTTGGGGATTTGGAGTTTTGGGGTAGATAATGGAACTTCAGAAGACAGCCTCATCCTGTGCTCTGAGAGAGACAAAAGGGTTGAGGAAGGCAGAGAAGGTAAGAGAGACTTTGAGGCTGCTTCTTTAACTCAGTATATCAAAGCAACTTATTTGGGGGCTTTGTTTTCTGAGCCCCAACAATGGGGATAAAACTCTGCAAAAATACCTTAGGTATTGGGGCAGAATTGGTTGCTACATTTGGAAGAAAAATATCTCAAAGTAATAAAGGGGTATCAAAGGTGATTCTTCCTCCTGTTTATTTCAAGGGATACATTTTCCCAAGCATATGGAAGACCAAAACGAATTATATTTTTATTATAGTATGAATTGTTCAAACAATTGGGAAATATACCTTTTACATATTGAATGGAATTTGGCCCCTGAATATTTAGATTTGAATATTTAACACTATAATTTCCTCATAAATTACATTGTCTCAAGTTAGTGTGCTAATTTCCCTTGTGTAGTTTCACAAGACAATGTTTTCATTCACTAACCACATTTCATAGTGCATTAATAATATCAACACAGTCACATTTTCTTGTTTGCTGGCTTCAGGGTTATAAGAGATGTAGGGACATTTGTTAAGCCTAGGTAAATATTAAATATCAACTGTGAGAGAGAGAGAGAGATAACAATGGCATTTGATACCATCCCTAGGGTCCTTTGAGATGTGTGTGAATGCATGTAACTTGTTCAGCCCATTAAGCAGATGCTAGTTCAGCTGTAGTGCATATGTTGGTTTTCAGACACAGTTTTAGAGTGGAGTGGTGGGGAGATGTTCATCTAAAAAAATCCCAAGTATGAGCTTTGGAGATGCCATTTACAATTTTATTTATTTTTTAATTTAAGCACTGATCTCAAAGATATATAAATGATATTAGTTTGTTAATATCATTTGTCAAAATTTGTTAAACTTTGAATTTTGATGATTAGGAATAGAGTAAATCATTAAGAAAATAGTACATAAGATTTTAAAGAAATTTTAGATTAAATTATATTTGAAATGAAATAAATCAACTATTAATTTTGTCTTGATTGATTACTTAGTTCAATAATCAGATATTGATTTTTAGTTCTCTACTGTTTCATCATGTGATGTTCTGAACTCTAAGGGATTGTTTTAAAGTCTAAATATAACAGTTCATTCAACTAGGGAACCCATTTGTTAATATTTAAATATTTAGCTCAAAAGAAGAGCAAAATATTATATTTCTTTATATTATTTTGAGATATTAAAAAGAAACTGAAGCTTTTTTCTTTATAGAAAGATAAAATGAAAAAGGGGTTTGAAAAATATTTTATAATATGTTTTTCCTCTCTATTTTTATTACTTTCTATGTATAAAGTGTAATAATGAAAAACAAAAACCCTTGATTATGGAATTCTAGCATTTTTTTCTGTTTTCTTTCAGCTCTCAGGAGAAGTGATTTTGCAAATTGCCAACGAACCAGTTCTGCCCTATAGTGCTCTCGATATAGCTTTAGAAGTTCAAAACAGCCTTAAAGGTAATTTTTCTTTGAGTTATGGTAATGTTAGCTAATAAAAAATTGTGCAACTAATTTGCACAAGGAATGGATGAAATCATCTACTATCTTACTAGCTGTGGCAATGCCATGCCTCTCTTCCTCTAGAGCGTGACTGTGAGAAGGGCCTGGAAAAATTTTAGCTGCCAGTCAACAAAAATGAGATGTATTTATATGTGAACATAAGGCAAAATATCAGATTTTGAAGGATGACCCACCTACTTTCTTTTATTAAAGAGATTTATAATTCTAAGTTTCTGTTATTATTTATAAGTTTTATATAGAATAACATAGTTCAAGGATCTCATTTCTTTTTAACATTGTACCTAATACCCACTCAGTCCAAATAAGACTGGCCTAGAGAAGTTTCTCTTTTGGGGTTGGTTTCTATGGGGTATAGGCTCCACCCTATTTGATTGAACTACTGGCTCAGATCCTAGATGAAAGATGACAAGGAGGAAACCAGGCAATCATTTTATAGTTTCTGTTTCAATTCCTTCAAGTTTGAATATATTTCTTTTTGTGGAATTCTGACCCCACCCTAATAATTACCTTCATTTCCCCTTTATCTACATATCAATCTTTCAGTTAGGCTCCTAATTTGTCTTCATTAATCAAATACAAAGGGCAGTATTGTGATTAAAGATTCCACCCTCCTTCTCTTTGAGTCACTCTTTGATGTTCCTATCAGATCTTTAATGAGTCACTTGTAGACAACTACTTCTCAATACAAATGCCATTATTTTAACTATAAAGCTTAAACAGTAATCCTTCAAAAATAGATCCTTCTAAAAAGCCAAATGTTTCTGGTAGCTGAAAATTTAATACTTTTTTTTTTCCTTTAACTATCCAGATTGTTTCTTACTACCTGGATTAGAGACTACTCCACAAGTTTTTTTCCTAATTGTTTCTTATGATTTTTATTATGTGGCTGTAAAGCCATGACCTTGTGAATAATTGAGCCACATGGGGCTATTTGTTCCCACACAAAATGGCCTCATATTGCTCTGCTTATATAGTTTTCTTCTTTCCTGTTTTCATCAGACTTTCATTTCACTGTTGTCAGTGTGGCTACCTGTAGCAGTCACTCTGAGTAACCAAGCATATGACCTTGTACAAAATAAGAATGGATCAGGTATAAATACAGGACTACATAGTTCTGTGAATTATAACTATCTTTTCTTCGAAGATTTTATAAAACATCTATTTTATTTGTTCTGTAGACTCTTTTGGTTTTTCTATAGTTCTCATTTTCATCTAGAAATTCCACCGGTATTGTACACAGTACTTTAAACTTTCAGAGAGCCAGAGGAGGAGGTTATTTTTTACATTATGTAAATACTTGTCAATATGTCAGGTTTCAGTCTGAAAATGTCAGTTCTTAGTGCACTCATAGCCAAAGAATGACCAGACACACAAAAGTAAGGTAAGGATGAAAATGAGGTTTATTGAGCATAGGATCACAGGGCAAGAGCAAGATACAGGTTTACGGAGCACGATACATACACCACAGATGACGACCAGAGAGTTGTCGCAGCAAATGAAGAGCAAAAGAAAGAGTGCAAAAAGGGGTTTGGTTATGGTCTGCATCTTGTTTTATAGTGCCCAGATTGAAACCCCCTGGTGGCTCAGACATAACCACAAAACCACTTTGATTGGATAGTTGGGACTTGCATTACTACTCATGTGGGTTGTTCTAGGTCAATTTCCAGACTCTGTGGTACCTATTAGGCTTGGCCCTTGGGCTAGAGAATCCTCTGGATTCCTTTGCACCTGGATCACTAAGTTCTGATTAGCAGATTCATAGGGTATTTCCTCCTCTCTCAGGTAGGGTAGTCGCTCTGGAGATTAAGGTAGGGCAGGACCAAGATGGGGCAACAGCACTCACTTTAGTCCCTCGGAGACCCAGAATCCCTACCTAACTACCTAACACATCTATAAAGGAATAACTATTATGCACAGAAAGAAGCCTCAAAGAATATACTGTAAAATGCAAATATTGTGTAATACAATTATAAATGACAGACAAATTACTTTTCTGAGTCCAAGTTTTCTATGATAAAAATATATCTTTATAATAAAGATATGAGAAGTTATATGTTAATAGATTAAAGAAATAAAGCCAGCAAAAACAGAAGTGTTAGCAATACTGTCATTTAACAGGCTAAGTTCTATTTTTCTAAACAATCAAATTTATTATTAAAAATCCATAAATATGATGCTTTTGTGGTTCATAAGTGTGATTACTGGGGTTTCCTGCAATATGTAAGATGTTCCTCCTCAAACTTTGTTAGGATGTTGGCACATTACCTGTCTGATGTGGAAAAAAAAATCCGTAAATAGGCACAATATTATAGTATTATTACTGCTGTATGAACATTTTAAGTAACACGGTCTACTACTGAAGCTCAAAAAAGGACCTATTGGGTCATTGCTAGAATTATATTATTAATATGGTTTTTGTGGGTGATTAAGGTGGGTGATTACTTTCAAAATCTGAAGAGAACAATGGTCTCTCTCCCCAGAAAGTGAAGTATATACAAAAAAATTTGCATGTAATCTCCATGTACTTCACAGGGTCTCCTGAATCCATTTATTCATTAATTTAACAAATATTTATTAAACATCTATGGCATGCCTGGTATAGTTCTATTACCAAAAGAAACAAGACAAAATCAAACAGCAGCTAAATAAATAAAATTAAAATCCCTGCTCTTAGGAAACATATGTAAATACATTCCCATAGTGAAACAAAATTGGCATAATTAAAAAAAAATTTGAAATTAACATTATGCTCAAACTGTACCCTAATATCAGTCACTTTGGAACAAATTTACATTCTCAAAACAAGTGTTATAGCAGAACTTAGCAGTTGTATCCAGAGAATAGAGAGATCTGACCTGGGAATATAAATTTGGGAGTTGTCCTAGGTAAGATTACTAAAGGATTGAGTGTAGAGGATGGAAAAGATCTAAGATTTCTGTGGCACACCTACATTTGGAAATTGAGAAAAGAGGTACAATCAGAGAAGGAGACCAAGGAGTGTCCAAAGAGTAATAGAAAAACAAGTGAACGTGATATCCCAAAGCCAAGTGAATATAACCTTTCAATGAAGAGGAAGTGATCAACTGTGTCCAATGCTACAGATGGGTCTAGAAAAATGAGGACTGAGAACCGACTACTGGTTTTAGCAATGTTGAAGTCATTGGCGATCTCAGCAAAAAATAGTTTTAGCGGAGTGGTACAAGCAAAAGCTTGATTGGAAGGATTCAAAAAAGAATGGGAGGTGATAAATTAGGGAAATGTGATTGTAGATGGTAAGAAGTATGGAGTCAGGAATCTTGATCATGTTTTTATCTTGACCTAGTGGAGAGATAAAATTTGATAAGACAGTAAATGGAGAATTGCTAGACTAATTTTCTTGAGTTGAAGAAACACTAGGGTAGAGGACTCTGCCTTAGTTAGAAATTGTCTTAGTCCATTCAGGCTGCTATAATAAAATGCCATAGACTGGGTGGTTTATAAACAAAAGACATTTATTTTTTATAGTCTAGAGGCTGGGAAATCCAAGATCAAGATACTGGCAGATTTCATGTCTGGTGACTTCCTTGTTCATAGATGGCCATCTTTTTGCTACAGCTTCACATGGCAGAAGGGTTAAGGAAGCTGTCTTGGGCTTCCTGTAAAAGGGCACTAATTCCATTTTTTAAGGACTCTGGCCTTATGACCTAATCAATTCTCAAAGAGTCAACCTCCTAATACAATCACCCCAAGGGTTAGGATTTCAATATATGAATTTTGGGGAGACTCAAACATTCAGACCAGAGTAGGAACACAGTATTCCATCCATAAAAATGTGAAGGAAGGCAGAACATATAGCAGACGGGTACATGTGATGGTGGGAGCTCTTGGCAAGTCCCTTTAGATTGGAAAAGCAGTAAAATAATTGTTTAGGAGGGTGGGAAAGGGAAGAACTATGAAAATGTGATAAGTTTCTTGGGCAGCATTAAGAGCCCAGACGAAATGTATAATTTAAATGAGATAATTCTGCATAATTGTCTATTTCTATGCTGAGGATGCAGGTATAGGGGAAAAAAGATTTCACCTGTTGCTAGGTTGATGGTTGAGGCCCCTATAATGAAAGACAGATTAATAAGAGAAAGGCATTCAAATTTGTTTATTTAGTATACATTTTACATGACACAGGAGCCGTCAGAAAAGAACACCCAAAGAAACAGGGAAATCTGTGTATTTTTATGCTAAGTTTGATGAAGAGAACAGAAATATGATTGGAGGGCAAAAAGGTATGATCTAATGTTAATAAACTGGGGCAAATTTTGTAAGGCCTCTTTGTTCAGATTATTCTCTATGTCTTGGTGTCTTTGAGAATAAGATGTTCCTTTCCTGTAGGTATAGAAATTAAGGTTTTTATGATACACTCTTTTATGGTTTGCTTCAGGGCAGGAGAAAGTCAGAGAGACCTTCTTGCTTCTATCAAATGTCAGTGTGCCATATTTTGGGGTAGACTGTCCTGAACATCATCAGAGGCATAGTACAAGCAGAGTTGAGTTCAAGAAGGGCCAGGGCTTTTCTGGGAAGAGTCAATGAACTGGGTAAAATAAAGAAAACTGTGTGTATGCAAAGGAGCACGCATTATGATGGACCAAAATATCTTAACTAGGAATGGAATAAAATGAAGATATGAAGGGAATGAGACAAGTGAAAAGGAAGTAAGACCAAAAGATTTTATTATGTCTTGGTGGGATAAAAGAATTGAGAGTGCATGAGCTGAAAAGGCAGGAGGTAGTGGTCAACAAATGGAATTCTTGAAAGTAAGGTCATAGAAGAGTACAGATATTGGTACTGACAGTGTCTGGGCCAGTATATAATCATAGAAGTGTGGTAAGTGGTCAGTGGAGGAAAAGATGCTAATGAAAAGAGAGCCAGAATACGTCCATGTGGGTATTAAAATTGCCAAGAACTCAGACAAGCGTCGTATAAGAGGGAGTGACTATGAGTTAGGAGCTAAAATCTTCAAAGAATGAGCAGTGATGGTACAAAGGATGTGGAAGAAAACAGTGCTACTGCCTCAGGGGACTACAGTGGAAGCCATATCGTTAGAGGAAAGCCAGGTTTCAGTTAAAGCAAAAAGGTGAAGAAAATATTTTGAGACCAGGACAGATTAGTAATTCTTTCTTTAATAGTTATATCTGAATGTGTCATCACAGGAGGAAAAAACAAAACAAAACTTCACTCATTCTACAAACATTTCTACTCCAGGCCCGACCCTGCTATGTCTAGATGAATATGTCCCCAAAATCCAAGGTTCTCAGTTGAGTGAGCTAGGAGCATGTTGGCTTCTTGTGACTATAACAGACTGCTTCTGCTATAAATGAAGAACCTTTTCTATAGTTGTTGATTTTTGTGTGTGCTTCATTTTATTTTGTTTCCATGGTTCTCCCTGTCGCTTTCACAAGAAAGATGAGGCCAGATTTATGATATATCCATATTAATAAAACAAAGCAAAACAAAATGTAATGAAAACTTGGCCCCAAAACCGTTTCTTTTACTATATCCTGGGTATAAATATTTGAACAAGTGATAGGACTTGTCACCTTTAAACCATACATTTTTGTCTTGTAATCATCATGACTTAAAATTACCATGGTCAAAGATTATTCAAATGTTTTCTAAATGGTAAGCACCTGTTCTATTTTGACTACTTTGGTTGTAAATTTATTTCTAAAATAAAATAAATTGCTAATGTGTGAATAATGGATACCACTTTTCAACACCTAAATAAATATTTCAGTTTCAATTTTAGCTACAATGCTAGATGATTTCATTAGCTAAACAGAGTTCCTGTACGTATTAAGTGAAAACATATAATTTTACTGCTTAATTTAAGCTTAAATTGTTGATATATTTTCTTATTTTTTATGACAGCTAGCAGTGATTAATTCTTAAATTCTCAATTACAGTAAAAAAAAAAAAATTGACCTTCAAGGCTGAACTATAAAATACTGTTTCTCCTTACTGCAAACAGTATAAGTGTGAAGGTCTCTGAAACCCAATTGCATTTTCAATGGTGTAATTTTTACCACTTGACAACCGGCCATCTTGTTTATTTATTACACTAGTTTATGGTAGCAGCAGACCATTCTCTGCCGTTCTCACAACCACCAGAAAGAAGGATAATTTACCAGTGAATAATTTTTTTGAGTTGATTTATTGAATAGTTCTTGAAAGCTCATTTTGACTGAGTGACCTTGGCTCTTAATATTTGGCCAATGCCAAACACATAATAGAGAATGAATATTTATTTGTGGTGTATGGAGATCTAGTGTAAATAGTGACTGATAAGATAGCTTATATACTTCAGATGTACTTGTGACAAAGAAAAATACAGTTGTCCCTCAGTATCCTTGGGGGATTGATTCCAGGACCCCCCATGGATACTAAACATTACAGATGCTCAAGTTCCTTATATAAAACTGCCTAGTATGTGCATATAACCTATCCACATCCTCCCTTATACTTCAAATCATCTCTAGATTACTTATAACATCTAATCCTATGTAAATGCTGTGTGCATAGTTGTTATACTGTATTGTTTAGGAAATAATGATGAGAAAAAGTCTGCACGTATTGAGTACAAGTGCAACCATCAATTTTTTTTCCTGAATATTTTCCATCCATGGTTGGTTGAATCCATGGACGCAGAACCCACAGATATGGAGGTCTCACTGTATGTCCCAAAACTGCATTTATAATGCAGTTGTACTAGTTTGCAGGGGCAGAGGGAGGTATCAAAAATAAATAAAGAACTACCACACCCTTGAACCTGGAGGCAAACTAAAGAGTGAGCACTTAATAGTCTTACCAGTTTACTGTTCTCACTTTATCCACTTCTTTATGTATAAAATAGCACTTTAAAATAACTGACTATATAATTCTGATGCTTTGTGTTTCATGTCTGCTATTTTTCTTTGTCAGAATTCTGAATGTTAATTATTTAGCATTATTGTAAAGACCTCATATGATCAAATAAAGTAAAAGTAATTTTCACTTGATCTACCTATGTACATTTATTTAGTGCAAGCCAGACTCAGCAGGAAATACAATTTTGAACTATGTGGCTTGTTGCCACACACATTGTCTCACTAAATGTAAAGTAGTTGTTGGCAGCATTTCCTCCTCTTCTTTGAATAACTGACAATGTGGATTTGATCTTTTTTTTCCTTTTTTTATTAGCTCTGATAATTCATTAGTGTCAATCACTTCATTTTAGAAGGAGGGATAGTATTTCAAGGTGGTGATACTACTAGGGCACTACTACTGTGTCCTGTTAGATTTGTAGTTTCAATTTTAAATGTTACTTGGTTCTTTTGTACAATTATAAGTGATTGACACTCCTCTAATGTGTGAGATTTTTTTCTGAGAAATAAAAAATGAATTTCCCAATTACCAAAATTAAGTTATGAGCATATAAATAGCATGATTCTAGTTCTCAGCCCATCTGTCTGCAATCTTTACTTTAATTACTGCCAATTCCATCTGTGGGCTGGCCCTACAGGTAGTGAATGAAGTACAAAGGATACTCACTCAGTCCTATGCCCTCTCTGAGAAGTCCAAGGCAGCCTGCCTAAATCTAAGCAAATCCAAGGGAAGATTTTGTTCCCATGGGAAATATGTACATGCTACATTTGTAGATGTTTGACCTCAATCGGCATTTCTGAAACTTATCTTTTTAGTGTAACGAAGACTTAAACTCAAAAGCATTCTCTGAAAAATGCTTTACCTTGTTTGCTAGAATAGAGTACTTTGATAAGAGACTGGCCATCTACTGGGGGCAGATTCCTAAAAATATGTTGAGTCTCAGTCTCCATTATATTTTTGTATGGATTCTGACTGCATAACTATATTAAAGATTGTATTTCATTTATTGATTATCCATACCTAGTTTAAGAAAGGATTTGGGGTAGCTGGGCCTGTAAGAAAATCTGATTGTCCCACATTGTCAGTGTTTGCTTCCCAAAACTAGTTTTTCTTTCCCACTATTTCTCTTTGAATTCTCATTTTATCGCATAATATCCCTTAATTATTGTCCCTTTTGTATTCCTCAGAATTGTATGTTTTTATTGGTTTATATTCTGTCTCACAGTTTGTTGCTATTCTTATAGGCTCTCTTTGTGAATCTTTCCTTCTCTACTCCTAGTTCTTTATTCAAATTCCTTTGGAGGTTTCTTTTCTGTTTCCTACATCTTATTGTGACACTACATTGATTGAAATCTATTAGTGACTTCTCATTTTCCTGCTCTCCTATCATAGTAACAGTCTATTGTATTGTAATTTTTTTTCCTGCGGTGTATTTTCAGGATAAAGCCTTAGCCCATGACAGGATAGGGCCACAATCCATTATTCTGTGAGTGTTGCTTCACTGACACACTTTCAAAGTTGTTTGCTTGTTTGAATTATAAAGATAATTTTTAATCTTGGCTTATAATAGAACATAAAGTACCCTTGACTTCATTTTGATTAAATTTAGTTAAGCCCTTTTTTTTTTCAGTTTCCTGGTTTAGCCAATATATAGTTAATACCATGTGTGTCATTAAGTATATAGTTCCAATTTCTGCTTTAGGGGAATGATAAAAATGAATTCTATGCGAATTTATTTCATTCAAGAATGCTTTGGCTTACCCTTCAAAGCAGCCAGTAGCCAGATCTTGTGGTTAGAAACATAATGCAGTGAGAGTATCTGCAGGTCATAAAAAGAGCCCTTGGTTCTATTTCTGCAATAGGCAGACAGACACTGTAGGGAGAATCCACTCCATGCAACCTGTTGAAAGGCCTTGGCTACTTGGATTATTGGATAATCTTTAGAATGCAGAAATATGTTGCCTATTTTTAAAAAGTGGCTAACCTAATACCTGTAAACATAGCACTTTGGCATCTTTGTAATAGGGTTTCTATTGCATTCAGTTTAGCCCTAATTCTCCATTGTCTTCTGGCATATTTCATCTTTAAGTAATATACTTCTATCTATGCATTATAAAATCAATGTTAGATTATGTGAGTATCAATAATGAACTAGCTCCCATATTTCTTTTTCTACCTGAGTTCTGTTTGTTTAATATTTTTAAATAGCCAGCTGAGATGAGTGGTTGTGATTTGTACTAAAGAAGGCAGCATGAAGAATAGAAAATGTAGGATCATAGAGGAATGCTGTTTCCCCTGGCTGAAATCATATTAGCAATTTCCTTTTTCTCTTTAGTGATACCACAAGATATTTTTAAGATGACATTAGGTAACATACATTTTCCCCCCAAAATAATCTTCTATTCTTCTTTTAACCATAGTATTATGTGGAACATAAATCACACTTTTTCTTGTCACCATAAATCAGTGAAGTCTAAGATGTGATTATGCAATTGTTAGCACCTTTAATACTGTGATAAGCTCATCCATAGAAGAATAGGTTCTGTGAAACACTATTAAATAAAAATGCTATGTTTGTTTGATACAAAAATGTACTTTCAGAGTATGACCAGTACATTTCTCTTTTCATTTAAAATAAAATTGAGTGGGTCTTTAAAAATACAGCCACAAAATAGAACTAAAAGATAGAAAAATGGAAATAAACCAAAAACATTTAAAAGTTTTTGGAATGTGAAACTCTGAAGAGATTGCAATAGTAGGCAATAAAATCACTCTTTAAAATAGGAAAGTTATAAATTTGTCCAGGAAGTTGTAGAACAGACTTAATACACAGGAGTGTATGCCAAGTTGAAACTCATTGTCTTAGTGTGTTTTGTGCTACTATAACAGAATACCTGAGACTACCTAATTTATAAACAATGGAAATGTATTTCCCACAGTTCTGGAGGTTGGAAAGTTCAAGGTCAAGGTGTTAGCAGGTTTGATGTCTGTTGAGGGCCCATCCTCTGCTTGCAGGATGGCTGCATCTCTGGAAGGGAGGAACACTGTTCCTCACGTGGCAGAAGAACAGAAGAGCAAAGAGAGATAACCCACTCCCAAAAATCCTTTTTAAAAGGTGTTAAACCCACCCATGAGGGCAGAGCCCTCATGGCCTAACCACCTCTTAAAGGCCCCACCTTCCAATTCCATTACGTTGACAATTACATTTCAATATGAGTTTTTGACGGTGCAAACATTCAAAGCACAGCACTTATCAAGTTTTGAAGTACCTCAAGTAAAATGTAGTTTGTGTAGATCCCAGGTACTCACAGGTTCGAATATGTACAGATTCAGTGAGTGCAGTCAGCATTGTAGTTAATGGTCTTGCTCAGAAATCTTAGCGTCCTTAAGTAGATATGACATATACAAAGTAATTTTGAGCTTCTGAGCTACCACTGGAAGGTGTGTGGGGATCCTACATTGAGAATTTTCAGGAGGAATACAGTTTCTGGAAGCAATTTGGCATTTTAGAAGTCACTCCCCCAAGCCCCAGTTATGGTGCTAAGTGCCTTACATTTGTTGTAATATTTTACCTTACTCTACCTCCATGCCCTGAGCTGGAGATTAAGTCCAATTTAGAGATTCATAAACTGAATGTCAGAGGGGTTTTGTGTCTTACCGAGGTGTATATATTTATTATAACAGGATCTGAATCTAGATTTGTCAGATTCCAAAGCCCCCATGCTTTCTGCTACACCACACTGCCTCATGAACTGTCTTGAGGGGAGGATGATGCAGGGTGATGGTTAGCTAGCTAGAAGGCAGGAAATTACCTGAGTGGTAGGGATTTGTTTTCTCTACTAAATCTTAGAATCTTTCATGAATTGTCCTGCCTAGATTTCAATATGCATTTCAATATCAATTGACTAACAACCCTCTCTCTCTCCCTTCCTCCCTTCCCCTCCCTCCCTCCCTCCCTCCCTCCCTCCCTTCCTTCCTTCCTTCCTCCTATTCAATGAACATTAATGCTTAAATGTGCTCTTAGGTGATGATCAGTGAAACCAATTTGATGGTGAGTATATGTGGTGCTTATTTTTCCATTCTTGGGATACTTCACTTAGTAGAATGGGTTCCAACTCTTTCCAGGAAAATACAAGAGGTGCTATATCACCATTGTTTCTTACATTGATCAGGTGTCCGGCAGATGTGGGGGGGAGGGGATGGGTGTATATATACATAATGAGTGCGATGCGCACTGTCTAGGGGATGGACAGGTTTGAAGCTCTGACTTGGGGTGGGGGTTGGCAAGGGCGATATACGTAATCTAAACTTTTGTACTCCCACAATATGCTGAAATAAGAATAAAAAAAGAAATGACCATTAAAAAAAAAACAAAAACAAACACACACAAAAAAACATTAATGCTTCTTAGAATATCTGCCTTGATTCTTTCCATAACAATCTAGAAAAATGAAAAGGTTTGGGTTAGAGGTAGATTCATCCTCCAGAAGGGTGAGGACTGAGGGAAGAGGAAGAGAAGACATCAATATTGTTGTTTACAAATGGAATACTCTTACTCAAGTGCTTTGGGTAGATAGTGCCAGAATTTTTAAGAGCTCACTTGAGATCCCCTTGATTTTTAGGCAATTCCGTGATCTATCTCTAAAGTTTTACTTCTTCCATGGGTTCTACTCAGAACGTTTTTATACACAATGAACTCTTAAGTCATCTTCACGAACATTTATCTCATGTGACATTTATTGTATATTTAGCTGTATTATATACATTTCTAACTACATCAGGAACTTTGTAAGATCAGAGATTTAATCTTATATGTCTTTGCTTCTTTCTCAGTACTTTACAGAATAATGCACAAAATAGGGCTCAATAAGTGCTTACTGAATAAATGCTTTTAACGTTGAGATGAAGGGAATAGAAAAAAATAAACACAAACTCTGTTTAAAATTTAGAAGTACATTTCAATTGTCTCTTAAATAATATTAAGATAATTTCAGTAGGGAGTCTCAATTATTTTGTATAATATTAAGCTTGATTTTCAATATTTATGATAAAGCAGTATGCTCTACTGTACTATAAAAAATTTATTAATGGTTAGCTTTTTACCAGGAGCAGAGATATAAAGGACTCATTTTTAAAAGTTGTCTGTTTTAAACCTTTACCCTTTATATTATTCCTTTCCTTGTTCTTCAGAGGTTTGAGATACCAGCCAATGGAAAGACAAATAGCTCCAAATTCATAGGCACTGCAAAATAAAATTGAAAATCCTTATTAAAGCATATATGGGGAGGAGTGTGAAATATTTGGGGTCATAGATTGGGAACATGATATGGAATGACATCTCTGAGAATAAACTCATCTGTAAACCTGCTACAGTAGTTTTTCCATGCCCTTTAAAAATGAGTTAGTAGTAACTTGTGTTTAGTTTGTGTACTCTAATAGTAACTTGCATTTATAGTAATTTGTGCACTTAGAAAATGAAGTAACTATTTCCTCCAAAGAAGCTGAAGAACAGTAGTATTAAGTAACTTATTCAAGAATTCATTAATAGTAATTAAGTAGAACAGGCTCTTATATATCTTTTGATATTAGGTCCTTGTCTTTGGACTCCATGTATTTAACTTAAAGGTAATTATATTAACCCTATGAGAGAAGTCTCTAGTTTCCAGTTAATTATTTTGGTCAAATAGACTTATTTTTTAAACCTGAACTGTGAGCAGCCTCAGTTAGTCCTCTGTTCTCTGATATTTTCTATACTTGAGTAAAATTTTATATATCCTTATATTTTATGGATTTGTAGGGCATATTTTAACAATTTAGTTTAATTTAACTTATTACCCTACAATAATCTTTTTTCTTAGTTTTTTTGTTTGCAATTATAATTGATTTTAAGCAAGAAAGTAAAGGAAATAGTATTTGCTGATGCTCATTATGCACCAAATATCTCCCTGAATGATTTTGTGGACATTGTTTAATGTAATAATGCATCTCAAAAAAGACATTATCGTATAATTCAACATTCACTCAACAATTTTTTTTTTTTTTTTTTTTTTTTTTTTGAGACAGAGTCTCACTCTGTTGCCCAGGCTAGAGTGAGTGCCGTGGCATCAGCCTAGCTCACAGCAACCTCAGACTCCTGAGCTCAAGCGATCCTCCTGTCTCAGCCTCCCGAGTAGCTGGGACTACAGGCATGCGCCACCATGCCCGGCTAATTTTTTCTATATATATTTTTAGCTGTCCATATAATTTCTTTCTATTTTTAGTAGAGGTGGGGTCTCGCTCTTGCTCAGGCTGGTCTCGAACTCCTGAGCTCAAACGATCCGCCCACCTCGGCCTCCCAGAGTGCTAGGATTACAGGCGTGAGCCACCGCGCCCGGCCAATTTTTTTGGTAAATAACTGCCATAGAACAGATACTGTGCTAGTAATAGAATCTGAAGTTACAAAGACAGATAAAAACATATTTGCTGGTCTTGTGAGGTTCTTTTCAGTAAAGAAGAGAAGAGAGACAAGACAGATTTGGGTAAAAATATTACAGATGCTATGAGATAAAAATACATAATTCAGTCATTCATTGATTACATGATATGCCTGGCACTTTTAGGTGCTAGGGAAATGGCGGTGAACAAAACAGCCAAAAATCCATTCTCTCACAAAGCTGATATTCTAGGGATCCTAAGAAGCATGAAGGATCGATCATTTGGAGTCACAAAGCTTAAGTAGAGAAGGTAGCATTTCATTCTGGGTCTTATTTAAAGGGCCCAGCAAGCTCTAATTGGCAGAGAAATGGCTGATAGGAATCTTTGGAGTATCATTTATATATCAAAATGATTGCGTGAACATTGAAAATGGAGCCACTTTTCAATTTCTAACCTCATACCCTGGAAATAATGCACATGGTTTGTGGTGGGTGGCAGGTTTCCACTATCAGGGTCCTTTCTGTAACTAACCGGTTCCTAAAGCTGTCAATTCTCTACATCTGCACTACCATGAAAGATAAATTCATTTAAAGATAAATAAGGTAGAATGGTACAATTTGTCTCACTTGATTCAGTAGTAATGTGTTCAATTCTGTAGTGTACTTTAGATCAGAACAGATTTTTCTTTCTTAAATAGAAGACTCTCAAGGATGTCGAACTCGTTTTTTCTGTTGTTCAGTCTTTCAATTTTAGTGTAATCTAAATGTGCCTTATCCATCTTATTCTTTCCTTGTGTAAAGATATTCCCTCAAAGTTCGCTATACATTAACTTTGGAGAACCATCATAATTTAAGATAAACCATATTTTCATAAAATGGCATTGAGTATGTTATTTAAGGGCTAGATTTTCAAAATGAACAAAAATACCTCTTCTTGTCAAATAAGATAATTAATGAACGTGGAATGCACTTTGGAAACATCAAATGCCAAAACCTTGTGAATTTCTACAGTTGATTTTTTTCATGTTGTTAAGTTCAGGGCTGGGCTCATTGGCTCACACCTGTAATCCTAGCACTTTGGGAGGCCAAGGCAGGAAGATTGCTTGAGATCAGGAGTTGGAGGCTGTGGTGAGCTACGCTCATGCTACTCTGCACCAGCCTGGGTGACAGTGAGACTCTATCTCTAAAATTATTTAAAAAACAAGAAGTTCAGTGACCAGGGAGCTACATATTAACTTCAAGTATTATTTCTTTTTCTACCACAGTGTTTAACTTGATTTGTCGATATGTGAAATTAGAAAAAATTATTATGTTTTCTAAGAACACTCTGTGTAAGCCTACCTGTGCATCTCTTTGTAGCCCTCATAAAGCACTTATCACTTTACATAATTTTCTTTTGCTATTGGATTTTTTCTCTAATCATACTTTATTAAATCTGCTTTATTTATTTAGTAAAAAATTATTGAGGGTCAGCACTGTGCTGAGATCTAATGAAATTGATATGTAAAACAGTCTTCATCAAATGAAGGTGAGAAATAATAAAGATCATTATATTAGAGTTTGGTAATTTGATGACAGACACATTTAATGCATAGGTATGCATCCACATAATCTAGTGTTTCTTTTCTTAGCATACTGTCTTTCTATAGTATTTCTTATACTTTAAAAAGTATAGAATAATCTGAGTAGCATATTGAAATAAAGATCCTTGAGCTGTACCCCTAGAGAGATTTAGCAGGTCTAGGAATCTGTATTTTCATAATGGAAAACTGGGAACCCGGAACTCTTGGACTTCATCCTTTGGTGATCTTTCCTTTTTGCCTAAGACTCTCCCCAGTGAAGGCCCCATAAGGCCTTCTTTCATTCCTCCATCTGCCTGTCTCGCTGCTATCCTCTCAGGACTGCCAACTTAGGTTTTCCAGCTCCGTGTTCATTCATTACCTTGACTTGAAGTAATTTTCTGTAGCGATGTGCTGACCTTGTGGGAGCCAGTTGTACCTGGTTTCTTGATGCCACCACTAAATGTTGTCTCACTTAAAGACTGATTCTAATGGTAGGATATGTGGAAAAAGATGATGAGGGAATACCCCTCTCATGGTATGATGAAAGAATAGTTGTTAAGCAAGGTCTCAAATCACATTAGCTGGGAACTGCTTTATGAATATTAATCATTTAATCCTAATAACAAATCTATGAAGTAGGTGCCATTATTATATTCATTTTACAGATGACGACATGGAGGCTCAGTCACTTTACCAATATCACACAGAGGCAAAGTAGCAGAGCAGCGATTTGAACTTGGGTGGACTCGCTCCAGGGTCCAGTGGACTGCTACACTAACGTTGCCTTTTTCTTAGTCAAAAAAATATCCTGTAGAACTTTTGTGACCATATCAGAATGACTTTCAGTAAGTTATACCAAGAAACAAAAGGAAAAGAAACAAAAACAAGCAAAAATGTTTTCAAGAGCAAAACAAAACAATACAAACATTACCTGGAATAGTTTTCAGTGTATTAAGTCAAAGATGTATTTAACTTCACATTACAGGAAATTTCTAGTAAATAACAAAGAGCCCATAGACACATAACAACACGTAGTAACATATTTTATGTTCTCAGAAGAAAAAATTTAAAACTCTATTTACATTATTTTTTCTGAAATACAGGATACTCCATGGTGAGCATGAATTTTTGATTCAGAAAGACAAGTCTTCTAATTCTGGCCTGTTATTTGTTTGATGACTTACGGCAATTGGTTTACCTTACTTTATTCTCAGCTTCTATGAAATGGACATGACAATACAAGGTTAATCATTATTATATAGTGCCTGGAACAACAATCTCTCTACAATAAGTATTGTACATATTTAACATTATAATTAGTAGTAGCAGTAAACTGAATTCAGTAGAATATAAAAAATAAGTTTAGAATGAATACTTTGAGCAGAATAAATATATTATTAAAGTTTAGTTGATGTTGAATCTTTTTCCTGGTAAGATTCAAATACTTATCCTCTTGTTTTTTTCAAGTGACAGAAAGAAGAGAACTGTCAGTGAAAATCCCCTCTGTCTTCAGTGGTCTGTCTGGCTTATAATTTAGAGTCATAATTATAAAATGCTTATTTTGCTCCTTTAAGAATGTTTCCTTTGAAATGGGCTCATTTATCTTCTCAAGGTGATCAACCCAACACTCGTCAACTACTAGCACTGGCATCACGCCTGCGGGAGAGTGCGGAACTCTTTCAGTCAGATGAGATGCGACCTGCTAATGATCCCAAGGAGAGAGCTCCTGTCCGTGTCCGGATGCTGAATGACATTCTCCAAGACATGGAGAAAAGCTTCCTGGTGCAGCAGGTGCCACCTGGTTTTTATAGGTAGGATACTTTGTTCAAAATTTATATTTTTGCCCTTAATTACATTTCTATGTTTAATTTTCAGAATGTGTACCTTCTGTGAACATAACACTGTTTAAAAGGAAACTGTAAAGAAGTTTTGTCTACAATAGTGGACTATCTCACTCCCCCAAAGAAAAATTCAGCTGCATAAATATAGAATAAAGGAAACTTGGTTTAGCACTAGCATACAGAAAATGGCTAAGCTTTTTTTTACGTTAATTTCAATATGAGTCAAATGTGATTTGGCTAATGAAAAAGCAAATGGAATTATAGGTTGCACTGAGAGAAATGTCTTTTCTTGAATGGATCAGGAGACAGGCCCATGCTATTTTGTCCTAGTAAGATCACATCTAGATTGTTGTGTTTAATTCACTAAATTTTATGAAGGAATTAAATAAGTTTAATATTTTAGAGAGGGTGTAATTTAGATGCATCTTGAAACAACTGAGGGATTAGGGGTATTTGGTTGAAGAGTCACAATGGAGTGCTTTCTGAAAACATTTTAACAATTATCACATGGGAGGATTACATTTAGTAATGTAAGGGGGATTACATTTAGACTCTTGGAAGATGAGGCAAGTACAACATGGTTTTGGTTTTGAATTTCCTGATATAGTAGAAAATAAACAAAGGGAAAATGGAGTTGAAAAGAATATAACATATTTTAAATGTTTTTCTTTAACTGATTCTTCTATAAGATACAAAATATAAATACATACGCCTTCCTGTATATGTATCTATAGTGTGTATATGTCTGTAACAATTTAATATATAAGTGCTTGTATATATACATATTTTATACATGTATAGGTATTCATATATTTCAATATGTATATATGTATATATATAATTTTAATGTAGTGTAAAATTCTAAATTTGTGGCCTTTTATGAATGAGAGTTGTGGGTAAAACAATTCTCTTGCTTTCACAAAACAGGAAAAAACACCTGTTTGTCCCCTGCCTTTTCTCATGATAAACCCTGGACTAGACATACTGTGTTTGACCAAAGGATATAACTAGGACATACGAACTGTTGCATAGGTCTAGAAATCCTAATTGCATATGAGAAAGAAGTTCTAACAAATAGTGTTCCTAAAAGACTAACATGCTTTTACAAGGCAATGAAAGCACTGTCACTGCAGATATTAAAACATGGATTGAGTAACCCTAAACACCTGAATATTTGGACTGCATGAGGTTAAAGGTGATTTCTAGTACCAAAGTTCTGTGATCTGACAAGTCACATAATCTCTTAATGTCTACATCTATGAAATGAGATGACCCTAGTAAGAAGGCCTTTTTCACATCTGATATTTGGTGATTTTCCTTTATGATTTTAAACTCAAATTCACATTTAAAGTCTAAATTTTACATATTTTAACTCTTTGATTCGGTATTATAAGACTTTGAAAAATATTCATTTACTAGAGTAGATTTTTTTTAAGGCACTTTGTATACTCCATGTATTTTTTTTTTCCACTTTTTTTAAATTTCAAAATGTTAAGTGGGTACCAATGCTTTAGGTTATATGAATTGTTTTTATAATGTTTGAGTCATGGCTATAGGTATGCTTGTCCCCCAAATAGTTTTCATTTTACCTCTTAGGTTGATTTATTCCCCTCTGCTCCTCACTTCCACTCTCTTGATTAATTTCCTTTTTTTATATTTCAGAATATTACAGGGGTACAAACACTTTGGTTATGTAAATTGCTTTGGTACCATTTGAGTTAAGGTTACAAATGTGACCATCCCCCAGATAGTGTGTATTGTACCCATTAGGTGTGAATTTACCCATCCCCTCCCCCTCCCTCCCACCTGCTTGATTTCCAATGAATGTTATTTCCGTATGTGCACATAACAGCAACAACAAAAATAAATAAATGGGACCTGATCAAATTAAAAAGCTTCTGCATAGCCAAGGAAATAATCATTAGAGTGAATAGGCAACCTACAGAATGGGAGAAAATATTTGCATGCTCTATATCCGATAAAGGGCTGATAGCTAGAATCTATAAAGAACTCAAGCAATCAGCAAGAAAAAATCACACAACCCCACTAAAAAGTGGGCAAAAGACATGAACAGAAAGTTTTCAAAAGAAGATAGACTAATAGCCAACAAACATGAAAAAATGTTCAACATCTCTAATCATCAGGGAAATGCAAATCAAAACCACAATGAGATACCACTTAACTCTAGTGAGAATGGCTTTTTCTCAAAAAGTCCCAAAACAACAAATGTTGACAGGGATGTGGAGAGATGGGAACACTCATACACTGCTAGTGGGACTGCAAACTAGTACAACCTCTGTGGAAAGTAGTATGGAGACACCTCAGAGAACTAAAAGTAGAACTACCATGTGATCCAGCAATCCCACTACTGGGTATTTACCCAAAGGAAAAAAAGACATTCTATAAAAATGACACCTGCACTCAAATGTTTATAGCAGCACAATTCACAATCGTAAAATGTGGAAACAACCCAAGTGCCCATCAATACATGAGTGGATTAATAAAATGTGGTATATGTATACTGTGGAGTACTACTCAGCTATAAAACAAAAATAGTGAATTAATACCTCTTGTACACCTGGATGGAACTGAAGCCCATTCTTCTAAGTGAAGTATCACAAGAATGGAAAAACAAACATCACTTGTACTCACCATTAAATTGGAACTAATTGATCCACATATTCTTTTAAGCATCAGAGACATAGTAGTCACCTGTAGTCACCTGACATTAAAAACATATTCTCTGATGAGGTATATTCTAGTAATAGAAATGAGGAAACAGAATGAACAAGATAATTAAGTAAATATAGTGATGGCACATGTAATAGCTGCTAAAGAGAATAATCAAACATTATTAAATCCATTAAGCATTAAGTTTTAAAGTAGGTAAATCATGTTTCTAAAATATATTTAGTAAATTATTCTATTTCCTTTACTTCTAATTTAAGAAAACATCAGAAATTAATAAAAATCATTTATATATTATGATATAATAAACTTTTCCCATTTGCCTTTCTTGGCACTTGCACTAGGTATGGAAAATCCTTTATGGTCTGAATTCTGCATCTAGTAAACTTTTTATTATCCCATCAATAATATTTATGAATTCAATTTACTTTATTATATATTTTGAGTGGAAAAGTAAATATTTGTCTGTCCCCAACATAGTGATTAAATAAATGATTTTTTTTTCCTGTTAGCGATACTGTTTTCTTGCTGTGCAAGCTTCAAAATGTTGATTACAATAATGTTCTAACTCATAATAAACTTTAGAATGAAAGTTTTTGGCTCAATATCTTGCCATTTTACTAAATTATTACTATTTTTATTGAAGGGATACATGTCTGCCATTCTTTTCCTTAGCTTTATTAATTTATACATGTCAAGCAATGTAAATAGATTAAGTAATTTCATTTTGATGTATCTGAAGATTGTCTCAAAATTGTTACAAATTTTTACTTCATTTATGAAATATATGACAAACCATCCCACTTCATTTCAAAACTACAATGCAATTTTACTCTCAATTCTTTGGGGGTAGAATGTTCAAAGTAAAAAATTTGGGTGTGAAAAAATGATGTGCAGTTTAAGAAAATGAAAAGTGGATTGATTATTTATAACTACAATTTTATAGAGAAAAGATAAAATTGTTACATTGTACAAGAACATTTGGTGAACAGGGTTCAATTTTTTTTATGTTAAACAGTCTTTGGAGATGTTATTCACATAAGAATCTCATTGGTATTATGAGAGTTCTCATCAAATATATAAGAAAGAAGTCAAAAGTGATTTGCCTTTTAAGAAAGTTGTTAACAGAAATTTACTGTATAAAGCCAACTGCTGCATTTGTTATTTGGATCATTTCCCAAATGACACTGTCTCAATGAATGTGCCACTAAATATTAAATATATTATTACTTTTGGACCATGCAGAAGAATTTTCCCCACAATTTTGCACCAAATGATTCAAAGATTTTTAATCCTATGATGTTACATCTAAAGCTGACTGCGATTGTTATAAACAAACCCTCATTGAACATTGCTCTGTGCAAGACTGCTGGAAACTGCAATATAAGATCCCTACCTACAAGGAGCTTAATCTCTCTCTAATTCAAGAGGTAAAATACATAAATCACAAATTAAATAAAAATGCAGACTACTAATGCAAAGTACCCTATAAATGCTACTGCCAAGAAGTGCTTTTGGAATTCAGTGAAGAGATAGAGAATTATCCTGTGGCAATCAGGAAATACTTCATAGGGAAAGAGAGAGAATTATCTGGGCTTGAGGGAATGGTAGTGTGCCCATTAAATTAGGGAGTATTTCTAGGAGGACAGTGTGAAGAAAGACAAGACACAAAGGAGTGGTTGTTGCGGGGTATGCTGCAGAGTGGAGAAGAAGAAGTAGAATAGTTTGAATGGTTATTGGGTTCATGGTTATGGAAAGGTAGGTAGGATCAAATTATGGAGTCCCTTAAAGGCTCTGTTGAGAGGGATGGGCTTTGTTTTTCACACACAGAGAAAGCCATGTAGACATTTGTGTTTTTAGAAAGATTTGTGTGGTGCTCTTGACAGGGTGCACTGGAGTCAGGAGAGAGCAGAAAACTTCAGGAAGATTCTGGGATAAGAAAGGCATGGGATGCTAAGAACATGGTTTGACATGTTGCTATCAGAAATGAAGAGGAAAGAGCCAATTTGGGACAGGATGTTAGGGAAGAATTGATTGATTTAGGGATTCAGTGACTGTGAGAGTCTTATTTCAGGTTGTTTTTAGGATTCCCCTGGGGTTAGGTGGGCAAAGAAAGGTTGAGTATTGGAAAGAACCTCCTCTCTGTCCCATTTCTCCAGCCAGTTAGGCAAGCTATGCAGTGTTTCCACATCATTATATGAAAATCTGTGGGTAATTTCCAAAATCATTTCCATCTCTAAAACGATGATTCAATAGACACTCACTTTATTCAGCCCCATAACCTCTATCTTCAAGGAGACTTATTCTAAGCCTGAGTAAGAGAGAGGGAGAGAACACAGTAATAGATTGCAACACAATAATAGACTGTGACGGCATAAATGAAAAAGCTGCAGGTGCCCCACGAGTACTGAGGTTGGTTGGCAGTGGGGAGCAGGTGAAACAACATCTATGGTCAGGGACCATGTAAATGAAATTATGCTGAAAAGTACAAAGCATCGCAAAAATATCGCTACTATCAGATCCAACAATGTAAAATTTGACTCGTCCCTGAGTAGGGAGGGGATTATATATTCTCTTAAGAATTCTCAACCTTCTCTCTCGCTCCTTCCTTTCCTGTGATTCCGAGAGGCACAGCTCTACCACTCTTGGGGACTGAGTGTGTCTGGAGAGGAGCTCTCTCAGCATCTGTGTATTGTTGTTGAATTCCTTTTTACTCCTTATGGTTACTATTCTGTGAAAGAAGAGGAAGGAGATTGACCTGGTGAACCATGCATTCTCTACTGTAATATATTAATAGATTTGTTACAATGAGCTGTCTTGACAAGCCAATTGATGAGCCAATATTAATACACTATTATTAACTAAAGTCCATAGTTTATATTAGGGTTTACTCTTTAAGCTTTACATTCTATGGGCTTTGACAAATATGTAATGATGTGTATCCACCATTACAGTAGCATACAGAATAGTTTTACTTCCCTAAAAATCTCTTGTGTTCCACCTATTCGTCTTCCTCCCTCCCCAAAAAGCCTCTAGCAATCACTGATCTTTTTTACTGTCTCCACAGTTTTGCCTTTTCCAGAATGTCGTATAATTGGAATAGTACTGCATGCAACCTTTTCAGATTGGTTTCTTTTACTTGCCAATATTCATTACATTTCCTGCATGTTCATTTCTTTTTATCAGTGAATAATATTCCATTGTGTAGCTATACCAGTTTGTTTATCCATTCATCTACTGAAGGACATTTTTGTTGCTTTCAAGTTTTGGCGGTTGTGAATAAAGTTGCTATGTAAATCTGTTTGCAGGATTTTATGTGGACATACATTTCAATTCAATTGGATAAATACTAAAGAGCACAATTGCTGGATCCTATATATGCTAAGCCTATGTTTAGCTTTATAAGAGGCTGCCAAACTGTCTTCCAAAGTGGCTGTACCATTTTTCATTTCCACCAACAGTGAATGAGACTTTCTGTTGCTCCATATCCTCACCAGCATTTATTGTTGTCAGTGTTTTGGATTTTAGCTATTCTCATAGATGTATGTTTATATCTCATTTGAATTTGCAATTCCCTAATGGCATATGATGTTAAGCATATTTTCATATGCTTATTTTCCATCTGTATACATTCTTTGATGAGATATCTGTTCAGATATTTGGCCCATTTTTTAAACTTGGTTGTTTTCTTACTGTTGAGTTTTAAGGGTTCTTTTTATTTTTTGGATAATAGTTCTTTATTAGATATGTGTTTTGCAAAAGATTTTCTCCCAGTCTATGGCTAGTCTTTTCATTGTCTTAAGAGTGTCTTTTATAAAGCAGATGTTTTTAATTTTAATGAAATCCTGTTTACCGATTTTTCTTTTTTGTGTTGTGCTTTTTGTGTTGTATTTTAAAAGTCATTGTCAAACCCAAGGTCACCTAAATTTTCTCCTTTTATCTTCTAGGAGTTAAATAGTTTTGTGTTTTACATGTAGATCTATGATCCATTTTGAGTTAATTTTGGTGAAAAGTGTAAGGTCTATGTCTAGATTTTTTTTTTTTTTTTTTTTGCATACGGGATGTCCAGTTTTTGAAGCATTGTTTGTTAAAAAGACTATCCTTTCTCCGTTGTTTTCTATTTTGTCATACAATATGCTTTTAATAAAATTTCCTTTTATTATATTATCAGAATCTCACTTGCCTACAGTAGAATAGCTTTCAGAATTAAGAAGATCATGTAACAATGATATTGTAGGAGGAGCACTGGACATAGGATTTTTAAAAGTGAGAAGATGTTTGAGTAGGAAAATTTGTCTTCTACTCTTTGGATGATCTGCAGCAAGATAATTAGCATGTCTGAACATCCATGTCTCATCTATAAAATAGAAAATCTCAAAGGACTATTAATATTAGGATAAAATTAGAATAAATGACTGTAAAATATAAGAAGATAATTTATAAAGTCCTATACAAACATTACAAAATAATATTTTTATACAGTTCTGCTGTTTTTACTTTAGATTCTGATAGTGTTCTCATTTCCAAAACCTCTCCCCCAATATCACTCTTAACCAATGGAGAAATATTTAAAAAATAAGTGATACAACATGTTCTCTTTCCTCAGGATCACTTCAGTGAGTTATTTCATTTTCAATTTCAACATATAGATTGTTTCCTCATTACACATTTGCTAATTGCTTGCTAACTGAGGGGGTTGCAGTATCCCACAGACAATAAAGAGTTTGGGGGTGTGGAATTAAATATGCAGTTTCAAAGAGAGTAAATAAAATATCTAAATAGCACTAGTTTCCAAAATAAATCTACGCACTCTAAATGACAAATCTTTTCCAGTAGAAAAGGCTTCCCTCAAATCACTTTCTTTAGGTGTTCAGGGAGTTCTGTTATAAGCATCACAGTCTTCTGGGGCAGATTCTCCAGCATGTTTTAAGATTTGACATTTGCAACACTTTTTAGATTTTAGCACTAACCATTTTGTGATTGAAATTTATGTCTTCTTAAAATGGATCCTTCCTAACTTATTTTAGCAAATTTCAGCAAGATTCCCAGCCTTGTCACAAATTATTGCAATGGTTAAGGGCATGATTTCTTGAAGCTGCTGTTGTGTCTTTATTATCTTCTTTCTTCACTCACCATATACCAGGCCACATAGTCTTAAAAATGGGCGAGCACTAATTATTGCCATCTCTTCTATTTAAGATGATTGGACTAAACTGCACAGACATAGAAAGATCTTTGTTTAAATCTTTAGTGTACAAATAGACAACCATGAGACTTCAAAATTGCTCTCATCAAAGATATAATTGGCAAAAGTTTTCTATTAATAGGCAACTCTAATATGAGTGAAAAATATATCAACATTACCTCACATTTATACATTGGGATAGAATATCTGCATAAAATCCCATGTTTAGTTTCTCTATACAATTAAAGAGATGGCAGTCAAACAGCAAAAGCTAATAAGAGTTTCCCTTCCTCCCCATTTGTGTACATACATACACACACACACACACACACACACACACATTGCTGCATTACTAAATGTGGTTAGATGAGATTATACAGGAATTTTACCAAAGGATAGGAAATTTGATGTGGCTCTGGGAAGGAGAATCAGAGATTCACACTGCATTTGTATTGACTTGAAGGGTGTGGGGAATTGAGAAAGAGGCAAACATGAACCAGTGTCTAATGCCAGCTGCTAGAGAGAAATGGAACTCTCAGAATGTGAATATCATCAAGTACCACCATTAGAGAGGAATTAAAGGCCATTATTATCATCAAAAGAAAACCATTGATTGTACTCCAATATTGTCCTTTTAAAAATATATGGTATTTCAGCTACATCTTGATTAAGTAGACTGTAGATGCCATCTAAGCCACTATATTTATAATATTATTTCTTTGGCAAAATACTTCTGAATTCAAAACAATGGCCATAATCAGTAGTTTAGGGAGCACAGCCCATTTGTAAGTTGAGGGACAGTATATGTATATGTACATGCTGGAATATGCATGAGTGTGTCTCTGGCTTTGTGTCCTCATAAAAGATGTATTGGCAGGTTTATGGTAAAGGAAGTTCTTCCAGAGATTGCTGGAATGACCCTGTGGAAGTTCAGAAGACCATTTCAAGCTAATCGAAGCCAAGACAATTTTTTTTGTTAGCATCCTTGAATGCAGGAAAGTAGCAATGTAAATGTCAAGATGCTTCTGCCTCAAACCAAGAATAAACAAAACAAGCGATCCATTAAAGAGTACTTTTCAACTACATAAGCTCCCACAACTTTGATTTTCAAAGATGTTAGAACTAGTTTACATTTAGGCAAGCAATGACATGAGACAGAACTATTAAAAAATACATTTCTCAGATAACACTATGATCACATTTCCAGCTACATGTTCAGTATATACATTTGATTTTAAGAATTTTAAGAGAGTGAAACCCAAACCTCCCAAATCATTTCAGAATAACAGTGATCTCATTATACAGTTTTCCTGGTGTTTTAATTAGAGTTAGTTATATAAGTACTAATAGAACCTCATGTTCGGTGTTTGATTGGGATAATGACTACTTTGTTCGGGTTGTACTTTTTCTTTTAGCGAGGTGTGGGTGGTCTGAATGGAGCTAAAATCCCACCATTGTTTCTATTGTCATTAATTCTATGAGCAATCCTTTTGATTTCTTCCGACTATGAAAAATAACTAGTGATTAAGAATTAACATAATGCTTTTAAAATATTTTTAATAATGGCCACTTGTACAAAAGAATCTACGTATGAATATAGAATTTTATAATCTACACAATGTAAAATTTCCAAAAGAGAGTTGAAGAGCTGGTTCATACAAAAAATCTTTATAATGTTGACCATGATATACATTCCCTTTTATGCTTTGATAAATAAATACATACATTAGCTTTATAATTATGTATCCCTTTCATATTTTTAAAGTTTCCTCCTCTAAAATGAGCCAGAAAAGCCCTCAAATTTTAAGAGAAACCAAATAATATGCTAAAATTCAAGCCTCATTTTTTTCAATCACTCATTTTTTTAATATTAAAACAAAGAGCGTATCCCATTGCGTCAGATAGCATTCACATGCAATTTAATTAGACATTTAAAAACTTGTTTTAAAAATTTCAATTGACAATGAACATTTTATAAGGCTAATTCGTCTGAAATTCAATCTGCTGGTAAAAAATAGAAATTCATGTGTGCACAACTGTTTAGATTTTATAAAAATACTTCTTTCAGGTTTAAGGTTTCTTTCAATTTAAAGTGAGAAAAAATACCTTTGTCATATTTGCAAGTCAAGATACATTGCCATTCTGAGGATAAGATGTGATTTAATAGTGTATTTAATAATTAAGTCTAATAATAATATCAATATTTGTCACAGAGAAGGATTTACTTTGTAATAGGCATCATGTTGCACATTTCCCATATGTTAATCTATAACCCTTCTGACAGTCCTGTCAGATTGGTCTTTACACAGATTAGAAAACTGAAAAAGCTAATATGTGTCAAATTGGGGTTTGAATGTTTTTATTTTCTGTAAAACCACTGCTCTTTCTACTAGACAGTGCTGTATACATTCGACCCAAAGTATCTCTAGTTTGCTCAGAAGTTACCGATAAATTTAGTTAGATTTTGGTATTAATCTTGTTTGGTGTTAATATTATGTAGATTCAATTTTTCATATTTGCAGAATTACATGTCCTAACTCTGATGGTTGCAAAAATGCATTTGTGCATCTATCCCTACTTCTGGAAAAAACGATACTCCCTATGGTCCTGAATCAATAAAATTATCTTGTCTCAAAATATTACCTTCCCTTTCAAGTTTTCATAAATCTTAAATGTAATTAAAAGTAGACATACATTCTTCTGCTAAATCTTATATCTTAGAATAAAAATATTTTTACATAAACAACAGTCTGGTATAGATGAGGGATCACTAGCCTGGGAAATGTAGAGATGTGGGCTTAAGACCCAAAAGGGGTACTAATTAACTCATTCTAGAACAAGTCACTTAACTTCTATAACTTTCTTTCTTTTAATCAATTTAGAAATGACTAACAGTGAATCTCTATGATAATTAAGCTCAGACTCGGGGGGATGGGGGGCATGGGCAATATATATAATCTGAAGTTTTGTACCCCCATAATGAGCTGAAATTAAAAAAACAAGAAAAAAGAAAATATTAATTGAGAAAGTATTTATAACTAACACCAATTGACCTGAGTTCTTTTAAAAATGCAAGCCAAGGAAATCGTTTCAAAGAGGGAAGAAAAAATATAAAATCTAAATTCTCCATGAAATCATGTTAAACATTTTACTATTTCTCTCATCTTTATCATAACTGCTATTTTATCTCTCATCAGAACCACATATTTTAACATTTTCATGTATATAAATATCTTTCCAATTTGATATGACCCAAAGAAAATCAAGAGAAGGGATCATGCTCACTCAGTATTTCCTTTTTACCAACTGAAGCTCCTAACACTTCATTTTGTTACATAATGAAACTAAAGTACTTGATTGTTGTATAAATCATATGTTTAGTAGATTAAATGCTCAGGAGTTATTTTGTACTAGACAACATCTAGATTATTAGTAGCAACATTTTCTTCTTACAATAAGAAAGTAGGTCTTTCTACTGCACAAAAAATTATGGAGTGGTTACAGTGTATTAAGATGGTGCTCATGGAAAGGAACGAGAGCCAATAGGCATGACTGAGTCAACACATATTTATTCCTATACACCACCCCCAGCAGCATCCTTTGTTCAAATGAAGGCTTACATAAGCTATGCTAGTTGAGGAGCAAAGGGACATAAATGTCTCGTTTCCTCATAGTCACCTGAAAGGCCTTCATGGTTTGCTAACCACTACTCTTGGTTGTGTTGCTTATGCAGTCTGCTAACTAAAAGCACAACACGCCAGCATCTTCAACTAATGAAAAAAAAAAACATGGTCCAATAATCATATTGAGATGACATCAACTTGGAAACTTATAGGGACAATATAAGATGAAATAGGAAGTACTCGCCTATACTCTATAATTAGAACCAAATTTAATATATAATTGATGTAGTTCTAATAAAAAATACAACAAACCCTCAAATTACACATGGTGGGGTTCTAGTTTTTCTTTCAAATTTATATTTATCAGATAAATTTCAGTGATAAAACTAGAAGGCAATCTGATATTCAAAGTAGGAATAGTTTTAACAGAATCGGAAGTTAGTATGTGCACTGGAACTGTTGGAGATATAAAGGTCAAGGAAGCTTTGGCTAAATTCCATGGAATCAAGAACTACTAGGACTGAAAGAAAATCTCAGTGACAGTACCAGCTGCCTATAGCTCTCAAAAAGGGAATTTCCAGGAGCTCTCTGAGCAATGCTCTGACTTTCCTTCTGCCATCTGCCTCCCTGTCCGTATGCAACCATTGCTAAAGAATACAGATTCATTTCCTCTTCTGCCTTCTAAATCCTACATGATGACTGATGCAAGCTGTGTATCCTTTTTCTGTGCTTTGAAAAACATTGGTTGACTACTTTATACAGAAAAATTTCCTTGGTCCTTGATGCTGTTCTTCTTGGATCTGGAAAGAACTGGGTTCTGCCCGGTACTGCAGGGGTGGTTGGTGGAGGAATAGCCCAGACCAGGTTTCATTGGGGATGTTCAATCTATAATACATTTCCATATCAAGCAAAGGTTAGAAATCAGGATACTACCTATAAGATTTTTAAAAAATGAAATAATAATTATATGCCAGGCACTTAATACATGTGATGCTTATCTCCAGTCTTCACAACAGCATACATTATAATTGTTGGAGCTGGTAGTTTTACCCAGGGCTTTCCTGCTTCAAAGCTATGTTCTCTTCTTTTACTCTGCCATGCTCTCCAAGGGTCTTTATGGAAGTTCTGATTTTTTCCCCCGAGTTTCTCTATACACCTTTTCTGATCTGTCAGATCACTCATCCAGGTAGATGTTTTCCTCATTATGTAGGTAAGAGCTCTGAAAGTCAGAAAAATTAAATTTTTTCTCCAAAGTTACCAGAGATGGTAAATGGTATAAATAGTTTAATAATAACAGCCTAGATGCAGCCATTCTGACTTTTATTTTTTAACCAAATTTGTGACTACTTTTGTAGTAACTTCACAGACAGGAGTGGGATTAAAATGGAGATTTTAAAAAAGGCGAGTGTGAATAAAATGGTCATATTTTGAACAAATAAAGAGAAGCAGAATATATTTTATCTCATAAAAACTAAATATTTAACACTTGGCCACTATTCCAACCTACACAGTAAGATTAATGCCTATGCCTTGGGTGACATTTTGTTTCTTGCATTTCCTCTGATTCTCTTTTTAATCTTATTATCTTTCTTACCTGAGTTAGAAATTGGTACCACTTTTTCAAAGTACTTATCTAGGATTACTACTGATTTCATTACATCTATTAACTCAGCAAATACTTACTGTCCCCATATGCAGAACTATCCCAGGCACTGAGAATACAATGCTCAAAAATAGAAATACCGACCCTATTCTTGTGGACTTTACCTTCTACTGGGGCTGAGATTGGATAATTAGGCAAGGGCATAGAGGCCACAGAGAGGGGGTTAGATGTCATTTTCAGTGCTTTAAATTTCTGATTCTAAGCAGATAGTACCGTAATTTATCTGTCTATTTATTAATCAATCTATCTTTCCTCATGTATCCTATATATCTCTGACTACTATGTGGAGAAAGAATTTTAGGGTAATAGAAGAAATGGAGAAATTAGAAATGTGCTCTTTTAATAATCTAAGTCTATCGGTCAGGGTTCTCCAGAAAAAATAGAACAATAGGAGATTTTATTATATACACACACTCACACACACATAAATATTATCTTAAGAAATTAGCTCATGTAACTGAGAAGCTTAGCTAGTCTGAAATTCATAAGGTAAAAAGGCTGGAAACTCAGAGAAGGGTTGATGTTACTATTTTGAGTCTGAAATCTATAGGGCAGGCAGCTGGCAGGCCATAAATTCAGTTAGAATTTCTATATTACAATCGTAAGACAGAATTCTTTTTTCTCCAGGAAACCTTGGTTTTTTTTCTCTTGAGGCCTTCAACTGATTAGATGAGGCCTATTGACATTATCAAGGAAAATCTCTTTTACATAAAGTAAACTGAATATAAATGTCAATTGCATCTATAAAATATTTTGATAGCAACATATAAACTAGTATTTGACCAAACAACTGGGAAGCATAGACTCACTAAGTTAACATATAAAATTAACCATCACAGAGATTATGTTGGTGGGAATGGAAATGGAGAGAAGAAGATGAATGTGTAACATTTTGGAGGTACAATCTACAAAACTTAGTGATGGACTAGATGTGCATTTAAGAAGAGGGGAGAAATCAAGAATAAGAGGTCTTTCTTATGAGCAATGGATTTTAACAGCTATGATGAAGACAGAGTCTTTTTAAAAAAAGGGATTCTGCTGATTTCAGCTAAAATAATGTGATTGACAATGTCAGATTACGTTTGTTAAGCACCTTAAATGGCTAAATAGTCTTGACAAGAAATTCTGTTTGTATCTGTCTGGTTATATTTGGCTAATCCTAATGTAGACTAAAAATTCACCTTGCCTTCTCTTTCTCATCCAGAAATAATTACTTGCAAATAGTTATCGACTTTTTATGCAATAATGTGAAATTGGAGGAAACATGGCCAAATATTTTTGGAAGGAATAGGCTTCAAATGTTCTAAAGTGTCTCCAATTTTTTTATTGCTAATCATAGTAGGTCTCATTTTCTAATCAAAGCTTACATATGCTGCACAAGGGAGTTTGGAAGATATGCTAATTCAATCTAATTTTACACAATATCATTGAAAAGCCAATAAAAGTAACCTTGTCAGACACAAAAGTTTTAGAGGAGAGGAGGTAATTTAGGCTCCAAATGCTAAGTGTCCTCTCTGCAGGCTGTTGCACATTCCCCGTTTTCAATCCCTCTCAGCCAGTCTTTGCATTGCCTTCTCCTCTCGTTTGTGTATCTATATAATCTTCTCTGCCTCTCTTTTAGATGGAGATGGAGATTTGTGATTGGATGTAGGGACCATTCACATAGTATAGGCTAATATCCTATAACAAGATCCTAAACTTAATCACATTTGCAAAGGCACACTTTCCAAATAAGGTAATATTTATAGGTCCCAGAGATGGGGACTTTGGGACCATCATTAAGCCCACTACACCAGTTAATGTAAGGGATTTGAGTATGGATTAGACAAGTTTTATTTTCGTAGATGTACCAGGTATTAAGCTTTAGTCTTTCTATTGCAATCCCATCCTGTATACTATGTTATGTGAACCCAGGACCGGGACTCCACAAACTCCATTTCTGCTTTGCCAGATGACTTGCTACCAGGCTCTTTAACAGGGAGCAATAAAGAAAATTGGAAGCCTGGAGGAGGAAAAAGAGATGCTTCCTCCTGTTTGCATTTTGTTCCTGTTTTTTGTTTCCTTTTTCTATTACTGCCACCCTAGCAATGCTTCTTCACCCAAGAGTTGACAGTTTATTGTAGTAGTAACAGTGAATTTGGATTTGCAATCTTTCCAACATTTGCTAAATCAGACTCGTGATACTCATCAGAGATAGCAACATCAGCTGACTCGAGTCTCTTCCTCATTGGTCTGGGTCCCCGCTTTACAGGGCCCATCTCTGAGTTAGGAGACATTAATTATGGCTAAACAGTGGTCCCTATTCAGAGGTCTGAGTTTTAACTGAGTAGGACACATCCTTTAAGCATCTAAGTTTTAATAATTCCAAACTTTCTGTTCTCCAACCCTAGAGATAGTAGCCCCTTCCTGCTGTTGTAACCTCTGTGCTATGTTAGTGTTTTCTCTGTGCCTTATAATCTAAAATGGATATAAGATATCTTCAAAAATAACTGCCAAATAAGGTGAAAGAAACAGAGTTACAGAGAAGTGAGAGGTTTTTGTTATTGTTTTCTTCAGCTACTAGGATTTAGGCAACCATCACGGGGGAGGTGGTACTTAAGCAGCATCTTGTACATTAGTAGACCTTGGTCTTTAAGAAACAGGAATGGAAATGGAGAGAAGGGCATTTCTAAAAAAAAAAAAAAAAAAAAAAAAAAAAAAATTCTAAAAAGGATCACAGTTTTTATGTTTCTCAAAATCTACTTAATCTTTAACATTCTCTTGTTGATTGAAGGTCATCGATGTTATGCATTGTCTTGTAGTACAATAAAGCCCTCAAAGTGTTGAGTGGTTTGCTCCTGTGACTAAACAACTAGTGTGCTGCTGAGGACTAGAAAAATAAGTGAATAGCTTAGTATTTTGTTGTTTCCCTTTTTCAGTTCTTTCTTTTTATTGGTTACTTCTAATTGATGTCATTGTGTCTAGCTGCTAGAATCTGCTGGTGATTGCCTCAATTATTCAGTATTATTTCACCTCTCTTAAAGGCTAGTCTGTTGCGCTTTGTGACAGTTATTTACCCACCCAAGTGCTATTTAAGGTTATTTTAATTTGATTGCTGTGTGCTGGAAGCATGACCTCAGAGTAAGCAAGACTGTTATTGTACATAAATAAACTCACCTCTGTCTTAGCTCTCTTGCTGGTACAGGAGAATGAAGTTTTAACTTTTCATGTAGTTCGGGGGTATTCATCTTAGAGTGATAATCAGAAGTTTGCTGAGAGGCCTTTGAGAACTAAACATTTTAGACTTACTAGACCAATATCTAAGGTTTTCTAAATGAACCCACATTATAAGATCATAAATAAGAGAACTAACAATAAACATTAACTGTTTGCCACTGATTGAAAAGCAATATGTTAACGTAAGTGAATTTTGTCACGAAGGTTGACTGAATTTGAAACTATGAGGCCAGCTAGATATCCCTCTTCCCCATCCATATAACAATTGTGGTTTATTGTGTCCACACAGTCTCTTTTCAGAGATTGTAAATTATATTATTTATGGACTCTTGATGATCGAAACACAGTTGGAGCTTGAAGGTCAAGGAAGCAAACTGCATCCTAAATTTCTATTTATTGATGATGTATGGTACATTTAGCGGTACACTTTGTGCTGCTACAATTAAAGATCTGTCAGCATTTCTAATATACACTATTATTTTAGGGTTTGACAACATGGTCACTTATCTTTACTCTTTCTTGAATTATGTGACACAAGGCCTCAGCTGTGGAAGAGCATCTTCAGGTTCTTTTAACAAGATTGTAAGATATTTATTTGCTTTCTTTGCTATTTAAATGCTAAACAATAAGATTTAGGGTAAGCTAGTCTTCAGCAGTCTCATAAAGAGCACCTATGTATAGGCAACATATATTGCAGCCAAAAATGCTTGACTTATATGAATGTTAAGAATTAAACTGTTATTTCAAATTTCAGTTTTGTTACTTGTATTCATTTTAAAAGAAAAAGCTAGCAAAAAATTTTTCAAGTAATATATATTTTTAAATGCCTGGCTGCTTCATATTCCCTTATCAGATGTCTACATGGAACCTAAGAATACAGTAAAGTAGATGTAAGCTTGACTCATTGGTTTGTTGTTCATAGGAAAACAAAAATATCCTGAATGAAATTTTTGTTTTTTTTCAGGGACTCAAACAATTAGCTGTTTAGTTTAAAAATAGCTTGTGCTATGTAATCTGAACCTCTAGCTCTGTGCTGTTTAATATGGGAGCCTCAGCCAATATGTGGCTATTGATAATGTGAAATGTAGTTAGTCCAAATTTAGAAATTAAAAGTATAAAATACACACTGGATTTTAAGATTTACTACAAAAGACGAGAATGAAGTGAAAATTATAACAATAATTTTTATATTGATACATGTTGAACTTATAATATTAAGTAAATATAATAAAATTACTTCACCTGTTTCTTTTTTGCTTAGTTTACTGTAGTTACTAGAACATTTAAAATTATACATGCAACTCACATTATAGTTCCACTGTATAGGGTTACTTTAGATGTTCCTAAAAATCGTACCTCATTTTTTTAAATTTACTTTTTGTAGAGATGGGTTCTCATTGTGTTGCTCAGGCTGATCTTGGGCTCCCGGCCTTAGCTTCTCAAAGTGCTGGGATTATGGCTATAGTGTCTGGCCTCACATCTTTTCTTATAGATAAAACACCCAACTGATTTGACTCAAAGCAGGGTGTTTTGTCTATGATATTTCTAAGATATGATCAGAGAGTAGTGAGGCCTTTTCGTTTTTTTTTTTTTTTTTTTTTAGAAATTCCTCTTCCCCCCAACTATGGTAGATGACGCTGTTGTTGAGTATCTGTAATAATGAATAGCAAATAAGGAAAGAGGGGCACTTTAAAAGAAAAATTAAATACCAGGGTTCATAGGAGTGAATATGTGAGGCATTAAGCAAAACAAAGCAAAACAAAACTCATATTCAAAATATTTGTTGAATGTATAGGGAAGTGAGTGATCACCTCCAACCCCCCATTAGCTCTTAAGTAGACTTTTTGACTGGATTTAGAAACCAAATTAGCACCAGGCAGATTAACAAGAGAAAAGTACACAAATTTTATTTTTTTACATATACATGGGGATCTTCCCAAGACAGTGAAGTCCAAAGTGGCCAAAGTAAGATGCTTTTATAGTTTTTAAACAAAGGATGATAAATTTGAGAAGAAATGGCAGGACAAAGAAAATCCAGCTGGAAGTAGTTAATTTTAGGGAAGTCCCTGGGAGATATATGGTGGGGATGTAAAACTAATGAAAGATAAGGGTTACTTCGTTAAGTATATTTATTCGGCTCCATTGCTGCCCCCAGCTTCCAGTCTCTGGTGATAAGGGTTCTTTTCTTGTGTTGGTACTGGAAGGTCCCCCTCCCAGAGAAATTTTTATGGCTTCTTGCCAAGTGCAAGAAGAGACAAGTCAGGTAGCTCTTTCTGAAACTGTAATTTCTGCAACGTTTCCAACCAAAATAATCAATGTACGAATCTAGTATATTTTAGAATGTCACATCCTTTGCTCTTTCAAGTGTAAATTGCTAATCTATGAAAGAATATTGTGTTTATCCTTGAATAATATAAACATATATTCAGGTCAAATTACTTGTAGTAGTGTTAATGGTTAGGAAATTACTCAAAATTCATCTCATATCTCCTTAACTTCTGCAATTGTAACCTGATTTCTCTAGAACCTCACTGAAACAAACTGGCTATTTGCTTCATTAATAAATTCATTAATTCAGCAAGCATTTATGTGTTTATTCTGTTCTAGGCATTATTGCTTGGAACTAGACGATCCAAAGATAAAACATTTTCACCTCTTTAGAAGTTATTTCACATTCTTTTGCTAATTTGCAACGTGTTAGCCTGAATTCATCTAAATCTGTGATCATGCATGGAATCGTTTTGGGCACCCCATCAGAAGGAATCGCAGAAACCTAACCCTAATGTGTTATCATACACAGATACCACAAAAGTCAATGGAGAAATAACAGTGGTTAGCAATCCCAGGGGGCCCTGTGAGCTAGAAGAGCTGTAGCTGTGGTTGAGCAGGACATTACCACACCTGGAGTGGTAGTGAACAAGAGGGAGTAAATGTTAAAAATGCTTTAACTGTGCTAACACAGGAGCTGTCAAACTCTTTGTTCATTCCTTAGTTATTCTTTACTGTATGTATCCTCTTCTCCCTGCCTTCTGTCTAAGATAAAAAGATGGCCTTTCTTGATTCCTTCCTCTCCTGCCTCCTGGCCTTACTCCATCGATTTTCATGAGTGCTCCCACCTTCATTTCTACACATTTATAATTAGTTTTGGTTGCTGCAGTGATTTCTGCCTTCTGCTTTGTAAACATACTCCCAAGTCCTATCTTAAAACAAACCATTCTCCTTCAATTTTTCTGCACTACCACACTCTCCTATATTAGACATACTTTCCCAAAGTCCTATTCACTTGCTGTCTTTTGTTCTGCATCACCATTTATTATGTAACATTGGCTCCTTTTCCCCCATGCAACCTGCTACTTCTGTTATTGTCTCCATATTACCAATGACTACCACTCAGAACACACAATCTTTTTTTTTTCCAGTCCTTATTTATTATTTATTTGTACGATGTTGAAAATTTCTCTTTTAGAAACTATCCATTATCATCCTTAGTAAAGTGGACACAACTTTGTTTCAGTTTCCCATTCTACGTTCAATTGCTTACTTTTATTTTAGCAGATTTTCCCTTCAATTTACCTGTTGCATTCCCTTTAAATTGACAAATACTTATCCCAAAATCTACATCCCAAAGATTGGTCTTATATCCCAATTTGCTTAAGATAAATTCTTCGAGAAATTTTATATAAAGCCTCTCAATGATAAAATTTCAGCTAGTGATTTTTTTTCTTCTGTGAAAAGAGGCAGGCATTTACAGAGATACAATAAGTAAGAAGGGAACAGAGCCAGGGATTATGAAGCACATGACTGAAGGTTATACCCTTTATGTTTTTGTCTTGCGTTTAGAACAATGTCTTTATTATGCTAGAAACATACCTGCTGTTTCAACCCTATATTGTTACATTAAAAGAGATAAAGATTTTAAGTGTTTAGAGTGGGTGGACAAGTGCTTAATATCTGTGATAAACTGACTCCTTTGTTAGAAAACATCTTCAGGCAAGTATCTCTAACTTGATTTTGAAAGGGAACCACTGTCATGGAGTAAGGAGGAAAATTTATTTGCTGTCTTTTATTGATGAAGCTGTGAATTACCGTAGGTTTAGGGTTTCCTAAACTCTTACAGTTTGGAAAAGGTCTACTTTATTATTTCCTTTGGAAGCTCTTTCTGTCTGTCAGCCATGAGTTTTAAGTTTAGTACTTGTTGGAATAATGTTTTAACATAAATCCAAAAGCAGATAAAATATTGAAATTAACACCCTTTCAACCATGTACTTTTCTAAATCTTGGCTCTGCTACTCAAGAGCTGTGTGATGTTGGACAACTTACTCTCTCTGTGCCCAATTTCTTTCTCTGTAAAATGGATATGATAATAGTATCTATAGCATTAAGTTATTTTTAGAATTATATAAGTTAAAATATGCAAAATGATTGAAATATTGCCAAGCATATACTAAATTCTCAACAAGTATCAGCAATTATTACTATTACCATTATTAATTTATGTAATCAAATTTATTCAGTATATACTTCTTGGAAACCTGGGGAGATACACAATAAACAAGGAACTCTTTCTGTTCTTGAGGAGCTCTGCCGAGGACAGACAAGTGTCCATCGAAGAGTTGCAGTGGTGTGCGATCAGTGCTATGATACAACTATCAGCCACCATGGTTGCCTGAAGGAGAAATCAGCAAACTTTGCCTAGATTTGTGGGCAAAACTTGAGTAGCTGGACTCTGAACTACATCAAATTCATACTCCAGATTATCTAGACCACAAAAACCTTTCCCTTCATTAGTACCTCATGGTACTAATATTAATGGTATGGTCAAACATAAAAGGAAAGGTAATTTTATTTGTACAGCCTCTTGAAGGACATTATACATACCTTGGCAACTCCACAGAAGTGGTCTCTCCCTTATTCCCTGGAAGTTCCTTTTAAAATAATAGCTCTTTCCTGGGCAGGAAAAGTTGTCCGGTGATCTCACAGCTGAGTGATAATAAGGGCAAAATAAATTGAGAATTAAGGAGGAAGGTATTAGAGTTTGTGCCCAAGAAAGAAAAACCCAGAATTATCAAATAATAACAATAACAAATAATCAAGTAACATTTACAAAGTGCTGTTTTGTATATGCCAAGAACCGTGCTAAGCACTTTACATGTTTCATCTCATTCGGTGGTTATAAAAACTCTAGAATGTAAGGATTAATAGTTCCCATTTTACAGGCAAGGTAAAAGAGTGTCAGAGAACTTAAATAACTTCAGTGTGCTCCACATCGTGGAATGAGAAAGTGGTAATGATGCATCAGGAAGCCTCTTCTGTGGGGAAAGGGAAGGTAAAATTTATCTTCCACCCTCTTAGGGTTTCTGGCTGGGCCTAAGAACTAAACCTACATGAGAGATTAGCAAGAGAAAAACACACACATTTTACTTATTAAATTTTTTTTTGTACATAGACGTCTTCAGAAGGAAAATGAAGACTTAAACAGTTAGAGCTAAATGCTTGCATACTAGACTGAGCAAAGAATAGTAAATAGTGAAAATGTGACAAGACAAAGGAACATGGGCAAGAGCAGTTAATTCTGGAAAAGTTACTAAGAAGATAGGGTTAGTGGGTTAGTTGATTTAACAGGATTTGGTTGTATAGATTTCTTTTTTTTTTTTTTTTTTAATTTCAAGACAGCATGGGGGTACAAACGTTTTTGGCCTCCACTGCCTAATCTCTGGTGACAAGAATGTCTTTCTTCTTCCTCCTGCACAAGGAGGGCATCTTTCACATTGGGGGTTTTATCTCCTGCCTTCAGGAAGAAATAGGAAGGTCAGAGTGTCCTTCTTGTGTGTGGCATTTTTCAATGCTTTTAACTCAAAGTAACCAATATAGCAAAGCAGCATATTTTTAGGTGGCATATTTTGATATCCTACAGGGGAAAGAGCATGAATTTTGGTCTCAGATGGACATGATTTTGATACTGACCATTTAGTATTTCCTTCTTGTTTTTCCATCTCTCTTGTTGATATTACTTTTTAGATGTAATTGATATTTTCTTTTCAAATTGTTTTTCCTTCTTTAAATTGTTCTTCCTCCCTCAATAGGAAAAAGATCATAATGGTTCCTTTATAGCATTAAGCATATAAACTTAGGTATCCAGGTGAACTTCATATTATGCAACCAAGTAGGATGATTAGTGGCATAATTGGCATTTCTGTAAATAAAGTCCTATTTTGATAAAGCAAGTATCATCAAAATTAATGTTTGAAGATTATTCTTGGAATGAAAAGAAGACTATGGGTGATCTGACAATAAATACCAAGACAGGAAATGTTCTAGAGCCTGTAAGTGGTACAAGTATTTCTATCTTCACATGTTTACTTTGGTGCCTATAAACAATATAATCAGTCCTTTGTCTGTTGAAATATATTGCATTTGTTTGGTTTGGAATGTCTTTTATTCATATTGATTTGTATTAGTACAAAATGTAGCATTTTGTATTTGACACACACATTTATTTATGAATGTATACATATATATTCATATACACATGTACATACATCACATACATACATTTATATATACATGTATTTATACAAACATACATGTGTATGCACATGTATCTTAAAAAGATATAGACAAGTGACAAATACTAAAATATCAAGAATGAAAAAGAAACGGTCCAAAATACTGTCAGACATAAGATTTTCCTCTGAGCTGATGCTTTATGTGTTAATAAAACCACAGGAGGGCAAAGCTGGTATGGTTTATCCTCAAAGCCTTTATTTATTCACAGCTGTTCAGTAGTAGCAATGACAATTGTTATCACTGTATCTCATCTCCATTTGGAAAGCAAAAAACAACTTTCGAATTCCATTAAAAAAGGTAAAGTAAAGTTTACCTAGCTGTATGGGACAGGGTGGAGAAATTCAATGAAATCTTTTTTAAAAAATGTAACGTGTCAGGATTTTATCAGATTAAGACTAGACATCATTAAATAGATCATGTGATAAATATATCTACACGACAATTATTTTATTTAATTTAAGGATTAAAATATCATTATGTTTGCTCCCTACTGGCCATGTGTTTACCTTGCCTTTGGGTTCGACTGTTCAATAATCTTTATTCTTTTCAATGGATATGTGAGAGATTAGTGGTGGAGTTACTTACTTATTGCAAGTATCTAGCATGCTTTGTTCTGATGAGTAATTTTTTTTTTACTTTGAAATATGTAAGGTGAATTTGTAATCAACACTGATTTTTTAGGGATTAAATACCTGACAGTTCAGTTAAAATGCAAACCTAAATAACCTTGAATATTCACTTGTTTGAAATTTACATATTCATACCTTCAAGTTATTGCTCAAAATGGCAGAAAATATATTTTAGAAAAACTATTCCGAGAGAGATCAAAGATGGCGGAGTGGTGGTGACGGCCTGAATCTGCGCTCCCGGGAAGGAAGGCATCGATCCGGACCTGCCACAACGCTAGAAGACCGCTCCCACACAGGAACAGCGGTGTGAATCCACAGAGAATCAGCGTGGGACAAACAGAGCGAGTGAGGTCTGAGGTGAACGAAAATTGGGAACGCGGGACAGACACTAGCCAGCGGAGCGCGGGTCGGATACTCCCGCCCCCAGCCGGGGCGGGTGCAGCCTCTCGGGAAAGCGGCTAGCCCTCCGCTCCCAATTGAACAGAGCCCTGACCCAGGCCAGCACAGAATCACTGAGGGATACGTGGCGCATTGGAGACAGGAGGCTTTTTTTGAGAAATTACCTTAGAACCTGGGGGATCTCAGCTGAGACAGTGCTTGGCGAGGAGGGACGGATCTGCCCCAGGGCAGAAAAACACAAAAGACTCCCGGACAGCAAATAGCGTTGTACCCCGTGCTGCCTTTTTCGGCAGTTCTCCAGCCGGTCACCCCCGGTGCGTGTCCTTGCTGGCCAGCCCCCGGGCAGTGGCGGTCTCTGCCTGCCGGGGAGCCGGTCCCCTCCAGCCCCGGAGCGCGGCAGGCGCCATCTTGAAAGCGAAGGCAAAACCGATCGGGAGCCAAAAAGTGCCCAGCGGCTCTTTCTGCCCGTGCTGCCTTTTTCGGCGGTTCTCCAGCCGGTCACCCCCGGTGCGTGTCCTTGCTGGCCAGCCCCTGGGCAGTGGCGGTCTCTGCCTGCCGGGGAGCCGGTCCCCTCCAGCCCCGGAGCTTGGCAGGCGCCATCTTGAAAGCGAGAGCGAAACGGCTCGGGAGCCAAAAAGTGCCCAGCGGCTCTTTCTGCCCGTGCTGACTTTTTCGGCAGTTCTCCAGCCGGTCACCCCCGGTGCGCGTCCTTGCTGGCCAGCCCCTGGGCAGTGGCGGTCTCTGCCTGCCAGGGAGCCGGTCCCCTCCAGCCCCGGAGCTCGGCAGGCGCCATCTTGAAAGCGAAGGCAAAACCGATCGGGAGCCAAAAAGTGCCCAGCGGCTCTTTCTGCCCGTGCTGCCTTTTTCGGCGGTTCTCCAGCCGGTGACGCCCCGGTGCGCGTCCTTGCTCGCCAGCCCCCGGGCAGTGGCGGTCTCCGCCTGCCGGGGAGCCGGCCCCCTCCGGCCCGGAGCTCGGCAGGCGCCATCTTGAAAGCAAAGGCAAAACCGCTCGGGAGCCAAAAAGTGCCCAGCGGCTCTTTCTGCCCGTGCTGCCTTTTTCGGCAGTTCTCCAGCCGGTGACCCCCCGGTGCACGTTCTTACTCGCCAGCCCCCGGGCAGTGGTGGTCTCTGCCTGCCGAGGAGCCGGTCTCCTCCAGCCCCGGAGCTCTGCAGGCGCCATCTTGAAAGCGAGGGCGAAACCGCTCGGGAGCCATAAAGTGCCGAGCGGCTCTCTCTGCCCGGCGCCCTCCGCTGGTCTCTGAACCAACGCCAGGAGTGCGGGATATGCCGGGGCCGCGCTCGGGGTGAAGGGGCAGAGCTGCGCTAAGGCAAAAAAAAAAAAAACAACACGAACAAGAAGAATAGGCTCGCCGAACTGTATATTTTATTCTTGGTAAATTTCTTCTGGGTTTTGTTTGTTTGTGTTTGTGTTTGTTTTTGGTTTTTTTGGGGTTTTTTCTTTTTTTTTCTTTCCTTTTCTTTTCTTTTTCTTTTTTTTTCCGGCGGCGGACAGCCTCGGCGGGCACCTTTGCCCTCTGGGCCTCTGGCTGCCACGCCTTTTTGAGCGCGGAGGTTGGATCCCCACCACCCTCGGAGCTGTGCGGGCGCGCAGACGCCATCTTGAAATCCACTGCGAAACCGCCCGGGACCCAGCCGGGCGGGCGTGAAGGGGCGGAGCTGTGCTAAGGCGTAAAAACAAAAACATCTAATGGCCGCTCCGGACCCAGCCGAGCGGAAGTGAAGGGGCAGAGCTGTGCTAAGGCGTAAAACAAACAAACAAACAAAAAAACATTGAGTCGCTGAATTATATACTTCAGATTTGTGTATCTTTCTGCCTTGCAGTGTGGCGAAGTGCTATGTAGTTTGTTTTTGTTCATTTTTGTTGGCGTTTTTGGTGTTTTTTGGTTTGGCTTTTTGCGTTTTCTTTTTTTTTTTTTTTTTTTCTTTTTTTTTCTTTTTTTTCTTTTTCTTTCTTTCTTTTTCTTCTTTTTTTTCTTTTCTCTTTCGTTTTCTCCTCTTTCTTTTCTTTCTTTCCTTTTCTTTTTTCTTTTTTTTCTCTTCTCTTTCTCCTCTCTTTTCGCCTTCTAACTGGGGACCCACGGTGAGCTTCGGAACGGGCCAGGTCCCTGGCTCTGGTACATACCGGATCCTGAGTAGTCACCCCCAGGGCCGGAGATCTGCGGGCACGCAATTGCCACTCTAGGGCCCACAGCCAAGTCACTGCGGAGCAATAGGGTACCAAGAGGCTCCCCGGACGGCCCTCTCCCCTGGTCCACGGACCTTATATAGGATCCCTGCCCAAGTGTAAACACTGAATACTTCTCCAGAAGCGAGAGTGTGGAACCTGATCCCTGGGGACATTGGGCCAAGACAAACTTTTGCCCGTGGGAGCTACAGCAACTGGGGCGCTGAGCAAGCAAAGTCACCGTCCTCTCCCCATAGCTAGTATCTTGCCGGCAGATAGAGTCAGAAACCTCCCCTATAGAGGAAGAACCAAAGGGAAACAAACAAACAAACAAACAAAGAGAATTTCAGTCTACTATTAGTGTGGACCCTGCCTGCCTTCTGAAAGACCACAACACAGTGTCCTAACTCACCAAAGCGGTCCTGGATCACTCCAATCCTCTAGGATTGGACCCATCGGAAGCAGTCCCCCAACGGAAACAGAAAAATCTCTGAACAATACACAACAGTCTCCCCCTCTTGCCAAAAGAAGCAACATACCTAGACTGTTTCACAGCCTAAGAATAGAGCACAAAGAGTCCTGTTAACCAGACTAAACCTATAAGTAAAGATCCATTGACAAATCTAGATGGGAAGGACCCAGCGAAAAAACACGGAGAGCAAAAAGAATCAAATGGAAAGCTCATCCCCAAAGAGAAATACCAGCTCCCAACCATTTGACACAAACCAGACTCAAAACACCAACATGTCACAGGAAGAATTCCAATTATGGATTATAAACAAGCTGAATAATATACAAGAATCAATGGATAAACAACACAAGGAAAACACACAAAAAATACAGGATTTGGAGGAAAAATTCACTAAAGAAATTGAAATATTGAAGAAAAACCAAACTGAACTCCTAGAAGTGAAGAATTCACTCAGAGAGCTACAAAACACTGTGGAAAGTCTCAAGAGCAGGGTAGATCAAACAGAGGAAAGAATCTCAGAAATTGAAGATAACTCCTTCCAACTAAATAAGTCAGTCACAGAGATAGATCAAAAAAGTAAGAGAAATGATCTGAGACTTCAAGAAATGTGGGATTATGTGAAGAAACCTAACTTGAGAGTTATTGGCATTCCTGAGGCTGAAGAAGATAACAAGCAAGGGTTGGACAAGCTATTTGAAGACATAATCGAGGAAAATTTTCCAGGCCTTGCCAATACTCTAGACATACAGATTCAAGAAGCTCAAAGGACCCCTGGGAGATTCATAGCAAATAGGAAAACACCACGCCACGTAGTCATCAGGCTGACCAAAATATCCACTAAAGAGTCACTTCTCCGAGCTGTAAGGAGAAAGAAACAAGTAACTTACAAAGGAAAACCCATCAGAATTACGCCAGATTTCTCAGCTGAAACCTTACAAGCAAGAAGAGGTTGGGGCCCCATTTTCACGCTTCTGAAACAGAATAATGCCCAGCCTAGAATCTTGTACCCAGCTAAGCTAAGTTTTCTATACGAAGGAGAAATCAAGACATTCTCAGATAAACAAAGGTTGAGGGAATTCACCAAGACAAGACCAGCCCTCCAAGAAGTACTCAAAAGAGAATTATACACGGATCAGCACAAGAAAGATCCACGAATGTAAAACTACTCAAGAGCTAAAGATGAAATTCCAGATACCACAATGGCCCAGGAGAGAAAACATCACAATGAAGTTCTACCCAACAAGCTGAACAAAAAACTGTCTCACCTATCAGTTTTCTCAATAAATGTGAATGGCTTGAACTCCCCACTCAAGAGACATAGACTGGCCCAATGGATAAAAAAATACAATCCAAGTATCTGCTGTCTTCAAGAAACTCACCTAACCTGCAAAGATGCATTTAGACTGAAAATAAAAGGATGGAAATCGATATTTCAAGCAAATGGTAACCAAAAGAAAGCTGGTGTGGCAATCTTAATTTCCAATAACTTACCTTTCAAACCAACAAAAATAATAAAAGACAAAGATGGCTACTACATACTGATTAAAGGCACAATTCATCAAGAAGCCATGACTATACTCAATATATATGCACCCAACCTAGGTGCACCTAGATTCATAAAGCAAACCCTACTAGATCTCAACCAAATGATAGATAACAATACTGTAATAGCTGGAGACTTTAACACCCCACTGACAGTACAGGACAGATCCTCTAAACAGAAAATAAACAAAGACATAATGGACCTCAATAGAATGCTAGAACAAATGGGCATGGCTGACATCTATAGGACATTCTACCCAAAGTCCACAGAATATACATTCTTCTCATCAGCTCACGGGACATTCTCTAAGATTGACCATGTCCTAGGACATAAATCATGTCTTCAAAAATTCAAAAAAATAGAAATTATACCATGCATCTTCTCAGATCACAGCGGAATAAAAGTAACAATGATCACAAACAGAAACCCTCACTCTTACTCAAAGTCATGGAAGCTAAATAACCTTCTCCTGAATAATTATTCTATAAAAGAAGAAATCAAGATGGAAATCAAAAATTTCTTTGAATTAAATGACAATGGAGATACAACTTATCAAAATCTATGGGATGCAGCTAAAGCAGTCCTGAGAGGAAAATTCATATCCATAAATGCCTATATCAAAAAGACAGAAAACATGCAAATAGACAACCTAACGAATAGACTCAAAGAACTGGAGAAAGAAGAACAGAACGATCCCAAACCCAGCAGAAGGCGAGAAATTACTAAGATCAAATCAGAACTAAATGAAAAGGACAACAAAGAAACTATAAGGGAAATTAATAAAACAAAAAGTTGGTTCTTTGAAAAGATAAACAAAATAGACACACCTCTGGCTAGACTAACCAAGAGCACAAAAGTAAAATCTCTAATAACCTCCATTAGGAACATGAAAGGAGAAATCACAACCGATGCTACAGAGATACAAGATATCATCTATGAATTCTACAAAAATCTTTATGCACACAAACTGGAGAACGTGGAGGAAATGGACAAATTTTTAGAAACACATAGTCTTCCCAGGCTCAACCAGGAAGAAATAGAGTACCTGAACAGACCAATATCAAGAAATGAAATCGAAACAGCAATAAAAAACCTTCCCAAAAAGAAAAGCCCTGGTCCAGATGGGTTCACACCTGAATTTTACCATACATACAAAGAAGAACTGGTGCCCATCCTACATAAACTATTCTCCAATATTGAGAAGGATGGAGTTCTCCCCAACACGTTCTACCAAGCCAATATAACATTAATACCAAAACCTGGAAAGGACACAACAAAAATAGAGAACTACAGACCAATTTCCCTCATGAATATAGATGCAAAAATTTTCAATAAAATACTAGCAAATCGAATCCAAGTACTTATCAAAAAAGTCATCCACCACGACCAAGTGGGCTTCATCCCCGAGATGCAGGGGTGGTTCAACATACGTAAATCTATAAATGTAATTCACCACATAAATAGAAGCAAAAACAAAAACCATATGATACTCTCATTAGATGCAGAAAAAGCATTTGACAAAATTCAACACCCTTTTATGATAAAAACGCTTAACAAAATAGGCATTGATGGAACCTACCTAAAAATGATACAAGCCATATATGACAAACCCACAGCCAACATCATACTGAATGGGGAAAAACTGAAAGCACTCCCACTTAGAACTGGAACCAGACAGGGCTGCCCATTGTCTCCATTACTTTTCAACATAGTATTGGAAGTCCTTGCGAGAGCTATCAGGCAAGAGAACAGAATCAAGGGAGTCCAAATAGGGAAGGAAGAGATCAAACTCTCACTTTTTGCTGATGATATGATGTTATATCTGGAAAACCCCCAGGATTCAACCAAGAGACTCCTGGAATTGATTAACGAATACAGCAAAGTCTCAGGCTACAAAATTAATATACACAAATCAGAGGCATTTATATATGCCAATAACAGTCAATCGGAAAACCAAATTAAAGACTCAATACCCTTCAAAATAGCAACAAAGAAAATAAAATATCTAGGTATATACCTAACTAAAGAGGTAAAGGACCTCTATAAGGAAAACTATGAAACACTGAGAAAAGAAATAGCAGAACTTGCAAACAGATGGAAAAATATACCATGCTCGTGGATCGGAAGAATCAACATTGTTAAAATGTCTATACTACCCAAAGTGATCTACAGATTCAATGCAATCCCTATTAAATTACCAACATCATTCTTTACAGACATAGAGAAAATAATTATACACTTTGTATGGAATCAAAGAAGACCCCGTATAGCAAAAGCAATTTTAAGCAACAAAAACAAAATGGGAGGTATTAATTTGCCAGACCTCAAACTATACTACAAGGCCGTGGTTCTTAAAACAGCCTGGTATTGGCACAAGTGCAGGGACACAGACCAGTGGAACACAACAGAAAATCCAAATATAGAACCATCCTCATATAGTCACCTAATTTTCGACAAAGCGGGAAAGAATATACTCTGGGGACAAGAATCCCTATTCAACAAATGGTGCTGGGAGAATTGGTTAGCCACTTGTAGAAGACTGAAACAGGACCCACAGCTTTCACCTCTCACAAAAATCAAATCACGGTGGATAACAGACTTAAACCTTAGGCGTGATACAATCAGAATTCTAGAAGAAAATGTAGGAAAGACTCTTACAGACATTGGCCTAGGCAAAGAATTTATGAAGAAGACCCCCAAGGCAATCACAGCAGCAACAAAAATAAATGAATGGGACATGATTAAATTAAAAAGCTTCTGCACAGCCAAAGAAACAGTCCAGAGAATAAACAGACCACCTACAGAATGGGAAAAAATTTTTGCATACTACACATCAGATAAAGGACTGATAACAAGAATCTATTTAGAACTCAGGAAAATCAGCAAGAAAAAATCAAGCAACCCTATCAAAAAGTGGGCAAAGGACATGAATAGAAATTTTTCAAAAGAAGATATAAAAATGGCTAACAAACATATGAAAAAGTGTTCAACATCTCTAATCATCAGGGAAATGCAAATCAAAACCACAATGAGATATCACTTAACCCCAGTGAGAATGGCCTTTATCAAAAAAACCCAAAACAACACATGTTGGCGTGGGTGTGGAGAGACAGGAACACTAATACACTGCTGGTGGGACTGCAAACTAGTGCAACCTCTGTGGAAAGCATTATGGAGGTATCTTATACAGATTCAAGTAGACCTGCCATTTGACCCAGCAATCCCATTACTGGGCATATACCCAAAGGAAAAAAGGTCATTCTGTAACAAAGGCACGTGTACCCAAATGTTTATAGCAGCACAATTCACAATAGCAAAGATGTGGAAACAACCCAAATGCCCATCAATACATGATTGGATTAGTAAACTGTGGTATATGTATACCATGGAATATTACTCAGCTATAAGGAATGATGAAGATACAACATCTCTATGGTTCTCCTGGAGAGAGTTGGAACCCATTATATTAAGTGAAGTATCCCAAGAATGGAAAAACAAGCATCACATGTACTCACCAGAAAATTGGTTTCCTTGATCATCACCTAAATACAAATCTGGAAACGACACCAATTGGACATCAGACTGAGGTGGGGGGTGGGGGAGGGGATGGGGGTATGCCTACACAATGAGTGCATTGCGCACCGTTTGGGGAGAGGTAACATTTGAAGGTGCTGACTCGGGAAAGGGGGGGTGGGGAAAAAAATATGAAACTATTGTTTTTAACTTGCACTGTTCACTTAATAATTTATCATGAATATTTCCCATATTATTTCATATCATTGTACAAGAAATAATGTATACATTATGAGGACATACTGTATCTAACAAGATATACTGTTAGACTCTTTGATTCTGTAAAATAAAAAAAAAAAAAAAAAAATAAAAAAAAAAAAAAAAAAAAAAGAAAAACTATTCCCACTTGGTTTTGGTTGGATTTTTATAAGAGTTTCTAAAATAATATAAAAAAGGAAATATATGTCATAAAATTATGTGCTGCATAACGATGTTTCAGTCAACTACAAACTGCACATACAATGATGGTACCATAAGATTATAATGAAGCTGAAAAATTCTTCTTGCCTAGTGACTTTTTAGCCTCTGTAACGTCATAGTGTAATGCGTAACTCGTGTATTTGTAGTGATGATAGTATAAACAAGCTACTGCATGGCCATTCATTTAAAAGTCTGTCACATACAATTATGCACAGTATCTAATATTTAATGATAATACATGACTTTTTCACTGGTTTAGACATTTTCTATATTATATTTTTATCATTATTTTAGAGTGTACTCTTTCTACTTAAAAAAAAAAAGTTAACTGGAAAATAGCCTCAGGCAGGTCCTTCAGGAGGTATTCCAGAAGAAAGCATTGTCACCATAGGAGATGACAGCTCCATGCATGTTATTGCTCCTGAAGACTTTCCAGTGAGATGAGATATGGAGGTAGAAGACAGATTGATCATCCTGACCCTGTGTAGGCCCAGGCTAATGTGTGTTTTGTGTCTTAGTTTTTAGCCAAAAAGTTTAAAAAGTAAAAAATAATAAAAAAATGTTAACAATAAAAAAGCTCATAGAACTAGGATATAAAGAAAGAAAATATTTTTTGTACAGCTCTACAATACATGTTTTAAGCTAAGTGTTACAAAAGAGTTGAAAGTTTTTAAAAATTTATAAGTAAAAACATTACAGTAAGCTCAGGATAATTTGATCTTGAAAAAAGAAAACTATTTTTTGTATTAAATTTAGTGCAGCCTAAGTGAACAGTGTTTACAAAATCTACAGTAGAGTACAGTAATATCCTAGGCCTTCACATTCACTCACCACTCGCTCACTGCCTCACCCAGAACAACTTCCAGCCCTGCAAGATCTGCTAACAGTAAGTGCCCAATGTAAATGTACCACTTTTTATCTTTTTATTTTTACGGTACTTTTTCTGTTTAGATACACAGAGAGTTCCCATTGTGTTACAATTGCCTACAGTATGCAGTACAGCAATGTACTGTACAGGTTTGTAACCTAGGAGAAATAGTTTATACTTTATAGCCTAGGTGTGTAGTAGGTTATACTAATTAGGTTTGTGTAATTACACTTTATGTTTACACAATGACAAAATCACCTAACAATTTTATTTGTCAGGACAAATTCCTGTCAATAAGTGACAAATGACTGTAGTTGAATTTTAAGCTATTAGCCATTAGTACTAATAGTTATGGCTAGTTGTTCATAGAAATATATTTCTTGGAAAAAAATATTGACATCTAAAATAATTATATGAAGGCAAAGAATTATCAAATGTAATTCAATTGTGAAAAATAGAACAATATAAAATTATCTAATAGGCTATTATGTCCATTCAAATATTTATCAGCCTATCACTTTTCAGTATTTTTACATTGTAGACAAATGATCTGCAACATCTCTAAATTGTCTCTTTCTGAGGGGGGGAAGATAAAACATCCAAAATGATTCAAAATTTAAATTCCATTTTGAGTTCTTTGTGAGCAAGAAAAACTGGTAGAATTCTTTAACATCAGGGTTTATTTTATTGTACGTATATTAGCCAAATATGCAGAAGACAATAGCTCTGAAACTATCCAGTCTCTCCCACTTAAATTAACTTACAGCTCAAAAATCCTCTTGGAACTGAGATCACTTTTCTAATTCTTTTGTATCCCACATAGCAGTTGACACTTAATAAATACTTGATGAGTGACCTCTCAAGGTAATTACTTTTCCTTAATTTCTCTCAACTGCTTTAAAATTCTTTCTAAATTTTCATAGATATGAGAGTAGTATGGTTGTTACCACTTTCTTCCATTTCTATAAAAATGTAGACTCTTTTGAATATGTCTTTGTGAAGTGTTAATATCAAAATTCTATCATCTAATCATCACATATGACTTAATCATCTTAATGTGTTTTATAAAATTGAAGAATCATTGCACAGACTACTTGAAATTTGCATAATTTTCACTGAGAGCATATTCTACTATTAGAGGTCTTGGCTTTTGTATGGCTCAGAATTCACTGAGTGATGTTGTTTTTAGGATATTGGATTAACATGTCTGCCAGAACATTCATTAATCATGAAACAAAATGTCAAGGTGACTTGTATCAAGATGTCTAGTGCAAAGAACCCATTACTTTTCTTCCTCTCTATTTAGGGCCACAGTTCCAAAGGGTACAGTTAAGAACTGCATGTATCATTTTTTGCATATATTAAATATTAGGCTTCAAGAAAAAAGGAGGCTATAGATTAATAGAACTGAGCCCACTGAATAAAGTCAAGTACTTTAAAAACTAGCCTGTATTTCAGATAGTGACACATATCTTGCAAAAGAGTTAAACATCCATGAAACAGTTATTAATTAAAAATACAACTAAATTTTCATTGTTTTCTCTAAGTATAATTTAACTGATTAACAATAGATGGGAAATTATTTAAATAAACAGTGACCACAGAGTCTAGAGTGCCTAGTAAAGGGGAAATTTAGCAATTATTCAGTCAATTCAGATTTCATAAACAGAAGAACCAGGGGATTTAGAATATAAAATTTCATAGGAATTACTGGTATTGACTACCTTCATTTTTTTTTATTTCAGCATATTATGGGGGTACAAATGTTTAGGTTACATATATTGCCTTTGCCCCACCTGAGTCAGAGCTTGAAGCACGTCCATCCCCCAGACAGTGTGCACCACACCCATTAGGTGTGAATATATCCATCCCCTCCTCCCCACTTCCACCTGTCTGACACCTGATGAATGTTACTAGTATATGTGCACATGAGTATTGATCATTTAAAACCAATTTGATGGTGAGTACCTGTGGTGCTTGTTTTTCCATTCTTGTGATACTTCACTTAGTAGAATGGGCTCCAGCTCTATCCAGGATAATACAAGAGGTGCTAGATCACCACCGTTTTTTATAATTGAGAAGTATTCCATGGTATACATGTACCACGTTTTATTAATCCACTCATGTGTTGATGGGCACTTGGGTTCTTTCCATATATTTGCAATTGTGAATTGTGCTGCTATAAACATTCTAGTGCAGATGTCTTTTTTATAGAATGTCTGTTTTTCCTTTGGGTAGATGCCCAATAATGGAATTGCTGGATACAATGGTAGTTCTACTTGTAGCTCTTTGAGATATCTCCATTTTACTTTCCACAGAGGTTATACTAGTTTGCATACCTACCAGCAGTATATGGGTGTTCCTATATCTCCCCATCCATGCCAACATTTATTGTTTTGACTAACTTCTTTATCAAAACCAAATAATTATGACTTTATCCCTTCATTCTGATAATTTGGTTTATACATTTATTGATTACTTCAAGAAACTTATGCATTATAACCATGAAAATTGGCTAGGCAATCTTAAATGAAACAGGGATCTGTAAATAGTAGCCTAAGTAGTACAGACCTCTTTTCTTTTGGGCCCCCTAACAGCCCCAGATCCAGTGTCCACTGAGTACTTCAGGCTACCATCACGAGTCCATGAGAGTTAGAACTCAAGATGATGCCCATTTGTCTTCCCAGTTTTGAGGAGTAAAGCTTTGGCTAAATATTGTCTGAAGGGCAAATACCCTTTTATATGTCCCATGCAGAGCCAGTAGATATTGAGATGGCTGCAAAAGCAGTTTATTTTAACTGAAACATTCATCACCAACCTTTTGATATAGGACAAAGGATTTTTCTTTGAGTATTGTTCTGGAAATTGGAATTCTAGATTTACTTTCTTGTTTAAACCACATATATGATGAATCACCTAAGATTTCCAGTTTCAGTTTCCTCCCCTTGGAGCAAGACTTTTAAAACAATCTGAGTGCAGATTTTTTTCTACATTGTCACTATACTCCTCCCTCCCCTTGCTAATAATCTTTTCAGTTATCTCTCCACATATAATTCAACAACCCCTTCATGTTATCAATTAATCTTTATGAGTCTTTCCAAAGCATTCAGATTCATTTTCACAGAAATAATTCTTTCTTTCACACTTAATGTGTTCTTATTTACCTAATGTTAATTAAATCATGTAACTTTTGTATTTAATTACACAAGTCACTGGAGGAAACTAGTTTGGGAACAAAACAAGACCTCTTGGTAGATGTAAAGCTCACTGGAGGAATTGCTGAGTGTATGTGGGTGTTACCCATTACGTTTAAGTTAGGGAACAGGGGAACAATGCAGACTCATATAAGGCATCTCAGATCCATTGCATCTGAAACTCTTAAGCAGTTTTAAAAGTTTCTCAAGTTATTCTTACGCTCATTAAATTTGATAACCACTCCTAGAATATTATAGAGAACTTACTAGCAGATAATATAAGGAGATAATAGTGTTATGCAGTAGGACAGCAACCTACGGGATAATTTTAAAAGAATGCTGTTGAAATACACTTTCCTTTCCCATCACCAGTGCAGTGGATATTGCTGTTTTCAATTTTATTCTTGAGTGCCTGATATCAGAACCTCTTTTCTCATGGGGAAGTCCCCTGTCTCCTCACAGAAGATGAATGGGTCCAGATATCTTGTACTTGAGCTAGGGTCCAGGCATGTGCCCTAAGCTTAGCCAATAGGATGGCCCCTCCCAGGACTTTAAATCTGAAAAAAGTGAAGGCAAGATGTCAGGGCAGTTCAAGATTGTGAATCAAGACTTTGTCAGTGGCATAGCAGATGTGGAGAGACAGCAATACTGCCATGGTGAGGCGTGTTCTCAGTGCAGCTGTGACAGTGGTGGTGTCTCAAACGCCAATGCTCTAGACAGGCGATTCCTCTAACAGTGTCTTGGCAGTACTCTGATACCCAGCTTCCCGTGGTTACTGCCTGGTTCTCGATGTTTTCCATCACTTCTGTAACCTAGTACATAGTTTACAGAAACTATGAATACAGTATATATAGAGAGATTTATTTTATTCTTAAATTAGACATGATTAGTTTCTGACTGGTATAACCAACTGCACATCTACTTTGTGTGGGGTACCTGAGGACCTCTGACTCTCATGGATGAGAGTGTGAATGAATGAGTGAATGAATCTCTTTTTATAGTTGCAAAGCAAAAAACTGACATTTCAACTATTTACTCACAATCTGAAATAATTTTTTTAATATTAATGCCAACATAATTGATAGCAATTTGCTTATCTGGTATTTACATTTTAAGAAAATGGCATTTCAAAATCAGATGATTTTCCTTTTTAAAATATTTGTACAGTAAACTGTTTATGCATCCTTTTGTTTATAGATTAAAACCACAAAATTTCCATTTCCTTATGGTAGCAAAAATAGTTACAGGTGGGATACACCAATAAATTGTTGGCAAATTTACTCAGCTAAAGAAAACAACCAGAATGTTCCTTTAAAATATTAATTTTTGTCACATTTCCAAAATGAATATTTATTGTGTTAACATCTGTAACAATTATTTGTAATATGAAATGTAATCTTTCCAGTTTTTGAGTAATTTTACATTAAAACATTCCTTCATTAAATACCTTCACCCTTTGTGATCAACGTTCATAGCTTCAGTAGGTCAATTACTCCACTCTGTACTTACTTTTCCTTCTAGCTAAAATTAAGCAAACATTATAATGTTCTGTTGATTGTGAAATGTTCAAATCATCTTGAATGATATACTCACTATTCAAGAGAAACCGTGAATTTTTGATCCCAAAGCAGTCATTTTTAGATGTCAACTAAATGAATTATTTAAATTCTTTAGGTCAAAATAAAATCATATCTATAGTTATTAAAGAAAATATATCTGTGTTTTAATAACTATACTAACTAATTGATATTGTATATCTGAATGAATTTGATTGAAAGTAACATAAAACCCTACTCAAATTGGCTTAATGGGTAAAGTACCTTGAGTCACATAATTGAAAGTCAAAAGGAAGAGCAGATTTTAGGTTGGTATGGACAAGCACTGAAATCATATCATTAAGGAATAAATTTCTTTCTATCTTTCAGCTCTACCTTCCATGGTATCAGCTTCATCTCAGGGCTGATTTTCCTTCAGGTGGGAAAAAGAGATACAGTATTTACAGGTTTCATATTCATAACCCATGCCATTCCAAAGGAGAAAAAGGATTAACTTTTTCTGGTTCTTTCAGAAATTCAAGGAAGCACTGCTCTTAGAATCCTGCAGAAAACCTCCCTTCATATTTAATTGAGAAGATAGTGTCATATGTATATTTCTGAAATAATCCATTTGATTAAATAGATTAAGCACCTTATGCTTAATTAGGATTGTGTTATCTGAATTAATATTGTGGCAATTGGAATATGATCCAAGTTAAATTGTTACCATCAGAAACTACCCCTGGAACTTTTATCTCAAACCATAAGGTACACAGTGAACATTGCATAGAATATTTATAGACTTTGTACTACATGATGATACAAAATGTATGATATAGTTAGAGAGATAAGGTGTACAAAAACATTTATAACAAAGCAGTATTTTCTAGCAGTCTATATATACATAGAATACAATTTAAAATGTATAAAATATAAAATTAAATAACTTCATACTGTATAATATTTTAAACGTATTATATGGACAAGTTAAAAAAAATTTATTCATCACATGCTTGGCTTCCAACATAAACTGAAAACTTCTCTTTTCTATCCCTGAGTTCTTAACACAGTGACTTACTCATACTAGATGTTTATTAAGGACTGTTCAGTAGAATAAAAAAAATCAATATTGGCTCAATTACTCACTTTGCTTAAGCAGATACTTCCTAAATTATTAACTTTTGTCTTTAGAGTGAACTTCCAAAAGAAGTAGTTCACATCCTTCTCATGTTTGGAAACAGAAAATAAATGAAAAAAAAAATTTGAATTACCTATTTTGTTTGATCCTGTGGCCTGAGCACTACTGTTTACCAAAGGTAATGGAGGTAACTAAAGAACAATGGAGAAAGGGCAAATGCAAATATTTGGAGTCGAGATGAAAGAGAATGCCTCCTTATATTAATTGCCAAGAGCATGTAGGGTGTTCAAATAAAATTGTCCTTGGAGGATGACAGGTCCTACCTAATGAGTGGGAGCTGAAATACTAAGAGATAATGAGTACCTAATAAAGAGAGAAAAGTAGAATTATCTAGCTATTTAATTTTAGTTTATGTGTGTAGTTAGAGGTAAGATAAAAAGAAAATCGTAGTGATAAAATATAAATAAGAACAGGAAACCAATTAAATGAGTGTGGAAAAAAAGTAGTCAACTATATCACCATCTTCCCCAAATTCTGGAAGGCACTAAGGATTGTGTTAACCTTTGTCTGATTTCTGTCTCTCCTTTTGATTTAGTAGAAAGTTTTTGAATGCAGAAATACAAGTTTTATTTGTTGGTAAACTATAAAGCACTGTGCAGTGGAAAGGGAGTTTTCCTTGAATATCCTAAAAGATATTCTCTTACTTCTCTTGACAGACAATGTAGTTAGATGGACTCAGAAGTCTCGCCAATAACTACATAGAGCACAGTGTGTACTCTCCCTACGGTTCTCTGCTTTATTGTATATTTAATCATAATGGAAACAAAACAGAATCACTGTTGTCCATTTCTTGGGCTATACTGTAGCAAGGTGATCCATCCATGTTTTTAAGGAAAGTATGCTGTGATGGGTTTCTTAGTCAGGTCAGGCTACCTAAAACAAAATACCATAGAGTGGTTGAATTAAATAACAGACATTTATTTCTCACAGTTCTTCTGGCTGGGATGTTCAAGATCAGGGTGCTAACCCTGGTTGGATTCTGGTGAGGACAATTCTTGGCTTGCAAATGGCTGCCTTCTTGCTGCAACTTCATATGGTGGAGAGAGGAAGCTGTGGTATCTCATCTTTTTCTTTCTTTCTTTCTTTCTTTCTTTCTTTTTTTTTTTTTTTTTTTGAGACACTTGCTCTGTCACCCAGGCTGGAGTGCCATGGCATCATCATAACTCACTGCAACCTCAAACTCCTGGGCTCAAGTGATCCTCCTGCCTCAGCCTCCCAAGTAGCTGGGACTACAGGCACGTGCCACCACACCGGCTAATTTTTTCTATTTTTAGTAGAGAGGAGGTCTTGTTCTTGCTTGAGCTGGTCTTGACCTCCTGAGCTCAAGTGATCTTCCCACCTCAGCCTCCCAGAGTGCTAGGATTACAAGCTGTGAGCGACCACACCCAGCCCTCTCATCCTTTTCTTACAAAAGCACTAATTTCATCATGGTGGCTCCAACCTTATGACCTCATCTAAATTTAATTACCCCCTAAAGCCCTGACTTTTTAATACTATCACATTTGGAGGGGTTAGGTTTTAACATAAGAATTTCAGGAGACACAAACATTCAGTCCATAAAAATAGTTAACTTTGTTTTTTGTGTAATGCAAAAAATCCCTCCTGTCACTCTGTAAGCAGATTTAAAAAATTTTAATGTATCAGCACGGATATGCTAACTTTGTAACACGGACCTCGTAAGGAAGATTTGGTACAATTTACTAACAGTGTCTTCTGAATTTTGCTAGTCATTTAAAGAACTGTCAAATCCAAATCATACACTGTACTTTGTCAGTGTGGATATAAATACAGTAATCTATTGTTAACTATGGAGTACAGTTAGCATAATCCCTAAAAGAATTAGTAACAATTGTAAGAAATTGAGCTGGCCTTTTCTCCATGCATTCAGCATTTATACCGAATCCGTTTTGAAAGATATGACTTATTATTAGTGTGATTTCATTTAGGAGTTTTTCAACATGGGGTATAATGAATGTTAATTCAGATTTACAATGGGTGGCGTCCCTGTGCTCATTTATGACTATAAGAAGGAACACTTGAAAGAGAGTCATCATTTCCATCATTAATTTGCTAATTCACACACATGGAAATGACTCATGAAGATTTGAGATGCTTTTGTTTCAAAATTCTTTTTTTTTTTTTTCAGTTTTCTTTTGCCATAGTTGAGTGGGAAAGATTTGTCAGTTGAGTAAAGATACTTCATCTCCTTCACTGATACTGCCAGGAGTTATTAATTAGGTTTCTGAATTTGGTGCTGCTCTTTCCTGGTCACCGTGATGTGTCATTGAAACAGACCCATTAAAATGAGTGATGTGTGTTGTAATTTCATTAGTGTCATCAATAATATATTACACTTTCCTTTTAGTAGTCTCTTTGTGTTGTGTGTCGGTCAGGATAACTGTATGAATTACATTTATAATATCCAAATTATTACAGATGAGGGAAGATAGGTATGAGGGTGGAATTAATGTTATTTTAAACACAATAACTACAAAAATGATTTCAATTAAATAATGTTTTAATTAGGTCTGATGTCTCTACATGCCATACTAAGATACATGTTGCATGTATGCAAATAGGTTGATGATTTATTGAATTAGAGCTATGCTAACAGTTCATTCTTTCTGTAGGGAAACTCTTCTAAATTGGACCAAAGCAGGTGTATATAAGAGCAGAAATGGCTCACTAAGGAATATAAGACCTTCTGGTTGCATAGGACAGACTCTCCACATGGAAACTACTCAAATGTATTTTCTCACTTTCTTTCCTGCCAGATATATGCTTTTTGACTAGGTATTGGTCGATACCAGTCTTCCCTAATCGGAAAAACATGGGTCAATAATTGATAAGGAGAAACACATTTGAGCACTCTGATATAGTATATGTTGTTGAAATCCTTTAGCCCCATTTGACTAAGGTTCAATTTTGGTGACACTACATGGGAAGTCAAAGAGCTTTTGGCTTAGAAGCTTCCATCAGAAGCATTGATCTAATTGAAATATTTCAAAGGCAAGAGGCATTTGCATATTAAAAATGATACAATAATAGTTTTTCCTTTCCAGAGATGACCCTGGTATATTTAGATTTAATGGTTGAATATGTAAGTTCTTAGAACTAAAAAATACATGGGAATATATGTGATGAAATGTACAAACATGGGCTGGGTTTTGTTTTAGTCTTCCATTTAAATATTAAAAGTAAAATAATATGTTGCTACTTTTTCAGAAAATGTTCCAAATACAGAAATTTATTTTATGTAAGCGGGAAGCTAAATGATTTTCTGTACACAAAAGAGAAATTGGAAAAGATGAGCTACTTCTAAAATTCAGGAGAAGTGATCTTTCTTATGAAAATTTAAAGAAGATATGTTTGTTATTCTCAACATATTTTTAGGGTAATGCGATTTATCAAGGTGAAAAATGTATATCTACTATTATAATAAAGATCAGCTAATTTAAGTTACACTAGCAGCTACCCAAAATGAAGGTTTTTCTCTCAAATTATGATGAAAGAATCCTAGTCACTTGTATTCAACTAGAATCTCAGTATTTGCAGTTTTATGCTGATTTGTATCCAATTTGAGTAGAAATGGATATGAGTGTTTATCTTCCATAATAGCTTGCCACAAGCCTACTACTTAAATCATGTAGCATATGGAAAATGTGTTTAGCTCCTTGTAGAATTTCACAAACCAAAAAAAGATCCATTTCTATTCACATGGCTTGTTTACAATGATTATAAAAGCATGCTACTGTGTTGCTTACTAGTTAGGAGAAGCAAATGTTGGCATACTGCAGACTCCATTGCATTGGTCTTTAAGAAATATATGTATTGCTTTTCAGTTTAATGAAATAATAATAATCATTGTATTTCTTGTGCTTTAGACCTGAACATTCTTTTTAGGATGTATTTTTATTCTTTCACATTATCGCTCTAGATATTTTATAGTACTTATGGCTAAAGTTTTACATAAATATATTAAAGACTGCTCAGGCTTAAATGAATTGCTATCCAGGGATTAATCTGTAACCTTTATGAGCATGTTTTATTAATATCATCTTATCATTAAATTGAATATTAATATTTAACATTTAATAAGCATAGAATGTATACGTGGGAATGTACTTCATGCCAGTGGATTTTGAAAATGTAGAAAAGTCACTATAACAGTCTAAGAATAATTAAACATGGTCCCCATAGTATCCTAATTACAGTGATATAACTCATTAAAGAGGTAGTTCTTGGTAACGATGATTATAATATTTTTGTTTGTCAGAATACTAAGCATTATGTCCTGAAGGAATAAAAATATTTGGCATACCTTTGAGAGTATCTATTGCACTCCTAAATTCTGGAAATATATATGCCATGTAATGATTCATAATTAAACATGAAACTGATAAAGTGAAGAGAATTAAAAACTATAAACATTCTAAAAATGATTAAATTTTTTATTGTACTAATTTAGTTGTTCTTATTGGTAAAGCAGTATAAGTTGTCTATAAAGAAGTACTTTTTAAATGACTGAATAATTAAAACATATTTTAATGTTTTTAGCTCCAAAATATCTTATTAAACCATTTTTCTTCATCACATATATACTTATATATATTTGTATAAATTTATAAATATTTGTGTACTTATATGTATTTGTTTAAATAGTTGACTATGAATATGAATGTGTTTGATAGATATCCTAGCAGTAAAAATCTACTCTTTCCTAAATGGCAATTAAGAAAGGTTATGTTAGCGTGAAAAAACAAGCTTTTGTATAGGTTCTGTCATGTAGTAGAATACATGAGAATATATTCTCAGGCAGTTCCATTTCCATTTTGGACAATTCTATAGTCCAGTCAAGTTTTCTCTGGATTATTTGGATTATTTTCTTTGTCTTCCCTTTAATATCTCACTTTTATGAAATAAAACTAATATTTAGGGAAATTTCCATAAGGTATCTCATTAATTCTCCCTATTTAGTTTCAGTTATTTTGATATCAAAACACCTTTAAAACTTTTATTCATAAAAATGCATGTATACATATGTATATGTACATACATAAATAATTGCTTATGTGATTACTTTTGCCTGGTTGAATGGCTTCTTCTGAATATCTCTTTAATTTTGTAAATACTGTGAGAATGGCAAAAAGAAAATCTCTAAAGATTGTTCTACTTCTGGAAGTACAGCCAACATTTTCTGAGTAAAGAAGTCTGACATTTTCTGGTGCTCGATAGTGAATCAATTTTGTACTTTTTGAGCATGTACTTTCTTCCAAGATTGACATGTTTTTTTCATCTGGAACAGAGGCCTGGACCAGTTATGTGTATGGACACAGACTGTGCATTTCCCAGGCCAGGTGACCAAAATAGGGGCAAGCCAGCAGGCTTGATGATGAAGCAGATGTTGTCCCCAATGCCAGGGGCAGTTTTGTCTTGTTCATTTTGTGCTTCTATGGGCTACAGAGCTTCTACACTCCATTAGGATCATGTCAGAGCATTGCTCACAACCCACTTGCTACTCCCCTTGGAAAGTATTTTTCTCCCTCCCATATCTAGAAAATATATTTTTCTTCATACAAAGTTTAAACCTGAATTCAAGAATATTCAGAATCTATTAATAGAGAATATCATTCTTGCACTGCTCTATTTAATTAATACAAGGATATTGGATTATTAGGGATAGTTTTCATTCAAATGATCTGTTTTGAAAAAAATCATTGAAATGATATCTCTGTTCAGGGATCTTCTCTTTCCACTGCCACTTACCATGTACTCATTGTCAACTGAAATTTCTCTCCAAAGATGCAATATCTGCTGTTCTTAAGTTAGTTAAGATTAAAAGGCAAAATAAACTTATGTACTAATAAATTGACGCAAAATAAGTTGATGTAATTTATACCAACATTATTGAGGATCTGCTAAGTTCCCAGCAGTGAACTAAGCCTGATAAAAATTTAAGTAAATAATAACCATGATTGAAGACCTCCTATGTTCACAGCAGTGAATTCGGCTTGATAAAGAAGTAACATATTCTTTACCATGAACAGTAAAGCAATCAGATCAGGGTACCACGACAGGAAAAATACAGACAAAATGGAGAAGTGAATATCAGAGACCAGTTGGATATGTCAGAAAAGGGATGACTTGCAGGGTTCTGGATTGAATGATTAGGTAGATTTCATTCTACACAATATATGTAGTGTGTAGTGTAGCACTACATACTGAGTAGTGCTTAAGGGGCAGTGAAACAGAGAAAACAGTGATCCAGGACTCTGCAAAGTTGAGGTGAGTGCTAGGGAAAATTGTAAATTAAATTCTGTGCTGTGGACCTCACTCCATCTTCTGAAATTCAGCTATCTTTGTGTAACATAGGTCTTTGTCACTTTTCATCTGGACTAAATGGTCTTCCATTCTCCAGGCTTTATATTACAACCAAAGTGATTATTCCAAAATAAAATCTAATCACCTTTCTTTCTTGCTTAGAACCTTTCACTGGTTTTGTATTGCCCATAAGAACAAGCTTAATCTCCTTACCTTGGTTTACCAGGCCTTGTATGATATAACTATGATTTGCTCTCTCATCTCTTCTATAGTTGCCCTACACTCTGGTCATACAGAAATGCTGATATTGATTTCATTAAGAACATCATGCCGTTTTATAATTTCATGTCTTTGCATATGCCATTCCTACCATGTAGGAACTGTCTTCACTTCTGCTAGCTCCTTTCCTTTCGTAAATCTTTGTAACTGGTACCTCCCATCATCCTTCAAAATGTAGTTCAAATATTCTCCATTATCAAACTTTTTCTGACTTTTCTCAGTAGCAATCCATCATCTGTTAACACTAGACCTTAAATCTCTACTATGACAATTAGACAAATGTATTTCAATTATTTACATACATGCTTCTTTTATTAGAAAATGGAATTTCAGCTATTTTGGGTTGGGAATAAGCCAAGGATGCAATAATTCATAGCTTTCATGAATTTCAAAATGCATCACTTTCTATCAATTAATAAGGTGGTCTTAGACTTTCCCAGACTAAATTCCTTTCTCAGCAGTTTGGCTAAGTTATCTTATTACATGTTCCACACTTGTAGGAAGATGGTATTCTAGATGTCAAACATACACACACAAAAAAAGAGAGAATAGTATAATGAATTCCATTATCTGGTTTCAATAATTATTAACTAATGGTCAATTTGTGTTCCATCTACACCGTCTGTAACTCCATTCTTTTTTCTTCCTTCCAAATATTTTGAAGCAAATCTGAGATATAATAACATTTAATTTGCAAATATCACTGTATGTATTTCTAGAAGGTAAGAACACTTTTAGAAAACATATTGATGATACTACTATTACACCTAAAACTTTAACGACATCTTAATGTCACCCAATAATCAGTATTCAGTTTTCCACTACTTTTAATATTTTAAATGGTTTGTTTGAATAAAGGGCCAGTAAATTCTATATTTTGTGACTGGTTGATTTTTTTTTTTTTTTGAGACAAAGTCTCACTCTGTTGCCCGGGCTAGCATGAGTGCCCTGGTATCAGCCTAGCTCACAGCAACTTCAAACTCCTGGGCTCAAGTAATCCTACTGCCTCAGCCTCCCGAGTAGCTGGCACTGCAGGCATGCGCCACCATGCTCAGCTAATTTTTTCTATATAGTTTTAGTTGTCCATCTAATTTCTTTCTATTTTTTTAGTAGAGACGGGGTCTCACTCTTGCTCAGGCTGGTCTAGAACTCCTGAGCTCAAGCAATCCGCCCACCTCTGCCTTCCAGAGTGCTAGGATTACAGGCATGAACCACCACGCCCGGCCTGATTTTTTTTTTTTTTTTTTAGTATAAACCAGTGGTTCTTAATTGGCGGCAATTTTGCCCTGTTAGGGATATTTTGTCAATGTCTGGAGACGTTTTAGGTTTTTACAACTAACAAAGGTGTGCTACTGATATCTGGTGTGTGAAGGCCAGGGATACTGCAAAACATCATATAATGCATAAGATGGCCACCATAATAGAAAACTCTTCTTCCCAAACTATCAATAGGGCAAGGTTGAGAAACCAGGGTCTATAGGTTTTCTTCCTTCATCTATTTTTCATTGCAATTTATTTGTTAGATAAACTGAGTCATTTGTCCTGTAAAATTTCCCACAGTCAGTATTTTGCTGATGATATACCATGGTATCATTTAACATATTTCTCTGTATTTTGTATTTATTAACAGTTGGATCTAGAATCTTCATCAGATTCAGATCCAACATTTTTTTTAGCAAAATTACTTACTCTATTTCATAGATACTGTTGTGTACTTCCATCAGGAGGTACATAATGTGTGCTTCTCTCTCTTTTTTTCATCAAGATGGAAAACTACTGATGATCAATATCTAAATCCATTCATTCCTTAGGGATTGAAAAATAGTGATACTGCATTTTTGTAATTTCTTCTTCATTTATTGCAAATGTCACAGCTTCTTAAAAATATTCATTATGATGTTTGATATAAAAATGGCATTGTGCATAAAATTTACACACTCTATATTTATTTTCAGAAATATCCTGTACCACCTTGATGAGAAGACAAGCCAATTTTCAATACTTGTGGAGGCTTGGGAGCACTGCAAGCCACTTGCATCAAATGAGACCCTTAAAGAAGCCGTATCAGAAGTGTTGAACAGCATTAATTCTGCTCAGGTTTACTTCAAAGCAGGACTTAATGTGTTCGAGAGTGTCTTGGTTGGAAAGAACTGAGAAAACTCTCAGCATTTTAAAAACTGTGTTTACAATTCCACAAGCAAAAGCTCTAATCTGACCAGATTTTCTAACATTGAAGTCTTGTTTCCCCCAATGGCTTTTTGACAAGTGTAAAGATATTATTACATTGTATTTTTTAAATGTACATATAAAAAAAGCATTTTGCACATTTAATATTTTTCTGATATCTACATTTCTGAATATATAAAAGCAAGTTACTGAAATAATACTTAAGATTTATCTATTGAAAAGAAATCTGCTGTATTTTTATATATATATATAAAAACTATTTTTGGGGAAAGTTGCAAGAAGTTCTGGACAATCTTTGCTCCTATGTGCAGAATACATAGGAGTAAAAGTTATTCCCTTTGATAGAGCTATTAATGACCTAGTTTCTGTAATAGAAATGGAGAGTTGATATGGTTTCAGGTTAACTTCACTATTAAGTGTTCAATATGAAGAATTCAAGTATTCTGAGTGATTCATTGACCAAAGTACTTTGAATGTTTCTATTTTATGAAATGAAGTTCCTATTCTTAACACAACTAGATGTAGTAATACACTGGTTATGAAATTGTATTTTTTAAGTATTAATGAAAAAAAGAGCCATAAACATTCCAGGGAAAAATCTCAAGGTAGCTGCACAGAACAATTTAAATGCAAATTTCTTTCCTAACAACTTATAAAGTGACTAGCTTTGAAACCCCTAATTTGCCTCCGTTGATTTTGTAAGAATTTTAGAAGTGATGTATGACTCATGAGGGCGAAAAAATTTTCATATTTTTTTTTGTGTTGGAACCATTGAAACAGAAGCTACTCTAAAATGAAAGCATCTCACATTGCTTTTTCTTCTTGTATCTTTTCTGAAGCTCCTTGCTATGAGGCAGTTTTCACAGAATACTGTATGATATCCACAGGAAAGTAGCAAAGTTTTTCTTTGAAAACTCACAATATCTCATAAAGCCTCACACTGCTACTTCTGTCTCTGACAAAAAGGAGTTACTATGAAAGAAGTAGTTGTTTTTATCAACAAAAGTTCCTTAATTCTGTGAGGAAACTTTTAAAATTTTTTTCTTCTTTATCCTTAATTGTGACTCTGATGGAAATGTAGCAAATACTCATGCTTCTAGTTTTATGCAGTGTTGCCGTGAGAGAGTATCTCTTCCACACTTCAGTTCTCTCATGTGGAAAATTAAGCTTTTCATATTGACATTGTCATTGAGTAGCACTAGCATCCATTGTTCCCTGAAACCCTAAAATTCTGCTTATTGGGTGACAGGTTAAACTTTTATTTTACCTTTAGAAATTGATTTGAAAAATGTTCTTCTAATATTAGATAAAGCAATTCCCCTTAGGAAACATTCTCCAAATGTTTCATATAAATTTTCTCTACCTGACTCAATACTCAAACATACTTCCCCATTACACACTGCTAGAGCAACATTGCAGACAATTGCTATATGTCTAAATCTTCACTTTTTATGGATGACCACAAACCTAATAGCAGTTTAAAGAAAAGCTAAAGTTGAGGGGAAAGAATTAATCAGTATTGATTAATTGATTTATAAAGGTCAACTGTTCCTACCACAAGTAATGTTTATATGCTCAAGGCAAAATAGAGAATTGAGGCAATTAGCTAGATAATTCAAGCAGAAATCCATTTTCATCTAAATTGCCCATGTGGACATATTTTTACATGAGAAATGAAACCACCTTATAATTTTATTTTTTTAACCAATGTACTTGTTTGAAAATATTTGCCATGTTGAAGAATGTGTATAGAAAAGGTCTAAAAAGATCAGGCTCCTGCCTGCCTTGACACGAATGCTCTTTCTTGCTCTGCAGAGATGGAGCAGAAAAGAGGTGAGAATACACATACAGGCCCATGTGGGCCGAATAGTAGAATGTCTTAGCCCAAAGGATCTTAAATATTTAATCAAAGGTCAATATGTTCATTCCAGTTCTTTATTTGGAGTTGAATTTAAAACAAAGAAAGGCAGACTATTATCAGTTTGATACTTTATCATTTTAGAAGAGGATCCTAAAATATATTCACCCCCCCATAACCTAAAATAGCATTGAGAGCAGAAAATATTTTTCTTCTTCATTTTTGTTTAAAGATTCTGTACCCCGGTAAATCACATTGCAAAATCTTATTCTGTATTCCTCACGTCCAAATTATATGGTATTTGCTATTTGAAAGCTGCTGTTGACTATGGACTAATATGTTTGTATTAGTCTAGTTAAGAGATTATGTGAAGAAACTACATTATAATTCAAGCAGATGTCCAATCATCCTATAGATGCTGCTCTAGATCTTTGACTGCAACAAACCTCTTGACTAGCAACATTACTGCTATGGCATTATTACCTTGGGATTCCTCCAAATTTATATTACTTTTCTCCCCAATTGATCCAAGTAAATAATATCCTGAGCAAGTTAATAGCAAGTGTTACAGAAATTGGTAGTGGGTTTAAATTATTGCTGAGACATCATGTGCCTGCTATGTCTCACAACTCTTCATATGTAGAATTTTGTCAAGAAATAATGAATCATAAATGATTATTTTCCCAAGAAAATGTGGCAAATGTGGACCCATCATTTGTGTTCAGGCAGGAATACTGCAGTTCACAAATAGAATACTGCCGTTTAAGGAAAAGCATAGATCTTAGAGTCGAAAGAAAGTCTAAGGGACATTCTGGTCTAAACCCTAGGACCTTGTCTGCAGCCAGAAAAGACATTCTCACCCCTGTGAGATATAGTAACTGAACCAAAGTGACTTAGAAACTTGGCCATAGTCATGTATTTAGTTAATAACAAAAGCTGGAACTTAAGCTTCTCTGCTTTCTCATGCAATATATCCTGCTCTCTCCCTGAAGAGACAGGTTTACAAATTATCTTTTCCAGGGCATTCTGTGTAACCAACCATTTTTTTTTTTTTTTTTTTTTTTTTTTGAGACAGAGTCTCGCTTTGTTGTCCGGGCTACAGTGAGTGCCGTGGCATCAGCCTAGTTCACAGCAACCTCAAACTCCTGGGCTAAGCCATCCTACTGCCTCAGCCTCCCAAGTAGCTGGGACTACAGGCATGCGCCACCATGCCCGGCTAATTTTTTGTATACATATATTTTAGTTGGCCAGATAATTTCTTTCTATTTTTAGTAGAGACGGGGTCTCACTCTTGCTCAGGCTGGTCTCGAACTCCTGACCTCCAGTGATCCACCCGCCTCGGCCTCCCAGAGTGCTAGGATTACAGGCGTGAGCCACCGCGCCTGGCAGTAACCAACCATTCTATCAGATGTTGTATGGACTGGAAACACTGCGTTTAATTCAAGGCTAGCTCATTCATTGACTATACCTTACAAACACAACTGTCCCAGGGAATCCAGACAAAGGACAAAAAGACTGGACCCTTGGGGGGAAATGGGAAGAGTGTCTACATGACATCCCAAGTCAGGAAGAAGACACGAAGCAAAATGTTTTATAAGAGGACAAGGGAGCCCAAGATTAAGTCAATAATCTAAATCAATGTTTCTCAAAACATGAAATTTGGGGAAAGGCCTTCAGCAAGATTTCCAGATGATTCTTATGCATGGTGAAGTTTAAGAATTTCCAATCTACGTTAATCCTAGCTCCCAAGAAAACATTAGTTGACAAGATATCTAAATAAATTGAGGGATCACAACTAAAAGAAAGACTTAAAGCTTTGCTATTAATGGAACCATTAAAAGGAAAAAATAGGACCTATTTAATCTCTCAGAAAAGGACTCAGTTCCAGCTAATATCTATGCCTGCTACATGCCAGGCACTGTTCTAAACTTTTTTCGTGTAGTTTTTTGTTTGTTTGTTTTTGTCTAATTCAATCCACACAACAACTTATTTTAAAACTGAGGAACCTTGTTTGGGAGACTTGTGCAAAAAGTGAGGCACAGTTCTTTGCTGGCCCCCTGGTGTTCAGTTCTGTGTTCTTCACAGAGTGCTGCAAAGAACAGCAGAACAATCTTTTGATTCTAGAAAGTGATGTAATTGAAAATTTTCATATATTTCTCCAAAACTGGTCAGACTGTGCAGTGTGTCACTCCTTTGGTATAATGAAGGAGTTTGAAGAAATAAATTATATCATTGTTGGTAATGGTAGCTCACTCTAGCAATGGTGTACGTGTGTAGGTAAGTTTTAAAGATATCTGTAAGAGCATTAAAAGTAAGTGCACCATTGTGGAATAGCATGACAACTAGATTACAAATAGTAAAAAGATACCAGAAGCCACAAGTGTCACAATTTCCTTCTCTAAATGCCTGTGTAATTTTCCTGGGGGGAGAAAAAAGCAGGTGCTGTGATTTAACTTATTCTTTTTATTATTCTTTTTTTAATTTTTCTCATAACAACCAACAGTTCAATAGGTGCTGTGGTTTAAAACCAAAGTTTTATATTATTCTTAAAAACTCAGAATAACTAAATGACTTTTTCAATTAAATAAATATATAGTATATAGTAAGCTTCCCCACTGGAAAACTAAGTGTTACAAAAATAAGATAAATGATGATTTGTTACCATCTTACTAATAATGAACCAACATGTTTGCCTCATATGAAAAACTATAATTATTTGCACAATAAAGTGGTAGACCTAGCCAAAAATGTTCTCATGAGACATTCTGTGATATGTGTAATTAATTACTCCAAAAATTAAGTTTTCTCTGAGGGTAACACATTGTCATCTCATTGGTTTAATAGACTATTTAAATAAATGTGCCTTAGCCGCACATTTGCTTAACAGAAAGGAATTATTTTAAACTGCCAATCCATATGTTGAGTGGAAGGGAAGTGGGTCCACATATTCCAATAAACACATAAGCAATATGACAGTTTTATTACAGGACCATGGATGCGATGCAGGAGATAAACAAATAATGTGGTATTTGAGAAAAGAAATATTCTGCCCAGTCATATTAGTGAATTTGTATTTCTTTTATGAGTTTATATTCCCTCATTAGAAGAACCTGTTATTCTGACAGATCTTAAAAAACTTCAAAGTCCTAAGCAACTCATTAAGTAAAAATACTTCTCATTTAAGTGGGTTTGTTTTATGTAATTAAGAATTTTAATATTTTATATAATTCAGAATTTTAAGTGACATGAACTTGAAGAAGAGTAGCAAACAGAATTCGTAAAATGTACCCTTTTCTGGTCATCACTATGTCTTCTCAATTTTCTGTTTTCTCTTTCTAGATACACTCTGACATTGGAAATTTTCCCCTGAGAAGTAATTTTAAGACCTACCTGTCTCAGTACAAATATATCTGTTAATCGGCCAGAGGTTTAGCTCCATAATACCTTTCCATTATCTTTCAAAGATGTACACTAAAGTGCCCTTAGCATACGTGAGACTGTCAAGAATCTTGATACCTTCCTTGTTGCAAGATGACATATTTCTTAAAGACATTTATAATCTCATATTCAGATTGGATCTGAATCTACACAGCAAAGGGTTAAATTGAACCAGTTTCAGGTAGCATTTAAGAAAAAAACGCTGCTTCAAATTTTAATGTTTCTGGTTAGATTAGTTTGTGTTTGAATTATACAATTGTATAGTTTTCTGTAACCAAAATGGTAATTTTGATATTTTCAGCCAAAACCCAATCATCAAGGCCAAAGAAATGTATGGTTACTCTAATTTCTTATGCAGGATTCCGGTCAAGGATGAACTCATAAGCAGCTGATTAAGTGCCTACATCTACACAGAGCTTTAATGAGTGTGGACAGAGCCTAACAGTATTTCATCTAATTTCTCTGATGTTTTAAGCCAATAAGCACTAAGGTAGCTTTTCTCAGAGGGAAACAGATTTTATTTTCCAGGGGCTAATTAATATGCACCACCTCAGTCCCCTAAGGACCACACAGGTGCCTGTACTATGCCATATGTCATGTGCTATATTCCTGCAAGCTCAAGAGATTAATATACAATTATTATGAATTATTATGTTGCAATGAAGTTAATGTCGGTCTTTTGTTCTAATTAAAGTACAAACTTGGCATCTGAATAGAAGCTTAGCTACAGAAGTGGAGTTAGAGTCCCTATTTTAATGGACTACGTATATTTTTCAATCAAAATGTGTAATTATTTAATTATCTAGCCTGCTCAGTAATTATGGTTCTCCAACTTCTTCAAAGAAACTTTATTCAATATGTTACCACTATTTGGTGTGTGTTTTATCTTTTTAATTTCTTAGATGCTTTCAATGTATGCAGTAGTATTTTATTAATACTAATAATTTTTTGTTTACTTTTATATCAAGCTGCTGCAAATAGACTACCTTACTTTGAAAGTTAGAATAAAATGCCATCACTCTATAAAGACGATTTAGCATATCTGTTTAATGAGAAACAAACACAGATAAAAAATATTTTACTATACCGTTGCAAGTTGTCTGCAGGAAGCAAAATGCCCAGATGGTTAAGTATAGCTCACATAATTATATCCTGAAGATGTTATAAATAATTCTATTTAGAAGCTGAGATAAGACTCTATTAGGTGATTTAGTGTTTACATTTCAAACAGAAAGGTTTAGTGGTAAACACATCCCATACATTCTAACTTGCTGCTTGGAGAATACAAGTAGAAAAGTATTCATAAAAGGAAAAAAAATCCTTTCTAGAACACTTTGAAGGGCTAACTTGTTTTTATAGACATCTAGATAATCAGCATGTCATTTTGATAATAGTTTTATATGTGTTTTGAATGTTAATATACATCATGCATTTAATATTTTAATCACGTCTGCAATGTAGCAACATTTAGGTTTTAAGATTTTATAAGTAAAATTTCTCAGTGGTGTATATTAAAAAATATCCCACAATGAAGAATGGAGATGAGCAGGGGAAGATTTATAAATTGATTTGGGATAAAATTTGAAGGATAATTTCTCCAAATAAATTTGCTTTGATTAAAAACAAATATATCTCAAGAAGTGTCCCAATTACTTAATTGCACTGATCTGTTTGTGTTTTGTTCAAAATAATTTCATTATTACCTGTGATTCAAAAATCTTTTCATTGTACAGAAATTTTCCTTGTCATTGTCTTTGCTGTAATTGATTTTTAATGATATTGATTTAGAGGCTTGTGCCTGTTGTTTTCTAATTACTATGTATGGCTGAATGTCTCATTTCTATAATATGTGGATGCCCATCAGAATTTTAGTGCCTTCTATATTTAGCTTGTGTGATCTCAATTTATTTTATAACTTTTTATGTGTTTTACATGACTTAAAATGCAGCTTACTTATGAAAGTATGTTGTGATCTGGAATGACAAAAATGGATTGGGACACTACATCCATTAATAATATGAGTTAATATTTTATATTTCAGTTCCTTAAATATTTGCACATAACTGAAAACATTAGTACTATGAAATGAAGGCATCTTTTAAAAAACATGTTCTGACCATTAATGCAATGAGTATGTACAGTGATATGGTGATGTTTAAAATATTCATTTCAAAAATATTAAATACAGGTAAAAATCATTGTTATACTGTGTTTTTATGACAAGATGTATATTTTAAATATGCAAAATGAATTAGTTGTTAGTATATTTTATTAGTGGATTATCTTTACATAATGTGCACCACACTCAAACAGAATGTTTTCTTGTTTAAGGAACATTTTAAAAGGTTTTATCATCTTTGTCTTCCATTCTTTTCTTGAACATTAATCTCATATTGGGCCATTTAGGTTTGCCGTTTGTGACAAGTTCTAGCATCAAGTAACAGCATCTATATCACCTCCAGGAAGGAAAAGTTTTGTGTCCTCAAATTTGCTCTAAAAAATGCTGTCATTTATTTTTCACACAGAAAGAGATCACTATTTGCATGATATAGCAGCTATCATCCATTTTTTCATTTAGCAAACATTTGCTAAGAGCGTCTTCTAGGCCAGGCACTGTATTAGATGCTAGAGATACAAAGATAATTAGCATTGTTTTACCTTAGGACTTCATAGTCAAATAGGATGTAACACTTCAGGTTTAACTAGTAGTAATTCCCACAGATAGTGCAATTTATTGTAAACGTATTGACAGAGCAGAGAACTTAAAGGAACCATATGCCCAGACCACATGACTATCTCACTGGGCCTTTCTTAGGCTCTTTAAGACTAAAGAATAGTGTTCCTTCTCCAACTGTCCTACTGTGCAATAACCAGCATTTATTATAGGCTTACCATTGTGTCAGACTCTGGTTGCTGAGTGTCACTTGGATGATATCTTTTAATCTTTACAGTAGGCTATGAGATAGGTATTATCCATCCCATTTGATGGATGAGAAAACTAAGGGTTAGGGAGATTAATAACTGTGACAGTTATGCTGCTGTACACATATACCCACATAGATATAAGAAAACTCAAAAAATCATTTGGGAGGAAAATATATATGTGTATAAAAAATTGCACTCAGTAAAATTAAAACAATATACAAAATTATATATTATTTATTAATGTGTAAATATGTATTCAAAATACTAAATATACCTAATTTAATTCATGATAGTGGGATAGGAACAAGTGCTTAAGATGGGCTATAGAGTACAACTTTAACTGCAATGCTTCATTTCTTTTATACACAAAAAGGAAGTATATGCAACAAAACAGCGGGGTGGTAAGATTAGTTATTGTTCATGATTATTTATATCCTCCCTTGTCAATTTGAGTGGTGGGCACCTGTGTGTTTGTTATGTAATTCTCACTACTTTTCTGAATTAAAAATAAAATCCTCAAAGTAACATAAAATCCTAATAAGATGGTCTGATTCTGGAGCCCACACTTATAGCCATTAACCTAATTTCTCTTTCTAAATGACACAATTTCATAAGCATGATCCCTTTCCTCTCCCTTTCTTCAACTATGCTAATCTTATAAAGGTACTTTCTATATGGCATTTTCTGACATTCTAAATTCTTGTAGATATAATTTCAGTGTGGTTATATTTCTGGCCCAATTTGTTCCTCTTCAATTACTCTCTATCTCAGTAAATACACTGGATTCTCCGGCAAAAAATAAATATCATCCATGATCATTTTATTTACCTCATTCCTTCCATCCAATCCATTGGCTAGTTGTATTGGCTTTCTGCAAAATATAGCTCCAATCTGTACATTTCTCTATCGCCACTGCTACCCCATCCTACTCAATGCCACCATCCTCTCTCACATTACAGTAGCCTTTATAAGTATTTCAAGCAAAACGGATTTTAACACAGGAAAATGATCACAAAATTATTGAAACTGCTAGAGTAACAAAAAGGTGAAACTGCTGTTTCTCAGAGAAATGGCTACTGACCTTAGGGTTGGAGAAGCATAAAGGAAGAAATGTGCAATAATCCAGGGGCTGGCATTCTACTGAAACTCCTGGAAACTGTTGCTCTTGCTGGTGGACCCACTGTTACACAAGGCTGAAAGAACCACCACAGTGATTATTAGAAGTCTGGGAGTCTCCACTCCCTCAGACTCCCTTACCAGATGTAGGGAAAACAAAACAAAACAAAAATCTTCTACACTTTTTTGCCTTTTGATTTCTTGCAAGTGCCTCCTGTTGGCAGACCCAACTGGAATCCAGCTGACATGAGAGTCTGTGAAATGTATGTTCATATTCCCAGCCCTGGCATGATGGGGGAGAATGTATGTGGTGGACGTGGGGCTGAGCATGGCTACCACAATCTCCAAATGTGTCTCATTTTTACTATAAATGAATGAATGAATGAACATACCTAACTCATACATCCACACATATCAAGATACCTTGAATTTTTTTCCCTGATTCTATGTAGGTCACTTAACCATATAATGTATAATAAAAAATAGTTTTAAATGGCTTTGGTGTAATTTTCCACATCACTTTCTAGCCAACGAAACTAGCTTCAATGCAGAGCTAAGAGAGAGCAAAAGACATGTAAACACCTAGCCTTAAGTCTTAGCATGGAGAGCTATACAAGGTGACATAACAGTAAATACAATTAAATAATGTAGAAGCCAAGAAAGGTTTCTCAGAGGCAAAAATATTTGAGTTGAGCCTGAAGAGTGAATAGAAGCTCTTCAGGGGCAAAAGGAGAAGAAAGGCATTCCAGAAAAAAAGGAACGGCATATGTAAATCACACAGGATAGTCAGGACAGAACAGTCCCATAGTTTTCTGTTTTTTTTTTTTTTGTTGTTGTTTTTTTTATTTCATCTTATTATTATGGGGGATACAGAATTTCAGGTTACATACGTTGCCCATGTACCACCTGTGCCCCCAAGTCAAAGCTCCAAGCGTGTCCCTTCCCCAGACAGTGCGCGTTGCACCCATCATGTAGGTATATATCCCTCCCCTCCCCACCCCCCCTTCCCGAGTCAGCACCTTCAAGCGTGACCATTCCCCAAACGGTGCGCAATGCACTCATTATGTGGGCATACATCCATCCCCTCCCCCCATCCCCCACCTCAGTCTGATATCCAGTTGGTATCGTTCCCAGATGTGTATTTAGGTGATGATCAGGGAAACCAATTTTCTGGTGAGTACATGTGATGCTTGTTTTTCCATTCTTGGGATACTTCACTTAATAGAATGGGTTCCAACTCTCTCTAGGAGAACCATAGAGATGTCGTATCTTCATTATTCCTTATAGCTGAGTAATATTCCATGGTATACATATACCACAGCTTACTAATCCAATCATGTATTGATGGGCATTTGGGTTGTTTCCACATCTTTGCTATTGTGAATTGTGCTGCTATAAACATTCGGGTACATGTGTCTTTGTTACAGAATGACCTTTTTTCCTTTGGGTATATGCCCAATAATGGGATTGCTAGATCAAATGGCAGGTCTACTTGAATCTGTTTAAGATACCTCCATAATGCTTTCCACAGGGGTTGCACTAGTTTGCAGTCCCACCAGCAGTGTATGAATGTTCCTGTCTCTCCACATCCACGCCAACATGTGTTGTTTTGGGATTTTTTGATAAAGGCCATTCTCACTGGGGTTAAGTGATATCTCATTGTGGTTTTGATTTGCATTTCCTTCTGTTTTGAAATTTCTGTTTCTTTTTTCTCAGCCTCAGCAAAGATTGTGATTTTTATGTTTTTTTGTGGGAAGAGCAAGCTACAGGCTGCTTATTTTGTATTATAGTTAGACACCACTTGATATTATAAGTGATAATATAAAATATTTAAGGTAACTATTAATAACTTAACAGAACATACAGAACAAACTTTCATCATAATGTAAAAGTCACAACATTAGTGGTTTACCACCATTTTCAAGATAAAACCCATGTGCCTTAGAATGATTCCAAGACCTTTCATATCTGATTCCAACTCTTGCCTTTCCTCAGTGCTTACCTCTTGTCCCACTCACATCTTATACCCTAACCAAACTGAAGGGCCCTAGTTTTCCATAAATGTGCCATGCTTTCTTATGTCTCAATACCTTTGTGACTGCTTTCACTATTTCAGTGGAACAACCCTCCATTACTTATATATCAAATACATCCCTTTTTTTACAAAATAAATCTTATTAATAAGGACATTTCAAACTTTTGTGGAAGATTATTCAAAATTATTCATAATAACACACAAGTTTATTGCATGGGGTTCTGTATTTCCTGAGATGTGAAGAGTTAATTCTTTATTGATTCTGTGAGCCACCATAAATCATGTATGTAGGTTTGTCTTTGATTAAGCTACTTGGGTTTGTTTTTCTTTTTCTCAAAATCAAAAAGAAAAGAGAAGAAAAAGTAAAATCCCACCAGATTTCTTGGAAAAATAAATAACAAGCTGAGAAAAAAAGCAAGGCAAATCAACACTGTATTGGTATCTGGGGCTTCAGCCCCAAATCCTTTTTTCATTTAAACATACCAGCTAGACTCCGTGGAAATATTCTTCACTTCACATTGTTTGGCCTGAATGATGGGGAGACTGAAATTTTGCTCTGCCTATTTAACATTAAAACCCCAAATTCATTGACTATTTGAGTCTTTCTTGGTTTGCTTCATATATGTGGTAATCATTTTCCTCCTTTCTGCTTTACTTTCAGTAGATCATCTTACTTCTTCCTCCTTTAATCATAAAAATATAACCGTATTTAATCCCATTTAGGAAAAGAATATCAACCACAACAGCAATAACAAAATCAATGGCCTTTCTCAATTCAACATCTCCATTTAAGCACTTATCTTTTGCCTTCCCTCATAATTAAACTTTTTTCAGATTTACTAAATATTCAGATGTTCTTCCTTCATCTCCCACTAAAGCCCCATTCATTCCTTGACAATCTGAATTGTGCTCTCAGTATTCCATCCAATGCAATTTTAAATAATTGCTATATGACCTCTCTAAGCAAGGTAAACTATAATTTATTGTACAAATTAGGATGAGTTTTTGAAGTAAAAGGAAACATTATTAATAATTATTCTGGGAAATCAGGAGTCAATATCATCCTGGCTTAGGAAGTGTGGTCACCCTTTTATCTCTAAGGTACTAAATGTAATGAATATATTTCAATTCTCATCTTACATTACTTCAATGACATTCAAGTCTTTTGACATTTCTACTTCCTTAAAATAATATTTTGTCTTGGACCCCACTGAATAGTATTAATTAGCCTAGTTTTTCTCACCTGAAGTGCTCATTGAACTGACATAGTTTGGATGCCTAAAGGCAGCTAAGAACAAAGAAAAAAGGGCAGTGCAGTTTACTCTGACCTGCATGGCTCAGTGACATTGGGAGAAGACATATAACTGAAAGCTTCTCCCAGGGATGCAGGGAGAGAAGTGGAGTATACTGCAAAGGTCATGACTCCTGAAATAGCAGTGAAACACCAGAGGGAACAAGAGAATATAGGATCCTGAAAATGAAACAAAACAAACAAAAACACTAAATCCTTCTAATTAGGAATTGACAGGCACAAAAATTAAAGAAGACACATGCAGAGAAAAAGTTTGAGAGGCTCCCAGAATCTTTAGCTGGGCAGATTGGTGAAGGCATTTTCTCATTGAATCCAGTCCATAAGGAGTGGGAAGGGTAGCTACTTCTTCAAACCAGTGCAAAGCTACAAGGAAAAAGAAGAGTTAGGGAAATATGACCTAATCAGAGGAATAAAACAAATCTCCAGTAATTGACCCTAAAAAAAGGGATATCTATGAATTACCTGACAAGGAATTAAAAATATTTGTTTTAAAGAAACTCAGTGAGTTACAACAGAACACACATAGACAACTAAACAAAATCAGGAAAATGATACATGAGATGTGGAGAGACAGGAACACTCATACACTGCCGGTGGGACTGCAGGCTAGTGCAACCCCTGTGGAAAGCATTATGGAGATACCTTAAACAGATTCAAATAGACCTACCATTCGATCCAGCAATCCCATTATTGGGCATCTACCCAAAGGAACAAAGGTCATTCTATGACAAAGACACCTGTACCTGAATGTTTATAGCAGCACAATTCACAATTGCAAAGATGTGGAAACAATCCAAATGCCCATCAATTCATGAATGGATTAGTAAATTGTGGTATATGTATAGCATGGAGTATTACTCAGCTATAAGAAATAACAGAGAGACGACATCTCTATGGTTCTCCTGGAGAGAGTTGGAACCCATTATATTAAATGAAGTATCCCAAGAATGGAAAAACAAGCATCACATGTACTCACCAGAAAATTGGTTTCCCTGATCATCACCTAAATGCACATTTGGGAATTATACCAATTGGATATCAGACTGAGGTGGGGGCTGGGGGGAGGGGATGGATGTATGCCTACATGACGAGTGTGTTGTGCACTGTCTGGGGAATAGTCAAGCTTGAAGGTGCTGACTCGGGGATGGGGGTGGGAGGAGGGGTTGGGTGTATACCTACATGATGAGTGCAGTGCGCACTGTCTGGGGAATGGGCATGCTTGGAGCTCTGACTCGGGGGGATAGGCGGTACATGGGCAACGTATGTAATCTGAACTTCTGTACCCCCATAATAAGCTGAAATAAAAAAAAAATAAAAAACAACAACGTCAACAACAAAAAGAAAAGATATAGAACATATAAAAAAGAAAAAAAAATTCTAGAGCTGAAAAGTGTAATAACTGAATGGGAAAATTCACTAGAGGGGTTCAACAGCAGACTTGAGGACAAAAACTGATCACTTGGGCAGTGTTCTGAAAGGCTGGCATGTTGGAAGCACATTCCACTCTTCTCCTTATGGGAGAAACAACAGATTCTGCACCTTCCCCTAATCTTAAAGATACGCTGGCTACAACAAATCTCTTACCCCTTTCCTTTGTTCACGGTTGCCCTGAGGCATCAGAACTATGGTGCCATCTGTGTTCTATGTTAGGTGAGATAGAAGCCAATCCCTCAGGCAGCATCTTGAGAAGATGAGTGTATTGGATACACATTCCACCTTCTCCCTTGCCCTAAGATAAAATCACGGACCAAATAAATCACTCTCAGCACTGAGCAGTGCCACTTGGGGGAAGGGCTGACATAGATAAAGTGAAATTGCTATTCTTATCTGTTTCTTTATGGCTGTTTCTTTATGGCTGTTCTCTATTTTGCGCTCTTCTGCAGTACTGCAACTTCTTTTAGATTCTGGACTTGTTTTAAAAGTATTTTGGTCTGTATATCATGGCTGAGGTCACTCCCAAAGTTGTTTAGTATTTTAAAAAAAATCAATTAATGTGGTTCATTATGTTAACAGACCAGAAATGAAAAATATTATACCTATAGAAAAAAGTGAACCTTGAACTATATCTCACATCTTGTACAAAAATTAACTTAAATGGATCATAGACTTGAATATAAGAGCAGTGACTATGAAAGATATAGAAGAAACATACTAAAAATCTTTATAAGCATAAGTTACGCAATGATTTATTTGATAAGAAACAGAAAGCACAAGCCATAAAACTTTAAAAATCAATTAAGTAGGCCTTACCAATATTTAAAACTTTGCTCTTTAAAAGACATTTTTAAGGGAAAGAAAAAGCAATACAAAAATTGGTAGAAATTATTTGCAAAGAATGTCTAATAAAGTTACCATATCCAAAATAAAAACAGAACTCTTACATTTCAATAATGACTCAAAGAATTCAATAAGTAAAAATTCAAATGAATACTTTATTAAAGAAGAGGTATAAATGACAAAATATATCCAAATAGGCTATACTGTTACTACTGCACAAAGAATAACAACAACAAATTTTTGCAAGATTATGGAACAACTGAAACTCTCATACATTGTTGGTGGGAAAGCAAAATGGTGCAGCCACTCAGCAAAGCAATTTGATAGTCTCTTATAAATTGAAACATACATACAATGTGACCCAACAATTCCACCCTAAGCTAGTTACTCAAAATAAATAAAAGCATATTTCTAAAGAAAAAACATATGTGTACATATTTATAACAGATTTTATAAACTGTAGATAAACCAAAAGTCCATAAACTATAGAAATGATATACAAATGGTAGTATATCCATATAATGGATTATAGGCATATCTCAGAGAAATTGTAGGTATGGATCCACACACGCCATGTTAATATTGACATAAAATGAGTTACACAAATTCTTTTTTTGTTTCCTACTACAAACAAAAGCTATGCTTATACTATACTGTAGTGTATTAAGTGTGCAATAGCATTATGTCTAAAACAATGTACATACCCTAATTAAAAATTCTTTATTGCTAAAATATGCTAACAATCATCTGAATGTTCATGGAGTCATAGTATTTTGCTGGTTGGGCATCTTGCCTCAGTGTGGATGGCTACTGACTGATAAGGGTGGTGGCTACTGAAGGTTGGGGTGGCTGTGGCAATTTCTTAAAATAAGACAACAATGAAATTTGCTGCATTGATCGACTCTGCCTTTCACAAAAGATTTCTCTGTAGCATGTGATGCTGTTTGATGCCATTTTACCTATAGTAGAACTTCTTTCAAAATTGAAGTTAATCCTCTCAAACCCTGCCACTGCTTTATCAAGGAAGTGTATGTAATATTCTAAATCCTTTCTTGTCATTTCAGCAATGTTCATAGCATCTTCACCAGGAGTAGATTTCATATCAAGAAACCACTGTCTTTGCTCATTCATGAGAAGCAACTCCTCATTCATTCAATTTTTATCATAAGATTGCAGCAATTAATTCACATCTTCGGGCTCCACTTCTAATTCTAGTTCTCTTGATCTACCACATCTGCAGTTACTTCCTCCACTGAAGTCTTGAACTCCTCCAAGTAATTTATGAAAGATAAAATCAACTTCTTTCAAACTCCTGTTAATGTTAATATTTTGATCTTCTCCCATGAATCACAAATGTTTCTAGTGGCATCTATAATGGTGAGTCCTTTCCAGAAACTTAATTTACTTTGCCCAAATCCATCAGAAGAATCACTATCTCTGGAAGCTATAGCCTATGAAATGTATTTCTTATATAATAATACTTGAAAGTCAAAATTACTCCTTAATCCATAGGCTGCAGAATAGAAATTGTGTTAGAAGACATGGAAACAACATTAATTTCCTTGTACATCTCCTTCAGATCTCCTGGCTGACAAGGTGCATTGTCAATGAGCAGTAATACTTCGAAAGGAATCTTTTCTTTCGAGCAGTAGGTCTCAAAAATGGGTTTACCATGATATAAACAGATGTGCTGTCATCTAGGCTTTGTTTTTCCATTTATAGAGCACAGGCGGAGTAGATTTAGTGTAATTCCCAAGGGCCCTAGAGTTTTCAGAACGGTAAATGAGCAATACCTTCAACCTCAAGTTGCCAGCTTCATTAACCACAAACAAGAGAGTCAGCCTGTCCTTTGAAGATTTAAAACCAGGAATTGATTTCTCCTCTGTAACTATGAAAGTCCTAGATGGCAACTTTGTCCAATAGACAGCTTTTTTGTCTATATAGAAAATCTGTTGTTTAGTGTAGCTACCTTCATCAATTATCTTAGCTAGATCTTCTGGGTAACTTATTGCAGCTTCTACATCAGTACTTGTTGCTTCACCTTGTACTTGTATGTTGTGGAGTTGGCTGATTTCCTTAAACCTCATGAATCAACCTCAGTTAGCTTCAAACTTCTTCTGCAGTTTCCTCACTTCTCTTAGCCTTCGTTGAATTGAACAGACTTTAAGACCTTTCTCTGAACTAGTCTTTGGCTCAAGGAAATGTTGTGGTTCCTGTGATCTATTCAGACTGCTAAAATTTTCTCCATATGCACAATAAAGCTGTTTCACTCTTTTTATTCTTTGTGTGTTTGTTGGAGTATCACTTTTAATTTCCTTCAAGATCTTTTCCTTTGCATTCACAATCTGGCTGAGTGGTTGACACAAGAGGACTAACTTTCAGCCTATTTTGACTTCTGACATGCCTAAGTTTAATCATTTCTAGCTTTTTATTTAAAATGTGAAATGTGGGACTCTTCATTTCACTTGAGCACTTAAAGGCCACTGTAGGGTTATTAATTGCCCTAATTTGAATATTGTGTCTTAGGGAATAGGGAGGTCCAGAAGAGGGAGAAAGACAGGGGTTGGCCAGTTGGGGGAGCAGTCAGACCACATACAACATTTAGTTGGCCGGGTGCGGTGGCTCACGCCTATAATCCTAGCACTCTGGGAGGCCGAGGCAGGAGGATTACTTGAGGTCAGGAAATCAAAACCACCCTCAGCAACAGCAAGACCCCATCTCTACTAAAAATAGAAAGAAATTAGTCAGACAATTAAAAATAGAAAAATGTAACTGGATGTGGTGGTGCATGCCTGTAGTCCCAGAGACTTGGGAGGCTGAGGCAGGAGGATCACTTGAGCCCGGGAGTTGGAGGGCGCTGTGAGCGAAGCTGATGCCAGAGCACTCTAGCCCAGGTGACAGAGAGAGACTTTGTCTCAAAATAAATAAATAAATAAATAAAAAATAAAAAAACATTTACTGATTAAGTTTGCCATCTTATATGGACATGGTTCATGGCACTGCAAAATAATTTTTATAGTAGCATTAAAGATAACTGATCACAGATCACCATAACAATATAATAATCATGAAAAAGTTTGAAATACTGCAAAAATTACCAAAATGTGACACAGAGACACGAAGTGAGCACATACTGTTGGAAAAGTGGCACTCCCATAGATTCGCTTGATGCAGTTACCATAAACCTTCAATTTGTAAAAAAAAAAAAACAAAAAAAAAAAACACACACAAAAAATGCAATATCTCTGGAGTTCAATAAAGAGAAGAGCAATAAAACAAGGTATGCTTGTATTATCTAGGAATAAAAAGGATGAAATTACTGATATATATGCTAAGAAGAGTGAATCTCAAAAGTATACTAAGTGAAGCAAGCCATATGCAAAAGTCTGTTTTTGGCAGACAATTCACAATGGCATTTCTACATACTGTGACAGCTTTTATTGAAGACACTCTTTTCAAGGATGTTTGCTGTGGCACAGCTCTCAGAAGGAAGAGATAGTATCTCCCATGAAAGGAAGAGATTTGTTTACTAAGCACTGTAATAAAGATATTGTCTCACACACAGGGCAAAGGTTGGGCAGGTTGCTAACAGCCCATTTAAAATACTAGAGGTATGCTAAGCTCAGGGTTCCTCAGCTTTACACAGAACCACTGATGCGTAGCACCCTCCTGGGCCTGCTTTGTACCACCCACATGAGACTTGAGGGGACGAGGTGAACGGACAAGAACATGAACCTTATACTGCCTGCTGTACTATGTGTAATAAACTTTCAAAATTCAATTGGGACACTCTGCTAACTGGTTAAATTTATGAGCGTATGGCAAGCCAATGTAGCAGCTTCAACCACCGTGCTGATGCTACTTAGGAACTGCTTGACAATTATATCATGTAATATTGCATTTATATTAAACTCTAGAAAAGGAAAAAATTGTAGTGACAGAACCTGATCAGAATGTGCTAGGGGCTGGCTGTAGGGGTGAGGGAAAAATGCAGGTTCCCTACCAGGAAGGTCCCCAATCTTCTGGCTGCGGACCCGTGTACTGATCTGTAGTCTGTTAGGGATCTGCTACAGGGCTCCCCTACGCGTCCCCATCACCCTGCCTCCAGAAAAATTGTCATCCATGAAACTATGAAACTTAGGCAATGGGGGCAGGGGAAGGGGCACAGCAGGAGGTGAGTTAGGCGGGGGAGCAAAGCTTCATCTGTATTTACAGCCTTTCCCCACTCTCCCCATCACTCACTGGTATTTCTGCCTGAGCTCGGCCTACTCGCCCCCACCCCTCCGCCCCCAACCCCCTCAGTGGAAAAATTGTCTTCCATGAAACTGGTCCCTGCTGCCACAAAGGTTGGGGACCGCTGCACTACCACTTAACAGAAACACTGTACTAACCTGGAGTGCTCAGAAAAATTGTTACAAAGTAGACTATCAGGTAGCAAGATAACTACTGGGCCCAGAAAAAGTGCTCAGTGCTTTCTTGGGTGTCTAAGCAGTTTCCTGCCTTGAAAAAGACAAATCAAACCAGCCCTGACTGCTTTAGAGCTGCTTTGGTTGTCTTACAGTGCCCTTTAGCTAACTGTAATACTAAAATCCCTGCCTGGTGGAAAACTGGAATATCAATAACATAGTAGGGGTTGTATGACAGCATGATGATGGTATTACACATGCTTGGTTTGTTTCACTGTGAACAAGCAATGACACAATGTAAAAGTCCTGTGTCATTTACTGGGAAGGGATTTAAGGCAACACCACACAGGGTGGGCAGATGTGGATTTTGCATACAAGAAAGCTCCTGCAGAAGAAATTCCAGTGCCACCCAGCAGCAAGTGCCCTTATAATTAACCTCTAATAAACTCATCTAATTTTACCAAGCTGAACTTATCTGAGTCATTCTTTGGTCTCCAGGATCCATCTCAGTTTGGGGAGTGGTTTTTATATACTGTCCTGGGATTTTCCCTAAACAAGGGGTAAGAGTTTTATTGCACCATGGTCAAGGGAAACTTTTGAGGTGATGAGCATGTTTTATATCTTGATTCTGGTGATGGCTACATGATTGTTTAAATTTGTCAGACTTCATTAAATTGTATGTTTAAGATTGGTGAATTTTATTCCATGTAAAATTTAATTCAATACAGCTAATTAAAACCATCAACCAAGGGTTTGAAAGAAAGAACAGATAAGCAGAGGGAAAAGAAAAATGATGGAGGACTAAATTACTATGGTGAAAGGACAGTCACTTTAAGGTCCCGTGGATTTCCCAGCCAAATGAGTGAACACTTTGTCATTGCCAACATACTGTAACATTTTAAAGCACCAAGTTTAGATCATGCTAAAAATTCCAGAAAGTAAAGCAAAATAAAACAAAACTTGAAGAAGTCAAATTACACCAGGTTTTCTGCAAAGGAAGGAGCACTAACGCAGCATCAAATTTATTAATGATCTCTTCCCAGTTTTAAGGAAAAATGATTTAATCTTATAATTCTATGACCCATTAACTCTTAACATGTTCCCTGTGCTGCCCAATGTATTTTGGCCTTGCCTACATTTCTGGTTTTCTGTGTTCTAATCTCATTGGACTTCTGTCATAATCTTGAACTTTCCCAACAACTTCCTGGCACAGTGCTTTCCACATGCCATTCCCGATACTGGGGATGCAGGCTAACTAGCAAACAGAGAAGACAAGAGCTCCTACTAACTAACAAATAGAGAAGCTGCAGTTAAATTCTCATCTTTTCATGAAATCGTGCCAGGATATATTAACTATCCCCATTGTTTGTTCTCATAGCAACATGTACTTTTCCATCACAAATTATTTTCATTGTAGCTGTTATTTTGCACTTTTTGGTAATTAATTCCCCCACTAGAATGTAGGTTTCATAATGTGGTATCAATTTCCTATTTACTCACCATTTTATTCTACATGACTAATGAATCTGGCACTAAGTAGGTGTTCAATATATATTTGTTTGATGAACAGTCAAAAGAAACAGAAACATGAAAAAAAAATTTTCTTGGAGCAGTCTGGGTTGCCCTACTATCCCTACCTGATGAAGGGAAGAGAAAGAGAGCAACTCACCTCTATGTACTTGAACACTAAAGCCCAGGGAAAGCTCTATCCTGTACAGTAGGTAAAGTGTCAGTTAGACTGGGCATTACAGTAGTGCTCTTCTTCATGGGAGAGGTGGAGAGAGGTAACAGGTAAGAGGGAGGAGTATCTATGTTTTCTAATCTTCACCAGTATCACTTCCATCCTTAGAGCTAGATGACTCTGCACCTTTTCCTTGGAAACCACTTCATTTTCTACTTTAAGAAACATGTGGAAAGCTCTTGTCCAGAAATGTACTGTTCCTAATCTATTTATTGCTATGAATTTTCACCTTCTTCTAACTTGTTTTCATCATTTTAATGAGGTCTTAAAATGGTAAGGAGAAAAATGTTATGTTTAATCTTCCATCCAAAATGAAAGATCTCCATGAATTCTAAATTTCAATAGTTTTGAATTTCTTTACAAAGAAAATACCAATTTTTACTGCAACTGAGAGTGAATAAAAATGCTTTATTTTTTCTCATACCTGACAATGAATGAAAAATTATGGAAGGGGAGAGATTTTACAGGGATACTAAGAAGCATGCAAGTATTAGATTAGAAGAAGAATATTACAAATAAGGGATTCTAAAGAAAAGACCACCTGTCCATAATTCTTGGGTAACAAAATCTGAAAAAACATTAGAACTTGAAACAAATATGAAGGAAATAGCTTTGAAACTATGAACTCTCTTCAAATTTTGCTAAGGCAAAGTAATTATTTGCAGGAATGACAACTAAATCTATCTATTAATATCTGCCTATTAGCACCTATCTATCTATACCATTGCCTCAATTTCTCTAATATGAAATTATTTGGCTTATCCATGATAAAACAGTCAGCAGGTGTTTTGATCAGAATCAAAGTAAGCACAAAACATACTGGATCTATTTGCTTAGTCAGTGCAACTCAATTTATGATGTACATAATGCCATTAGCTTATTTTCAAAGTAGAATTCTCACTTCATTCAGTTACCTAGGGGTTCCTTTGCTAGAGATATTTGAAGAAATTTTTACCTTTGGTCACACTCATCATAATTTATATAAAAGCAAGGAGTGATGGTTAATAAGCTGAATAAGAAACAAAATTCCGGCCGGGCGCGGTGGCTCACGCCTGTAATCCTAGCACTCTGGGAGGCCGAGGCGGGTGGATCACTCAAGGTCAGGAGTTCGAGACCAGCCTGAGCAAGAGCGAGACCCCGTCTCTACTAAAAATAGAAAGAAATTATATGGACAACTAAAAAAATATATATAGAGAAAAATTAGCCGGGCATAGTGGCACATGCCTGTAGTCCCAGCTACTCGGGAGGCTGAGGCAGGAGGATCGCTTGAGCCCAGGAGTTTGAGGTTGCTGTGAGCTAGGCTGCCGCCACGGCACTCACTCTAGCCTGGGCAACAAAGTGAGACTCTGTCTCAAAAAAAAAAAAAAAAAAAAAAAGAAACAAAATTCCAAAAGACTGGAATAAAAAAGTAAAATGAGACAAAAATTCAACTGCACAGGTAAAAGATACTAACTTAGTATTACTATATTTACAAAAAAAAATTACCTACTGGTGTTAGTCGATTTTTTCTGTAAGAACAAATGTGATAAGTCTGTCAAAATGTGTTAATTCAATCTTATACTGTATTCATAGAAGTACAATGCAGGGCAAGGGAGGTGGTGGTCCACGCATTTTTCATAACAGAACAAATAGAATGTTTTATTCAGCACTGTGCACCAATTTAAAAAAAGAACACTGGTAAACCAGACTTTATCCAAAGAAACATAACCAGAATGTTGAGACGTGAAGGAGGCATGTCATTTTCCAGCTAAAGACAGAGATCTAAAGTCACATTATAGTCTTTCATAACCATTTTGTATTCCCGAAAATGTAAGAAAAGAAATGAATAACAAAACAAAAGTAAAAGTGAAAATTACTTAGGCTGGAAGAGGATCCCTGAGTGGGTCAGAAACCATGAGAAATTCGAGAAATCCAAGGTTGCACAGAGAGGAGCAGTATCAAAAAATGTGGTCACTACAGTCCCTACCAGAGCTGGAGGAGAGTCAAGAATAACCACGGGGGTGAAAATTGGGACTCAACTGCAGTAGCCTCTAGGAGGATCATGATCTCCACACAACCACATTTTCCCACGTGGTCCAACTGAGAGATGTGCCTCCATGTGTAAGCAGTGGAAGACGCATATTTTTTCAGAGAGACAGAAGATTGCTCTGGAAGATAGGCCATACCAAGGACACATGGGGAGTACCCAGAAAACTAATGTGGTCTGTACCTCCATATGTTGGTATTTTGCCATTCTTACAAACTCACCTTTTTGTTCACTCTGCCACCCCAGTCTATATGTATTAATTATTAGAGGCAGAAGGGATTAAAGGAAATATCAACTACCAAAACTATTGGAGTGAGAAATACATTTTAAAATTTGTGAGTTATATGAGGATATTGCAGTCATAAAATTCAGATGTGTCCTTTAGTAGGAACATGTTAGAAGCTTAGATTTTAATAATCCCACATTTCCATCTGACCTAAAGGAAAAGAATAAAAGAAAGTATTCCCAAATTGTAGTTTAGTAAGACTTCAAGAAAGTTTAGAAGCTCCAAATTACATGTACAAAGTCAGAGGCTGGGAGGAAGCCTACACAACAGATTGAAATGATACTATGAGGAAAAGGGGACTGCAAAGGGAGCTAATCAATGAAAGATCTCAGAAATATCTGGAAAATATTCATACCCAAAAGAATAGGAAGACCCATTTTAAGAGGTGAGTTCTGTGAGCTCAGCCAAGGCGGGACAGTTTAAGCAGTGGGTAGGAAGAAAGAGTTGGTGTAGAGATGGCTCAGGGGGCCTAGAGGAGGTAGATCTCAGAAAACATCAGAAAAATGTGACAAGATGTGGGTCACTTGTTGATGGCAGCTTGTGAGAAAGTCAAGAAAGAAAAGCACTGGAGGGATAAGCCCTTCTGAACCAAGACAGGTTCTGAGAATCAGAGTGGGTATACACATTGGTGCCATGGTATCAGAAAGAAACTGTCCATTAATACAGATGGTTAGCAGGGAGACTTTGAGCTTGAAGTCTGAAAAACCATTCTTGTTCCTCCCTGCTTCTTTCCAGAATGCATCTGCTAAGAATTCAAGAAAGTCTAACTGATGTATTTACAAGAACAAAAAGGAATATGCACACAAAGACACTCTAATTAAAAATAAAAAGAAGGGAAAAGAACCAAAAAACACTACAATTTTCCAACAGATTATGAAAATTTGGTAGAAAACAACCCATGTTCTCTATCTATGGGCTGATCTATTGATCAATCTATCGTCCTTGTCCCAGGACCCGTACCAAGAGAGGAAGAAGAGGAACGAAGATAGAGGACAGGAGACCAGGAGATAACACAAAACTTCCTCCCCTCTCCAACTTCTCCTCCATGTTATTGGAGCCAAATGCTTATGTGCTGGGGGAGAGGAGAAAATCTTTGAATCAAATGTAAGATTGAAATTTTTAAAAGTTGAAAACAAAGTCTTGACTGAAATGAGATTGTTTTAATAAAAGTAAAAGAAATGAAGTCACACAGAGATGTTCTCTAGGAAGCCCCTAAGACAGCTGTTGATAGGGATATGACAGAGCACAGTGACAAGAAGTAATTGCAAAAAATAAATATCTTACTTTAATCAAATCGGTCACATGACCTCATTTTATTTTCAGAACAGGAAGGTAGGTATTGATAGCCCCACTTTATGGTTGAGATATCTTGGACTTAGAAAAATTAAGCTTATTTATAAGTAATCTGGGTGATATACAAATGACTTTCCAAGTTCAAATGTCATGCTATTTTACTGTTCATGTGCCTTGAAGAATACTTAGAATCAATATGGCCCATTCATGTCCTTTATCTACTAACATAATAAACTTCTACCATATCTCCACATTTCAAAATCCTCTCTGTACCTCAATATTGATTTTAAATATTACTTCTTTTCTGAAACCTGCAGTTACCCAGTTAGAACTGATCTCCGCCTATAGAATTGATTTCTTCCTCTCCAGTTATCTCACAGAATTTTATAAGACTTTTGTTCTAGCCTTCTTGTGTTATTGTATTTGTGTCTGCTCTGTTCCCATTAGATAGCAAGCTTCTTAGGAATAAAGTCTTAGTGCAGTAATTCTTTATGTTGTTAATAGCACGTAGTACATTATTTTACACCTAGTAAGCACTCAGATTTGTTTAAATTATATTATACATGGAGTATTTTAAGTATCTTGAAGAATGAGGTTATTGAGTGACTAATCCTTGTTTGACCCACAGAGTCTTATAGAGATAGTTGTTCAGTAATTTATTTATCTGAAAGAATGAATGAGTATTAAGTGTTAAGGGATACTAAAATTAGTAAAAGAATAAAATTATTAATATAAGAAAGCATGGAGTAAACTATGTAGACTTTTAGACAAACTTGAGAACTGCTCACTCATTCTCTACCACGAATTGGACATTGTCCTAAAGTAGATCCACAGGATGACTGCACAAAGTCATCCTGTTTGTTATTCCTTGAAAGGGTTACTTTTACACATCAACTTGACTGGACCATGTGGTGTCCAGATATTTGATTAAATATTATTCTATGCATCTGGAAGCATGCTTCTGGATGAGATTAACATTTGCATCATAGACTGAGTAAAGCAGAGTGCCCTCCCCAATGTGGGTGGACCTCATCCAATTTCTTGGAGGCCTGAATAGAATAGAATTACAAAGGCTAAGAGAGAATTCTCTCCCTGCTGGACTATCTTTGAGCTGGGACACTGGCCTCTTGTCTTAGGAGTTGGACTTAGACTGGAACTTATTACTACTTGCTGTCCTGGGTGTCCAGCTTGGTGACAGCCGGTTTTGGGACTTCTCAGTCTCCATGACCACATGAGCCAGTTCCTGATGATACATCCCTTGTCCTCTTACTATATATGTAGAAAACCAGCTATGTTTTCTAGAGAAATAGAACAGATATATTTTCTAGAGAAACAGAACAGATATGTGTGTGTATATATATGTTCACACACTGTATATAAAACACACACTGACTCCCACTGCTCAGGCTCTCAAAAGGCTCTGAAAAGGCATAAACCAGGCCTGCAGTCTCATTTGAGCTTGGAGTCTTTTTCCAAGCCCCTGTGGTTGTTGGTAGAACTCACTTTCTTATAGTTGAATAATTCATAGTGGCTTGCTTCTTCAAGGCCAGCAGGAAAATGTCTCTGATGCCACGGAAAGGCTCACCGATCTTTTAAAAAGGCTCATCTGATTTGGTAAGGCCCACTAAGGATAATCTTCCTTTTAATTAAATCAATATAAAACTGCTTAGGGGCTTTAATTACATCTGCAAAATCCCTTCACCTTTGCCATATCATGTAACCGAATCATTGGGGTGACTTTAATCTTGTTCCAGGTAGTGCCTACAATCAAGGAGACAAATATATGTATACATATCACTCTATACATATATATATACATATGTATACATATATACATATGTATCACTCTATACATATATATACATATGTATACATATATACATATGTATCACTCTATACATATATTTGTACATATTTATACAAATATATGTATACATATGACTCTATACATATATATACATATGTATACATATATACATATGTATCACTCTATACATATATTTGTCTCCTTGATTGTAGACACTACCTGGAACAAGATTAAAGTCACCCCAATGATTCGGTTACATGATATGGCAAAGGTGAAGGGATTTTGCAGATGTAATTAAAGCCCCTAAGCAGTTTTATATTGATTTAATTAAAAGGAAGATTATCCTTAGTGGGCCTTACCAAATCAGATGAGCCTTTTTAAAAGATCGGTGAGCCTTTCCGTGGCATCAGAGACATTTTCCTGCTGGCCTTGAAGAAGCAAGCCACTATGAAGCAAGCCACTCTCTACCTCAGACAGTGACAATATTTTGGGCCATCTTAGAATTTTGCTTATTTAACCCTATTAATTGTTTTAGATCCTCTCTGATATGTCCTGTGCATCTTCTTTGCTTTTACTGTCTTAAGACTCACTGATACTAAAACTTTGGAAAGCCTGAGAGCTTCAAAAATAAAATGGCTCTCAAAAGTTTGAGATCTTTACAAATACTCAGAATGGAACTTGAAATATAAGAATATCAGAAATAAAATAAAACTCTGTAAAAGACTGAAATAAAAAAATCTTTCCTTCTTAACTATTTATTAGAGCAAAGAGTGTTTCTATGATCTGTGTAGAGTGGGTTCAAGATGTTCTCCTTTGGAATGGGCTACAACTATCCCAGTGATTTTCTAATGAAGCCTCAGGGTTTCATCAAGATGACATACTCTCAAATCCCTGTGAATCTACTTTTTCCTGTTTTGTTTTGTTTTTTAATCTCCTTTGGATATACAGTACAGAATACATTTAATATATCCTGTCAAATTAATTCTCCTTTAAAAATGTAAAGGGGTGGTTAATACATTAAAAATAAGTATTTATCCTTTCATTCTTTATAATGTTGAATGAAAAGAAATGGTGTAGTATATAGGTTTCTATCTCCCAATGAACACCATTCACATTTCTTAAGACGGAGAGAGATAAAAAAAATGAGAGAGAGATGATTTTACAGGGTACTCAGGTTGCCACTCATATAATAAAAACCATCACCATGACCTCTACTTTGTTGATGACAGTAACTTTCATGGCATGTAGTATTTTCTATCATATAATAATGTTTATCCTTCAAAATAGCAACAAAGAAAATAAAATATCTAGGTATATACCTAACTAAAGAGGTAAAGGACCTCTATAAGGAAAACTATGAAACACTGAGAAAAGAAATAGCAGAACTTGCAAATAGATGGAAAAATATACCATGCTTGTGGATTGGAAGAATCAACATTGTTAAAATGTCTATACTACCCAAAGTGATCTACAGATTCAATGCAATCCCTATTAAATTACCAACATCATTCTTCACAGATGTAGAGAAAATAATTATACACTTTGTATGGAACCAGAGAAGACCCCGTATAGCAAAAGCAATTTTAAGCAACAAAAACAAAATGGGAGGTATTAATTTGCCAGACCTCAAACTATACTACAAGACCGTGGTTCTTAAAACAGCCTGGTACTGGCACAAGTACAGGGACACAGACCAGTGGAACACAACAGAAAATCCAAATATAGAACCATCCTCATAGAGTCACCTAATTTTTGACAAAGCAGGAAAGAATATACTCTGGGGACAAGAATCCCTATTCAATAAATGGTGCTGGGAGAATTGGTTAGCCACTTGTAGAAGACTGAAACAGGACCCACAGCTTTCACCTCTCACAAAAATCAAATCACGGTGGATAACAGACTTAAACCTTAGATGTGATACAATCAGAATTCTAGAAGAAAATGTAGGAAAGACTCTTACAGACATTGGCCTAGGTAAAGATTTTATGAAGAAGACCCCCAAGGCAATCACAGCAGCAACAAAAATTCATGAATGGGACATGATTAAATTAAAAAGCTTCTGCACAGCCAAAGAAACAGTCAAGAGAATAAACAGACCACCTACAGAATGGGAAAAAATATTTGCATACTACACATCAGATAAAGGACTGATAACAAGAATCTATTTAGAACTCAGGAAAATCAGCAAGAAAAAATCAAACAACCCTATCAAAAAGTGGCCAAATGACATGAATAGAAACTTTTCAAAAGAAAATATAAGAATGGCTAACAAACATATGAAAAAATGCTCAACATCCCTAATCATCAGAAAAATGCAAATCAAAACCACAATGAGATATCACTTAACCCCAGTGAGAATGGCCTTTATCAAAAAAACCCAAAACAACACATGTTGGCGTGGGTGTGGAGAGACAGGAACACTCATACACTGCTGGTGGGACTGGAAACTAGTGCAACCCCTGTGGAAAGCATTATGGAGGTATCTTAAACAGATTCAAGTAGACCTGCCATTTGACCCAGCAATCCCATTATTGGGCATATACCCAAAGGAAAAAAGGTCATTCTGTAACAAAGACACATGTACCCAAATGTTTATAGCAGCACAATTCACAATAGCAAAGATGTGGAAACAACCTAAATGCCCATCAATACATGATTGGATTAGTAAGCTGTGGTATATGTATACCATGGAATATTACTCAGCTATAAGGAATGATGAAGATACGACATCTCTATGGTTCTCCTGGAGAGAGTTGGAACCCATTCTATTAAGTGAAGTATCCCAAGAATGGAAAAACAAGCATCACATGTACTCACCAGAAAATTGGTTTCCCTGATCATCACCTAAATACACATCTGGGAACGACACCAATCAGATATCAGACTGAGGTGGGGGTGGGGGAGGGGATGGGGGTATGCCTACCAATGAGTGCATTGCGCACCCTTTGGGGAATGGTAACACTTGAAGGTGCTGACTCGGGAAGGGGGGGTGGGGAAGGGAGGGATATATACCTACATGATGGGTGCAACGCACACTATCTGGGGAACAGACACACCTGGAGCTCTGACTTGGGGGGAAAGGCGGTACATGGGCAACGTATGTAACCTGCAATTCTGTATCCCCCATAACAATAAGATGAAATAAAAAAAATAAAATAAAATAAAATATAACTGAATTTAAAAAAAAATGTTTATGAGGAACGATAGTTGTTTCTATTATTAGGGAAAGCAAAATATTTCCCATTCTAAGCCTCTGCTTCCAACATATCCTGTATGACATACATTTTCAATTCCAGAGTAAAATAATCATTTCAGCAATTGACTTAATGCAGGGATAAGGCAAAAAAAGAAACGCTGAGAGAGCCTGAGCACAGCCATTTTGACAGATACCAGATTCTAAACAACCTGAACAAGGAAGCCACCAGCAAGTTGCTGGCCTGTGACCCCTCGAAAATGAATGAATTACTAAACTGGATGCCTTACAAACTGCGCTTACCTTACCGTGATAGCTTTTTATGATGATTAACCTTTATTCCTTGACAACAAGACAATGCTGGTCACACGGGGCTGTTTTCCAACAGGGGTTTTTCACATTTAAAAACATTACCATTGCCCTATAAGGCACCCCTTCTACCCACGCTCTGTCTTTGGAGTGGGATCTACTGTCTGTCTCTGTCTCAATAAGCTTTCTGTCACTAGTTGACTGGCACTTGAATTCTTTCACCTTGAAGCCAAGAAACCACTTGGCGAGTTTGGGGGGCTTTCCTGCCTTTCCTGCCTGACCCCCTGCATCAGTTTCTTAATTTATTCTTTTAAATAAAAATGTGAAAAACTATGCAAAAGAGATTGGGTCATAAGTCGGATCATCTCCAGAAGAGTTCAAGCTGAAAAGTTGAATTAGCTTTGCTTTCTTGGCCTGGCCTCTCCTTTCCATCCCTCCCTGCTATACCCCAAATATAAATAGATACAAATGGCATATGAGATCTTATTCAGAGTAAATTCAATGGTTTAGCTCTGGTTTCTCTGTTGGCATTTGTGACTATAGTGAATTTCCCCTTAGCTCACTGCTGGTCAAGGACCCTACAGAACTTTCCAGAAATTAGGGTGAGATGATTAGTTAAAATTAACTGTTACTAATGGATTTTGAATTATAGGCTATTTATAGGGTTTTGGTATGACTGCTGAAGAAAAATAACTGATAAAAAGATGGGCAAAAAAGAAAAGGAGGGAATAAATAAGAAGGTATTGAAAAAATTGAAAAATATCATATTGAATTGATCATATTCAATCACTATTCTCTCATTGACTAACTCACTAGGAATAACATTTATAGTGTTACACAGGACTATATCTGTGGAGAAAACTCTCAGTTCTTTCTCCACTTCAGTCACTTGTACATTATATAAATCTTTATATACAGTAATAGTCAGGAATCCAAGCAATCTATCATATTTGATCAAGACAAGCATAAATCATTTATTCATAATTTACCATTCTTAGTTTGAGTCACTGATTCATCTCCAGATAGGACAAGGTCAGTACCAAAAAATAATGATTAAGCTTCTTGTCCTTAGGAGAGAACAGCTTAACCAACAAATTCATCTTCACATCTGACTTCATGAATCTTGACACTGGAAATACTATAAGAACAGAAATAGCCCTTATAGGTCACCCTTCAAATGGGAATATCTGTGTAAGAATGAAATAGAGAGTGGAAGAATTAAAGATGAAACTATGATGGGTTTGTCACAGCTATCCTGATCCTCACAATGGGACAATCTTATTCACCTAACATGAAACTACTTATTCTTATTGGTATTTATTTTTAATATTTTTCCACTTTAATTCATGGCTTTTGCAGCTTTATTTCTTTCTACTCCCCTATTCTGTGGCATCCTAATTTTTCACATACCTTCTTTCATTCATGTAATGATGTTTCTATGAATTAGATAAAGTGAGGGGTGAGAAAATGGTAGCATCTTTTAAATCTCCCAATGTGATGCCTCTATGATCTAGAATCAGATAGGCAGTAATAATAGGCTTCCAGCCCTGACTACCAAGGTCAGGGCACTCTTTGGCTTCCTTAATTTTTTTCCTGATTCCCTACCTAACTTTTGCATTTATTTCAAACATGGAGATATAAACAGAGTAAACTTGAATACTACATTAGTCAGCTTGGGCTGCTATAAGAAAATACCATAGATTGGGTGACTTTGTTGTTTACAGTCATTTATATTTTGCAGTTCTGGAGGCTGGGAAGTTCAAGGCCAAGATGCTGGCCAGTTTGGTTCCTGGTGAGGGCATTCTTCCTGGTTTGCAGATAACAGTCTTTTCATGGTGTCCTCACAGGGTGGAGAGAGAGGGAACTCTGTTTTCTCTTCTTCTTCTTATAAGGACACTAACCCTATCATGGGGGGGGCCCAACTGCATGACCTCATGAAAACCTAATTAATTCCCAAAGGCTTCACCTCTAAATGCCATCTCATCAGGGGTTATGGTTTCAATATATAAATTTTGAAGGGATACAAATCTTTCTATAGCACATACTCACAGTCATATGGCTCAGATATTGCATTAAGTATAGAAAATATTCCCACAAATACATCTGACAACTTGTTTTCTGTTAAAAAGTGTTGGGGACTGAATTGAATTTTTATAGAGTTCTAGATAATTTCCAAATTTCTTAACATAAGAACACAAGATAGTTTTACTACTTGACCCTAATTTACTTAATTTTTATACTCCCCTCCCCTCTATTACTCTACTCTCTAGCCACAATGTGTTTTTTTCCCTACACTCAAAATGTCTGATCTTTTCTATTCCTTTGCACATACCATTCCTTCTGCCCAAGATGTCCTTCCACCTCTTTTCATTGAGAAAACCTTCCAACCCTTATTCGTCCTTCAAGACCCAGTCCCATTGAAATTATTCCTGACCTTTCTTTTCTTTCAATGGAGTTAATTACTCCTTTCTCTAGTTCTATCCCATTCTGTTCATACTTCCATTACAACATTAAAGCCATGAGTTTGGCTGTTACTTGGTTATATATCTATCTTTCATAATTAGACTACGATTCCCTTGAGGGCAGGGGTAATTTCTAAAAAGAAACATTTGAATTTGGTAAACTCATAAATCTTCCTGCTACACAATAATGCTCAATATAGAAAGAAAGAAAGAGAAAGAGAGAAAGAAAGAAAGAAAGAGAGAGGGAGGGCAGGGGAGGAACGGAGGGAGGAAGAAGGAAAGAAGGAAGGGAGGGAGGGAGGGAAAGAAAGGGAAAGGAAGGAAGGAAACCATTAACTTAGGTCACACAGGGAAGTACGAGACCAGTTGTTTCACAGTAGTACACCTTGGCCCTGGAAATACTTACCCCTTCTTTCAAACAACACCCCCTTCCTAGTTTGTTCTGTTTTGCCTGTGTTTATGCTACTTCAGCCTTGCAAACCTGCTAGTTAGTTATAACTCCCTTTCTGCTAGTTAGTTATACCCCCTTTCTGCCTGCTGCAAGACATCCTGATGCTCTAAAGCAGTGTTTCCCAAACTTGCTTAACGATAAAGCTCAACTAGGGTGCTTATTAAAAATACAAACTCTTAAGAGCAACCTCAAACCTATGAATATGAAAGTGCAGGAAATCAGCACAAGTAATCTGCATTTTAAACATGTTCCTCAGATGATTTTGAAGAAGGTAAATGAGAACAACATGAATAGAGGGTAAAGCAGGATTGTTTCACCGATTTGGGGACAACTGCTTCATACAGTGGCCACTCGTCTTAGCTTGGGACCTTGTTAAGTAATAGTTCAACTTCCTCTAATCTGGGAAGAAGCCTCTCAGTCAAATGTCTTTCCTGGAGCTGTTTCCTTGGGCTTTTAGGGAAATTAGAAATCCCTACAATGTACTCTCTGATACTCCATACTACTTCCCCCATGCACAAGTCACTGCAGAAGCTTCATCCTGCAGATTCTCTGCCTATATGCTCTCTGAATTTCTGGTTCACAGGTGCTGCAGAAGCAGCCACTGCTAAATCCTTGAACAGCTCTGGGTATTGGCAGTCTGCAAACTGACTCTGATGAGGTGTGACAGCTCATGCTCTGTGGGTTTATCCTTAATCAGACTAGCCCCTGAGGATGTATGGATTCCCTGTGGAAAGTACAGATTGAGTGTCACTCAGGGTTTAAAATGAGAATGAAGACTTAGTGCTTATCAAAGATCCTGGCAGAGAAAAAGCACTCAACAAATATTACCAATTAGTGATATTTCTGTTGTTCAATGGACAGCATATAGTATTCTTCTTCCTCCTTTTAAACTTAATTCTCGGAAATATGAAAATAAGCTAGTTAGGCTGCTTAAATTAGTTTTGATTAATTACAATATTATGGATGTATAGATGTTTTATATAGAATGCTAAAACTCAATGTGCTTAATGGACAATATTAAAATTACAAGGGCCATAAACTTGCTTTGATGATCCAATAGGCATATTAATGCTTTTAAGAATACTTTTATGAATACTAAATATTACTGCTTGTATTAGTTAGCTATTGTTTTGTAACAAACCACTCCATAACTGAGTGGCTTAAAACAACCACCGTTTATTATTTCTCATGTATCTGTGAGTTGGCTGGATAGTGTCAGTTAGGCTGAACTTGGCTGCGCTCATTCATGTATTTGTGGTCAGCTGTAGGGTTACTGGGAGATGGTTTAGCTACCCTAGTATTGTCTCAGCTGGCATGGTTTGTCTCACCCTATAGGAGGCTGTCACAGGTTTGTTAAAATGGCGGTCATAGGACTCCAAGGGAGAAAAGATGCACGCAAGGCCTCTTAACCTAGGTATGGAACTAACACAATGTCATTTTTGCCACATTTTATGTGTCAAAATGAGTTACAAATTTAGCTTAAACATAATAAATGAAAAATATACTTCATCTTTTGATGGCAGTTGCTAAAAAGTTTTATCGTAAAGAATACCATGAGACTATTATTTCGGACTGTCAATGCAATCAATCTATCATGTTAATCGTGGCAAAATACCTCACTTTTTGAGTTTTCTGGAATTTATATTAAAAAAAATTAGATTCTGTGCTAAGGTCAAAATCACATAGTTGGACTCTATTATCACCCAGATGGTTATAAGGAAGCCATGAAAACTTTCAGACAACCATTTGTGCATCTTTAAAATTGTGATAGCATAAATCTCATATGGTTATTAATATTATTATATATCAGTAAGCACCCACCATTGTGCTTCTTCAGGACAGCTATTTTGAATTCTTTGTCTGAAAGGTCATCTATCTCCACCACTCTGGGATTGGTCACTGGTACCTTATTTAGTTTATTTAATGAGATCATGTTTTCCTGGATGTTCTTGGTGCTTGTGGATGTTTGTCAATGTCCGGGCATTGAAGAGTGAGGTATTTATTTTAATCTTCATAGTCTGTGCTTGTTTGAAGTCATTTTGAGAAGACTTTCCAGGTATTCAAAGGGAATTGAGTGTTGTGATCCAAGTCTTTGGTCACTGTAGCCGTATCAGCACTGGTGGTGCCCCAACCCCAGTGATGCTGTGACTCTTGCAGACTCCTGGTGATACACTGTTGGTGGACTTGGGCAAGATATGGGAGAATTTCCCATATTACCAGGCATATTCTCTTACTCTCTTCCTTCACTCTCTGTGCTGGGGTGCTGGAGTTGGGGGAGGAATGATGTGTGCACCCCCTCATTACCACTGCAGCTAGGACTGTACCAGGTCACACCTGAAGCCAGCCCAGTCTCACCCAAAGCCGGTGGTGACTGCTACCTGGCTACTCCTGATGTTTATTCAAAGCCCAGGGGCTCTTTAGTTGGCAGGTGGTGAATCCTGCCAAGACTGGGCCCTTCCCTTTAGGGCAATGGATTTTCTTGTGGCCCAGGGTGGGTCTAGAAATGCCACCCAGGAAATAATTCCTGGAATCAGGGGCTTCAGGAGTCTGCTTGATACTTTATTTTACTGTGACTGAGCTGGTTTCCAAGTTGCAAAACAAAGTCCTCTGAATTCTTCCCTTTCCTTTCCTTGAGAGGAAGAAGATTCTTCCTGAGCTATGCTGCCTGGAGTTGGGGAAGGGGTGACACAGGCACTAGCTTGGCTGCCACCATTGGCGTCTCACTGGCTCACCTGCACCCCAAGTCCACCCAGCCAGCACAGCCATATGGCCACAGGAATTGTCCAAGGAGTGCAGCCTTTGTGATCTGACTGCCTTATGAATTTATTCTAGTCCCCAGGCTGCTTTTTCTCAGCCAGTGGTGGGGCTAGCCATAATGTGGGTTTCAAGGCAGAGAATTTCCCTCTGGGTAGGCTGGTCTAAATGTTTCCTCGATGGGTGCTGGCAGAGTTCTGCCATGTGCTGTGTTCCTGTGACAGGGCAGCCCTGACTTCCAATGCAAAGTCCCACAATCACTTCACTCTTCCTACCCGGGTCCTGCAGATTCTCTCCACAGCAGAGCGTTGGTGCGACATTGCTGGGGGGGTGGGGGAGGGGGGGGTGTGAGCAATGCAAGACTGGCTTATCTGCCCTCTTCAGTGCCTCTTTCATTGCTATAGTGTGAACAGCAGGTACTGTGATCACTCGCCTGATTTTTGGTTCTTCTGAAGGTGCTTTCTTGCGTGGATAGTTTTTAAATGTGGTGTTCTTGGGGAGAAATAATCGCTGGAGGTTTCTATTCAGCCATCTGCCTCTACCCCCTTCAGCACCTATCATCATGCCTGGCAAATGGTAAATGTGTATGTGTGCGTGTGTGTGTGTGTGTGTGTGTATAAGGGGTTGTTGTGTCCATTAGATTTCTTTATAACATTCAATAACTAGTCTCTCAGATTTTTTCTTTATTTACCTCTACATATCATCATTATACTGTTTTTTTTTCATGATATTAAAGGTATTTGGTAATCTTCTTCAATAACATTCATTCTCTAAAACATAAAATTTCCCACCAATACTTCATACTGACTGATGAGTAAGCATCTTTGTTGTTTTTATCAATGAGATTTTGTGGTTTTAAAAAACAGAAGCTATCTCTGGCCAATTTAAACAGAAAATAAATTTATTCAGAGAATATTGAAATACAGAACTGACAAAAATGTCGCAGAGCCAAAGTCAGAAAATAAGTAGAAAATAAAGGCAGAAATATATAGCAAAATCACATCAGAAACAATCTCTAATAACATTGATTAAACTCAAAGGCTCTTGACTGCATTGTTGATGCTTGTGAATAATTTTTAAATCTCCTCTGAGCCTCATGTCCATGCTCAAGATTCAAACCCTATGCAGGAATATCTGACTGACTGAGCGTAGGTCAAAAAGCCCCATTGCAGCTACCAGAGAACTGGAAGAGGGACAGTCTGCCCCTTTCTGATTTCCAGAAAGCCTGGACCTGCCTTTAAACTTTCTTAGAATCTCAATCAAATAAGAAGGATGTTTGGATGCTGGGAAGATTAAAATAAATGCCTACTGTAATATGCTCTTTTTGTTGCTCAATATCCATAACTTTTATCTCACATTATGATTCAAAAAAGAATTCTATACTCCAGCATACTGTAACCATATCTTATTTATATTAATATTTATACTCTTCCCAAAGGGAGACACCTGATGTTTCATCCAGTTTGATCCCCATTCTTTCCCTACCTCTGTTGGGATCTCATCTCAATATTCTGAAGCCTGGGTGTGTGTGTGGGGTGGGGGGGAGAACTGTAAAACTAACCACTACAAACCTTCTATAGTGGCAGAGAGGAAGAGAAAAGTAAAATTACCTATATAAATAAATGTAAATGTGCATATTTTAGTAAGAAAGAAAATATGGTTTGGTGCTATAGTTTTATTTTGTATATTCATGTCATAGTATAATTATTAATCATGGTTAGTATTTATAATTTTCTTTCTGTATTACCAGTTCCATGTTCACATCACCCTGGCCAAAACCTAATCTTCTTTTCATCTGCTTGTCTCAAGTCATGTCAAACTCAAGATGGTTTTCTTTTCTCTTTTTTTTTTTTTTCCCTGAAGAGGAATGAGGGGCAAGAGGGAGCACAATGGTTTCCAATAACCATTGTTATATGCCCCAGGGAAAGCATATCTTTTGAATATTATTAGTTATCTATTGCTACATAAAAATTATCCTATAAGGTAGCTATTTTGAACAATAACATTTATTATCTCATATCTCACAGGGATTCATGCACAGCGTATCTGAGTACTTTGACTTAGAGTGTCTCACAAGGCTGCAATCAAAGTATTGACTAGATTGTGGTCTCATCTGAAGGCTCTAGTGGGGGAAGACCTTTTTGAAGCTAACTTATGTGGTTGTTGGCAGAATTCGATTCTGTATGGGCTGCTGTACTGAGAGGCTCAGTTCCTTTCCATGCGGGCCCCTCAATAGAGCAGCTCAAAACATGACATCCACCTTCCATCAGAAGCAAGTGAGAGAGCAAGAAAGGTAAACAAGATTAAAGCCAGAGTCATTTTGAAACCTAAGGTAGCAAATGGCATGTCATCACTTTCATCATATTTTATTCATTAGAAGCAACTCATTAGGTCCAGTACACACTCAAGGGAAAGGGATTATGCAAGGATGTTGAATACTAAATTAGTTATAATTATGGCAAGCAACACCCCTACTTACATTCTTTGGTTCCGGATATAGGTATTATGGCTTTGGAAGAAACAACATGTATTATTCCTTGATTAAGAACATATGTCTTATTTGTCACGACAGTAATTCACATAAGAATCTCAAAGCTAGTGACAGGACTGCAATAAGCTATTCTATCATTCTGTAAGTTTAGGAAATACGATGTGAGAGAAATCTAGGAAATATATAAGAAAAGAGCAGTGGCTTCCATGAGTACCAAAACAATGCTTTATTTATTTCATGGCTAAAATTTATTTCGTAGAAGAAATATTTTTCTTCATATTGGATAATGTATAAGGACATTCAATCAGTCTACATATTGCAAGGCTGCCAGAAGCGTGATGGGCAGGGAAAGTAAATCTAAACCCAGTGCCTATGTCAGTAAAGAAAAAATATTTTACTGAACCATGAGTCCAGTAGGATCAAATTATCACATTATCATCACCAGGTGTTCCTATGGGGAATGGCACTGCCTTAGAGATTCAGAGTTGTTTCCTGCTGCTTTCAGAGAACACTTGCTGGTGGGAACAATGTCATCCCTGATCTTGTCCTTGCTATCTGTGGCTATCTGTTCATGTGCCTGTCGAGTGAAGATAGAGGCCAACCTGGAGATGAGAAGGAAGCCTATTGATATCCACACACAACTTATACTTTCACTCTGATTATGAACAAGATTTTCTGAGGTTTAGATATTTTTAATAAAATATTTTCATGGGACCAAATATTCTTACACTCTGGGCTTGCTCTAAAAGGTAAAGCCATGTACCTATTTCCACACATTTTTGTAAATAATCCATCTACCTTAATTCTTCCAAGTCCCTAGACTTTGGCCAAACCTTTAGCCATTGCTTATGAACTGTTCAGAATCCTTAATTCAGGCCATTCCTCCTTCTAGAAAAAAGTTGGTAAAAACCAAAACAAAAACCAAAGGCAAAACTCAAAACTTAAAAAAAAAAAATACTGTAAAGATTAACTTTATCCCTTATCTTTCAGAATCACACCAAAATATTGTAGCACTATTCCTGGGAAGACCTATTCTCAGGTGATTAAGAAAGAAACACAAAATTGAGCTTAATTTACAGATGGCCTTGCAAGACATATCAGCACAAGTGAGGTGTAGGTTGCCACATATTCAAAGTTGGAAGCTCATAGTTAAAATATTATAATATCATTTCTTCTAAAAAAATAGTGAAATATGCAAAGTACATGAATTGGTCCTTCCATTTTGTGGGGACTCTGATAGTCTCCATATTTCTCCCATCACTCCACTGTTTTTGAAGGGCCCTGTGATTTCATAGAATTTCATCTCCTGTGTATAGGTCATGTCAAGTCACCCAGGATACTACTTTTATGACCTGCTTTACTGTTACTATCAGAGTAATAGCATTAATGTAGAGATCATTATATTCAATTGTGAAATTATTAGAAGACGGAGCTTTCTGCAAAGTTGAGGATTTGAAACAGCATTGAGGCAGGGTGGTAAAAGGATAATGAAGATTTTTTCCAGGTAAAAGCACAATGCTTTTAAAAATAATAGCATGTTTTACTTATGGGATAAAAATGAATTTCAAATGAACAGCTGGGCACAATTTATCTAAAGTTGTATTAATTAGGAAATAAACCCTGAAATAGCAGCTACAGTCAGATTCACTTTCTGATGAAGTAACTATAATCAAGGTTATTTTTCATTATACACTTTTGTACTCAGCCCAAAGTCTAAGTAAAGTATAATTGTGATAGAAATCATTATTTTGTGTAGTCATTTAATAATAGTGTTAAGTACTAATGTAATTAATGTGATGTAACACATAAGATTGTAGGAATGTAAAATTGCTTTTGATTTACTATACTTTTGTAAGAAGAGGGTATCCACTTGATATTTTCTGCAAAATATTCCCATGTCATCTTTTCTACCAAATTAACCCCCATATACCACGTAGCTCAGGGAGCCAAAGTGGGGATTTTTCTAATCCCCTAAAGTATTTCCTAAAGATATCTATCTTGACTAGCTACTCTGGTGAAATATTTTTTAAAAGTGTTCAGGGTCTCGCTGAGCCACACTCCTTTCATCACTTAACTTCGTGAGCACCCACTGTGCTGGATAATCACAGTGGAATTCTATATCTCCAGGAAAATTCTGTTAGTTCATAGCTAGTGATCAGTAATCTCCAAAAGGTTTGGATATATTCTGTTTGCTGGTACAGAGTTTCCCTTGTAAATTATCACAGATCTTTAAAGAAGAATAGGGAAAAAATTAACCAAGCACGTATTTGATGTGATTTCAGAATATTTCCCAAAGTGTTCTGGCTTCTTCTTACAGGAAGGGACTTTGGTTTTAGTATTCATTCAGATATGGGAATGGGATGAATGTCTGCAATAATCTAACATTATGCTTCAAATCAGATTTCTCTCATTAAATCTCTCTCTTTTTTTAAACTGCTAGCTTCTCACCAAAATAGATTTACTTTTCTCCCTTGGACTGTGGCAAAGTTACAGTTCCAACCTTCTCCACAATTGCATGTGGCCACATGACTGAAGTCTAACCAACTGAATGGTATCTCAAGTTATGTGTGCCACTTCCAGGTCTGGCCCATTAAACCTCTCCAATGGCCTCCTTAATATTCTTTCCCCTTCCACAGTAATCCAGGATACCCCCTATGAAAGCTGCTTGTGGAAGCTGACAGAGACTCCATAAGCCTGGATCACTCAGTGGATTTCTGGCATCTTCCATCCCTATCCTTCAACTTCTAGCCGGGACCATCATAGATCTCAGACTGTTCCAATCATCACAATTACTGTCTTCATCCCATCGTAAACATGACTATTTTGTCTCTGATTCCTATCAGGGAGCTTATTTCCAACTGCCTTTTCTCCCACTATCTTATAGTGTTTATTTATTAAAAAGGCAGAAACAAAACAAAAACGAGCTGTGAAAGCACTTTTCAAAAATTCTGGTGTACACTTCATTGTCTTTTATGGGCAATCTTGGGGAATATAGTAAAAGGGTAGGTCACAAATGATAGCTGTTCCCTATCATTTTGAACTACTAAATATTTTAATTCTATAATGCTAAGAAAAATATCTTATTTCAACTTTATTTAGTGTGTATTACTACTGAGTTCAGGTGTTGGTAGGCAAGCTATATAATTAAAATATGTCCAGGTGTTAGAATGAGCACAATTTTTCTAGAATATTGTTTGTCCTATCATATTTAAAATTAAGTAGATAAAAATTTAAAATCTTGATAATTAGAGATAAGAGGTAGGAAATAAAGACGACTTTCTCTCTTTTTTGTAAAAAATAATTTATTCATCTTAGGGATGAACAGCCACATCAGACAAGACAGGGAAGAAGAACTTCTTCAAATAGCAAGGGAGGTTCTGTGGAGTTTAAGGTTCAGGATTTGACACGTCCTCTGAATCTTTCCATCTAGGAAATACTAGTTCTTGTAATCATCTATTCTAATCAAAGCTTTAACTTTCCCAGAGAGATCTGGTAATTAAGTGAATTCAACTGTTTTTATAATTTGACAGACTGGAGATTCAAATGCTGCGTTTGCTTCTTGGCTTCTGCAGGCCTACAAATGTAGCTGTAGCATGATCATAGAAAATTTGGGGATTTTAGGCTGCACACTGAGAATTTTTAAGCTTGCCATGCTCATCTTTTAAACTGTCCATTGTCCTAAAAAATAGTCAACCAATTCCATTGTTCTGAATTCCTCTTTTCTTTCTCATTGTTCTAAAACAGAGGCAACTCAGTTTTATAAAGCCTTCCTTTCAAAGGATGCTTTACTCCAGGAGACCACAGTTGATAATTCAATTAGAAAATTTGTTGTTGCAAGTCACAGTGTACTAGAATCATATTTCTGAACACCAGTAGGATTTTGTTTAGCTTCAGGCCCAAACAGGCAAGATAACTGTCTTAATCTGTTTGTGTTGCTGTAAAGGAATACCTGAGGCTGGGTGATTTATAAAGAAAAGAGATTTATTTGTAGTCTGCAGGCCATACAAGAAACATGGTGCCAACACCTGCTTCTGAAGAGGGACTCAGCTGCTTCCATTCATGGTGGAAGGCAAAGGGGAGCTGGCTTGTGCAGATCACATAGTGAGAGAAGGCAAGAGAAAGAGAAAGAGGTGTCAGGCTCCTTTCAACAAACAGTTCTTGAGGGAAATAAAAGTAAGGACTCAACTCACTCTTGCAAGAATGGCACTAAGCCACTCATCTGCCCCCATGATCCAAACTCCTCCCTCCAGGCTCTACCTCCAACATTGGGGATCACATTTCAACATGAGACTTGGTGGGGCCAAACAACCATATCCAAACCATAGCAATAGCCAATTCCAGATTTTTTTTCAGAGTTCTTTGCTTGTCGTGTTCTTGTCAGTGTTCTTGGTTATGAACAACAGAAAATTTCTCTGATTAACCTGAGTAAAAAGTAAATATATTTAAAGGCAATGGGAGAGTAATAATATCAGTGAGAGGTAGGGAGAACCAGCTTTCAGAATGGGCAGAGACAAAAGGAAACAAGCATAGCCAAGATTATACCGCAGGCATGTCACTTTAGGACACCACTTGCTTCTGGCATCACTGTCACTGGACATTTTTCCTGAGTTCCTGAACTACTTCATTTCTGGGTTCTTGTCACTACACTATGGTACTCTGCTCACCAGTTCAGGTGTTTTAAATAATCTGATTGATCCCTGCATGCTATATAACTCCCACATGATAAGACATGGGAATGAAGAGAAGCCCAAAATTATGAGTATCCACTACAGTAAACTGGGTAATGGACAAGTACTTAGGTTTTAGATGTTTATTCTTCTACTATCATTTTGTTTAACTGATGCAAAATGCTCTTACTCTAAGTAAAAATTCCAGCCAAATCACTTCAAATATAATTGTTGAAAACCAAACAACTGTATAGGCACCCTCACTTTACCTAAGTTCTAGCTTCTTCCGCATGGAAACGTAGCTATTTAGATAATAGAGCCAGAGATCAGCCATGTTTACTGAACACAAGATCGCTGTTTATGTACATGGCATTCTCACTGCTTCCTCTCTTCAGGGGTTCATGCACCCTTAAGTGTGATAATTGTTGCTTCAAGGATTACCCAAAGTGATAGAACTTCAAAATCTCATTTCAGGATTAGTGGAGAGAGGTCCCATTTAGGCCTCCTGTGAATCCAAATCCTCCTTCCCAGATATACCTGAGCTCTGAATTTGGAGGTATCTAACACTTTGCATCTGGGTAAAATAGTAACTTTACCTTGTTTTTCCATGTGTGGTTAGTTTCTTTGGTGATGCTTTGTGGATAAAGAGTGATTGTTTAAATAAAATTGGGGTATTCCTGAATCCTTTAATCAAATAACAGAAAATATCATTAAAACATCATTCACATACACACATATATATACCTATGTATATATAAAAATTCCTACATGTATATAAAAATGGATTTTAAAGACCCCAAAATGCATTGTATTAATGTAGTAATTAAGTATAACATAAAATTACAGATACTTATATACTTCTATATCTACATGCATTTATAAAATTAAAAACATAAACTGATATAATATGATATAGTAATATAAACTATAAGCAACATTTCACTCTACACTTGGTTACTAGAATAGCCAAAAAAAAAAAAAAAAAAAGCAAAGAAACTATTTTCAAAAGCTTAAGTTTAAAATTTTACTACAGACACAGAAGTGGCAGTGAACACATCCTTAGGGTCGGAAATTTAAGTTTGTTTCTTGCTCTGTCACTTCAAGTCTAGTTCTCAATTTCCTCATCCAAAAATAAATAAAAGTGATAGGACAGGAGTCCACAGTCCCTCAGGTCCCCATATGTTCTAACATTTAATCATTCTCATAGATCAAGTAAATGAAGCTCATACCATGCCAAACTGACAATCTGGTTTTAGGTTAATTTAGAGTTTTAAGTCTCCTTCTTCAGATTCCTACTCTAATAATAATGTATGGTAATGGATTAATCCAATAAAGTTCCTTAGGTTATGGCTTACATAATACATACGAACTTAGTGAACAAGTATATATCTTTGGAAAAACTAAAATTGTTTTCAGGGTTAAGGTATTTTATGACTTTTAACTTTTTAAAAATTTCATCTTGTGTGTTACCTTCCCGGTCTGTCTATACTGCCTTGTGCCAGTACTATGCCCTGGAATAAGCATGGCATGCCCTTGGCTTGTCTGTTATGCGGGCAATTCTAGTTTGTAGGTGAAGACAGTTCACCAAGAAGCAGTGTCACCTGCCTACAGCCATGAATCTTATTTTCAAGCAGTGATTTCTGGTTCTGTGAAATACTTTTTTCTGTTCTGTTTGTACTTGACAGCTTTGCTTCCTTGTACCATGGAATTATTCAAGTAATTTTTTTCTTTTCTGTCTTTAGCAAGTGACCCAGGCAACAGAGCTGCCATTCCATGCTGAAAGTTTACGGCACTGAAGCCTGATCCTGTCTGGCCTTGGGGATCTTACAGGTAACTGGTATTAAGTGCCCTTCCCATATTCCTTTCAGAAACTGACAGCTAATAAGGAAAAGGCTTGGAGGGAAATACTGACATTTTAGAAATAACCAATTGAAGAGTCATAAAAGAGAGAACTTAAAAATAATTTCAAGTACAGCTGTCTTTGAGGGACAACTTTCAGGAACTTTTCTTGCCAGATGCCGAGAGAGAAGTTTGGATATGTTGTCTTCCACATGCCTCACAGGACTGATACTGAGGAAAAATCAGATGTTTTATTTGGAAAAAAAAAAAAATGCTTGAAATGATATGTATGAAAATCAGTGGTGGAAAATAAACCCAGGATATGCTGCTCAGTGATACTCTTGGCAAACAGAGAGAAAAACAGGGACAAGTAGCAAGCTAACGCTAAATCATTATACCAATGATGGTTTAATTAGGTCAAGGGCAACTTTGCTTATTTCCAACCTGAAATGTTTTCTTGTATGATTGGACTTCATAACTGATTTTCAGCTTAATGCATTTGCAAAAATATATTTCATACTGCCTTCATTATATTACTTTCTTGACATTCAAAAATTAGAGGCATTGGCATCATTTTAAATTTAAAATACATTTTACTCTTTGACTATGCAGATTTCTCTTGTACATTCTAAACCTATTATGTACAAAACTTCTGTTGACTCTATGAAAGATCCATGCTCAGTATATGCAATATAGGTCAGCACAGCTTATAATCCATTCAAGGTGCAGATCAGACAATTATACTCCTTGGGAGTACATCTGAAATGGATTTTGAAAGGTCTGGAAGTTTTGTTTGGCAAAGAATTGAGCAAGAACTCCTTTGGGTTTCCTCCCAGGAGTTTTCCTGAAGGAAATCTTTTTCTGTGTGTATATGACATTTAGAAATGAAAGTCAAACATTAAACCTTTGGTAAGGTCCACATTCTTCTTTATCTGGATTAGTTCATATTTAGAACATCTGAAGAACGATATGGGCATAAGGTACATTTTAGAAAAAGATCAATACTAGGAGGACATTTCCTTAATATAATAAAAGTATTCTTTTGGCAACATGATAGCTAAAGTTCTAATTTATTATTAATAAAAATAACTACCATTTATTGAATTTTTACTATATTCCAACAGTCTTCTAATCTGCACCACAAATCTGAGGTCCCATTTTTGCAGCTTTGACTCCAAGAGATGAAGAAACAACAACATCAACATAAATACCTTTTACTTTTCTTGACAGCCATACAAATTTCTGTTTTTATAGGGCAAAAATGACCAAATATCATAATCTCATATGATTCAACCTATATGATAAAGTGAGGCTATCAATAATACATTTATGGAATTTCCCTATACTTATATTTTTGCTTATGGCTTAAATGTATCATTATTTAAGTGCTAGCTACTAATCTTGTTAAGGTCACATACCACATCAAAATAGTGATTTTAATAATTTTGATAAAGAGAGAAATTGTCCCTGTATTCCTATGTTGCTTCCTTAGTTTGATTCTTTAATAATTTAAATACTAGTTAGATGTGGCAACTACCATACGTGAAGATATTATTATCTGAATAAATTATGATGGGGTAAATAGAAGTATAAATAAAGACAAGATACGTTACTTTATTTTCACTAATGGATAGAAAACAAACCATAACTTTCACCTCTGTTTATTAGTAGTTGTTAATACATGGTTGCATTAAAGACATTTGAGTTATAAGTAGAAACATATGCTGCACATTTATATTGAAAAAATATTTATACACTGTGCCAAATAGAAAATACATCACTATGCATACTTAGCTTCAGATTTGATCCATGACATGAACCTATTCATCAACACAAAAAATATCTATTGAAATTCCAGCCACTTGGCTGAAAAAACAAAACAAAGTAAGACATGGTTTCCACCCTCAGAGAGCTAAAGAGAAACTTCTTAGTAGACATTTACTTCTTGCATTATCCAATTACTGAAAATTTTGAACATTTAGAATTGTATGAACATGAAATTAAATGCTTTTTGAAGCAATGAGCTTTTTACCCCTGAAATTCTTTATTCTTTCATTCATTTTGTTCTTTCAACAAAATTCGAAATGAGTACCTGTAATTTGTTACAGCATTATCTTAGATGCCAGTGAAACAAAGAAAAGCATAAATTGAGGTGTGATATTTGCCCAGATGGTGCTCACTTTCTGGGAAAGGCAGCATAATGCTGTGGGAAGAACATGGCTTTGGAATCAAACAGATTTAAGTTTGAATTCTGGTTGTTGTATATATTTTCCATGTGTCACTAGACAGTTTACTTCTTGAAACTTTATGTCCTTTGCCGTGAGATAGAAATAATAATACTTTATAGAGTTAGTAGTTTTGAAAGAAAATTTGAGTGCTTTGTTTCTACCAATAAAACAAATGAACAAACAGGATCCTATTGTGATGGTCAGAACATATTTTGTTTGGGGGCTACCTACCCATAACAAAACAAGTAACTAGGACTATGACTGCATGTGCTTTCTCCTATGCTCAACTCTTCTCTCTGTTTTCCACCTATGCTCCTCTTTCTCATGCACACTAACTGAATAAATATATAATTCAAAATATTGCTTTGAATGATATTGTCAAATTGAATAAATCTCTTTTGAATTTTTAACTTTTTAATCTTCCTTTTTGCATTCATATGGACTCATTCTTTACGTGTTGTATGTACAGCCACTTGTACTTGATGACATACTTTTGATTTAGTGTACTTTAGTTATACTTAATACCTGTGTTTTTTATCTTTTTCTTTCTTGGTTATAAATCTGTTGGCAAACTGAATACAACAATTAACAACAATTCTGAATTTCAAATTAAATTTTTATGGAATCTTGAGGACCTAAGGAAAATTAGAGGTCATTTTTACTATCATATCTGTAATATGTGCTTTTCTGCCTATCTGTGCCACTTTTCATGCACCAAATTCATATTTAAAAATACAGGTGTTAAAAGCATGAGATAATGAAAGAGTACATGTCAGCTACACAGCTATTTGTATTTTGCACATAGTATCTTTAAAAACTACGAATAACTAAAAATCAATGCTAATTAAGCATTTACCATGTGCTAGGCAATGTGTTCTTGGTTTTACATGCACTCTCTTCTTAATCAGCTTGTATGCATTTTATCAATCATTGCAGCAATTACATGAGATAAACCTTATTTAAAAACCCATTACAGAGATTAGGAAACTGAAACTAACAAAGGTAAAACAATAGAACCAGGAAGAAGTTTAAGTAGGGTAAAATAATTAAATGCAGAATTCATCTTAAAAATTGAGCAAGCTTTCTGCTTGGATCAGCTACTTCTAGACATTTTGAAAAATTTTTTATCAATCTTCCAGCTTCAATTTTGAAAAACAACATTCAGTCCTGAAGTTGTACATAAATCTGATCTAATAGAAGTATGCTGTGTTGAAGAATGCTCATGAAAGGCTCAGAATGCTTTTCTCAGCCCCTATTCCACCTAAAATTGGGACATTGGTGAACCTATTCAAAGACCTAAATTTCATATATGAAATCCATAGCCCAATGAGAGCATTCCTGTTGCCACACCACAGAGACTCTTTCTGTCTCTTTACTGCCTCTTGTGAAATTGTAACAGAGTCTTGTATGTAGCTTTTATGATAAAGCTCTCCAGGAAGGCCTCTGAGCTTGACTAAAATCAGGGAAAGGTTAGAAAGGATAGTAAGACTGTATCATAAACGTTGAAAGTGAAGGCTCTGTTAAAGAATGCTCTCCATAAAACAATTAAAACTTTCCCTGGAGAATAAACTGCACATTGAGAAAACATATTTTGCTTCCTAGCATTTTTTTATGACATCAAAACCCTCCAAATGAAATATTGCATCTAATAGGCTAATTATTAAAGCAGATTGAAGAAATCAGATCAAGTTGCAATTTGCAACCACCATATTTAATATACTCTCAACTGAAATGCCTTGTAATGTCAGAAATATGTGTGTGCGTGTATTTATATACATACAAGTCTACATTGCCTTTATTGTGCTTCAAAGATATTGCATTTTACTTTAATTTATTGTGCCTCAAAGATATTACATTTTTTTTACAAATTGAGGATTTCTGGCAACCCGTGTTGAGCAAGTCTAGCAGCACAATTTTTCTGACAGCACGTGCTCACTTTGTGTCTCTGTGTCACATTTTGGTAATTCTCACAATATTTCAAACTTTTTCACTATTTTTATATCTGCTATGGTATCTATTATCAGTAACCTCTAATGTCACTATTGTAATTGTTTTGGGGCATCACAAACTGTGCCCATAAAAGATGTTGCATTTAATTGATAAATGTGTGTGTTCTGCATATTTCACTTACTGACTGTTCCCCTGTTTCTTTCCCTCTCTATGGATCTCCCTATTCCCTGAAACACAACAATATTGAAATTAGGCCAGTTAATTACCCTTATAATGACCTCTCAACATTCAAGTGAAAAGAAGAGTCCCATATCTCTCAAGTTAAATCAAAAGCTAGAAATGATTAAGCTTACTGAGGAAGACATTGAAAACTGAGAGACTGAAAACTAGGCCTCTTGCATCAAACAGTTAAAAAGTTGTGAATGCAAAGGAAAAGCTCTTGAAGGAACACATGATGCCATTCATGTGTTCACTGGAGTAGTGAAACAGCTTTATTATTGACGTGGAGAAAGTCTTATTGGTCTATGTAGAAGATCAAAGGAGCCACAATAGTCCCTTAGGCCAAAGCCTAATCCAGAGCAAAACCCCAACTCTTTTCAATTCTACGAAGGCTAAGAGAGGTGAGGAAACTGCAGAGAAAAAGTTAGAAGCCATAGAAGAAAAGTCTGTTGATAGCAGAGGTTGGTTCATGAGGTTTAAGGAAAGAAGCCATCTTTATAATGTAAACATGCAAAGTTGAGCAGCAAGTGCCTATGTAGAAGCTGCAGCAAGTTATCCTGAGATCCAGCTAAGACAATGAAGATGGCTACATTAAACAACAGATTTTCATTGTAGAGAAAACAGCTTTTTATTGGAAGAAAATGCCACCTAGGAATGTCTTAGGTAGATGATAATACCTGGCTTCAAACTTCAAAAGACAGGCTAACTCTCTTTTTAGGGGTTTATGCAGCTGGTGACTTCTTGTTGAAACCAATGCTCAGTCACCATTTTGAAAATTCTAGGACCCCTCAGAATTATGCTAAATCTACTCTGCCTGTGCTAGATAAAGGGAACAATAAAGCCTGGATGACAGCACATCTGTTTACAGGATTGTTTACTGAATATTTTAAGTCCACTGTTGAGACTTACTTCTCGGAAAAAAAAAAAAAGATTCCTTTCAAAATATTATACTTCTCATTGACAAAGCATCTAGTCACCCAAGATGGAGATAAATCCTGCTTTCATGCCTGCTAACATATGATCCATTCTCCAGGATATGGATCAAGGAGTAATTGTGTCTTTCAAATCTTGTTATTTAAGAAATACATTTCATAAGGCTATAGCTGTCCTAGATAATGATTGCTCTGATCTGGAAAAGTAAATTTAAAACCTTCTGCAAAGGATTTATAATTCTTGATGCCAATAAAAAACATTTGTGATTGATGGGAGAAGGTCAAAATAGTGATATTAATAAAAATTTGAAAGAAGTTGATTTCATCCATTATGGATGATATTGAGGGACTCAAGACTTCAGTGGAGGAAGTAACTGCAGATGTGGTAGAAATAGCAAGAGAATTAGAATTAAAAGTGGTGCCTGAAGATGTCATTGAATTGCTGCAATCTCATGATAAAATTTGAATGGATGAGTAGGTGCTTCCTGGGAATGTGCAAAGAAAGTGGCTTCTTAATATGAAATCTACTCCTGGTGAAGATATTTTTGAACATTGTCAAAGTGACAAGAAAGCCTTCAGAATATTACATAAACTTAGTTGATAAAGCAGTAGCAGATTTGAGAGGATTGACTCCAATTTTGAAAGAAGTTCTACTGTGCATAAAAAGGAATTAAGCAGCATCACATTGTACAGAGAAATCTTTCTTGTAAGGAGGAATCAATAGATGTGGCAAAGGTTCATTGTTGTCTTATTTTAAGAAATTGCCACAGCCACCCCAACTTTCAGCAACCACCACCCTGATTAGTCAGCAGCCATCAACATCTAGGCAAGATTTTTAAACAGCAAAGAAATTATAACTCACTTAAGGTTCAGGTGATAGTTAGCATTTTTTAGCAATAAAATATTTTAATTAAGGTATGTACATTGTTTTTTAGACATATTGTTATTATATGTGTAATAGACTACAGTATAGTGTAAACATATCTTTTATATGCACTGGGAAACAAAACATTCACATGATTCACTTTGCTATGATATTTTCTTTGTTGTATTTGTCTGGATCCAAACCTGCAATGAATCTGAGGCATGCCTGCGTATGTGTGTTCTCATCTACCTATCTATCTCTCTGTCTCTCTCTCTCTCTCTCTCTAATCCATCATCTATCTGGGTAATGTGTATGTATATCCAAAAAATACCCTATAAAACAGGAAAAGCTGCCATTTTGAAAAATGCTAGAGATAAAAAAGACATGGAAATTGTTTATAAGATAAATAAAAAAAAAAAAAAAGCAATTCCAAGAGCTGGCATATAGACTGGAGGAAACACTACAAAAGAACTAACACCAAGGAGACAGAGTAACTCAGACTTACGAAAGGAAGAAACCTGGACTAATGGTCAGAATAAACAGTGGACTAACAGATATCAGAATCATTGGGCCCACCCTTTTAGCCTCCTATAAATTCTGAAGAACCAAGAGGAAATGGAATGTGAATTGAAGAAAACACTACTCATGATACACCCAGACTATCAGTGTTAGAGACACAAGGCATTGCCCTTAATAATTTAAAACTACAAATAAGAACAAGGACCCATAACCCTAGAAGGAAAATACTCATTCTCAGTTTCATATGTTTCTCTTTCCTATAAATACTAAGAGCCTGGAATGCCAATTTGTACTATGGAAGAGCATTGTTAAGTTTTCACTGTGCCACTGCAAGCATGGTCAGACATCCAGCAAACACCAAATAACTCAGGAAAACCAGACCACTAAGAGGGCCACCCTTAGAGTTGCACCCAGGACCCTCCAGTGCAAAGGGTGCCATGTGTTAGAGTGCTTACCTTTCCTGCTGAGTATTACCTGTCAGGTCCTAGGAAACTTCTACAAATCTTTCTTCCTATGTTCTCAAAACAAAACACAATTAACGTCTGAATGCCCAAACACAATGAAATTTTGCGAGTTTTGCTGCCAATGATAGCAACAGACACTATTTTGAAATCTGGGAAGGACTAGAGCTATGGGACCACCAAAGTAATAGAAAAGAAAAAGTAATGACTATGCCAATCTATTCTCTCAGGTATCACAAATGTAATAGAATTTTGCATAATGAAATGTATTGTCAAGTGTCCTTTTTCTTGCTTCTCTTTGTGTTTCAATTTATGGTTCTGGAGTACCCACAAATTAGTGGCACATGTGCAACATTGCAGCTGAGAATTTTTTAATAATAATTGTCACATTGTCATGCCTAACTTGAAATTTTCTAGGCTCCCTCAACATGGATGTGTCCCACGTGGGCTCCAGATGCACAATGTGCCTGTCTCAAAATTTCTAAGTCTTCTTCCAATGTCTGGGACTGTCTGGGACTGGCAGGGCACCCCAAACCTGGACCAGGCTATTCATGAGCACTAGTTCTGGTTTCTACTTTTTAGGATGATTACCAAACCTTTACCTCATGTGTGGGTTCAACCCCTGTATCTGGGCTTCTTTTCCAGAAAGTTAGTCTGGTAAGCAGATAACTTCTACTGACTGAAATAGGTGCAGGGCCCGGGGCAAGGGCCCCAGTGGCTAGGGCCTAAGTCTAGTATTGCTTTCAGGAAAGTCTTAAAACCTTTCTGATTCCTTACACAGCCCCTGGAATGGACATTTAAATCTCTGAACTCATAATTTATCATTTTCTTTCTCCAAGTTCTCCCAAATAAAACAACCAAGCTTATTTTTGATACCAATACCTATATAAATTAGGGAAGCAGAGCCACTGTATCATAGGAATAAGGTATTTATTGTAGAGTTAAACCTTATAGAAACGTGGGAGGTGCTGGGGATATGATGATAGTCTGGAATAGGAATTAGAAGGAGCAGAGAAATAGTTGCTGACTGGTCTTTCTTCTGCACTAGCTTAGGTGGACAAATTAGAACTTTCAGGAAAAGCTAATAGCCTAAGCAGTAGCAGATACCACAGTGGAGCCACAAAAAAGGAGCCATGAGGAAGTCTATGATAATCTGTTGTCTCTGGGTAGCCATCACCTCTGTGATGTGGGTTTGCAACCAAACATCTGGTGATGTGTTTAGGACTCCTATTAGTCAGCAGGTCCACCAGCCAAGATTACTAGCTGGACACAGAGTAGAAAGGGAGGATGAGCTCGGACTGACCAGGTACAGGTACTCCTAGGTTCTCCAGCATCATATTCAACCACAGTGACCTTCTGAGAGTAAAGTTGCTGCTTTACCTTTGCCTTCCAAATGCAGTAAAAGTTACTCTTTGATCAACTGTGCCCCAGAAATATAAAGTAAGAATATTTTGGAAAATGTAGTACCTGCCTTAATGAATTTAACATAGCACAATACAGCATATTTGATTCACACCTAAAACAACATTTATGATATATTTTTGTACTCCATTTCCTCTAAATGTAATCTTTTGACAGCTATTAGCTTTTATTGTATATTCCCATGGGAAAAGAGAGAGAGAGTTGATCTCCTGCAAAGATCTAAAGAAAAATTTCATCCTATCTTACTGGTTTTTTAAATCTCTAAACCAGTCACTGTGTCTGGTGGAATGAAATATTCTGTTTGACTTAGGGTAATGAGTACCCACTGCTAAAGCTAGTGATGAGGTCAATCCTACGCAAACATCGGGACCACCAGCATGTTTGTACAGACAGCTGTATATTGTCTATGTCAATGATGACTTGCCCAGATTGGCTGGGAATGGAAGAGAAGTAGTACTGGGTTTACTACACTAACAGAAGAAAAATTCTCAATGCTGATGAGAGATATGTCTTCACATTCAAAGGCTGAATTTAATATAACTTGAAAAATTAATGTAAACAAACAAAACATATATGGATACATCCTTATGAAATTTTTTGAACTCCAAACACAGAAATATGATATTAAAAAAAAAAAAAAAAACTTCCACAGAGGGAAAAATAAGTTGCCTAGATAGAGAAGAGGATTAGGTTGTTATTAGAAGTCCAAACAACTGTGCTGGAAGTTAGGAAAAAATGAAAAACAATCTTTAAAATTTTGAGAATTTTAAACAAACCCACTAGCTAAAGTTCAATATGCATGTAATATAAAGATGTTTTTTGAGATAAAAGGGCTGTGAAAACTACCATCCATCATTCTTCCCAAAATCAATTACTCCAGCATGTGCTCATGTACTGCAACAAAATGAGTGGATTAAAGGAAGAAGATGTGTGATCTATGAAACATTGCTATGAAAGGAGTTAAAAATCAATAATTGTTCATACAAAATCTAAAGAAGAATTTTTAATAACAATCCAGATCCAAAATCTCAGAACCTGTGTTGGGCAAAATGCAAAGAGCAGATGGATGATTATGGCCATATTATTTGATCCGAAGTGGATATGCCGTTAATACTTCCAGTGTGACTTGAAAGAACGAATAGCAGAGACACCCAGAATAGGCATTGACTATTTTTCAGTGATAACTTCTATAGATTCACCCATTTTCCCTGACAAACCAACGGTTAAAATGGAATCCCTTATTCTAGCTGTATTATATAGTGGTGACCCACTTGCTGGTTAAAAGATTATGTCAACTGAGGGTCCACAGAGTGAATATGCATGCAGTGCTATATGCAGCTCTATAGTTTACTGCTAGTGCTTTATTCCTTCTTAATTCATTAGTAATTAGCATTTTACTAGGTAGTGCCTGTTCTTTCAATTTCCTATAGTTGAATACTGCTAAGATTTAGAGTGGAATTAAATCAGACAGTTTTATTCCAATAAAAGACTGGCCTTTCCCCCTTTTTCTCTTTATTATTATCCAATAGAACAAGTTTAGATTTATGTGGAAAAATATGGAATATGTACATAAAATAAGAAATAAAATTACAAAGCCAGGCATAAAAATGGTTAAGAGAGTATTACTGAATATGCTACAGAGATGGGCACTTGCAAATTGTAGTTACAGCACTCCTTTTATTCTCAATATTAACATTCATAATTTGTGAGATTCAGTAAGTGTTGACTTTAAAAGTGCAATCATCGGCCGGGCGCGGTGGCTCACGCCTGCAATCCTAGCACTCTGGGAGGCCGAGGTGGGCGGATCGTTTGAGCTCAGGAGTTCGAGACCAGCCTGAGCAAGAGCGAGACCCCATCTCTACTAAAAATAGAAAGAAATTATATGGACAGCTAAAAAATATATACAGAAAAAATTAGCCGGGCATGGTGGTGCATGCCTGTAGTCCCAGCTACTCGGGAGGCTGAGACAGGAGGATCGCTTGAGCTCAGGAGTTTGAGGTTGCTGTGAGCTAGGCTGACGCCACGGCACTCACTCTAGCCTGGGCAACAGAGTGAGACTCTGTCTCAAAAAAAAAAAAAAATAAAAAAAAAAATAAAAGTGCAATCAGAACTTGGACAGCATAGATATTATTCACTTCACTCCTCTCCTGTCCTCTGTGAATACTTAAACAAGACACTTTCATGCGTCTAAAAGGGACAGCACTGACTTATTTCTGTATTGGTAGGTTTCACATCACCCATATCTTTTGTCTTCATTAGGTCACAATAACTTTCTACTTGTCTCCAATAAAGTCTTTGCCATGATATATTTTAGCTTCAATAAAAGCAGGAAAGTCTTCTATATCTAATTTAAGAACACGTTTTTTATGTGTGTAGTTAGTGTTCCCGACGGTATACTTAATAAAACTAGCCAAGCAACCATCTACTAAAAAAAAAAAAAGAAAAGAAAACACATATAAATAAAAACTCATTCATTCATACAGATTTCCTCTATAAAAATCTTTCAAATGATGGTAGAAAGAAGAATAACAATTAAATACCTAAAATCTCTGTAAGTATTTATAGTTAAATCTGTTATCTTGGGGGATATAGGATGTAGGTAAAGTTATTTATTTTACTGAAAGATTACTATAGCTTTATCTCTTTTTTAATGATATATTTTTTTGAAATGTGGCATTTTTCATAACTGATTCATTCCACAGCAAGTAAAGTACATCTTATCTGTTCTTTATCTTATTGTGGCAGCATATATGTAGGATTTTTTTCAATTCTGTATACTGAAATGCATGTAGTGTCATGGTCCTCACACTGTCTTGTACTTTTGATTACTGAGATTGTCTTGAAAGAAAATTAGCTGTTGGGTTACATCACAAATCACTTAGCATAAAAATAAAACAGCGAGTTTTATTTTATACATAGCACACTACACATAAACTAATTTTAACGAACAACCATAGTTTCTACTTTATAAACCTGAAATATTAAAGTTATATAGTAACATATTAAGGAATTTGGCGAACTCATGAGAAGAAAGAAATGCCCGGTGTAAAACTGAGGCAAGACGGAAATTAAAACATCCATCTCCCTGAGGGGCGCTAAACTGGCAGAGATTTGGGGAGATGCCTCTGGTCATCTCAGAACTACAAAGCAGCCACTCAGACAAGTTCCTTAAAAAAATGTATTCATACAGTCTTGGTGTTTCTCTGTTTCATCTACCTATTACTGTGTAACAAACAACCCCAAACTTAGTGACTTCAGGCAATGATGATTTATTATTCCTCTTAAGCCTGTGGTTTGAGCGGATGCTCAGCTGGGAGGTTCTTCTGAAGATCTCCCCTGGGTTACCCCATCATCTGAAGACATCGGGAAGGTTAGCCAGGACTGGAGGATCTAGGATAGCCATGTTCACATAGCCAAGGCCTTGCTACTGGATGTTGGCTGGCCTCTCTCTCTATCTCTCCACATGGTAGCTCATCATATGGGGGGCCAGTCCAGCCATTGTGAAGAGAGCATTCTAAATGGGCAAAGTAGGAAGTTGGGGAGCCTTCTTTTAAAGCCTAGAATTGAGAAGTCATACAATGTCACCTGCCACATTTTATTAATCAAAACACATTGCAAATTCATTTCAGATTTAAGGAGTGGGGAAGTAAACACCGTCTTTCATGGAAGTAGCTACAAAATATTGTGGCAATGTGTTCCAATCTACAGTGAATCCCTTTCTCTCTCCCTCTTTTTCAGTCCATTTGCATATTAATATAAGGAAGGCTGACTTCAGGCTAATGCAGGGGTCAGGAAGCATTTTGTGTAAAAGGTTAAATAGCAAATATCTGAGATTTTTAAGGAACCTTAAGCTCTCTGTCACAACTACTAACCTCTACTCTTATAGCATGAAAGCAGCCATAGATAATACACAAAATAATTGATCGGTTGTGTTACAATAAAACTTTATTTATAAAAATAGTGGCCGGGCTAGGTGTGGTATTTTATATTTGTAATTCCAGCACTTTGGGAAGCCAAGGTGGGAGGGTCTCTTAAGGCCAGGAGTTCCAGACCAGCCTAGGCAACATAGCAAGACCACTTCTCTACAAAAAAAATTTTAAAATGAGCCAGGCATGGTGGTGCACACCTGTAGTCCCAGCTACTTCAAAAGCTGAGATAGGAGGATTGAGGAGCATAGGAGATTGAGGTTACAGTGAGCTATGATTGGGCCACTGTATTCAAGTTTATCCTGTTTCTAAAAAAGCAAAATAAAACAAAATGAACAAACGTAAAAACATTGGCTGGATTTGGCCCACAGGTATTTTACTGAACCCTGGTGTTCTGAATTGAATTATGTTCCTTCCCTCTCCAAAAAAAAAAAAAAAAAAAAAAAACACCCAGAAATCCTAACCTCCAGTACCTTAGAATGTTACCTTATTTGGAAATAGGATAGTTGTAGATATAATTAGTTAAAATAAGATCACACTGAAATTTGGTGGGTTCCTAATCCAATTTGACTGATATCATTATAAAAAGATGGCCTTGTAAAGACAGAGACGAAAGGAACACAAATATGTGATAAAGGCAAGACTTGGAGTGATGTGTCTACAAGCCAAAGAATGCTAAAGATTGCCAGCAAACTACCAGAAGCTAGGAAGTTTTGGAAGGATTTCCTTAGAGATATTGGAGTATGACGCTTTGAATTCAGACTTTTAGCCTCCAGAACTGTGAGACAATAAATTTCTGTTTTTGTAAGCCACCTGGTTAGTGGTACTTTTTGTTACAAGAGCCCAAAGAAACTAATTGACCTGGTCTTGTGTGTAGTGTTTATGGATTGTGAATTTTCTTATTTTTTATACTTCTTTTCTCTTTCTATTTTATTTCCTGATTACTTTTGAATCTTAGCCAGTACCCACTCTCATACCCTCATGAAAATAGAGTGAATTAAAAGCTTTGAACCTTTCCTTCCTTGACATCAAAATTGACAGTTTGTGTCTGGCCTTTGAGAGTTGATGGTATCCAATCTGATCGAATTTCTTCTACTAAAGGTTTCATAAGTAGTGCTTAAAAGAATATTCTGCCCATCCCACCTGACATTTGCATTTCATCAGAAATCATGAGTACATTTATTCAAAACAGTATATCTCAAGTTATTTGATTTTTAGCAGTAATATCTTTTTTTTTTAATCCTAAAAAAATTTTATCTGAAACTTCAACACATTAGAAGTACGCCTGGCATGATGCAAGCTGGCATGGGAAGCCTGGAGCTTTACTTCTTCACTTTCTTCCTGATTTGTGTCTCCTCATCTCCTAAGGACTCACCAATGAATCCCAGAACCTTATAGAACAGAGTTGAAAACTAGTGTTGTAAAGGAGGATTATCGTAGAGATTTCAGGCAATGGAGACAGGATTTAGGTAGAACAGAGACAATTTAGGTTGCCAGATCTCATAAGATGCATAGTTACCAAAGTCAAGCATGAAAGATAAGAAAATTTCACCAAGTGTTTTACTGAATATATCAATATACATCAGGTTAAATAAGAAGAGTGAAAAGAAAAGGGGTTTCCTTCCTAATTAACCAGATGTCATATATATCCATCCTTTTCTTTAATGAGAGATGGTAATTTCAACAATGGCTGTCATAGTGCCAAGAGGCAAAATTGGGACAGGTTCTCCAGCAGCAGGCATGTTCCTGCATCAGCTGCACAGCAATGCGCATGGTTGAAAACTGAGTTCATTGTTTCAACTGCTGGCAATATGCTCCCTTGGAATGTGCTCAATTGCTAAGCTTTTTTTTTTTTTTTGGTAAACATGCTATTTTTAATCAAGGTCCTAGAGAATGTCATACAGAACCATAACGATTATGCATTCAGAATAAATAAATTTATTCTGCTTCATTATATTAGAACAAATTCAGCCAAATAAGTTAATACTAATTATCACATATTTCTATCCACAAATAGATTATCTATGAAACACAAATGTATTTAATTATATAATAGTCTTTGTTTTTTGCCCTAAGCAAGAAGAGAATAAATGCAGGTAATTTCAAGACAGCCTGATAATTTTCCAAAAATCTTTCTATGTTCACTTTTAGATTGAGATTATGGCTTATTTCACAGATAATGTTGCTTTCATGTAGTTAAGTTATCCCCTGACTACCAACCTGGTTATGTTTTTTTTTTTCACTTCATTCTCTAGCTTATTTCTATCCCACTTTCCATCCTTTTCCTTATATAACGGCTTGTTTTGCACATTTATTTGCCACTCTTTTATTCAGCAGGAGCTTAAGAAACCATGGAAAGAGCAGTTAACATGAGGTGAGGAGACGAGTTAGGCATGGCAGACATACAAACACCTACACAGTGTTATGTTCTAAGGCATGTTAATTGACTGAAATAAACTCTGTTTTAAGCAGAATAGTTGGGCAGGAGGGCTAGTGGAAACGGAGGTAATAGACAAATCCAATTTATGGTGAGAACAAAACAAGTCAAGTTCTATAAATTGGATCTTATTAAAATCATTCTATAGATATCTACTAAAAGTGTAAAAAGTGCTTTTATATTTGTTTAGGAATATAAAAGTCATGGAAATTGCTCTCTGTTATAATAGTCTCATTTTGCTGTTTCTTAGGTGAGCTCTCCTTTTTTAGGAAAATCAGAAAAATTCCCCAAAGTCATAGCTCATTGCTCTCAAGATTATAGGCAGTCCTAGCTCTTCACCCAGTAAGCCCACTATGCTCTTAGGGCTCACTGTCCCAAACTGAGGTGTGAGAGTTAGTTGGGATAATAAATCAGCTATAAATTTTATCATTCCCCAAATTCCATCATGCCCGTTCCTCAGTGTACACTTAGCTCCCCACAAGACAAACATTTGTATTGATCTAGTGCAAAAGATTTTCTAGTGAGCACTGTCTGTTCCAGATGCAGTGGACTTTGACACCAATCTTAGTACTGAAGGGGCCTATATATAGCCCTTCTTTTTCTCTTCTTCCAGTTTCAGTTAATAAAACAACTTGGAGCAGGTAGAGCCAAGAATTCTCTTTTTCTCTGACTGCCCTATGAAATATTCTCCGTGTCTACCTTCCCTATAGGAATAAGGTTATTAATGTTCAGGACTGTGAGAAAAATTAACACGTGTATTTTTAGAAATTCAGGACCTGGGACCACTAGGATATGAGTCTTTACTATATTGATTATCATAGTACATTATTGCTATTCAAGATTAAGTTTCTGGAATCCATATTCAATCATTCTGATATTTTCTTAAAGTTCCCTGATGTGACTTTTCCTCCCAGCAGTATGACAAATGAGACCCCCTATCTGTGCCTTGCTCAATTTGAGAAACTCACAGATGGTTTCAAGCACTCAGTTTTATTTAGGACTGGAGAAGGTAATCCCACATTGTGAAGGGTATAATTTGGCCTTCTTTGTTCCTGTATATTCAACAATACTGTAAAAGTTTAAGATCAAATTTTTATAAAATCATGACAATGTATGTCATGCATAAATCTATAGAATGCTCTGTTATATAGTGCCTAATGGAATGAAAATATTATGCTTGCATTGTTAAATTTCAGCAGAACATTTCTAAATAGTTTTAAATCTATTTCATCTGTTTGTCTTTACTTAAAAGTATAAACAAATTATGTTTCAAATTATGTTTATACTTTTTAAATTTAAGAATGATATATTCTCTGGAATATACAAAATCCAGATTGAGTTGAAATTGGCTTTTCTTCCTTTTTTAGAATTAACAGCTGTAAAGACCATCATTAAAACTAATTTGCAATAATGTGGCACTTTGATGCCATAAATGCATGAAATATATTAAAGAAAGCTAATTGAATTTTTAAAGACTGCTTGCAATGTTCAGATCAGGTATTTTCATATCAAATATACAGGAAGCATCTAATTAGGATGAGACATAGTAATAAAAATCTTACAGATTTAAAGGGCATACATTCTTCTAAAGGAGAAAGAGAATGATTTTGAAACACAGCTAATTAGAATGTACACAAATCCTATTAAAAGGAGTACTAAAAAGTTTCAAATTCAAGATACTCACTTCTGGAACTCCAGGAAATAGGAGCACTAGGTAATGAATGTTCATATGGATTTCCGTAGCATGAGTGCTGTATCTCCAGTGTCCGTACTGGGGATATTCTTTTACCTTCTTAAACCCCCTTGAGTGACTTCCCTTTCTAAAGCTATAGTAAACTGATATTCTTGACAACTGTCCCATTGAAAATAACCAAGAAGCCTGGATTAAAAAAATAAACAATATAAACAAAAAACAAACAAAAAAATCCTGTTACTAAATCTTCTGAAATGAATCCTTTGGAGCTATAAAGTGAGGAGGAAGTGGGACCACAGACAAGTAAGATTGCACTGTATGTGGCTTTGGGCCCATGGACCTCAGAAATTTGGTGACCTTGAAATTCAGTTTTGATGGACACACAAGGCAGTAGAAATGAGAAAAAAAAGGCTATGTGCAATAGAAAGAAAACGAACAAGAGATCTTCTTCCAAATTTGGGATCTCAAAAGGCTATAGTCTCAGTGAAATATGAATTAGATAAGAAGCCACTCTGAAGAAAGTGAAAGCAAGGAAGCTGAAGAGAAATAAGTATGTTTACTATTTAACTTCCAAACTAGTGCAGGAAATAAAATATCAATCTAAAATAAAGCAAGTAGGAAAAAAAAAAAAACAGAGAAAAAGTTAAACAAATAGAAAGCCCCAAACTTGATAGCAATAAATGTTAGGAATAAATAAATATATGCATACTAGACATCATAATAAATATAAAGAAATTAAAACAATTGTCAGTAAAAATGAAAATTATCAGAAAGAATTTACAAGATTGCTGCATACTGCTTACAAGAGCTGTACCTAAGGCATAAGGGAAAAATAAATAATAGAAATGAATGAAAAAATATGCAAGATAAAACTAACCATATGAAGCCTGCTGTAGCCATATTTAATATCAGGCAATACCTATGGGGTATACTTTTATTTATGTATAATTTCTCAACCTTATACACTGACAACCTCATGTTTTGATGGATGGAAGATGAAGGGCTAATGTAGGCTAAGAATTTTAATGGTACTTTGTTGCTCCATAATCAGTCAGAAACAGAACATCGGTCCTCTCCTCTTAACCTACATCATGAGTTAAAGAAAACATTGCCAGGAGGGCTTTGTTTTTCTGAGTGGGCATCATTTGTTAAGTTCCTTTTTCCATGGCTTGGTGTAAATATAAATGAGGCAATGATTAGAAATTTATCGCTAGTAATAGGATCTATAGCAGATTCTACTGCAAAGTCCATGGTTGCACAATAGACTCCTTTAACTTCTTTTGTTAAAGTTGTACTAGATAATAGAATTGTTCTAAGTTACCTACTGGCTGGACAAGGAAGAATCTGTGCAGTTGCTGACACTGCTTGTTGCACACGGTTGAATACATCAGGTTATGGAGACTCAGTTGCAAGGGATTAACCAATAGACTATTTGCTTAAAATAGGTAGACTCTTCGTCTGGCCCATTCTTTGATCTATAAGATTGTGGTTGGTTGGATTCATGGGGACCCTGGCTAAGGAGCATACTCAAAACTGGCATTATCCTCCTGGTAGTCATAATAGAAGTCTCCCCGGTGAGATGTATTCTCTCAAAAGTTTTAAATGTTTTCATGTAGCCACCTGTAGAATGTCAAATTGTCTCTATGACTGGAACCACACAAACTCAAAGAAATTCATGATCATGAGAACACTGTGCCCTATGAATGACATACTGGAACCAAAAACCTAAATGATGGTAACTGAGAGCAGTGTTAAAGCCCTAAGTTTTGGTCACACTCTCACCTAAGTAAGAAGCTGAGCAAAAGGGGGGAATTGTTAAACAGAATTATGGGAGGCTATTCTTTTGGACTGAGCTCGTGTTCTAGGCCCCAAAGACCAGACCAAACCACTATGGAGTCACTCTGAACCTATTCTGGCTCTGCAGTTGCCTGATTTTTGAATCTTTCTTTGCTTAATTAAATTTAATTTTTAATTAATTTAACTCTGTTAAATTTAATGTGTCAAAAGTTTTTCTTTTACAAAGGAGAGTACAATTACATAATTATAAAAGCTTCAGATCATTGCAAAGATATAACTATATAAACTTAAATGAACCTTATAATGTAGCCAAAGTTAGAAACATTTAACAAGACCACAAGGAAAAAATTGAGAAATCTATCGAGTAGCAGATTTTATTTGATATATAAATATACACACAAACACATATATATGTGTAATTTATAGTCATATATATACATGATAAATAATTATTGTATATGTTATATATACAATTATATGTATATATTTTTAAAGTAATTCTCATTAAATTTTAAAGGATAAGTATCATGAAACATTCCTTGATCAAAATGCAATTAGTTTAGGAATGGATATTTAAAAAAAATAAAAGATTCATTCAGTAGGGGGGAAGGGAAAGGTCTTTAGACATTTTTTGAGTCACAGATAAAATCATAATCACAATTAGAAAAACATTTAGAACTGGATCATTTAAATATTATGACACTGAAAACTGCATGATTCATGTCTTCAGCTATTGTTTCTTCCAGTTACATTTTGTACAATAGTTGGTCAATTCTTCCAGGCTGCAATGGTATAAGAGTATTTCCCTAATCCTTACGTGTCTTCTGTTTTCTATACCATTTTTTCAAATACATCTTGAGTACCTACAAAAAAACATTTATACACCACAGACTCACACAGACACAAGCACAGTGCAGTCTATTACACTTCACATTTTACATATTATATATTATGCATTATTTTTTTTTTTTTGAGACAGAGTCTCACTTTGTTGCCCAGGCTAGAGTGAGTGCCGTGGCGTCAGCTTAGCTCACAGCAACCTCAGACTCCTCGGCTTAAGCGATCCTACTGCCTCAGCCTCCCGAGTAGCTGGGACTACAGGCATGTGCCACTATGCCCGGCTAATTTTTCTATACATATTTTTAGTTGTCCATATAATTTCTTTCTATTTTTAGTAGAGACGGGGTCTCACTCTTGCTCAGGCTGGTCTCGAACTCCTGACCTTGAGCGATCCACCCGCCTCGGCCTCCCAGAGTGCTAGGATTACAGGCGTGAGCCACCGCGCCCGGCCTATTATGCATTATTAATTATATGATAGACATCATGTATTATAATATATAATTTTATATTATAAATTATGCAATATATAATACACAAAAATTATATCTTGCATATTAAACATATATGATAGTTTATGTTCTATATCATGTATATATATCATATATCATATGTTACATATATTTGTAGAGATTTGAAACAAATAGAATTTTAATAATAAAGCCAGCATGTGACATTAAATAAGGCATTACATAATTTCTTAGAGCTCTTTAGTCACCTCAGTTTTTACAACAGTAATTGTGCTTTCAGTGGTTATTTGCAATCATGGTAATCATCTCTCTATTCTCTATCTTCCATAAAGCATTTGTGATTTCTTATAAAAATAAGCACAACACTAAAAAATAAATAAATAAGCAATCTGAATAAGGAATGGAACATAGGTTTGTCAAAGGAAGCTGAACGTGCCCAAATTTTTCCTAATGCTTAACACATTGCTGGAATTTGACCATACATTTGTAAGTTTAATTACCCAAAGCACATATTATGGAGAAGCTCAGATTTTCTGGAGAAGCATAGTTTTTCCATGATTTGGAGAATAGAGAAAAATGTCTAATAATGCTATTACAACATATTCAAAGCATGTTAACTTATGTACCCAACTCTGAGTTTAACGTGACATCTACTTGACATCTACTCAATTATTTTGTGCTCCTCCGCAGAAAATAGGCTATGAGAGTAGCTCTTAGACTCATAGACATTCTTAACGGTGAACTCCCAGAATGCCTATGGCTGTGATACAGAAAGAGAGGAATGATTCACCTTCTCTTGGGTTTTCTGTAGGGCGTTGGTCTACACAGTGTGGAATGGTGATAAAGTGCAGGAGGCAAATGTTGTTTATATAGGTATTTTAAAAATCCACATTTAGATGAATGTTTAACTTTACTAACATTTAGGGTAAGAATTGTCAGAGGCACCCTCACATTAAATATATTTCAGATGGTCACTTGTAAAGACATTCTGAGGGAAGAGTGTGTGTGGATGGAGCTCACAATGGTGCATTCACACATTAGCCACTTTTAGCAAATAATGAAATAACTATTTTTACAAAATGGTGCTGTTTACATGGATTTATAGATTATATTATATAATATTAATTAAAACCAGTTAAGTATTAATATATCTCACTGCATTGTAGACTAGGCCCATCCTGAACATTTGGGAAAATAACCCAACATATAACATTCAAATTGGTTATAGAAGATAGCTGTGGAGAAACAGTACAAAACTAAATATAATGATTACATATTTAGATTGTGAGACCCTAATATCATAAAATGTGTGCTATTTTCATCAGTTTTACAATGAATGAAGCCAGTTCCAGGTTGCTAGAAGGTTGCTATAGGATGCCAGTGTATACCTCCCTCATTAACTCATTACCCCAAAGGATTCATTCTACAAATACTTTGGATGCTTGAAGAGACAGATCTCTGTGTTTTCATGGTACTACTTCTAGCTTCAGTTTCACTCACCATTCCACATTTTCTTCTGCCTCAGTTTCTTTTTCTCTTAAGCGAGGTTTTACCGTGGGTGACAGCCTTTGTTATATGTAATATGTCAAACAACCAGCTTCTGTGCATGTAGACACTGTCATAACGTAAACCGACAAAATCACTTAACCACAAAAATAGCCATATGACTATGATAGTGAAAGGTTTACATCTCGTGAAAATAGAGCTACTATGACAACAGGAATTCCCATTTGGATCCTGTAGCAGATTGGAGAAAAGTCAGATGATCTCCTAGATTAAATTTAGGGCTTTCTGTAATATCCTGTCATCAAATACTATAATTGATTTTAACAGTTTCCATAGTAAATTTAATTATCTAATATTTATCCCTTTCCTCAACAAATTCAAACATACATATCTTCTTATCACCAGAGTGATGTAGATACAGAATAGGTACTTCATAGAATCTTTGTTGAATGAATAAATTAATTACTTCATATTGTTTGCCATCCTCTTGCAGTGCCTGAAATCTGACAGTATTTCTATAGAATTTTGATTGCTGGTGTTTAATATAATAGTTCAGATATTTATGTTGTATAGAGGTAAGTAATATACCCTAAGTTGAACTTGAAGGCAACTGAAACCAATAAATTCTTTTTGTTTTTCTTCTCATAAATTGTTGCTACATTTTTCTCCTTAGATGCTTTTATATTTTTTAAATATAAATTACTGTGTTATGATTATATTTTAGTACTACAATATTTGACCCATTTGGAACCCAATATTATCATTCAAAATTAAACTATCTTTCTCATCTTTGTGATATCTGAAACATCCATCACAAGATCATTATTCAAATAGAAAATATGTATTGAACAATCCAGAAGTGAGGGCAGATTCTAGAGTGTGCAGTTAAAAGTCACTTTCCAGTTAGCTGTCTGCACCTTTCTTAGCACTACTTGAATACAGGTATTAGGCCATTACAAATTTGCCTAATGGCATGCTCACTCTATCCACATTTACCCAGGTTATCCATAAGAATTTCAGAAGATAATCTGATAACTATATTTGTAGATTCTTGATTTGGAATCTTATAGACTACTTAAGGTAATTAAGTTAGGTAGGAGAGTGTAGCCTTATTAATCAGATTATTAAGAAATTTTTGACAAATAACTTGAAAACCTATTGATGACAATGGTGTAAAGAGCATCATCTTATATCAAATCAGTAGTCACATTTTTCTTGTTAAAGAATTAACTCTCTTCTCCTGTCTAAAACCTATATAATATCATAAATATTTTTCTACTTATGTCTGCATAGCACCTCCTACACATATTTTATTCAATGAACATTTTTTCCTGTATATCTCCATCTGTTATTATAAAAAATTTTTTTATAAAAAGGAACTGATTTTGGTTGACTGACCTATACAGAACTACATTTTCTTTACACTTCTAAATGTACTCTAAGTAAACACTGTGATTCTGCCATATTAAAAAATATATTTTTCCATTAGAGAGATCCACTGACTGAAATGTGTGTGTATGTCTGTGTGTTTGGTAACTCTCCAATTTTTTCCTCTTCCTGATTTTGTGTAGTCAAAATTGCATTTTTTAAAAAATTTTCCAATCCACTGACCCCATACTCTTTTTGAAGTTTTATGCTTTGGAATCATAGAAACTTTTTTAAAGTGTCTGTTTTCCTATAATCCAGAGCACACAGAAGCAGTGTGCTATAGTTAAATGCAAATGCAGCCACTTCATTTAATCATTATTGCATTATCACATATCTTTTCTAGGGTAGTTAACTGTATCTTTCAAATGATTTCAGCATTCAACAAATCAGATTGCAAGCATAAACCTATGCCAAAGGGGGAGATATTGCTGGAACCGATTTGCTTTGCTCTGTTTTCATAACTGATATTTTAGACATCCATAAAATTGGTGTCTTTATCATAACCTCCCCATTCTGATTTTAGATCTTGATGCTACTTTGGTTTCAGTTAAAGAAAGTACACCATACATAAAATCTCTTATGTGTTGAATAAATTGTTATGTTACGCTGTGGTGAACGGATAAAGCTTGGGTAAATGTTGTATCTTTGGCATGATTTTGATATCATTTAAATAGAAGGAGGCAAATCCAATAAAGTTGTTATCCTTCTCAAGTTCAGGAGCTCTTAGGGCTGAAGTCTATTTACATATCAGTTCATTTGGTAGCTTGTTTGTCTTGTAATACATGTATATTAAATAGCAGAAAATGTCAGAAACCCTCAGGATATGTACTAACTAATTAAATAATAAAAGTAACAGACAAATAAGAATCTTAGTTTGCAGTGATGAAGACGGAAATACTAATCAAGGTAGATTAATTTGATGGACGATAATTCTCTTATGGAAAAGAATGAATTTTCATTTCCAGCAAGTGAAGAGGATATGCCTACTGAGAACATAAATAAGAAAAATCAACTATTGAAAAATTGAGTGTGAGGAATATTTGTTCTTATCAGATAATGAAGTAGATCTCAGTGATGTGAATAATAACTATTCTATTACTGATACAAAGAAAACAAAAGGAGTCTTGAAAATAGGGCCATCAAACGGCTTTTTTATGAAAGGAGGAATCCATAAATTCTTAAGGAGAAAAACAGAAAAATCTTCTAAGGATAAAAGAAATGAATGAACCCTATGACAATGTCTCGAGAGAAAGATTGATATTTTTAAAAGTTTTGTTATTATTGGCATCAGATATACAATTGGTATGATTAAAAATCTCTTTATTATTTTAGCTCAAATCTGCACCACTAATCTCAAGTACAGACTATAGTAATAAATCATGAGAGTTTCAAAAAAGCTTGTTAAATGAACCAACTGCTAATATTTTATTCCTCAATGCATCTACTAATCTTTTTGAAAAATTTGTTGGATATATCTCTAATTTGCCTAAACTGAGAATTCTTAAATCTAAGAAAGTGTTATAAGTTAGCATACTTTTTGAAGTGAATGTGTTATTTAAAAACAAGGCACAAATTCAAAAAATGTAATATAATCATAAATATGAATATAAGTAAATGTCAAGTGTGTGTACAGATAGAAAAGAGAAACTAAGTTTACTTCTCTCCTTGAGGAAAACAGGGGAAAGGATTTCTATTTCTATACTCTGAATCATGTATTGTTTTTGCTGTTTGATGCTTTATTTATGAAAGACAGGTAGTGAGAAAATCCTGAGAAAATAAAGCAAGGCATTTCCTAAATTTTAAAAAGGTGAACATCCAAAAGCTCAGTAGACAGATAGCTAAGGTTTCAAAGTTGATGTTATGTTCAGAATGTTGAAGAATAAGGGAAGATCAAAACTAGTCTTGGCAAGGCCAAATTTTGAGACAATCTGGAACAGCTTCCAGTTCTGGGACAAATCTTAGCTTATGTTTTGCCTTAAGAAAAATCTGAAAAAGTGTTCTCTAAGTTTTTGAGGAAAGATGAGGATTTGGTATGCTATTCGGAGAGTCAGCCAACCTACTCTTTTATTCAAAGCGAAGTCCAGTGTTAACGCATAAATTCCCACATTGAAGCAAAGTTCTAAGTCAGACCACCCATTTAAGAAAGAGATAGAGCCACATGTAGAAGACTGAAACAGGATCCACAGCTTTCACCTCTCACAAAAATCAAATCACAGTGGATAACAGACTTAAACCTTAGGTGTGAAACGATTAGAATTCTAGAAGAGAATGTAGGAAAGACTCTTACAGAAATTGGCCAAGGCAAAGAATTTATGAAGAAGACCCCTAAGGCAATCACAGCAACAACAAAAATAAATGAATGGGACCTGATTAAATTAAAAAGCTTCTGCACAGCCAAAGAAACAGTCACGAGAATAAACAACCTACAGAATGGGAAAAAATCTTCACATACTACACATCAGATAAAGGACTGATAACAAGAATCTATTTAGAACTCAGGAAAATCAGTAAGAAAAAAATCAACCAACCCTATCAAAAAGTGGGCAAACGACATGAATAGAAATTTTTCAAAAGAAGATATAAGAATGGCTAACAAACATATGAAAAAATGCTCAACATCCCTAATCATCAGGGAAATGCAAATCAAAACCACAATGAGATATCACTTAACTCCAGTGAGAATGGCCTTTAACAAAAAGCCCCAAAACAACACATGTTGGCGTGGATGCGGAGAGACAGGAACACTCATACACTGCTGGTGGGACTGGAAACTAGTGCAACCCCTGTGGAAAGCATTATGGAGATATCTTAAACAGATTCAAGTAGACCTACCATTCGATCCAGCAATTCCATTATTGAGCATCTACCCAAAGGAACAAAAGTCATTCTATGACAAAGACATCTGTACCCGAATGTTTATAGCAGCACAATTCACAATTGCAAAGATGTGGAAACAACCCAAATGCCCATCAATTCATGAATGGGTTAGTAAATTGTGGTATATGTATACCATGGAGTATTACTCAGCTATAAGAAATAACGGTGATATAGAATCCCTTTTGTTCTCCTGGAGAGAGTTGGAACCCATTCTATTAAGTGACGTATCCCAAGAATGGAAAAACAAGCACCACATGTACTCACCAGCAAATTGGTTTCCCTGATCATCACTTAAGTGCACATTTGGGAATAACACCAATTAGGTATCGGACTGAGGTGAGGGGTGGGGAGAGGGGATGTGTGTATACCTACATGATGAGTGCAATGCGCACCGTCAGGGGAATGGTCACGCTCGAATGTTCTGACTCGGGGGGATGGGGGGTGGGGGGAGGGGATGGGGGTATAACTATATGATGAATGCAATGCGCACTATCTGGGGAATGGACATGCTTGAAGTTCTGACTCAGGGAGATGGGCGGGACATGGGCAATATATATAACCTGAACCTTTGTACCCCCATAATGAGCTGAAATAAAAAAAAAAAAAAAAAGAAAGAAAGAAAGAGATAGAGTTGGGAGAAACAAACAACAAACTTACCCACACAACAGTTTAGAACATCCACTATAGCTACCAACATTAAGCATCTTAAGTCTTTTTTAAAAGACCTAAAATAGCAAAAGTGTTCAAACAGCAAAAGTTTGCTATTTGAAAGCCCACAGTACAAATGAGAAGGATAATAATGACTAAAGGAAAAAACACAACAAAGAGTGAAGATATAGATGAAAGGAAATTTAAAAGAAAATGTTTAAGTTCATGTTGTCAGCAAGATAACACTTTTAGAAATTAAAATATTGATAAATTTAAAAAGGAAAAAATAAGGTCTACAAGATGAAATTTAGAAAATCTATTTTATTATAGATTAAAGAAAAGAGAAACTGAAAATACAAGCAGTGAAAGTTTAGAGGAACAGAAGATAAATTCAGGTCTAACATCTTCTCAAAGAGTGTTAAAAGATGACCGTAGAGAAAATTGAGATTTGGCAATAATCAAGGATTTACTTAAAGAAAAATTCTGAGAGCTGAGCACAAACACTTAGTTTTCAAATTCCATGGGCCCTCAAACTCTAAGCTGGATTCATTTATATATTTATTCAACAAAACTTATGTCAACTATGTTATTTTATGCTTTTCTGAGAGCTGAGAATATACCTATACATGAAACAAACCCTCACTTGACAGAAAAGTCCTGAATGAAAAAGAAAAAAAAAAAAACACTACAACTTTTAAAGTATCTTGAAGAAAAAGCAGGCTACCTACAAAGATGCAAGCATTCATACTAGCATTAGCTTTCTTATCAGCACACTGGAAGGTAGAAAAAGAATGCCGTGACTATGTTAAAGTTCTGAGCCAAAGGAGATTCTGAAAATCCAGAGACAGAGATAACAGAAGCCACAGCTGACAGTAAGGGCTATGTTCTGTATCTGAGGCTAAAACTGAAGTAGGTAGAAGCCAAGCCTTTGTCTCGCCGATTTGGCGAATCCTGTCAGGTTGTGCATGAGCTTTGCGTGGGCTCCCTGCATAAAGATTCTTATTGTACTTCCCTTCAAAATATGCTAACAATAACGTTTCCAGAACATACGAAAGCCTTTCTTCATTAGAAGCAACAAGAATTTTTAGTATAAGATTCAAGGTCCTTCAAGATTTGACCTCTATTTATCATTCCAACTGATAAGTTTTTAAAACAATATTCAGCTTCCAAAGTGTGCCTCCCTCACTCTCTCCTTCATGTCTTTGTGGATAATGTTTCCTTTCCTTTCTACTCCCAGACCACTTCTCATAGTTTAATGTTCATTTAAAATGCCATCTTTCCTAAGAAGCTTCCTGTGTTGGCTCTGGTTTAAGTCAAGTTCTCTCCTTCTTGTTTCCACAGCACTTGACGCAATTTCTGTCCTAAGACAGGAAACGCTATTTTTGGTCATTTGAGGGCAAGCATGTGCTTTGTATATTTCTGAAATTACAGTAACTAGAAAAGTTCTTGGCCCTAAGAGATTCTAAATAAGTGCTTAGTCAGTGAATGAAAAAGGAAGTGGCTGGCCTGTTATTTGGGGCTGAGGAATAATTGAGAAATGTATTAAGTGTAATTTGGAACCAAAAAAGAGCCCACATAGCCAATGCAATCTTAAGCAAAAAGAACAAATTTAGAGGAAAGACATTACCTGAATTCAAATTATACTATAAGACAATAGTAACCAAAACAGCATGGTACTGGTATAAATGTAGAGATGTAGACCAACGAAACAGAATAGAAAACCCAGAAATAAAACCATATAGCTATGGCCAACTGATTTTTGACAAAGCAGACAAAAACATACACTGGAGAAAGGATGCCCTATTCAATAAATGGTGCTGGGAAAATTGTACAGCCACATGCAGAAGAATGAAACAGGGCCCATATCTCTTGCTATATAAAAAATTGACTCAAGATGAATTAAAACTTAAATGTAAGACATGAAGCCATAAAAATTCTAGAATAAAAACATAGGAAAAACTCTTTTAGATATAGGCATAGGCAAAGAATTTATGACTAAGATCCCAAAGGAAAATAAGCCAGCAGCAAAAATAAAGGAGAGTTAATTAAATTAAAATCTTCTGCACAGAAAATAAAATAATTAGCAAAGTAAACAGGCAACCTAAAGAATGGGAGAAAATATTTATGAACTATATATCTGACAAAGGACTAATTTCCAGACTCTACAAAGAACTCAAACAAAACAGCAAAAAAAAAAAAAAAAAAAAAAAACCCAAAAAACAAAACAAAACCAAAAAAAACAACAAAAAAACAAAAACACTTCCATCAAAAAGTGGGTAAAAGCCATGAATAGAATTTTTTCAAAAGAAGACAGAAAAATGTCCAACAGATATGTAAAAAAAAGTTCATATAACTAATCATTAGAGAAATGCAAATTAAAACCACAATAAATACTACCTTACCCCTGTCAGAATGGCCATTGTTAAAAAGTCAAAAAACAATAGATGCTGATATAGTTGCAGAGAAAAAGGTATGCTCATACACTGTTGGTGGGACTGCAAATTAGTACAACCTCTATGGAAAACTGCATGGATACTCCTCAAAGAACTAAAGGTATACCTACCATTCGATTCAGCAATCTCACTACTGGGTATCTACCCAAAGGAAAAGAAATCATCTTATCAAAAAGGCACTTGCACTCTAATGTTTATCACACCATATTTCACAATTGCAAGATATTGAATCAATGTAAGTGTCCATAAATACATAAGTAGATAAAGAAAATGTGAGCTAATGGAGTACTATTTAGCTATAAAAAGGAATGAAATAATGTCATTTGCAGCAGCTTGGATGAAACTGAAGACCATTATCCTAAGTGGAGTATCTCAGGAATGAAAAAAAAAAAAAAACCAAATACCACATGTTCTAAGTAGGAGCTAAACAATGGGTGCACATGGGCACAAAAAGATGTAAAAGATATTGCAAACTAAGAAGCGGGGAAGAGAGAGGGAAGTGAGGGATAAAAACTTACCTATTGGGTACAATGAACACTGTCCTGGTAGCAGGCACACCGAAAGCCCTGACTTCAGCATTACTAAGTGTATCCATGTAACAAAACTTTTGCATCCCTTTATATTTTGAAATTAAAAAAAAAAAATCAGACTCTTGAGAGTGGCTCTATCTAGTTCAGATTTATCCATAGTCTATGATATTTGAAAAAAGTTTAAACTTAAGGAATTACAAAAATAAAAAAGATATTTTTAAAAATAATGGTTGAACTCTCATCATCTACCACTTAAGTTTAGCATAGAAGTATATGGCTAACTGTGGATCTTGTTTGAATTCTGATACCAGCTTCTAGTTTTGCCTCAACCAGGAAATATGGAGAACAATTAATTGCTATCTCTGTTTTGATCTGATATGGATTCTCCTTCTTTCAGGTTTGATCAATCCTCTACTATGTAAACTGCATTGCTATTCTTTCACCAGATCAGCTCTGGTAGTTTTAAGGCTCTTATTTTTATTTACAGATTATTATTCTCCTTTAATAATGCTATTGCTTGAAGTTTACTTTAATTACTTTGGTCTAACATTGATTGATTTCTACAAAGGTTAGACTCTTCCAATGATGCAAATTTTTGACTGAGAATCCAGGCTTAATGCAGTAATTGGCATCTTTGCTATTTCTTTGTTCTGTGAAGGATCTTTCCTGGGAAGGAGAGCCATGTGGCCCAGGTCTGGCACTCGCAGGACCTCAAATTTAGTCATTTGTTCTTATCTTTAATAAAACTTTCTAGCAGATGACAAAATTCCATTGCACTTTGCCTTGTCTATATTAAGTGTGTGATTATATAAATGTAATCATTTAAAATATTACACTAGTATAGACTTCTGTTTTATTATTTCTTTTTTAAGCTACCAGAAAGCTCTAAGAATTGAGCATGTTTACTCAATTGCAGAGAGGCCTTTGTGGTCCCATAGGTGTGTATTCTTCCCTAAGTTATAATATCTGGTACATTGACAAGAAGGAGAAGGTTATATTCTACCCATTTAAGTGAGAAATGTGACTTCCTATTTGGATTTCACTTTTCTGAAAAAGCTTTGCCATTAAGCAGTGTCAACTACATACCCTGAATAATTCCCTGAAACTATTACATTGCATGAGTTACTTAAAGATTTCTTGCTTGATCAATTTATAACCACAACATGTTGGTATTGAAAGCAGAATTATTCATATCCTTTTTTGCTTACCTCTTATATCTCAAGAAAAATTACCTGTACATTAAAAAACAGAAGTTAAATATGGAAAAGAAATTAATAAATATCAACATAGGGATGTTTTTATTGTTCCAATTGAAGTTTTCTTTAGATTAAACAAATAAGATAGAAATAGACATATAGGTAGATGTAAATATAATCTGTGTCATTTACCATAGATATTCAGACAGTACAGTTAAGCAAAAAGAAAACGCAAAAAATATACTTCCAATTTCAATCCAAAACTTCTATTTATTCTAGTCTTCTAGACTAGAATTCTAGACTATTTACTCTAGTCTGCCCCTTCCCATTTTGTACCTTTCTTGTCTGCTTAGCCTGCTCTACAATGAAGGTCCTGACCACAGGACCTTCTCCTTTGTTTTGCAGTCACACAGGTCAAGTTTTTCTAGCCACTTTGAAGGGCAGCCAGAGAGTTGTTGTTGTTGTTGTTGTTGTTTTAGCTTACTTTGATGGACTCTTAAGTACAGTTTACCCAAATTGTGGCATGCTTGAAGATGCTTGATGCTTGTTAATCAAAGGAACTTGAATAGGTGCAAGTTTCTTGAGTTATTCTTTCTTTCTCTTAAAATGTTTTAGATAATGGCTTTTTGTTTTTTCCTCTTCCTTGTTGGATTAGGTGTAATAATTTCTTGCTTTTTTCTGTTTCTTCCTATATTACACACAGGATTCTTTATTGCTAAAGTTTGGTTGAATTTCACTAAGCTACTTGTTATATTTGATTATTATGCATCAAGTTTTCCTAGAATACAGTATATCTCCCTGCCCTTCAAATTCAAGCTTTTATTTCAGGAAAATTTCTTTCATTACATTTTTTGCATATATATATTTCCTTTTTTTTTTTCAGAAAAACTATACATGTATTAAAATTTCTTTGGTCATCTTTTATACTTATCATTGTCTAATTGATTTTATATCTGCACTATGTCTCTTAATATTTTGGTGATTTCCTCAGAGTGCTTCTTTATTTCTCTATCATTTGTAATATTTTGTGTAGTTGTTACTTATCAATTATCGTCATTTTTTAAAAATTTCTTTTGTGAGCTACTGAGTCCTAGTAGCTTCTTTTTCCTCTTTGTTTTGTGCTGACTTCTATGTTTTATTTAATGGCATTTTTTTCCTTATTATTTTAGTCTCCCCTGCTTTGTTGGAGAACCACTTGTATTTATTTCTGGTTTTCTATGGTAATTGATAATCTAGATTTATAGAACTCTTGAGATGTACTAGGAATGGTTCAAATTACTTTGTATTTATTATTTAAGGAATATTTATAATAAACTTATAAGGAGAGGTACTATTACACTGTTTTTACAGATGAGGTAAATTGTTAATAACTTGCTCAGATCTAAGGTCCTTTCAATTTTGATCAGAAACTTATAGAAAGAGTAGAGTGAACTAGTATAGGTCAGAGCTTTGATTCAGGCTGTATGACTCAAACATTCTGTTATTAAATATCATTTACCCTGGGAGAACATCTCTCAGTTTTGTTAATTAGCACATGAAAGTGAAAAAATAGAGGGTCTCTGTATTTCAATTTGGTGACTACAGCTTTTCTTTCCTCCTTCATCCTGTCTTTGATGTTTACATATTGTAGTGTATGTATCATAAAAATGGTGTGTCAGCCTACATGATGCTCTATTGTCTAGTACTAGGTCTCTCCTTCTCTCTGGGTCGATGTTGCATGTGCTGACTTGAGTTGGAACAGTCATGCCAGACCAGGATTTGAGAGACATGTATTGATGATGGCACCACAAGAGGGAATCAGTTTTAATCATAGGGCCATCAGGTCTGCTCTTGACACTTAGGCTTATGTGATGGAGAAAACTTTTATCTTGTCTAAGACACTGTTATCTTAGTCTTTTAAAATAATAGTGGAATTTGTACCCTGACTAATATAATTGATAAACATTCTTGTTGGTAAATTATTGTCAATATATATCATTTTCTTAAGGTGAATTAATAGCACTAGAATTTCTGGTACCAAGTCTATAAACCTTTTTATGGTTTGGCAATAGTGAATTTTAGCAATTTAGACTTCCAAAAGGAGCCAACTTTCTAGATGAGTCTAAGTTACAAAAAACTTGTAAATGAAATAGTGAACCACTATGTAAGATATTTGATGGAGTATGCTGAGATATAGAAAATCTGGAGGTATTCAAACAATATGCCAAGTTCTAAACTACATTAAGAGCTAGGAGAAACAAACAGACAAAGCATTAATTCATTAGCACTAGCTTGGGTTCACCAAGAACAATTTGTATGAGGCCAACATTATTTAGTGTACTACATTAGTTGCCTTTTCAAATAAATCACAAATATCTTGAAACTTTATTGTTCAACTTATAGCTTTTCAAGATTCTAGATGTTCATTTACATATTGTTGAACTTCAATAAAGAAATGATTAATTGAGTTTTAAAAGAGAAATATGGTAGAGCATACTAGATTTAGTCACATAAATCATAATGACAGGGGCTGGGCGCGGTGGCTCACGCCTGTAATCCTAGCACTCTGGGAGGCCGAGGCGGGTGGATCGTTTGAGCTCAGGAGTTCAAGACCAGCCTGAGCAAGAGCGAGACCCCGTCTCTACTAAAAATAGAAAGAAATTATATGGACAACTAAAAATATATACAGAAAAAATTAGCCGGGCATGGTGGCACATGCCTGTAGTCCCAGCTACTCGGGAGGCTGAGGCAGGAGGATCGCTTGAGCCCAGGAGTTTGAGGTTGCTGTGAGCGAGGCTGATGCCATGGCACTCTAGCCTGGGCAACAGAGTGAGACGCTGTCTCAAAAAAAAAAAAAAAAAATCATAATGACATGTAAGATATTATTCTATACAAGATAGTACATGTTTCAGCAACTTATATGATGATTACTTAGAGGTTTTTTTTAACAGGGTGTTTAATTTTAATCTACAAATTTATTTCAAGGGATAGAGGATGCGCTGGAGGATAAAGTGGGTTGTCCAAACCCTCCTCAAGTTCAATGATTCCCTACAAGAACTCACAGGATTCACCATATAATTGTATTCATGGCTATTATTTATTACAGCAAAAATATACAAAGCTAAATCTGCAAAGAGAAAATGTACTTAGGTTAAATTCTGAATGAAATCAAGCTCAAGTTCAAAAAGTCCTCTTCCAGTAGAGTCACATGAAACATACTTAATTCCTCTAGCAATTAATGTGACAAAATGTGTGAAATATTGCCCACCAGGGAAGCTCATTAGAGACTAATTGCCCAGGGTTTTTATTGGGAACTGACCACACAAGTATTTTTGGCCCTAGCATGTAGCAAAATTCCAGATTTTCAGATGAAGAGAGCAGGTGATCCAAATAAACTATACTGTTTTCACAAACAGTCTAGGTACAGTGAGCTACTGTAGAGTTCTGGGAATAGTGGCAACCAAAATTCAAGTTCCTAGATGCCAGCCAAGGGCTGACCACATAATAAGGGCTTTCTAAGGATAACATTTTGCTATGTTAACTTTTTTCTTCATAAAGATAAGTAGCAAATGATCATGTGTTTGACCATTTCTTTATTACAATGATCATTTACATTTGAATTACATGTATTACATCCATTTTATTTGACAAAATTGTCTTTGAGTGCATGGTTGAATCCTAAACAACATTTGTGATAGTGACTTATTTTTGGCAGGTATTCAATAAGATTTTGTTAAGTAAATGTATGAATAAAAAGAATGAATTTGATTAATGTTAGTGTTAAAATAGATTTTCATTCTTATAGTTCAAAAGGAAATAGCAGATATGGAGTTTATAATTCAATTGTCCACTAGTTTGGAAATTATCATATTCTTGATTATTTTAAAATTTGGGGAATTTTTATCTTTTTAAAGACTTTATACTTATTTTAAAACATTTTCTAAATCAAATTCACACCAAATGTGATAAAATGTACCTATTGGAAGGGGCAGAATATATAACTACTCTTATTTTGACTCAAATGATGCTGTCACTCTATGAGAACTTTGGGATGCAAATCAAAGAGCAATTGGATCAGTTTACCTCAATTGCCTAATCCCTGATTCCTGAGTTTCAAAGGTAAGAACTCACCCCTAGGTAACGAGCATAGCCTGACCAGAAGACTTTAAATAATCCCATGGAGAAAGGATAGTTTAAACAAGTGGATCAGGCTATTGCATTACTCTAACATTTGACTGAAAGAAGATTAGTTCTGCCTCATCATTAGTCTGAGACTGGCAGTCCCTTTAGAGCTCAGCCCACCTAGTACTGTGTTCTGTTTTGAGGAGCAAGGAGAAGCTGATCATAAACTAAGAGAATTGCAAATGGAATCTTAAATTTGAGAAACCTTTAAGTCTAGGTATTGACATAGATCATCAAGGGCTCATTGCAGATTACAAAAATGCCCATAGGACTATGCAGTTTCAACTTTCTATATTCACAGTAGGGAGTCTCTGCCCTCTCCTTTGGATTGCTTAAGTTCTACATTCTCAAACAATGGTGTGGGGAGGAAGGAGTGGATGAAGAGAGAGAAACAAGACTTTGTTCAACTAATGCCAGTGGATTCTTAAGTAATTGGAAATATAAAAGAGACATGAGCATACTTATAATCTAAATTGATGAAGTATGTGGTTATAGTATTACATATTAACAGTATGTCAGATGATGTGATATGTAAACTATAAGAGGAACACTTTTAATGGGTAAAAATATCTTTCAAGCTAGAAATAAAAATCTACAAAGAGTAAGAGTAAAATATGTCATAAAGATACTGAATTTTTGTGACTGTAGCTTACATTATTATTGCTAATCATGTGTTAGCCTTATTTGTATTTTAGGTGAGGAAGAGATTTAACATCTGTTTTCTTCTTTATGAATACTTAAAGGTCTGCATGAGGCCTGTCATGAGGAGCTCAAGGAAGGTAGACAGTTATAATTTAAGGCTCAAGTATAATGAAAAAGAGAGAAATTACAATTAAGACAATCACTTCTAGTCACTATGGAGCCTATTCCTAATGACTATATAACTGGTGTAACTGTTGAATATCCTACTTATTTTTTCAGGTTATTACAGGAGGTCTGCAGCATTAGGCAAAATTGCACCTGAATGAAAGTGCTGAATCAGTTGTTCTGTTTTAGTAGCACATCTAGCTTGTTGAACAACTGCCAAAATAGTTTCTAAGGAAAATCATAAATATTCATCTTAGATTCAGTCTTTGCACACAAGCTAAATTGGAGGATTTAGGGTCATTACTTGATATTTCAGGCCAGAAAAGAAAATAAAAACAGGAATTTCACCTGCAATAACAGATAATATAGACCAAAGGGAAGGAAATATTTTCTCTTGAATTATCTTGGTCTTTTCTTTCCTCTTCTATTTCAGGGTCAGGATAATTCAATAAAAGTCTTCCTATTACATAAGACTTTTAACTGGACACTATGGAGAATGTGGAGATAAATAAGACTCGATATTTTCCTGCGAAAAGACGGGAACAGGGATGGGGTGGAAATGGCTACTGTTTATTGAGAAAATACTTTGCATTTGTAATTGTATTAGCCACCGTTCATATATTTTATCTCCTTAAAACAGATTTTTTTCCCTTCATAAAAGTCTTTGTTAGTTAAGTATTATTTTTCTGCTCATCCAGAACAGAAATATGAGAACCAGAGAATTTATGTAACTGAACAAAGAAATTCTTGTTAAGTAACTACAGCAGGATTCAAATTCAAGTCACTCAGATTTCAGAACTGACAATGAAAAGTTAATCTCTACTAGTGGAAAAGTTGTATAAGCATTCAATTAGGACTCATGATGCCAGCTCTTTTAATTTATAAAACTTATGAGGAATGTGGGCAATGTATAATCACTTGACAGTGTTGTTGCTATTGTTTGTACTTTAATGATATACCTCCAGTACAAGTTATGCACAATCCCAGAGTTCTATGTAATTCCCTGATCACAATATGCATTTTATCTACATTCCCATTTTACTTACATACCATATGGATATTGGAATACTGTAACAAATAAAATCAATCATTTTCTATAAGTACATATTAGGAGACTTAAAGTGAGGCTTATGGGCCAAATGACAATGTCTGGAGACACCCCTCTCAGTTATATACAAAAATGTTTTACACAACGAATGAATACATATGAAAGAGTGAGCCAAATGGATCTAACCACAACTATCCTCTCTCATTGTGTAACTCTTTTTAGCCACGGTGCTAGAAGTCGTAGATCAATTAGTTACAGTTATAGAAGCAAAATGAAAATAATGATCAAATTTATATCTCCCTAAGTTTAATTTGGATAAGATTTTATCGTGAAAATAAGGCATTATAAACAATCACAGCCAGAAGAGAAAAGTGTATAAATAAGGCAGACTTCTGATTTAGATTCACAAGGATCTCACTCCAAATGTTTACAATTCACTTTACCAATGAAATTATGTATGCAACCTACACATATATGGACTTGGACATTCCTGACAGATATGATCTTTTGAATGGCTTTGTTACTTTCATCATCTCCAAAAAATCATTGAGTGCATATTAAACATGTTTATTTGTATATGTGTATCTTTATTACATAAAAGAAAATAAATCACCCACAATGTGATTCTCTACAAAATCAACTGCCCTTAAGATATAGAAAGGTTTTGACAGGCACATGTTTTTATTCTCAAAAATTTCAGTAGAAAACAAATAGCACCAATACAATAACTATCCAAAATATAAGCAAGAAAATGATTGTATCGAATCAATACGGATTATAAAACATCAGTATTATGTGTTTACTCAACACAAAGTAGAGCAAATAATGATTTTGGCACTCCTGGTCTTACATTTTCTTGTGGCAGGGTGGAAGTTCCTTGTATTCATCAAAGTCCAGCTTCTGTTTCCACAGTGCTCAAACTATCTCTAGGTACGTGGTCACCCGCCTAGAATATGTCCCATAGTCTCACTTGAAATTAGGTGTGACTGTGTGACTAAAGTCACCAAGAGAATGTGACTGGATGTGTGATGTGCTTTTTGAGTCTGAGTCTGATTCTTTAGTTCCAGGACACATCTATCCCCTTCCTGTTGGTAGTTATGTGTTTGAAGCAATGTCTCAGCTTCTACCAATATTAGAGCTGAAATCAGAACAACAAAGAACAGAAATCTGGCTTTCTGACAAAATGTAGCAGTAGTTTCCTGATGATCTAGGCATTTCATGTTAAGGGCTCCTATAGAAAAGATTTTAAAGAAAACTTTTGTTGGTCTTGTATTTTTGGATCACCATTGAGGCACTTTATCTATCACTCTAACTAAAGTACATGGGAAAGAGCCCTGGTTTCCTCATTGAGAAAATAACGATATTGGACTGGATCTCTAAAGTCTTATCCATACTTAATATTCTATGAAATTGATTATTTTAGTCTATGAAAAGTCATTGTTAGAAAGCTGGAAAATAAAACCTGAAAGAGCTTCACATTAATAAAGCAATTATTATACAAATATGTTAATCCATTTTAAAAAGAAATTGCAAACTTTTAAAAACTCCAGTATAGATAAGTATTTATATGGTCTTGATAGACTTAAGTTCATTTGTATTCCTTTAACTGAAATGAAAAAATCCTTTAGAGATTCCACAGGGAGACAGGTTTCAAATTATTACTAATCACTATCCTTCTCCATAATGCTATAGGAAATTAATAATGTGGTGCTATGCAGAACTGATTGGAGAGAAATAAGGCAGAACTAAGAGTGAAGAGTTTATATAATAATTCAGGAATGAGAAGTTCCAGGGCTGTCAGGAAAGCAAAAGTAGTATCAGAAGAGATGTGACTTGTGCTTTCAGGCCAGATAACCCACTTAAGTACACCGATGATGATACATTGGTAATTATGTGATATTGTGCAAATTGTTCAACCTTTCCAAATCTCAGTTCCATCACTGGTAAAATGGGTGTGAAAATAGAATCCACCTCAAGGTATTGTAAGACTTAAAAGAGACAATACATGTAAAACACTAAAGTGTCTGGCAATAGTAAGTGCTTCATAAATGCTAGTTATTTTGTTCTGATAATAAATATTGTCATTATTAGTAGTAGAAATCGTCTTATAAGTTGCTAAAGATACTGTTTGCCCAAACATTATAGAATGCAAACATCATGTAAAATAAGATAGGTTGTCTTCAAAGGGTGTGCAATTGACTTGATGAAATAAGACTTGAATATGGAATATTAATTAATGATTAAGTAATTGATTATATGCTACTGCAAAGAATTGCAATAAGTATTCTTGCGGGGAGTTAGCTATGCTCCCCGTAAAGAGGTTTTTTCTTCTAATCAGGTCTCTCAGGCATGGATCATCGCAAAGGATGAAAAAAAATAGTAGGAAACAGAAATAAAAAATAAAATAATGGCAATAATAATACACAGAGCCAAAGATATAGTTTATAAAGTAAAGGTTTATGAAAATAGATAAAGGAGGGTATCCAGATGGATATATTTTTACCCGCATAAAATATATCACCGACTGAAACTCCACACAGGTATTTTATAGGGTAGATACAGGCTCCCATTGCCAAGGGCAACAGGATTTACATATTAACAGGCAGTTTGCCTTAGGGTCAAAGTCTCCTAAAAGGCTACTACAGATCCTTTAACTCTAACTAGGGGAACAATGAGTTATAAAATCGTCTTGGGGCACACTTCTAAGTTTTATGATAAGGCTATTACTTTAGCAACAAATAGAGACATCTTGGCTCCGGTGATTGTGTTCTTGGAGACAGAGATGATCCCAGAAGTCAACATGGGCTGTGCTTTGTGTTAATCACTTCAACCGCATGGTTCCATCTGGGCCATCTGGGCCCAGCTTGGGCATTAGCATATCTATCTGATTAGCTCTCATCTCCGGGGGTCCTCGCCTGTCAGCTCCGGCAACCTATTGGTTCTAAGGGAGAGGCCTGCCTTGTCTTTCAAAACAGGTGAGAACCAAAGGCCCAGTTTACAGCTTTCTCTTTGAAGTGCAGCTTTTACTGACCAATGAGATGTCCTCTTGAGACGAGGCAGCTTTTGAACTCACACATTTATTTTTTCTTTAAGGCAAATCCTTATTTGACTTCTGAAATCAAATCTTGTCTCCAGAAATACAGAGGGCATTTATATAACTCAGTATTCTTAGGCTCAACATATTCTAAGGAATGAGAAAGCGTTGTGAAGTGGAGTAGGCTTTATGGAGAAGATGACATTGAAAGCCTGTGATAAGTGTAAAAAAGGCTTGAGGCTTCCTATTTGTTGAATGTTATTCTAAATGCTTTATGTGCTTTGCTTCTTTGCTTACCTAATCTTCACAGTAATTTTATGTGTGTACTTTTATTATCTCTATTTTATAGATAAGCAAATTGAGGGATAGAGAGCTCAAATAACTTGCCCAAAGTTGGTGGTACACAATAGAAGCTATACGGTAACTGACAAACTGAAACTGGGGTTAGATCACTGAAGCATGAAGTTACACTAAGCTCTTAGGAAGGATAAATTAATGAATGAAAAGGCTACATAATGTCAAACAGTGAAAAAATACACAAAGTCAAGGCAGAAGAGTTTGAGTATAGCCTATGTCTGAATTGGAAAGGAAACATTGGAGTAGTGGCTGAAATATTTATGATTACCTATTTAGATAAAGAAAATTATATTTTATTATGAGGGTATGCCATTTTTACAGAAATCTTGAAACTATAGGGTAATCATTGAAAACTGTTCTTTATTTGTTTACATAATTGTATTGATATCAGTCTAATCTTTGGCTGATGTAATATTAAGAGAAATGTAGTTCTCTCTTTAGAATTCTGCGCCTTTCTGAATGAGTAAAGAATCAGGCCAGGAAAAGGATAAATATGCTTCTACTCTTTAATAGAAATGATGTTAAAAATATTTCTCTCTTTTGGGCCAATGGCTTATTTTAAAAGAAATTTTCTACATAAATAGCATACATTTTAAAAATTCAAGAATTTTATTTGAAGAAAAATTGATATGCTCAAAAAATATTATGCAAGTTTGATGTGCGATATCTACTGGTATAATGAAATTCTGGCCAGAACTGCCTTACTTTTGACTCAAGTTAATTTTATAAATCAAACACACTTTAAGAGAAAGGAAACAGCATCCAATGTCATTTTTCAGCAATAGTTTTACAGCTGAGTATTTAAACAATGAGTCTTTCATCCCGAAAAGAGTTTAAACATCAATTTTTCTTTTCTTTAAAACGTTGACAAAATGACAGTTGGACTGTATTAATTCTGTTGACTTTCCTTGCAAGAAATATCCTTAGGTGAAAGAGGTCTATGTCCTTTGATGTCCTTTATATGCTACATTAATAATGTGAAAATTGTATCTTGTTTAAAAATTTTCTCAATTAATGAGTCATCTTGGTAGAAAACATGTAAATTGGTATTTGATACCTAGATTTAAAATATAGTCATTTTAGAAGTAATTATAGTTATATTGGTATGCTGAAAGTCTTCTTTAATTTATAAATATAAACCAGAGTACTCAATCATGTTTTCAGAGTAGATTTATTATATATCAGCACACCACTGTTAAATTTAAACAAAATATTGATGATGTCAAAACTAACAATGTTCATATTCTTAGATTAGTTTTCATAAATATCAAACAGATATCAACATTCATCACTTTCTTATAATTTAAACAAATGACATATTCTAGTCCATCTTTATTCTTGTTTTTGCATTTAAATTGTCAAACAAGTCTTGCTACTATCATTCTGCTGTTTACAAATAAACTTGTATTTTCAATAGAGATAAATTCATTCATTCAGCAACTTTATTAAACTCTAGGCTACAGAGCTGAACAAGAGAACTATGATCTCTGCTCAAATGAAGTTTATGATCTACTGTGAAGGGTTCTTTTAAACAATAGTAATTTTTCAAAATTGAATATGCCATAATAGTGTATTTTGAATGACTTTAACAGAAATTTTCCTAAGTCAGTTTTACATTTATACTTCCAAAGTTTTAATGGGAAAAAATGATTAAGATTTTTTATTTGGTTATTTTTATTTATTTAATTTTTGGATCAGAGAATTAGGGTCTTGAATCTTTCCTACTCTTCCTTTTATGTGAAGTACTTGAATATAAAACTGCCTAGAGAGACACAGATGTTTAGAGGGGGGCTGTTTTTGAGTTCAGTTCAGAATCCTGTAGACTTATTGAAATTTATGAAATGCACATATAAATACTGAATTCTTATAAACAAGAGTAAGAGCTCAGAAAAATCCTTAGCACTTTGAAAAGATGTCAGTCATGTACCTTACTGCTTATAGATATGTTTCTATTTACATTATTTCAAACAATGGAGAAACATAGACAAACTAAACTTTAGCTGTGAGTAAATTTCAATAATTCTAGATTGTCCTATTCTGAATTGATTGTGCCTTTCTTTAAAATATTCATTTAAAAAAAATTTAATTTAATTTATATGTTTATATATATTAAATTTATATATATTAAATTTAAATTTAATTTATATGTTCAGTATTTCAAAAAGAATTTCTCTTTTCTCTTCCAGAGATACTTCTTAAGACAATTTATTTTGGAAAAAAGTTTACTGATTTGTTCTACGTAGAAAGGAGGGGATGACTGATCTTTGTCATGATACAAGAAATGGAGGGAAGGCTTCAAGAGTGGGACAGGGAGCATATTTGCCATGAGGTCCCCTTGAATACTGTCTAAATTTTGGCAAATCTTCTAAGCAGAATTTGTTCTGCTTTCCTGCTTTTAAGGGCTTCTCATTTTCTTATTGTCCTGTCTTTCTATCATTCTATCTGTTATCCATATAGCCATCCTGAAATTTAATGACCTTTATCATTCTTCAATTAAGTTATGTGAGGTGAAACTCTAACTCAATTATCATATATCATGCGGAGAGCACTTTAGATATTTCAAACACTGCTAACATTCTCCTGTTCTACGTTGATTCATAACAGAGTAGTCAGCAAGTCTTAAGGAGTATGCTCCTGAGATCTATTCATCTTTTTTCTTTTTTTATGAGTTTTTCACCCAATAAAAACTACAAAACTATAGTACAGTTACTTCTAAAGACTGCTTTTCTATAATGAAGCGGGGATTTCTTTTGTTATTTGGTCTTTCTAGATTTGGGTATGTTACATAGATTTTTAAAGAATTTAATAAAGTTTTCCCCTTAGCCTGGTCATAAAAATCTTCAAAATTATTTAGAATGAGTAAAAGTGTTTCATATATGAGTAAAAATGTTAAATATTAAATATGCTCAAATGTAAAATATTGTTCATTAATGAATTATTTCATTCATTAATCAATGGGTGATTAATGAAATAAAATAAATACTAAACATGCACAAATGCTCCTTGATTTATAATGGAGTTATGTCCAGAATAAAACCATTGAAAGTCAAAATATATAAATCAAAAATTCATTTAATCCCTGGATAAACCTATCATAAAGTCAAAAACTTGTAAGTTGAATCATAGTAAGTTGGGGACTGTTTATATTTAGTAAGGTAGATAAAAACATAGAGACTGAAACATCTAATTCAGTGGGTGGGAGAAAGTTCCAGATGGCTAAGAACTCATTCCGAAGCAGGAGTCTCTGACTTATGAGTCCATGGATGAGTCTCATTGTATCACTGGCTTCACACACACACACACACACACACACACACACACAGAGAAACCCTAAAAACCAGAAAACACAAATTCAAAGATAAAATTATTAAGAATTTGAAAACAACAACCTCAGAAAATTAAATCCCAAGAGGGGGACGTTTCTGAGCCCTATCACACTGTTTGAACACTTATGAAGCAAGTCCTGGTGACTACATACTTAATCCAAACTAGGGATATTTTGAGAATAAAAGGGGCACCTTTAATAACTTCCCTGGGACAAGAGGCATAAACCAGCCTTATCTGGAGAAAACTGTGATGAATAGTCACCCTACAGAAAATAGAACTGAAATTTGCCTTTAAAAATGAGAAATTTCCTAGGAACTCATGAGTGAAAGTCCAGTAGTGGGAATGGCTTAAATATTAATATTAATCTAATAACCCCTGTTCCATTTCTGTATGATTCTCTTTGCTCCTCTTCATGTGCTTTCATCTCGATGCTGGTATTATGATACAGTAGTTCCAAGTCTCACATCTGGTTAAAACAATGTCCAGAAGAGTGAAGTTCTCTACCACCCCATCGCAGGCACTGTCAGAGCAGACAAGGCCTTTCTAGAAGTCTTGGAAAACCTCTCCTTGAGTTGCATTGACCTGAATTGAATCACATGCTGATTCCTAAACCAACTACTGTCAAAAGACACTGAATGAACTTAAGCAAATCAGAACCACCCTGAGGATAGCAGTAGGCTCCATTCAAACCATGGATCTTGAGGAAAATCAGGTTTCTATGAAGAAGATTTCTTTCAGGAAGTGGAAATGGTGAATATTATAGAAGAAGAATTGTCATCAAATAATGTTGACAAAATACACATACTGATTTTTCCTGATTAAAAAAAAGACAGCCAGTGATATGAGCCCTGACCACACCTGCAGTGATCGTATGGATCACAGCCAAGCCAGACAGACAAGCGTTCAGACAAGTTTGATCTTCTTCTTTCCTTTTTCAGTCCTGTTTCTTATTTATTTATTTATATTTAATTTTTAAATTTATAATTGACACATAATGTTTGTATAATATGGGGTACAATGTGATGTTTCAATGAATATATACATAGTATAATGGTCAAACAGGGTAATTACTTATCCATCATTTTAAATATGTAACATTTCTCACCTGATCTCACTGATATGTGGTATCTCAAAAAGTTAATTTGGTAAAAGCAGTGAGGAGAATAGTGGTTACCAGAGGCTGGAGAAGGGAGTGTTGAGCAGGGGGCAGGAAAGCGTGGAGAGAGTGGTCCATGTATACAAAGTTACAGTTAGACAAGAAGAATAAGTTTTGGTGTTCCGTGACATGGTAGCGTGACTATAGAAAATAATACTGTAGTGCACATTTCAAGATAGCTAGAAAAGATGATTTTGAATGTTGTCACCACAAAAAAAGTTTGGTTCAAAAGTAATTGTGGTTTCAGACTGTGAATTTTAAATCATTATATAACTAGGCTCAAACACACCTTTATTAATCAAAATAGGAACCATTACAATCAATACATTTTGGCTGATGAGAAATAAATTTGTTTATTCCTGTAGCATAAAAATCCATGCTTTGGGATTCGATGAACTATTGGAAAGCATTTTCTGTATCCTGCTAGTTGTGGAATCATTTACCCTGCAAAAAGTCGTTGAGATGCTTGAAGAAGTGGTAGTCGATTGGCGAAGAGATCAGGTGAATATGGCAGATGAGGCAAAACTTCATAGCCCAATTCATTCAACTTTTGAAGCATTGGTTGTGTGGTCAGGCATTGTCATGGAGTGGAATTGGGCCCTTTCTGTTGACCAATGCCAGCTATAGGCATTGCAGTTTTCGATGCATCTCATCAATCTGCTGAGCATACTTCTCAGATGTAATGTTTTCACCAGAATTCAGAAAGCTATTTTTTGTCTGACATCATTTCCATAGTCTAAAATAAATATAAAATAAACAGCAAGTAATAAGTCATTAGCAAAAAAACATAAAGAGAGAACTTTGCATTAAAATGATGTATAACAAAACCAAATTTATTTAAGAATGTATTCCAATATTAAATGACAAATTTCAACAATGCTAAAATCACAATTACTTTTTCACTAACCTAATAAAAGTTTGATCTGATTAACATGCCTTTCAGGGTCCCTTATGAATTTTATTTCTGTTAGTATCTTTCACTACACAACTAGCAAACAAAGGAATCAGCCATCAAAAAATACTTGAAATGGTCCAAATGTGTGGTGCTCTATTATTTTGTGTTGCACCCCAAGTTCCTAGCACTTACTAAACATTTAAGATATATCCATGAAATTAATAAAGGATAAAACCATTAGGGCTACAAAGCCATTAAATTATTTTATTTTATTTTATTTATTTATTTATTTTTGAGACAGAGTCTCACTCTGTTGCCCAGGCTAGAGTGAGTGCCATGACATCAGCCTAGCTCACAGCAACCTCAAACTCCTGAGCTCAAAGCATCCTCCTATCTCAGCCTCCCAAGTAGCTGGGACTACAGGCATGCACCACCATGCCAGGCTAATTTTTTTTTCTATATATATTTTTAACTGTCCATATAATTTCTTTCTATTTTTAGTAGAGATGGGGTCTCGCTCTTGCTCAGGCTGGTCTCGAACTCCTGAGCTCAAATGATCCACCTGCCTCGGCCTCCCAGAGTGCTAGGATTACAGGCGTGAGCCACTGCGCCCGGCCTACATTTTGATAAATGTTCAGAAAGATAAAAACACTTCAAACTTGCTTGTATTTAATAAAATAGCTAAAAATATATAAAGAAAAACCAATACAAGTACAGGGAAATTAGTAAATTTATAAACATAGTGATGATCAAAGCTCCCAAAATCTGTAGATTCAATGTCGTGCAAATGAAATTCTCCCAAATCTTATTCCTTCTAAAATGCATACGGGGAAGCAAAAGGTCAAGAATAGCCAAGACACTATTGAAAAACTGCAAGGTAAAGTGATCTGCTATACCAAATATCAAGGTTTACTCTTGTTAGAGTAAGAAGATAATGATTTAAAAATTGACCAATGTAACTTATTAGAGTCTTTATATTTGAAAAGGGTGGTATTAAAAATTCATGATTATAGCATGGACCTTTTTATTAAGGGATAACTCATTGGGATAACTCATTGTCCATATGGGGGAAAGTGATAAAATTGAGTGCTCATTTATTCCATATTCAAATATCTATTCCAGGTGGGATATGGAAATAAAGACAAAACTTTAAAATAATTTAAAAAAAGAGAATATTTTTATTTTAGAATTGGAAAGTATTACCTAAACAATTTACAAAAGAATTTATAATGAAATTTTGACAAATTTGTGCAATTGAGAATTAAGAATTTCCGTTTACTAAATCACTCCACAAAGAAAATGAGAATATATTTTTAATAAAGTATTATTACTCAGAATGCATAAAGGATTCTTATAAATCAACATGAAGACAAAAAATCAATAGGAAAAGGAGGTTAAGACATGAACATATATTTTGCCAAACAGCAAAATATGAAAGGTGAGTAAACATTAAAAGAATGTCTAATCTCACTTGTGATCAGAAAATAAAAATTAAAATGAGATGAAACATTCTTTTTCACCCAGTAGATTGACTGCTATATATAGGCTGGCAATACTAACTATTGGAAAGGATGTTGATTAACTGTTATATATTACTGATTAGTGTGAAAATTGGCTTAACTATATGTAAAAGATATTTACTATTAATAAAATATTAACATTTTATACTGTCTTGCAAATTAGAACATATGGATACTCTATGAGAAATAGTTCCATATGTGTGACATATGAGAATGCTCACCTCCCTATAATATAAACGCCATGAAAACTGAGAATTTTTAGTCTGTTTTCTTTTACTATTGAAACAGTGCCTGGCACCTAGATGTTTAAAACATATTTGCTAAATGAAATAATGAGGAAAACCACTAAAACTTTTTTTCTCAGAATAGATATAATAACGTGTATTTAGAAAATGGGATAAATATCAAAATAAACTATAGCTAAATAGTACTATGTTCAAAAAATAACCTCAGGCAAAAATAAGTCCCAGAAAATTACATAAAATATGTCACTATCGTGGAATTTGAAAGCAAAAAGAATTAACTTATTTGTTAGGGAAATAAAGTTATATGATAAAACTATTTGTTAAAACTTCAAAAGAATGATAAACAGAGGGGAGGAGAGGCAGGGCAAAGAGGTGGAGAGAAACACATGTGAATACAAGAGTACTGGAAATGCTTTAGTTATCAAGTTGAAGGGGGTATTCAATGGCATTAATATTATTATTATGCATTTTAACTTACACATACTATATATTCCTTTGTATGTATTAATTATAAAATTAAATAAAAATTGCAACTTTAGAGAACAAGTGAAGAAAACTCTTTTTTAATGTATATAGATAATTCTGCACTTGAAACATGAAGACAAAACCTGTAAAATCTCTTTGCAATTGTATAATGAGCCAATTGTACATCTGTCACAGTGACAAAGTTTTCCACTAGCTAAGTTGGTACTGTTTCAAAAAGTACATACCTTACAATTTACTGGATTGATAATTAGAACTTCAAAAGATTTATTTTTTTAAAACTAAAATGAAAAATTTTAAGAGTTTAGAGCCTACTAATTTGGAATTGGCAACAATTCTGAGTGAACCAGGTTAACATTTACCTTTGCACTATTTAAAATGAATTGGTGCTCTAAACAATTTCATTGTGTTAAGATTGAAAGTTTTAAAAAGATGTTTACCTTTTTAGTTGCTTAAATTTTTCATGAATACAAAAAAATTGCTGATTTACCCATAAATAATCACTCTTTGAATCACACATGAGGCTTATCTGTTTAGTTGAGCAGGACCTGAGAACTTTGTTCAAGAGGCGATTTTCCTCTGGAAACTTAAATGTATAAAACCTTAATTATTTATAAAATTTTCATGATCCATATTTTCCAATAATTCCAGCTAACTTCCCACTTTGCAGTTAAAAAATAGGAGCTTTTTATACACAAAATTCCCCTTCTAAAAAGATTAATTTAGGAATTAAGGGGAATTCTGGGATATTTGGAAGACAAACATCAAATACTCCCTTTTAAATTCTACAACCCATTCTGACTGGGATTTAATATGGTTTATTTTGACCTAATCCAAAAATAGCTATAGAAAGGACAATTGGAAATGTTCCAGATGAATAATAATGATAGTAAGAGGAGGGTAATTAGGCTAATATGTTTAATGTTCTGAGAAGAAAACACATGGAGAAAGATTTTTCCTATTCCCAAGAACAAAGTAATCTCAATGTTGAAGATTTACTGAAAGATATGTTGAATAGTCTAACTCAGTGAAAAAAATATTATTTAAATATAGGCACTTAAAGGACAGAGTATTTAAGAAAGTGTATTTAGAGTATATTGATTATAGCCATAAATTTAAATTCTTCTTGTGTAGATAAATTCTTTACCATGATTCCTTCAAAATTACCATTTTAGATGGTATTAACTCTATATAGAATGCTAGCAAACTCAAGTGAAGCTGATTTATTCAAGAGAATTATTCATTTAATTTCCATCATTTAGTATTTATGTTCCGTTTCCATTCATTTATTCATTTCATCTTTATTCATTTATGCATTTATCAAATATTCATTTAAATGAGTTTCATTATAAGTACAGAAACTTTAGGGTGAGATTTGCAGTAAATTTATTCTTTTAATAGGTTTATTCTTGCAAAATGCTCTGAGCAGATAAAGCCTGCTTGACCCATCATATTCACATCTTAAATTTTTACAACTTATTATCTGTCTCATTTCCTTTATTTGGGTATTTTCCTTAAATTGCATGGAATTTCCTGAAATCACCTTAGTAATCTAATTAATATTTTGACATATTAAATATTTCCCTATACAATGGATATATTTATATGTTATATTACAGATTTTATATAGTAGTCATTGAGGAAACTTTACCATTCAAAAATCAAGCAAAGTTATTTCACACTAGACAGTATAATAGTTAGAGAGCTTTCCCTTGTTCCCTATTCACACATCACTAATGCTATCCATGGTCATTTGTGTTTTTCTTCTGCTTCATAATGCCTTTTTTGTTTTGGTTGTTGTTCCACTAAAGCTAAACTTATTATTTATAAAAAAATAAACTAACTCAAATTTACATTGCTAATGGAGTTATTCTCTGTTTGTTTAATTTTAATTGTGTATCTAGTCTTGCTAGTCTGATGGAGCTTAAAGTACTCTTTTCCTCTGAGTTTTGGTTTGACCATATGGCTTCACTTTTCTGCAAATAAGCATTTTCCCACATGGATGGAGAGAAAGAGAGACAGAGAGACAGAGACAGACAGAGAATGGAACAATTTTCTCAACTGTCTGTATTTTGAAATTTGATGCTCAGGATAGTCACTCAAGAGGTAACTCTTTTTTCTTGTTTTTTTTTTTCTTTTTCTCACCCTTATCATCCCTGTGCTCCCATTTTCTATATTTATTTCTGCCTGTCCCGTTTACCCTATTTCAGCTCTCTTTTGTGTGTTACTGATTTTGAATTTTTGCTTAGTTTTGGGTTTTCAGCCTTTCTCTGAGATTCTGAAGTCAGAGTTCCTCAGTCAGGCAGTTGCAGACCAACAGAATAGTGATGAGAAAGCCTAATTCCAGCCCAGAATAATTCTCTCTTCCAACTCTTCTTGTTATAATTTTGGAGAATAATGTAATGAAATTTTTGTTGTATGTAATTGCTCAATATTTTTGTATGTAATTGCTTCCCAATTCAAATTGCTAGCTGCTGAGTAAGAGTAAATGAGTTAGCCAGCATCCCTCAGACTAAACTACATTTTGGACACCAGAAGGTAGGAGTGCCAATATTTACTATTTATTTATTAAAGTATAAGTCTTCCTGTTCATATTGTTAAGTATCAGGCTTCCTGTTAAAGGATGGGAGAAAAATATATGAGACCCAGAGGTAGCAAGCAAATGTCATTGTCTTCCTTTTGAGTTTCAATTTTTATTTGAAGTCAGAGAGCTTGAAGAGATTTGACTCAGCCTTTTGAGAGAGTGTGTTTTGCTGGTTGGGTTTTGTTCTCAGGGAATAAACTTTATATATAAACTCCCACATGTATAAACACATATCCCTCATGTTTTATTCTTGCTTCAGTTACAATCTCTTAGATAAATTCTTGTTACCCATCTGTCACCTACCTTGGGCCATTTCTTAATGCATCACTTAAAAAAAATCTTTTCATTCTTTGTCAGTTATAAATTACATGCATAGTCCCTAGGACAATCCTTCACCAGGCAGAGCCTATCTCCAAATTTATCTTGTCTCGAACATATCTCCTCCACTTCAACAACTGAATCTGAAGAAAATAGCATTCTTTTAAAATATCTTTACACCTGTTGCTCCATTGCTTAAAAATGTCCACCCTCCCTTGTCTGTCATCTCTTTCATGAGGCTTTCTTATATAGTTAGTTTCCAAAGTTAGTCACTCCTTTTCATTGCTCCAACATTATTTTGTTCAAATCTTTAATAGTGTTATTTTATAAAATGTGGGAGGGGATACACCATAGTGGCTAAGATCATGGCTACTAGAATCAGACTGAGGTCAATCCATGACTCAGCAATTCTCAAAACATGACCAAGGGTAAGTTATGTGAGCTCTTCAATTTCATCAAAAGAAAGGTAATACTAGTAACTTAAAAGTGATTCAATATTTCCTGCTTCAACTGTGACACATAAAGAATTTGAAAGTCACATGCATTTTATCACAACAACAACAACAACAACAACAGCAACAAATAAAAAACTGACACTGGAAATCAGTGAATTTTCTTGGCCCCAACAGAGAACTGAGATTGCAGGGCAAATGACTACCTTGAAATCTAGAGAGACAGGCTCATCCAGAGTCAGAGCAGAGCTGCATACTTGAATTGAAGGCATGAAACAATAAACAGGTTGGAACAATTAGAAGGTACTTTGGATGATGAAGATTGTGAGAAACACCTGGGGTCAACTGTCATAGGGACCATATAATTTTTTGGACTTTACCTAGAGGAACCCCACATGGTTCTCACAGTGAAGATCAGCGATTCCTTCATAGCTTTGGCAGTGAGAGGAAGAATAATAATTGTGAAATGCCGAGAGATCATTCTACCAAAAAACACTATGATCCAGGGTTGAAGACTTGTGGATTCATCCTATTGGAAGAAGGGCATTTCTCCCACTCCTGCCTCTTCTAGCCTGGGGTGAGGGTAGTCAATAGAGTTTCAAAAAAAATCAGGATACTATAACCAGTGAAGGTAGCATGGAGCAGGAAGAAAAAAACCAAGAAACAAAACAAAACAAAAAAAAGCTACATCATTGAAGAATTACTTGTGAAGGTCACAATTTTAAGACATAGGACTATTAAACAATGCAACTTAATCAAAAGATTATAAAGTGCTCTCCATTCCCCACACCTTATCATCACATCCACAGGCATCCAGTTGTAATCTTAGTGGATTATAACTGAAAGACCAATGAGACACAGACTCTTTAAAAGGAAAGTACTTAGGGAAGCCAAAAGTCAAGAGTAGAGACAAAAAACAGACACAAGAGGAATTTGAAGCCTCTGGCATCTACCACTATGGTAAACATGAAACACAGCCCAAACCACATTACCATAGACCCTCACAATCAAGGCTTATTTACCTCAGTTCATATTATCCAATGCAACATGCTCTTAGCTTTCAATAAAAAGTTGTAAGGCATGTCAAAATGCAAGAATGACAAAGTCTGAAGAGATAAGGCAATCATCAGAACCAGACTCAGATATGACACAGATGTTGGAATTATCAGAGATTAATCTGGGCATCCCAATACAACTTACATCATGGTTTTTCCCAAGACCATGGGGCTTGGGAAAGAAATAGGATTTCAAAGACCTCCATCTTCTCTCATCAACAATAGACAAGGGATCTGCCCACATACAGAGCTCACCACCAATATCAATAATATCAATAATTACTTCAACAATATCAATAATTCCTTTACATGTGAATGGTCTAAATAGACCAATTAAAGATAGAAATTGGCTGAGTGGATAAAAACAAAACCAAGCTACATGGTGTTTACAACAAATGTAAAGTTGCAGGTAGATTAAAAGTAAAGAAGGACAGAAGAATACAAGAGTCTAATGCTAATACTAATCAAAAGAATACCTAAGGAACTGTATTAATTTCAGATATAGCAGACTTTAGGAAAAGAGAGAGTATCAGGGATAAAGAGCTTTATCTAAAGATAAATATGTCAATTCTCCAAAAAGACATAAGAATCCTAAATGTGTATTCCTCAAAACAAAAGAACATTAAAATATATAAGGTAAAAATTGATAGAACTGAAAGAATAATCAAGCCATAAATTAAAAAATATTTTAGACTAAGTGAAAATGAAAACAAAATTTATCAATATTATGTGAGACATAGTAAAAACAGTGCTGACAGTGAAACCTGTAGCATTGAATAAATACATTGGAAAAGAAGAAAGATCTAATATCAATAATCTAAGCTGCTCCTTAGGATACTGGGAAAAGCAGAGCAATTTAAGCCTAAAACAAGCAAAACAAAATAATAATAAAAATTAAAGGAGAAATCAATGACATTGAAACAGGAAATCAATAGAGAAAATTAATGAAACCAAAGCTGGTTCTTTGGAAAGATCAATGAAAGTGATAAACCTCTAGTGAATCTAACCAAAGATAAAAGAGAGAAGACACAAATGGCCAATATCAGAAATGAAGGAGGGGTGGTAACCAGTGATCCATGCATACTGAAAAGATAATAAAGGAGTACTATGAACAAATATATGTCCCAAAATTTGATAACTTAAATGAAATTTACCAATTCCTTTAAAGAAACAAACTACCAAAACTCACACAAAAGAAAATAGATAATCTGAAAAAAATGTTTGTTATTTCTACATCACATATATATATATATATATATATATATAAAATAGATTATCACAATAACCTTCCAAGAAAGAAAGCACCAGGGCCAGTGTGGCCAATGCTATCAAACATTTAAGAAAATAATAATACCAATTCTCCACAATGTTTCCAGACATTAAAAGATAAAGGAATACTTTATAACTTATTCTATGAAGACAACATTAATATGAAACCTAGGAAAGACATTACAAGAAAGGAAAATTTCAATTATACTAATCAGTGCAGGAAAAAGAATTTCACAAAATTCAATATCTATTCATGATAAAAACTCTTAGCAAACAAGGAATAGAGGAGATCTTCCTCAATTTGATGAAGAGCATCTACCCAAACACCTATAGTTAACACCATACATCATGGTAAGAGCTTAGAAGCTTCCTCTCTAAGACTGGGGACAAGATACCCTTGGTCTCTCTCACTACTCTTGTACAATAACATAACAAAAACAAGTAAAAGATACACACATTTCAAATAAAGAAAGAAAACTTTTTTTTTCGACAGGTGATATGATTGTCTATGTAGAAAATCACAAAACATCTACAAAATCTCCTGGAAGAAATATGTGAGTATAGCAAGAATTGCAAAATACCAGGTTAATATACCAAAGTCAACCTGTATTCCAGAATTCAAGATTGACATACCAAAGTCAATTATTGAGCTATACACCAGCAATGAACAATTAAAAGCTGAAATTTTAAAAAATACCATTTATAATAGTAGTCCTGCCCACCCCCAATGATAAATACTTAGATAAAAATCTAACAGAATATGTACAGGATATATGTGCCTAACTACAAATCACTGCTGAAATAAATCAAATAAAATCTCAATAAACATAAGATATTCCATAGTAATGGATTTGAAGACTCTATATGGTTAAGACATAAATTCTTCCCAACTCGATCTATAGACTTGATACAATCCAAATCAAAATCTCAGCAAGATATCTGTAGATATTGACATATTGGTTCAACTGTTTAGATGGAAAGGCAAAAAGAGTAGAATAATCAACACAATACTGAGGAAGAACAATACTAAAGGACTCACACTATTTAATTTTAAGATTTACTAAAAAGCTGTAGTGATCAAGACACTTCATGGTATTAGAGAAAAAAAAAAACAGATGAATAGGTCAATGGAACAAAATGGAGGGCCTAGAAATACATCCATGTGCATATAGTCATGCCCTGCATAATGACATTTCACTCAGCATATATGATAGTGCCCCCCTATATTTTTACTATACCTTTCCTGTTTAGGTAAGTTTGGATACACAAATATCATTGTGCTACAATTGCATAACAGTATTCAGCACAGTAATATGCTGTACAGGTTTATATCCTAGAAGAAATGGGTTATACTATTTAGCCTAGGTATGTAGTAGGTTACACCAGATAGGCTTGTATAATTACACTGTATGATGTTTACAGAATGATGAAATCACCTAACAATGCATTTCTCAGAGCATATCCTATTATTAAGCTATGTACAATTGTATATTTGACTGATATTTGACAAAAGAGCAAGGGAAATGCAATGGAGAAAAAACAGTCTTTTCAACAAATGTTACTGGAACAATTGGATGTTCATGTGTTGTAAAGAAATGGCCTAGACATAGACTATATCTTTTACAAAACTTAACTCAAGGTCACAAATTTAAATGTAAAATGCAAAACTATTAAACTTTTAGAACATAGCATGTGAAAAAATTGTGTGTGGCCTTGGATTTGGTGATGAGTTTTAGATGCAACATCAAATGTGTTATATCTCTTCTTATGAAAGAAAAACATTGATAAATTGGGCTTTATTTAAATTGAAAACTTCTTCTCTGCAAAAACCACTGTTAAGAGAATGAAAACACAATCCATAGACAGGAAAACTATATTTGTGGGATTCATATCTGGGTTTTAGGAATTGTTTGTATATGAATATACAAACAATTGTATATGAATACAAACAATTCCTAAAACTCAACAATAAGAAAACAAATCAATTTAATGATAAGCAAAATATCTGATAAGACATCTCACTAAGGAAGATACACAGGTAACAAATGAAACTATGGAAATTGCTCAAGATATTTGTTATTAGGAAATTGCAAATTAAATAATGATATATTACTATATACCTACCAGAATGGCTAAAACACACCAAAAAACCTTATAATGCCAATTACTAATGATGATGCAGAGCAGCAGAAACCCGAATTTATTGCTGATGCTAAGTTAAATCTTATAGCCACTTTGGAAGACAGTCTGGCAGTTTCTTACAAAACTACACACAGTCTTACCATATGACCCAGTAATCATGCTATGGGGTATTTAGTTAACTCATTTGAAAACTCATGTTCACAAAAGTCAGCTTGAAAATGTTTATAGCAGTTTTGTAAATAACCTCCAAAAACTGGAAGCAACTGATATGTTCTTCAATATGTTAATGAATAAACTATGATAAATACATACAATGGGAAAACTATTCAGCAATAAAAAGGAATAAGCTATTAAGGAATACATGGATAAAGACAGAGACATAGATAAAGACAGAGTCATGAGCAAACCTTAAATACATATTATTAAGTGGAAGAAGTCAGTCTGAAAAGGCCACATATGGTATGATTCCAATTATATGATATTCTGGAAATGGCAAAAATGCTCAATGATAAAGTTCTTTGTTAGAGACAGAGAAAGTAAACAAGTGGTTGCAAGAGGTTTGGGACTGTAGGGGAAAGAGTTCAATAGGTGAAACATAGGGGACTTTATTTTTGAGGATATGGAAGTATTCTGTATGATAACTATAAATTGGTGTATACATGAGACTATGCATTTATTAAAAGCCATGGACATTTACAGTGTAAAAATTGAATCTTAATGTATGCAAATTTTAAAAAATCATTTAGAAAGTCAGAGAATACACAGATGAAATGCAGAATGTAACAAAACAATGTATTATAAATGTATTAAAAAACCTCTCTGAAGGGGATGGGGGAAGTGTGCTGACCTAAGTAACTTTGAAAAAGAGTGGAGTCTGGAGTCTGTAAGACAAAAGACAAAAGGAATTGTACTTAGAAATTGTACTCTGGTTGATAAAGTTATTTCTCACAGTGGTGCAGGTTAACAATTTTGATAATGCATCCATATATGCTGAAATTGAACAATTAAGTGAATGGTTGGAAGATGATGAAAGACAGCTTTTTCATTGTTGGAATTGGAAGTTACACATAAGCAAGAAGAGAAGGCTGGAATGATTTATGTGCTAATAAATTAGGAATTAGATATATCAATATAAACTAATGTTTAGTTTAATACAGATACAAATGTTTACATATCGAAATATTGATAGAGATATGTATATACAGGCATTACTGTGCGCACATATATTTCCTTGTTCTGTCAGCTGAGAGCATAGAAGCAATGACATCCCAGTAGCAGTGAATCCATCTAGTATCAGATCTTGGTTTCTAATATGTTTCTCCAACCAGGGCTTCTTGGACAAATGATTAATTCTAGGACAAATGCAGGAAATATACAAGATGAGCTTAGAGTACCTACTGTGCTAGAAAGTAAAGAATTGCTCAAAAACCTACAATATTTGGGGCATGTCAAAAGAACAAAGGAACCTACTTAATGAGCTCCAAATTCCCAAAGATGGAATAAATTGAGCAACAAAATAAGGTATTACTGGATTATAATCCAAAATAAATATACCTGGGTTCATAATGACATAAATAAATGATTGAATAAATAAATAAATGGTGGAGAATAGACAAATATCACCTGCATAAGAATTACAAATAATATATGTAGACATTCTGAGTACAATGCCCCACTAATTAAGTATTGGCTTAATTTACCCTTCAACAGAGTACATGATAAAAAAGGGGAGAAAAGAAACTTTACAATGAAGAAAACTGAAAACCACTATCTTAGGTGATCAAGGTTACTTTCAACTGTGATAAGTCAATTTGATACTATGTACCTTTGATATGATGTGGTAAAAATGGTACTTTACCCCTGTTTCCCTTTCAATAGCATGTAACCCCAATCTAATCATAAGAAAAGTATCAGACCAATTCCAATATAGGACATAAAACCAAATACCTCTCTGGGAGGCTGAGATAGGTGGATCGTTTGAGCTCAGGAGTTTAAGACCAGCCTGAGCAAGAACGAGACCTCGTCTCTACTAAAAAAAAAAAGAAAAGAAAAGAAAAATAGAAAAGAAATTAGCTGGACAACTAAAAATATATATGAAAAATTAGCCGGGCATGATGGTGCATGTCTGTAGGCCCAGCTACTCAGGAGGCTGAGGCAGTAGGATTGCTTGAGCCCAGGAGTTTGAGGTTGCTATGAGCTAGGCTGACACCACGGCACTCTAGCCCAGGCAACAGAGTGAGACTTTGTCTCAAAAAAAAAAAAAAAAAAAAACACAAACAAAAAAACCAAATACTTGACCAGTATTCCTGAAAATTGTCAAGGTTGTCAAAAATAAAGAAAGTCTGAGAACGATCAAAGCAAAGAGTAACCCCAAAGGGACATGATGGCTAAATGTAATGTGGTAGCTTAGTTAAGATTTTGGAATCAAAAAAGAACATTAGGTAAAAACTAAGGAAGTCTAAGAATGGACTTTAGTTAATAATAATATATAATATTGGTTCAATAATTGTGACAAATGTTCCATACTGTGATGATTAATTGTATGTGCCGGCTTGACTGTAACATGGGATGCCCAGATATTTGGTTAAACTTTATTCTGGGTATGTTTGAGAGGATACTTCCAGATGAGATTAACATCTGGATCAATAGACTGAATAAAGCATATTGCCTTACTCAATGTGGGTGAACCTCATCCAAATCATTGAAAGTTTAAATAGAACAAGAGATGAGGTAAAGGACAATTTGCTCTCTTTGCTTGATTGTAATTCAAGCTAGAACATCGGTCTTGTCCTGTGCTGGGACTGATACTTACACCACAGACTTCCCTGGTTTTCAGGGCTTCATATTTGGACTGGAATTTATACCATTGGTTCTCCTGATTCTCAGATATTTGGACTCAGTCTAGAAATGTACCACTGGCTCTCTTGGATTTCCAGCTAGCAGACTACAGGTCATGGGACTTCTCAGGCTTCATGATCATGTGATCTAATTATTTATAATCTATCTATGTATCTATCTCTATCTACTTATAGATGTAGATAAATGGAGAGGGAAATTATATATATATATATATATATATATATATATGTACACACACACATATATCTGTTTCTCTTTCCTTAATACACACACTAATAAACTGTTAATGATAGAACAAATGGTGTGGGGTATATGGAAATTCTCTATGTTGTATCTTTGCCATTTTTCTGTAAGTCTAAAACTATTCTAAAATAAAAGCTTATTTTCAAAAAATTGAATTTATTAATGATTAGTCAAATACTACATATTTTTAATATGACATGCATGTTTATTTTAGCAATTTTTCCCTAGACTGCATTTTTTTAAATTTTTCTATATTTGGGAGGTACAATTACAGTTTGGTTACATGGGATATATTGAGTAGTGAACAAGTGTGAGCTTTTAGTATAGCCATCTGCCAAATAGTGCAAATTATACCCCTTAAGTAATAGCTCATCCCTCCCACCCACTGACCCACCCTTCCTAGTCTCCAATGTCTATTATTCCATCCTCTATGTCCATATGCACACATTATTTAGATCCCACTTATGAGTGAAAACATGTGGCATTTGACTTTCTGTTTCTGAGTTATTTCACTTAAGATACTGGCCTCCGGTTCCATCCATGTTGCTGCAAAAGACATGATTTTATTCTTTTTGGTGGCGAGTAGTATTTCATGGTGTGTGTATGTATGTGTGTGTATGTGTGCATATCTCTCTCTCACATTTATTATCCAGTACTTCTTTGATGGGCACTTAGGTTGATTTCATATCTTGCTATTGTGAACAGTGCTGAAACTTTGGATACATACCCAGCAGTGGGATTGCTGGATCAAACACAAGTTATACTTTTAGTTCTTTGAGAAATCTCCATGCTATTTCTATAGAGGTTGTACTAATTTACATTCCCACCAACAGTGTATAAGCATTCCTTTTTCTCTGCATCCTCATCAGCATCTACTGTTTCTGACTTTTTAGTAATAGACACTCTTGTGTAAGATGTTATCTTACTGTATGCAGTTTTAATTTGCATCTCTCTGATGCTATTACCTACTTTTGGACTTTTTTTTTTTTTTACTCTGCCTTCCTCCAAATAGAGCTAATATAATAAATATGAGTTAACTAGATAAAAAATAGAAAGATACAGAAGCAATAATGTGGTGTCCATCATGTAAATAACTCTCCCAATTACACATACAAACTCCTGGGAAGAAATGTTTAAGGACTGAGTGATCTGAAGTCACACAGGTATAGATTTAATTTTCAGTCCTTGCAAGCTGTGACTTTTAGAAAGTTTCTTAACCTCTTTGTTTCAGTTTATCCCATTTATAGGTAAAGATAAATGTGTAATTGTTGTGAGGAATAGACTAAATATTAATAGATGAAGGAGCTAATGTAACTAATGTGTTCTCAATAAACAAGCACTGATGTGTGCAGTAATTTCAATAATAAAAAATTCTTTATATTTATTAATCTTGAACCTTGGGCATTGAAGAAAAACTATATCACTGCATAGGCAGGATGTTATTGGACACATTCTATAATATCCAATTCTCATATTATATTAAATGAGTAGCACCAAATTGCTTTCTAATTAAGGGATTTTCAGTGGTCTTTTTCCTCTATCTATTTCAAATAGAATCTTCGCTTAATATTGCACCTATAATGATTATTATGCCCCTGAAAATACCCTTCTTTAACTGTACTTGTTGCTTGAAGTTAAAAATGAAAAATTTCTGGAAATACCGGTACATTTATTATGCGGTTTTTTTCACCTTTGAAATAATTTTATTTCTCATTGCTGCGTTATTCCTCTGTCATTAATTTTCCCCATCATATTTTTGGTGTCCCATTTTTCTTGTCACTCTTATTTCCCTTTTATATATATATGACTGTGTATATGTTAAGACGGTCATCTTTTATTGCCAATTTTGTTTATGAAGTACATTTTCTATCTGTTCAGGTTTTCCCTTACTTCTGTTTTATTTTTGTTTTCATAAACTGCATGTTCTTCCCCCTCACAGGTTTAATGACATTCTGAGGCATACAAATGATTTTCTGTCTCTATTGGCCTCACTCCTAAGAGCATACAACTTTCAGATGAATCTATTTTTACTTAACCTCTTGCTCATCATTTTGTTTCTTATTCTAAACATTGATTTTTTAAAAAGTGTTCCCTAAAATTTTGGTTACCACTGCACTTGTACTATGGTTTCTTCCTGTATATTAAATTTTTAAGGAAATGATCATGAAAAACACATTTAGTAATTGTATAGAATCAATTAAAAAGAAAACCACAGAAAAAATTCTGCAATTTTATTTATAAAATTCTGATATTAAACTGGGAGTATGCACAGCAAATTTCTATGCAGCTCAAAGAAGCAACTCTATTTTATTGTTTTATTGCTTGAATCAGTGTCAAGAAATTTCTAGTTCCTAATAGCCTTGTTTCTCAGTTTGAAGATGATTATCTGTCAGGTGCAATATGTATACTAAATCGAAATCTTCTAAGCCTTTAGATTCTTTGGATGAAGTTGAAATATAAGTCAAAATAATTATTGTTTGCATGAAGTGTAAAGACTCATCATACACTACCAAGCAGAAGTTATTGGTAGACTCTTTGCTAGGGCTTCTCCTGTAGCTCAGATATAAAATAGCAAAACTCAACAAAAAAATTTCTTCAGCTCACTTCTAAATGGAAGAGAGAGTGGGTGCTCTTTCACAGGCTGGAAAGGCACTTATCATGTTGAAAGGACTAATTTAGCACTAAAGATTGCTAAAGGGGGCTGCAAGATGAGTCACAATTTATAAGCATTCCTGGCAGAGGGTTGAAGGTTTTATGGCTTAGAGAACTGGGGGCCAAGGAGCTGTGTCTTAATTTAAGTGGAAATAGCGAAGATTTAACATCATTCCTCTTTTCTTGTCAAAGAGTAAAGTTTTACTTTTTTCCCCATGGAGTACTGTGTGTGTGTATAGCTCAGCGTGGTGACATAAAAAATTCCAGAGGCCTCATGAATGTCCCTGAGGTGGGTGCCTGCCCTGAGGGGGCCTGCACTGGTCTGATGTGTGTCATGGAGCTGAACCCATCCTGACATGGTGTTGCTGAGGTCTAGTCCTCTGCTGGTCTCACATGGCCACCCAAACTCCCAGGAAAATATACCTAGGCTTCAGTGAAAAACTGAGAAAGGTTTGAAATTCTGAAGTGAAGTCTTTTCTTCTTCTGTTCTTGCTTTTCTTTATAACCTCAAAGAAAAGATTATATTAGCAGCAATCATTATGGCATACTGTTGATTGAATACCTGCTATGAGTTAAGGACTCCTTTGATGTTTTACATACATTAATTTATTTATTCTAAGAGGAGATATTGTTATGCTTATTTTATGAATGGTGTAAAATAACACTTTCTGAGGTCAAATAATGTACTTATGATCGATCCCTCAGCTAGTAAGCAGTGGAGACTGGATTTGAACCTAGATTTCTAACTCTTAAAGCTTGTATCATTAACCAACTTTTCATTTTATTAAAACCTAAAATCTGGATAGAAATTTCTGCTCAAGAAGTTCCTGGCCCTTATGATTTAGTACCAAAAGCACACTGTTTTGTTATTCTCTTTGCATGCCAAAATAGCTCTATTAAGACATAAAGGGGAGAATCTTTCTTCTTCCTAATTGTCTTTGCCTGACAGAAACATCTGCACACCCTAAGCAATCGCGATCACAGCCTCACACAGAGTTGTTCAGAGAACTAAGAACATCAGGCACATATATATACTAGTGCTTCACAGACTGTGTCCGTGTCCTACTAAATATACTACTCTGAGGACTCTGGCCTTACATGAGTATTACTTGAGGTGGATACTTTCATGTTTGGTTTCTTTTCTTTCTGGTCTCTGGTAACATTCTGTGTCTGCCCTGAGGTAGCCTCTGAAGACTAAGACAAACAAAATTAGTAGTTATTTTGCAGAAACTAAAGTCAATTTCATCCCCTCTTACCTTTCTTTAAATCTTTTTTTTTTTGCTTTACTTCAGCAAATTATAGCCAAGTCCACTTAAGACTCAATGGAACACTCTCAAGTTATTGTTAAAAATAAAATTCCAAACTACTCATCTTTTTTAGATCCTGCTCTTAGGGTTTTTTTTTTTTTTTTTATCTCAGCATATTATGGGGGCACAAATGTTTAGGTTACATATATTGTCTTTGCCCCACCAGAGCCAGAGCTTCAAGCGTGTCCATCCCCCAGAGTGTGCACTGCACCCATTAGGTATGAATATACCCATCCCCTCCTCTCCCCTCCCATCTGCCTGACACCCGATGAATTTTTCTACGATGTTTGCACTTAAGTGTTGATCAGTTAATAACAATTTGATGGCAAGTACATGTGGTGCTTGTTTTTCCATTCTTGTGATATTTCACTTAGTAGAATGGGCTTCAGCTCTATCCAGGATAATACAAGAGGTGCTAGATCACCATTGATTTTTGTGGCTGAGTAGAACTCCATGGTATACATATACCACATTTTATTAATTCACTCATGTAGTGATGGACAGTTGGGTTGTTCCCACATCTTTGCAATTATGAATTGTGCCACTATAAACATTCTAGTGTAGATGTCTTGTTTATAGAATGTCTTTTGTTCCTTTGGGTAGATGCCCAGTAATGGGATTGCTGGATCAAATGTAGTTCTACCTGTAGCTCTTTGAGGTATCTCTACAGAGGTTGTACTAGTTTGTACTTCCACCAGCAGTGTACGAGTGCTCCTAACTCTCTGCATTGACACCAACATTTATTGTTTTGGGACTTTTTGATAAAAGCCATTCTCACTGGAGTTAAGTGATACATCATTGTGGTTTTGATTTGCATTTCCCTGATGATTAGAGATTTTGAGCATTTTTTCATATGTTTGTTGGCCATTAGTCTGTCTTTTTTTGAAAATTTTCTGTCCTTTGCCCACTTTTTAATGGGGTTGTGTGATTTTTTCTTGATCATTTTCCTGAGCTCTATATAGATTCTAGTTATCAGCCTTTTATCAGATGTGTAGCATGTGAATATTTTGTACTATTCTGTAGGTTGTCTGTTTGCTCTTGTGATAGCTTCCTTGGCTGTGCAGAAGATTTTTAATTTGATCAGGTCCCCTTTATTTATTTTTGTTGTTACTGTGATTGCCTTTGGGATCTTCTTAATAAATTCTTTCCCTAGGCCAACGTCTATAAGAGTTTTTCCAACATTTTCTTCTAGAGTTCTTATAGTTTCATGCCTTGGGTTTGTTATCCATTGTGAGTTGATTTTTGTGAGAGGTGAGAGGTGCGGATCGTGTTTCAGTCTTCTACATGTGGCTGTCCAATATTCCCAGCACCATTTATTGAATAAGGATTCTTTTCCCCAGTGTATGTTTTTGTCTGCTTTGTCAAAGATTAGATAGCCATATGAGGATGGTTTTATATCTGGGTTCTCAGTTCTGTTCCACTAGTGTATGTCTCTGTTCTTGTGCCAGTACCATGCTGTTTTAGTTACTACTGTAGCCTTGTAGGATAGTTTGAAGTCAGGTAAATTGATACCTCCAAATTTGTTTTTTTTTTTTTTGCTTAAGATTGTTTTTGCTATATGTGGTCTTCTCTGCTTTCATATGAAGTATAGAATTATTTTTTCTGCCCTTTGAATCACATTTCTCATCCCTACTTTGATCAGTTCAGCTCTCTTTAGACTGAAATATCATTCTTCTCTTCTTTACTCTCCCTGCCTCTGAGTAAATCCTAACCAACTTCCCTCTTAATAATTCCTATATTCACCAACAGAGATTGAAGATTTTCTTGAGCACTGGAACGAGAATGGGATAATTGAAAAAATAGGAAATATTGTAGAGAGGCAAGCTTATTGTTGAATGATTACTATCTTTTCAAAAATATAAAAGGGAAGAGTTTTGAGGAGAAGCTAAACAACACAAATAGAGATGAAGACACTCAGGATGTAGAAGAGCCAATGTAAACAATATGTTGCAAGAGTGCTATAGCACAGTCAATGAGAGGCTTGGATTCAGAGCCAGACAGTGTGGGCTCAAAGCCAGTTTTGCACTTTCTGATTTTGTGACTTTGGATGTGTTATTCAACTTCCAGAAGTCTTAATTTTTTCTTTGATATAGTTAAAATAATACCAATATCTATACCTATAAGTTACTGTGAGTATTAAATGAATTAATCATCATAAAATGATTAACTTAGTGTGACATGCTAAATAAGCAGTAGCTATATGCAGTTAATGAAGAATTCTCATGAGAACAGATGGGCTGTGTCTTACTTATCTTGGTGCTTGACACACATAACAGGCACACAGTAGACATTTAATAAATGTTGGCTTAATGAAAAAATTGTGTATTGAGCAGAATGGATTAGAGAGCAGAAAATGAAAGAGAAGTGTTATGGACTGAATGTTTGTGTCCCCCCGGTTTATATGTTGAAGACCTATCCTCAATAGGATGGTATTTGGAGATGGAAGCTTTGAAAGGTAATTAGGTTGAGATGAGGTCATGGAGGTAGGTACTCCAAGATAGAATTAGTGTCCTTATAAGAAGAGAGAGAACAGAATTTTCTCTTTCTCTGCCATGTGAAGACACAAGGAGAGGCAGTCTCTTCATGCCAGTAAGAGGGCCCCTTTTTAGGCACCAAATATGCTGGCACCTTGATCCTGGACTTCCTGGCCCCCCAGAAATGTGAGAAATGAATGTCTGTTGTTTAAGCCAGTCCATCTATGGTAGTTTATTATAGCCTCCCAAGCTGACTGATACAAGAAGAAACCAAAAATAACCTGGATATAATGGACAAATTAAAAGGAAAATAGATTTCTTGAATATTTTTATTAAGATAAAATGGAATAGTCTCTATACATTAATTGATAATAGTCAATGTTGCTGCCCCATACTATCTACACCTTCTTTGAGAGCTTTCACTCAGTTCCTAGGAATACTTTGTTGTCAGGGTTAACTGCATATCAGGCTTAAGGGATTTCAATGGGAATAACCAGGATTTCTCTAATTCATGGTACTATTTATGATATATTATAAATGAGTTTGCCCTATGACATGGGACATCTGTATTTTTTAACCAGTGGCTAACTTTAAAGCTATCTCATTGGGCACTTATAATATTTTGACTAGGAATTATTATATTTGCACGGGGAACAAAACCAGCCAATTTCCACAGTTAGCTCAGTTTCTGATATCTGGGAGCTAAAATTCTTTGTTTAAAAAATGTTGGAGGAACATTTGGAGGAAGCACAGCCCTGCTGACACCTTGATTTTAGACTTTTGACCTCCAGAACTGTGGGAGAATAATTTTCTGTTGTTTTAAACCACCGAGCTTGTGATAATGTGTTATGTCAGCTGCAGGAAACTAATATACTGGTTACATAGAAGTATTCAAGTCTTTCAAGGCTTTTCTAGTAGCCAGATTTCTCTCTAGGGCATTTCTCACAGTCAGTGCTGCCTTTAAGGGAAGACAAGGTGTTTTAGTTCCTTGCCTTGCTCACAGAAACAGTGACCATTAGATTACATTAAAAGTATTACATTGATCCAACCAATAACTTCAGCATTTTACTGTAGGGTATTCACATGTAATTTCAGGTATGAATTACTGTTCTCTAATTATGACTCTAATTATCTTTTTATACTCTGGGTCAGTTCATTAAAACTGTGCAGCTCAGTGACTACTCTTTCATCTTCCTCAGTACCTCCATTGTCACAACCTTTTTTGCCAAATGCTCATCTTCACATACTAAATTGAGGTTTGCCTGCAGTCTGCAACTGGCTCTTTTATACATTTTTACACATGTCTTTAAGTGCATTGGCTGTACTTTGAGAAATCTTTAAAGACTTTAAGAAAATAATTGAAGCCATTACTAGCAATACTAAAGTGCATTTCAACACTATCAAAAAACGTAAATCTTTATTTCAAGGCTTAAAAGCTTTTTCCTAACAAGGAAACTACATTGCTTAGGATGTTTATCTATCTTAAAATAATTTGAAAGTAAGAAATATTGTCGTGAGATTTGTTTGGTCTTTTTTTTTTTTTTTTTTTTTTTTTTTTTTGAGACAGAGTCTCACTCTGTTGCCCGGGCTAGAGTGAGTGCCGTGGCGTCAGTCTAGCTCACAGCAACCTCAAACTCCTGGGCTTAAGCGATCCTACTGCCTCAGCCTCCCGAGTAGCTAGGACTACAGGCATGCGCCACCATGCCCGGCTAATTTTTTGTATATATATATTTTAGTTGTCCATATAATTTCTTTCTATTTTTAATAGAGACGGGGTCTCACTCTTGTTCAGGCTGGTCTTGAACTCCTGACCTCGAGCAATCCACCCGCCTCGGCCTCCCAGAGTGCTAGGATTACAGGCGTGAGCCACCGCGCCCGGCCTGTTTGGTCTTGACATATGTGTAAAAGGAGGTGCAAGGAGAGGGAGAAGGGGCAAAACAGCAAAATAATTTTGAAAAAACAATTTCTAATTTTATCATTACTGGTTGTACTGGGTTGAATTGTGGCCTTCCAAATATGCCCTGCCCTAACCGCTAGAACCTGCAAGTGTGACCTATTAGGAAAAAGGGTCTTTGTAGACACAATTAAGGATCTAGGCAATCACAGCAGCAACAAAAATAAATGAATGGGACATGATTAAATTAAAAAGCTTCTGCACAGCCAAAGAAACAGTCACGAGAATAAACAGACCACCTACAGAATGGGAAAAAATTTTTGCATACTACACATCAGATAAAGGACTGATAACAAGAATCTATTTAGAACTCAGGAAAATCAGCAAGAAAAAATCAAGCAACCCTATCAAAAAGTGGGCAAATGACATGAATAGAAACTTCTCTAAAGAAGATATAAGAATGGCTAACAAACATATGAAAAAATGCTCAACATCCCTAATCACCAGAGAAATGCAAATCAAAACCACAATGAGATATCACTTAACCCCAATGAGAATGGCCTTTATCAAAAAAACCCAAAACAACACATGTTGGGTGTGGAGAGACAGGAACACTAATACACTGCTGGTGGGACTGCAAACTAGTGCAACCCCTGTGGAAAGCATTATGGAGGTATCTTAAACAGATTCAAGTAGACCTGCCATTTGACCCAGCAATCCCATTACTGGGCATATACCCAAAGGAAAAAAGGTCATTCTGTAACAAAGACACATGTACCCGAATGTTTATAGCAGCACAATTCACAATAGCAAAGATGTGGAAACAACCCAAATGCCCATCAATACATGATTGGATTAGTAAGCTGTGGTATATGTATACCATGGAATATTACTCAGCTGTAAGGAATAATGAAGATATGACATCTCTATGGTTCTTCTGGAGAGAGTTGGAACCCATTCTATTAAGTGAAGTATCCCAAGAATGGAAAAACAAGCATCACGTGTACTCACCAGAAAATTGGTTTCCCTGAACATCACCTAAATACACATCTGGGAATGACACCAATCAGATATCAGACTGAGGTGGGGGGTGGGGGAGGGGATGGGGGTATGCCTACACAATGAGTGCATTGCGCACCGTTTGGGGAATGGTAACACTTGAAGGTGCTGACTCGGGAAGGGGGGGTGGGGAAGGGAGGGATATATACCTACATGATGGGTGCAACGCGCACTATCTGGGGAACAGACACGCCTGGAGCTCTGACTTGGGGGGAAAGGCGGTACATGGACAACGTATGTAACCTGCAATTCTGTATCCCCCACAACAATAAGATGAAATAAAAAAATAATAATAAAATTCAAAAAAAAAAAAAAAAAAGGATCTCGAGATGAGATTATTTTTGATTACTCCTGTGGGCCCTAAGTCCAATGAGGGTATCCTTATGATACAAAAGAGGAGAACACATGGACACAGAGAAGAAAATGCATGTGAAAAAGGCAGAGAGTGGTGTGATACAGTTGAGGAAGCCAAGGAATGTCCACAACCACCAGCTGCTGGAAGAAGCTAGGCAGGATGTCCTGTAGAGTCTTTGGAGGAAATGCAGCCCTGCTAACACCTTGATTTTAGATTTTTGTCCTCCAGAACTGTGGGAGAATAACTTTCTGTTGTTTTAAACTACTGAGCTTGTGATAATGTGCTATGTCAGCTGCAGGAAACTAATACCCTGGTTACACAGGAAATATTCAAGACTAGCCCTGACAACACTTTGACTCTGTGATACTGGTGGAAGAATAGACCCATAGACCAGTAGAGCAGCATAGAGAACCCAGAAACAGACCCACACAAATATGCCTGTCTTAGTGCATTTAGTGTTGCTATAGCAGAATATCTAAATAATTTATAAAGAAAAGAAATTTATTTGGCTCACAATCCTGATGGCTGGGAAGTCCAGAGCATAGCACTGGCATCTGCTTGGCTTCCAGTGAGGGGCCTGTGCTGCATCAAGATATGGCAGAGAAGTAGAAGGGCCTGGGGCATTGGAAAAATGAGGGGACCATGGACGCCAACCTGTTTTGTAATGACCTGCTCTCACAGTTACTAATCCAGTCCTAGCAAGAATGAATTATTCACTCCTGAGAGACTCTATTAATCCCTTGATGAGGGTAGATCACTGGTGACATAAATGCCTCTTAAAGATACCAATTCCTAATACTGTCACATTGGGGACCAAGCTTCAACATGAGTTTTGATTGGGACAAACCATATTCAAACCATAAAAATGCCCAATTGTCATTTGACAAAGGTGCAAAAACAATTCAGTGAAGGAAAACTCACCTTTTCAACAAATGATGCTGAAGAAATTGTACATCTATATGCAAAAAAAAAAAAAATTCCTCAACATAGTTCTCACAACTTATAAAAAAGGTCTTGGACTTAAATATGTAATATAAAGCTATAAAACTTTCAGAAAAAGAGAAGAAATATCTTTGAGATTTAGGACTAGACAAAGAGTTCTTGAACTAGGCACAAAAAGCATGATCCATAAGTGGAAATATTGATAAATTGCATCCATCAAATTTTGAGAAGTTTTCTCTTCATAGACTGTGTTAATAGGATGAAAAGACAAGTTTCAGAATGGAAGAAAATGTTGGCAAACAACATATCTGACTAGGACTGATATACTGAATATATAAAAAGCTCAACAGTAAAAAATTTTAACTTATTTCTTATTTTTATTTATTTATTTATTTTTGTTGGTTTTTTTTTTTAGACAGAGACTCACTCTGTTGCCTGAGCTAGAGTGCCGTGGCGTCAGCCTAGCTCACAGAAACCTCAAACTCCTGGGCTCAAGCAATCCTGCTGTCTCAGCCTCCCAAGTAGCTGGGACTACAGGCATGTACCACCATACTCAGCTAATTTTTTCTATATATTTTTAGTTGTCCAGCTAATTTCTTTCTATTTTTTTTTAGTAGAGATGGGGTCTCACTCTTGCTCAGGCTGGTCTCGAACTCCTGAGCTCAAACGATCCTCCCTCCTAGGCCTCCCAGAATGCTAGGATTTCAGGCATGAGCCACTGCTCCTGGCCATATTTGTATTTATTTTTTTAATTTTTTTTTTTTTTTTTGAGACAGAGTCTTGCTCTATTGCCCAGGCTAGAGTGCTGTGGCATCAGCCTAGCTCACAGCAACCTCCAACTCCTGGGCCCAAGTGATCCTCCTGCCTGCCTCAGCCTCTCAAGTAGCTGGGACTACAGGTGCAGACCACCACACCTGGCTAATTTTCTTCTATTTTTAGTAGAGATGAGGTCTCACTCTTATTCAGGCTTGTCTTGAATGGCTGACTTCAAGTGATTCTCCTGCCTTGGCTTCCCAGAGTGCTAGGATTATAGGCATGAGCCACCAGGCCCAGCCAACCAGGCCCAGCCACCAGGCCCAGTAAAAAATTGTAAAATTCAATTATAAAATGAGCAAAAGACATGAAGAAACATTTCACTGAAGGTAGTATACAAAAAGAAAATAAGCATATAAAAATGTTCAGCATCATTAGCCATTAGGGAAATGCAAATTAAAACCACAATTGGATATCTATCACTATGTGCTTATTAAAAGACTAAAATAAAGAATAAAGTCATGTGCTGTATAATGATGTTTCAGTTAAGGATGAGCTGCATATATGACAGTAGTTTCATAAGATTATAATGGAGCTGAAAAGAAATAATAATTAGTAATACATCTGAGAGGCAAACATATATAGGTAGTCTATAAAAAGAAAACTATAAACATCTTATTGAAGTATATAAAACAATATTTGAAAATGGAAAGCAAATAACTTTCTTGGGTGGGAAAAATATATAATAAAAATATAAATTGTTACATATAACAATTTATATAAAACATATAAATTCAATGTAATTTCAGGTAGGAGATTAACACTTTTGGTTCATATTTTGAAGTTCAATTAAATGTTACTAAATTTTAGCTGGAAAATAAATAGGAAAAGAACAATAGCAGTTGGTATATTTTAATAAATATAGTAAATACTATATTTTAAAGCCACTGTAATCAAAGCAATGTGGTATCAACAAAACACTAGAAAGTTGTAGAAATAAAATACAGAAATAAATTTCACTATATATGAGATTTTATTGATAACAAACATTGTATTAATATTTAATAGGTTAAGTTTCAATAGACTATCCCACAAATAGTCAAAGCAGGTATCTATCACATTTTATATTTAAAAATGCATTCCAGATGAAATAAAGATATTTAATTTAAGTCAGTAAACAACTTGACTACATCAAACATAATGACTACATGTAAAATCTAGGGATAGAAAAATTCTTTGGGAGGAAAAATGCTATATATACACACACAACTTTGTTATATATTTCAGCTGTTTTCAGAATCATTCTTAACTGATTAAAAATCAAACATTAATTTGCTAAGAATTTATCAAGGACCAATAAAAGAACTTTTTAGCAGTGGAAGCACATCTTTATGGACAGGGCCCTAGGCCTTTAAGTAACCTCCTTGCAGTAAGTAGATCTCTGCCCAGACAACTTTTTTCAAAGAGCATTATTACACCTTTATTTCTTCTTCCCTTTTCTCTACTTTGTTGGCTCTGATATTATAATAGATTGCCCTCTGCATTTCAGTTCTTTTGTTTGCTCTTGCTCAGACTTCACAACACAGTTAGTTTCTGACTCTACTTTCATGCAAGATAAGTCTTCGGAAATTTACTTTTTAGCTCCCTTGGTGTGAAAAAATTTTCATTTGCAGCAACACTTATTTAGGATACATCAAAATGAATGCTGGTCCTGAGCAACACCACTAAGAATTTTGAACAACTCAAATACAAGAAGAATCTTGCACATCCTAATGAAAAATTCTTTGCCAATAATAAACAATGATACTTGTTTTAAATATAGTGGTGCAGACTTGTGGGATCATTCATCCCTATCCAAGATACCGTATCATAATGCAACAAATATTTTCTTTCCATTATGTGAAAACCCTTGTTCTTTTAATCCCCCTTGAGTGGATAAGTGAATTTCTTCACTAGTGTATGTCTCTTTGTGCTTGGCAAATACATAATTCAGTGGTCACTGACTTAATTACTAGAATCTCTGTTTGTTTAGCTTTGAATATTGATATCTGTGTCAATGCTGACAGTTTGTAAGGACCCCAAAATGCTATGGAGTAGAGTTTCAGATAGGTATGCAACCTATTATTTTGAGAATATTTCTATCTTTGCAAAAATACCTTGATAATACCAATACCATGTTCCTGAATAATTCTAAAACATGGATTCATTCAATAAGTCCTCAACTAAATTCAATGCCAGAACAGATACTTACTGCTTTCTTAACACCAAAAAATCAGAAACATATTAACCCAAAGTGTTTTATATTTTTATGATAGCTCCTGTGATACTGCTGAGTTTATTATTTATACTCAAAACCCCATTTTGTAAACATGATAATATTTATTCCTCTATGTCTTTCAAGTATTTGTGTATTGTTTCCCATAAATGTTGCTGTTGATAATGTTTTTAATTTGTGGGGTTACCTCATAACTTTATGTGTAATAGAAGGAGCTTAAAATTTATGTAAGGACCCAAATATATTCCATTTTTTGTTTATCAATGGAAGACTGTTTGTGTCATTTTGACTGAAATTACAAACCAAAAAATTGGCTTGATTGTGAATAGGTGGGATCTTGATATGAGCTACAAAGGAAGTATATGAGCCTGACTAAAAAGGTTAATGCTTCTTCTAGAAGAAAATGTCCCTCGTTGTTATGGCTCCTGATAGTTAACTTTGTCTCTTCTTTTTAGGCATATAAGAGCTCATGTGGCACGGCTTGTCATTCAAATGACCATATAAAGTTGTTTGTGTGTCTGTGTTTAAATTAAAATCATATTCTTTTAAATCCTCAAAAAATTTAAAGTAGCTCTAAATGTTCAAAGCTTAAAAGCAATTTTGACTCATGTGTATTTATGGTGATATTTGTGCCTATCGTTTTAGAAATGGAAAGTTTCCATTGATGTGAAATCTAATTTAACATGAGATGTTTGCTTTTTAATATAGGTTCATAAATTTCTAAATTGTTACCTAATATTGGTCTATTCTATCCTTTCTTTTCTGAAAAGTCAGTTGTTTTAGATGATCTTCAAAGTTCTTTCCTTTCTATCTTCTAATTTGTAAAGTTTTTTATTTCTAGTTTTTTTTAAATATTCAATATTGTTTGCTACATTATTTAAATCTTGTGTGTGAATGAGAATTGCTTTAAGCAATAGTTAACTGACATGTAATAAAAAATGGAATAACTTGTGTATTGAAAGACTATGCTTTCAAATATTCGAATAATGTTCATAGTTTAACATCTTAATTCTTATATTTGGGCACTATATAATGCATGCCTAAATACTTTATTAATATCATAAATTCAGACCCATTTTCTACTCAACAAAATACAAAATAAAACAAAAGCATTTCAAAATTAGATTTTTATTCGGTAATAGACTTAAAACTTGCCTTTTTTTCCATGGCAGTTATTGACCTTTCTTGCAAGAGATTATTAGCTAAAGGTCATCGCCTTTTTATTTTGTTACCTTAAAGCTAAAGAATTTATTATCTCATCCTTAATACCATGGCAGATCATTTTCTTCATAGGCTGTGTAGTACATAAATAATGCAAGATTTAAAGTCTTAGAATTCCTTTATCAGCAGATAGCAGAGTACTTTAAAAAATCCTTTTCTGGCTTGAGGTAACAGACTACTTTTATGCTGAATCTACTCAAGTCTTTGTGAACTGTTTCTATATGGGAGATAAGCAAGCGATATTGGGCAAGTCTGAGAGTAGACCTGCCACAGATTGGATCCATCCTCCATAAAATTCGCCAGCAAAGAGAATTGGTAGAAATGCAATTTTAGAGTTTAAGATTATAATTTGGATTTTTATTTCCATTTCAGATATTCTGGGACAGAATATTCTGGCATGGATATTAGAATAGGAAAGAAATTGGAAAATGGAAATGGAACTATGTAGTAAAAATGGAGGTGGGGAGCCCTCCTGCACAACTGTGCTGCTCACTAGAAATATTTTTGCAACTGGAAAAAGAATTACCATATTTATTTTCCTTAGTAGAGTTTAAGTAAAAAAAGGTGACAGGAAGGACCTGAGAAATATAATACATTTCTCAAATGCTACAAGTTCTATTACCACCCAGCGGAGGAGAAATAAAAGTCAATATTGCACTTTTCCAAAATGCATGTACTGGAATACTGCCAAATAATTATGTGGCAATTTTGACCTTTAAGATGGTTATCAACAGAGGGTTCAAAAGATCAGCAGTTCTGCCTCTAGAAATTCGAGGCTTAATTAAACTTATTTATATATTCTAAAAGTCATTTTTATTTTTAAAGCACTATTAAAAATGAGCTTACACATTTGATTTCCAGGCCTAATTTTGACAGATGTTAAACTGCTATAATCCAGATAAATACAAAAATCTTCAATTGACCTGTATCATTTTCTACATTAAATGCTTGATTGTCAAAATGATTCAATTAGTTGGTATTAAATAATAATGGTAAAAAGAAAAAAATTTCAGTGTAAGATAGTATAAATTAAATCTCCTCCTGGTACATACAGTATAATGATTGTAGGTATTCAAGCACAAATAAAATGTTATAATAAGAAATTAAATTTTTTGCCTCACTTCTCTTTATTTCATGTCTCATTGTAGATTCAACTAATAAAGCAATAAGGAACACTACTGACATATTTTTCAAAACCTTCAACAAATGTTAAAAACAAAAATTACTCTTAGGTAAGCTGTATTGAAATTTAAAAAATCAGCAAACAAATATACACTATATTATGTAATACTTTTATCTTTTGTCCCTTTTCTGAAGTTTTTTAGAGTATAAGAAAAATGGAGTCACCAAAGTTCCAATCGAAGTTAGGTATAGCTTAGGTCTTTTATCTGATTTAACTAATTTAACATTCTGATTTTTAAAGTAAAAGAAAATAAAACCAGTATGATTTACCTCTGCACACCTATTAGTACCTGAAATAAAAATTTTAAGTAGCTCTACATTTGCTATCACAAAATGTCAGATGGATATGGTATTTTGAATAATTTAATATGAGAAAATTAAAATGATATTATGGGGAAAATGTTGCAAATTCTGTCAATAATTAATTTATTTGAAAGTATTTTTATTATAATAAAATATAGTAGGTATTTATCTAGCACTTAGTATAGGAAGATGAGGCCTGGGAGATAAACAAGACAGGTATTGAGTTACAGAAACAGTCCAATGAAGGCAGACAAATAAAGAAAAGTTATGAATAAATAGGAGATAAAGATACAAGTAATATGGTAAAAGGATTTTCTGAACAAAAAGTAATTTGATGGAGGTGAAAGGGATACATATGAATGTTTAAATAGCTTTATGAACATTGATTACCTGTATATTTTTTATTTGTGGGTGTACAAGAAATATACTATAATAGACTATATTGAGACAAACAATGATGGACCCACATATGGGTTTTATGGTTTGTCAGATAGAAAAAAATATCCATTTGTGTTTATTTAAACATGGAAATATTATCCTACTAGTATATAACATCTCTACTGGGCCCATTAAAACTTACTGTGTCAATCTTTGTTTCACACAATACTGATAAAATAGGATATAACCCTTCTGCTTTAAAGGAAATACATAATGAAGCTATTAAAAAACAAGAAAAAAACCCATGTTTTTTCACATAAATATGCTCTTAAGCATTTTGAAGAAACAGATCATTGACTTGGTGCAAAAGCTTTTCCAGCCCATCATGTAAATATGCATTTAACTGCTTAGTAAATTTCAGGGCAGTGATCCAATAGACCAAAAAGTCTTGGAGCTGTTAGAGTGTATCCTGTAAATGTATATTTAGGGAATCTAAAAATCACAGATTATTGACTTGATTACTGATGCAAAGTACCCATTACAGTTTATCAGGTAATTAAATATTCTATCATAAAAAGTACATGTATATAATGAAGTCATAATTTATAAACAGAATTAAATGTAATTTCACTTTTACAACTATTTGATTGATTTTGATATTCTTTTTTGATACCGCTTCTTCTTTTCTTCCCCATGTTTCTTCCATGTATAAACATGATTGACTCTAACAACTCCATAGACCTGTTCAAGTTCTTGATACATTTCCAGTAAACTACATAAATGAAGATTGTCAAATATTTTCATTACATTGTGACTTTATCAACCATAATCCAGGTAGTGATTTTGGATGTATTTCTCTAATATGAAATAATTTTAAATATTTCATTTTGAATATTCCTTCAAAAAATATTCATATGTTAAAATTAAAGGACTTCAGTCTTCTCTCTTCTGTACTGCTTGAGAGTTTAGTGTGCTTACATATTATGATGCTCATAACCTTTAACTTTGCCTTGATGGATTTTTTTATATAGTTGCCATTATGCCTATTAAGATCTATTTCATTTATTTAGACAAAGATCAGTCATTTAACTGAAAACCATTTTATTTATCAGAAAGCCTGTAGTAGTAAAAGTAAAATTAAGGTGTGATATTTTCTACCCACCTTAGAATAACATTTGCTATCAGTGTCAGTTTTCTTTTTTAAATACTTATTTAATATTGTGGCTAGTGTGTACAAACCCTAAATTAGACCATGTTTAATATATTAGTTTTTCAAATAATTGTAACAAAAAGCTATTTAATCAAAGAAATTCTTACATGTGATAACTAGACAAAATCTTCATTGTTATTTAAAATAATTGCACAAAATGAAGCTATTGACATTTTCAAATCAAAGAAAATTTTAGGCTAGACACAGTGGCTGACACCTGTAATCCCAGTGACTCAGGATGCTAAGGTGGGAGGATCATTTCAGCCCAGATTTGGAGGCTGCAGTGAGCTATGATCATGCTGCTTAACTCTGGCCTGGGCAGCAGAGCGAGACTCTGTCTCTAAAATCAAAAAAAAGAACAGAAAATTTTAAACATACCTACCAAGCACCTTCTTAAGCTTTAAAATCAATATTCAATTTTCCACATGTTCTACTTGGATTAATACTTGGTGGATATTTTCTTTCATTTCTTCCCCCCCACCTCACACACACTTGAACTATAAAACTTTTTTTTCAAAGGGTGATAGTTGAATGTTTTGTTGCTTATCATTACTTTGGGGAAGAATTCCAAACTTTGTGGAGGTCATGATTACCTGAATTCCTTTAGTATCTGCTTATCTAGTGTACCTTTCCTGCCTAATCTACTTATAAGCCTATCACAAAACCTATGCAGACCCAGCAGATCCCAGAATCTAACATGCCATCTCACTCAATACCTCTGTACCTGGAATAGAATTAGAATTCAGTTTTTTTTAGGTGAAAAACTATACTTGAGTGTGAAAAACACAGATATTTCAAAATGAATGAGATGACTGTGTTTAACTCTACAAATTTGCTATGTATTTTCTATTTGTTCCAAGTATCCAATATTTCTTTTGGACTCTTTTTAAAATTTCTTTTGCATTAAGTTTTATTACAACTGCTTGTTCTTATCATTGCCTTTTTAGTGAAACAATATTTTACTTTTGTTGTAGTGAAAACTCTAGATATTACAAAATGCCATGCAAATTTATTAATGACTGATAAAATTGTACTTTCATCATTTTTCAGACAATATAAAGACCATAGACTACTTTAGCTTCAATTGTTCCCACCCGCTTTCATGTTAATGTTGGCATGTATCAGATAGATAGATAGACAGAAGGATAGATAGAGCAAGGGAGGGAAAAATACTCATCCTAGGTTTATGGCTGAGGCCCCTTTGACAAAAGACAAATTAATAAAAAAATACAAATTTATTTAATATAAGCTTTACATGACATGAGAGCCTTCATAAGGAAATGAAGACTTCAAGAAACAGTTAAACCTAAGTATTTTTATGCTAGGTTTGGTGCAGAATGAGGAGTTATGGAGAAATAGATGAGTAGCATAGTATACAGAGTTGATAAGCCAGACAAAGGGATGATTCAGGAAGCATATACAAGGGTCTCCAAATCTGTGGGAGGCAGAACAAGGGACAAAATTCATATATTCTTATTCCTAGAATAATGCTTTTATCACAACACATCTGAGCAATCTCCTGAAATCTTTTCTATATATGAAACGGTGTTAAAATAATTATTTCTTAGATATTCTAACAGTACATTTTTAAAAGGAACCTATTTTCCTTTTGAATGCAAACCTCCTTTTAGTTTATCTAGTTTTTACATTCTTTCTTGCCTTCTTATTTTATCTTCTAGCACTGCATAAGAAAAAAAATAGCTTTGGGAAAATTAAATAAAAGTGTTATCCACCGTTCTCTTTAGAAATAGTACATCTTGATTTTATGTTTGAAGATTTTAAAAAGACATATTTGAATGTACTATAAATTTAGTGACTTCTTATGTTTGATGTAAGAGATAAGAAATGTTTTTATGAATCCCAGGGTTCCTATCTTCATATAGGATATTTGGATTTTATTTGAAAAAGATCCAGGGGGAAAGGCATTGGCAGTAATGTTAGCAGCATGACTATATTGTGACTAACAGCTGAACATGGGTTAAAGTCTCACTACACAAAATTCTAATAATAAAATTTAGTAATTAAGGTATTTCGTATCATTTAAATAATGTACTCAATGTCAGTGATTCATCACTTAATGCATTAAAATCACCTGGAAAACTTAGAGCGCCACCAGATGATTGGCCTCAGGTGGGACTTAGCCATAACGTTTCAAAAATGCTTCTCAGGTGATTTTAATGTGCAGATAAGGGTAAAAAAAAACTATTCCAAATTTTGTTATTACCTGTAAGTTAAAATTCTTTGATACTTCAAGAAAAACTTTGAATTTGAATATTCTGGCATTTCATAGCTTTTAGTGCTTTTGTTCACTGCTAGCTCTTCAGCACATATAATATTACCTTGCTTGTAGTGAGTACTCAATATTTACTGCGTTTTTAAAAAGTATAAATGAATGAATATTAAACACATCCTCAGTCTATAACTATGATAATTATTCTGGCAAAGATAATGTCTTATAAAAGAATAACAGCAGCAGGTTTCATGAGTTTGTGAATCATGCTTTTTGTGTTCTTCTTTTACTCTAACAACTCTTAATCTTTAATGCATACCAGAATCACCTGGAGGCTTGTTGAAACACAGGTTGCTGGGCTCCAACTCCAGAGTTTCTGATTCTGTAAGTCTGGGGTGAAGCTAGAGAATTCGTATTTCTAACAAGTTCCCAGGGGACACTAATGCTGCAGGGCTGGATGCCACAGTTTAAGAACTTCAGTTCAAACTCCTGAAATGCCCTCTTTTTGAAATTTATGCAGCTTACCCAAAGACCTTCACAAAGATCTAACATACTCTGCCTGCCTGATATGCTGGCATCATTTGGCTCTCATCATATTATTCTATGAAAACTGAAATACTAGAAACTCACAATAATATTCTGGCTACTGTTACTGCTATGAGTAATGTTGTCCTTTGTCTCTGACCCAGGAGTCTCATGTCTTCTACCAGTATTCATTAAACTGTGAATTTGCAGGGTAAAATCTTGTATCAGTCCAAATTCTTGACAGTAGATATTAAAATATAAAGTCAATTCCAGGACTTTACTTTTTTACAGCATAGTGAACAAGTAATTCTCCTGGCATATTGTAACACTAACATTGAAAAAGATCTATAGCATTTTTTACTGGTAGCCCTGAAGACTTTCTTCTCTTCAGAAATTCTCAGCTTTCAGTTTAAGTGGAATTCTTAGAGCTCATAACTCCCACAAAAAGAAAAAAAGAAAAAGAAAAGAAATGTGTGATTTTGGTTTCAACTGAGCCAGAGGAAACATGCTATGTCTGACTTTCTTAGAGTCTAGTCTTTCATTTATTTTAGACCTGCTTCTATAAACAACAATAAAAATAGATCAAAACGGTTTAAGTAATCTTGACAAATAGAATGGAATATCTAAGAGAGTTTATGGCTTGTCTGAGATAAACGCAGCACATAACATGTGGATTAGTATCTATCAAGCTTTAGAAGAGAACGGTGTTATTTCTTTTTGAAGTAAACAAACCATTTGAAGCTAAAAAAATGATCAATTTCTCTTCTATTCTTATACTCTCATGGTACATTCTAATGGAAGAGAAGACAAACCTCTTAAAATTTTGTTCTTGCACTTCCATCTTCATTTTCTTATTAGTCATTCATAACAGCCAGCTTGATCAGGAGGAAGTATTGTAGCTGACAAATAAAAATGGTGAGACATAGCTTGCTCATTATTCCCTCACTGATCCCATCCCATTTCCTCTTTTTCATGATAGCCAGAGAATCAAGTTGTTAATTCATGTTTAAGTATCCTTCTTGTGCTGTCTTGTTGATACTGGGAAAATTTGACATAGCTGATGTTAGTTTTCCATTTCACAGTGACTCTAATGTTTTTCATCCAAGAGCATCAATTTTTTATCCTTGGAATTTTGAATATATTAGTCTTAATCACAATGTTTTGTTATTCCTATAAAATAAGTTCAAAAATTTGGATTTGTAGCATATATTCATTTTCATTTAAAATGAATCTTTCAGAAAGAATCTATTATTCTTTAACATCTATTAATGCTCTCATATGCAGTAGAAAATTAAAAAATATAAATGTATTAGAAAGTAAATTTCTATGCTACCTAGTATAACCTACCTCCCACCTTCAATTTGACTTGATAGTTTACAAATATGGGATTTTTTTTTAATTGAATTTAATCGGATTTGTCCCCTTAGTGTTGTCTCTGTTTATCTAAAAGTCAAAGGGAAATTCTTTAAAATATATAATTAAATTATAATTTCCTTGTAAAATACATAATTTTTGTTTAAATAGTAATTAAATTAAGGTGTATTTGAAGATGTTATAAAATTTGGCACATATTTCCTTATTATTTAGTAGGTTTCAAGAAGAAAGATAATCAAAATCTACTTAGCCCATATTTCTGTTTTCAGGGATAGATCTTGAATGGATATTATATGGCCTGAGCACCAACTAATCTTTCACCCCAGCCCCACTTAATTCCTCTTTAAATACCAATTTATCTTTTATCTTAAACTCTACTTTTTTCTTAGCATGTTACTTCTATGACTTCTTATGCAGAAGTTTGAATATTTTCCTTGGAGTTATCTAGGCTCATGTCTTAGAATCTGTTCTTAATTTTTTTTATGAATTTTGAGTAAACAGAACAAAGAAAAGGGAGTGGCAATAAGCTTCCATCTATAATTAATGGGGTTGGATAAAATTCTAGACTTTATTTGTTCTCATTAATGCTATGATGCAGACCATTACAACATGTCTACCAATATGGTCATGTAAATTTGCATACTTAATTATTCTGTTGCTTCAGGTTGATGAATATTCCAGAGTAAATAGTTTGTTTGCTTTATAACAAAATTATAACCAAGCAGTATAAGAGCCACTAGGGCAATAATTGCTTCACAGTAAGGGGCATCTACATCTCAAATTGCTCTGCATCTGGCCTCTAAATCATCTGTGCAGAAGATGGTATTCCTAGCCAAAATAGCAACAAAAGCACAGCTTACTTATCAATATACAAGGCACAGTGTGTTTGGTGGATCTATAATTTATGCATACTTTTCAAACAGAAAACCTAAGGATACTATACCAGGCTTGACAGTTTAAAAATGCAATAAAATTTGTGAATCTGAGACTGTACTAGGAAATCATGGTGCTACTGTCACCCAGAGTAGATATTACTGTTTTAAAGTTTTCCTCAAACAATGTAGAATATTAACAAAAATGCACAAAAATAAGAGATAACCCCTATTTTTGCCTATTATATGCTAGGTACCCAGTTATGTACACTAGGTTAGATATTACCTTTAAAAAATATTTTATTACTTTTTTATTGTGCTAAAATATACACACAACGTAAAATTTACCTCTAAACCATTTTTAAGTGTACAGTTCAGTAATATTAAATACGTTCATAAGGTTGTGCAACCATCACCACCATCCATCTCCATAACTCTCTTCATCTTCTAAAACTGAAATTCTGTACCCATTAAACAATAACTCCTCTTCCCTATTCTCCCCCTATCCCTGAGAACCACCATTCTACTTTAGGTCTTTATGATTTTTGACTACTCTTCACTACCTCACATAAGTGGAATCATACAATATTTGTTGTTTTGTGACTGGCTTATCTCATGTAGCACAGTGTATTCAAGGTTAGAGCATACGCTTCATGTAGCATATGTCAGAATTTTTTTCTTTTTAAGGGTGAAAAATATTCCATTGTATGTATATGCCACATTTTGCTCATCCATTCATCTGTTGATGGACTTGGGTTATTTCCACATTTTAGCTATTGTGAACAATGCTGCTATGAAGATGGACGTACAAATAACTGTTTGAGGCCTTGCTTTCAATTCTTTGGGGTATATATCCAGAAGTGGAGTTTTTGTATCATATGCTAATTCTATTTTTAAATTTTTGAGGAACCCTCATACTGTTCTCCACAGCAGCCATGCTGTTTTATATTCCCACCAACAGTGTGCAAGGGTTCCAATTGCTCCACATCCTTGACACACGTTATTTCCTGGTTTTTTGGTAGTATCCCTTCTTACATATTACATTTATCCTCACTCCAAATCTATGAGATAGAGGAGATTGCTCTAATTGTATAGATGAGGAAACCTAGGCTCCCAGATGTAAGGAAATTTGCTCAGACTGACACTAGTATGTTGTCACTATGGAAATCAAACTTTTTTGACACTGAAGTCTGCTTTCTTAATGACTGGGGTATTGACCTATCTCTTTAGGTATGTGTGAAACTTATTTACAGAAAGAATAAGTGAAAGTAAGAAATGTTTCTTAAAGGAGCTATAAAAAACTGTGTACTGCATATGGCAGTGAAGTACAATAGCGAATCATTTCCAGAAACCTATTGGCTATCATGTTACCTTTTCCTTACTGTTTGAGAAACTCCAGTACTAAGTGTTATAAACGTAAGTTGAAACAAACAAATAAACAACCAATAAAGTTAAGAGATGTCATTAAGTAAGTACTAGGGTCAGTTTATTTAGAGTGATGGGGGAATAACCCAAGGAACATGCCATTGAGATAAAGCTAGTCAATAGGCTGAAAGAAACCAAATAAACAAAATTTTGGCAAAGTATAATAAAAACTTCACCAGAGGATTTCTCTAACCATTGAAACTCTATAGCACATGAATATATTTCTACCAAAAGTAAATGTAAATTTTCTGAATCCATTTTTCACATAATAAAAGAATTTGAAAATTTTGCCAGATTTGAAGAATAATTATAAACAAAATATGGAGATTGGTGATTTCCCTTCAAGGAGCAACAGCCTTAGGGCTAATCAGATAATGAGCTATATTCTTGGAAAGTGTGACTAAGATGTGAGAGAGATTCCCCTCCAAGATAGGAAACTACAAACTCATTAACCTTTTACCCAGCTGGCCTGAAACACGTGAAACTAATACTAAAGCTAGAAAAAACCTAGAGTCTGTCACTGTTGGTTTTCCCATATTAGGTATAAAACTGAAGGGCATGGAATACAGGTGGTGTTTTCATTTTTTCCCCCCATTTGAAGGTCATACCTTTGGAAGAGAAAAGAGGATATGATAAATGAACAGCTGGTTGCTTAAATGGCATCAACGAACAGGATTTGGCTTTTTTGGACCATGATTATGTTAACAAGATTAGTAATGCCTACAGAGACAAAGTGCATCTCATGGGTCTACAGAGATCGTATTTTTCAGGACATTCACTGACATAATCAAGAAGATTCTTAAATCTGAAGAGAGAAGTGGATGCCACAAGGAAAGGGCAATAATAAATAATATGGTGGGTATCAAGCACAAATACAGAGAGGAAAAGCAGTGGTGCAGAAACATACTTCTCCTAATGTCAGTGTATTTAGAATGCAACTTTATATTTCTGTGTAACAATGCTGGGATTAAGGGTAATATGATTACTATGAAATTTTAATATAAAGAAGGAAAACCGGGCTGAGGCATAGATCTAAATGGCTACTGGCCTGGGACTGCCAAACACCCTGCAATGCACAAGACCGCCAACCATGACAAGCCAATTATCCAGCACAAAATGTCAATAGAGTCAAAGGTGTGAGAAACCTTGCTTTAATTAAAACATAGTTCCATGAATATGTGAGATCATAAAAAAAACCCTACAAATTACTGTAATGAGTTAAAGGGGAAATATCAAAACAAGCCATCTTGGCTACAGATGAACCTCCCTGTTGAATTTGGAAAGTGATTTTTATGGTTTCAAGAGAGCCAGACTTCTATTCAGCAGGCCAGATACGTAGTTCTAGTTCAGCCACATCCGTTTATATCATTGAGGTGGAAGTAACTCTGGTAATAATGACTACAGTTGCAGAATAACAAAGTAGGATTCAAATCCTAGTTCTGACAACTACTGGCTGCTGATCTGTGTAAGCTCTTTTTATGAGCCTCATTTTGTATTTTTTTACCTGTAAAATGTAGATGAAAAGCCTGCCTCATAGTATTTTTTGTGGGTATTAGGTACAATAATGAAATTAATGTACTCAATAAAAAGCTTGTAATATTAAGTGTGGGGTAAATAGCTTTTATTTATTACTATTTATTTGCTTGTCTCCTATATTCTTAATTCTGTAAATTAAGGATACTTGATAGGATGGATATGATTTAAGAACTGGGACTTCTCTTTGTTTCTTAAATCCTATGGAAAATCAATAACTAAAATTGAAAAGGAAAGAAAAAAATATATGAAAGTGATCTATTAAAAAGGACCCATTCAAAATAGTGACATAAACTTACAATGTTTTAAATTCTAAACTACAGTACATTTTAAAAATAATATTAAAAAAAGACCAAAAGAGTTTTTACATTTTGTGCTTGGGTGTGAACACAAGAAAACAGAAACTTGCAATTTGGAGATGATAAAAGAGGGGAAAAATTAAATTATGCAATTTGTGCTCTGTTTTAACTTAAAAAAAAATCAAACATGCTTAAGAAGCTCACTGAACTGGGACAAAACTAGAATCAATGTTTGATTTGTTGAGTTAAAATCTGCTGACCAAGGGCATTGAAAACAAAAAAGGGAGACAAGATGCTGAGCAAGAACCAGGCTTCTTTCAAATGCCTTATCTCTAGTCCTAAACAATGAATGACTTTCAAGTTTACTAAGTAGTATCAAAGAAATATTCAGAATGCAACTATGAAAGAACGTAAAAAAAAATGATCTGAAAAATATCATTCTGATATTTCTAAAAGAGATCTATAGGTAGATTCTAGAAGCTCTATACTAGTATTTCCCAACTGTCAGTCCATTATATAACTGTCAGGACTTTAGTCATTTCTGCAAACTATCAATATTTGTTTTAAAAAGAATGCTTTCATTACTTCTATAAATGTAAACCAAGTATCACTGACTACTAGTAAAATATTATGATGAATATAATGCATACAAAATCATGTTTGAATATTCTTGATGCTCCTGCCTGCCAAAACTTTGCAATCTCTTCTATTAAAATAGGAGTATTAGCAAGTGTTACTAAAAAAATGTTAAATAAATACCAATACCAAGCTGAGACATCCTTCTTGATGGGATGTAATTTTATAATTGAAATGGGTATCACTTAGTTAATATAATTAAATTATTCAATTAATAATCATTTCAGTCAGTATACCACATAAAATAATTTGAAATTCAGCTGAAGTCATCCTGGACCACCAGTACTATTATGATTTGCTTTGGGCAAATATACCCTAGAAATCATAACCACCAGAATCACCTGCAGAGTTTTTAAAATATACTGATGATGCTCAGGCCCCAGGAGTAGAGATTCAGACTCACTTGATCTGGGTGAGATCTTGGCTTTGTTATATATCCCAAACTCCCAGAGAATTGTAATGTACAGCTACAACTGAGAATCCTGCTCCAGAACAACAGAGTGAATAGAAAAGATTATTTATCAAATGGTTTGGAAGCACTTAGAAGACTAACTATTTAATATGAATATCCATTTCATTTCATTTTATTTTCTGATACAATTTGTAGGCTAATAATAATCAAGGCAAGTTCACAAATATGCCAAATGCTGATTTCAGCAAGGCATTGAACAACTATTGATTATAATGCAAAAGATTTAAAGAAAATGAGTGCTACATGGTGATAAAAGTAATTAGATTTCTATATGGTTAAACTAATATCCAAAATATATACAAAGATGTATTTGCATGTGTGTGTTTGTGTGCGTGCTGTGTGTGTGTGTCCCATATAGTCCAATGCCCTATTTTGGTAGTTGAAGAATCTTTTGGATGATGTGACCAGGAGGCTGACTGGTAAAAATTATGGTGACATGATGGTAGGCAAAACATATGATACCTGACATGACAAAAGTCTACTTTTAAAAAGACCTTAATACTGGAGTGCTAATGGTAATATTTAACTGAGGGAGAAAAGCTGACTCCTAAATTTTGGGTTAAATTTGGCTGTGAAGGTACAGGACAATGGTTTTGTGGCCAGCAATTTATATATTAAAAGATACAGGATCTCAGCAGTTGCCATGTACAACATGAACCGTTGGAATGTTGTGGCTGTTAAAACAAATCAGAACTGAGCAATCCTCTCTAATATAAGTTTAGCTGCATTAAAAGAAGAGTAGTCACCGTCACAGACTATTCAGTACTCTCATTCTGCCACAGTCATACTGATCTTGGAATTCAGTAGTCTATTTTAAATGCCATCATTTTAAGCTAATGTTAAATAAGAATTTATCCAAAGAAGAATGAATAGGATAAAAAAGGATTTTGAAGCATTATGATTTAAAAAATGATCCAATGAGCTGGACATTTTTAGCTTGTAAAATAAATGTATGCTAGGATTCTATGAAAGTTGTTATATGACAGTTGTCCATAACAATCATCTTTGAAGGACTCTCATGCCAAAGAGGATTTTTGATAGATTTTTGTCTGGGTATGGTGAACTAAATATGGAAAAAATTACTGTTGGCTAAAATCTAACCACAAGTCAAGCTTCAAATTGTTCACGTGCAATGATGTGTTGTTAAAGTAAGGGCCTCTCTTACAGCTGGAAGGGTTCAGCCAAAGGGAAAGTGACTTCTTTAGAGAAATAGTGTAGGTTGGGTGCTGACAGTATAGTGAACATTTGGACAAGTTTCCTAACAGGTCTAACATTTATTTAATACAAAGTTCAGAGGGGTAAGACATTTTTTTTAAGATCATGAAACTACATGACATCAGAAATGAAATTATATGTTTTCTAATTCTCTTCCAATATGGGAAGTTGTTTTTTTTCTGGGAGAAATGGTTATATGTGCCAATTTATATATTTATCACCATTCTTCTTCTATGTTCTATTTCAAATGGCCACACAGAGATTATGAAGAAGGTGGAATTGTGTTTTCTGGCTTAAAATAAAAATTTAATATATGTTATCAATTTTCAATCATAAGTGATTCAGTCTTAATTACCAAACTACAACTAGGAGTCATGTATGCATGCATATAAAGAATAAAAAGTATATCTTATAACAGCCTACATTTGATAGCTGTGAGAATATCTTATGTTATTAGAATATATTAGTCTGTTACAAAATTAGGTTTAGAAATCATGGCTTTAAGCAAGTTCTTCTTTCTTTGAATGAATGAAATATACAATTGTTGAAAATAACTTCCGAATGACTTCTGTTTATTCTGAAGTCCGTAAACATGCTGGGAAAGAGAAATAAGCTTCAGCATTTCTCCTCAAAAATTCTTCAAATTGTAGATAACTGTGTATAAATATTGCCCTAGTAAATTAAGCAGGAAATAAATGTTCTTTCCATAGCTGAAGACCTCCTGACCATAATCAAACTGAATGAGTGAAAGATCTATAACCCACATCAGAATTTAAATCATCTAGCTCTCATAAAATGCCTGAGATGTGATTATAAAATGAATTAACCATAATCTTTACTGAGGTGTCAGTTGCACATATTTAATTTTGCATGTTTTTAAAGGCTAATAAATCAGGTGAACAAAAATATATGCCCAAATCCATAATAATTTTTACACTCAGTTAGATGAGGTGTGTTTCCTGTTACTTTAATAAATACTCATTTAGCCAAAGTTTTTGCCAGTGAAACACTAAAGTTTCTGCTAACATCCTGAACAAAATGTTTAAAATTATTTGTATCTCTCAGTAAATGTTCACTATATATTAAATAAATGAATGAGAAAGGGTGAACGCTGAAATAAGATATTTTTATATATTCACAAAAATAAAATCCTGTGGCTTTCTATCTTATTATTTGTGTGATTTGGCATGCTACCTTTTGTTCATATTTTCTTATTTGTAAAATTAGAATATTAATAATAATACATATGGCATTGGATTGTTGTGATAATTAAATAGAATAATGGATGTAAAGTGCTTAAAATAGTCCTGGCACATAGAAAATGCTCCATAAACCTTAGTTACTGTTGCTGTTGCTACTGCTGCTGTCATTGCTGTTAATTGCCATTCTTCTTCTTTGGTGTATATTTAAAATGTGTGGAAGATACATATTTAGTAAAAGGGTCTCTCTTTGCTTTTTACATTGAAATATAAAACATTTCACTCTCCTACCCACTTATACATTACATATATAGTTATGCACAAAAACATGAGTATCCAAAAAACTTAATAGGCCAAGATGGGACCTTTTGTAAAAAACAGCATTGATTCACACTAGTAAACGTGTCCTCTACTGACAATAGAGCGTGATCATTCGAGCTGTGCTCTTAAGGCATCACTTTCCACAGGCAGTGTCTTAAAATATTCATTACTTTTTAAGAATTTCACATGAATGCTTTGAAAAACAAAAAAACACAAACAAACAAAATTCCACAAACTTTCAATGTCACATGAACTTAGGAAACAGCACATATGAAAATATTCTTGGAAATCCTGTGTTGTGGTGACTTTCATTATATTTACAGTTATCCAGAATTCCCTCTCTTTGGAAATAACCACCTTGATCTCTTTCTTGTAGTTACTAATCCTCCATTATGTGCACTACTGGTGGAACCGTGAATAAAAGGTGTCCTTTATATGTAAAAGTGGTAGACAGGTAACTCAAACCAGCCAACTGAATGCTATCTTCTATAGGTTTGTATCAACCTGAGTAACCAAAGGGCTAAAACAATCAATCAAAAGGCAATTGGAGCTCATGCATTTCATGGTGGCCCCTGAAAGGATTTTTGCTAAGTTCTTACTACTCAGACCCAGGGTCCTATTTTCTCTGAGCTATTCTCCAACTTTCATGTCAATTCTGTGAGTTACTAGACATACTTCAATTATATCCCTCCTCTTCTTAATTTACACAATGTCTTTCCTTTGCTTGCAATTAAAATAATCTGATACACAAAAAAATAAACAAAAACACATATGATCTATCAAACAGCCAGGAAGGAAAAAAAAATATATATTCATAAATATATTTTATATTTCTCTATATATCTATATCTATCTCAACATTTCTCAACTTGATTTGATCAAAAAATGCTCCTCTCACTTCACCGTTTTGTCCGCCAAACATCTATTATCTCCAATTAAAATACCTTGAGCAACATATTGTGATGCATTAACTACAACCATGAGCAATGTCTTAAATTTGGAGAATTGTGTTTGGCATTCCACAGTCCATCACTGCTTCTGTTACATTCATTTCCTCCTCTTGTGCATAATCACCCTCATTGCATTTAAGTGATTGAATCACATTTCTTAAGTATTGAAAAATCCACACCTATACAACAAAACAGATTTTAAGTTATATCATCTGGGCTTTTGCACAGGAATGTAAAGAAATCCTATCTTTCATGAGCTTAAAAAATGAGAGAGAAACTTACTGGGCTTACTGGATTCTTTTTCTCGCCTGCTTTCATCTGTATTGGCTGAAGGCAATTAATCAATAAGCAAGGACAAGGGGTGAAAACATATGGTCCTTGATATTTAATAAATGGATTAGTGGAGTCCCTTGCTTAAGCATATAAATTAATAAGCATTAGGTCCTTTACTTAATGAGGAATTTCCTTTTTAAAACCTGAATGAGTTATCGAAAAGACCATGGCATAAATTCAAAGGCATTTTCTGACCTTCTTGTATTCTGGCCGGCATGAATTTTTAACAAGATGCTGTATATCTGGAAGGTCTATTAGAAATTGTTCATATGAAAACTGCACTTAAAAAAAAAACCCAACCAGGGAAGCAAAGAAAGTAAGAGAATATTTAACTTATGGGAAATATAGCAAGAGAATATTTAACCTTGAGAGATGAAAATTTTGAAAAAAGTATTTATGATCTCACATTTTGCTCTAAAATATTAATTAGGTGTGATAAGGATTTTTATTTTTAATGGTGATTTTGCCTCATATTCTATTTTAAAATGTTCAACACTGTAGTATATAATAGAAATATAACTGTTAATGTATATTTTAAGGATAAAAATTATAGGTAAAATGTTTCCTATGATCTTGTATCACATATTATTGCATTATAAAATTTGTTCTTTGAAATATGTTTTTCAAGGTTTTTAAGTCAAAAGAAAATTCTTATACCAGAATGTATTACAAAAGATTATATTTTTATATTAAAATATATTTTAATGAAAAAAAGTCAAAAAGGTTGACATGGTCTCCTAACACTTAATCTAAACTCCACAGCTTTTATCTCAACAAAGGTATTATGGGCCTTTTATTAATTCTAAGAGAAAAGTAGCTAACAGGCAGCTAGCCTTGCTATGCAATCTAGGCACTTTGATTAAGAAAGCAGGCTTAGAACTGTGAGTCAACTGTGCATGAAGGCTATTTACTCCAGCAGTTACTCAAAACGTCTTTTAGGACACAGGTGTATAAATTTCCACCAGTCCCCTCCAAAAGAGAAAAATAAAAACAACACAGTGAATTGCCCAAGAAGCAAAGTGTACTCAATATAGATTATAAGTTATAAAAAATGCCTTTTTTCTCAATATTTTTCCTACTAAGTTTTTGAGTTAAATAATGTTTATAGTTGATGGTGGTAGTTGTTTTCCTAATGTCCTTAATTGACAAATGTAAAAGTTGGCATCTCCAATATTTTTTAAACTATTTGTGAAATCCAGAAAACTCAAAACCATGGATTTAAAATGTTTGTCCCATAAGATCCAGAAGCTTTAAACTTTTAGAATTTTAATTAAAAGTTTAACTAAATACAGGTAATATTAAACAAGATAAAATCTTAAAATATTTAAAATTAATTATTAAAACCTTTCTCTCCAACTCTTGACAGAAATACATTTTAATGATTTGAGGCAAATGCAATCTATTAATATGAAAGATTTCTAATAAATCAATTTTATTATGGCCTATTTTATTGATTTTCAACAAGCAAACATATCCTTTTCTCAATCCTTGATCCTCACTTCATTCATTTCTGGAGATTGTTTATAACAATAAATTTGCCCATATTTCCTCCCTGATGAAAAAAAATATTGTAGAATACAACTTTTTTTTTTTTTTTTTTTTTTTTTTTTTTGAGACAGAGTCTCCCTCTGTTGCCCAGGCTAGAGTGAGTGCCGTGGCGGCAGCCTAGCTCACAGCAACCTCAAACTCCTGGGCTCAAGCGATCCTCCTGCCTCAGCCTCCCGAGTAGCTGGGACTACAGGCATGAGCCACCATGCCCGGCTAATTTTTTCTATATATATTTTTAGCTGTCCATATAATTTCTTTCTATTTTTAGTAGAGATGGGGTCTCGCTCTTGCTCAGGCTGGTCTCGAACTCCTGAGCTCAAACGATCCGCCCACCTCGGCCTCCCAGAGTGCTAGGATTACAGGCGTGAGCCACCACGCCCGGCCTAGAATACAACTTTTAAAATCCTACATTAAAAAATATACTGCTATACTTGCAGTGTACACTTAAAGTGGTTAAAAAATAAGGTCAATGTTATTGAATAGAAAACTTTTGGGAATTCCATTCAACCTTCACAGAAGCAATTAGAGTCGTTCTTTCCACCACCAGGTATTGCAAAATTCTGCTTGGGTCTCCAGTCCAGCGCTGGGAGTAGGGGATGAAATGGCGAGTGCATGAACATGGTGGTTGACAGAGGAGATGTTAAGAGGTTAAAGAACCATATAACCAACGTTTCTTAAACTTAGAAATAAGAGCAGACTGTTTGGAAAAGAACCTCTTAAAGACTCCCACTTTTCACTTAATCATTTTATATTTTTATTTGAATATGTGTAACCTAAAACTAATTATAAGCTCATATTTACAGTTTTAAAGACTTGTATAAACAAAATAAAATTATAAAATAAATATAAAATATCTAATATTTGAAACTGAATTAAAAATAATAATGTTAATCTACCATGACAGGTGATATTGTTTTGCTGAAACCAAACAGCTGATTACACTGCAAATGTGGTGGTGACTGCTATGAACAAAGTTCTTTTAAAATTCCAGGGCTTGGCTACACATTACTATGAAAAACCCAGTTTCCCATTCTATGTCATTGATTGAACTAGTGAAAACCTGTATTGGTACACTGAATTAATTGTAACCCCCTTTTCCCTCTTTTTGGAATGAAGACTTTTTTTTATTTATTAAGTCAATCTCAGTGCTTTTGCTGTTTGCTCTCAACAGTTACAGAAGAGCTACATTTGATATGAGTAGGACCTTAAACCTAAATCCAAAGTGTGACTGAAATCCTGTGCAGAACATTGCTTTTTGTTTTCACGATTATGAAGAAATTTTCCTTTTAAACCTGAATATATTAGATTGACATAAAAATTAAAAAATAATTAAACAACTCATAGTCAGAAAAAAACTTTGTGCATCCACGTTCAAAATCATGACTGGTCCATTCATATCTCTTGTCTTATATTAATATTATGAGGCCAGCTTTAGATGCAGGTTTCTTTGCACTGGACTTTCCTCCCCTCCTCTCCTCTCCCTCCCTCCCACCCTCTCTCTCTCTTTCTTTCTCTCTCTCTTCTTTTCTCTTTTTTGACAGAGTCTTGCTCTGTCACCCAGGCTAGAGTGCAGTGGAGTCACCATAGTTCACTGCAACCTCAAACTCCTGGGCTCAGTCGATCCTCCCGCCTCAGCTTCCCAGAGTGCTAGGATTACAGACATGAATCACTGTGTCCGGCCTTTTGCACTGGAATTTTCTGATAGACTTAAAGAAAAATGGGAAACTATGACAAAAAAATATTTCATGAGTCATAAAATTAGAGTATTGGCTAGAGTTTTGCAATACCACCTAAGAAAAAAATCATTAAAAGCAAGAGAGAATAACTGAGAACGTTTATATTGCTTAAAACCTTGATATCCTATATTTATAGTTCTCTATATTCCAAAATACACATATATATACACAAACATATATGTACATATTCACACATAAATGTATAGTATACATGTATATATTTATTTTAACCCTTATGCTTGTCTGTTATGAATGGCGTTAGGTGCCAAAATCAAAAAATGACCTACACACTTACTTTGAGGAATAGCAAAGCAACCGGAAACTGAAGAGACAGTACAAATCTGTAGCCAATTTTGGAGGGAAAATACATTATGTGGAGAAAAATAGGAATATGAAAAGTAAAAGAGCAATAAGAAATAAAAACAAAACAGGCAAACAAACACTAACAGGTGTAACAATTGGGGATATACATACACATACACACAAAGCCATGTCCTAACTTAAATTAATTCATGGTCATGCAAGATAGATTATAGAAAAGGTTTATATGGTAAATTTACACCAAAATATGGTATATATTTGTCAACTGTTAAAGGCTGGTGCTTTTTTCAGCTATGAGAGCTACGTACATGTAGTATCATCAGTGGCCTGGCAAGTATAAAAAGAAGACATCTTTTTCCTGTCCTTCCCAATTCTAGTTACCCTACTAAATGCAATCAGTGTTAACTGTTGATTCTTTCTGAAACTTTCTGCATTCATTTACCTATGAGATAATTTCTCATAAATATTTTTTTTAAATTTCTTGATGTTTGCATATATACTCTTACTGAAAACCTTTAGAAACAGCTGAATTTGTGAATTATTTCTGGCCATAATAGATAATTATAAAATATATGCTTAACATCCAGGTGACTTTCTACTTTTTCAGATCTTCTTTTTAATTAAAATAATTTTTGGCATTTCATATTTTTATTACTGATTTTTTGTGCTGTTTATATGTTCCAGGTATAGTTTATAGAATTTTATGAAACATTTTCCAATCTTGTCATTTGTCGTTTAACATAATTTATGCTTTCTTTTATCAGAAAAATATATTGTTATACAGTATTAGGTAGGGATAAGGAGAGACAAAGAGGAACAGATGGCCCTAGGAAATTCTTTGTCTACAATAGGAGGAACAAACTGACCAGAGGGGACTTCCAAAAAGGAACAGATACCTTGTCAAGGGGGTTTCCAAGGACTGAACAGATGTTTGGTCTATGATAGGGGCCTCCAGGGACTGACCAACTAGAAAAAGGCAGAAAAACCATAAAGTGGAGATATGACCAAGGCCACAGAAAGGGGTCTTTGGAGCATGCACACAGTTGAGATGACGGTGTCCCTAAATGAAATAACCTTCATTAACATAGTAAAAATCACACTCACCATGCCATGACAGTTTACAAATACCATGGCAACCCCTGGAACTTGCCTTACAAGGTTAAAAACGGGGAACATTCACCATGCTGGGACCTCTCCATTCCTTTCCCAGAAAATTCATGAATATTCCACCCCCAGCTTAACATATTATTAGGGATTAGCAGAACAGACAGATCCTAGCCCTGGGGTGATGCTGTTCCTAATAAGCAGTCTGTTGTCTACTGACTTTGAGAGTATACTATACTTTCTATACTTTAAACGCAGGGTCTTCTCCACTTGTGGAGATACACCTGTTCCTTCTCTGGAATGTATTAATACTTTTGCTTGCATTCTCACGTTGTAACAAAGTCTGCTTGTGACTGATCAGTTGCATTGGCATGGCTTGTGATTCTTCCAAGCAAGGAGCCAAAGAACTGGGGAGCACAAGAACCTGACATTTGGTTAGCATAAGAACCTGATGATAGTTAAGCTGTCAAATTTTCCTTTTGTATTTTAGGTTTGATATCATTGTGGAAAAGCTGGCCTAGCCTCAATAATTATTAAAAAAAACAAAAAAACACTTCAATGAGCTTTTATCAAAAAGTCTCCAAACAACAGATGCTGGTGTGGGTGTGGAGAGAAAGGAATACTTATACACTATTGATGGGACTATAAACCACTACAACCTCTATGGAAAGTAGTATGGGGAAACCTCAAAGAACTGAAAGTGGACCCACCGTTTGATCCAGTAATTACACTATTGGTTCTTTACCCAAAGGAAAAATGTCATTTTACCAAAAGACATATGCACTCAAATGTTTATTGCAGCATAATTCACAATCGCAAAGCTGTGAAATCAATCCAAGTGCCCATCAATACATAGTGAATTATTAAAATGTGATATATGTATACCATGGAGTACTACTTAGCCACAAAAAATAGTGAACTAATACTTTTTGTGACAACCTGGATGGAATTGGAGGCCAATCTTCTAAGTAAAATATCACAAGAATGGAAAAACAAATACCACATATACTCACTATTAAATTGGATCTAATTGAACAATACTCATGTGCACAAAGAGAAGTAAAACTAAATGGAAACCAAGCAGGTGGGAGGGGAGAGATGGGGATGGGTAAATTCACACCTAATGCGTACATTGCACACTATCTGGGTGATGGGTACACTCATAATTGTGATTCAAACTGTCCAAAAGCAATTCATGTAACCAAAACATTTGCACCCTGGTAATATTCTGAAATTAAAATATATATATATAAAAATTAAAAATATTTTAAAAATATAAAAAAAATAAAGCTAACCTAAATTAGTGGATAGGAGTGTAGATAAAACAATATTCTCTATGACTTGATAATCATTGAAGCTGGTTATTGAGTACATAGGGGTTCTTTACACTATTTTACTCTACTGTTGTGTATGTTTGGAAATTTCTGTAATAAAAATTTTAAAAGAAAAAATACCATATATGGGAAAAATAAAATTATCACTTTATATATTTTAATATATTCACACATTTTATTAAATTAGAATTCACTTTGTGTAATCTGAGAGGCAAGGATATAACTTTATTTCCTTTTCAACATACCATTTTTATTGGGATTATTCCTAAAGCAATTTAGTAAATAGTGTACTGTTTAACTCTTGATATTAAATGCTACTTTCATAATTTATCAATTTCCATATTACTTGAGACTCCTTCTGGACATTATTTAATTCTACTAATCTATTTGTGTCTTTATAGATTACTATTGTACTATTTTAATATCTACATGTTTTGATATTTAGCAAAGTCTTCTTCAGTATTTTTTTAAATGTCTCAATACTTTTTGCATTATATAGACGTATTAAGAAAACCAGAATCATATAAATTTATAGATTAATGTGGGTATACGACTTCTTTCTGGAATGTTATAAATCATCAAATCATGACCCATGTATAGTGTTGTGTGTCTTTTACTCAGCATGTTTTCATATTCATACACATAATTGCATGTATCTGTAGCTCATTCTTTTATTGCTGAGTATTCTATTGTAGAGTCATACTACATGTTGTTTATCCATTCAGCCTTTGGTGGACATTTGGGTTATTTCCAGCTTTATTGGCTACTATGAATAAAGTAGTTTCTATAAATTTTTATGTGTAAGTCTTTATATGAACACATTCTTTGTTTCTCTTGGAGAAGTATCTAGAAGTGGAATGGCTGGACTATATGGTAGTTGTATGTTTAACTTTATATTCTAACCAAAAGTTTTACCAAAGTGATTATATAATTTTACATTCCCATCAATGTGCATAAGGATTGCAGCAGATACATCTCTGTACCAACACTTGATAATGTCAGGTTTTAAAAAATTTAGCTATTTTAGTGGGTATGTAGGCATACTTATTATGGTTTAACTTTGCATTTTCCTGATGACTAATGGTTCTGAACACCTGTTTACATGCATATTTGCAACCTATATATCTTCCCTTGTAAAGTGTTTGTTTAAATATTCTACTTCTAAATTTGGTTATTTATGTTACTATTGAATTGTAAGAATAGTTTATATATTCTGGATACAAGTATTTGACAGATATTTGTATTATAATTATTTTTTCATTCTATTTTTTTAACAAAATCTTTCAAAGAGCAAATGTTTTTAATTTTGATAAAGGCCAATTCATAAATTGTGTGTGTGTTTTGTGTGTATTTTACTTAAGAAATATTTGCCTACCCTAAGGTTACAAAGATTCTTTCTAGAAATATTATCATTTAAACTTTTATATTAAGTTCAATGTTCCATATTCAGTTAATTTTCATTTTTGATGTGAGGTAAGGATCAAACTTGATTTGGTCAAGAGAGGTAATGATCATATCATTTCAATTCATAGGCTGTGAGCATATGAGTATGTATGTGCATTTTGTGTGTATCTTATATAAAAAATATTTGCCTTTGGCAAGGTTGTAAAAATTTTTTTCTATAATTCCTTTCAGAAATATTCTATTTTAGCTTTTACGTTAGGTCAATGTTCTATCTCAGGTTACTTTTCATTTATGAGCTGAGACAAAGGTAAATCTAAATTTTCATATAAATATATAGTTTTCTAGCACCAAAATATGTCGGTTTGTGTCTGCGTTGACAATTCACTTCTATTGATCTAAATATCTAACCTTTTGACAGTACCACACTGTTGATTACAGCAGCTTTAGAGTGATTCTTGGAATCAGTTAGTTCAAGTCATTCAACATTGTTCTTTGTAAATTCATTTGGGTATTTTAGATCACATGCATGTTCAGTTTGGGGAGAATAATATTTTAACAATTTTGAGTCTTTTAAATAATATGATACATCCCTCCATTTATTTGGTCTTTAATTTTCCTGTGCAATATTTTTAAATTTCCAATATCCAAGTATTGCAGATATTTTGTTACATTTCCATTTTGCACTTGTTTATTTTTTCAGTTTCTATTTCTTTGATGAAAATTTCCACTTTTCCTCTAATTTTAAGAGTGTTTATTTTACCTCATGGAGCATAGTTATAATAGTTGCTTTAAAATTTTTGGTAGATAAATTACAACATCTGAGACATTTCAGGAATGGCATCTGTTGCTAATCTTTTCTCTTAAGAATTTTCCTGCTTTTTATTTGTTGATTAATTTTGCATTGTGTCTCACTCATTTTTAATGAGTCATCCATATCTTTGAGTTCCACAGCTCCACGTCTGCAGCATCAACCAACTGCAGAGATATTCATAAAAATAGAAAATGACAATAAAAATAATACAAATAAAAAATACAGTATAACAACTATTTACATAGCATTTATATTGCATTAAGTATTTTTAATTTTTTTTATTTCAGCATATTACTGGGGTACAAATGTTTCGGTTACATATATTGCCTTTGTTCCACCCGAGTCAGAGCTTCAAGCATGTCCATCCCCCAGAGGGTGTGCACCTCACCCATTAGATGTGTATATACCCATCCCCTCTTCATCCCTCCCATTTATGACCAGATCTTTACTTAATTCCTCAGCCTCATCTGTGGCCAATTCTCAGTGTACTACAATAATATGGAATTATTATTTTTTTTTTTAACTTGAACATCACATACTTCCTTCACGGGATGCACATGCTCTTTCTTTTTCTTTGCTTAATACTTTTACCCTCACTAAATCTTGTTCATCTATCTCTTGTTATCTGCGAAGTCATTTGCTTTAGGTAGCATTCACTGATTCCCTATGAAGAGATTACATGTTTTTCCAATATGCGGTCATAACACCCTACACTTCTCTTGCCTTTATATTTGCTGAAATTTTTTCATTTATCGTATATTACTCTGATAGTCTGTTTACTATACCACTCTGCCTTTTCTCCCTACTATGAGTAATAACTATCATTTATTTATTGAGATCTTACTGTGTTCCAGGCTCTGTGGTAATTGCTCAACACATATTGCCTTATTTCACAGAATGAGAGACACACCCTTATTTTACACGGATAACCCTACCAAATATATTCAGAAGACATCACTGATTATACATTACATTCTGTTTCTAAGATGTTGAAAAGTGAGAAAAAAGGAAGCTTCCTGGAATCGGTGAAATATGCTATCCCATATAATCTTCACAGCAACCATATGAGGAAGATGACAGTAAACCTAATTTATAAAAGAAGAAAGAAAAGCTTAAAGAGATTAAATAACTTTTCTGAAGATAAATGACAAATTTCTAATTTCAGCACAGGTAAGTTTGATGCAAAAGACCATTCTCTTAACAACTTTACTTATATTGTAAAATACATGAGAACAAGAGTCACATCCATCTTGTTCAAAATAGGAGTTCTAGTTCTTAGCACAAAATAATAATACATATTGGGATGAACACCTTAAAAATTAATTTATTAATTGGGGTAGAGATAAGACAAGAGATCAAGTTTTCTCAGTTAGAACATAGTACCTTTGTTGCTACACTGTGATGTTCAAAGTTACCCATTTGATTTTTACTAGACTGAGAATTAACTATATTCTGTACATAATTATTTATAAAATTCAAGAGGAAATAAGATGAACACTCATGGAATACTAGTAGCTGATAAGATAGAACAAAGCCCCTGCAATTAAGCATTAAATTAAGCTGGTATGATCTGGGAAGGGAGTAGTAGAAATACAAGATTTGAGAGAAACAAAGGAGGAAACAGAATTTGACCTATAAAAGTATCTCCAGGTCTGGGGGAACTAATAGAGTAGAGGTCCTGAGGGAGAGAAAAAAAAGGGAAAAGGTTCATTCATTAATTTATTAATTTGAAATAAATACTGGAATTGTAAAATATTAGAATAAGAATGACTACGTGGGAAAAGAGTATAATTCAAAGGGCTTTATAAGACAGATAAATAGATTTATATTCCATAAGACAGGACAAAATTATAAGAAGTACTTGAAGGTTTAATTAAAGAAGGAATTCAGAGGATTAATTTGACAGGCACTTGCAACATAGGTTGGAGATATGCAAATGCTTGAGTCAGAGGTCAATTTTAAGGTTCTTGTAAAAATCAAGGTGTAGACAGCTGAAAATGGTAAAGATCTGAAACATGACAATGGTCTTAGCAATATAGTCAAGAGTCATTTCAAACCAAAAACAAACCCCAAAGCTCTGGGACTGCTGAATATGGCAGATAAAAAAGAACTGACTGAAAAAATGACTTCCACATTTTGAATCCATGGAATAAATGGTTCATAGAAATGGAGAAAGCTGAAAAAAAAAAAAAAAAAAGGTCAGTCTTCGGAGTTGTGGTTAAACATATATGAATACTGAAGTTTAAATTCTAATATTCCAAGCTATCCACCTACTCTATCCATTGATCTATCTATGCAGTGTTATTGTTTGAAACCAAAATCAATATTTCTTTGGAGTCTTCCACCACAAGCTCATTGACACCACCAGAATTATATCTCTCCACATGAATAAAATAATGTGTCCCATGTCTTCTAGAATAATTTATTTATGAAAAGAAAATCATATGTGGATAGATATGAATATGTGAATGTTGGATAACAATAACTTGACCTTAGGATTTACTTAATCATTTTGGAGTCATGACTATGACTTCCAATGTAAAAATATGTCAATTTGTCTTGCTCAAATTTGAAAGTCATAATGATAGCATGATTTTTGATAATATCTGACAATTAAAAATAATCAATGGGTGTAACCCCTATTTGTTTGTTTCTATACTGTGTAATCTTCTTGTCTAATGCATTTATTTAAAAAATTGAGTGACAACATGAAACACTGTCTAAAATATTTCTAGATTGAAATAGTTTAATTCTTTTTTGATTTTTAAAATTTTTAATTTATTCCCAGCTTTATTAAGGTATAATTAAGAACAAATTATTTATATTTATGGTATACATGAGATTTTGAGATATGTATATACCCACACAAACACATTGTGAAATAAATAAAACAAGCTAATTAACATGTCAATAACCTGACATACTTATCATTTTTTTCTGGTGAGATCATTTAAGATTCTCATAGAAATTTTCAAATATACAATAAATTATTATAGACTATAGTCAATATGCTATACAACAGATCTCCAAAATGTATTCAACCTGTCTAGCTGAAACTTTCTATCCTTTGACCAATATCTCCTCATTCCCTTCCTGCCTGCCCCTAGTCCTTGGCAACCACCATTCTACTTCTGCTTGTATGAATTTGACTTTTCTTAGATTGTATATAAAAATGAGATCATGCAGTATTTGTCTTTCTGTGCCTGGCTTATTTCACTTAGCATAATGTCTTCCAGGTTCAGCTATGTAGTCACAAATGACAGGATTTCTTTCCTTTTTAGGGCTGAATAGTATTCCACTGTGTGTGTGTGTGTGTGTGTGTGTGTGTTTCACATTTTCTACATCCACTTATCAGTCAATGGAAATTTAGACTGATTCCATATTTTGGCTATTGGGAGTAATGCTGCCATAAATACAAGAGTACAGATATTTCTCAAACATATTTATTTAATTTCATATGGTTATGTGCCCAGATGTGGGATTGCTGGATTATACAGCAATTCTATTTTTAACTTTTAGAGAAATCTCCATGCTGTTTTCCATACCTGCTGTACTAATTTACATTCCTATCAACAGTGTCTGAGATTTCTATTTTCTCCACATCCTCACTAACACTTGTTATCTTTTGTCTTTTTAATAATGGCCATTATAGCAGATTTAAGTTAATATTTTACTGTGGTTTTAATTTGCATTTCCCTGATGATTACTGATGTTGAACATTTTCCCATATATCTGTTGGCCATTTGGATGTCTTCTTTGGGAAATATCTATTTAGGTCCTTTGGCCATTTAAAAAATAAGGCTACTTCTTAAGCCTTTCAAAAAATTTGAAGAAGAGGGAATACTTCCAAGCTCATTTTGCAAAACTAGGATTACTTTGATATGGAAGCTAGACATGGATACTACAAGAATAAAATGCAGGCCAATATCACTGATAGACATAGATTTGAAATTCCTCAACAAAATTCTAGCAAGCTGAAATCAATAGCACATTAAAAAGATCATACACCATGATCAAGTGGGATTTATCCCTGGGATGCAAAGATGATTCAACATAAAAGCAAATCAATGAATGAGATACACCATATTAACAGAAAAAAAAATAAAAATCATATGGTCATCTCAATAGATGCAGAAAAAGCATTTGATAATATTCAACATCCTTTCATGACTAGAAAAAAAAAAAAAACCTAACAAATTAGGTATAGAAGGAATGTACTTACATAAAATAAAGGCCATGTATGAGAAGGCCAAAACTAACATCATACTCAATGGTAAAAAGCTGAAAACTTTTCCTCAAAGATCAAGAACATGGCAAGCATACACACTCTTGCCACTTCTATTCAACATAGTACTGGAAGTCCTAGCCTGAACAATTAGGCAGGAAAAAGAAGTAAAATGCTTCATATTTGAAAGGAAGAAGTAAAAATGTCTGTTTGTCAATGATATAATCTTAAAGATAGAAAACCCTAAAATCTCCTCCAGAAAACTGTCAGAACTTAATAAATTTAGGAAAGTTGCAGGATACAAAATCAACATACTAAAATCAGTAGCATTTCTATACACTTATAAGAAACTATTTTGAAATATTTTAAATGGTCTTTTGAGTTTTTTGTTCAATAATGGCAATAGCTACAAATGGGTTCTTTCTGTTTTCATTAGCATTTTATTTATACCAAAGTGTATTATATTTGTGTTGACTTATTATAGTCAAAAGTTACTTTAAAATGATTTTTAAGGTTAGGCACAGTGGCTCATGCCTATAATTCCAGTGCTTCAAAAGGCTGAGGCAGGAGGATTGCTTGAGGCCGAAAGTTTGAGACCAGCCTGGGCAACATAGTGAGACCCTGTCTCTATTAAAAGAATGTTTTAAAAAATTAGCCAGACATGGTGGCACATGACTGGAGTCCCAGCTACTTGGGAGGCCGAAGTAGTAGAATCACTTGAGCCCATGAGTTCAAGGTTGCATTGAGCTATGATCATGCCACTGCACTACTGCACTCTAGCCTGGGTAACAGAGTAAGACTCTGGCTCTAAAATAACAGATGCATGCTGTCATTCTTATCTTTGTCCCTTTGTATGTAATTTGTCCTTTTTTTTTTCTTTGGGTCCTTTCATGATTTTCTCTTTATAAATGATTTTAAGAGATTTGATTACATTGTACCTTGGTATAGTTTTCTTCACAATTCTTATATATGTTGAGTTTCTTGAATTTTTACATATGTGGGATTATAATTTTTATTAAATTTGGAAAAGGTTCAGTCCTATTTTACACATTTTTTTGTCTCTTTCCCATTTGCCTCTCCTTTGTGTGCTCTAATTACTTGTATTTTTGGTCACTTGAAGCTTTCCTACTGTTCACTCACGCTATGTATATTTTTTTACTAGTCTTTTACTCCTGTGTTTGATTTTGCACAAGACCTATTGCTTTGTCTTCATGTTTATTATTTTTTTTTTTTGCTATAGTACCTAATCTACTACTATTTATATTGTTTGTGTGTTTTATCTAAGACACTCTTGTTTTCTGTTTTACCTAAGACACTCTTGTTTTCAAATTTGCAATGTCAACTCCAAACATATTTCATGTTTCTTCTAGCCATATTCAATAGTTTGGGTAGCTTTGTGAACATATGGCATATAGTTAGTGTGACTCTAATTTACTTGTCTACTAAATTCATAATCTGTGTCATTTCTGGACTTTTAATTATAGATACTATTTTCCTGTTTCTTTACCTGCTTGATGGTTTTGAGTTGGCCACTAACCATTGTAGAGTATACCTTGTTCGGTGCTAAATAGTGTGTATTTCTATAAATATTCTTGATATTTGTTGTAGGTCACAATAAAACTACTTGGAAGCATTTTGATTCTTTCAGGTCTTGCTTTTAAATTTATTTAGAATAGTATTAAAGAAGTATTTAGTCCAGGGCTTGTTTTGTCCTAGTATGGAGGCAATTTTGAGTATTTTATGCATGAATTTTGAGGGCTTGTCACTCTGGCTGATGGGATAGGGGACACAGACACTGATCAGTTCTCAGCTGAAGACACAGGGGGGTCTCTGCAGATCTCCAGGGCTCTTGATTTGCACAGCCCTCTCTTCTTCTATACAAGCTTACCTTAACAGTGCTTTGTTCCACTTCACAGATATTACGTTTTATACAAATTGAAGGTCTGCGGCAACTCTGCATCAAACAAGTCTATTGCTGATATTTCTCGGGCAATATGTGCTCCCTTTGTGTCTCTGTGTGACATTTTGGTAGTTCTCACAATATTTTAAACTTTTTCATTATTTTCATATCTGTGGTAGTGATCTGTGATCAGTGATCTCTGATGTTACTATTGTGATTATTTTGAGGCAAAAGGAACCACACTCACTCAAGATGGCAAGCTTCATTGATACGTGTGTTCTGACTGCTTCCCTGACCAGCCACTTCCCCACTGCTCTTTCTGTCCTCAGGCCTCCATATCCTCTGAGACACAACAATACTGAACTTACACCAGTAAACAACCTTACAATGGCCTCTACATTTTCAAGAGAAAGGAAAGTTTGCCTGTCTCTCATTTTAAGCCAAAGGCTAGAAATGATTAAGCTTAGTGAGAAAGGAATGTGGAGGGCTAGGAATAGCTGAAAGCTAGATCTCTTGTGCAAAACAGCCAATTGGTAAATGCAAAGGAAAAGTTCTTGAGGGCAATAAAAATTGCTACTATAGTGAACACATTAGTGATAAGAAAGCAAAACAGCCTTATTCCTGATATGGAGAGTGTTTTATTGATATGGATAGAAGATCAAATGAGCCACTACATTCCCTTAAGCCAAAGCTTAATCCAGTTTAAGGCCTTAGCTCTCTTCAATTGTATAAAACCTAAAAGAGACGAGGAAGCTGCAGAAGAAAAGTTTGAAAGTATAAGAGATTGTTTCATGAGGTTGAAGGAAAGAAGCCAGCTCCATAACATAAAAGTACAAGGTGAAGCAGCAAGTGCTAATGTATAGGCTGCAGCAAGTTATCCAAAGGCATGACAATTGATGAAAGTGGCTTCATCAAACAACAGATTTTTATGTAGACAAATAACCTCCTACTGGACAAAGACACCATTTAGGATTTTTGTAGCTAGAAAGGAGACATCAAGGCCTGTAGTCAAAGCTTCAAAGAACAGGCTGACTCTTAGGGGATGATGTAGCTGTTGACTTTAAGTTGAAGCCAGTGTTCACTGACTACTCCAAAAATCCTAGGGCCCTTAAGAATGATGGTGAATCTATTCTATGCTCCAAAAGTGGAACAGTAAGCCTGGATGACAGCACATGTGTTTATAGCATGGTTGACTGAATATTTGAAGCCCACTATTGAGATCTACTGCTCAGAATAAAATATTACTTTTAAAATATTACTACTCATTGTCAATACACCTAGTCACCAAGAGCTCTGATGGAGATGTACAAGGAGATTAATATTTTTTTCCATGCTTGCTGACACAATGTTCATTGTGGGGCCCATGGATCAAGGAATAATTTTTACTTTCAAGTTTTACAATTTAAGAAATACATTTCATAAGGCTATAGCTACCAAAGATAGTGACCCCTCTGATGGAGTTGAGCAAAGTAAATTGAAAACCTTTTGGAAAGGATTCAACATTCTACATGCCATTAAGAACATTCATGATTCATGGGAGGAGGTCAAAATAGCAACATTAACAAGAGTTTGGAAGAAGTTGATTTCAACCCTCATGATAACTTTGAAGGCTCAAGACTTAAGTGGAGGAAGTAACTGCAGATGTGTTGGAAATAGCAAGGAACTAGAATTAGAAGTGGAGCCCGAGATGTGGCTGAATTGCAACAATTTCATGACAAAACTTGAACCAATGAGGAGTTGCTTCTTATGGATGAGCAAATAAACTGATTTCTTGAGATGAAATGTACACCTGGTAAAGATGGTGTTAACATTGAAATGTCAACAGAGGATTAAAAATATAACAATATTACATAAATTTATAAATTTACTTGGTAGAGCAGTGACAGGGTTTGAGAGTATTGACTCCAGTTTTGAAAGAATTCTGCTGTGAATAAATACTCTCAAATAGCATTGCATGCTACAGAGAAATGTTTTGTGAAAGGCAGAGCCAGCTGTAGCAAAATTCACTGTTGTCTTATTTTAAGAAATTACCACAGCCAACCCAACCTTCATCAACCACCACCCTCATCAGTCAGCAGCCATCAACACACAGGCAAGACCCTCTACCAAAGAAAAGCTTATACTCATAAAGGCTCATATGATCATTAGCTTTTTTTTAACAATAAAACATTTTTAAATTAAGGTATGTACAGTTTTTTAGACTTAATGCTATTTCAAACTTAATAAACTACATTACAGTGGAAATATGACTATTATATGCACTAGGAAGCCAAAACATTTGTGTGATTCATTTTATTATGACGTTTGATTTGTTGCAGTGGTCTGGAACTAAACCCACAATATCTCCGAGGTATGCCTGTACTCTAGCTTGAGAACACTAGCTACCTTAACTTCTCCAGGGTCTCATCTCTGTCTATTATCCCCAAGGAGAATGTCAAACTATGCCTGTGATTTTGCTCAGTGTGCTACAGCCTGGAAATTCTCTAGGCACTAACATGTGCCAATCATAACCTCATTTATTTCCCACCCCTGTGGGATTACCACCTTTTGTTGCCTCATGTAGTTATTTATCTTAAAGACCATCCTTTCACACATTCTGTCCAACATTCTACTTGTTTGTAGCAGGAGGGTATATTTGGTGCCTGTTACTTCATCTTGGTTGGAGAGTGAAGTTCTCATTTTCAAATAATTTTACTGAAAATGGTATTTATCACTTTATTGTTGTATACTAAATAATTTAACCTTGTTCTGAATGAGGAATGGCATTTATCCTGACTTCTGAGATGTAATCTCTAAGTTCTTGGAATGTCATGCCTTATAGGAGTGTCATTATTTTCCTGATGGCCTTGGATCACCAGATAGTCTACAATATGATTTAGGGTACAGATTGGCCATGCCAGAAGGACTAATGATATGACTTAAGGATTTGGGTCATTTGGTATCAGCTGACCGCAAGAAGAACTGTAGACTGAGATTAGCCTTGTGGGCAATCAATTTTGCCTACATAAATGAGCCCCCCCAAAATTTTGAACCCTGAGGCTTAGATTAGCTTCTCTTGGTGATAATGCTCTGCGCATATTTTCACACGTAAATGCTGGTGGATAATGTTGTCCTGACTCCAAAAATCCTCATGTTTGGAACCCTCTTAGACTCTGCCCTACGCACTCTTCCCTTGGCTGATTTTAATCTGTATCCTTTCTCTGTAATAGATGGTAACCATGAGTATAACAGCTTTCAGTGAGTCCTATGTGTTCTGTTGAATTATGGACCCTGAGGGTGGTTTTTGGCAATTCCCCAAACTGTGTAGTTGGTGTCTGATCTGACAGTGATCTGTGTGGACTATACTCTCTCTAATTCTGCAGTTGGTTAAACTCTCCAATTGCTATAGTTTAAAATTCTTAAGAGAATTAGAACCTACTAATCACATCTTTAGAAATCAAGAATTTCCTAATTTATATTACATATCTAGCTTATGAAATATGAGCTAGAATGAATATTTTGATTTTATTATTTCTTGGCTTTTTGTCAAATTTTTATTGATTTAATTTTTAGGTTTATCATTTATACATGCAACAGAATAATGTAAAAAGTAATACATTAAAATTATAACAAAAGATGACAAGTACAAGATAGTAAAATAAATCTTCTAGGACAATTAGCACAAAGAAATATATGGTATGAAGTAACTGAAAATTTGCCCTAAAACAATTTTTGAGCTTCCTAAAGGCTAAGGAAAATAAAGCACAATATATTATAAGAACCAAAATATCTATAAAATAAAAGCACGTCATTTCTCAAGAAAATTGAGGTATCCAAGCAATGTGTGCTATGAGTCCCCAGGAGGACAGTACTCATCATTTATACAGTTTGTCACATTTTTATATTTACCATGAAATAAATTATGATCTAGCATTTTGGTAATTTTGAAAAATAGAGCTATAGTAGTTTTAAACAAAATGTTCCACTTTCTTTAAGAAGAAAATATTTACTACAACCCATGAACTTTTAAAAACAATCATCAATGTTCAGAAATCGTCCTGAGGGAGAAAGAGGGCATATCATAGCAAAGAAATTGCTAAAGAGACAAAATCTGAGAAGGTAAAAACAAATGTCATAAAAGCAATTGATAAAGGAGATTAAATTAAACAAATATTTGCTTAGCATAAATACCCAGTTTTTTTATTCGTGAAATAAATTATCTTATGTACTTACAACTCTCAAAAAGAAAGAGAACAAAAAACTAATGTTCTTACATATGGAGCAAAAATATAACACAGGGGAAAATCTTGCACGTTAAATGTAACTTTGTAGCTTCACAAAATGTAATTTAACTTTATATAGAAGATCACAGTACTGGCATAGTGAGGTTTTATAAGGATAAACGTTTGACATTGCTATTCATATTTCCAACATGGTTAATACGAACAGATGAATGGAAGGGCTTAGTGCTTGATATCTAATTGATATTTCATTAATGTTTGTTGAAATAAATGCCACTTCTTCCAACTCTTCTCCCATCATTTCTTCCAGAACAATTCTAGGCTCAGCAAGAGTGAAAGTAAAAATGAGCAAAATAGAGATTGCCAGGGTGGCGAGAGAGAAAGAAATGATACTTCTTCATTGCTCAGGACTATTTAAGAAATGTATTGATACAAATATTTGCATTCTGACCTCAGTGATAACAAATTTTGTATTTAGTCTGAAAAGTTGCAGGTTACTGACATACTTATACATACAAATTATTTGCATAAGGCATTATGTTGAGAGAATAAATGAAATAAGGTTCCCTCCTGTGGCCATCAGGGAGGGGTGAATGTGCTAATGGTAATATCACTGTTGATAACATTACATGACTCTACTTCCATGGCTGCTCTTTATCTGGTCCTATCAGTACTCAGAACACATTCCTTGTATTTATTACAATGGCGCATACCATTGAGAACTATTTCATGTAGCGAAATACAGTGAATAGTGAAAAATGAGTTTGTGGTTTGGTAAAAATCTGTCAAATTGTAAAAACACAATTGAATCACTGAGCATTACAAACATACACTATAAAATCACACATATCAAACAAACAAACAAACAAACAAAAAAGCCAGAGTTAGTTGACAAGTGGAGGTTAAATCCTCGCAACAAATAGCAATGCAGGCTCTATGTTTGGTGTCTGAACTTCTCAAAAACTTTCTGGAATTTCACCAAGTCTGTCTCATCAGAATTCATTCCCCCTGCCAAGGCATTCCATAAGTGTGGAAGAGATAAAACTGCAACACAGAAACATATGGGCAGAAGATAAAAGGAGATCAGTGAGCAGGAAAATATGTTTCTTAAAATCTGTGCTGCAGTCATTTTTCTTCTCAGTTTTGTTGTTTGTTATGCCTTTGAATGCCCATAGCCAACATTAAGAATGTTTCTACACAACGGCAAAAGAATAAATCAATTCAGACCAAAAAGAGTCAATTCAGTTAAGAAACTAACAACAAAACCCAACAACAACATCCACAAATGCAAGTCAAGTTGTTTGGTATTTTATAATAAATTGGTTGATTTGTTTGGGTGTTTTGTAGGCACAGTCTGAATGAACAGTGACAAAGATAAGTTCTTAACTTAGAATTTGCTTTACCTGCAATCATAAGTACTTTAAATATTCATGTTCCATTTTGCTTTATGTAATGTTTACTGTCATGTGTCCTTTGCTTTCCTCAAAATATTATATGTGAAAATTGAGTGAGTTTTCATAAAGAGCAAAATGCTGTCTGAGAAATAGTCTAGTGTTTTAACTAAGTAGGCTTCCATGAATTAGCGAGATGGAAAATAAATATTTAAGTATAACTTTTCCTAAAAACGTCTATTTTCTGTGATATATGTAATGTTAAAATCATAGGCTTAATCTGTTTTCATATTCAATTTTTCTCAAGAACAAACTTTTCAATTCTGTTCATCTAAGCTATTTTAGCAAGCTACAAATGGTGAGACAAATTCTCCAACCTGCTGCTTGGCATTTGGAGTAGTACTTACTGGTCTCAAGTCCAGATTTGCTAGGACAAACCTACTTAATCTATTTTGTCATATAGTGCCAATACATTCTGAAATATTCTAATCACCTATTTATAAAATAAAGAATTGAACTAAAGAATAACTGAATTAAATAATCAAGAGCATTATCAGAAATGTACACATCAAAAAAGTTGCTGATAATAAAATATGGAGAAACTATTAGAAAAAAGTTTCCAAAAAAAAGTAAACATGATCATCTGGATCACCTGTATTATTTTAATTCCATACCTAAACACATAATTTGCATATTAGCTGTGCTTGTCAAATCTTCAAGAAAAAACTGTAAAGAACAAAAGTAACACTTCTTAAGTGAATAAAACTAGTTGGACATGACCTTAAAATAAACTATAATTGAGGGAAATTTTAGCTCCCAGAAACTTAGCCAAAGCATGAATGATCAGAGAGTTTTTTTTTTTTCATTTCAGCATATTATAGGGGTACAAATGTTTAGGTTACATATATTGCCTTTTCCCCCTGGAGTCAGAACTTCAAGCGTGTCCATCCCCTAGATGGTGCACACCACACCCATCAGGTGTGTATGTACCCATCCCCTCCTCCCCCCTCCCACCTGCTCGACATCTGATGAATGTTACTACTATCTGTGCAGATAAGTGTTGATCAGTTAATACCAATTTGATGGTGAGTACATGTGGTGCTTGTTTTTCCATTCTTGTGGGTTTTTTTTTTAATGTAGCATTTCAAGAGAAGTAACAAACCAGCAATAAAATTAATTCCATTTCTAGTATTTGGCATTTTAATTTCAAATCCTCAGATTCAACTAGCAATCTGAAAAATTAGAATGACCTGTCTTATGCATTGCAAAAGGCACACCCTCAAAAAACATCTATTGATTGAATGAATGAATGAATGAATGTGCTTAAAGCTGAATGTGCAATAAACTAGAAAAAATATTGTCTTAGTCTGTCAACAAAATATCAAAAACTGGGGGGCTTATAAACTATAGAAATTTATTTCTTACAGTTCCAGAGGCTGGGAAATCCAAGACCAAGGTATTGTCAGATTCAGTGTCTGGTGAGGTCCCACTTTCTGGTTTATAGATGACGCCTTCTTATAGTCTCCTCACATGGTAGAAAGGGCAGGGCAGCTCTGTGGGACCTCTTTTATAGCCTTATAAAAGGCTACTAATGCCATTCAGAAGGGATACACCTTCCTTACCTAATCACTTCTAAAGATTCCACTTCCTAATACCTTCACATTGATAATTAGGTTTTGACGTGAATTTGTGGGAGAGATGAATTAACGTTCAGACCATTGTACTATCCAATGGGTTCTTTGGTATTAGAACTTTGAAATGTAGTTATTAATAATAGTTACTAGTTAATCAATGAATGTTTATTGAGACTCTGATCTTTTGGTCCTAGAGATACTTTGATAATGACAAAGTAATGCAGAAAATGTGTTTCCTTCGCCTCCATCCCAAAAAATGGAAATACATGAAATAACATCAGAAATGATTAAGAGCTAAGCAGAGAACTAAACCACGATCATGTGTTGTAGAATAGGATGGCCTATTAAAGGTGGTGACAGTAAGCTGGAATCTGACTGACAAAGAGAAAATAGCCACACAAAAATTGGGAGAATATCATGACAAGAAAAATGAAAAGTTAATGAAAAAGCCATTAGATTATAATGTGTTAGATATGTGTAATTGCCATGCAGAATAGAAAGTAAGTCAGTATATGTCTAGGTTAAGGTGCTAATTCATTACAAATGGCAGAGTTCAGATCCTTTAAGGGCTTTTTAAAAAGTGGATACGTGGCATAATTTTCATTAAACAACTAGAGGAGTTTAAGAAGAAGAATGTCACTAACATATTATGTATTATAGAATATTATTTATTATGCTATATATTATATTTTTTATTTCTGAATCTGGAGTTCTTAGAGAATTTCAGGTTGGAAACAAAGACAGTTGAGTCATTGGCATGTATAGTAGATATGTAAGCCATGAGTCTTTGGAATTTGAGAGAGAGAGTGTATAATAAAAAAGAAAAAGACCAGGTAAAGGAGTCTCCAGAAGAAATTAAGAAATTGATCACAATCAGAAAGTGTAGAAAATATTTGATGATTTGACATATTTTTTCATTTTCCAGTCAGTCTTATAAATAAGAAATAGAAATTATAAAATAAAATTGGCATAGTGTTCTTTGACTTATCTGGTGACTGTTGCTATGGAACAATCGTTCCAGTTAGTAGTCTTGACATATAGGTAATTATGTAGAAATACACAATATTATTGACTTTTATTGGGCTGTGGGGTTTTGCATATTTTTGAGCAGTATATTCAGAATGCCAAGTCATTATTTTAGTTTGATTTTTAAATCTCTGCTCAAAGTCTTTATGAATAAAAAAAATTTCTGGAAAATTTGATATCCATTTATTGCTGAATTGGTTCATTTATTATTATGCAAGTTCAAATAAGTAAAATAAATGTCAGTAATATTTTCTCATTTAATTATGAAGTTTTTTTATTGATTGAGAAAATTGATTATTTGAGGTTCTATAGAGGGAGCAAGACAGTTTTCCTAATTGTTTAGGTTAGTTGTTCAGATAATCATCTAATTTAGACACGTCAAATAGATTTGGTCTAGTAAAACTATTTTAAAATTTAAGCTGATGCTTAAAAATCACTTACAAAAAATCACTTATGTGTTACAATTGTCCTCGTAAGAAATGTTAAATAATATTATAGACAATATTTTCTAACCAAATAATTTTTAATTATTAATAAATATATTAAGAGACTTGTTAAGTATTCTTCACTAATAAAACTTCCAAATCATGTGTACATGGAGCCATGAAAAATGACTTTAATTGTCTGCTGTGATGGAAATTGCCATATCACCCACATAGTCAAAGCATATTTTCTTTATGTCTAGTGGTTTGGTATAATTTAGAAACCACCTTGATATTCAAAGCATATGTTCACTTTATACAATGTAATGGACCAATCAGAAAATCAAATTAATCATTTGAACAAACATACCTGAACACATACAATATGTCAGTTTTGGTCATATTTGATTCTAGTAGTGAGTACATTAGATATTGTACAGTTGTAAAAAAGATTAATAGAATATGAGAGAGATGATTAAGCATACAATATTTGGATATATACCCTATGTAAACAAACTTTGATCTTATGATATTTTTAAATCTTCCATGGTAGTTTTAAGAGAACTTTCAAATCATCTAAATTTATATTTCAAATCATATGGAGTTCTCGTCTGCATTATCCTCGTTGTGGGTCTGCACATAGTTGTCCAGACATTGAGTATGGGCAAGTGCCCAAAAAGCTCATTTCTTGGTACTAGCCCATTCTATTTCTCAGTAACTGGACACCACTCGTGTTAATTTTATCTTTGTCTTATAAATTTGTAATAAATTTTAACTTGGTTTTAACTTTCCTTGGCTTATTTTTGCATGGTAGAATTTTCTCCTTCTGAGTAATTTAGAATGTCAATTTTAGGTTGTAACTTGAAAAAAATAGTAACTACATCTTTTTGGTTTAATCATCATTTAAAAATACAAGAGGGTATACAAATATTTTATGTTTTTACAGTGTTTATTTTGTGTATAATTTTATTTCTTTCTTTCTATGTTTGTAAAAGATAAATGTTGTTATGAATATAATTTAAAACATATTTGTATCTTTATGTCTATGTCTGTAAAGTGAGCAAATATCTAATTCCAAGGACTTACACACAAGTTATTTAAATAAAGTTCAGTTGAAGAAAAAACTAGAATTTTTTCAAAGTTACAAAAATCTTTTTTTTAAAAACCACTTCTTCCATTAGATTTCCAGCACTTATGCATTGCAAATTTGGGATCTTGCTGATTTTTTTAAATGAGGAAACTGTACTTTCTGATTTATTGACTACATCATTAAAGAAGTGATGAAAGTGCATATGGAACAGATTATTTTTTATTCTTAATTTTATATTTTTGAGAATTATATCAGATTTTTAAGCTCCCGAGGGTTCATGCAATCATATGTCAATAGCCATAAAAGAAACAGCTCTTGCAACTATACATAAATGGATTTATTTACTGGTATAATATTCAGAGAATCTGGGGCTATTGCGTGCCAAAAAGCTGTAACATTTTCACAGAAAATTTAGTATTCCTTCCTGCTGACTACCGTAATTGATGTGATAAAAATAGCAGGCCTGAACTTCATCCTATGTACTCGGAGAGAATTCTTCTATAGAATTACATTGAATGAGGTTGGAGCCCAGCATATTTATCACCACAATAAAAGGAAGATATGATCATATTCCTGCCTATATTAGATTGCCAAAATGCAAGAGGCAGGGCATTTGCTGTATATCCATCTGTCAACCCGTCAAGTGGCTCAGAGGAGACAAACAAACATGTATGACCCAGATTTTTAGCAGCTTTTCTATTATCTACTTGACATATCTTTGGGGAGGACAGGAAGAAGAAATGAATGGGATAATATAACATTTTAACTTGAGAGCATTAGAATTTATTATCTACACCATGACCTCAGTATTACAATTAGCAAGATATATGATTCAGAAATGCTGATATGGACCATGTTATTTTAAGGAATATACTGGGAATTTTTATGGTCTCACTTATGACATTCCTGAGGACAAATTCAAGAATTTTAAAAAAGTTAGTGACATCTTAATACATTTTTCACAGTGTATATTTTTTTGCAGATAAAATTCATGAGCTCATTTGATGTAGGAACTTTAAAAAAATGTTTCTTATTGATTTTTCCACAATATTTTCACTATCTATCCTATTACCCATGGTATTTATATTTATCAGAGATATATTCTCTAAACATATTTATTTTATTATGGTGTATGTTTGGGAAACTTTGTAAAAATAACATTTCATATGTTCTTCTAACAGCCAAATAAAATGTGAGATAGAGACAGTTTGTTGTAGTAACAAAGAAGGGTTTAAAACAAGGAGTACAAAGAAGCAATTGAAATATTCTCAAGATGAAAAAATCTCTCTGCAATTTTTAAAAAGTCTACTGCAATTGCCATCAATTCTGTTGTCATCATATTGAGATGGCATCCTCAGGGGACAGTGCTGCATGCGTTGCCCGGTACTGCCGTTATCCAAATGGCCTCTCTGTTTTGTCAAAAAGCCTTTGAACTTTCATCAACCAAGGCCCAGAATCTCAAATTCTTCCTTGATTATTGATCTCTTTATCATCTACATATTTTCTCTGACAGTTGTATTTTGCAACAGTGATTTCATCTTCTTATGTCAAGTATATCCTAGCCAAATGTCTTTTTGACTTCTATGATATAAAGATCATGATTTTCTAACAGAATGTCTATCAAATATTTCATGTTTGATGATCTGTAACTTTTGGAACTCTTCTAAAGTAAAAATAAAATTGATGATTTTGCATGCTTGTCTATGCCTTTCTAAGACCAGGTTTTTGCAATCAAACCAATTCTCAGGGTAAAATTCACTGAGAGGCCTGTGCTAGTTATTATTTATGAAAAACATTCTCACTGTTGGTATTTGTCTGTCAATCTGAGTAATGCCCTTCTAACTACAGACCTAGTACGAAGATCTCATTAGCCCTCTAATCTGCATATGAAGAAACTGAGCATAGATAAGATTAGGTGAATTCCCACAGGTTTACAACAAGGAAATGATGGACCTGTGATTCAGTCCAAGCTGTTCTACCTGGAGGAAGCATTCTTTTTCTCTGTGCGTGCTGCACTGGATTTCACTCAAAGCATGTGAAAGTCAGGCTGTTTTGAGGGTCCTGAAATCTGACTGGCTTCCTTAGCTTTCTCGTCATCATCCACTTTCTGTTTAAATGACTATTATGTTACAATAAGGCTTTTTCCCTTGAGGGGAGAAAAAAAAAGAATACCAATTTTGCATATAAAATTATGTGAATAATTTTAAACGAATAAACAGACCTGAAAATGTTTAAAGAACATTTAAAGTAGAGCTATTTTCTATCCCCTCCAGTCAAAACACCAGAACCACATTTGTTGTTGAGCAAGTTGAGTTTATTACTTGTTGCAGCAGACAAATGCTGATATGGAGATGGGAAGATTATGTATGTGACATAGAAAGTTGCACAAGGAAAACAATGTGTTACCACAGATCAGTTTTTTGGATTCAATCAATTGCTTAAATAACTGAAAACATATATTATAGCCTATATTTCACATATTGAGCTGAGTCCTAGCTATCTATTTATAATCACTTTGCTTTAAAATATGAAATAACCTCCTGATAGCTTTTATGTATAAATTTTGGCCTATGATTAAGACAATCATAAAAGTTTTGTGTATCTTTTCCTATCACTCTGAACCATAAACATCTTGCAACTTTTGCCCCTTAACATCTAATCTCTGAGAAAGAGAAATCACTGAATTACAATCCTGCTTTCCCATTAGTAATTGTTCTCAGAGAGTATTAAATAGAAATTTAGTGGAAAATATTGATTTTAAAATGCTACTTGACTAAGAGGATCTATTAAGGATTCCAATTAGCAAAAAACTAAACAAACTGACAAAGAAAGTAATAAAAACTACAGTAGCTGGGGGTACTAAGTATTTGACACTAATTAATTTGAACATTCCCAACTCACCTCCGGGGGTATGGGTAATTAAAGATAAGCTAGGGGGAGATTTCTTTATCCTGTCATTGTAAATCATTTATTAGGTAGATCTCATTATTTCTATTGTCCATACCTCCTGGTCCAATCCCTTAGCCTTCATACCATAATCTTTACAAAGTTAAAAAAAAATCATTCTTCTAGGTTTTTAAACCAATTTTTAGTTATTTGGATATGGGGAGATTTTAAAATATCAACTAGTCATATGACAAAAAGGTCATTGGTCAACGATTCTAAAAAATAAACTCAACTAAGAGATGCTTAGAAAAATAGCACCATGAGAAGTGACATTTAATGTTTCTGACATCCTGACTTAAATGATCAAAGGGCTACTATAGTAGAGGAAAACATATGTGAATATATATAACGTACAAGAAAACATACTGTCCATAAAAGAAAGATGTTGAAAATTTTGTCCGTATACGGTGAAGACAGGATCAGACCCAAAGAAACAGAAGCATCTACTCACAACTGTTCTTCCTGAGAAGATGGTTCCTTAACCACAAGATGCAAACAGAACAGAATTTGGCCCAGGTGTTCTACTTTAGCATTTTCTTTTTGGCAGGAGGTATTTGGATGTTGATACTAAGAATAGGCAAAAGAAAAATATAATTCACTTTCCTTGGAACAGCACACAAGCATATATAAGCAACTGCATTATTCTTTCCCAAAACAAACCTGATCATCCCTAATAGAAAGCATACCAGTGCAAAGATTTTTCCTAAAAGGGTTTGTATTATGCATAGCTGAAAATGGCTCCATATTGTACTAAGTATGGAAATTGGACCAAAGAGAAAAAATATTTTAATTATATAATAAACACTCTTGGTGGCACAGTGGCTTCTTTAGACCAAGGAAAAATAGAAAAGTTCCACTCCCGAGACGTGTAGAGCCCATCCCATCAGCATCACTAGTGGCTGGATCACAGAATTGGTAATGGACTCTTACATTAATTAATCATCTAGTCATACAGGTCAAGGATCAAAGGCCACAAAAAAGAGGAAGGGTCATTGATATAGTGAGAAATTTGGGCGAATATAGCCATAGTGAATTTTGAGGTATATGATCAGAGAATAGAAAAAAATTCCTTTTATTACTCCTGGAACATTACCAAATTTTGATTACATTATACTCACATATCTAAAAACTCAATACATATGAATAATCAACCCTACAAGTCATATATTTTGGCCAAAATGTAATAAAACTGAAAATTAATATCATAAAAATATGAAACAGTGCAACTCATACACATAAAAAATTCACTTTTAAAAATTCTTGTCAATGCTAACCTATTTAGGGTTATTAAAGTCAATAAAAGTATTACATATAATAATGTGTGGGATGTAGCTAAATCTATAATCAGAATAATCAGCCAAAAACAGTTTACTTATTAAATATGAAAGAAATGAGTACTCAGCTGAAAAAAAGTATACAATTGTAATAAACATAATGTTAGAGAAGAAATTAATAAATATGGTTGGACTATAAAGGATAGAATTAATAGACAAATCCAGAAGATTGAGGGATTAGAAAGGATATAATTAATAAATATATCTAAGGGCTTTGCAATGGACAATATAAAACACACAAAAAAGTTTTGGCAAGGTTAATCAATAAAAAAGAAAAGCATAACATTGAGAATAAGAAAGATTTTAAATTCTCAAATAAAGAAACAATGGGAAAAAACACATTTAAAAAATATAATTTCTACTTCTGGTACTAAGTCAGGCCAAATATCCCCAAAGATTCTTCCTCAAAATACAACTAAATCCTGGATAAATTACAGCAAATATACATTGGTAACACTCTCGGCTTTCTAGAAAGTAAGGAAAATGTCTCCCACTCCCAAAGAATATGAAACTGTAAATGAAGCAAGAAGTACTAAGGGATAAGCCAATTTGAAAGATGGTTTTGTGTTTTGGGCAAATGCCTACACCTGAACTAAAATGGAATTCTATGCTTTGTGTCCCCAGGAAAGAGTTTGAGTCAATCCTAGACTGTTTTATACTTGGAACTTTGAAGGTGAGTATTAGTCAATAGCAGCCTATAGCTCAAGGAATATAAAATCCTTGCTAGAAGAAGACAGGGTTTAGAGGCTCAGAATTACCTCAAAATAAGCTCATAATTAAAAAAAAAATGCCAAACACACAATAAAGAGCCACTTAAGTAACTATCACTAATTGGAATGCAAATGTTGCAACCCCTATGGAGTTGAACTGGATATTATTTATCAAAATTGCGTATGCATGTATCTCATTCTACTTCTAGCAATCTATCTCTAAGATACACTAGCAAAAATATGTAATGACATATGCACAAAATATTAATTGTGGCTTATTTATAACAAAACTAAAGACTGGAAAACAATCTCAATTTCATCTATATGAACTGATGAAATAAAAACTGGTGTATCTGCAAGTGTATTATTATGAATCTATAAAAAGGATTGAGAAAAATCTTTATATATTGTCATGGAATAATCTCTAGGATATTTTTTAAGCAGGAGAAAAAAGCAAAATGCAGTATTTTTATAGAATATTTCATGTAAAAACATCTGGTTTTTGTTTGAAATGGGAATATGTGTGTATGTGGTTTGTATTCATATGTGTTTGGTATTTGTGCATACTTGCTGATTTGCTTATATTTCCCTAGACAAATGATGGTAGAATAAACAATAAACTAATAAATGTTTAGCTATATGATGAGGAAGGAAGCAGGGATGGAAGAAAGATTTCTATGAATTTAGCTTGTTCTATAATTTTGACTTTAGAAATACATTAAGATTTTACATAATTAAAAATAAATTGCAAAGGAAATAAGGCAATGCCTACAAATTGAAAGTGAATAGGAAAATAAATAAATCCAAATATATTTGAAAATGGTTGAAAATTATTTTCCTTTACAACTTTGACAAAAATTGACTTACTTCTTTCCCAATTTGATTTCAAACATTTATAGAACAATGTATCATGGTCTGTTTCTTTTTTTTTTTCTTTTGTATTCTTTGGTGGTGAACATCTTCATTTTTGAAAATTTTCAAAAGTATATGACATTCTTTCTCATTGGCTTTCTCAGTTTTTTCCCCTGCAATTCTTAATATCCAGATATTATATTCCTCTAACAAGAAATCATTGCCAAAAAATCATTGCCAAATTCAATGTTATGAAGCTTTTCCCCCATGTTTTCTTCTGAGAGTTTCATAGTTTTATTTGAGTCTTTGATCTATTTTTAGTTAATATTTGTATATGGTATAAGGAAAGAGTCCAACTTCATTTTTTTTATTTATGGATATCCAGTTTTCTCAAAGAACTATTTTTAAGTAAATATTTTCATTAAAATTTTGCTTCTCTATTCAACACTCCATTTGCTAGAATTCACATGATAAATTCTCAGACAATAAAGATTTTCTATAATTTTTGTTTTAAAAGAAAAAAACTAGCAGAATATCTTTCCCACAATTTTATCAACCATTCATTCCTCCATTCAACAAAATACTCCAATGTCCCGCTGTGATCCAGTTATATATGAGAGTAGGAAATAATACAAGTGCTTTGACTCTATTTAGTCAGACTCTCAGTTCAGTGCTCATTTGTCTACCTCACACTAAATTTCTTGTTATTATTTCATTGTTTCTGGTTCATGTTCTTGAAGAATAAAATATTATCTAGCTTTGCTCCTGGAAAATGGACTAAGAATAGTGTTAATTTCATGAAGATGCCAATTTTGAGTATAAAGCAGGCAACACACTGTATCTAGGGTTTAAAAGTTTAATGTGGCTAGATAGCAAGATAATTATGAAACTGTATATAGCTGGTACTAACATTCAGGCATTATTGGAATAGACTTCTCTTCCTTTTCAGCATTAAAATTCTAGTTAATTTTATTGATGCAAGAAAAGATTTTATTAGTAACATATAATCCTTAAAAATATTATGTTTGGAGATTATTTGCTTACTTTTGATGCCTTTGGAATCATTAAACTATGGCCTTATTTTCTAGTTACTTTCTATATTATGGCTTTTTCACCCCCAAAGATTCTCATTAGAAAAATGGATTTAGAAAATTATAGTACTTGTAATTCTATCATCACCTCATTCACTAGAATTCTGTAATACAGTTATCTTACAGAATTTGGCTGATTACTTAAATATCATATCAAGTAAATGAAAAATAAAAGCAGTAGAATCAGTTTTATTTCTTATATATGAGCTCTCCAAATGTCATGTCATTAATGAGACCACTTTAAAGGCACCATAAGAAATTGTGTGTTAAAAATGCAAAACTAACCAAAGGCTAAGGAAATCATTACTGAAAATTCTCCCTTGGAGGAAAAGGAATGGGTGGTCTTAAATAAATATATGTGGACAGAACCAAGGCAGAAGAATAACAAAAGAAATACTCTCCAAAACTATGCATTAGCAGAGAGGCAGGTTATACCCAAGTACAAAAAGGCCTCAAAAATCTGAAAAGAGACATTTGCAAAGTTTGTGAACTGCAGTTCTGCTCAGGTCTCTCAGGATGTCCATAAATGGAGTCTGAATATCGAAATGATGTCTGTATTTTTCTTGCACCTGGACTCAGTGAGGAAAATCCCAGAAGTAAGAGAGAATGCTCTTCTCCCTTGTAATCCAGAATAATATAAGCGGAAAAATTGAAATGCTTATATACAAATTTTCTGTAATAAAATAGTATGCCTAGAAAAGCAAACATCTTCATTTAGGTTCTTTTTTTTTTTTTTTTTTTGAGACAGAGTCTCACTCTGTTGCCCGGGCTAGAGTGAGTGCCGTGGCGTCAGCCTAGCTCACATCAACCTCAAACTCCTGGGCTCAAGCAATCCAACTGCCTCAGCCTCCCGAGTGGCTGGGACTACAGGCATGCGCCACCATGCCCGGCTAATTTTTTCTATATATATATTTTAGTTGGCCAGATAATTTCTTTCTATTTTTAGTAGAGATGGGGTCTCGCTCTTGCTCAGGCTGGTCTCGAACTCCTGACCTCAAGCGATCCACCCACCTCAGCCTACCAGAGTGCTAGGATTACAGGCGTGGGCCACCGCGCCCTGCCTAGGTTCTTTTAAAAACGCCATGTAGAAGCAATCCTTCATGAATAGCATTAGATGCGACTTTTGGTACATTTTAAGATGAATCATTGTTCCCAGATGAATGCTATGCTAAATTAAAATGGGAAATTGAACAGAGTTTAAAAAAGAGAGAAAAACAATGGGGTAGCACCAAAAACGATGATTCTGAAGCACTGAAAATCACTGATTCTGAAGAGAGATTGCACAAGTGATGTTGTTGCCTACACCTTGAATTCTCTAATTTTCTTGACAGTTTGGTATTTGAATATCAGGTGGCAGATGATTATATTTCCCAAATCCTCCTAATACCTAGCCTTCATGTGTCTTATTAGTTGTTAAAGAAAGACGGCCATTTGGAAAGACTAAATGGTAATTAGATAGCAAAAAAAACCTGACAGGATCAGGTTAGACTTACATTAGTAGAAATTATTGTAATAATATTAGCTAGCATTTATTTATCATTAAATGTTCATCAAGCATTTTATACATATTAAATAAGAAATGTATTTATTATCTCTGTTCTATAGGTGATGAAGCTGAGGATGACTGAGGGTGTATAACTCTCCATATTGCAAAATATCAGAGAGAGCGTTTGAACCTAACAGGCCTGCGTCTAGAATTGAAGAGCTCACTAGCCTACCACATTACTTCTCTCCAAGCTCTGTGTTGCCTCTTACACAGAGCTCTTGAATACTGCACACTGGTCCTCACAGACATTCTCAGCATAAAGGATATGCACACCAACATAAAAATGACTTAAAAACACAAATGTACCCCATAATGTCCCTCTGGGGTATATAATCAAGAGAAATGTAAACATATGTATACCACACAGATGTATGAGCATGAGCAACATTATTTTGCCACAAGCTAGAAATTACCCAAATTCTCCTCAACAGAAGAATGAATAAATAAACTGTGTATTTGCACAGTGGAATACTATACAATGATAAGAATGAATGAACTACAGCTCTATATTAATAAAATGACAAGGATGGATACCACAAGATGCCGAGTAGAAGGACCCAGACGCAAAAGACTACATCCTGTATGATTTTGTTTTTATGTGGTGTTCAAAATAGGCAAAATCTATAAGGATAAAAATTAGGATAGGGGTTACCTTTAAAGTAAGTAGTACCTGGAAAGGAGCACACAGATGCTTCTGGGGTTCTAGAAATACTCTGTTTCTTGATCTGGATGCTTATTACAAGACATATTTGATTTTAGAAAATTCATCAAGCTGGTCACTCTTTTTTATACATGATTTATATAAAGAAAATCATTAAAGTATGGTGCGCTGTCAACCAAAAAAGTATGAGTATGCATACCTTATACACATTAGTTAATAGATATTTTACTTAAAATTAGCATCCCCCGGGCCTGTCCAGTAAACAGCCTTTGTCTTTATATTCCCAACTTCATTCTTAAAAATATGTCTGTATTTGCACCCATATTTTAGAAAAAAGTTTCCTTCTTAAAACATCGTTTTCAATAACAAAAATTGGAAACAAGATATTCATTATTATGAAATGGTCAATGAAAATACATGCACAATAAACAACCATTAGAAAGTGGTCATTAATAAGAATGTGATACAAATGCACACTCACATGGAAAGATAATGATATGTTTTTTTTTGCATAAGTTATAAAATATCTATATGATTTATTTTTTATAAAACAAAATGTCTATATGTGTATACATGTATGTTTGTAAGTGTGTTGTCAAAGTATAGAAAATAAATCAAATTAATATATACCAAACTCTTAGCAGTATGAGGAGGAGGGCAGGTTTGGGGTGGTTTGGCTGAAGTTAGGGGATTATTGTTGAGGGATGGAAGGTCTAAAGATGGAAATTTACTCTCTTTTAAAAGTTTTTAAAAATTTTGACTTTTTATTCTTTTGTATTTTTAGTAGTTTAAATTTTTTTCAATAATGAAAAAATATATATTTGAATTTTTAATAATCTCTTAGTTTTTCAAGAGATTTTCTTTCTTAATATTTCCTATCCTGCTATCCCAATATTTTTACTTTTCTTCCCTCTTTGTTTCTTTCCCTCAGCTTACAAAAACACATTCAGGTCTCCTCCCAAATAGAAAGAAGGAGAAAAATCCATCAATTCCAAACAACCTATTAACAAACTATCTCATATCTTTTTTCTTTCTTTTATAGTCAGATTAATAAAACATAAACTGCACTACTATTTTTCCACCTCCTTCTTATGTTTTAACTGAAATTAGGCTGCTACCTCTGACTATTGATTACAACATTTTTGATGAAGTTCATCAGTGGCCTCTTAATTAATCCAGTGGATTACTTCCGTCTTCACTTTATTTAGATTTGACGGCCTCTGTCAGTAACGTCCCTTCCTTCCTCTGAAATACCTTCCTCAGTTTTTGAGTTAACAGTCGCCCACCAACCTCTTTCTACTTCTCTAATGATTCCTTCTACATCACCTTCATGGACTAATAATTCCTTTCAGCTCCTTAAATGATGATGGATCGAGGATCCTGTACTTGACCTATTTCACTCTCACTTTACACAAGTCCAGGCTTGGTGTGAGGGCTTCTGTGAGGAATGACTCACTGGATATTGCTAGCCGGATGTCCCCTACGCAGGTCAGAGAGAACATATCTCAAGCTAGTCTGCTTTTCTCCTTTAGTCTCTAGCTTAGTTACTATCATAGGCTTATTATGTTTCTAAGCTAGGAATGTAGGTGTCTCTCTTGAATTTTTCCTTTTATTCATTTTACCTCTGCATTTCATCCATGGACAAGTTCTGTGGATTGTAATCATACCATGTTTTGTGTAAGGATCTCCCCTCCGCATTTTTGCTACCAGTGATTTGCTTAAAACTTGCATCACCTCTTATTGAGACTATTGCTCTGACCTCCTTGACTCCCCTTATCTCCTTGTTTCCATTCTCCATTGAGCACTGCTGCTGATCTGACTGAAAACACAGATCTGATCTCATGGCTGCCATTATGGAATATTTACAATGATTCCCCTCATCCACAGAACATCCCACCAACCTTTCTTGCTTTTTATTCTGCCATGCCTTTCCTCTTCACATACCTATAACTGGTGGTAAGCTTAGCTAAACTAATTACAACTACTTTAATGTACCATGATGTTTCATACCTCTGTGCATTTGTCCACAGGACCACGGATGCTTACCCTTTCTACCTACTTAGTTTCCTGGCATCTTTTGAACAGGTTTTCAAAGGCTCTATTGGTAAAAATTATGTGATTGCTTTGTGTATCCCTGATATCCTAAGATATCCCAGAATCTAAATTCCCAAAGAAGCAAATATCACCATCCAAGTGCACCAGTTTGCATTTTACACAATCTGCTTCCAAGGAAACTAACTGCTTAAGATGGCAAATCTCATCTCTGCGCTGTGGTTGGACATCTTTGTTCATTTATATGCTAATTCAAATGGAAAGCAATATGTTGTAACGATGATGGTTATTTCAGAAGACTGTGCGTCTAATACCTTTTTAACACATAATTTAATATTGTAATTCAGGGACCAGCAGTAAAACTTGATTCCTTCTGTTGTTTTGCAAATCTGCTGATTATTTCCTTAAGGAAACAGTGTTAAACATTGACTTCTCAGTTGAAGGGGCAGCGAGGTCTTAAAATCTGTTCTGGCTCATTGAGCTTTTTAGTTATACACACAAATGTTGGAGAAAGTTAAATGACTATGTAAGACAACAGCAAAAAAAAATGAATGATGGGATATAAAGTGGAATTCTGTCCACTCACCATAGAGCAAAGTATTCATAAGTGAAAGAACCACTCTTTAATTATAAGGTTCACTAAAAGGAGTGATTATTTTGGCTCTAGAGAATGTTTTCATAACAATCCATAATCAAAGTGGTTAATTAGTAATTATTTATAGCATTAATGGACTGATATTCTTATTAAATTACTTTATAAACACGAAATTGATTTTAAAACTCTGCCTATGCAGATAGTGAATTTCATTATTCCCATTTACTAAATAGGGACTAGATATTAAAAATTGCAAGTTACTAGAAACACTAGTTGCTTTCATGTGGATGAAGGACAAAGATTCCCTTCTTTTTTGACTCAATCTGTGTTTCATAGAGTAAGACTAAACAAATGTGCCTTTGTATTTCAGCATTTCTTTACTTTCATATTTTCCAAAATTGCAGATAGTTTCCGTGGCAGCATTTTAAATTTATTTATTTATTTGTTTTTCAATGAATATGTAAATTCATTTTAAATAACTTTGGTACATGATACAGATGGATTTTGCAGTTTTTAATAAACTAAAATAGAAATTTCTAAATGCAGTAGTGTCTACGTGTACAACAAATATCTATAAGGTAAAATAAGGTATCTGATAGAAGTACATCTGCATGAACAAATCAGTTGAAAAATCTGAAAAGGTTTCTATATACCTTCTGGATTAACCAAAAAAAAAATATCAATGGCTCAAGATACTACATTGCTAAAATCTGAAAAGGCTGTAGCAAGTCTACACATGAGTTCTCGCAACAGAACTCAAAGTTTTGCATGGAAACACAAAAAAGTGCACAGGTAAACCTACTTTTTCCCAAAAACCTTTGAAGCTAGAGATTTTAAACAATTAAGGTACTTGAAAACATTAGTTATATGTACAGATGTCCAAGAAAAACAAACTTTAACTGTGCCAGTAAGTTACAAAGAAATAGTAAATCTTCCTTTTAAGAATCTGAAATGCAGAGTTTCAGTTTATGAAATGATCCAAAGCAATCTGTCATTTCCTATTATAAAATATTAAAAACCAAGTACTAAACTCAGCCACTATAGGCTAAAGAAACTAAAATTTTAAAAAAACTTGAATGACCTAGAAAAGCTAAAGCCCGTTTTAAACTATTTAAAACCTCTGAACTAGTCCAATTTGTTAAAAGCAAGGAAGTAACCCTCTAAAACTGAAAAAAGAAAAAAACTAGTGCTTAACAAGAAAACTATGTAAATAAAAATATGTGTATATAACCAATTACATTGGTTATATCTGTTGTCTAAAAACTTAAAATGATTGGCTTAAAGTGTTAGTAAATGATTCTAAAACAACTTATTTCCTTCTTGCCTTATGAAAGAAATTACTTCCCAAGAAAGCTTGGTAGAAATCCTTTTAAAGTATAATAGTGTTAGGATACATTTTTGAAGTATTAATACAAAGGAAAATATAATTAAATTAATTTTACCTCTACGCTTTTCAGCAGCCGTAAGAAATGTGTTGGGAGGTTCAACATATGAAGGCTTTCAATTTTGTGTAATATCCTTTAGCATAAGTTTCTCAGCTCTGAAATAAAGTGGATAAATTTTCAGTTAAATATTAATAGCATGATATCTAAAAGCAGGTTTACTACTGCTCATGTCAACAATACATCCTCAGACTAATCTTCACCTTCCTTAATGTGAAAGAACAAATCACAAACATTAAGCTACAGCTTACTTTCAGTCTGTCTTTTAAGGCATTGGTCTTTATTTTCTCAATGATATAAGGTACTTTATAAGTATGAACAATATAGGGTATACATTAATGGTTATTATCTTTTCCATTCATTTCTTTAAATATGGAATGTAATTCTGTGGCATCTTATTTCTAATGCAGAAAAAATAACTTATTAAGCACAAAATTTTACTCTAAGGGTACAGTTTAATACTACTAAATTTGTAAGATTATTCCAATTTTGAAATTATGGCCAAAAACCAACCTGATTCACATTCATTTGGCACACTGTTCTCAATTCTGTTCCCTAAATTACATCTTGAGTTAAGATGGAAATAACAGAAAGTTACATTTGGCATGTCAAGAAAAAAAAAAAAACATAATGCCACAATAGCAGCCATTGAAAATAAAGAAGATAGCTAAAAGGATTCATGTAGAATATTTTAAATATTCTTGTTGAACAAAATGATTTAACTGATTTTGCTTCAAGGAATTAGAGGAATTAAGAAGCCTCTTCTGGCCGGGCGCGGTGGCTCACGCCTGTAATCCTAGCACTCTGGGAGGCCGAGGCGGGTGGATCGCTCAAGGTCAGGAGTTCGAGACCAGCCTGAGCAATGAGCGAGACCTCGTCTCTACTAAAAATAGAAAGAAATTATCTGGCCAACTAAAATATATATAGAAAAAAAATTAGCCGGGCATGGTGGCGCATGCCTGTAGTCCCAGCTACTCGGGAGGCTGAGGCAGTAGGATTGCTTAAGCCCAGGCATTTGAGGTTGCTGTGAGCTAGGCTGACGCCATGGCACTCACTCTAGCCTGGGCAACAAAGCGACACTCTGTCTCAAAAAAAAAAAAAAGAAAGAAGCCTCTTCCATATTTGAGAATTCTTATGTATTGATCAGTTATGTAAGTATCAGAAAAAAAAACCTTAGGAGCATACAAGAAGAAGAATTTATTTCTCACTCACATGTCTGTGGATCAGCTGGGGTCACTCTGCTTCATATCTTCAGGTTAGTAGGTCAACTCTGCTTTAAGATGTAGGTGTGTGAGTGTGTTGGGATGGTTCTGCTCCATGTGTCTCAGGCTGGAGGGTCAGTGCCTACCCAGGATATGCACCTATTTTGGCAATGGTAGAAGAACAAGCAGGCAAGCTCAATTGCACAGGCACATTTCAAGCCTCTATTCACAACAAGCCTCTGCTCACAACCAATAGTATTCCATCTGTCAGAGCAAGTCATATGAACAAGTCCAATGGCTGGGTGTGGGGAAATACACCCTCCTCACCATGAGGCTATGTCAAGGACACAGAAGTATAAGACTACAACAGGGGAGTGAAGAATCACTACCAATAATTCAATTTCTCATACCCAGTTTATTAAAAATGCCAGAAATTCTAGAAGCCTGTTATAAAATTTTAATGTTTTAAATGTTTATATTTAATAAATTAACATCTTTAATACACATAAAAATATAATAATGGCTTATATAAGCCCTAAAATTCAGAACGTGAGAGTTTATTTGAATGTATGATCTAGATCAAATAGGCCTCTATCTACCGTCTCTCACTTCTGAGTTTTCATTCCAAATATAGCAACTTTGAGACTTCAAACAACTTAATTGTAAGCACAGTAATGCTATGGGAAAAATTTAGTAGGAAAATGTTATTAAAAATTATTGCTTTTAAACAGACAACCTACAGAATGGGAAAAAATTTTCTCATGCTACACATCCAATAAAGGGCTGATAACTAGAATCTATTTAGAACTCAGGAAAATCAGCAAGAAAAAAAATCAAACAACCCTATCGAAAAGTGGGCAAAGGACATGAATAGGAATTTTTCAAAAGAAGACAGAAGTATGGCCAACAAACATATGAAAAAATGCTCAACATCTCTAATCATCAGGGAAATGCAAATCAAAACCACAATGAGATATCACTTATCTTCAGTGAGAATGGCCTTTATCAAAAAGTCCCAAAACAATATATGTTGGTGTGGATGTAGAGAGATAGGAACACTCATACACTGCTGGTGGGACTGCAAACTAGTGCAACCTCTGTGGAAAGCAATATGGAGATACCTTAAACAGATACAAGTAGACCTACCATTCGACCAAGCAATCCCATTACTGGGCATCTACCCAAAAGAACAAAAGACATTCTATAAAAAAGACATCTGCACTCGAATGTTTATAGAACAAAATTCACAATTGCAAAGATGTGGAAACAACCCAAGTGCCCTTCAATACATGAGTGGATTAATAAAATGTGGTATATGTATACCATGGAGTACTACTCAGCTATAAGAAACAATGGTGATTTATCACCTCTTGTATTTTCCTGGATAGAGCTGGAACCCATTCTACTAAGTGAAGTATCCCAAGAATGGAAAATTAAGCACCACATGTACTCACCATGAAATTGGTTTCACTGATCATCACCTAAGAGCACATTTAGGAATAACATTAATCGGGTGTCAGGCAGATGTGGGGGGGGGAATGGGTGTATACATACATAATGAGTGCAATGCACACTGTCTAGGGGATGGACACGCTTGAAGCTCTGATTTGGTGGGGGGTAGGGGGACAAGGGCAATATATGTAACCTAAACTTTTGTATCCCCATTATATGCTGAAATAAAAAAAAAGTTTCATAGGAAAGGTGAAGGGAATGCAATTTGAAGAAATAAAACAGAATTTCTCATGCATATCGTAAATGTTGGATTTCAAGTCAACACTGTATTAATATTTATATTCCATTGGATATATTTTAGAATGATAAAACACTTCTATTCTAAAATTTTAATAGTTCTAATCTGCTGAAACTATTTAAAAATGTTGAGAAATGTTAGTTAGATTAAAAATGAGAAGATCACACATAGCTTTTCAAAGTTATTGTAGGGAGGGGTATGGGAACAAGTTCAGAAATTTCTTGGTCTAGAACACATTTCAACTTCTTGTCTCCATTTAGACTAGTGGTTCTCATCCATCCTATATTGGCGGCTTTTTTCTAGCCTTTTTGTGGTGAAATGTAATGAATACAGAATTGTATATAAATGGAAAATGCCAGATCAATGACTTATCACTAAGCAAAAATCCCAGATAACAATCAGCACATAAAGAAACAGAACCTACTTCATGCCTGATTTCTTCTTCTCATCCCAGGGGAGATTTCTATCTTGACCTTTGTGGAAATTACTGTCTTGCTTTCCTTTATGATTTTATTAGTTAAGCACATATTTCTAAATGCTGTAGTTTAATTTTGCCTTTTTTCCCCCTTGTGCTTTTTGTATAAGTGAATCCATACAGTATATATTCTTTTGGGTCCAACTTCTTTCACTCAACATTACATTTGGGATATTCATTCATGTTGATTCATTTTTGTTGCTATTTAGTCATTGTTCCAAGCTTATATTCCATTTTATAACTATGCCACAATTTATTTATCCATCTTAACATTGATAGACTTTGGGAGCGAGCTCAAATGAGAAACACTGCAAGGAGTACTCTTGTGCATACCTCGCACGCACACTTGCTCACATCTCTTAGACTGTGCACTGAGGGGTGAAATTACTGGGTCAAATGGTAAGTGTGTATGATGAGGTTTAGTAATCAATGCCAAATGTTTTTCAAACTTGTCATATTAATTTATAATTCCACTGCCAGCACCTGAAAGTTCCCAACAATTCTCCTCCATTCTAACCCTTACTATTGTACAACTTCTTAATTTTATCCATTCTGATGAATTGTGTCATGATATTTTATGGTGGCTTTAATTTATAATTCTTTGTTTATTAAAAATATTGACACCTGTAAAAAAATTATTGCTTTTGTGCCAGCAATACAAACCAAATCTTAAATGTACTCATTGTATTCATAACTTGTAGATGTATATGAAGTCTGTAGATTTGAATGTCTTATAGTGAGCTCACTTTATTTATCACGTTTACTTATGATGTGATAGATATATAAGTCATGGAGAGCCATACAGGATGTAATTAATGTAAGAACAAGGACTCTTTGAGGGCAAGAACATATCTTCCCTTTTTTTGTACTCAAAGGCTATAGAACTTTTTATAATATAAAAGCAAATGATGGTTTGCATAAAGAATGAATGAATAAATGTAGTTTTGCTTTTGTATACTTTCTGTTCACCAGGTCATTTTTTTTTAAACAAGATTGAATCGGACAAGGACAGTGTCAATAGTGCAATTTTCCTATTGGACTAGATGTTTGTCACCAAGGGTAGAGCTGACATTGCTCAGTTCTGGCCAGTCTTAATTAGAGTCCTATTATGTTGTTTTAGGATACTTGGAGGAGGTTGTAATATACATATTTTCTTATAATTTAACCCAAATGTTTTAAGGCCTTATTAATCTATGTATTCAAGAAAAATTTTTAAGGACTTAGACTGTTCCAGATAAAATTAAGGCACTTGGATATCATAATGAAGAAAATGTCAGAGAAGATCTTTCCTTTTAGGGAGCTCCATATTTGAGGAGGATAAAGACAAGAAATTTTCAATAAAACAATATAATAAGTATGTAAATAATTTAAAGGAATGATGCTATAATTAAAAGTAAAATAGTTTGATGTGTTGGAATGTGGTTGGACTTACTTTTGATTTCATGATTATAGAAAGCATCTTGAAAAGCTGATATATAAATTGAGACCCAAGAGAAGAGAGCCAAGTAGACATAAGAAAAGCATTTCAAGCAAAGGGAGTAATTTGTGCAAAGGCTGTGAGGTGGAAATGAGCTTAAAGAATAGACAGAAGGCAGGGTGACTGGAACATATTGGGAGAGAGGAAGAGTGGAAAATGATGTGATAGGAGACCAAGAGAATTTTTTGTCATGTAGAGCTATATAAACCAAGATAAAGAGTTGGCATTTGATTGTAAGTGTGATGAGAAGACATTTGAACAGAGAAGTAACTTGGTTTCTATTTTAAAAAGAATTATTAAGGATGCTCTTTGGGAAATCAATTTTAAAAGGACAGGTGTAGTCTGGAAGGATGATGATCATGACTTTGACTCGAGTCATTAGGAGTACGTGTGGAAAGAAATTTATAGCTGCAGAATGTGCTCTATAAGTTGAGCCCACAAGATTTTCTGTTAAAACTGATATGGCAGATTAGTGAAATTAAAAAATAAAGGTTAATTTTCAGATATTTGGCTTCAGCAGTAGGATATATGGTTTTCTGAAATAGAAACAACTGGAAAATGAAAATTTAAGGCAAGGTTCTGTTCTTCATTTTGAGATGCTTATCAGAAATACTGTGAAAATACATTGAAGATGGTTTGATATTCAAGATCTGCACTTCAGAAGATGGCCAGGGCTACAGATAAAGTGTTATTAACATACAGATGTTATTAAAATATCAAAAGATTGAATAATATTACGTAGGCAGATATGTGTTTTACATTCCCTATTACGTAGGTAATAGGACTGGTCCAAGAATGAGCCATAGTGTACTTTAATATTTTGAAGCTGAATAGATGAAAAGGACCTAGTACAGTAGACTTAGAAGAAATAAGTGGGTTAGGAAGAAGAGAAACAATGTATAGAGTCACAATAACCAAGGGAAGAAAAGGGCTCAAAAAGGAAAAACATCAAATGTTGTAAAGATGAGAAAGAGAAATAGGAAAGTGGCTATATCAGTTAGGGTCTCAGCAAGAAATACATAGCATGTACAAATTAAGGTAACTCAAGAGGTTTAATAAAAGGACTTTTTACAATGCTATATTCCAGAATCTTAGTTCATTTTGTGCTGCTATAAACAGGATAGTACAAACTGAGTAATTTATAATAAAAAGAAATTGATTGGTTCATGGTTGTGGAGGCTGGGAAGTCCAAGGCACCAGCATCCGGTGAAGCCCTTCCTCCTGCATCATCCATGGTGGAAGGGTGAAGAGAACACATGAAAGAAAGGCAAAAGGGGGTCAAACTCATTTCTTATAAGTAACCCACTCCCATAGTAAAGAACTCACTCTTACAATAAAGGTATTAATTCATAAAGACAGAGCCCCCATAGGCTAATCACCTCTTAAAGGTCCCACCTCTTAATACTGTTACAATGGCAATTACATTTCAACAAGAGTTTGGGAGGAGACAAACGTTCAAATCATAGCACTAGGTATAGGAAATCACAAGAAACAGTAAAAGCAAAGTTTTTTTTTTTTTTTTTTACCATCCTTAGATCCAAGGAACTAGAGAATAAAGTAGTCAATGGAAGGCAGAAGGAGTTTTCTTCAGAGAAGACTATTATTTAAAAAAAAGTAGCATTGGTCAAAGAATACAATCAACTTTCAGGTCCTTGCAAAAAGAAAGATGAAGAATTAGATAGTCCCATCTAACTTTCATCTTGGCCTCTGGTCCTCTGCTGATTCTTTATATTGGCCAAAGATAACTAAAGACTAGAAAGCAAAGAATCTGACTATAATTCACACAGATCTGCCTCCCAGGGCACAGAGCTGGTGGAAGGGGGTTGGGAAAGACCTATAGGGCCAAATGGGACTATATGGCCTACTGACCACCAGATTTGTCAATAAGCACATTGTGGCTGACTTTCACTGGAAAAATATTAGTACATTAGTTGGAACAGAAACCAAGTTGAAGTGAATTGATGAGAGAAATTGAGGTGAAGGTATGAAGAAAAAGATCCTATAACTCTCAATTGAGAAATATGACTGTAAATGAGATCAAAGATGTAAAACATATGAGAAATTTCTAGAGTAAAGTTTTGGGTCTATTGAGGATTCTTTCTTGTTATTTTTTGCTTGTCATCATTGTTGCCATTGTTTTAGATTGGATATAGCGGAGAATGTATACTAAGAGGAATGACCTATCCCAAAAGGAGAAATAATTGATAGACAGGGAATGATTACAGAAGGAAGGATCTTGAGAAGATCAGACAAAGTAATCAAGAGAAAGGGAAGATTTGGTCCCAGATAGAAACAAAGTCAACTTATGTGTAGTAAAAAAAAGAAAAAAAAAAAAAGAAACACAAAGACAAAAAGTATGTGAATTATGTGCAGGCTGGTTCCTTGTAGAATGAGGCAATTAGGGAAGTCCTATCTTATTTCAACTATTTTCCCAGTCATTGGATGTGAAAAAAGGATCCAGAGGATGAGTGAAGCAGAGGAAGGGGAAAATTGAAACCTCTTTTAGATAATGGGAAAATTAACATAGTAGGAAAATGCAATCAGGATGCTTAGAGATTATGAGTGCCTATTTAAAATACATGGCCCTGAATTTAAAATAGGGCAGTCAGCAAATTTGTGTGTTTCTCTCTAAGGAAGACATTCAATGTCTTAGATTCAGGTACTAAGGAGATAGAGCCTTATGTTTAACCAAGGAGATAGAAACTTATAGGCATTTGCCACTTGTGTTCAAAAAAATGAGAAGGGAAGTAAATGGCTTTGTAAGGAAAATTAAATAAACCATAGCTATTCAGCTTATAAGGAGGGACATGGGGATATAAACTTGGTTATTGAGCATCAGAAAGTGAAAGGTCAATGCATGAGAGGTCTCTATGAGGTTGAATAAATGCTATAGATGGGAAATTAAAGCAGAGCTAGAGGATTAGGAGGAGGCTAGAAGGGAGGATAGTTGAAGGTTTTATATTTGATATAATTAATAAATACATCCATGATAGTGTGGCTGAAGTGATATAGAGGAGAAAAGACGAAGGAACCAAGAAAGCAAGAAGATTATCTTCTGGAAAGATTATCCATGTTGCCAAAAATGTTGATTATAAATAATGGTGGAAATGTGCCTCCTTGTAAGTCAGGCCACCACCTTCACTCTGCTGTGGTTCTACAGTCCTGCCTTGACTTCCAGGCAGAAATGGAGAGAATGATTTGCCCCCTTTCCTTAGGCTTCTCAAGGTCTTTCTGCAGATTGTGCACTGTAACATCATCCTATACTCATTGATTTTAGAGAAGCAGAAAGACCCTCTATTTTCAGGCATTTTCTTCTCCTTCCGTCTTTCTCTTGTGCATGCTCTTACTCCCTGCTCCTGTTCTCTTGAATGCCTATTCTCTTCAATATCATCTTTGCCTTGAACATCAAACCATGAAAATATATATTTTGGAAGGCACTTGCCCAGCACATCCGTTTTTTGGTTAGATTCATGAAAGTTTATCAAGGGGCTTGTTATTTGACCAAGATACCTAAAAAGAAAAACATTTGCCTTATTTGTCTAATGTTTTCTCCTAATTTATTGTACATGATGGTAGACAGAAATAAGTTATTGTGATGCATTTTCTTCTTAGAGCAACTGCATAACAAAGATTTTATTAGGATTTGGAATATATCCAACTATTTTTCCCAACATATTTTGCTATCCTGATAGTGATGCCTACTAAGAAGAATTGTTGGGGAGAGAGGAATGGTAAATGAGCCCAATAAGCAATAAACAACATATCTCCTAACTAATGATCAGATCTAGATGAACCTGATTAAGTGGGAATTTTAACTCTTTATTAATTTATTTCAATTCTTAAGTAATTCATGGAAATGAGATATTTATGCAATAAGTAACACAAATGAACATCATTTTTAAATTAAATAAAATAGAATCTATTGAAAAATAATCCTCATATATCAACAAAATATATTTTATTATATTACACGTCCAGATTTTTAAAAACAATAAAATATCTGATATAAATGTAATTTATGCTATGATCTGAAAAGAAACTTATGTTCCTTAATTTTTTCTAGAACTATAATAATTATTAAATTCATATAAAATAATAAATAGAGGATATAAAAGGAGGTTAGCAGCCTAATTTTAATCTAATAATTCAGTGAGACTGTGGAGAACATAAAATCTTACATATCTGGCGAAGTTATTTAACTTGATGTGTCTTTCTTTTCCTATTTACATGTTGAGTTAATACTGTTGACATCTTCACAAGGTTATTGAAAGATATGAGTAATATAAAAATTGTAAAGTAGTTTAGAATTACAAAGTGCTATATAAATGCTCAAAGATGGCTATGATTCTGTAAAGAAAGCTCAAATTTCTCTTTATGTCATCAATAAAAAATGAAGCACTCTAATATTACATGAGTGTTATGAGAAAGAAATCAAATCCGAATTTTCTACATAATGAAGAAATAGTTGATTTAAAATGAATGGTGACATGAAATTTGCATATTTCAGCACTTACCTGACCTTTTCATATTATCTAAAATCTTTGCCTACAATAAATGGCTACTTAGTCATCTAGAAAATCAAATTTAGTTGGACCAAATACTTTGTAATAAAACTGTCCTATAAACTAAACCGTCCTCTGAAGAAACTATTCATGAAAAGAAATATAGGTATCAGTTGAAATATTGTCCTTGGGGGAACAATTTTAACTTATACAGAGAATTATTTTATTGATTTTTGCAAAATCTCTTCAGTCAGTTGACCCAGTTTGTGACCCTAGCTGAGTCCTTGAGCGCCAAGCCTCAGCTTCCGCAACAATAAAAGCAGGAAGGTTAAGAATATGTGCCTGAAACCTCAAAGATAATTGTAAGGTAATCAGATATATTAATGTTTATTAATCATATTTCTTGCATATTTACATGTGATGAATAAGGATGCTGAAAAACTACGGTTCCTGCTTTTTTAATTTTTTTGACTTTGACTACCTTAGGAAGAGCAAAATATGCAGTTGTGCATCTACCTTACCTGCTCCCTCTTTCCAGGGGCAAAAATTAAATAATGTCAACATTTAATAAAGAAATAATTTGAATTATTCTTTATTTATTTGAAGAGAAAAAAAACAAAAGGAATTAATTTGTAGACAGAGATTTATGTAATAAAACATTACAAACCAGTGAGATTATTATGGTTTCATTGGTGGGATGTTGCAAATTGTGTAAACATTATTTAGTTTTTAACTAGTTTGTAGAGAGTTTTAATCACACTGAGGTTTAATCACATTCATTGGCATCCCCACATTCTGTTTATTCTGCCACCCCACCTGTAAGTGCCAGACATGGATCTTTATTAACAGACCAAGGTAAATGTAAATTTTTGGTATATATCTCAATAGCCAATATACAATTAATATATATTGCCTGAGTAAATCTTATTTAAAAATGTTAATTCAATATAATCAAACAATATCAGAGATATAAAACAAAGAGAAGAATAATCCTGGGACTGTGGCTGTAGAAGAAACCATTGTTAAGCTTGGTGTATGTATGCAGGCTTGTGCATATGTGTGGGAAATACATAAGAAATAAAACACTATATTATTTTGTTTATAGAAAAATTTATAGCTGTTGTTCTGTTACTTTTTTGATTTAACTGCTCATAAACTGTTTATCTATCTATATATTTATCTATTGTCTATCTATCTACCTATTTATCTCCATGACGACCTCTCACAATTATCCTTCCCATCAAAACTTCTGCAGTGGGGTATAATATGAAACAGTAGAGCAGGAAATCTATAAATGTCAATATTCAAAGTCCAGGACAAGAAATGGGTTTCAGGAAAGCTTGCTAGCAGATAGCAAGACCCTAACAAGCAAGCTCAAAGACAGGGGAATATTGTGGTCCATTCAACACAGTATGGTAAGAATCAGAGTAGCCCACTGGTAGAGGATCTGGAGTTTTTGTTTCCTAAACACAAAAATTTGGGTAGAAACCCAATTACCAAAACTCAGGTCTGAGGTTGTAAACAAAGCAGAGCAGGGAAGAAAGACATTGGGATTCTGGAACAAGGAAGAACTCTAACAAAGAAAATTTGCAGTCTTCTATTTCCTCAAATATATCAAGCTCTTCCTCACTCCAAGCTTTCAAACATACTTTTTCCTCTGTCTGAATATAATCCTTCTGCCATTTTTTGGTTGACTTTCTCATTCATTCATTTGATAGTTTCTTCAGAGGAGGGTTTCAGGACTCCATAAGCTATTAGGTTTCCCTATCATTCTCTATTACTAGTTAGTTTTGATACATAACAAAATATACCAAATTTAGTGGCTTAAATAAGAACTGTTTATTTCACTCACAATCTATGAGTCAGTATTCTGGGCTGGGTTCAGCTGCATGGTCCTTCTGCTGGTCTCAACAGGGCTCACTCACATCTCTGTGGTCAGACACAGTTTCTGAAATTAGTTGGTGGTTGGCTTGGACCTGGCTGATCCTGAATGGCCTAATTCACATATTTAGGGGTTGGCTGTTGGGAAATGGGACAATTTAATTCTCTCCTATGGTCTTTCATTTTCTAGCAGGTGATCTGATGGCATCATGGTAATTTCAAATTCAAAGATGGCAAAAGAGCAAACCTCGATGTGCAAATACTTCTTTAACTATTTGCTTGCATCATTTTCACTAAAGTCCTATTGGCCAAAGTAAGGCAAATGATCCAACTAGGTGAAAATTAGACTTCATCTCTTGATGGGAGGATCTGCAATGTCATATTACAAAGCATGAATACAGAAAGAGCAAGTATTTATGACTGCTTTTATAATCTATTAAACGCTCTCAGAGTATTCTAAAATTTGTCTTCATAGCACTAATATTTATACTTATATATTTATTTGCCCAGTTATTTTTTAATTCATCTGTTGCCACTACTAGACTATAAAGCTACATATATTATATGGATAGAAACTGTGTCTATTTTTCCAACATTCTAATTTAAGTGCCAAGCCCAGGGTCTGGCTTATAGTAAGTCCTTTGTAATTAGTAATAGAATATATGGATGAGTGATTCAGAACTGGGGCATAAAATTAGGGTTTGAATTATAGCATTGGTAACCCAGCATTGGGTTTCAGCGTGCTGCATCAGAGATGCACACACGTTTCTTTCTTATGGTTCCTTAGTTTATATAGCAGAAAAATTAATTCATTCTTGCTTAATCCATTTATATTTTGGTTACAGTAGAATATGAGTCCTAAGTGATTGGTACAGAAAACATGTGACTGTGGTTACAAATAGATCTATAAAAATTATGATGACAAACTTCATTTTGGTGATATGACTATTTAGGCTTAAACAAAATTGTATAGATTGAAAATAATCATACAGATATAGCAGCAATAAAGTTAGATTATTTTTCTTAAAGTAGCTGTTATCCTTGCTTTTAAAAATACACAATTAATCCTTTCTTAGTTCTTCATCATCAGACCGAGGAATGAAGTTTCTGCTGTATTAGAACAGTAGACTTCACTTATTAGCTTACTGAGATTTTCTGATATGAAACTTAAAATCAGTTTGGTTTCAATAACCAGATTCTTTTAACAGTGATTTGTTTCTCACCTCAGCATATTTTTTAATAAGAAATTGATATGTGGATGCTTCCATGATATTGGTTCAGTGTCTTTTAAAAAATATTACTATTTCATTGATCCACTTATGTATTGATGGGCACTTGAGTTATTTCCACATCTTTGTGATTGTGAATTGTGCTGCTATAAACATTCAAGTGCAAGTTTCTTCTTTTATAAAATGTCTTTTTCAAAATAACACTAGATTCTCCTATGACCTACCCAGATAGAGCATCTACTCAGATGAGTGGCTGGCTTACACATGCTAACATTCTGTGGCCTCAGTTTTTCCTGAGGACAACTGGCATCCACATCACTCATATCACTTTAACTAACATGAAAATGGAAATCAGTTAAAATCTCATTTTTTAGCAGTCTTTCCTGTTGCCCTATCTCAAATATAGTTTCATAATTTGAAGATGAAAAACTGCAAGATGTAGTTGTCAATATTTTCACTAGAGGCCTAAAATACAGTTAGCTTTTGCTAGTCTTAGTAAAAATATGTACATTTTTAAAATTCTCTCTAGTGCTTGAGATCTTAGATTCCCCTGTTCAGTTTTATTTTGAGAATCAAGTGCTTTCCATAGACTAAACTGCTCTACTTAGATTTTTATAATTATTTATAAATATAAACTTTTAGTTTTATAATTATTTCATACTTCTATTAGGATGTAAATATGACTAATCCAATTTTGTAAGTATTAAAAATGTTTTGAAAGGTCCAGCTGAATTTTCAAGATTTTCAAAACAAAATAACAGCAAAATATGCAGTTCTGTCTTTATCTATTAAATTAATATGTTCTTCTATAGATGGCACTAACTTTTAATTTGCAGAGTTATTGAAGACAAAGAAAAGAGACATAAATTTAATTTTGTACAGGATTTTTTAATACAGTTTACATTGAATGGAATTATATCAGCCAAGAACAATAAAGATAAAAGTTTGAAGTTTATGTTATTCTGGCTTTTTAATTAGCCAGAAAACATGCTGATACAACATAATGTGGATGAACTCTCAACACTCCAGGATGTTAATAATATAATAGAGTCTTTAGGCAATCACCCAGCACCCAATCTCTTTGCTCTGGATTTCATAAATATTTACTTGCTTATAATTCTTCAAGATTCCCTGAATAAGGGGGATATGTTTTTAAAAAAAATCTAAGAATGGAGGTGGGGCTTAATCTCGGTTTGGAATAAAAGAGAGCAGACAAAGAGAATACTCCACAAGGAAGAGAATAGGCCCAGCATTTGTGGAAAGGACAGTAACATTAACTATTCTAGTTAAGATGCATTAGGACAAGATTTCAATGTTTTCGCTGAGGACAAGAAAGTCAGGAAGATTTCAATGTTTTCGCTGAGGACAAGAAAGTCAGGAAGGGGTTAGCTATGCTGCATAGAGGAGGGGAGAAGATGGGAGATAGGGAAGGTATATCTTCATTCATCAAAGAGTGGGCAAAAGCAAGCCTAGTCTGGAGTCCTTGTGGGTGTGGCAAAGTGATTAAGGCCAAGAGCAGGTGGGGAGGAGATCAGATTGAGTTTAGAGAGTAAATGGGCTGAGATCTTGCATTTCCTCTGTGGTAACAAGGAGTCAATCTTCTCCATGAGCTGGGAAGTCACTAGAGAGTGCTTCCCAGTGATGTGATTTATCTACAATTTTAAAAGGAAAGCTCTAGCTGCTGGTATGAAAATATGTTCTTTAAAAGATAAAATTAGAGGAGCATGACTTAAGAAAATGAACAGGATTAGAATTATACCAGTTAAACTTCACCTCATTAATCTTTTTTTAATGTTTAGGACCAATTTTACTTAAATATAGCTTACAAACTTCTATTTATTCTCATTTTAAAAAGCAACTAAGTTTCAGGTAATTTTTACTTAAATTAGAATTTTGTCAAATTTAAGAATCCAGTAGGAGAAAGAAATATAAAAAGAAAATAGAAATTTAGAAATATTCTCTGTTAATACATAATTTTAGTGTTTGAAATAATTACACATACAATCCATTGAAATCTTGTAATTGATTGATAGTATAAAGGCATTTTGAATTGATTGGTGAATAAATAAAGCTGCTTCAAAGATGAAGAAGAGAAATAAAAGTAGAAGAATTAAAATTTTATAGACGCTCACTATATTACTTCTTGTAGCCAGGTGATACTTTTGAGAAATTACTTTGCTGAAAGAGAGAGCAGCAAATAGAAAACAAAGTGAGATCATTTATGTCATATTCAGAGAAGCATCAAAGAGTTCAAATAATTATCTGGGAATAATGAAAAATCTCTTTGGACCTGCCGTAGAAATTCTAGTCAGGTTATATCATTTTTACTTCCAAATCAGAAGATCTAAGATTTTTTCACATATAATAAATTATGTAGTAGATGAAAATAATACTTTCAGCTACTAGCTAAGCATAGCAAAAATTTCTTATGTACGTTTTCATTCCTTGCAAGTAAACAAAAAAACAGAAAAAAAATAAGTTCTTGATATTCTAGTTATTAACCATTCCTTTCTGAAAATATAAATTTTTTTATCAGTGCTTTGGAATAATAAAAAAAATAGGTGCAAATTCAAACTCTTTAAAGCTGTATGGCTTTGTGAAAATTATCTAAGCCCTCTAAGTCTCAGTGTTTCCATCTACACAATGATAATAATAATGGTGATATCTACCACAATCATGATATCTACCACATAGGATTATTATAATGATTAAATAAGATAATGTTTTAAAGTGCTAGTATAAAGCATAAATAATAAATATTGTTTTTTCTAGTTGCTTTGTTTATTATAAATATTTAAAGAAGAACATCAGAACAAAATGATAATCTAAAAATTATGTCACACCTTTGGTCCTGAAAAGTTTTATTTAGGTTTTTGTAAAGATCTAAGCATTTCATTTTATATCCTCTAACTTTAAAAGATTTTTAATCTATGTTCTTGCCACAAAATCCACATATTTTAAGGCACTATGATTCAATATTGTCATAAAATCAAAAAATTACATTATTTAAATATTAATACAATGGCAGGAATTGCTTATCTGTATATTTGCTTCTTCTGTGTTTGATTAGGTTAGGAATATCACTGAAACTCTGTAACAACAAAACTTATGGAAAACAGTAGCTCTTCACATCTGTCATTTTCATTATATTAAAAAAGGAATCATGTTAGGGCCAACAGATGATACAATTTTTTCCATTCGTTGTCCTTTCCACTTTTGTCCTCTTTCTCTAGAGAAAGAACCATATGTAGGCACTCATGTTCCTTCAATTATAGCACAAATATACAGTCTAGGCTCACATGTTATGCCCAGTAGTCTTGTTTCTCTAGTCTTAATCTAAAAATCTTTAGTCTTTCCTTGAGTTTCATGCTCTTAACACATTTTTTAAGATTACAGAACAGTAATATTATAGAGGGTCAATCAAAGGTTATATGTGGACTACTACAAAAATGATGTTTCTTATTGCATCTTAACAGGTGGCACTGGATATTGACTTGTCCTGTTACTGGTAATATTAAATTTTATAATTTGATTATGTTGATGCTTGAACATTTTCTTTGTTATAAGTTTATATTTTTTCCTTTGTAATTAAGAAATAATTTGGATAGGGATGCTTTGTGATTGTATAAATATTATTTCTCTTTCTGTTTTAGCACCCATTAGTGTTTTTTGCCTGAATTAATTATTGTTATGAAGATTATCAAAGGGTTTTTCCTAATTACATCATTCTTTCTACATGTATTTTGCTAAAAAGTGAAAAGAACTTTACTTCATCCCCCTTTTTTTATTTACATATTTATGTATACCAGCATGGACTTATAATTATTTATTTTTCTCAATAGGTTGTGGTCTTTTCTTATCACTATTCATTCTGATGCTAAAATTGTCCCAAATTTGGCCAGTGAAAAGCCTTTCAGGGCAGACTATCTCCTGTATTTTTGTGGCATTTATCATTCATTGAGCACTTCTTTATCTCAGTCATAACAAAATTGTTCAGGCTTACCCTACATTTTTTCTATCCCAGCCCTGGAATTAGCCAGTTTTTCAAGGAACCCTGATTCTTTTTGAGGAGAGTATATTCAGAAACTAATATCTGGGGACTAGATGTGCTCATTGCTATAAAGGTCTTACTGCTCTCATGCTAGCATGCTCATTTGTACCTACTTATTTCTATATCTATCTGTATGTATATTTTAAAACATGACTTCATGCTAGTACTTCCAAGTCTAGTCCAATACCACAAAATTCATTCCTGATTTCTCCCTTTTTTATATTTGCACCTCCCTTCTCCATCAATAAGAAACCTGGATTCCATTATACTCAATATATTTAAATAAATGCTCAATCTCCTGTATTTAGCCAATCTCCTGACCATGTCAGGCTGCCTTTTCCACACAGCTTAAGAAGCCATTCTCTGTGGGCCACCACTGCTGGCTGCTCCTGTACTGCCTTGTTTGCCACTCTGAAGCCATCCTCATGTAGACTAATTATAAAGGCTGTCTCTAGGGTCTCCTACATCCCTGCTCTAAAGCTGTTATTGCCTGGATCAAGCCTGCTCAATGACTCTTAGATTGAATTGGGAAGGAAGGAAGGGAGGGAGGAAAAAAAGGAAGGAAGGAAGGAAGCATTGAACTAACAAAGAAAGGAAGAAAATGGCAAAGGGAGGGAAGAGGAAAGGGCAATATGTGATAATTATAGATTAGTTTATCAATTATAAAGAAAAAGTTATAAAAATTGAAGAAAATATAAGCATTATTTATTTTGTAACTTATTTACAATAGTTAAAATCATTTAAATTTTCTTTAAATGTACAACTCAATATTAGTGCATTAAAAATAAAATTTGTTTTATTTATGCTTAACGATAATCTGTAGATGGTCAAAAATATCCATTTTATTTTTAGTCAATGAAAGTTACACCTTTTATAGTGGTAGTAAATTAAGAATTGATAATGTAAGTTATTCATTTCTTTAAGAAATGAGAAACAAAAAAAATTAGTATTCATTTTACTTAACAGCATGATCCCTCATATATTAAGCTGGGTTTTGCAGCCATAATTGATGGGGAATTCATAAAACCACAGTGTGTTATTCCTATAGATACCCTGGGTAATGAAGGATTAATATCAACATTTAAGTGGCATTTACAACTACGTGAAAGATAGCTTCTCTGGGTGTAATACCTTTGGCTGGCAATTTCTTGTTTTGAAAATGTTGTCCTGCTCTGACCTGGTTTTGTATGCTGATTTATATTTAGAAGAGAAACCAAGCTGAACTTATGCTAGCCCAACTCCGCTTGCTCTGGAATGTTCTCCAGAAGTTAAGCATGTGGTGGCCATGATCTCAGACCTCATCTTACCTGTATAATTTACACTGTCAGGGCTCTAAATATCACTTGATTTTATGAACTTATCACTTTATATAAAGATGCTTGATGTCTTATATAATATAGATGTGATTTTCTGGAATCTGTTTTAATAATGAGAATATAATTATGTTTTATATAAATGTGATTTTCTGAAATCTATTTTAATGATGAGACTATAATCTAGAGCAAAATATAATAAAGATTAACAAGACTCTTCCTCCACGTCTTTGTTTCAAGTCATTTCACCATGTGAGTCGTTTCCCTTGAGGATTTTCTTTTTGCCCCTCTTAAAACATGGTACATAGTAATTCTGCAAATTTTAGTGAAAATTGTAGAGTGTAAATCTAGAAAAGAAGAAAGGAGAAAATAGAGGTAAGAAGAAGTAGTATGGGGAAGAAGCTGGAAGAGAATTTGAAGAGAAATCTGAATATTGGTAAATTTTGGTAAGAATAGTGTACATTATTATGTTTATTTTCTGAAATATTTATCTGTTAAGTATACTAAGTGTATTTCTTATCCAACTATTCAGAGACAAAATGTACAACTTTGTTCTTTTTTAGAGATATCTGTTTAATACATATAAGACTACTCAAATTCTTCCTATTAATAATTGGCTTAAATGCATTTCTAAAATGTTTAAGTATGTATTTGACTCCATTGGCATTTACTTCAATAAAAGACTTCAGAAATCCAGGTGTATCAACCATTCAACTAAATTTGTAGTTCTGAAAGAGCCGTTGCGTTTTAAAATAGGCTTTCTTCTATTATTCCTAAGAAACTTATAATTTTTCCATTGACTATTTCACCGTTTATCTATCTTGTACAGGTGAAATCTCTGCAGACTAAAAGCTTTTAGTAAACAGCAGGAAAAGTCTCACCACAGCTCTGCTGCTATTGGAGCAAGACCTGAATAGGCTTACCTTTCAAGGTTCAGTTAGAAATCCACAATCACAAAGTACATTCATTATAGGTAATCAGTGTGTCCTTTGCTGCCACTATGCATTGCCTGTTCAATCAGAACATTGGTTGATAGCAATAGGCAGAAAAGCTACCCAGGCTTAAGCTGATAGCAAGAAAATGAAATGAAGTGCTTGTGGCAATTACCAGAATAAGCCAGGATTAGGAAAAAAAATGCTGTGAGAATGAAAAGATAAATAACTCCCTGATTTGAAATACCCAGACAATTAAAGCTAAAATTGTAGGTGGTTTTTTGTTTGTTCATTTTACTTTTTCTCTGAAATGTACAGAATATTGTTGGAATATTCAAGGTCACTTTATTAGTGAAGATGTATAAGAATTTGATAAGAAATAAAAAGTTTTGTGCTGCATTTGAGTTTGAAGGAATCTTAAAATGACCAAATGGTGAACAACATTCTATATGTAAGAGCATTATAGTAGTAAAAAAAAAGAAAGAAGACCATTATAAAATAGTCTGTGTTCACAACATCATAGGGCAATAACATGAAGTAGAGCTAAGTCCTCAAAAGTGAAAGTAAGGAAACCTGAATTCTAATTTTGGATCTGGCACTTGCTAAACTTATATGATCACTGACAAATCATGAGCTCTCTTTCAACCCTGGTTTTCACATCTTGAAAATGGGAATTAAAAATAACTCCTCTCCTAATGCCCCATACAGTGTTGTGAAGATTGAATTTTAAAAAGTAGGTAAAAGAAGCTAATAAATTATAAAGTTCTACATACATTATTGCAATTAGTCAATGGTAACTCTAAGGTATTTAACACATTGACTGCCACACTAGAAAAAAAAATTTCCTTGGGGCCATGGTGTTTTATTACAAAAATAGAATAAAAACTTTAAAAACAAAATGATACTTTCTAATTTAATAAAAACAATTGTTATTTTTTATTGTTTTCTGTGTGTGAGTTATATGCAATTAAGTTGTCAATATTAATTGTAACAATAAGAACATCAACAAGTAATATTTTCCTGAACTAACTGCACGGTTTTGCCCAGTGAGCCACCAGTCACATAACATGTATGCTACAGCATGACAATGTAAGTTTTCTGCACACAACATGGCTCCCAAGGTAAAGAGACGTGTGAGTTACGTGTGCTTCATGAAGCCCTGGGGTTAAAACTAGCATGAGATAAATACAACTCACATGGCAGTTAATGTGTTAATCCTGAGATTTTTTTTTTTTCATTTTAGAATTAAATTTTTTTTTATTTATTTCATCTTATTATTATGGGGGATATAAAATTGCGGGTTACATACGTTGCCCATGTACCGCCTTTCCCCCCAAGTCAAAGCTCCAGGCGTGTCTGTTCCCCAGACAGTGTGCATTGCACCCATCATGTAGGTATATGTCCCTCCCTTCCCCACCCCCTCTTTCCGAGTCAGCACCTTCAAGAGTGACCATTCCCCAAACGGTGCGCAATGCACTCATTATGTAGGCATACACCCATCCCCTCCCCCATCCCCCACCTCAGTCTGATATCCGATTGATGTAGTTCCCAGATGTGTATTTAGGTGATGATCAGGGAAACCAATTTTCTGGTGAGTACATGTGATGCTTGTTTTTCTATTCTTGGGATACTTCACTTAGTATAATGGGTTCCAACTCTCTCCAGGAGAACCATAGAGATGTCGTATCTTCATTATTCCTTATAGCTGAGTAATATTCCATGGTATACATATACCACAGCTTACTAATCCAATCATGTATTGATGGGCATTTGGGTTGTTTCCACATCTTTGCTATTGTGAATTGTGCTGCTATAAACATTTGGGTCATGTGTCTTTGTTACAGAATGACCTTTTTTCCTTTAATCCTGAGATTTTTTTTCAAATCTATTAGACATAAACTCTTTCTTTTATACCACCTTTTTTATCCTCAGTGGAATTCATAGAGCAAATAACTTACCTGAATACACAATCATGACATTGCAATTACCTAACTATAATATAAAGATCAAATAAAAGAAATAATTTGTAATTAATTAATATATATTTCAGTATGTAAATGTTAGTACACAACATTTCTAGAAGACATAACAAGTGATTCATACAGTGCAACTATATGTAGAATTACTGAGAAACTTATAGCTACAAATGCAACTGACCCAGTGACTTTGAATAGGCTATTCCAAAACTATAGGCAGTGCTGTTTGCATTAATGTGATTTTATGGAAAGGTGAAAGATTCTTGTAAATTTCTGAACAAAGACAATATATCCTTCTCTCTATTTGCAAGTTTGCAGCATCCTTTCAAAATTCCACATTCATCAAATGGTACAAAAATAAGTTAAATTTATTGATAATATGGAGTAAATCTCTAGACTAAAATGGTTTTAAACAGGCTTTCATTGCATGAAAATCTGGTGGGTCATTAAAAATTTGTGCAGAATATAATTCTGTATTGTGAAGGCCTGTTGTAAGTACTGCAAATATTGTCTAGTATCTCTGCCATCACCGAGTGACAGCCAATATTATGCTTTGAGCAATTTGGATAACCAAAAACATATACACTTTGCAAATACCTTCTTGGGATATAACCAGCACCATTGAAAAACATTAGTCTCTAGACCAGTAATATCCAGGTTATTTTTTCCCAACAGTAAGCCTAATTTATAGAAATCTATCATATTTTAATAATGACAGATTGTTAAATTTACTCCATAATTGATTGAAATGCCACTCAAATACATGTGGAAACTTTGTTCAATATCATTTTTCCCCTCCCCCAATATCATTTTAATTTTTGTCCATCAACCTCCAGATTCAATTTGTCCTACACACAATTCGTTAACTCTCTCAAATCATTTTTGTATAGGTACTGTATGTTCTATGTCAGTAAACAGGTTTCCCCTGACTCTGCATTCTCTTATATTCTTGTTTCTAATTAACATCTGTTAAGTCAACAACTTTACTATTGTCTACATTAGAAATATTCTCTCCATGTCCATTTAGACTACACATATTCAGGTTTTTTTCATTCTTCATATGAATTTTTGCAATAGTTTCTTCCCTAAATGGTGATTACTTTAAGTATTAGTCTGAGAATGTTATTGTCTTGGTTAAATTTTTCCAGTTTCAAAATAGAGTTATTTATACTGCTAGGCACTCAAGACACTCCAAGATCAGGTGTTTTGTCCACAACATCAATTTCATCATTTATAGATTTCTTAGCAGGTTTTCTCTTGCATCCTAATTCTTTTTGACAGGAAATAATAATAATAAAATATAGCTTTTTTTATACCCTATGTTGATTTATACTTTTGTGCCTTTATTCACAATGCTTGTTCTATGTGGAAATAGCTGCCCTCAATCTCATTTCTACTCTATCCCAGATTTGCCTTCAATGAAGATTAAATCATCTTTAACAGAATAGCTGTCTTAGTCCTTTCAGGTTGCTATGAAGAAAATCATAGACTGTGTGGCTTATAAACAACAGAAATTTATGTATTACAACTCTGGATGCTGGAAAGTCCAAAAGCAAGGCAGATGCAGTGTCTTGGGAGTGTCCATGTTCTGATTCACAGATGACCAACTTTTCAGCATCCTCACATGGCTGAAAAGATGAAGCAATTCTCTGAGGCCTCTTTTATAAGATCACTAATCTCATTCTTGAAGGCTCAACCTTCATGACTTAACCACCTGTGAAAGGCCCCACCTCCAATTACTATCACAGTGGGGGTTCAGTTTCAACGTATAAATTTTAGGGGGACACAATGATTCAGTCTATAGCAGTACCTCAGTAGTCACATTCTCTAATTTTCTCAAGTAGATTTTTATACTTGAATCTTACTCTTTACAAATAAGCTAGTATCATAACACTTTTTATAAGTAATTGGAGTACAGGCATACATTACAAATATTGCAGGTTTGGTTCCAGACTAATACAATAAAGTGAATATTGCAATAAAGCAAGTCACACAAAGTTTTTGGTTTCCCAGGGCATATAAAAGTTATGTTTACACTGTACTATAGTCTATTAAGTGTAAAATAGCATATCTAAAAAAATAAGGTACATGCCTAGATTTAAAAATACTTTATTGCTAAAAATTGGTAAAAATCATTTGAGCCTTCAGCAAGTCTTAGTATTTTTGCTGGAATAAAGTCTTGCCTAGAAGCTGGTGGCTGCTCACTGATCAGAGTGATGGTTGCTAAAGGTTGGGGTGGACATAGCAATTTCTTAAAATAAGACAACAATGAAGTTTTCTGCATCAATTTACTCTTTCACAAAAGATTGCTCTATATTATGATATTGTTTAATAGCATTTTGTCCATAGTAGACCTTCTTTCAAAATGGGAGTCAATATGAAAAAATGATCAATATCTGTAATCATCAGGGAAATGCAAATCAAAACCACAATGAGATATCACTTATCTCCAGTGAGAATGGCCTTTATCAAAAAGTCCCAAAACAATAAATATTGGTGTGGATGTAGAGAGATAGGAACACTCACACACTGCTGGTGGGACTGCAAACTAGTACAACCTCTGTGGAAACTAATATGAAGATACCTCAAAGAGCTACAAGCAGAACTACCATTTGATTCAGCAATCCCATTACTGGGCATCTATCCAAAAGAACAAAAGGCATTCTATAAAAAAAGACATCTGCACTTGAATGTTTACAGCAGCACAATTCACAATTGCAAAGATGTGCAAACAACCTAAGTGCCCATCAATACATGAGTGGATTAATAAAATGTGGTATATGTATACCATGGAGTTCTACTCAGCCACAAAAAATAATGGATAGAGCTAGAACCCATTCTATTCAGTGAAGTATCACCAGAATGAAAAAACAAGCACCACATGTATTCACCATAAAATTGGTTTTAACTGATCAACAATTAAGTGCACATATAGTAGTAACATTCACTGAGTGTCAGGCAGATGGGATGGGGGAGGAGGGGATGGGTGTATATATATACACACCTAATGGGTGCGGTGCACACCGTCTGGAGGATGGACACGCTTGAGGCTCTGACTTGGGTGGGGAAAAGGCAATATACGTAACCTAGACATTTGTACCCCCATAATATGTTGAAATAAAAAATAATAATAATAAAAAAAATAATAAAAACAAAATTGGAGTCAATCTTCTGGAACCATGCCACTGCTTATCAACTAAGTTTATAAAATAATCTAAATCCTTTGTTGTCATTTCATCAATGTTCACAACATCATCAGCAGGAGTACATTTCATCTCAAGAAATGATTTTCTTTGCTTATCCATAAAAAGCAATTCCTCATCCACTGAAGTTGTATCATCAGATTCCAGCAATTCAGACACATCTTCAGGTTCCATTAGTTTTCTTGCCATTTCCACCACATCTGCAGTTACTTCCTCCATTGAAGTCTTGACCTCTTAAAGTTATCAATGAGGGTTGGAATCAACTTCTTCGAAACTCCAGTTACTGTTGGTTTTATGACATCTTCCCATGAAGCATGCATGTTCTTAATGACATCTAGAATGGAGAATCCTTTACAGACAGTTTTCAATTCACTTTGTCCCGATCCTTCAGAGGAATCACTCTATACAGCAGCTATAGCCTTACAAAATGTATTTTTTTTAAATAATAAGTCTTGATAGTTGAAATTACTCTTTGATCCATAGATTGGAGAATGGATATTGTATTAGAGAGCATAAAAAATTAATCTTGTAAATTTCCATCAGAGCTCTTGGGTGACCAGGTATATTGTGAATGAGCAGTAGGTCTCACAATGGGCTTAAAATATTCAGTAAACCATTCTGTAAACACATGTGCTATCACTTAGGCTTTGTCATCCCATTTATAAAGCACAGACAGAGTAGATTTACTGTAATTCTTAAGGGTCCTAGGATTTTTGGAACAGTAAATGAGCATTGGCTTCAACTTAACATTACTAGCTGTATTCGCCCCTAACAAGAGTTACCCTGTCCTCTGAAGCTCTAAGGCCAGGCATTGACTTCTCTCTAGCCATGAATTGCCTACATAGCATCTTCTAATAGAAGGTTGTTTCTTTTACATTGAAAGTCTGTTCTTTAGTGTTGCCACCTTCATCAGTTATCTTAGCTCCCCCTCTGGATAACTTGTGGCGCACTCTACATCAGTACTTCTTGCTTCACCCTGCACTTTTGTGTTATGGAGACATTTTTCTAGCTTCAAACTTTTCTTCTGAAGCTTCATAATCTCTCTCAGCTTTCATATAATTGAGGAGGGTTAGGGCTTTGCTCTTGATTAGGTTTTGGCTTAAGGAAATGTTATCACTGGTTTGATCTACTATACAGACCACTAAAACTTTCTACAGAACAGCAATAAGGCTATTTCTCTTTCTTATCATTGAAGCATTCGCTGGAGTAGCACTTTTAAACTCTTTTAATAACTTTTTCTTTGCATTCACAACTTGGCTAACTGTTCTGTAGAGGAAGTCTAATTTTCAGCCTATCTCAGTTTTCAGCATGTCTTCCTCACTAAATTTAATCATTTCCACTTTTTGATTTAAAGTGAGAATTATATGACTCTTTCCATTGGGCACTTAGAGGACATTGTAGGGTTATTAATTGGACTAATTTCCATATTGTTGTGTCTCAGGGAATACAAAGGCCTGAGGAGAGAGAGAGCGATGGGGCAAAGGCTGGTTGGTAGAGCAGTCAGAACACACACAACATTTACCAATTAAATTTGCTATCTTATTGATAAATTTCTATCTTTTTGGGTGCTTTGCGGTGCCCCAAAACAATTACAAGAGTAACATCAAAGATCTCTCATCATAGATCACCATAACAGATATAATAATAATGAAAATCTGAAATAGTGCAAGAATTACCAAAAGGTACAGAGACATGAAGTGAGCACATGTTGTTGGCGAAATGGAGCCAACAGACTTGGTCCATGCAGGGTTGTCCCAAACCTTCAGTTTTTAAAAAATGGAGTATTTGTGAAGTGCAATAAAGAAAAGTATAAAGTATAATAAAATGAGATATACTTACACTTTTTTTACAAGTGAATTTCCCTTTTTGGTTTAAGTTGTTAAAGAGTGACCAATGATTATTTCTTACTCATCTGAATCAATTATTTCCTATTTATTTGCACTAAATATAAAGTCTAATATATTATGCAATTAATAAATAGTTATGAAAATACATAAATGAATTGAAACTGGTATTATATAAGTTGTTGTGCCTTAAGGACTAATTAGCAAAAGTATTTGTTTTTTTTTTCCTACTAAAAAAATCAAGTGAGCTTCACTAAGAAGCCAGACTGGTTTACAGAGTATATGCAACATCTCCAGGGTTCAGAATTTGACTGATGTTAGTTGAATAATATTAACATTTCTTAAGAGTGATCTACCAGCACCAAAATCTCTAAAGAGCAAAAATCAGGTGACTTTTCAATAAAGTTTGTTAATTATGCCTTTTAAATAGCTTATGTCCTACATTTTTCTGCCTGATCTCATTAAGCCATGCTTTAGTAGTTTGGTGAAAACATTTTTTTTTCTTGGCTTTTAAAAAACATCCAAATAATTATTGCCTGTAGGTACAGCCTCAGAGAAGGCAGGCCAATATATTTCTGATACAAAAAAAGATCTTTGTATTATAGTTACTGGTAGATAAAACGGGCTTTCAGGGTTTGTCAAAAGCACTGTTGAAGGATCTCAGTTTATTAACTTAATATCCATGATGATAAATTATGGACACCAGAGAGCTATTTTAGCTTCAGTTTGTAACTGTATCAGTTACATTACATCTTTATTAAAAGTAGTTATGATTTTTACAAATTTGAAATTAACTCTTATGGGGACAGAAAGAGGGTGCTCCCTTTCCTCCCCATCCTAAAGGGTCACGGTACACACACCTACAACAAAAGTCTGATTCAAAAGAGAAAAGCATAACAAATTTATTATGTGCACACATGCACAGAAGTCATACAAAATATGAAAACTCAAAGAAAGGGTCAGATAGATGGTTGACACTCAAATAAATACCCTCTTCATTGGGGAAAGGAGTAGACAGGGGGCTGTAAAGATATGGACATGAGGACCAGAAATGATTTGTAAATGATTCTATCTGGGAATTGAGTGGGACCCGAGAGCAGATAATAGTTTGAGACGAATTTTCTCTGGGTTCTAGGTGTGGTGTTTAATTTTCAGTCTCTTTCTCTTTGATATGAGTTTCAATCTTCTCTTGTTAATAAAATTTCAGGGAAGGGATCAAGGGCAATTGTGTTTCTCTTTGAAGGTCTGTTTCTAGGTAGATAAAGGAACTTGAGAGAACAACCTCATCCTGTGCTTTGGGAGAGACAGAGGTTTCAGAGACTTAGTTGGGGAATGGGGTAAGAGAGAACTTGAGGTTGCTTTAGTTCAATATGTCAAAGTGCCATATGTGGGGGTATTGTTTTCTGAGTCCCAACATTCAATAGACTGTCGTCAACTCAGAATGACAGAGGAACGGGATCAGTCTTTATTATAAGCTTTCTTGAATTCAGACTAATTTTCAAATTCTCCATTAGGGAATTAGGCCTTTGAAATGGGCAAGAACATGTCAGTCTTATTTGCTTGGACATATATGTTTAATTACATCCTAGATTATTGAATTTTATATATATTTATTCAGATTAAAGCCCATATTATTGAATTATATATATTTAATATATATATTTGCATGCATAGTTTATCATATAACACATATTTATGTACCATACACAGATATTATATATTATACATTTATATAATGATGTATGTTTATGTAATATCTATCTATATATCCATAAGTTTTTAGAATTACCTGAAACTACCAAGTTTACTGCTTCTGAGCACTGTACATATCATAATAAAGATATTTAATCCTTGAATATGCTTATATTTAAAACCTTATTAGGATGGAGATCTTCTCTTTTTCATCTTTTAATTCCCAATGCCTTCAATATAATAAATGCCTGAAAAATATCTATCAGATGATAAATAAATCAACATGGATAACTTTGTGGGACTCAGGAGGGAAGCTTATTTCTTTAGCTAGACATACTGCTGTTTGCATTTTTTAAAAATGGTACATGTACTAACTTAGTAATTATAACTATCATGAAAAAGAGGAGGAAGAGTGGGAGGCAGAAGAGGAGAAAAAACTAAGGAGGAGAAAGGGCAGATAGGGGAAGCAGAGTGAAAAAGGCGAGTATAAGGATGGAATGGACTTGAAAGGAGAAGGGAATAGAAAACATAAAACACAAAAGAAATAGGCTTGACTTGAATGGTGGTCACCTGAGAGTTCACTCTATAACTATTCATTAATTGTATGTATGTGTCGAAAAATAGAAACAGGGCCGGGCGTGGTGGCTCACGCCTGTAATCCTAGCACTCTGGGAGGCCGAGGTGGGCGGATCGTTTGAGCTCAGGAGTTCGAGACCAGCCTGAGCAAGAGCGAGACCCCATCTCTACTAAAAATAGAGAGAAATTATATGGACAGCTAAAAAATATATATATATAGAAAAAATTAGCCGGGCATGGTGGTGCATGCCTGTAGTTCCAACTACTTGGGAGGCTGAGACAGGAGGATCCCTTGAGCTCAGGAGTTTGAGGTTGCTGTGAGCTAGGCTGACGCCACGGCACTCACTCTAGCCTGGGCAACAAAGTGAGACTCTGTCTCAAAAAAAAAAAAAAAAAGAAAAATAGAAACAGAAAGTATAAAAGACAAGGGAAAAACAAGGGAATTGGGAAAAGATGATCTAGTTAATAAATAGAGTTATAATAATTAGGTGTCCATATGGCAAATAAAATTAGACTGCTTTTTCACATTTCATACACAAAACATAAATTCCAGATTTATTAAAGATCTAAATGACCAAAAAGATACTTTCAAACATTTAAACGCACTATAGAAGAATATTTTATGGACTTTGAGTATGAAAACTTTTTTTTTCAAAATGCACATACACATTCATAAGAAAAAACAAATTATTTCATCAAAGTCAAACAAAAAGTTAAAATCTCCATGTGACAAAACGTCATTAGGAAATTGAAAATACAAGGGACAGACTGAGAAAACATATATGCAACATATGTAATAGCCAATAAATTTAGGTTGTTGATTAGCTCTAATACCTTTGCATCAATATGAAAAACAATAGTAAAAATGTACAGAGGGAAACAGGTAAGTCATAGAAGAGAAGAAAAAAAGAATAGCAAATAATGATATAAAAAGATTATATTACCAGTACTCAGAAAAATGCAAATTAAGAGGACTCTTGTTAGGTACTATTTCACATCCTCAATGTTGAAAGAGATGAAAGTCTGATCATACCGAATATAGTAAGGATATAGAATAGCTTAGAACTGCTCTTCGAAGTATTAATTGAAAAGCAATCTGTCAGTATCAAGTAAAACTCATATGCATGCTGCAGCATAACAATTCCACTTCTAGGTATATTCCCCGTTGAAATTCTTGCTTATGTGTCTGTGAGCAAGTGCACATGCACAAGATACTTAATAAAGCATTTTTAATAATAAAAGTTGAAAATGACCTAAATATCTATCAATAGAGGAAAGAATAAATGTAATGTAACAGAGTTCTTTTCTTTTTTTTTCTTTTTTTTCCAATTCAGCAAATGTTTATTATCTATGATGTGCAAGAGAGTACATTAAGTATATCACAATTCTCTCCCGGTTGATTCATTTAAGACATGTTTATTGAGTAACTACAATCGAGTACACATTCTACTATGTCCTACACGTGGAGAAATCTCAAAAACCATAATATTGATAGACAAAGTAGTTGCAGAGGATGCATATGTATATGTATTAATATATGTATGTACGTAAAAATCACATGAAAGATACACAAGTCTATGTATAGAATAAGTATAGAAACATATAAATGGGATATATAAAAATTGTAATAGAAGTTACCTTGTCGTCAGAGAGGTACAAAAGGAATTTCAACTTTATTGCTAATCTTTTTCTTATTTGCTCAAGAGGATTGATAATATCAAATTTTAATAGGATAAAAATGTTGTTATTGTTATTAGTGGTAGGTGTAAGAGTGCTTATTGTGTAGGTTTTTTTTTTTTTTAATTAAAGCTGTTAAAAAAAAAAAAACAAAAAAAAAAAAAAAACACATACTTGCCCTAAGACTACAATGCTAGTAACAATGGTAGAATTACAATCCAAAACAAGATTTTTCTGATTCTAAAACCTGTGGTCATACTATGCAATTCTGTCTCAAACTAGTTTTTTTTTTTTTTTCCTACTTTGCAACCAAAAATACTTTAAAATCTTCAATGGAGTGTGTCCTATTTTTTGTTTTTTGCAATTTTCCCTCAGTCTTTAAGTGTGAAAGCTGACATTTTCCAAATGCTTTAATTTGGGCATCCGTTTTAGCAGATAGAAACAAATGCATGGCTGTATTTTTTGAAAACTCCAATGAAGAAGTTGAGGCCTTCTTCATTGCTTCTATTCATAAGAGTTTTTACTTATATGAATTCACTAAATAATTATTCTTATTAATAAAAATATCCAAGCAGTATGGACTCAATGTGCCTTGTATGCAATCCTATATCGACATTACATCCTGTAATCCTCTTAGTTACTGTATATTTTAATGTCCTAGTCTGTATATTGTTAACTTACTATATATTCTCTACTTCTTCCTCTTAGAAAAAAAGCCCTCCAAGTTTTAGCTGGGCACAAGACCTTCCTGCTGGAGATGCTATCTCTCAGGCTCCCTTGGAGCCACATTGGCCTGGCAACCAGGCCCTGGCCAATGGGAAGAAAGCAGGAGTGTTGATTGTATGTACACTGTGTACCACATCCTCAACATAGAAACAACGTATCCTCATTGTTCTTTCACTTTCCATTGGCTGGACATGATGATCACCAGTCTTGATTCCAGAGATAGAATCCATGTCTTGAGGACTACAAAGCCACCTTGTCTTCCTAGACTGCTAAAGTCTGGACTGTTTTCATGAGAAAGAATAAACTTCTTGCTTATGTAAATCATTGTATATTTGCATCTTTTTGTGATAGCAGGCCAAGTTGAACTTTTCTCTAAACTAATTAATATTAATGCTTATGTATCATAGAAGAGTAAATTGATACTTAGAGAAATTAAAAACCTTGCCCATGATCAAATAGAAAGTGACAAAGTGATGTGTAAAGTGGTTTCTGACTCCAAAGCCTGTGTCCTTTACATCCCACTCCCAGGAGGAGAAAGTCTAAACCAAGGGCATAAATTCTCAAATGTAATTGTAAAGGACAGTCTCAAAGTGACTGCTGATTAAAACCTAGAGCACATGGAGACTCTAATTAGGAAATATTTGAGTCTTTTATATTTGTTTAAAAGGTCTCAGACATTATTCTAGAAACCACTCTTGGGGCATGTTTGGTGATTTAATCTGCTTTGTAGGTGATGAGATTACAAAATATGCATCTCAATCATTCCACCACATACAGCCTGACAGGAACATAAAATAATTTTTTACCCTGATGGGAAGTTAGTTCTTAGAATTCACAGTTAAATTTCCTCCTTCCCAGCCAATATCACGTAAAGTATTACCAGTGTATTAGGAAAGAGACTGATAGGATCAGTTTAATTTTCTCAGTGGCCTAATGAGGAAAGTCTCAGTGAAAAAGTTCACTAGTTAATATCCCAAGCAACACTGACTGTAAAATTTTTCCACATAGAGGTAGAAATATAATGAATCTAGGTCAAAAAGAGTTATTTGGTTACTATGCAGTGACTTGAAACCAAGGCAGCAATTCTCTCAATCTAAAAAGGAAAAGCATTTTGCGCTTGCAGCTGATTCAATTAAAATAAAACACATGAAAATATTAAATTCTCTTTTCCTTGGTGCCAGAGTTGCAGGAAGTCTAAGGAGATACTTAACCTGAGCAATATTTCAGTCATAAAAACTAATCTGCTTTGTTAGTGCAGTGTTCAGGGAAAAATTCAAACCCACCAAGTACGTTAGTGTGGCCCAGATGCACGGCAGATTCAAGGAGTGCAATGCAACAGGAGCTTTCATTAGAAGGAAATCTCCTTAGTGTCAGAAAGACTGCCATCGATAAAGACAAAATATTTGAGAGGAAACTGGACTGTTAAGAAGGAAAATTGAATACTTCTGTTTGCCAAGAAACGTATTTACAAAGATGCTGAGCAAAACAAAAATTAATGTTAAAATTGTACTCCCTTTTATGAAAATTACATCTGCATAATATGTGTATGTATTATAGGTATGTGTATATTTATATCTGCACATATATATACACACACATAAATACACACACATTTAAGAGAATTGGAGTTAGTTGGGAATATGGGAACTTTCTCTCACATAATGAATTCACTATATGTTTTAATAAATGTGCTTTGGTATTAATAGAATTCTGAATATTTGTATAAATTATAATTTTGAGATTGAGAATAACTAACAGAAAAAGAAGAACTGTGAACTCCTTTATCAGCTTTATTGAGGTATAATTGAAATAAGACTAACTGCACATATTTAAAATGTGCACTATAAGATGTGATGTACATATGAACCTGTGAAAACACCAGGACAATAAAAATACTGAACATATCCATAACCCCAAAGTTTTAATCCCTTTAGTATCTTTCATTCCTGCCTCTACCTACCCTAGCCCTCAGGCAGCCACTGGTTTGTCATCTATCTATATAAATTATATTTTCTATAATTTTATATTAATGGAATTATTGATTATATGTTATGGGTGTTTAGAACCAGGGTTTTCTTCCTTAGTTTATTTTTTGAGATAAATCCATAATGTTGCATGTTTTCAATAGTTTCAATAGTTTATTTCTCTTTATTGCTGAGCTCTGAGCATATCACAATTTTTTTATTTACCTTTGATGAACATTTAGATTAATCTCAGTTTCTCGCTATTACACATAAAGTTGTCATGAACATCCATGTACAGGTCTTTGTTGTAGACATATGTTTTGGTTTCTTTTGCATAACTACCTAGGTGTAGAATAGCTGAGTCATATTCTAAATGTATGTTTAACTTTTTAAGAAATTGCCAAACCATTTTACAAAACGAATTGCTCCATTTTACAGTACCATCAGCACCATATAAGAGTTTCAGTTGGGCCAGGTGGTGTGACTCATGCCTGTAATCCAAGCACTTTCGGAGGCCCAGGCAGGAGGACAGCTTGAAGCCAGGAGTTGGAGACCAGAGTGGGCTGCATAGTGCTGCATAGTGAGACCCTATTTCTACTTAAAAAAATAAATAAATAACTGGGCATGGTGGCACACTTCTGTAGTCCTAGCTACTCAGGAGGCTGAGGCAGGAGGAAACAGATTAGGATTTTTTTTATTTTTTTAATGTTTAGGCATTTTAATACATGGGTAGTGGTATCTCATTGGGGTTTTATTTTGCATTTCCCTAATTAATAATGATGTTGAGCAGCTTCTCATGATTTTTATTTCCTGCTCATATATCTTCTTTGATGAAGTGTTCTTCAAAAAAACCATTTTAATTGGGCTGTATATTTTGTTATTATTGAGTTTTGAGGACACTTATATCCTGAATATAAAAACTTTATCAGATAAATTATTAGAAAATATTTTCTCCCAGTCTGGGACTTGTCTTTTCATTTTCTTAAGAGAATCTTTCAGAAAGCAGACATTCTTCATTTTGATAGAGTCTGATTTATCAATATTTTCATAGAATGTGCTTTTTGTATTTTATTTAAAAAATTCTTTGCCTAATTCAAAGTCACAGTAATTTGTCTTCCACATTTTCATCTAGAAGTTTTATAACTTCAGGTTTTCCATGTAGATTTATGATTCATTTTGAGTTAATTTTTGTATGTTGTGTGAGTTATAGAAGTCATTTTTTGTCATATGCATATCAATTGTTCCAGCAATATTTGTTCAAGATGCTATGCATTCTCCACAGCGTTGCTTTTGCACAAAAATTAATTGATCATATATGTATGAATTTGCTTCTAGATTTTCTATTCCAGAATTGTTTATCCATCTTTATACCAGTAATATATGGACTTTGTCAATCCTTTTATCAGCAGCATATTGACTTTGTTACTATGGCTTTATAATAAGATTTAAAGTAAATAGTGTAGGTCCTTCAACTGCATTCTTTTATCAATGCTATTTTTTCATTACCATATGAATTTTACAGTCAGCTTGTCAATTTTGACAAAAAGTCTGTTCTGGGAGTTTTAATGATATTCTTTTGAATTTATACATAAATTTGTAGACAACTGACATATTAACAATGTTGAGTTTTTGATCCAAAAACAATATATTGTGCATTTATTTTGCCCTTCTTAAATTCTCTCAGAAATATTTTGTAGTTCTTGATGTATAGGTTTGCAAATCTTTGGTCAGATTTATACCTAAATATTTTTTAGTTTTTAATATTATTTTGTATTTTCCCTTTTTATAATTTCAGTTTCCTATTATTCATTACTAGTATGTAGCAATATGATTTATTTTTGTGTGTTGATCTTGTATACCACAACCTTGATAAACTAATTCTAATTATTCTTTTGTTGATGCCATTATATTTTACATAGGCAATTATGTCTTTTGTGAATAAATAGTTTTGTTTCTATCTTTCTAATCTGGATGCCTCTCATTTTTTTCCTTGACTATTGCACTGACTGGAGCTGACAATGCAATGCTGAATAGTAGTAGTGAAAATTGAAATCCTTGAAATTTTTGTTAATCTTAGGCAAAAACCATTTCTTTTTTCACCAGTAAGTATGATGTTAGCTATATGTTTTTTCATAGATGACCCTTATCAAGATAAGAAAGTTCCTTTTTATTCTTCCTTTGCTGAAAACTTTTATTTTGAATAGATATTGAATGTTGTGAAATGCTTTTTCTGCATTTACTGAGATTATCATAAGGCTTTTAGTTTTAGTCTATTATTTGTTGAATTAGATTCATTGATTTTGGAATGTTAAACCATGCATTCCTGGAATAAACCCTACTTGTTCCTGTGATATATTATCTTTCTCCTTATTTTTGTGTTTAATTTCTTACTATGTAGTTAAAACTTTTTTGCATATATATTCATGATGGATATCATTCTATAATTTTCTCATAATGTCTTCTGACTTTGGTATCAAAATAACATTGACCTCAGAATGATTTTTTTAAATTTCCTCTTTAATTTTCTGGAAGAGTGTGTGCAGAGTTGGTATTATTTCTTCCATAAATATTGAGTATAATGTCCCATTGATACTTTCTGGGACTGAAGTTCTCCTTTGTGGAAGGATTTTAACTATAAATTCAACTTTTTCAATAGATATTTGGGTTAACTATGTCTTCTTGCGTCAACATTATTATCTTGTGATTTTCAAGGAAATTGCCCATTTCAACCTATGTTATAGAATATACTTATATAAAATTTTTCATGGTATTATCATATTTTTCTTTTAATATTCATAGAATTTGTACTGATCTTGCCTCACTCATTTCACGTATTTCTTTTTTGTGTGTTTACCTTTTGTTCTGTTTAGTCTGCTTGGCTAGAAGTTTATCAGCTGTATTGATCTTCTCAGAGAATTAGTATTTGGTTTTATCGATTCTCTCTCTCTCTCTCTCCCTCCCTCCCATTTGATCTTTGTGAACTTTTAAAATTAATTTGTATTTTAGGTTTTTTTTTCCAAAATGCACATACTCATTTTCTGGTTTCTTAAGGCTGAGATCATTGATGTGAGATTTTTTTTTATTTTTTAAGACAAGACATTTAGTGATATAAATTTCCCTTAAGTACTGCATTAGCTGCATGCCACTAATTTTGACTGTTTTTTTTTATTTTTATCCAATGTACTTTCCAATATTTCCTTTAGATGTATGCTAGTTTGTTTCCAAATAAATATTTGAAGAATTTTAATATCTCTTTCTGTTATTGATTTCTGACTTAGGCCCATTTTTATCAGAGAAAATATATTATGTGATTTGATCCTTTTAAAGGATTTATTGATATTTATTCTGTAGCCAAGAAAATGTTTTATGTTAGTCAATGTTCCTCATGTACTAAAAAAGAATTTTAGCCTGCTTTTTGTTGGATGGAACATTCAAGTATATCTATAGTTAATTTCTGTTGATTAGTCCTGCCAATTTCTGATAAGATCACCCCCCCTGCCTTTTTCCTCCAATTAGCTGCTTTTAAGATTATCTCTTTATCATTGTCTTTGAGCAATTTGAGTATGGTATGCCTTGGGTAGTTTTCTTCATTTTTCTTGTGTTCTTAGTTTATTGAGTTTTTTTCTTCCTTTTTTTTTTTTCTTAAATCTGTGGTTCTATATTTTCTATCAAATTGGGAAAATATAGGTAATTATTTATTTTAATTTTTAGGTATCATCGCACTTTCAGGATCTCTGATTGCATACATATTTGGCTATTAAAGTTTTCCCACAGCTCATTCATGCTTTTTTTTTCTTTTAATTATTTTCTTCTGTCTCTATTATATTTTGTGTATTTCTGTTGTTATGTCTTCAAGTTTATTAATCTTTTCTTCTGCAATATATAATTTGTCATTAATACAATCAACGTATTTTTTTTATTTTAGGCATTGTATTTTTCATATCTAGGAGTTCAAATTGTATCTTTTTTACACCTTTCATTTATTTACTTAACTTTTTAAACATATAGAATAAATTAATAAAATTCTTCTAATGTCTCTTTCTGCTAATTCTAACATCTGTGTCAGTTCTCAATCAATTCTCAAATTACTGATTAAAATATTAATTATTCTCCAGCTTTTGATCTGTGTTTTCACTCCTTCGCATTTTTAGTAATCTTTAACTGGATGCTTGCCATGTGTTTAAGTTACTTGGACACAGTTTGATACTTCTGAATCCTTTTTAATTTATTGTTTGGGAAGTTAGGAGCAGTGTTCTGCTTAGGGTAATTATCTCTCACTGCTGAGGCATGGTATTCCTGAGCGTTCTACTCAATGCTTCATAAATTATGAAAGTTTTCGGTCTGTCTGGTTCTATTCTTGTCAGTGTATAAACCTGGCTCTCTATTCCTTTTGATCCTTTCAGTTGGTTCTTTTCCTGGATATGGGTACTTTTCTCACACATATGCAGTAATCAATACTCTGTCGAATACTTGAGGGAGATCCTCTGTAGATTGTCAGCATTCTTTTTGTAATTTTCTCTTCTTTGGTACTCTGTCCTTCTAAATCGAGACACCTTGTTCTCCCTGGACTTTCAGCTCTGTCTCATCAACTTACAGTGTCCATTAGGTATGCATGGACTCTCTCTCCCTGCAGCAAGGCTGGGAAATTCTCAAGGCGGTAAGCTGGGGCTATAATGGGGCTTATTACCATCAGTAGGAGAGTCTAAAAAGCAAAACATTTCGGACAAGGTTTTGCCTACAGTTACAGTCTGTGCAGCTCTTCCTCCAGACAATAGCACTTTAAATACCTGAAGGCAAGTGTCGGGTTTCCAAAGTTTTCACTTATTAAATCATATTCCCAGTTTCTCAAATGCAACTCATAAGAGAGTTTCCAAATAAATTACCATTCTGATCTCTTTTTGCCAGGTTTTAAAGCTTTGTTGAAGTTTTTGTTACTGTTTGTTTTGTTAGGTTATTAGTTTGTTTTGTTTGTTTAACATAAATTGAAGAATGATATGATATGTCATGGATAAAGTGGTCTTGATAAAATTACCAAAGCATAACAAATGGATCATATTTATTTAGTCCTGAATCACTGTAAATTTATTAAGACTATTGACACCAATCACTGTTTAACTATTTTCCCTAATTATTTAAACTTATAACCCATTTTAGCAATAGTTTTTAATGTAACTTGATTTTTCATTTATGCTTTTTAAAAATAGATACCACTTGATACGTTAAAGAAAAATGTCATTTTTTGTTCTTTACAATATATATTAATTGCATGCCGACTACAACTTTTTTTCATAGGTTTCTACTATAAACACTCCCTTAGATACAGCTTCTGTGAACTGACAGAAACAGATCCATATATTGAGTCTTATATTGTCATCTAATGAGAGGCCTCTTTCTATCCAAGAAGGTGTCAAATTTTAGCAAGAAGATTTCAATCTTACTAAAACATGTTGATGTGAGACCAATTTGAAGTTCTTGCTGTGAAAGTAAAAAATGCTTATTGAAACAATTTGGGGTGCCTTAGTGTGACTTCAGTAAAAGTTTTCCACAAAATAACCCTGGGTGTGAAGACAACATGCAGCAAACTGGGATGTCTCTATGTCATGCAGTCACTCTTGCTAGCAAAATCATTGCCAGAAAACAACAGTAACAGCAACAAAAATCTGATTGTGAGAGGGGTGTGAATATACTTTAAAAGTGTTTTGTTTGGGCCAAAAAATATTTAGGGAACATTTAGACAATATATAGCAAAGGTCAAATCTTAAGGTGCTGAAAGACACTATTGGAATTATAAAATATATTTTATGACAAATATGGATTTTCAAAAAACGTTTTATAAGATTTGATAACAATGTTAAGAAGAATAATTTCAACTGAAGAGAGCAAATGAAATGAATATAAATGGCTTTGTTTTTTGACTAGTAAGTGGAGCATTACATAATTCATCAGAAGAGCCACTTTTATAATCCACATAAATGAGTTTTATGATGATAGCAAATCACAGGTATGTGAGAAATATTATAATCTGAATCAAAATAATTTTACCATTAACATCAGGTTTAGTTTACTGATAACTTAAATTTATTGTGCTGTAGGCTTCCAGAGATGAGGAACACATGCCAGTCAATAAACATTTTGAAGACTAAAAAAAATCTTAGAAGTCATTGGAGAATAGCCCTTTGTTTTCTTGGAGTGTGTATAAAACTCAATTTAATGAATCTTATAAGGGCAGAGAAAGGGCATAAATGAAAAGGCATTATTTTTTCCAAATAACATCTAGGTAAGTTCTAACATGAGATTTTTTTAAATCATAATAAGATTATTATTGTTTTGAAAGTTTACAGTTTAGAATAGGGCAGATGGTAGTGAGTTATAAGAAGAAAACTGATGAAAAATAGCTAATGAAACCAGAAGAGTGACAACAGTAATTGGGCTGCTCTCATTGGCTATAAAATTAGAAGACACTTTGAAAGGGTAATAAATATATGAATTATGTTTTGAGAGACTCATGCTAGAAGTTATAACACAAACACAGTAAGAAAAAAGACCTTGGGGTTGAAATTAATCAAAATTGATGAAAGTTATCTGGCATGGTTTCCTTTTTTATCAAAAATTTTCATTTGTACCTTAAGATTAAAGTTGATGCTAGAGTTTTAATCAGGCCAAATTATATCTATCCTTAGTTCTAATGCCTCCTATTTAGTCTCTTGACTAGGAAGGCAGAGAAAACATAGGAGATCAACTGAAGATCTTGATTTATATATTAAAAATTTTAATATATATCAATAATTACATTTTAAAAACTAAGACAATGTAATCATTAATTATCATAGGTTTGAGCCCAGACAGTTACAATTTACTAATTTGTTATATGATGCTATTTGGTATCTCTTTGTTTCTTGCTTTCTCCATCTCTGATAATGGATCCAAATTAATATCTACTACTTATTTTTCTTTGCCTGGGTAGGTAACTCCAAGTAAAATTTAATGTAAGTTCTTGTTATAATTGTTTTTTTTTCTTATCCACACCTACCCTCCTTCATTGCCCTCAGAAAGTCATAAGTATGTCTTGTACTACACTATCTGGTTAGGATCACAAAGCAGTGCAGTTATTGATGAGAGACTGCTTTCAAAATCAGAACATAAACAGTTGTCACTGGGCTGGAGAGCTGAAATATGACAGCAAGTCCACAGTTCTTGTAACAACATGCTTCCACCAAATCTGATGTGGTTATCCTCAAAAAACTCAAACATCTGTATGTCTTCTTCTATACACACCTCATATTCCCCATTGATAAGAGGGGAAATAAAAGAAGAGTTAATGATATTATTTTATTGGAGGATGCTATGGTTTGGATGTTTGTCCCCTCAAAGCTTATGTTGAAAGTTGAACCCCACTGTTGGGGATAGGACCTAATGGAAGTTGTTTGGGTCACGGGTGTGGATCCATCATGAATAGCTTTATGCCATCCTCAAGTTAGAGGCAATGAATGAGTGCTTGCTCTATTAGTTCCTGTGAGAGCTGGTTGTTAAAAAGAGCCTGGCACCTACCCCCACCCCTTGCTTCCTCTCTTGCCATGTGATCTCTGCACAGGCCAGTTGCTCTGTGCCTTCCTCCATGAGTGGAAACAGAACGAGGACATCACCAGAAGCCAAGCAGGTGCTGGCACCATGTTTCTTGTACATCCTGCAGAACTGTAAGTCAAATAAACCTCTTTTTCTTTAAAATTACCTAGCCTTGGATATTCCTTTATAGCAACACTAATCTGACTAGGACATACAGACAGATTGCTGACCCAGGTTAATCTCATCTTCTTGGTAGAAGATAACAAAAATATCACATCACAAATAAACCTAAGTAAGGGTATTTAACAGACCTTTCTCTATTCAGGACCTGGAGCAGTAGGGGTCTGAAAAACCACTGCATAATAAATAATGTAGTAGAACAAATATATAGTGAAAGCCATCATAAGTGGCCTCTGTGATAGCTGAAGGAACCTGATTTATCCAATTAGAATTTTCCATTGTTTATGTTTTACACATGGCAATGGTACCAGCCTCGGACACTTGTGAATTCCTTAGCACTGCTTCATGCTCCTGATCCTCAAATGACCAAGGGAGATCTTGCAGCTTAGCAAGACCTCCTTCATGCACACTTGTTACCATCATGAAAGAACATTTGAGAGTAATCACTACTGAATTCATTTTTATTTTCCTACAGCCTACTATGATGCCTCACACTTGCAAAATAGAAACACATTCACTGAAAGAAAGGAATACAGAGAAAGAAGTAAGAGACTTAAACTGCTGGTATTTTAGCAGCACATGTCAATTCACCTATCTAATTTTGAGCCTGTTCTGTGGTCCATTGGTGACAGGTTGGTTTGGTGAACTGTGGCTTTGTATAAAACTTGAGTCACAGATTTGATGAGGAGGATCCATATAGGTATTCCATTTTTATTTAATATGGGTTCAGAAATTGCAAGCAACTAAGGGTAGGGATGGAAGAATAACACTGGTCTCTGATTGAACAACAAGTGCCAGCTCTTTTTCTTGAGTTCATAAATCGATGCTTTGGAAGGAGCAGTTATCTCAGCTGTTTTCTAGGGGAGAGGGGACACATGCAAACAAAAATATAGCCTCTGATAGAGGTATGCATCATCATTCTTAGAGATAACTACTCCATAAATTGAAGGTGGAGGCCAAGTCCTTCATTAAATTATTCAACAAATAACAAGCATTCCTTTGGATGATAGGGATATGGCATCAAAAACATACAAAGTCTCAGCATTTATTTGGCTTAAATTCTACTTTTGAAGACATACATTAAATAAAATGAATTATAAAAATATAGAAAAATTTGTATAATGGTGAGTGCTTAGGAGAAAATCAAAGTTGGGAGAAGGAATAGAAATTGATGTGAGAATGGAGGTTTGAAATTAAACAAGGTGAGAAGGGCAGGTCTCATTGAAAAGACCTTTTAAATAAAGAAATAAAATTAATGAAGGAATAGCCATTGCTGCTATCAGGAAGATCATTCCAGAAAGAGAGAATAGAAAATAAAATAAAATTTAAAAACCTGAGGCACTAGGGTGCCTGGTGTGGTTGTGGAACAAAAATGACTCTAGTATGGATGAAATAAAATAAACAAGTGACTGAGTAGCAGAAGATAAAATGTAGTAGGTGCAAAGGGGTCAACTATATAGAAGCTTACAGACCATTGTGAACCTGGACTGTTATTATGAATAATATCAGAAGTTGTTGGCGGGTTTTGAGCAGAGGTATAACATGATCTGACCCATTTTTTCAAACAGGTTAGTATGGCTGTTTGAGAATAAACTCTAGGAAGCATATCAAAATCAGGGATCCCAGTTAGGGGGCTACTATCAAAAATCCAAGCAGGAGATAAGGATAGCTTGGACTCAAGGAGCAACATGGGAAGTGAGATAAAAGTGATTGGATTTTGTACACATTTTAAATACAGAGCCAACAAAATTTACTGATGGATTGGTCATGGAACATGCACAAAATAAAGCAATCAACAGTGTGGCATCAAATTATTTGGCCCACACATTAAAAAATGGACTTGTCATCAACAGAGATGAGAAATATTGACAAAGAAGCAGGTTGTCGGGGAGGAAATTAGGCAATATCAACAAGAACAATTTTGCAAGATTTGAAGCAAATTCAGAAAGAAAGAATGGAGAGAAATTGAAACAGTGGAATAGACTACTTCTTCAAGGAGTTTGCTATAAAATAAAGGAGAGGGATGGGACTAGAACTGGAGGTGGGATGTAGTTAACATTGTGTTTTGTCATGTTTCAAGACAAGAGATGCAACTGGGTATATGTTTACAAAGGGAAAGTCTAGCAAAGAGTTAAAAATGATGATGGAGATAACAAATAGGAAAATCGCTAAAACTCCATGCCTGATTCAATCCTTGGGATAATAAAGTCATGATATATACTCAATATATTAACTAAATAATTAATACATTTTTATAATATTATTGTAATTTAGTTTAATATTTATTACAATTACATTCTAGTATAATTTCTACAAAAATTTGAGCAATAATATTAATACTCATGCAATAGTCTAGAATTAAAATAAAACTGACAGTGAGCTAAGAGGTGCTAGAAAATTTTCAAATTCTACTCATTCCCCTATTAACTTTTAGAAAGCAATATAAGACAAGATAACTTTGGTGAATTATCTGCCTAAAATCTTTTCTAAGTTCTAAGTTAAAAAGTGAAAACAAAAATGAAAAAACAAAAACAAATTCGTCAAACAAACATGTCTCCATATTGGGACTTATAGTACCAATTTAACATCAGGCCATAAATCAGTCAGGTCAAGCATGGCCTGGTTACGCTGCAGTAACAACATAAAATTTTAGTATTTTATCACAAAATTCGTTTATGTTTTCCTCTCATAATCTGTCCATTGTGAGTGGATAATGACTGCTGCTCATTGCAGCTACTCAGGAAGCCAGGCTATCAGAGTCTCCATCTCAAACACGTTTCCACTCTCAGGTTGAAGAGACTGGTACAGTGCTTCATATCAGCAATTAAGTAACTTCTTTTATTCCAGGAAACAAAATACATTTAATTGCTTAAATTGAAATATGATCCTATTATGAGCCTCAGGAAAAGAAAAATTGAAATTGTTAACAGTATTTTTAAATTTTTAAATTTAATTAGTTTTCTTACATTCACATGCCACCACGCCTGGTTAATTTTATTTTTTATTTTTAATGTTTTTAGAGATAGGGTATCACAATATTGCCTAGGCTGGTCTTGAACTCTGTTCTTAAGCAATTCTTCCGTCTCAGTCTCCCAGGAAGCTGAGATTACAGGCACAAATCAACATACCCAGTTCTTGAAGTCTTTAACAGTTTTAAGTAACTACCACAGTTGGTGACTGTGAAGCAAGTATTCATTCCCCTATCACATACGTCAATTTGGGTTTTTAAAGTCTAAGAATGAACAGGAACTGTAATGAATAACAATGTTCATATTCTTCTAGAATAGAAGAATATATTTTAATTAATGTATTGCAATAATCTATTTAAGCAGCAAGTTATCTCAGTAAGTTTTCTCTCAATTACCTCTGTATTTTTCAATCTGCATGTGGCTAGTGATGATTTTATGATGATAAGGATTTAAAATTTGGGGTAGGATCATGGGACTTTAAAGCAATTTTGGAATTTCTCAGTTTTATGAAAATCTCTATTTTGAGCTGGATTTGATTCTGTTTAGTATCTGATATCTAGCATGGAGTATGATATAAGATTATTAATTATATACATACTGCTGCACAAAACTTAACAACTTAAAAGAAGATGCATTTATTATCTCATAATTTCTGTGGGTCAACAATCTGGCATGATTTACCTGAGTCCTCTGCTTGAGGTCTCTCAAAAGGCTGCAATCAAGGCTCTGGCTGAAGCTACAGTTTCCTCTCAAAGCTCAACAGAGGATGGACCCACACCTAAGCTCATTTAAGTTTTTGGTGTGATTCAATTCCATAAAGGATGTTGAATTGAAAACCTCAATTCACCTCTGGCAATTGGCCAGAGATCTCCCTCAATTCTTTAACATTTAGGTCTCACCAGATTGCATCATCAGAGCAAGAAGATGAGAAGATCCAGTGAGAGAGAGACAGAGAAAGAGAGAGGGCAATATAAAAATCTCAGTCTTTTATAACCTAATCTTGAAAATGATACCTCATTACTTTTTCCATATTTTATTTGTTAGGAGGAAGTTACTAAGTTCAGTCCACACTCAAGGATAAAGAATTATGTAAGGACATGAATACCAGGAGATAGAAATCACTGAGAGCCATTTTAGAAAGCTATCTACCACAATGACACATAAAATCTTCAAAGATTTTGTTACTCAAAGGATTTTCTCTTAATTTAGAGTACTATAGTTAGCCAAAACAAATGGGGGGGGGGGAGGTATATTGAATACTTAAATGACAAAAAGCCAGAAATAAAAATCATAATTGATTTTTAAACATTATTCAATGTATAAATTAGAAAGCCATTTTAGTTTTTTATCTGGCATAAAGACAAAATTCAATATCATATTGCATTTGAAAACCAAAATTTTCTCCTACAAAAAAGAAATGTAGATTAATACTTAATTGGAGTAACCAGCTCCCTTCCTGATTCTTTTATGCTTTAATGAGACAATATGGTGATCCCAATACAAGGCAAATTTATTGCTGATCTAAGAAACTGAAGCATGAATAATCATTATATTTCCACATTATCAATTATTATGTATTCCTTTAATGAGAGTGCAAGAACTTTGTAGTTTTTTTTTTAAAGGCATTTCCAATAAAAGGAAAATGTTACTAGAGGCAAGACTAGGTGTTAATAATTAAGTGTTTGAAAAAAGTGGTTCAATGCACTGTGACAGAGTTCTCTTTGGCAACTAGTCTGTTATTTACTGGTATATTCATTTATCTAGAAAAAACCGTTTATTATGGAAAGACATTGTCCTTGAGTTGAGAATGTAGTAGTAACAAGGCTAAGCTTTAGTTAATAGGGATTGTGCTTGTTTAGAGAAGAAAATAGAGAAACGGTGGAGATAAAATTTGATGTATGTTGGCCAGTTGCGGTGGCTTTATTCCTGTAATCCTAGCACTCTGGGAGGCTGAGACAGGAGGATTGCTTGAGGTCAGAAGTTCTAGACCAGACTGAGCAACATAGGGAGATCCTATCTCTACAAAAAATAGAAAAATTGGTGTGGTGGCATGTGCCTTAAGTCCCAGCAATTCTGGGAGGTTGGGACAGGAGGATCACTTAAGCCCAGGAGTTTAGGTTGCACTGAGCTATGATTACACCCCTGCACTTAAGCCTGAGCAATAGAGAAAGACTTTGGTTCAAAGAAAAAAAAAAATGATGAATATCCTGACACGGACAATCTGAAAGAAACAACAAAAATCACCTTACCTCCTAACCTAATAACAGGATCAGTGCAGATGAAAGGACTAGATCAGAGATTACAAAGCCAAAGAGTACTACAGATTAGATGCTAAAGAAATAGACTTTGCCCAATGCAGCAGTCCCCTTTACTTTATATTTAGGTTTAATCATAGTATTTTATATCAACATGAAGTACTAATATTTCATTAATCACAAAGGTGTTTCTTTGGATTTCAGTGACTAACACTCAGGAATATTACATTATTACTTTGGTTAATCTCTAGTCTCATAGTGAGGCACCTGATATTTTTAAAAATATGACATAGGAAAGTGTAAACAAGTAGTCAAACTTCTGAGCATTAACTAATATTCTAATTCTAAATATTTTGTAATTTATGAGTTGCCAATACTAAAGGTATTTTATTCCTCTGATCTTTAGTCACTTCAGTTTTCACTTATTCTTTCTTACAAAAATATCCAGAGAAGCATAATTAACAGTTGGAAATTGATGCCTTTCTGTTCTCATTGAAAACATGAGTCAACAGTTCTTTCCCTGTGAAGTATAACTTTTTATTTCAAGCAGTGCAAGCAGTAGTCCATAACTATTTCTGCTATTTCGTTAGCATCAGCATATTGTTTAACCTTGAGGTTAGCTGTTATGAGAGACTGGATCAATGTGAAAATCCTCTGTTTTGTAATGCAGAGGTAACATAAAAATATCTTGCTCTAAGGATTACATTATTATTGTTTTATACCTATCCTTGGTGATCTATGAAGGATCTTACTGGATTCTATAATTTCTTGCTAAAATCAGACAATCATGAATGCAGATGGTATGGCTTTTAATCAAAGAGTCACAATACAATAAAAAACTGGCCAACATCTATGCTTTTTAATGTCATGTACATGTTGGGAGAGAAGCAGTATCTCTGAAGTGTTTGGCATTAAGTAGCGATCAATAAATACTATGAAAATATTTAGCTAAATGAAATTATTTAGGTAATTAATATCAAAGGCACTGTCCATTCTGGAAAAGAAGAGCATACATACTTCATGGGAGGTAAAAATCACTACTATTTTACTAAAGAGATTGGAAAGCCTACAGCCTAAAGTATAGTATTTCCTCTTCATAGCACTTATCACAATTGTAAATAAATGTTTCATTGCTTCAAGAAAAAACTTAAAATTGCAAGATTATTTAAATCTAGGACAGTGGTGATTCACAGTTGTTTTCTTTAACTCTTCTATCACTTCTCTTAATGTAGCCCGAAGAAGGACTCCGTACTTTGTTTCCATGGTCTTCTTATTGGTGCCTTGGCTTTGGCACACTTTGGCCCTTCCACACCTACTTCTGGGCAACATTTTTCATTATAAAACTTTTCTACCGCCTTCTTGATTCATTTGCTTTTCACTCTCTCTGCCAGTAGTATATTGCTTTCCTCATTAGCATCAAATGTGAACAGGGATTTCACTGTATCCTGAGTCACTCCTGTCCAAAAACACAGCATCCCATTTCCTTCCCAATTCTGATGCTTGCAGCTGACAGGAACAGCAATATTAAAACAGTAGTAGCAGCAGTACCAAGGCAACAGTAAAAAATTATCATAAAAATAAGTCTCAATTTTTTCACCCTATCATTATTCTTCTGTAAAAAAAAAAACAAAAAAACTTTTAACAAATGTAAATATTATAAGTTTTATTTGACACTTAATTCTGCTGAGGACTACAGAGAATTTATCTACCTCAAAAACTGTTAAATCATAAATTCAGAAATGAAAGTTAATTTTAACCCTATGTTAATATAGCACTATATTATTCTTTTGATGATACTTAAATTGTATATTAACCACATCATCTTGGGGAAAAATACTATGACAGCTATATTCAAACTGACACCATGTTGGAATAATCCAGATTTTTGAGGTTAAAATAGCACAGTCTATGAGCTAAAAAGAGGAATACAAAAATGTGCAGATTTTTTTCTAAAAATATCATACTCAACCTCATTTACTTGAGCAAACTGTTTTTAATCTATGATACAGAGTTTTAAGCTCAAGTGGTTTGAGGAGATACTGGCTATAACTCATCGCAGCTACTACTATTTCTTTGTGTGTTTTTCAAGAATAACTTCATTTTCAAGGATAAGTGTAAAACCAATTTATGTTTTGAAAATGACTGAACACTCTTAAAGCAGAGATGTTACTTTTCAGCATGGTTGGACCCAAGTCAAGTAGTTTCCAGGAACTTTATGATGATCACACTTTCTTTTTAAGCAGCTCCTAATGGTTAATCAGTATATCAAAAGAGATTTCATTTCTACCTAAAGTTTGGTTATGTAAATAGGCACAATGGACAGAGATCAGATGATCAAAACACCATATGAAAATTTGAAATAGAAGTAAATTAGAAGAAAGTATTTATTGCTTATTTGCATTTTCAGAGGGTATATGCTGTGGTTTCTGCTGCATCACTTATTATGAGGCTTAATTATTAGTTCCAGTGTAATTAACTGTTAAATCAAGAAAATATAGCCAGCTTTGCTGATGAGAAGTTTAAATAGTGCTGTATTCTAAAGTATGAAATATATCTTTTCCTTAAATTATACTAATAATCTACCTTTCTTCATTCATACTTTCAGTAATACCTATTGTTTCAAAAAATGATATTTTACAACAAATTAAGGATCCTGTAAGTGATGAGTATTAATAACAATACCTCTATGGCATAATATATTTTTATTGTCAAAGCTTTTTATAGAGAAAGCATTTTATTGATGAATTTTTAAGGTTAGAAATTTTGCAAGAGTCCTCTTAAAAATTGTGTTTATTAGTGAAATTAAAATGTGGGGCACATTTTGTCTTCTGGATACACAATAGTACTCAATATAAAAATAAATAAGGATAAATTAAAGTCATTTGTATGTAAAAGGACAATATTATTATGTGAAAAATGAAGCCATAGAGTAGGAAAAAAGTGCATGTAATACAAATACACAACAAAACAGTACTGACTTCTGTCCTAGGGCACTGTGGTCACACAGCTGAACCCAGATTGCTGCCGCTTTTGGTACTGACCAAGAAACCAGGAAGTGGTCAAAAACTAAAAGAAGTTGATCTACATGCATATTGAAATAACTAAGAATTATAACAAAAGCCATATTAAGAGATTAACAGTAAATAAAGTACTAAAAGTTTCAAGGAATTAGAAGCAGTGATCAGGGATTTGTAAATGACTACAATGAGGTGGGATTACAACTACAGACTGATGGCAAAAGCTACCCTATGGCTCTAATTGTGTCTCTTGGAGTTTCTCCTTTGTTTCATTTCTCAAGTATTCAGTGAATACAATAATTTAGTGTGAATAACAATAATTTTCATAATTGGAAACAATAGGAAGGAAGCTTTTTTGAGTTCAAGATTTCCTGTACTTTAACAAAGGTCACAATAGAAGTAATTAAATGTATCAAATGAGAGAAGATGCATTTGAAATCAAGCTGACCAGTTGATCTTTCTTTAAGAAATGTTTTGATAATTAAAATTAAATTGCATAAAAATTGTTCTGGTCTTAACTAAATTTTAATGACTGTAAAATAAGCATATAATCCCTGCAGATGCATAGAAATAAAAACAAAAGATTATTTGCGAGGGAGTAAAGTATTTGCAAGGAAGTCCAATTGCCATTTGTAAACATATTGGCAATTAGACCTTGTATTTGCAAACACCAGTTCTTTGTACCCATAAGTTAAGAAATCTACCACATTTAATAATAGTGGAGCTCAGTGCAAATCCAACTGGCACAGCAACATAAACATTAAACAACATTATACAAAGAATAAATTTGGGTGGTCAGCAAAATCATACAGGAGTTAGAAAACATTATGCTATCATTTGGGGAAATGGATTCTGATTTATTATGCCTAGGTTTAGTGTTTCAACACACTTAGGCTCTGTTTATATATCACTAAGACATTAGGTCATTTTAATTGACCAAGCAGCTGGTTTGACTACATTTTGAATTGAATTGACTGAATGTCTAAATTTGCTTAGTCACAGATTTCACAACACCATAAAATGAAAAAAGGATTATTTCCATCTCTATGTACTTAAGCAGCAGAAAGCCTTAGGAAATCACGTTAATATAATAAAGTGAGCAGAAGAGGCAAATCTGAGGCTCCCTGACATTTTTAATGTCATGCAAAGACAGAAAAATAAGAAATAGGACCTAGAGGGTTCAGGTCGGGAGCACAGTAAAGCCTAATTGACATAACTGAGACAGGGTGGAATTTATTAAACCAGCCATGTAAATTGGTGTATAGCCATGGCCAAAAATGGATTTGGTACAGTAAAAGGATATAACGGATTTGGCTTTGCTGTTCTGTTACATACCGTGAAGCTGATGTATAAGGTATTATTAAAAAAGTAAATACTGTTTTATCAAGCTGGGAACACTTTAGGACTTAGGTGTTTTTAGAGTCCATCCTTTCTGTGTGTGGCTTTTCCCAGCTCCCTAACACTTGTGATAGTGTTAGCCTCTCCTTCAAACCTTGCTTCTCTTAATAAGGAATATAGTAGCAAATCAGATAAAAGTATTTAAACTCTTCTTTTAAACAGTTTTATTGATTATAACTCACATACCACATGGTTCATCTATTTAAAATGTACAATTAAATGGTTTTTAGTATATCCATGGAGTTGTGCAATGATCATCACAAATTAATTTTAGAACATTTAAGTCATCCCCAAAACAAACCAGGAAAACATTTACCAGTCACCATTTATCCCATCCCCAGCCCTAGACAACCACTCATCTACATTCTGTCTCTGTAGGTTTTCCTATCCTGGCCGTATCATAGAAATGGAATCATACAAGTGTCTGGTTTCTTTAACATAGTATAATGTTTTCAAGGTTTATCCATATTGTGGCATATATTAGAACTTCATTCTAGGTTTTTTATTTGTTTACTTTTCTTTTGCTATGGTTTTAGTTTTTTGCTAAATAATATTCATTTTGTGGAGATTCCACATTCTTTTCCCCAGTGTATGTTTTTGTCAGCTTTGTCAGATAACCATATGAGGATGGTTCTCAGTCCCATTCCACTGGTCTTTGTCTCTGTTTTTGTGTCGTACTATGCTGTTTTTATTATGATAGCCCTGTAGTATACCTTGAAGTCTGGTAGACTGATGCCTCCCAATTTGTTCCTTTTGTTTAAGGTTGTTTTGGCTATACAGGGTCTTTTCTGGTTCCATACAAAGCATAGAATTATTTTTTCTAGATCTCTGAAAAATGATGTTGGTATTTTAATAGGGATTGCATTGAATCTGTAGATGAGTTTGGGCAGTATAGACATTTTAACAATATTATGATAAGAATTCTCTTAAGAGAGTTCTCCCTTGTTAAGAGTTCTTTTATGGTATGATATGAACTCTTATCATAAAAGAACTCTGAATAAATGCTGAATTTTGTCAAAAGACTTGCCTGCATCTATTGAGAGGATCATACCGTCTTTGATTTTGCTTTTATTTATATGGTGAATTCCATTTATTTAGGCCTTATTTAATCTCTTTCAACAATGTTATGGTTTTCAGTGAATAACTCTTTCACTTCTTTGTTAAATTTATACCCACATATTCTATTCTTTTTTATGATATTGTAAACAGAATTTTTTATTTTGTTTTCAAATTGTTCATTGTTGGTATATAAAATGCAATTGATTTTTTGAAAATATTCACTATGCATGCAGAAATCTTGCTAATTCATTTATTCATTCTAATAGTTTTTTAGTGGGCTGCTTAGGACTTTCTATATACAGCATCATGCCAACTTCAAAGGCAGATCACTTTACTTCCTCCTTCCAATCTGATGGCTTTTATTTACTTTTGTTGCCTAATTTCTGTGGCTATAAGCTCTACTACAATATTGAATACAATGGCAAGACCAGAAATTCTTGTTTACTTCGATATCTTAGGTAAAAATGTCTAGTTTTTCACCGTTAAATAATGTGATGTTAACTATAAGGTGTTAAAAAATGGCTTTTATTAGATTAAGTTCTCTTCTATTCCTAGTTTATTGAGTGGTGTTTGTGTTTCTATTTTTTAATTATAAAACTTATTGGAATCTATCACATGGTATTTATATATCTATTTATATTATCATGTTGTTTTTGTTCATTATTCTGTTTATATGGTATATTATATCAATTGATGTTTGGATGTTAAGCTAACCTTGCATCCTTGGGAAAAATCTAATTTGGTCACAATATATGATCCCTTTCAATATGTAGGTAGATTTAATTTTGAAGGAGTTAAGCATATGCCACCCAAAATATGCTACTTTACAGATTGACTATTTTGAGTTAAAGACAGCTTGGAAAACAGCAGGTGCAAGGAGACCACTCTGACCTTCCTTCTGTTTCTAAAGCAAGAGATGAAATTCCCATGTGAAAGAAGCCCTTCCTATACTAAAAGTAAAGTGACATTCTTATCCTCAAGGACAGAAAGTTGAGGCTGAGAGAATTCTATACAGACCTTACTAAAATAATTCATCTTCTTTTAATCTCACTATCTAATTTTGTTATTTCTTCACAATTTATTACTCTTTGCCTAATTCAATATATAAAGGCTCAACCCTGTATCTTTGGATCTTTATTTCTTTATGAAGGCTTCCATGCCATGTAAGGCTTATATTAAATGAGTTTCTATGTTTTTCTCCCATTCATCAATCTTATGTCAATTTAATTCTCAGGACCAGCTGAAAAACCCTGAAAGGTTAGAGGTAAAATTTTTCCTCCCCTAATTTCATCTGTGTACCATTTTAATGGACAAAGACCTGAAACCTGGAGCTTCTACCTCAACAAACAACAATCTAGGAAATAAATATTAAAAATATTTTTCTCTTGGCTACAAACATGAAGCAAGGGTATCTTAGAAGATAGAAGCAAGGTAAGTCAGGATGAGGTTAGATAGGCCTGTGGGGATTACTAAGGAAGACAAGTAGATCAAGATAAAAAAAAAAAACCTAAATAAAACATTTGATGAGAAAAATCAAATAGGTTTAATTCTATTAAGTAAACCACATGAAATTGTTGACATTTGACTCTTTTTAACCTACAAAACAATAATTTCATTTAGTTTGACCCATACACTCCTGCCAAAACTCTGAAAATAAAAGGGACTGATTCTTTTTATAACTGATCCGTAGATAAAAATAGAATGGATGAGACCGCTCTTCAGAGAGTCATACAACTTTTTATCTTACTCCTTTACCCTTATTTAACCCCAAGGATAATAATCTTAACATAATCTAATTTAAAAATACAGAAGTTTTACTTCAAATGGCATTTTCTTATTTTAATGTCTTTTGATGAAAATTTTTTATTTCACTCGAACTTTCCCCATTATGGTAATCTTTTGTTCTGATTGCTATTGCCCTCAGGGCTATCATTGTTGGTAGTAGTGTAAGTAGTTATTGTCATTGTTCTCATTTATGTCAGTGTCATCATTGTCATAATAATATTTTTGCTTTTGTCAAAGTGGGCATCAGACAGATACGAGATTAAAACATAGTATGAGATTCATCTTCACTGTTTGCTTAGTTGCTGTCTGCGTTATATGCTATGACTTTGACCTCTCAGTTGCTCAGTTTCTTGAACTGAAAAGTGTGGCTTGTGCCAATTTTACAAGGTTACTAGAAAGGTTAATGTTTGCAACTTTTAAAGCTTCATTGGTTAGAGGTTTAGGAAAGGGAAAAGTATTATTCTACATTGTTTAGTACCTTGTGTCACAAGGCTAAGTTATGAATTTAGAATCTGATTAAAACATATCATTTTTCTCTTTACCTGTCAATTGCCCTCTTATTGAATAAATAAACTGAATACTGAAGTCACCATTTACTTAAAAATTCCATCAGATTCAGCCTCTTTTCACTGACTGTTCCAATTTCATTTGTTTAAAAAAATACATTTTAGTGTGTCTGGACTGGAAAATACTGAATAAAATTACCATGAAAAATAAGTACTGTCTGCATTAGATTGATGAAGTAATTGAATGATTACAGTGAGCTTGAAATATCTTCTGATGAGTATATATTTATGGTAATCATAAAAAGAAAATTTGAAAAAGAACTTGCAGCTGAACTTAAAATTTAATTAAAAAATTAGAAATGGAATAAACTTATAGAAGGAGTGACACCTTGGCTTACTCTCTAGGTACTTAAAAAGAACGTTTAACTGAACCCAAGCCAGTTTCATTTTACACCTAACATTTTTTTTTTTTTTGGAGTTGAAAGTATCGTTGGTTCTTCGAAGATTCTGAAGTTTTCAAAAGTACTTGTGAGTCTCCTTAAGTATTAAAACCAGATTTTTTTTCTATAAAATTGAAACTTGTAAAGTTCATTTTAATATTTATTTTTCACCTAAGTTTCCAAATATCTGAGGATGTTTAAAGAAATTATGGTATATTAATATAACTAAATTCAAGTATTAAAAAATCACATTATAAAAACATTTACAGCTTCCTTAGACAATATCACTATAGAGTAAATGGGAAAAGAAAATTGCATATATAATATAATCCAGATTCTGTTATTGAATATATATGCTGAAAAATATCTACCTATTTATAACTGAGAAAAATATAATCATCTGTTGCTTGTATTCATCAGTCAGTACTAGAAAAGCAAGTGGCTTAATTTATATATATTATTTTTCTGTATTTTTATGCTAAGCAATTAAAGTTAGAAATACTTAAAATTGATAAATTACATATGGAAATATATAATTTATAACATTATTAACGTGAGAATTTACAATCCTCTACACCCAACTCCTATAGAATTACACTAGAAGGAGGGAGCTAGGTTAATTCTAGTGAGAAAAGCAATAAGCATGGGAGATAAAGTTCATTCCTTCCAAAACTGAGCAGCAGGGAGCTTCATAGGTTAGGATTATTGTTGCTATGAGTGCATAGTGTAGCCATTATTTAGGAGTTCTGGTAGAGACAAAAGTCATAAAGAAAACGAAATTGTCTTAGAAAAATCAGCAATGGCATGAATGCAAAGGTTTTTGTAGTTTGTGGAGTGAAACTCTCCAGAGAGTTCAGGGAATTGAAAAATCAAGGAAGAAAGTAATAAAGGACTTGTAAAATGTGGATTATGTCTTTTGATCCCATTTTAATGGTCTTCAAAAATGAAGGCAAAGGATTTTAGTGATTTTAATATTACTTTGAAGACTGATCTATGTTTTTGTAAATTTGACTCTACTCTCCTTGATCTCTGAATTTCATAGACGGAGAGATGGCTGTAGATGTATGCATACATATCTCTGTATTCCACAGTCATAATGCTCATTTTTAAACTATGTGGTTAGTGAAGATATCTTATCTTCCAAAGACAAGTCAAGCTGTTCATCAACTGCTTCATTTCAATTACCACAGTCATTTCCTAATTCCCTACCTCACTCCTAGTACCCTGTTGGTCCTAATATATGGTAACCCCCTGCTTCTCTGGTAGTAAAACAATAGAGGACATCTCAGAAAAAGGGACTTAAAGGAACATGCACCAAAAGTAAGGGTGATATATTTTGGTAGGAAAAAAACAAATCCAACACACAATCTAGGATGAAGAAAAAACATATTCACAATCATCCTGCAATGAAAATACATGTTTAGTGAGCACTTTATAATACCATGTGAAAAACACAATTATATGTCCTAGAGTATTGAACAATATATAAGACATGGTTGTCAAGGATTTAAAGAACCATTTGGAGTAGCAAACATATAATCCCAAAAAATAAGAGTATGGTACACTATGTACTTTTTTTCTGAATAAGGGGCATGATATAGTAGGTGCTAGAAGATTGTGATGATCATCCAAATTTGTGAAACACTAATGTAGGTGATGAAGAGATAGCAGAGCACTTTAAACAAAGGAGTGACATGTTCAAATATTCATATTAGGAAAATAAAGTACACTGATCTGTAGGATGGTGTGGAAAGGTGTAAAATTTGGACAATTCTCTCTACCCAAACTATATTATAGTCTCATATTTTGAAACACTTCAGTATCCATTAACATGCATTAAACACAGGTGGCTTAGGAATAAAACCTTTAGTTTTAATGTCCTTCTGCCAATTTTGGTGAGTTGGCTTTGCAACTGCATCTGTAATATAAGATGGGCAATCTCTAAAATATCTTTCAGGCTTCAAATTCTCTGAAATAATGAAAATAAATGGTTATGTGAACTGCTAAACATATGTTTTCATAGAACACCTACATCTTGGTTTACGAGGGAAAGAACAATTGCCTTTATTTCTGCTTATACACACACTAAACATATATTCAAAAACCTGGATGATTACTTTTGGTTTTCATTTCATTTTTTTCTGGTCCATAATAATGTCACATTGTATGTAATGAATACAGAGGGAAAGGAATAAGAATTTTGAGACAATGCTTCTGTCTAAGGATGCTCAATACCTTAGTTGCCATAAAAGTTAATGAGGATGTTGAGTTACTTTGAGGTTCAACCCCCAAAGGACATTCTCAGTTCTGCTAAAAACCAAAAGCTATGCATGGTAATGAGCATCTCTGAGGGAGATAAAACACTGATGATGGTATAAGTTGCATGGCTCAATTATGTGCAGAATAAAGATTAGCCTTTCATCCTGTATACTTTCCTAATTGGATAACAGTGTCATCCTGTGTACTACAAATAGTGTAGAGTACTCATTAAGACAGAGAGAAAAACAAAACTATCTTGTCTTAGTTATAACTCAAATATTGTGAACCGAGAAATAAGGAGAGGCATGTCTAATACAAATTGCTTTACATATTTTTTCATAAATATTTCTCTCATCTGGAGAAGCTGTTGGAACTGAAGTCAGTTTAATTAGTTCAATGTATCATGCTAAATTATAAAAAGGGATAAAACTGGTGGGGGGAGGAACAAGTGTCTTCCTTAAACATAGAAGTCTATGTAAGGCACTGTATTAAAATGCAAGAACAAAGGGGATCCTTATCTTTTCCCCAGAAACCTAGAAATCTATCTATACATGAAATTGCTGGTGAAAGGATCACCCAAGTTTTCTTTCAAATATATTTTTCTGTCTCATCTCATTTGCTGTCATCAACTTTCCTGACAATAATGGCCTTTCCAGTCAAATGGCTCTTAAGAGGAACCCCTTGCTCATATATTTTATGACTATGAAAGAACAATGGGTACAGGAGAACTGGAATAATAAACCATTGCTATTTATACATCCTAGGAAATTCTTAGGGATTGCCTGGAAAGAGAAACTAAATATAGAAAGGAATGGGAAGAAAAAAAAAGAAATTTAAAAAGGGGTAGGGAAGGAAGGAAAAGAAAGGAAAGTGTATAGAAGGGGAAGGGAAAGGAAGGAAGGAATTATGATCCACTAAGAAGAGATGATTAGTGTGGGATCTAGACTAGACACATAACCAAAAGATAAATATTTCAAAGTTTTGAGCAAGTGTATAGGTCTTAAAACTAGGTCTCCCAAGAAGAAATCTTAGAATAATTGAAAGAGCTAATGCTCAACTGTGATCTACCAAAGGATCTTTTCCTAGTGTAAATAGACTCCTATTAGCATTCAGGAGCTCCTAAAAAATATAGCCTTTTCTCATTGATACATCTATTCATTTTTCAAAGATTGATACAATAGAGTTGAGAACCACACGTTTGTCCTCCATCTTTGGTAAACCCAATTCCTACACATACATAAACTGTTAGTCACACCCTAATTACGGCCCACATGGTATAGCTAAGTGTCTCTAGATCCAGATCTGTCCTATTGTTTGTTTCCAGGGTGAGAAGTTTCAAGAAAAAACAAGATACATTCTCATTTATTCTTAAGTTTCTTACAAGAATTTTATCAGACCTTTGTCATTAAATTTTCCTAACGTATAATAAGCATTGCCTCAAGGAGTCCCCATGATCTCTAATAAAAGCAAAACTGGTTTTGTTGGTTTATTATGCTCCAAAAGTCTGAAAATTATTTATGACAAAATATTATTTGGCACTATTGAAGTCATATGTATGGAGAAGTTATGGCTATCCCAGGTGAAGTTGTACCTTCACCACAACATAAATAGATTTTATGAAGACCACTGATTTCTTTTAGAAGTAGGTTTATATCAATTCCTATAATCTATTGTGTGGGAGTTGGAAAAGATTTCATACAATACCAAGTAACTTCAGAATTATTTCCATATTCCTGAAACAACATAGTAGAGTGTGAAATCCTGAACCGAACATCACCATTACAGTTACTCTCTCACTGAAAAGTGATCATCTCTCTCTCTTATCCAAATATACTACCAACTTTCTTCCTAACCTGCTCTTCTGCATAATTTGTCTCTTTTCAATCCACCCCATTCTTGGGCCAGAGTATCAGGGAGAAGTAGACTTTATATAAACAATTGATTTCCTTTGCTCATAGGACTATGATCATGTTTCCACTTATGGTATAAACTCCTAGAAAACTCAAGGCTAAACTTGTGAACCTCTTCTAACAAAGTCTACAGAGCCTTGCAGATTTGCCTCCTGCACCCTGAACTAATATTAGGTGAGTTCCCATCATTTTCCCATGCTATTGTTTGTCTTCCCCTTTTAAACTATTCCATGTTTTTGTTTTGTTTTGTTTTGTTTTTTTAATATGCTGATACACTCCTAATTTTCTTCTGGGCAAGGGGCTAATATAACATAAAATGCATTCAGATGTAGGTTATAAAAAATCTATTATATTCTCTTATCCAAATATTATTGGATATTTTTCACATAAAAGAAGTCCAGAGGTAGATAGTACTGGTGTAGAATTGTGGATCCAGTGCTTCATCAGGAACCCAGAGTCTTTCTACTTAGTGTATGGCTTCTGTCTTCAAACATGCCAGATGGCTGCTATTCCACTAGAAGGCAAGAAGCAGGGGAAAGACAAAAGGCACACATTTACCTACTCCATTTTTTAAAATCATCAGTTTATTCATAATGCTTATGTTTTCATCTTATTTGCAGAATAGGTTTGCATTGTGGCCATGATTTCCAAGGTATTCTGGGAATGTATTTTTTCTGGACAATGTGTAACTGTGAAAGAATTTAGTATTTCATTAGTTGTAGAAAGTTGGGAGAATGGATATTGGGGAGGCAATTAGCACTGTCTGTTCTCATAGATCTAACAAAACAAAAAATTAACATTTATGTATACACACAGGCACACACACATATGTGTTTAATTGCTGAATTCTTGCTTTTTTTCTCATGGATAATCCCACAACTGCAATTACAAGTACTTCCTCCCCCAAGAAAAACCTAACAAACTTTTAAATATGAATATGTAGTACTCAGTTTGCATCTTTGAAAGAATATATTAAACAAAAGAAAAAGTCAGTTTCCTTTTAATCAAGTCAGCATTTTTCTGGCACTTATTACGTGTAAAACAGTATGCCAGTGGTAATTGAGAATTATGACATTAATTAAATAACATGCATGCCCTTTAAGGATATATAATCTGGACAGGAGATCATACTCAAAGTCTTTGTATTATTTTTGATCTTTATTGAATTCTAACTTCTAAAACAGTGATTCCTAAATTTAGTTTATTTAATGTCTTTTCTAAAAATATGTTTATTTTTTATTTTCAATTTTTATGGATACATATAATTATACATATTATGGGGTACATGTGATATTTTGATACAAACATACAATGTGTAATGATCAAATCACAGTAACTGGAATATCCATCACCTTAAACATTTATCATTTCTTTATGTCAGCAACATTCCAGTTACATTCTTCTAATTATTTTGAAATATGCAATAAATTATTGTTAACTATAGTTGCTCTATTTTGCTACTGAACACTATATCTTTTTCCTGCTATCTGACTGCATTTTTGTACCCATTAACCAACCACTTTTTATCCACTCTCCCTACCATTGTTCCCAGCCTCTGGTGACCATTGTTTTATCTTTATGAGATCAATGTTTTTAGCTCCCACATATGAGTGAGAACATGTGACATTTGTCTTTGTGGGTCTGGCTTATTAAACTTAACATAATTTCCTCTGGTTCCAAATATGCTGTTGCAAATGACAGGATTTCATTGTTTCAATGATTGAATAATATTCCATTTTAGATATGTGCCATATTTTATCTATCCATTCATCTCTTGATGGACACTCAGGTTGATTCCCTATCTTGGCTATTGTGAATGGTGCTGCAATAAACATGAGATATCCAGTTTTCCTAGCACCATTTATTACAGAGACTGTCCTTTCCCCTATGTATGTTTTTGGTGCCTTTGTCATAAATGAATTGAATGTACATGTACATGGATTTATTTCTGGGTAGTTTACCTAATACATTAAGGGATGTCTCAGAAAAAAAAAAAGTTTCAAATGCATATAGGTTGCTGTAACTCTCAGAAGATTTCAAATGATGGTCCTGAAAATGATATAAATACTGTGTTTCTTGGAAAATTATAAAAATCTAAACCACAGAAGTTATAAATTCTTCCACCTACCTTCTCCCTGTTCACATATACCTCCTCTCTTCTCTGAGTGAATTCAGTGATGTGAATGCATCATTCCTACACTCAGGTCAGTCAACATCACTTTGAGTAAATATGAGTAAATATGTAGGAGATGTGGATATCCTTAAGGCACTGATGAGAAAGGTATCTTAGCAGTTCTGGTTACTGTGATACACATTAAAGTGTGTCACTCCAACACCAATTTTTAAAATATACCTCTTCTTTTTTTCCTCCTATTGCATTCCAACAACTATGTATTTTGACATTTTTGTATTGTAATCCTTTTTATAGCTTTCTCAAATTCATTTCCTAGCGATTCAAGAAAGAGTAAGATAGAGAAAGAGAGAGAGTGAACAAAAGAGAGAAAGAAAGTCAAGGAGCATGAAAGATTCTGTTAGTTTTAACCTCTTCCATAGCCACTAAGAGAAGTATTCATCATTAGTGTTATTCTATCTTCCTTTAAAGTACAGGGAACCTCACCCTTAGTATCAAGTAATAATGAATGTTTCACACTGACATCCTTGTACTTTTAAGAGAGGCTACTGAATTTCCAAATGGGTCAGGGCAGGCAAATTCCCCAAGCATGAACATAAATATTACTCCCACATATCTAAAACATCGCTGATTCTCCTACCTGAAGAATGAAGATGCTGGAAATATTTGTATGCACAGCAAAAGAGTGAATAAAATAGAAATCAGAAATAATTTACATAATCATTACATATCATATGTAGTTCATAAAATAAGCAGTACATTTTTCTGTATTTTATTACCTAATTCATACCTACTGGTAATATTCTCTAAATGTACTTCACCTTCTATTTTAGGGAGGAGTCCATTATTTCAAATTGTGTATTACCTCCTTAATTTTTATCAAAAGCATGAGATTAATAGAAATAGGAAATATAATATGAACACTAAACATTCATAAGATGATACATCAAAAACATTTAAAAAGTAATTTTGAGTCAACAATTGCAAAATTTACCAAACATTGGAATATTTTAGTCAATAGATGTGATTATTACCTTTAAGAGGTCAAATGCATACATGATTGATTTTATGTTCTTTTATTGACCTCAAAGTGCTCCTTGGAACATAAAGTTCAGAACAGTTAACTTGAGCACCAAGAATTTTTTGTCTCATTGTCTTGGACTCACTACATTCATTTTTAGTTCTTTAAAAATATGATGGTGCACTAACAAGGTCCTTCATTACCTGCCTGTTTTAATTCACTGTTTTGACTTCCATAATCACTTTGTTTCTACATTTAACAAGTGAGTATGCTGTTATAATTGTAATAAGAGCAATAACATTCAATTAACACTCACACTGTGAGCTAAAATTATACTTCACTAATACCTAACTTCTGCCTTCGACTGTCTTGCTAAATGTTTGCTAATGTAACAGCTAACTTCTTCTTTACACTTTATAATATTCCTAAATTGAAAGAAAATTCATATTTATAAAAATACAAGCAGAATATTTTGGTGAGAATCATAGCATGTAAGGTAAATTAATCTACTAGCTAACAGGTATTTGTTGAACATCATTGTCAGTGTGGAATTATATAAGGTAGGCCAATGGAAGGAGAAAGAAGTATAGAATAAGTTTTTCGATCCTCAAGAAACTGACAAACTAAAAAGATAGATATGGTAAACACATATTGAAACACTCAGGGAAGGAAAAGTATGGAAATGAGATTTGTAAAACTTCTATTTATGTATTTTATTGTTGAATTTTTATAATTTTATATTTTACCTTAGGTTGATTGTTCAAGTTAATTTCACATTATGTGCAAATCATGTGTCAAGATGTATTTTATTTATTTTTGCATTTAGATGGCCAATTATTTTAGTACCCTTTGTGTAAAAGACTAGTTTACCAGAGTAGTATGGATTGTTCTGAACTTTATCTTGTTTCAATATTCATTTCACCAATACCACAGTGTCTTATTACTGCAACTTTATGGCACAGCTTGGAATCAGGTAGTGTGAGTCAACAAGCTTGTTCTTATTTTTCATAATTGTTTTAGTTATTCTTACTGACAATATTGAAAAAAATCTTAAAATAGGCAACTATAAAGTAAGAGACTACCAATCATAATCTCTCTCCCATTTCACAAATTATCTACAAATTACATTCATTGAAGTAAGAGTCTTTATCAAAAAGTCCCAAAACAATAAATTTTGGCGTGGATGCTGAGAGATAGGAACACTCATGCACTGCTGCTGGCGGGAGTGCAAACTAGTACAACCTCTGTGGAAAGTAGTATGGAGATACCTCAAAGAGATACAAGTAGAACTACCATTTGATCCAGCAGTCCCATTACTGGGCATCTATCCAAAGGAACAAAAGACATTCTATTAAAAAGACATCTGCACTTGAATGTTTATGGTATTCAGTCTTTGGACTCTCAGCTTGACTGTAATTGGTGTATAGGAATGCTACTGATTCGTGTACATTAATTTCGTACCCTGAGACTTTGCCGAATTTGTTTATCAATTCCAGGAGTCTCTTGGTGGAATCTTTGAGATTTTCTAGATATAAGATCATATCGTCAGCAAAAGGTGATAGTATGACCTCCTCTTTTCCGATTTGAATACCCTCAATTTCTATCTCTTGCCTTATTGTTCTGGCTAGGTCTCCCAGCACTATGTTGAATAGAAGTGGTGACAGTGGGTATTCTTGTGTTGTTCTAGTTCTTAGTGGGAATGCTTTCAGCTTTTCTCCATTCAGTATGATGTTGGCTGTGGGTTTGTCAGATATGGCTTTTATATTAATAATTTTGAGATATGTTCCTTCTATACTTAGTTTGTTGATGTTTTTATTATGAAAGGGTACCGAATTTTGTCAAATGTTTTTTCTGTGTCTATTGAGATGATCGTATGATCTTTGTTTTTGCTTCTGTTTATGTGATGAATCACATTTATCCATTTATGTTTGTTGAACCATTCTTATATCCCTGGGATAAAGACCACTTAGTCATGGTGGATTATTTTTTTGATGTACTGTTGAATTCCCTTTGCTCCCTTTTATTGAGGATTTTTGCATCTATATTTATAAGAGATATTGGTCTGTATTTTTCAATTTGGTTGATGGTGTTCAAGCCTTCTCTATTTTTACTTATGTTTTTTCTATCAATTATTAGAATAGTTTTGTGGAGTCTCCAAATATAATTATATATTTGTCCCTCCAACTTTTTCTTCTTTGCCACATACACTTTGAAGCTCTTTTGTTAGGTACATATGTATTCAGAATTATTAAGTCTTCTTAGAAAATTGATGTAATTATTATTATTATGAAATGGTCCTATTTTCCCTAGTAATATTCTTTGCTCTGAGTCCTACTTTCTCTGATTTTTAACATAATTACTTATCCAGCTTACTTTTGATTAGCTTTAGTATGATATATATTTCTTTATTTCAGGATTTTGGGTCTTAAATTATCATTTTCAATATTTACTATCTTTGGTTATTTTAAATTTTTTTAGAGAGTCTGTGTGTATAGAATTCTTTTTTGCCTGTCTTTTATATTTATCCTATTCTATTTATTTTTCCCTTTTCATACTTTTCTCTTTCTTGACCTTAAATTTTTCAAATGTATCATATTTCTTTCTATTTCTTATTAAAAAACTTTATTGAGATTTTTTTAACATAAAATTAAATGCACTCATTTTAACTGCAGAGTTTTTAAAGTGTTGACAAATGTATACCCCCATGTTACCACAGCAAAGGTAAAGAAATAAACATTTCTATCACTCCAAAATGTTCTCTCATGTCAACTTATAGTCAATAACCCCACTTTCACTCCTGTCCCAAGGTAACCATTGGTCTGCTTTCTGGCACTATATGTTAGATTTGTCTGCTCTAGGATTTTGTATGAATGAAATAATATCAGATGTTCTTTTGTGTGTCTGGCTTTTTTTACTAAGCATTATGGTTTTCAGAATCATCCATGTTTTACATATATATATATATATATATATATGGGTAGTTGGTTTTTATGCTGTATAGCATTTAATTGTAATAGTATGTTATAATTTTTTTATATATTCACTTTGTGATGAACATTTGGGTTGTTCCAAGTTTTTGGCTTTTGAGAATATAGATGCTATAGATATTTATAGCATGTATAAAACAAGTATTTGCATGATACATGTTTTTGGGTCCCTTGTTTAAACAAGTAGAAGATAATTGGTAGTTCATATTGTAAATGTGTAAAAAAATTACCAAAGTGTTTTCAATAGCATTTTTATCATTTTACATCCCTGTCAATAAAATATAGACGTTCCAAATGTTCTACATCCTTGCTGACACTGTTGTCAGACATTTGTAGGGGCCAAGGGAAAAACTCCCTCTTTACCCTCTGAAGGTTCACTTTCCAGTCAACTCACAAAATGCAGATGAATAAGAAAAATAATACAAATTTATTAACATGCATATGACAGAGAATCACAGAGTTATTACCCCAAGCCCTAATGGGGTACAGAAGCATATATACCCTCTTGAGGTTATAGAAAAAAAGAGGGGCTTGAATCTTTACAAAACCAGTTATGGAAAACGAAAAAGAAGAGGTCTGGCCAGGAAAGGTGATCTTGTTATACATATGAAGCCCTACAGGTAGCAACCCTAACAGAGAGTAGATGGTGAATGTTTCCTTCAGACTTTTAAAGGTATCAAACTCTTAGTTACTCTTTCCTTGATCTAGACAAGAGCAGGCCTCAGAGAATATGTGGCTGCATAAATGCAGATTCTCTACAGATACACATCCCCCCAAACATAAAACAACTCTGCAGGGTTACTTCTGTTTGCTGGCTCTCTGAGTAGCCACCTCAAAATATGTCAAATTTTGAGGTGAAATATTTTAATTTTCTTCACTTTTAATATGAGCCCTTTTAATGGAAGTCTTACTTTATTTTATTTTAATTTATATTCATTTGCATTTATCTGATGAAAATGATGGTAAGACTATTTTATGTGCTTATCAAACATTTGTGGATCTTTTCTGAAAGGTTTGTCAAAATCTTTTACTCATTTTCATTGCATTGTTTGCCTTTTTATAAAATTGTGGATGTTCTTTATAAATCATGGGTAACAGTTCTTTGTTTATAAGCTATTTCAAATATTTCTTTTAGTCTCTCGCTTGCCTTTTCATTGTATTAAAAAGTATTTTAAAGATTAAATGTTCTTAAGTTTTACAATGTTTACTTAATCTAATTTTCTTTTATGATTTTTTAATGTTTTATATAAGAAATCTATACTTACCTAAGGTTAGAAAGATTATATTCTATAATTACCTTTAGAAATTCTATAGTTTTAGCTTTTATGTTAAGTTTATAATCATTTTGAACTAATTTCTCTGTGTGTTATGAAAAAAATTACTGAGATTCATTTTTATACAAATGGCTATTGTTCCCAAAGTATCTGTTAAAAAAGTCAAAACTTTATACTAATTAAATTGCCCTAGCAACTATGCCAAATATGAATTAACCACTGTAGCCCTATTCAGTTCCAGCCCTAAATAGGGCTATATGTGGCAACAGTTCATTTTTCAGCTTCTATTCACTTATTGAATCAACCAGTCTATGAAACAGGTTTGGCTTTTTTCCTTCTCCTTTATCTGGAAAGAAATCCCCCCTGCGGTCATAAGTGAGAACTGAAGAAGAGTATACTTGTGCTTTTTGACTTTGCCTGTGCCTGGTCTCAGGTGTACCTAATAACTTTGTGTCTCTCACAGAACCCAGTTCATGAGGGGAAGATTTGATTTAATGGTCAACTGATGTTTTATGATTAGACTTTTTATCTTTATCAGGGCCTATACAATATCGGGACCTGTTTTTAAATGGTGTATATCTCTGCTACAGATGGTACATATTTGTCCATGACCCTACGAGTTTATGGTGTGATTTGATTATGTAGCTTGCTCTAAACCCACATAATATCTTTCCTCACTACAGGTTTATCCACTGCTATAGTTCTCAACCAGTAGTGGTTTTGTTTCCCAGGACATTTGGCTGTGTGTGGAAATACGTTTTCTTATTAATGTTGTTATTTGGACATTAAATTTATTTTATTTTATTTATTTTACCATCTTTACCATTTTTAAGTGTACAGGTCAGTGATAATAAAAACATTTATATTATTTTATCCCATTTCATCTCCTTCCTCCCTGCTCTCCTTTCCAGCCTCTAGAAACTACCAGTCTACTCTGTATCTTCATGCAATCCACTTTTTTAGCTCCTACATATGAGTGAGAACATGAAATATTTGTCTTTCTGTGCTTGGTTTATTTCGCTTAACATAATGGCCTCCAGTTCCATCCATGTTGCTGCAAAGGACAGGAATTCATTCTTTTTAGGGCTAAATAATATTCCATTATGTATCTATACCACATTTTCTTTATCCATTTAGCTGTTGATGGGCACTTAGGTTGAGTCCATATTTTTGCTATTGTGAATAGTGCTGAAATAAACCTGGGAGTGAAGCTATCTCTTTACTGTATCAACTGAAAAATTACAAGGTTTATAAATTTGAAAAGGAGAGCTTTATTTCTCATAAAGTGTTGCAGCCTGTAGTGTGAACAACTTGCACACTGGGTTGAATAGCCTTGGGCAGAAGCTAGAGAGAAAATACTTCCAGAGAATGGTAAAGGAAACAGGAATTTATGCTGAGCCAGAATAGCCTAAAATACATATTCAGTAAGCTATAAGGGGAATCATGAATATTTATGGAAGGAGAAACACGTGCATGCACAATTCAGCTTCATGATCATTCATAGGTCACACTTACAAAAAATGACAGCATTAGCATAATCCAAAGGTAGAATTTTTGGCTCTCTGATACCGAAAGGTGACGCAAAGGACATGAAAACTCTCACTGTGTGCCTTCTGTAGACTGGACTGAACAATTCCTTGGTTTGTGGTCTCTTATCAGGAAGGAATGCTGGTCAGTTGTGCCAGAACTGCAAAAGGGAGGAGCAGCACTAGGCAGTTAGTTGAAATCAGCAGTGAGGCAAGTCTTTTCAAAGGGTTGGTATCTGTGTAACCCTTAGGGAGGAAAGCCTAATGGTAGTTAATGAGGGAGGGGGTATAATGAGTCATGTATGATCTCCCATCCCATCATGGCCAGGAACTCAGTTTGAAGGTTTCTGTGGGGTCCCCTTGGCTAAGAGGAGAACCATTCATTTGGCTCGGGGGCTCAGGATTTTATTTTTATTTCTCAGATATAGTGATTTCCTTTCTTTTGGATATATACCCTGTAGTAGAATTGCTGGATCATATGGTAGTAATATTTTTAGTTTATTGAGGAACCTCCATACTGTTATCCATAGTGGCTGTACTAATTTACATTCCCACTAACGGTGTACAAGGGTTCCCCTTTTTCCACATCCTTGCCAGCGCCAGCATCTGTTATTGCCTGCCTTTTAGATACTAGTCGTTTAATTGGGGTGAGATGATATCTCATTGTGGGTTTGATTTGTATTTCCCTGTTGATTAATGATGGTGAGCATTTTTTCATATACCTGTTGGCCATTTATGTGTCTTCTTTTGAAGTGTCTATGCAAATCTTTTGCCCATTTTTAAAATTAGAACATTTGGTTCTTGCTATTGAGTTGTTAGAACTCTTTATATATTCTGGCTATTAGTCCCTTATCAGATGCATGGTTTGCAAATATTTCCTCTCATTCTGTGGGTTGTCTCTTCACTTTGTTGATTGTTTCCTTTGCTATTCAGAAACTTTTTAGCTTTATGTAACACCAGTTATCTAGTTTTGCTTTGGTTAACTATGCTTTCAAGGTCTTATACAATACATTTTTGCCCAGACTAATGTCCTGTAGTATTTCCCCAATGTTTTCCTCTATTAGTTTTACAGTTTCAGGTCTTAGATTTAAGTCGTTTATCTATTTTCAATTGATTTTTGTGTATGGTGAGACATAGAGACCTACTTTTGTTCTTCTGTTTATAATTATCCAGTTTTTCTAGCATTATTAGTTGAAAAGACTGCCCTTTATCCATTTTATGTTCTTGGCACCTTTGTCAAAGATGAGGTGGTTATAAATGTATAGATTTATATCTGTTCTGTTCCATTTGTCTATGTGTTTGTTTTTATGCCAGTACCATTCTGTTTTGGTTACTATAGCTTTATAGTATAATTTGAAGTCAACTAGTGTGATGCTTCCCTTTGTTCCTTTTGTTCAGTATTACTTTGGCAATTCAGAGTCTTCTGTGGTTCCATATAAATTTTATGATCTTTTTTTCTATTTCTGTGGAGCATGTCATTGATATTTTGATAAGAATTGCATAGAATATGAAAATTTCTTTGGAAATTAATATTGTGAATTTAACAATATTAATTCTTCCAATCCATAAGAATGAAATATCTTTCCATTTTTTTGTGTCTACTTTTATTTCTCTCATCAGAATTTTATACTTTTACTTGTATAGATATTTCACTTCTTTGGTTAGATTGATTCCTAGATATTTTATGTGCTTTGTAGCTTTTCTAAATGTGGTTTCTTTCTTTTTCAAATTGTTCACTATTGGCATATACAAAAATGCTACTGATTTTTTATGTTCATTTTGTATTCTCCAACTTTACTGAATTCATTTATCAGTTCTAGAAGTTTTTTGATGGACTCTTTATGTTTCCCTGGGTATAAGATCATGTCGTCTGCGAACAAGAAGACTACTTCGACTTCTTTCCAATTTGAATGAACCTTATTTCTTTCTCTTACCTAATTGCTCTGGCCTGGAGACATGTTTGGTTGTCATGACTGGGTGTGTCAGGGGGGTTCAGGGAGTGCTACTGGCATCTAGTAGATAGAGATCAACGATGCTGCCAAACATTCTCCAATGCAGCTGACAGTCCCTACAACAAAGGATTGTCTGTCTGAAATGTTGATAGTGCTGAGGTTAAGAAACGCTGTTCTAGTACCATAGTACTAATGGTCATTTTGCCTGGATGTCAGCATCATTTGCACTGTAGCCTAAACAAGATGCAAGGCCCTTCCATCTTATCAGCTCAACTTAAACTCAAGTCCTTCATGTCACTTAGTAAATGAGTCAGAGCTGTGTTTTCATGTTCTGAAATATGGAATATTCTGCCTCCAGAACCTAGAGAGATCTTCCAAGTGTTTCATTTTCTTTTTAAAGGAAGAAGATATGAGATGCAATAATTTTGCATTTTATTTTGGAGAGGTATTCTTAGTGTGGCCCAAACCATACTAAAAATTTCAGGCTCCTGAAACGTCATAGGTTTTCTCTCTCACTTCTGAAGCATATGTGTCTTATAAAGGCCTCCAATATATTTGCCATGTCTTGCTTATTTGGTTTAATTAACTTAGTGTCATCAAAACAGTTGGCCAGTTTTATCTTCTGTTAAATGTCCAGATGGTCCAGGCCCCTTCTGAGTTTACTAAGGCAAAAGGCAGAAGAATTAATATAGCCTTGGAGCACAATGTTAAATGTATTCTCCTGTTTGTTCCACATAAATGTGGACTGCTTTTGACCATTTCTTTTAAAAAGGATGAAGAAAAATGCCTTCACCTGATCCTGATGCCTGCCTAAGACTGAGTTAATCTGCTTACACACATATACCACATTTGCCATAGCAGCTACAATTGGAGTTATAGTTGATTGAGCTTGTGATAGTGCACTGTCATCTGCCAGGATCTAGCTTCTTTTATAGATGCTAGATTATAAATTAACGGAGGATATTATGGGGATGAACCCCCTGCATCCTTTAGGTAATTAATGATAAAGGTAATCTCTGCTATTTCCTCTGGAAGTTGATATTGCTTTTCTTCTATCTTGGCCAGATGAGGGACAGTTTCAGAGCTTCCTCTTTGTCTACCACACTATGACAGATGTTACAGACTAGTGAACCATTTTGGGATTTCTGTCAACTACCAAGTATCTCCACCAGGTTATACATTGGAAGCAGGAAAATGACCAGCTCATGTGTTCACAGACAGAGAACACCCAGAAGAGCCAGGACTCCATTTGTTACCTGTGCCCCATCCATCCCTACTATAACAGTAGGGGTGGGAGATGGTTCATGATGATACCTCAAGTCTAAGAATTATTGTCAACTTAAATATTATATACATCAATTCTTGAGCCATATTATGGTTACCTGCACAGTCATAGGTTCTTTTGCAGAAGGCTTAGGGGGAATTATTACTCTATACCTTTGTTGTTGCATTTTAGGGTCCTTTCTCAATGGGACTTAGACTCTTCAGACAGCTGTTTTGGATTTACAAAATCATATCAGGTCAGGAAACTGGGAAAGGTATTAAGAATTTTTATTGGAACAGCTGCCCTCAGAATTTTGATCATCCAATACAATACCATTGTTGGATGCTCATCTTATCTTGCTCTTAAAAATATCATGTTCTATTAATTATGTCTATAGCTTTCTGCAATCAGCACCCCCTTCAAATGTCACTTGGCCATCCATTACTGTAATTGTGATTGCCTTGCTTCTGGTGATATAAGCACCAAAACATGGTCTCTGTTAATTCTAGAACTATCATCCCTACTGCTTTCAGGGATCCCAGTTCTGTAACAGCATCTCCTGTAGGCAACCCTCTCTTACAGAGGAGAGTTCCTCATGAACATCTCAACAATGCCAGTTCCCTGCTCACCAGTGCATTTCTTATCACCTTGGTAATAGAAGTATCCTTTGAGTCCTTTCAGCAACCAGAGACCAATGATGAGTTTCCAGCTCTAGCAATATACCCACTCTAGCTGAACACTTCTCTGAGCCTTTTAATCTCTTCATCTCTATCTGCCATGACTATACCAGCATTTCTACTTCACTTTATTTGGGCTACCCCTTTTCTCAAACTTCCAAGAGCCATCTTAGTAGCATGTTAGAACCACCTCCTAATGTCCTTTGGAACTAAAGGTATTAATTCCTGTATCATAAGAAAGGGCTCTGATTTTAATAATCTATTTCCATGTCCAATCTTATGCTTTACCTCCTTTCATACAGAACCTTCATAATCCAGCCCCATTCTTACTTTCCTGACTCTTGTCACACGTTTGCTAGAATATTTAGCAAATTTTGCATGCATTTCATTTACTTCCTTAGCATATCAACACTTCTCTATCCAGATTATGTTGTAATTTGATCCCAGTTATTGGTTTTGTGCCTAAGACAGGAGCTAAGGAAGGTTATATCACAGCAATAAAGAACAAAAAGCTAAGTAGGCATTTGCATTGTCTTCAAGTAAGGAAGGGCACCAGCCTTTAACAGAGAATATTGAATCATTTTTACTGGTTCAGAGAATTCAGAGATGTCTGAGATTATAAGATTCTTGAGTTCATCCACCCAGATGTCTCCATTTTAAGACTCAGGCCCAATCAGGGCCCTGGCATTGGCATGGAATATTTGATACAATTCAGAATTCAAATATTTTTGGATTTCCATTATTCTTAGATATTTAAGTACTGGGCCTTGTTTTTGGATTTTTCTGTCCTCCCTTTGCAAGAGATGCAAAACTTTGCACAGACTGCTAAGGAGAAATGCTAACTTTCAAATATCCCTTAAATTGGTAAGTATTTGCCCTTGGCTTTTCATTGTCTTTCTCTAGTACGTTGATAATATCTAACGACTGTCAATCATTCCATAGTCTTTATAATTTCTACTTTTCCCAAACATCTCAAAAGTATGATACATTGCATCCACCAGTGCATTCCTTTCTATGGGTCCTGAAGAAGGCATAAGCAGTGTACCATAGCATCCACCACATATGTTTACACTACATGTGGTGCAGACACCTCAAAGGAGATTGATTTTACAGCACCAAAACCTACTCTAAACTTTTACTTACCTTAGTTCCAAATTCTACTTTACATTGTTATGCTGAATTCCCTGCGGCAAAGACCCATAGCAGCTGACCCCCAGCACCTATTCTCCTCTTCAAAGACCTCTCATTTTATTTGTACAGAAGATCTTATTACCTGGAATAGGGACTATATTTTCCAAACTTGCCTTTCTATAGATATGGTCATGTTATCAAATTCATGAAAATTAGATGTAAGTAGAATTGTTATACAAGGCAGCTTTCAGAAAATATTCTTTTCTTTCATCCTGCTGGGAATAATAACTGGAATTTTGTCATGGACCATGCATAGAGGGCACACCCTAGTGATGGAAAATAGAAAGTGAGAAGTAGTTTGGGTCCCAGAGATCCTATAGCTGACATATATTTTAAGACTGCATTTATCCATATATTTATGGATGAAAGAAATAAACAATGATCCTATTTAAGCTCCTAGATTTTAGTTCTCTGTTACTCTAGCTAATCTTACTACTAACTACAGGAGTTACTTGTGGTCACAGTCAGGAATTATTTAGGTAGGGGCAATATATCTCTGCAGAACATTGTATCCTATTGCTTGGAGAGAGGCAGGAGGATGAATCCTAGGAGGAAATTAATCATGGAGAATCAAATTTTGAAAGGGGAACAGATATTTATACTCTAGAAATTTGGAAAGTGTTATGTCTCTGGTACAGAAAGAGGATACAGTCATGGCGTGAAAACAAGGTTTAGGCCTCAAGTTGCTCACAAAGCTATACTGTCTGAGCAGTTTGCACATTCTTTTTTCTTCTGGACACAAACCATGCCTTCTTTGTTTTACAGTAGAATTCCTTTTAGATATTTTAATAATCCCACTTTGTTTTGGGGGATTAAAGGACAGGGAAATGGTGTTTGCATAAATCACCATTCTGCTAAGGAAAGCTTGGCAATGGCAGTTATAAGTGGTTATTCTTAAATTAAGACAACAGCAGCTAAATAAGCAGAATCCCAATAGTTTAGAGCAGTATGGAGAGCAGTTGAGATATAGATGGACTTAGGGAAAGAGTCTCCAAATATATCAGCAGTGACTCTCCATCTTTGCTACCTGTCAGAATCATCGGGGGTGGGTGGCAGGATTTTAAAATGCCAATGTCTAGGCACCGTGCCAGATCAATCAAATCAGAATCATTAGCAGTAGAGACAGATCAAGTTTTTTTTGTTTTGGTTTTTGTTTTTAACTCCCAAGTTTATTCTAATATGCAACCAGAGTGGATTACTGCTGCATTAAAAAAAGTTAATAGCTAAAGGGTGTTTTGGAGGTGTCAGACAGACAGGCATTTGAGTTGTATGACCTAAGCAAAATAATCACACCTTTTGAAAATGTACACACTTAAAAAGCACAGCTATTTTACTACCATATTTAATATAAATTTTGTAATCATTTTCATATCCTTACATTTTTTTCATTTAAGGAATAAAAAATAAAAATAGTGAATATTAAAAAATCTCATAGAAGAAATTAAAACTATGATCATTTGAAATTCACTGTATGTTTTATTTCAAGCCTTAACCTGGATCCACCAGAGTCAGCCTCAGTAATTTTCATAATAGAACATCTCATTTCAAACACAAATGGCCCACTCATTCCGTTTGGACCAGGTTTTGCTTGCACTCTCAATGTCATTTTTGCTTTGGATGGTCTCATTTTCAGTTTCTGTGGTTGAGGACAAAGCCCTCATTGTTTGTTTTTCTTCCATCAGTTCACATTTAAGACAATTCCAGCACAGCTGGGCAAGTATGCTGGCATGAAAGTGCCTTTCTGTTTCAAAGCTCCCATTGTGAAGATGAAGCCCAGAGAGTCAACAGAAAAATTAATTACAATTGAAGAGAGCAATCTACATGATATTCAAACACTATTTACAAGCCTTAACAAAAATAAGATGTTGATAATTATTTATTATTGTTAGGTTTATTTTGAACATTTTTCTTATAAAAAAGACCCTGGCCTTCTAAGTCCATTTTTCTGAGTGAAATCCCCTCAGGCCTGAGGCTAAATGTTGGACTAAGGAGACTTGAATGTTAGTAAAATCACAGTAGACATGTTCTGATTGTATGTGAGCATGTGTATGTGTTTAATTATATTGATTTGCCCTGCACTCCTGAATGGTTCTACAGATGATTATTCCAGGTGAGAAATTTAGTAATTTGCCTTTGCCAATACATGTAAAGAGATAGTATTTACAGAACCAAGACTGAGCCCTCTAGTGGAATTTGATTCAGGCCCCCTCTATTTGTGATGCAAAGCTGAGAACCATCATTCCTACTGTGCAGTAAATCGAACTCCAGAGTGAAGATCAGTGAAATATAGGTATGGCTAACTCATGATAACTACATTCTGACTTCCTAATTCAGGGAAAACCTTCTTAGTGATGGCTTCCAAGGCACTGACTGATAAGGAGAGGTGCTCAGAATCCCATTCGCAGCTGCAGTGTGGAAGTAAGTGCTAGGTAGGTAAGTGAACAGGACATGGTAGTAAGGAGATACATGAGAGTCAAGGAGTGCTGTGACTCATTCACTGAGGACTGTTCCTATGGTAAAGTTGTGTGTTTTGTTGTTGTTGTTGTTTGTTTTTGACATACTTCTGAATATGGTTGTTTCTCCAGAAAGGAACACAGGCCTGCCGACACTTTGATTTCAACTCGTGAGATTCATGTCAGGCTTCTGACCTACAGAACCATAAGATAATAATTTTGCGTAGTTTTAAGCCACAGTTTTGTGGCCATTTATTACAGCAGCAATAGAAAACTAAAATGACTCAAATACACAGCCAGCAAATTAAACTCAAGATTATAGGACATGTACCCATTAGTGTATTTAAGACCATTAAAAAAAGACAATTACCTACTTGTATATTTAAAAGTATCCTAGGCAATTCACATATAAAATGAAGATTGAAAACCACTGGTTAAAATACTCTCAAGTAGAAAGAATTCTGAAGTTTAGTGCTTCAAGTTAATGTTTCAAGTTTAGTGGGTGTGGAAGAAAATGGCATAACATAAAATCAGAAAAGTAGGGAAGGGACATACTGTGTACAATTTATAACCCATGGTAAAGAATTCAAATTTCCTTCCATGTGAAGGGAAAAGTTCCATCAACAATGGAAAACTATAAAATTGTGATGAAAAACTTATAACTATAAAAAAATGATGAAACTCTCTATACAATGATATAAGCAGAGCTCCATAATATGTTGTTAAATAAATAAATGAGGTTACAATAGAGTATATACAGTATGCTAATTTTGTGTGTAAAAACACAGGGGAAATAAGAACATATACTTGTGTTTATTTGTACCTCTATCAAAAAACACTGCAAAGACATTAATAAATATAAAGGGAAAGAAAGTAATTTTCCATAGTAGGAGGGAAAATATAATGAATGGGACATGAATGAGACCAGATTTTTCAAAGTTTATTTTATTTTGTTTGGCTTTTGGTACTTGGAAAACATGCAGAAGAATGAAACAGGACCCCTATCTCTCACCATGTACAAAAATTAATTCAAGATGGATAAAAGACTAAAATGTAAGGCAAGAAACCATAAAAATTCTAGAAGGACAGATAGGAAAAACTCTTTTAGACATAAGTTTAGGCAAAGAATTTATGACTAAGACCCCAAAGGCAAATACAGCAACAATAAAAATAAATAAATGGGACTTCAATAAATTAAAAAGCCTTCTGCACAGCATACGAAATAATCAAGAGTAAATAGACAACCTACAGAATGGGAGAAAATATTGCAAACTGTACATCTGTCAAAGGGCTAATATCCAGGGTCTACAAAGAACGCAAACAAATCAGCAAGGAAAAAACAACAAACCCCATTAAAAAGTGGGCAAAAGACATGATCAAAAGATTTTCAAAAGATGGAGAAATGGCCAAGAAACATATTAAAAAATGCTCAACATCACTAATTATCAGGGAAATGCAAATTAAAACCATGATGAGATATCTCCCTATCCCTGTCAGAATGGCCATTATTAAATAATCATAAAACAGTAGATGGTGGCCAGGTACAATGGCTCACGCCTGTAATCCTAGCACTCCGGGAGGCCAAGGAGGGAGGATCGCTCAAGGTCAGGAGTTCGAGACCAGCCTGAGCAAGAGCGAGAACTCGTCTCTACTAAAAAATAGAAAGAAATTAGCTGGACGATTAAAAATATATAGAAAAAATTAGCCGGGCATGGTGGTGCATGACTGTAGTTCCAGCTACTCGGGAGGCTGAGGCAGAAGGATTGCTTGAGCCCAGGAGTTTGAGGTTGCTGTGAGCTAAGGTTGCTGTGAGCTAGGCTGACACCACGGCACTCTAGCCAGAGCAAAAGAGCGAGACTGTGTCTCCAAAAAAAAAAAAAAAAAAAACAGTAGACGGTGGTGGCGTGCATGAAGAGAGAATGGAATGCTTGTACACTGTTCATGGGACTGCAAATTAGTACAACCTCTATGGAAAACACTTTGGAAATTTTTCAAAAAAATAAATGTAGATCCACCATTCGATCCAGCAATCTCTCTACTGGCTATCTATCCGAAAGAAAAGATGTCATTTTATCAAAAAGACACCTGCACACGAATGTTTATTGCAACACGATTCACAATTGCAAAGATGTAAAATCAACCTAAGTGTCCATCAATTCATGAGTGCATAAAGAAAATGTGATATATATCACATATATATATATACATATATATCCATCCACACCATAAAGTATTCTTCATCCATAAAAAGGAATGAAATAATGTCATTTGTAGCAACTTGGGTGTAACTGGAGACCATTATCCTAAGTGAAGTACGCATGGGCACAAAGAGATATAAAGGACATTGGAAACCAAGAAGGTGGAAGGGTAGGAGAGGGGTGAAGGATAAAAACTTACTATTGGGTACAGTGAATACTATTCCAGTGATAGGCACACTAAAGTCCCTGACTTAAGCATTATGCAATGTATCCATGTAACAAACATTTGTACTTGCTTAATATTTTGAAATAAAAAATAAATAAATGCTAGTGCACATCACGGAAAAAAGAAGTAATGGTAAACACACAATTCAATAATATATAATAAATATTTAAAGATAAAAAAAGAAACTTAGAAAAGTGTTACTCTTAAAAAAAATAAGTTTAATTAAATAAATAGACTATTTAAAAAGAAAGAAAAAAAGTTTTCCTAACAGATTTAAAACATAACATATATGGTTATATATTATAATGTTTATAATATATAAAGATAACATGTTCCTACATATAGCACATGCTTTATCTGTTTTATGACTTGCTTATTCAGTATGATCTTTACATTCTGGATTTAATTTATAGAGTGGTACTTGTTACTGTCCTCGTTCATCAAAGAAACATATTTTGTATTTGACAATGACTCCAGTAAGTAATTTCCAGTGTTGACAATAAGGTACTATAATTGCCTATAATCAATATGATTAGCACATGGCAATATAACACTTTACTCACATCCAAATTCTTTATATCTGGTCTATAGGTTACATGAATTAAATTATTTAGGAAGTCTGTGTTTCAAAGGTATCTACAGACAATTGATTAGTGTTCTCCCAGTGTTTTGGAGAAAATCAAAGGAGATGTATTATTTTTATGTGTTAATTTTCTGGAAAGTGATATTTTAATATCGTGTCAAAGCTATAGGAGATGGGTATAAAATTGCAAGCTATACAATTGCCATAAAAGTGATTATATTTTTAATTTCACAAGTAAAGTAATATTAATTATTTTGTGAAACAAAGCAATTTTATAGTTTGTTGATGAATTTTTATTTAAAATATCATCATTATTATTTCAGCATGGAATGAATTTTCCAAAAGAAAATAAGAGTTTTTTCAAGGAGCAAAATTATCCTTTTATAGATATTCTTTACAAAGGATTTTATTCTATTTTTTGTGTTTCTATATTTTTATATAAATAACATTATGTGACTTTTTATTCTGTGTAATAGACAAGAACAATTTTTAACTATTTTCACATTGATGCATTTTCCTGTCCTGCATTAAACTCTGTGTATAAACTTTCCTTTGAGTACTACAATCAACACTTGAAATGAGGTATATTTAATAGTTGTATAAAAGATACATTTAAATAAGATTTTGGAGTTACCCACAAAAAACAGTTGCGGTTACACATACCAGTCACACAGGTAATCAAAGTAATCCATTACAGAATATACTAATATTTGCATATATTATTTAACTTTATTCAACTATTTTCTGATTTAGTGATCATTTAGTCTCCTGCCACCTCCATTATACTCTCCAAGAACACTTTAATTTTGTTCACTGATCAAGTTCAAGTGTTAGAGTTTTTTTTTAATTTTTTATTTTTAAATATTACAGCTGCATTATAGTTGTATATATTTATAGGGTACATGTGATATTTTGATACAGGCATACAATGTGTTATTAATCAAATCAGTGTAATTGGGGTATCCATAACCTCAAGTATTTATCATTTCTTTGTATTTGGAACATTCCAATTCCACTTTTTTAGTTATTTTAAAGTATACCTTAGAGTTGACTATAGTCACTGTGTTGTGCTATCAAATATTATTTATTCTATACAACTATCTATCCATGTTTTACATCCACTAACCATCCCCACCTCATCTGCTCCTCCTTGCTACCCTTCCCAGTCTCTGGCAATCATCATTCTACTCTTCGTCTCCATGAGATCAATTATTTTAATATTTAGCTCCTATATATGAGTGAGAACATGTGAGATTTGTGTTTCTGCACTTGGCTTATTTCACTTAACATAATGCTCTCCAGGTCCACCCATATTGTTGCAAATGGAAGAATTTCATTCTTTTTTGTGGCGATATAATATTCCATTGTGTATATGTACCACAATTTCTTTATGTATTCATCCATTGATGGACACTTAGGTCGATTCCAAATATTGGCCATGGTGACTAATGCTTCAATAAACATTTGAGTACAGATATTTTTCAATATACTAAATTCCCTTCTTTTGGATATATATCTAGCAGTGGGATTACTGGGTCCTATGGTAGTTCAATTTTCAGTTTTTTGAGGAACCTCTATACTGTTCTTCACAGTGGTTGTACTCATTTACATTCCCACCAATAGTATAAAAGGGTTCCCCTTTCTTGATTCCCTCCCCAGCATTTGTTATTGCCTTTTTGATAAAAAGCCATTATACCCCATAACAATAAGATGAAATAAAAAAAAATAAATAAAATAAAATTAATTTTTACATGTTAAATGCTAACATTTTTGACATATTGGATGAAATAAAATGTATTAAAATCAATTTTAATAATAAAAAAAGCCATTATAACTGGGTGAGGTGATATCTCATTGCAGTTTTGATTTGCATTTCTCTGATGACTAATGATGTTGAGCATTTTTTCATATACCAGTTAGCCATTTGTATGTCTTCTTTTGAGAAATGTTTATTCAGATCTTTTGCCTATTCTTTAATCAGATCTTTTGCCTATTCTTTTTTTTTTTTCTTTAATCAGATTATTTGATTTTTTTTTTCCCTTTGAGTTTCTGGAGCTCCTTGTATACTCTAGTTATTAATCCCTTGTCAGATGAGTAACTTGCAAATATTTTCTCCCGTTCCGTGGTTTGCCTTTTCACTTTGTTGATCATTTCTTTTGTCATGCAGAAGCTTTTTACAAACTTAAGTATTTCTGAATGTCAACTTCTATAGTTCATAGGCCTGTCCATAGTGGAAACAAGAGAGAAGGCATTTTCTCCATGTTGTGCTTATGTCTCTCAAAAAAATTATCATCACTTAAAAATGTATAAAATTAGTCAATGAGAAATATCAAATATTTTGTATTGTGGAAATTTGAAAAATACAAACAGAAGCATATGAATCTCCAAATATCCTCAGCCATTTGGGAAAATTGTCACCATTTTTCCATTTTTGTGTTATGAATACTCTCACTCTTATATTTGTTCTTCAGTTTTGAAAAGTAAATTACAGAAAACTAATTCAACTTAGTCTGGACTCTTATCAAAATCAATGCCAGAACAAGGAGCCTCAAAAATTCTGGTGGCCAGTAAACCACTAATAAGTCCTTGTATTTTTTTGATTATGTAAAAGTACATAATGTTATTGTGAAAATTGTTTTAGCAATTACTTCAGTATTATTCATGGTATGCAAAAATATGTGGGCATACATGTGCACACACACATACATGCAGTCCATATGTGTTAGCAATATCATACAATAATTAGTTAGCAATACCATAATTGCTAATAGGTTAGCAATACAGTAACTTGTATCATCCTGTGTACATAATGTTGTTATATATACAAAGTTGTTTTGGGGAATCTTAAAGTTTTATAAATGCATTTGAAAAAAAATCATACATTCAGTTCAAAATGTTTCCTTTTCATGAATCTACATAAATACACTGCTATAAACCTGCAGAGGAAAATCTTAGGATATTTATTCAACTAAAGATTATTTGAGGCAGAAAAAGTACTCAAGGGTCTTTGGGGGGAAAAATTAAAATACAAAAATCCTGGCGAAAACACAAGCAGAGTTTATCCTAAATTTTGAAGGTCCTCAGGTTAATCACTTCTGGCTGGGCAGCAGGACTTTGTGGAGATAATTAAAGCAACTTAATCAGGTTTCCTGGTGAATGGCATGACCATTGTACATATCTGTTAGAATGTGGCTCAAAGCTCCACCAGCTACTCTCACCTGCTATTCTCACAGCTTTCCAATAGCTCGTGGTATAATAGACATTAGCTCTTTAATACAAGTTTATATCAAATCACAACTACTATTTGATGAGGAGAGTTGCTCCACTAGAATGCAAAAAAAGTAACATAAAATTGCCAGCCAATTCTCATCAAATGACAGTATTGTTATGAAATATTTGTATATTTATTTGTTTTCTAAAACAATGGATGTCTGGGGAAGCAAAACAACCATTGAAAGAAGCTGATGAGTTTGTTGATCAAAGTTAGCTTTTGATAATATACAATTGAATAGCATATTGTTGTTTGCCAATGTATCTGATATTGTGATAAAAACACAAATGTATCTAAAAATTGCTGAATTCATTATGGAGTTTTAATTGGGTACATCTCAATCAAGAAATATTTAAATATTGTTATTATTAGTAAATGCAGGGACTCATACAACAAAAGATAAAGAAGGCTACTAAGACAACCAAGCAAACAATTGAAAATTTGAGGAGACTCTAAAGAAACTGATCAAGCAGGAAAATGTCACCTATATGTTTTTAAATCTCATGGAAAATATTTGTAGTTAATGTAATTATCTCCTACTGAAATACAGGCATGCATATATACATACAGTAAATGCTTGGCCTACATGAATGCTATATTTCTGATTAGACCCCCAAATCTATGAAGACCATTGTAAAAAATTATATTATTTTCTCTATGATATAAAACTTAACTGAATATTTTCAGTTATCCTTTTAGACAATTAAACATAATATAAAGATAGAAGTAAAATAATTTATAAACCTTATGCAATCATTCTTGCTTCTTTTCAAATTTCAATAGTTTTCTTCACTTAACTGAAAAAAATTATTTTTTGAAGTAAAAGGTCATTTTACAAATCTCATTCTTTCTTTCCTTCAGTTTCCCTTTATTTTGTTGGTATATAAAATTTGTGAAAAATTTGTCATTTCCATATCAGAGCAATAGCAAATTCGATATTCTACTTTTTTATTTCCCAATACTTAGTTCATCTAAATGAAAACTATCCTTCTTCTCTTAAGATTTATTCACTTTTGAACATAGAAAATGTGATTGGTTTTTTAGGAGGGTCCATATTCCCATAAAACCACAAAATTTTATCATTATACATGTTACCAGACACAGAACAAGTAGAATAAAATAAAGCCATGTTGAGCTGCATATGCTAGAAAGTCAGCTGTATTACTCATCACATGCCCATTCTTCAGAATCAGCCCATAATGGGTGAGATAGGTATGTCTCAGGACCATGACGAACTATCACATTTCATGGAGGTTCAGCATGCATCTTGGGGATCAAAATGTTCTAATAAACCTGGTCAATGGATCTACTATATCTATAATAATGAGGAACAGAGCCGCTAGGGATAATTAAAAGGCAAATACTAGCTAAGCAGTTCACTTTAACAGTGGGTATCAACTATCCCTCAGGCAGAGAGAAGAAAAAGAAGGTTCTATATAATATACTAACTTTCTAACCATCTTGACTCTTGTTTGTTTTCATGTTTGTTTTTTAGTATCACAGTTAGTTAAACTGCTTTTTTTTTTTTTATTTTTTTAATTAGTACTTTATTTTTTAGAGCAGTTTTTAGGTTCACAGCAAAACTTAGAGGGAAGTACAGGTAGTCCCTATATACCCCTGCCCCGCACAGGGACAGCTTCCCTCACTGTCAACATCCCGCACCAGAGTGGTACAAATTTTTACAATCTTTATTTTTGGTAAGATGTAATGAGAAGTGAAAAATCAGTACCTTTTTGAGGTAAATGGTTGTTGTACCTGTTCACTCTTAGTATTTTTTTTAAAGCCTGGTTTCTTTATTCCTTTCATCTGAAACTTAATGGTAACTTTTAAGTAAATGTGCCTTAAACTCTAACTTATTTCTACATAAAATATTACTTTCAAGGCCAAGTATGCAGTTTACTGTAAGTTAAATTGCTTTTCTATAATGGTAGTTTTCATATAGCTTTTCAGAGTTGGGTTTCTGACACATATATAAAAGTTTTTAAAAAAGAAACAAATGTACTTAATTACTGGTGACCATCCCAAGTTTTTATTCGGGGAAGAGCAGGGGAAACAACTCTTGATTAAAGTTCTTTTGTTTCCTTCAATATAGAAATATGTTTCCTACTGTCTCCTGACCCATTTCTAAGTATAACATTTTAAAATTTCCTGTCTCAATATTATCCTAATCAGCTCACTGAAAAGTAATTCTAATAGACCTCCCAGAGTGCCTCTGATTATCAAGGTGAAACAAGGATAAAATTTCTTGTCTTTAATTAATAGTTAAATTGCTGCATTCTGAAGAGGAGGGTTGGAAGAATTGTTACAATCTAGTCTAGCAACCAAAATTTAAGAAAACAGGGAAAGTTGATAGTCAGTAGTTGAATTTTAAAAACAAAGCCAAGATAAGGTGCATTACTTTCTTCTCGCATTAAACAAACAAACAAAAAGATTAGATTAAAGCAGTTTAGGATTACTAGATACAAGTTAGAGAAGAAAAATTAAGAAATGAAAAGATGCACATTTAATTTAGAATATTAATATCTAATTATTTGTCCATGGTAACAATTTAGAGAAACGAACTTTTGAAGATTAATCTAAATGGAACTCACTGTAGAATTTTCCAGGGGTTCTTCCGCTTCTTTCCAGTTATTTCTGAAAGTTTTGTGCAAAGTCATTATTACTTCTCCAGCACAGTTCAAATATCTAAATGTAGTTATCCCTTTAACTGAGACATTTTCATGCAACAAAATATGTATAGTCTATAAATAAAAAAGGGTTCAGAGGTAGCTTATGAATCACTTCCTGTATTTCATCAAATATTTCTCCAGATCCTGAAGAGAAAAAGCCACCTTGTGTTCATTGCCAGCACAGCTTTGCCTTCACTCTGTTCCTTCTGGTCTTTCCTTTCAGTACGGCCTTCCCTTTACTGCTTTCTTGCGGCTCTTCACCTCTCCGAACAGTTTCCTGATTGCAGCCACACTTGATTGAAGAAAAACTGAAAAAAAAAAAAAAGATGTTAAAACTTTCAGGTCTAATCGTGCACTGAAGACACAACTTAACAAGGAGAGAGATAAAAGGATAGCAGAAAAAGCTGGGGGAAAAAAGCACGGCCCAACACAGGAGCAGGTCGGGACTCTGACACAGAAAAGAAATGGTATTCACACGAACTTGAAAAAAAACCTCATACTTTCAAAAATAAATTTTTCCTTTGAAAACATTCTATAAAAAGGTTTGTCCATTTCTATTATCTTGTAGTTCTTCAGTGAATCTGAAATATTCGCTCCAGAGAAATGGAAAAAATGCATGTTTTATTCCATATTAGGAGTTAAATTGAGAAATGTAATTGTTCCTACACTTCAAACTGTAGTATAATTGAAAATTATTTTCTTACTAAATCTCACTATGTGATAAGGAGAACATTTATTGTTTAATTGCACATGTTTTAAGATTTGAAAGGGATGTTGGCCAGCAAAACTGTGTATGTAGTGATTTAGGTGAAGTTTTAGACCATTAAAACAATTTATTTAAATAAAAGTTTTTTGTCCTTTCACAAAGGCAAAGCATTTGGAATCTGGCATAAAGGCATTGAAGTCAGTTCCTCTAAATGAAATATTTTAATAACCTTGTATGCATGGCCATTCCTAATCTGACCATTCATTGTCTTATTGTTTTCCATCTCACTCCTTCCCAACACAATCCTCTCTTCTCTTTTTATAGGGTTGACTTTTGATCCCTAGTGTGAATTTCAGAATTTGGTCCTTTTCATTGTTTACTTCTTCTTCCATTATTTATTCATTCTTGAGTTACTGTGTCAGCATACTTTCTTTTTGTATGCATTCTTTTCTTGCCTATGTGTTAAGAGCTAGCTGGAACAGAAATAACTACACAGAATTTCTGCCTAAGTAAACAATAGTTTAATGAGAGTGTGGCACATGGGCAAAATTAACTGCACAGTAGAAATGTGAGTAAAATACTAGCAGATTGCAAGAAGAGGGAAATGTACTCTTTCTGGGTTGCAGGTAGCAGGGAATAAGGGAAGATTTAGAGCAGATTATATTTGGATGGGTCATAGAGATGAGGAAAGACTACTAAATGGAGTCTTTAACAAGTCTGAGGCATGTAGGTGTGAATAGAAGAATACACAACACAACATTAAAGACTTCATTGTGTTGCTGAGTTTTCCTTAAGGTCTAAATGAAAAGCCTAAGGACTCCAGAACTGTGGTCTCTAAAGGTGTAAGTCTGTGATATGGCTCAGATAATGCACACAGTTCAAAAGGGATTGTTAAACTATAACTTTACAATACCTTACATTACTGTCAGGCAAATAAAATAAACACATCAAAATTTTAACTTAATAAGGATTTAATTAATATCACATATTAAGGATGATAGTACTAATTCATTATTTATAGGAGGATAGGGTCACTGGGTAGGTAAGAAAATTGGTTAATGTCCACAATAATCATAAAATACAATCTCTATGGTTATATGTTCCATAGGACAGAAATTATTTATATGTCTAGGAGATAAAAATCTACAAGCTAACCTGTAACTTTTCTATTTCTGAGAGGTTAGTGAATGGTAAATGGTGAAAAAAAACTAAGTATACTTTCCTAAATAATTTTCAGTAGCCCTCTCCCTAACCCTAATATATTACTGAAGAGATGTATCATCCAATTTTTGCCTTATGTACCAGTTATTAATAATTTTTTGGACATTGTACATGATTCTGATGTATAGCCAGTGTTGGAATCACATGAACTAGGAGTTTCCATGACTACCAAGGGCCAATACAATCCATATTTCCCATTTTGCTATGGGATGTGGTGGTATTAGGAGTGACATGCAGAGGATGGTTCATGATGAGATTGCAGTTATGGAGATATTAAAATCAGGGACTTCAAGATGGCGGCAGAAGTGAGAAAATGCCTGTGTTGGAAGTAGATAGTTAAACCCACTCTGCCCATTTGTTTTATATAAGATGATGATATATTTTTCATCGACAAATCTTATATTATTTTTAAATTGATTCAAATAATGAATTATCTAGAAAATCAGTTTTAAAAGATCGCCTTTTCTGGGATTACTAAATTATTTAAAAAATAACTTTGATTTTCTGATTTGGTAGGATATTACCAGATTTTATACACACACACACACACACACACACACACACCTTGATATAGATGTATATACCGCTTATATATGAGGAAATTGACAAAATGATTACACGATCTAAAGACTGATGCAAAGGTCATGTATCTAGCACTGTGAATGATGGGCATTTTAAATTGCTCATGGCAAATTATCAGACTACTTCATTTGGAGTCCCCAAGCTGAACTTGAATCCTTTGCATTTCCTTCTAAAAGTAAGATTGCCAATTTGTAGGAAGCAACATCTTTCTGAGATATTAAATAAAAAAAATATGGGATTTAACAAACTACACATCTCCAAATCAGAACTGCATCTTATGGCAAAAGTCAGGTTGAAGGGTAATATTAGTTCAAATATGAACTAATAATCAGAATCTTGAAAATAACTTGGCAGGCACCCAGAGTAAACTTTGAAATATGTGTGGTTAGAAAGCTGGGAAACTAATGACTATATCTTTTTAAATAAATGTAAAGTGCAGGTTTGTGAAAATCATGGCAACAATTTGTAAGAGAGATATGTAATAATATATTAAGGGAACAGGGAATAATTTTAATGTAATTATAGATTTCATGAATGAAGAATGTAGCTGGATATGCACTGATTCCATCAGTATTTGTAACATGGGTGCTACATGTTCAATAAAGTCTCCAAAATACTTTTCTTTCTTCACATTCTCTACCAGTCTAATTGTTTCAGACTTATAACAAGAAGAACAACAGCTCAACATTTGATTAAACTTGAAAAACTGGATTGTCTTCAACCTATCTGTAGTGAAATGGTGTCATATAATGCTCAATGAAACAGGTTACTCTTCTTGGTAGTTTAAGATGCATTCTATAACCTACTTCCCACTCTGGAACATCCAGCTGCATTCTGTGACTATACAAGATGAAGCACGGAGGTTAATTGAAGAAGGAACCTTTGGTTTGCCTTGATGTTTGCTTAGCCGAATCTCGGCATGGTACCCAGGAAGGTGATGTGATACGGAGGCTTACTGGCAGGGGATAAAGAGAAATGAGTCTGCCCCTGTGAGTTGTTATGGACAGATGCAGTAAAATTGGATGCTGTCCAAGGAAACCTCATGTTCCAGCTATGTTTTTTGTACCAAATGGAAAAAAGATAGTAGACAAGTCTCCTACTCGAATGGGCCTCAGTACCAGAGGTAAATAAGATGCTTATTCCAATAGCAGTTGAGAGCAAGAGGACAAAAACAAATTAAAATAAAATAAAGTAAAACAAAATAAAAACTACTAGCTTCTCAATTTTCCCTTTCTCTAGACTGGCCATCACTCAAGAAAGCAGAGGCATTGTTAAGATGTAGAGCTGCCAAAAAAAGGAAAATATCTATTAGTGAGAAAATTCTGAAGATTAACAAATGGACAAGAACTGTGATTTTACTAAAAGGATCAGAACATACAATTGCTAATTTAAATTTACTAGTATAAGACAGAATAATCCATTTTAGGAATATGACAGTGTAACTCATAGACTAGAGTTCCCGAATAGAAAAAAATACTTACAGTTACAAGACTAAGACAAATTTTATTTTTGTATGTATGTGCACCTATTAAATGTATCTGGTGCACATTCATTAAATATTACTATCTTTAAGCCTGGTAAGGTTAATTACTTCACTTTTTCTGGGTTATCACAAGCCATACGATAGGTAAATACAAAAGAGAAAACAAAGGCACAGAAGGTATATAGTTAATCTGTACTTCAAGTCTTATTAAGGATAAATTTGCATTACCACTTAAATGACTAGGTTCATTGTCATGTAATTCGTAGTTGGCATATAAAAATATTCCACTTTTTATATTGCACAGTCGTGGACTCCATCTTAAAATTAAGATTGAAGAAAATAAAATAATATAAATTATTTTGTACATGTATTGGTGTGGTAAATTGTTGGCAGTTCATTCTGTCATCATGGTTAATTCATTTTATGTAATTGAAAAATTTTCTTCAGGGTATCATGTATTTAATTTTTGTTCAACCATAAACTGAAGCAGTCAGGAACAGCAGCTGTTTTACTAAGCAGGGAGAAATTTTATGGTATTTTTAGGTTATTTTTTCTCCCTTTTCAACTTGTAAGTAATTCTAATCTTAGGTATGTCCAAATCTTGTCTTTCCAGATAGAATGGAAGTGAAAGCAGTCATACTAATAATTCAAACTTTTATAAATGCCGTCGAGGACCTTTATTTACTGTTGACCAGACTTTTCAACAATAGCCCCATACCCTGTATTTTACAATGTTTATATACATTTAGTGTTGCTAACAAATTACCAAATATCAAATAGAAAACATTTTATCTTCATGCTTAAATATATGTGTGTGTGTTTGTCTATACACACACATGAAATGATGTTGGGAAGCAGAAAACAGATTTTGTCTTCATATTTTTTATTCCCTAAGTTTTTAGAAATCATTTATTGCTTCAAAACAGTTGTTTATCTGTTATCACCTAGTCCCTTGTAGTTGCCTTTAATCTTAATGAGTCAGTAATGCAGAAGTTTGGATGATGTGACACCTCATGATTAAGGTTATGGTTTGTTACTGATGATAGAAACTATTTATCTCTGACTCTTCTCTCTCCTTGTTACTATCATTTGCTAAGTGCCTTCAAACCTTGCAATGATTCTCATGTCAGTCCCTCCTATTTATTCTCAGTATCACTACCTTGGTTCCGACTCTTTCTTTCTCACCTGATTTAGCACAATAGAACTCTAAGCTTTTTATCTCCAGGTTTTCTTAAATAATTAAAACATTTCTATTTATTTATGGTGGAATAATCTTAGGAAAAGCTCTCATTTATTCCACTTTTAAAGCAAAACTACACCAGCATTAATGATTTTCCATAACCAACACAAAAGCAACCATAATTTTTAACTTGACAATTCAGATATTTCATGATTTGTTTCCCAACCAAGGTGTTCATTCTCAGGTCCTGTAATTTTACCTCAATTCCCCTGGAGTCCAACCAAACTAAAACATAGGAAAAAATCTCGTATCCAAACTCACCAGAGTTGCTGGATTAAGCAGCATACTCCATAAAATTTGTACATCTAAATGACAAATGCCATACCAGTTAAGTTGAATACTTAACAAGTCAGTTGTGTTTGTCCCCAAACCTATTTATGTCTTTTTTACTTATTAAAAGTAAAAAAATTGTGATATATATGGTTATTGTTGTGGAGAACATTTGTGGAAAAGACTCGTATACTCTGAGAGCCAGCCCTTATATGAGTTTGCAACCCAAATTTATATTGTCTTTGTATTCCAGAAAACCTCAGTGTTAATTTAGTTTAATATGGACCTGGTTGGATGTGACCCAAAATATCTGGCAAAAGCAAAGCAAATCCTTTTTGGAGAAATCCACCAAAATACTAGCCCAAGAGGAATTTCCTAAAATAATTTTCTAATAAAGTTGAATAGCTAAGAGTTAAAATTTTTAGCACCAAGATAACTAGTCACCATGAGTGAGAATAGCCCTCCTCTCCACCCCCCCCCAAAAGACAACAGAATCAGACCTGCAGACACTAAAATATTTTATAAAAATCCATGCTTACTACTACTTAGGGAAATAAAGAACGAACTTGAAAATACAGGCAGAAAATAAGAAACTATAAAATTTTATTGTACAGATTTGCAATCTAACCAAATAAGTTTTAACATGTAAAATAAAATGAGTATCTAAAGAATGGAAAAACAAACACCACATGTACTCACTATTAAATTGAAACTAATGAATGTCACACGTGTGCATAGAGGGAAGTAAAACTCAACAGAAATCATCCAGGGGAGAGCGGGGAGGAGGAGATGGGTGAAAATCTACCTAACGAGTACAATGAGCCCTATCTGGGTGATGGGTAGACTTATAACTCTGACTCAAGCATTATAAAAGCAACCCATATAACCAAAACACATGCACCTCCATAATATTTTGAAATTAAAAAAAATCTTAAAAACAAAGTGAAGGAGCAAAGCTGCAGACTAAAATATCTCTAGCTAAAGAGAGATTTAGCAAACTGAAGTTTCCAATTTTATAGATTCAATAGTTGTGGAGAGAGAGAAAAGAAAAAGACCAGAACACACATGACTTAGTAACTTCAAAATGATACCACTTATGAAGCTAGAATCCTATCATAAATGTCCCATACCCCTACCTTGATAATTTAAAGGAAAATCACTTGTCTTGAAGTTTGGAGTTGAATAGAACGTGAGAGAGGTCCAACTACTTTATAACAAGCTGATTCTTACATGAACCCACAACCCAAGTTCATGATAAACAACAACTGACTGCACCATTTCATATGCAAACTTTTCTTCTTATTTTATTAAACAGGAAATCTCTGCTCCAAAATTGATTTCCCATCGATCCCTAAAGAATATCATTCTTATTACAACCCCTTCTCCGGCTTGACCAGATCTGTGGTCCAAGCTTTGTGACTGTGTCTGTATGGGTAGCCTTTGTATTCTGCAAATATCTACTTGGATTTCAATTTATGAAATAAAACTTCAATCATTAAAATACATTATAAAAAGGTAATTTGAGACTTACTAGAATCTATCCCAAAACAATCATTTAAATTGTATACACATTGCAATTTAAAAGTATTTGGCTATGTCATGTTTTGCTAATGTATTCATAACAATCATGTGAGGTAGGCAGGGCTGAAATTAACATTTCACTTTTACATAATTTTTTTTTAAATTTCAAAATATTACAGGAGTACAAATGTTTAGGTTACATATATTGCCTTTGCGCCACACGAGTCAGAGCTTAAAGCGTGTCCATCCCCCAGATGGTGCGCACTGCACCCATTAGGTGTGTGTATGCCCATCCCCTCCTCCCCGCTCCCATCTGCCCGACACAGATGAATATTATTACTATATGTACACCTAAGTGTTGCTCAGTTAATACCAATTTGATGGTGAGTACATGTGGTGCTTGTTTTTCCATTCTTGTGATACATAAATTGTTTTTGTACCATTTGAGTCAAAGTTATAAGTGTGCCCATCCCCTAGATAGTGTGCATTGTATCTGTTAGGTGTGAATTTACCCATCCCCTTCTGCCCCCTCACCTGCTTGATTTTTTCCAATGAATGTTATTTTCATATGTGCCTGTAAGTGTTGATCAATCAGTTCCAGTTAATGGTGAGTACATGTGGTATTTGTTTTTCCATTCTTGTGATATTTCACTTAGAAGAATGGGCTCCAGTTCCATCCAGGTAAATACAAGAGGTAGTTCACCATTTTTCTCATATGGCTGTGTAGTACTCCATGGAGTACATACACCACATTTTATTAATCTACTCATATATCGATGGGCAATTGAATTGTTTCCACATCATTATGTTATGGTCTGAGACGCAAGAAATGACCACCTAAAGTCAGAATTGAGCCAAATCAGGCAAAGCAGGAGCCTTTATTAGCTGGCCAGCGACTACTCTCTGCACCGCCAAAGGCAGCACAGAGAGCATCAGTGAGCCTTTGAAACAGAAAGTTTTTATATTGTAAGTTTGTAGGTGGAAAATTACTAAGGTTGAGCAAGCATGTGTACAAAAAGCCTTGAGTAAGCATTATATCATTTTCTTATTTTTGGTGTAACAGGATCTGGGCAGTTTGGGCTCTGGGCCATATTTTGTTTACACAAAACGTGGGGGTTGTAATTGCTTCACACAAAACGTGGGGGCTGTAATCATTTTATGCAGAACATGGGTGTTATAGTCACTTCGGAATTTTTGTGCTGGGGGTACTATCTTGAGTAAGCAGGAGCAAACAGGTTTACAGAAGCAGAATGGCAAATTAATGATTTTTTTGGCGTGAAACTCACACTCTAACACATTACAATTGTGAATTGTGCTGCTATAAAAATTTGAGTGCAGGTGTCTTTTTTATAGGATGTCTTTTTATCCTTTGGATAAATATCCCATAGTGGGATTACTGGATTAAATGGTAGTTCTACTTTTAGTTCTTTGAGGTATCTCCATACTACTTTCCATAGAGGTTGAACTAGTTTGCAGTCCCACCAGCAGTGTATGAGTGCTCCTATTACTTTTATAGAACTTAAGTTGTTTGGCCAAAATCACATAGATAACAAAGGTGGAGGTGGAAGAACCAAGGTCTTCTTAATTTAAATTGAATTTTCTTTCTGTAATTTTCATGCTGCCATGTCAAGTGAGATGAATCTCATGCCTTTCTTTCTTTGCTCTGGAATGTGTCTGTCAGACATCTTACCTATGAGAGTCATTAATTCTCAATAATCTATCATTAACTTTTAATTTGGAATTTGTTTAAAATACTATTAAAATGTTTATAAAACCAAAAAAACCCTGATTAAACATAATGGTATAGCTGAAAGAGTTGATTTTTTATGTTTCAGGAATTCTGTATCTTAACTAGAGAAGTTTAGTGATAGCTAAATTAATGAATTATGTTTTGATTTGACCATCTTGGATGAGAGTAGGAAAAAATGGACCTGGTATAATCATTTTTTTTGTTCCGAATTAATTCTTTAGGCAAAAATTCAACTTAACATTCTTTGTGTGTGTGTGTGTGTACATGAGTGTTTTAATAAGAACTAGAATTACTGACAGTTAAATTCTGTATCTCTTATTACTTAAGGAGAAAGAAGCAGCAGAATCCACACCATTGGTGTTATTTTATCATGTGTTTGATGTTAAACAATGAGTTCCTGGCACACACAAAATTGTCACTTCCACGTAATTAGTTCAAATGAGAATCATACTCTGTGTCAAATTGTGCAGCATTTGATGATTCTTTGTTGTTCCTGATCCAGTCTGTTTTCTACAAAACATCACAAGTTTAGTACAGAGATACAGATTGGGAAGAAAGAACCTAGAGAATTTCTTGTTTTAACAGCTGCCAGTTATGAGAGCTACAAAATCGACAACATTGCAACTCAGTTTAAATTTTTACAACACCTTCAAATCACTCAGAAAAAAAATGAGCAAAATAAAAGCATTTTCCCAGAACTCACTCCCATATTCCCAAACGATAGACAGAAGTGGAGAAGTTAGTTCAGCCTTTAGGCTTCATAGGAAATGTGGGAGCAGGGTCACCCTGACCGTTTGAGGACAGGCCCTTTATATACCTTGTATTTTTAATAGTAAATCCTAATTCTAATGCATTTACCCTCAAAAATCTAATATACAAGTAAGGGAGAAAAATCAGATATATTTGAAGCATCTACTATATACCAGAATGTGTTATAGGCTTATTTGATATTCAAAATAAGATATTAGGTGTTTATTAATAGCCATGGTACAAGTTATCATTACTCTTTTTCATATGAGGATGCTTAAGTTTAGAGAATTTTAAAACTTGCCAAGGATGATAACATCCATCAAGTTACAAGGCTCAAAAGTGAAAGTTTAGGCTAAGGCTTCAGAATAAGTAATATTCTCTGTGTTCATTCCAGCATGAAAGCAGGGACAGAATCCTCCTTAGAAAAGTAGCAAACATTTTAGAGTTTTCCATTTCAGCAAAGGATAATTGGAGCTACTGGATTTCCAGTGAATTCTGGGGAAATACATAACTGAAACTTTAGAGAATAAGGAGTAGAAATATATTCTGGAAGGTTCTTTCCATACCTCACCTTGTTTGCTATAAATTATTTACAATTCATGATTTGGGATTGGCCTATATATTCAAGTCACATCTTAATCATGCCATTCTTTTCTTTCATTTTCAACGAAAAGCTTCTAAAACCTTAGAGAGATCAACACCTGCAGTTCACATATATTAGCCATTAGTTTTTGCATGATTTTGAGTATTATATCTAGCATCTTAATATACTACTGGGATTACATCTTCTTCCCTAGATGCTAATTTCACTTCCTGCAAAGAATTTATATTATACTATTACATTGCCAAGTCATTCGAAAGGTTATCTACCCTTAACCCCAAAGTACTTTGGTAGCTAGTCTAATGCTGCACACTGAGTTTTGCTCCTAATTGGAAGTGAGCTTTTCATTTCTTTGGTTTGATTATCAATGTATTGCCTTCTTTTAAAAAACATAATTATATACATTCCTCTATCAGCTTCTTAGTTGGCTCATTTTCTCCTGCATCCTAATGTTACGATTCAATATACTTACTCAACTCTCCTCTAAGCATCATATAATTATGAAATGGAATTGCTAGCCCTTAATGTTATCAGCAAAACCCATTAGGTACTTTCTTGTAGCCTGAATTGCCCCATCTCATTAAAGCAGCCTACTGTCTCCAAAGATTCTTTGCCAGCTTAGATAATGTTGTTAAAAAATATAATTAATTATACACAGAATACTCATTTAAAAACTGATTTTGCCTATAATGTGCCAAACACTAAAACTCTCTACCTAGGAGATTATAAATTCAGTTTGATTCAATTTAACATTTATTAGATGCCAGACATATGTCAAAGCACCACTCCAGGTTCTGAAGAGCTAAAAGTAAAGAGGATACAGGGCCCATTCTCAGAAAACTCACAATATAACAGGAAAAACACAAAAAAACTAATCCTGATGTAACATGATAAGTAATATAAGACAGATATGCATAAAATGTTATGAGAACACAAAAAAGGAATCAATCAAGTTGACCTTGAGGGGGGCACTGGGTGGTAGGTGCTTTTATAGATAACGTAGAGATGGGTATTATATTTGACTTCTAAGGATAAATGGGGTGCTCGCCATGTGAAAAAAAAGAAAGATAGAAAGATAAGAAAGAAAGAAAGAAGAGAAAGGAAAAGAAAAGAAAAGAAAAGAAGAAAAGAAAAGTCACTCTAAGCAGAGAGAATACCATGACCAGTGGAATGGAAGTGTAAATGTACGCAGGACTTTTTGTAGGTGATTGAGTCAATTGACTGTCAGGAGGGGAAATTAAAAAGTAATGTTGGGACCAACCATTAGGGACTTTGGATGCCACATTAAAGTGCTGGAAAATCATTAGAAAGGTATTAGTTTTCTGGGCTGCATAACAATTTACTACAAACTTAAGGTAACATTCATTTACTACCTCCCAGGTTGGAAATGTAAGCATGGCTTAGCAGGATCTTCTGCTGCTTCTGCTTAGAAGACTGCAATCAACACATCAGCCAGGGCTGGGCTTTCATCTGCTTCCCCACTTTGGCGGCTGCTGGCAGCATTCAGTTTCTTGCTTCTTTAAAGCCCACAAAGAAAGAGAGACTAAAGCAATTCTGCTAGTATTACAGAGTTTTACATAACATACCACAATCACAGGGATAACATCCCATGGCTTTTGCCATATTCTGATTGTTAGAGCCGAGTCACAGGTTCCACTGACACTCAAGAGGGTGAGATTATCCAAAGTTGTAAATGCCAGAAAGTGGGGACCATGAGGGTCACCTTAAAGTCTGCCTACCAGAGGGAGAGAGATTTTCAAAGTGGTGACATATAATACCTATGTATAAAAAAGAAACTAGTGTGGCAATGTGAAAGGTGGTTTGAAGGTGGAGAGACTCAGAAACACATACATTTATTTCTTTCATATTTTCTCCCTTGTAAAATAAACTTTTCTTATAGAGAATAGTTTGTGTTATTATTCTTCCAAAGGAGAAAGAAGACAATAAGCTTCCTGAAATTCACTGAAAACATTTTCCCCTTAAAAAAGAAGAAAAGGACAGTACCTTGGAATGACTAAAGGAAGCCTTCCTTAGAAAAGGAAGGAGCAGAGTAGGGGACCCATTGTCCTGATGAATGGAACAAAATTAGATTATTTTATGTTTCAAGGGCTTAATATAGATTCCCTGGAAAGAAGCAAAGAAAGATGATAACATGTCTTTGAGGAAACAGGCACCAAAACCAGTTCTGACCTGGTTGCCCTTCCTTAGTCTATAGCCTAGGGAGGTGGCAGCAGGCACTAATTGAACAAAGAACTTCTGTGAAAGGCCGCTATTCCTGGCTGAAGGGAAAAAGGGTGGTGGGACAAGTAACAGAAAACCCTGGTTTTACCACTGTTGTTTAAGCGGCCTCTTGTCCAGTTTCTGATATCCACCTGCTTCATTCCATGCTTACTCTGTGGGAGGTGAAATATATCCTTTCCTCACAACCACTCCGGTAACACCCAGGTTGCTTGTGAGTTCGTGTGCAGTTTCTCAGCCTTGGCTGCAGAGTTACAATTACCACGAGAATATGCATATTTTTAAAATATGGATGCCCAGTTCTCACTGGCAGATGATCTGATTCAAATTGTCAGGGATAGACCTAGTCATTGAAATTTATTTTTTAAAAGAGCTTTAGGTGATTCCAATGTTCAGTCAGAGTTGAGAACCATTGTACCAGAAAACTCTGAACACATATTAGGTTGGGCAGTGGGGATTATCCTAGACTTGCTAAAGTTACTAGTAGATAGATAGGGAGCTTAATAATTTATGAGCATGGACTGGGGTACTGATAAATCCCAGCTGAGGCTAGGAAGAACACATGGTGACATACATCATATGGCCATTTTATGAATGAGCAGTGGTATGCTGATAAATGTTTCGCAACCAGATCTCCAGGAATAAAGTCCTGACTTAGAGATTTGTGAATTTCCATGATGTAAATATTCCTTATATGGTCATTTTAAGATATCATTGATGATACTGAATATGAAGGAGGGAGGAGATGCACAGTAAGTAACATATTATTATTATATAGCATTTCTACAATACAGGTAAAATCAATGATGACTTCAAGAGGATAGACAGTAGAAAAACATAGCAAAAATAATGAGTTTTATTTACTTTACTTTTATATAGCTTATTTGATTTTAAGTTATATTATTTAATTTTGAATGATAGTTATGTTTAACAACTCACTCACATAATTCTTGAAAATACACAATGAGCTTCGGCACACGCTGTACATACAAAAAGGACTATATTCAAAATACTTAACAACTAGTGCTGCATGGGCACCAACCAATCGGGATGAATACTGGCCAATATGTCATAATTTGTGTCCAGAGGACAGATCCTATTGATTATTTATCTCTATATCTTTTAAGCTTCCTAGCATACTGCCTTGAATATAATGGGTAGTCAGTCTCTAGTAGTTTGGAAAGATTAAATGGCTACTGATTGAATAAATGATTGAATAGATTATGCATTAGAGGAAGTGACTCCAAAGTGAAAATATATTAATAGAAGACATAGTGTCTATTACTAAGGACTTCTGTTAAAAAAAAAACAAAAACACCTCTTCCTCCTTTTATAGAAAGAGTTTGTGTCTGGCTGAGGATTTTCATCCAGGACAAGTAAACAGCATTTCATCTACTCCTTTCTCTTAGTGATCCTTTTTTCCTCAGGTTGAAGTTTTACATTGAAATAGATGTCCAGTCTCACTTCCATACTCCAGAAAGTTGAAGTCCCTGCTATTCTCAGATGTGCCAAGCCATTTCAGGCTCCATCGGACTTTTATTTATTTCTTCTCAGTGCTCATTTTTCTTGACATTTCCCTTTGTCTTATGTGCCCTTACTCTCCCAGTCATCTAGAAATCACCCAATTTTAAGACCCAGAAAACCTACATACTCTTCTCCACACCTGCTAGGAAATTGGTTACATTCCCCCCTGTGCCTCCACTGTGATTGCTACTAAATGCTAACATAGTAGCTGACACATTATTGGGTGTAATTGTTTATATGTCTGTATTTGTTTATATGTCCTTCCCTACCCTTGGGGAAAATGTAGCTCATTGAAAGCAACACTGTCTTTGACAGTGCTCCTTGTTGTGCTGGCAGTGCTGACAGCTCTTTGCTGTGCTCCTCTTCTATATCCTTTGAGACTTCCTACTGAGTATTCCACATATGCAAACCCCCTTTGCCCCACTTCTAGAGCTTAGACTCTTTGAAAGCAGAGCCAGTGTATCATCTATCACAATCCCTAAAACAAAAAGTGTGGTGGACTTTGGAGCCAGACTCCCCGGATCAGAATTGAGGCTCAACCATTCGCTACATATGTGATTTATTTTTTATTATTTTTATTTTTATTTTTATTATTTATTTATTTATTTATTTGAGACAGAGTCTCACTCTGTTGCCCAGGCTAGAGTGCCGTGGCATCAGCCTAGCTCACAGCAACCTCAAACTCCTGGACTCAAGCAATCCTCCTGCCTTAGCTTCCCAAGTAGCTGGGACTACAGGCATGTGTCACCATACCCGGCTAATTTTTTCTGAATATATTTTTATTTGTCCATATAATTTCATTCTATTTTTAGTAGAGACAGGGTCTCGCTCTTTCTCAGGCTGATCTCAAACTCCTGAGCTGAAACGATCCACCCGCCTCAGCCTCCCAGAGTGCTAGGATTACAGGTGGGAGCCACTGCGCCCGGCCGCTACACATGTGATTTAAAACTAATTACTTCCTTCTGTCTCAATTTCCTTATCTGAAAAAATGTTGTTAAAAAATGTACCAATTTCATGAGTTGTTAAAAGGACTGAATGGGTCAATTTATTACATAAATTTTTATATATTTGTTTGTTTTAAGCATATATATGCTTATAACAATTTCTGAACCATAGTACACAATAAATATTAGCTATTATTATTCTTACTATAAACACTGGATAGATAATTGCTGAATAGATGAAGAATAAAACATATAACACCACGCTAACAAGAATTAACTTCATTAATGCCATACTTGTTTTACTTCCCTATCCTTCATTATTTCCCAGCAAAGATAAATTGAAATATATATTGACAATTTAATACTATGCAATAGCAGAAATCAATACTCTATTTTCTGTTACTCAAAGGAAGTGTTGATTTTAAGAAGTTCTTTTTGTCTCCTTTTTTCTGAACTTAGATCTAAGGGCTCTTCAATCTTTTTATGCCATTAGCATCCTCTAAACCAGAGAATGCTTTAAAATTCAGGCTGGAGGTGTCACCTTTTCTTCTGTCATACCACTTGCCTTCTGAGAGGGATCTCACCCCGCCCTGAGGTGAGAAGTCGTTAGTTTTGATGTAGCCTCAGACCAAAAATGATGTGTCATTTTCCTTTAAAGAGATAAATTGAAATGTGAAAGTTAATAAGAGGCAAGGTATCAGCCTTTTAGCTCTTAGCCTAAGCGGAATTTTGATTTCTGAGAGCACAGGAATCAGATCATTTAGTCAGGGCCTGGGAGAATGGAGTTATGAAGTACCAGAATATAATCAGAATATAATACTGTTGTCTAGGAGAGAAAAATATATGGATTTACTTTTCCTCTGAAAATATGCTTAAAATGGTTGAATTAAGACTAACCAGATCTTTAGTTTGAGTTTACCATTTTAGATATGTGTAATTCATCTTTTTTTTAAAGATTAACAAGTGTTGATCTTTTCTGAACATTCTTACTATTAATCTATTTTTGTCCTATTGCTTACAAAAATTTCCTTTAAAACTATTTATTTTTAATTTTACAGATTGTTTTTTTTTTTTAATTGGAGATCTATTTTTCCCCTTTGAAGCCATGCAGATACTTGCAATGACATACTGGGAGAGATTGCCTTTCTGGGTACGTAGTTTTCCTGTAAGTCACCAGTCAAAGAAAAATCATTCTAAAAAATTCCATTAGGCCCAAGTGATCAAATTCCATTTTTGTAATTAATCTTTCCTAAAATCAAAATCACCACAACAAAAAATGTGAAATGAAGTAAATTATTGAAGATGAATATGAAAACTCTTCTCATGCTTAAATAATGTGTAATTGGAAGTCACGAATTCAAAAGTGTTTTTTCTTAATAAAATTGTGTTGCTCCCCTATCTGTCCAACCAGTAAATCTGAGAAAAGGAACAGCTAAATATTGGGGTGAATTAGGTAGTTTAGGGTATTTTCCCGGCATTAAATGAGAACCAAAGACTTTCTGATCCTACATGTGAAAATTCTTTATATATTGAGATAGCTTTAAATTTCTTGAGAATTATTATTATTTAAGAAAAATATTATTTAAAGATATATTGTTTTCTTTGGATTCAGATTGAACAAGGAGTGAGCGATATAAGAGAATTTTCAGATAATCAGTGAAAATACATTGTGGAAAGTGTACACGATGGAAGTGCACATCTTGTCATTAAAGCTATCTGACAACTGGGGAATATTTTCTTCCTTTGCTCTTTTTCTCCTACCCAAATAATTACTCTTGGCAATAATTACTATATATAATACAAATTATGATAGAAAAACAAAGAAGATAAAAATAACCTTAGAATGAATTTAGAATTGTTTTTATTATTTTCCTGAATTTCTCCTAATTCCCTTGTGCTTTAATGTAGCCCATATTAAAATATGTAAAATTCTTGCTTTTCCTTTAATCTTAAGAGAGAAGGAAAAATAATGCACATATTCTGATTTATTTATTTATTGTTCTTTATTTTCTTATATTCTCTCCTAGGTGCTTTATTTTTGTCTTCCTTTCAAACAGTTTAGTCAAAAGAACTGGATCTGCACATGCTACAATATGGAGGATTTGTCATAAAGTGACAAAGTGCCCCTGTGGGAGCCTCCCTGTTTGGCACTACTTCCCTCTAGGATCTTACATCTACATTTGTAAATTTTTCAGTATTTTATTTCACATCCCATTCCCCCTCACTGGTATCCCGGTGAGGCAATCAGGGGCAAAATTACTATTCACATTTATAAGAGAGAAAATTGAGGCTGAAAGATATTCCAAGGTCATACAGGTAAACTGTGAAAGGCATTGGAGACTTGCAGCAAATATTTGCTAGAGAACACTTGGATTCATAGCATGGTATATAATCATTAATAAGCGAAGGTACTGCCTTTGAATGTGAAGAAGCAAGGAGACATTTTAGAAAACACGCAATTTTATAAATGAGCCAGGAACACGCCTTTGCCCAAAGAGACACGTGGAATTAATCGCTGCTCTCTTAGGGGATGAATGGGACACATGTCGGAGGGTTGGAATGTGTAACAGAGTCACCGAGGCAGAAGACTTTCATGTTGGCAAAAGCAATGCCTCCCAGATAGATCTTTTAATTGCTTAAACATTAGAAGCAAGCTGTCACTGTGTTGAGGAAAGCTGTTATTTGGTGTCTGGATACTTGGCATTTCTACGTCCAGTGGACTTAAAATAAATAAAAGTTTGAAAATATGAGGAAGAAAACTTAGTGCTTAGCTAAACCCCTTAGATCGAAGCCTTCTTATCTAAAAAGTAATTCTAACTAGAATTTCTTCTTTCCTTGTCTCCCTCCCTTCCTTCCTTCATTCTCTCCTTCCTTCTTTCTTTTTTTCTACTAACAAATAATTTATATAAAGTACTTAACAAACGTCTCACTTAATGCTTAACAAATGAATACTAGAAAATATATAAATTTTATTTATTGTTATTACCAAACATTGAAACCCAAATGGTAGGGTCTACTATTAGCATCCACAAGCAATAGAAAAATAAAGCTCAGATCCTTCCCTTGAGGAGCTTGCAAGCTAGCATTAGATGGAAGATAACAGGTGCATGATTGACTTGAGTGCATTATGAAATGGGATAAATTTTAGTCTAGAAACACAAAGTAATTGTCAGTGGAGTTCAGAGAGACTGATTCCATTTGGGAACAGCAAGGTGAGGCAAATCTCAAAGTTTTAATATCAGAGAATATGCCATTTCTCTCCTTTCTTCTCCCTGGTTTGATCAGAATTGGTGCATACTACAAAACTATTTGTTTGAGAGTTCCTTAAGTAGTAGCTGCTGAATAACTAGGCCAAATGAAAGTTATCTTTAGACACCAACCCAGTTTTCATTCTGTCCCAGTCTGTCATTTGAAGGCTTTTCCTCAGAGGAGTGAAATGCTTCAAAAATCTGCCTCAGTTCAATCTTGAAATCTGGTCTTTTTGCTTCCACATGGGTCATGATAAATTTCTTTTTCCGATGCCCTCTGTACATGAAATAGAGCATGAAAATTAATATGCCGTTAATAGAAACATTTAAGTGTGATTGTCCAGCAAGAATCTTCTAGAACATTACTGAAAAAAACAAAACTACTTAGATTTTTTATATTATTCATGAATCTATATAATATTTCTTTATCCAACCATTCATTCATTAAACAAATATTCATTTGGGACCAGTACACATGAAGCAATGTTCCAGGCACTTGACAATATGGTAGCAAATAAGACATAAAAGTATTTGTTGTCATCAACTACATAGTATTTTATACCCAAATAACATATTCAAGTGAACAAATGAATAGCCCAACAGCATTAAGTGTTATGAGTGAAATAAATCAGGGTACTGTTAGAAATGACTTAAGGTAAGCCATAAATTTTGTGGAGTCATGGAGAAAGTCCTCACTAAAAAGATGACATGGAGTTATGACTAACAATGTGAGAAGAAACCTGTTCTATGAAAAACTGGAGCAAGTGTTGGGAGAGTATTCAAATTCAAGATGGTAGCAATTATCAAATTAGGGAGGCAGAAATAAGCTTGGTCTAAGAAACTCTCACCAAAACTCTGTGGCTGGAATACAGTAAGGGTAAAAATTAGGCAGACACCATGTCATGCAGGGCCTGATAGGGCACGATAAGAGGTTTGGAATTTTCTTCTTGCTGTGGAAAGCCAGCAGAATGAGATCATTTATTTCACATCTTTAAAAGTTCTTTCATTGGATGGCTGGGTGTGATGGCCGGGTGTGATGGCTTACACCTGTAATCCTAACAATTTGAGAAGCTAAAGTGGGAGGATTGTGTGAGCCCAGGAGTTGAATACCAGCCAATGGGCAAAATAGTGAGATCCTATCTCTACAAACTGTAGTTACCAATAATTTATTATATTTCAGAATAGCTAGAAGTTTTCAAATGTTCCCAGCATAAAGCAATGATAAATGTTTCAGGTGAATCATATCCCAATTACCCTGATTTTATCATTATATGTTATATGCTTATATCAAAATATAACATGTACTCCATGAATATGTACAATTACTATTTATCAATAAAAAATTTAAAAAAAATTAGCCAGACTTGCTGGCTTGTACCTGTAGTCCTAGCTGCTAGCTGAGGCAGGAGGATTGTTTGAGCCCAGGAGGCTAGAATGAGCTATGATCACACCGCTGCCCTCCAGTCTGAGCAAGGACTGAGACCCCCTCTCTAAAAAAATTTTTTTTTAAAGTTCCTTCATTGGGCAGTAAGTGTGCAATTAGAACTAACAGATGTATTAGAAGTTATTATGGTCATATAGGTAAGAGACGATCAGTTCTGATGATAATAGACATGGAGAGAATTGAATAGAATCAGGTATAAATTTTGGAAGTAGGTAAATAGGACTTGTCATTAGGTAGGATGTGTGGGATCTTGAGGAAAAGAAGCAAGCATGATGATTCCTAGATTTTTGCCTCAACAGGAAGTGGATAGACGTATAATTTACTGAAGTTGAGAAAGGCTGGGTTGGAATTAGGTTATGAACAGATAAATAAAGAGTTCTGTGTCAGATATATTATGTTATTTCTAGTATATCTCTTAAACATTTAAGTGACAATTTTGAGTAGGTAGTTGAATATATGCAGTCTGGAACTCAGAGAGAGTAATTAGAAGTGTATGTAAAGCTAAGAGACCATGGGTCAGATCAATAACCAGGGACAGCACAGGGCTCTGAGAGAGAAGAGGGGCTTCGATTTGGGGAATCTCACTTACTGGGTCATGATGAGGATTTAATGAGGGATAATATTCACCAAGCTACCTAGTATATGATATATGCTTAATAATTTTAGTTTATCTTGACAGATTCTCAGCACTGTGGTAGATACAAAGAGAAATAAAAATAAATTAAAAATTGCATAAGAAATAAGAAAGAAATTGGCTTGTATTGACACTAAATATCTGTTAAATATGAAGTTAAATACTTATATTCACTAACATTCACAAATTCATCAGGGTAATATCATAATCCCATTTTATGTATCAGTACAATGAGATTCAGTGATTTTCTACTTGGCAATAACCGATAGAATTAAAATTTAAATCCCATACCTCAAAGTTCACTGTTTCTTGGAATCCCAGGCTCCATATAATCAAGGATGTTACAGCCCACTTGAGAGGCCAACATGTACAGAAAGTTAAATGAGATTTCACAAAAGTATATAATTAACTGCATTTGGAACGAGGTAGTAAGTTCTACAAGGAGTCTGGCTTTAAAGGCAGACAGACATAGATTTGATAATAGATTTGTTATTTAATGGTTTTGTGAAACTAGGCAAACCCCATACTCTTTCCAATGTTCAGATGTTTTATTTTTATGTGTAAATTAATATGTACTTCCCAAAGTTATTTTAGGAAATTAAAAAAAAGACAGGTGTGAGCACCTGGCAAACAAAAGCATGTATATTTGTTTGCTTCCCTTATTTTGCAACCAAAAGTATTAATGCTAATTTAGTCCTCTAGCTTTCTATGTGCTGTGAGTAGGGCAATTAAGCTCAATAATATTTAATATGGTCTTATTTTTACTAAATGGATTGAAGAGAGTCAATAGTTGTCTGTGAATTAGTGAAAAATTGGAATTTCAGGTCTAGAATTGTGTCCTATTCTATTTTAATAATGATTAAAATGAAGACAAAACTGATACCCTTCTTTTTTTTTTTATCTTTGTAATAAATTAGGAGAGATAAACTTTCAATGTTAAATTCTATAAAGGCTTTTATGCTTCATTTAAGCTATCATCTATCAGGCATTTTTAATATTCATTAACCTAAATGTCCTTTAGGAAGCATTATTTGAAATAGATATTTGCTATTCAAATAACCAGATTGTTTATGGCTATTAAAATCAAATATAAAATGATTAAAATTAATACTTAATTTACTATTAAATAGAATTAATAATTAATCTTAGTATAAAATATTAAATATACTTGACTAAATGTATGGACAGTAATCCCTCAGTATCCACAGAGGATTGGTTTTAGGACACCTGGGGATACTAAAATCCATGAATTCTCAACTCCTTTACATAAAATGATATAAGTAACATTCACAGAGGGTTAGGCAGGTGGGAGGGGGCTGAGGAGGGGATGGATAAATTCACACCTGATAGATGCAGCGTGTGCTGTCTGGGGGATGGGCATGCTTATAGCTCTGACTCAGGTGGTGCAAAGGCAATTTATGTAACCAAAGCATTTGTACTCCCATAATACTCTGAAATTAAAAAAAAAGAAAAATGGTGTAGTGTTTCATATAACCTACACATATAGTCACATATACTTTAAATCATTTTAGAATACCTAGTACAATGTACATGCTATGTAAATTGCTGTTATATGGCATTTTTTAAATTTGTATTATTTGTATTGCTGCATTATTTTTTTTCCAAATATTTTTGATCTGTGATTGGTTGAATCCATGGATTCAGAACCCATGAACACAAAGTGCCAACTGTATTCTATTTTGAATGAAGATATGACATTAACTAGACACTAAGTCTGTGTTTGATCAATAGCAGATTGCATTACTAAATGAAACTATACAGTGGAAAAGTATTAAAAGTTGGCATTTTAGTTTATTTATTTGTTTATTATTTAATTAGCTTTTTTAGTGCTGTGTTTTTCCTTTGTTTAGCAATAACTAGTTACCTCCTGGTATGAATTCATTTTGAAGTACAATTATAAAATTTTTTAATTGAATTTTATTTGGAATTAAATCTTTTTAAAACACAGAATTACACTGTTTGAGAGGTATATTTTTAACAGGTTGGAAGAAGAGTCAGTAAATAAGAACAGGAGTTCCAGATACTACACTATATAATAGCAGTACAAATGTGAATAAACCATGCCTCCCTCCCCCATCCTCAAGAAACTACCTTTCAACATAGTGATATTTCATAAATGAAAATTATTCACATATTTTCTCTTCGGATATATAGTGGGCAGTTCTATGAAGGCATATCCAATGTGGAAAAGATACCGAAGAAAAGCAACTCCTATTGGGGAAGTGAGCACCATTCCCACAAATTAAAATGCTGCCTATCTACTCAGAGGAGTGGTAGGGTATTGGGAAGGGTGACGTTATTATAACAATAGTGTGGCATGTCGTCAGTTCCAGGTATAGGTGAGACGTAGAGATATGTAAATGTTTGGGGAGGTGGTAACATACAATCTGCCACGGCAAATTACACATAATTTATCTTTGTTTTCCCATCTCTATCTAAAAAACAACTATAAAATCCAGTGTTCTTATTGCATCAAAATAAAGAAAACACACCATATTTCAAATTTTATATATGTAGTCGTTTCTCATGTATTATAAAAATTTATGTTTTATCACATATCTGAGAGTTACAAATGTATTTTGTTTTATATTGTTTCTCTCCCTTTTGAGATTCTGGTGTATAATGTGCACCTGTGCCTTTGTGGGTATATGGGGAAGGAATTACTACATGTTACAAATTAGAAAGGTGGGCATTTGTACCCTCCCCATTTCATCTCCACCTACTTTTGAGCAGGGCAATAGTAAAAGAGAAAAAGAGAAGTTGAATCTCACATCTATGCTCCGTCGATGGTAGTTGAAAACAAGAGAAAGGAGACAGAGTTTCTGTAGATAACTCAGTACTGAGAAAGAAGGACTCCTATTTGCCCTCCCCCCTTTTTTGTGTGTGCTGGGGCTCTACTTCCCTCATCAGAGATTTCAGTGAAAATTGATAACCACAACAGCAACAGTGATGAAGCATCAGCAACCCCAGTCATCTGAATTGCTATTATTTTTCAGGGAACACAGTATATAATTTAGAAATGTTGGTGTCTGTATATGTGTGTGTGTGTATATTAATATATATATTTCTTCTTGGTAAGAAAATCTGAGACATTAGAGATATATGTGTGTGTGTGTATATATATCACAAAGAAAAATGAAGCAAATCCATGAAAAAGGAGCTATTTTATCTTATAATTTTGAATTATTATTATCAACGCTCATTAGTAAACACCATGAAGTAGTATAATAGAATTTAGGAGTAGAGGGCATGTAAAAGAGTCCTTAATTCCTTCAGCCCTTAATAGTTTCTAATTAGCTTTATATTCTGTTAGGTGAACTAGCTAGTCCTCAGTGGATGGATCAGTTTATATTTTGAGGACTAATTTGCTAGAGATACCTATAGTGAGAAAGCGTAGAAAATAAAAGAATAATTTTCTCTATATTTGTAGAAATTTATATCTTCTTATATATGAATTTAGGAGGGAAAATATCAGAGAGCTTTTTTACCACTTGAACCTAAAACATTTTTATGGACCTATAAAACTATAAATTGTCATTATATTTGCTTACTTGATCGTTTACCCAGATCTTCAAAAACAATCAGTTTATTTTGTTTGTGATAATTCTAAGAAAACAAATTTTGATAATAAACTCGCTTGGTAAATTACTTACAACAGGTATGTGTATTCTCTATCTTCCCATTTTAAATATTTAGCCTTTTCTGATGTGGTAGAGTGCTGTTTGAGGGAAATTAACAACATTGCTTCATACCTGCATGGGCATATTCCTCTGTCACTTGTTCACTTACTTCTGAGTTAGCACAAATTAAAAGTGTATTTTGTAAGGAAAAACTTAATTATTGAAATTCCTGGTAGATCTACTGTCAAATAAATATAAGGTAAATATATAATAACACCACTTAATAATATTGGTGATTACATAAATGTATTTAAATCTTGGTGATAACAGGATATTTTTTAGAACTAAAAACGCTTCAAAATTTTTTTTTCTCATTTCACAGACATTTAATTCACAAACTGAAAAGCACTCATGAATGTTATAAGATTATTCCACAATTTATTGCTCATCTTTTCCAATCTCTTTCATCCCACTCTTCGCTTTGAAATTTTTACCTTAATTAAATTAATTACCAAATGATTTGAATAAAGAAACCTAGACTTAATTATTTTGAATAAGCAGTTATTAAATCTGTCTTGTCCATGTGATTCATTTTGTCACTGAAATAATACATATTAGTATATATCATGCTATTATCCCATATTGTCTTTTATTCAACTTTCTTATTTCAGTCTAGGAATTTATCTGGATATTGAAAAGAAAATCATTTGCATTTTTTTCTTAGATTCTTTTACAGATGCTAAGAGTTTTCCTAAGTTTAGATATATTTTTTCTTGTCTTAGGGATATTCTTCTGATTAAAAATATTAGAATATTCTTGTAGAATATAAAGATTAGAAGAGATTCTGTTCTATTCCTCCTTCCTCAGCACCTATTTCCGAAGCCCCACAACAAGACTCAATAGCATATTCAGCACATCCAATCAAAAATCATTTAAGAAAGAGAAAGAGAAAGAGCTATATACGGACCTCCTGCAGAAAATTATCAGGTTTTCCTGAGCATAGGAAGATCTCATGTGTTGAGATAAATTCAGAATTAAACACAAACCTAAAGTGTAAGAAATTTAAAGAAAAATCAGAGACATATTTGAGAACTTCACCTCCATCCTGTGAAATGCCCGTAAACTCAAACTTATCTTAAATTTAAAGCTCCAGAGTATTGCAGTTCTAAGTGGAAGTGCTTTCAATTTTTCTCCATTCAGTATGATATTGGCTTTGGGTTTGTTATATACAGCTTTTATAATTTTAGGTATGTCCCACCTATGCCTACTTTGTTAAGTGCACTTATCATAAAAGAGTGCTGAATTTTGTCAAATGCTTTTTCTACATCTATTGAGAGGATCATATGGTCTTTGGTTTTGCTTCTATTTATTTGGTGAATTACACTTATAGATTTGCATATGTTGAATCATCCTTGCATTTCTGGAATGAAACCTAGCTGGTCATGGTGGATTACTTTTTTGATGTGTACCTGAATTTAGTTTGCTAGGATTTTACAGAATTTTTGCATCTATATTCACAAGGGATATTGATCTATAGCTTTCTTTTTTTTGTTGTGTCCTCTACTGACTTTGATATCAGGTGATATTGGCTTCATAGAATGAGTTGGGAAGGATTCTTTCCTTCTCAATGTAATGGAATAATTTCTGCTATAGGTACCAGTTCTTCTTTGTAGGTCTGGTAAAATTTGGCCGTGAAACCATCTGGTCTGGGACTTTTTTTTGGTTGGAAAATTTTTATTACTGCTTCAATTTCGATACTTGATATTGGTCTGTTCAGGAGTTCTATTTCTTCTTGATTGAGCCTAGGGAGGTTGTGTGTTTTCAAGAATTTGTCCATTTCCTTCATGTTTTGAAGTTTGTGTGCATAGAGATTTTTATAGTATTCAGAGATGATACTTTATATTTCCATGGTATCAGTTGTGATTTCTCCTTTTTCATTTCTAATTCAGCTTATTAAGGACCTTTCTTTTCTATTTCTGGTTAATCTAATGAGAGGCCTGCCAATTTTGTTTATATTCTCAAAGAACCAACTTTTTGTTTCATTAATCTTCTATATAGTTCTTTTGCTATCAATTTCATTTAGTTCTGGTCTGACCTTGGTTATTTTTCTTCTGCTGGTTTTAGGACTGGTTTGCTCTTTCTTTTCTGGTTGCTTGAGGTGATTCATCAAACTGTTGATTTATGATCTTTCTGTCTTTTTGATTTAGAAATTTAAGGCTATGGATTTTCCTCTCAGCAATGCTTTAGCTGAATCCCACAGATTTGATAACTTGTTTCCCCTTTATCCTTTAGTTTAAACAATCATTTGATTTCCATCTTTATCTCCTCTTTGACCCAACTATCATTCAGGAGTAGGTTGTTTAGTTTCCACGACTTTGTGTAAAGATGAGTGTTTCTATCAAAATTGATTTCTAATTTCATTCCACTGTGGTCTGAGAAGGTACATGGTATAATTACTATTTTTTTTTAAATTAGCTAAAACATGTTTTGTGGCCTAGGATGTGATAAATCTTAGAGAATGTTCCATGAGATGATGACAAGAACATATATTCAGTTGTTCGGGGTAGTATGTACACCATTACCATGTCTAGTCAACATAGTGCTGGAAGTCCTTGCCAGAGCTGTCAGGCAAGAGAAGAAAATCAAGGGTATCCAAATGGTGAAAAAAGAGGTCAAACTATGGCTGTTTGCTGATGACATGATCTTATGTCTAGAAAACCCCATAGATTCATCCAAGAGACTCCTGGAATTGATAAATAAATTCAACAAAGTCTCAGGTTACAAAATCAATGTGCACAAATCAGTAGCATTCATATACACCAACAACAGTCAAGCTGAGAATCAAATTAAAGACTCAATATCTTTCACAATAGCAATGACCAAAATAAAATACCTAGGAATATATTTGACAGAGATGAAAGACCTCTACTGGGAGAATTACAAAACACTAAGAAAAGAAAGAGTAGAGGATATAAACAGATGTCAAAACATATCATGCTTATGGATCAGCAGAATCGACATTGTTAAAATGTCTATACTACCCAAAGCAACCTATAGATTTAACGCAATCCCCATTAATATACAAATGTCATTTTTCACAGATCTAGAAAAAATAATTCTGTGCTTTGTTTGGAACCAGAGAAGACCCTGTGTAGCCAAAGCAACCTTAAGCAAAAAGAAAAAAATGGGAAGCATCAATTTACCAGACATCAAGCTATATTACAATGCTATGGTCACCAAAACAGCATAGTACTGGCACAAGAACAGAGACAGAGACCAGTGGTTTAGAACAGGGAACCCAGACATAAAACCATCCTCATATTGCTCTCTGATCTTTTACAAAGCAGACCAAAACATACAATGGGAAAAAGAATCCCAATTCAATAAATGGTGCTGGGAAAATTGGATAGCTACATGTAGAAGATGGAAACAGGATCCTCACCTCTTACTGCTCACAAAAATGAATTCACAAAGGATAACAGACTTAAACCTAAGACATGAAACTCTAAGAATTCTAGAAGAAAATGTTGGAAACACTCTTATAGATATCAGCCTAGGCAAAGAATTTATAAAGATAACCCCAAAAGCAATCACAGCAACAACAAAAATTAACAAATGGTCCTTGATTAAATTAAAAAGCTTCTGTACAGCCAAGGAAAGCATCAAAAGAGTGAACAGACAACCTACAGAATGGGAGAAAATATTCACATATTATACATCCAATAAAGGGCTAATAACCAGAATCTAAAAAGAACTCATATCAGCAAGAAAAAATCAAACAACCCCATAAAAAAGTGGACAAAAGACACGAGCAGAAGCTTTTCAAAAGAAGATAGAATGGCCAATAAGCATATGAAAAATGCTCAACATCTCTAATTATCAGGGAAATGTAAATCAAAACCACAGTGTGATATCACCTAACTCCAGTGAGAATGGCTTTTACCAAAAAGTCCCCAAACACTGGATGCTGGTGTGGATGCCAAGAGAAAAGAGCACTTATACACTGCTGGTAGGACTCCATACTAGTGCAACCTCTATAGAAAGTAGTATGGAGATACCTCAAAGAACTATAAGTAGACCTACCATTGATCCAGCAATCCCAATACTAGGGATTTACCCAAAGGAAAAAAAGTGATTTTATCAAAAAGCCACTTGCACTCAAATGTTTATTGAAGCACAGTTCAATTACAAAGATGTGGAATCCATCCAAGTGCCCATCAACACATGAGTGGACTAATAATATGTGATGTACATATACCATGAAATTCGACTCAGCTATAAAAAAAATGGATGAACTAATACCTTTTGTAACAACCTGGATGGAACTGGAGACCATTCTTCTAAGTGACGTATTGCAAGATGGAAAAACAAACACCACATGTACACACTATTAAATTGGAACTAATTGTTGAACACTCATGGGCACATATGGAAGTAAAACTCAACAGAAACCAAGTGGGGGAGTGGGGCAAGAAGGGGCGGGTAAATTCAAACCTAATGAGTACAATGCGTGCTATCTGGGTGTTTAGCACACTTTAACTCAAACTTTACAAAAGCAATTCAAGTAACCAAAACATTTGTACCCCTGTAATATTTTGAAATAAAAAAAATGCAGATTCCCTAGGTCTACCAGACCTGTGGAACCAGAATCTGAATTAAAAAAAAATTACTAAACTTGAATTAGGGTATTAACATATAGTACTTATATAACAAACTTTGGCCTATTATTTAATATTTTACCTTCAGTTTCCTCATGTGTAAAATGGGAATATTAATAGTATTTCTCTATAGTATTTTAATATATCAAAACAGTGATGTATGTAAGAGAATACATACATATGATGTCTTGACTCTCCTTTTATCTCTACTTGTAGGATCTAATACAAATTAAGTCCTTCTCTGACAATATTATAGACCATAATATCTTCTTAAATGAACGTCAGCTCCCTTCTTTCTACTCAATGGTATGGAAGATAAGGTTGCTGCTTGCTTGTTCACAAATATAACTTCCTGACCAAAAATTGCTCATGCCTTTCCCAAATCTCTTCATTTTACTTCGGTTATTTCCACTGGTGTATTCTTAAGATAAATTGCTTTTATATTTGACTCAAGGCTTTCATCTGCCATTATCTAGACAACAACGACAACAACAATAATAAAAATAATCCAACATTTTTAATTTGTATAGTGCTAAAGAATCTATAAAGCATTTCAACATATTGTCTTATGAAATCTCCAGAAAATTCATGCTTTAAATGCAGATATCAGTATCTCCTTTGAGGGCTGAAGGAATAAATGGACTTTGGAATGTTTTTCCAGATGGCAAAGCCAGAATTAAATCTAGGTCTTTCTAATCTCAGAACTCTTCTGCTATGTCATATTGCCCTTCCGCAACAAAAGTTTTCATGTTGATGTCTGTTCATTGACTTGATCTCACAGATTTTTACATTACTGACTTTCTAGTGGTTCCTCAAAACTTTTTATACCTCTATATACTTCATATGCACCACATTTTTCCCATTAGCATTTATAAAAACCATATGAAGTAGTTTTTCCTTTGGAGTGCACACCATCTTCAGGAACATTATATTAATAGAAACTCCAGGGGTGATGAGAATCTAGAAGAACTGCTTCTAAGATACTAACATGTTTTTTTTTTTTTTTAAGGGAGCAGAACCCTCTCTCTGTTGAGAGAATCACAGAGAATCCCATTTCGTAGCATGCATCCTGACACCGAACCATTTCTAACATCCTTATACTTACCTACTTTCTGTCTCCAAATTCCTCTATCAGGTGTCTGCCTACTCTTTTCTTTTACTGAACACTTCAATCAATGTTACCCTCTCCACACAATACACATCACACACACACACACACATTTTAATTAAATAAACTCCCCTCCTTGCCACACAGATTTTCCTCTTTCTCAGATTCCTGGGTCATATTTTCTTTACTTTCATCCATTCTAGTGTTATCCATTCTGTTTTATTTGGATTTTTTTGTGTGTGTATAAGTCTTTAATCACAAATCCTCTTCTGCAATGAAACTTCTCTTATAAAAAGAAATCTTTCTAACCAAATAAAAAAGATACACAGTCTTCATCTTCCTTGAATGCTCTGTCACCTGATTCTGCTGACTACTTCCTCTTTTTAAAATTTTCTTTCACTTTAACATTACATTTCTTGTTTTGGTTTTGTTTTTACCATTCTCAATACCCTTACTTGTCTTCAATGTATTCTTCTTTATCTTCCTTTAAATTCTGTGCACAGCCAAACCCACTCTGTTTTGCCACAAGGTTATATATGGAATGAACTACGGATCATCTTAGTAAGATGGCTCATTAGCAACTAACTTTCAATATGTCCAAATTGGAGCACATCTTGTTCAAAATTGAACTCCCTGAGTTTTGCCACACAAACTGATTATCTCTTCTACAACACAATTTCTTTTAATAGCAGTATTCTTCTTCTGGAGTTCTAAATATGGAAAGAGCCAGTTTTGATGCTTTCCTCCCTCTTATATCCTTCAGTTACCAAGTCCTACCATTACATCCACTTCCTCCTTAACTTCCATGAAAGAGAGGGGCATAGCTTTGGACCAATGGGTTTCAACAGCTGCAGGTCACTAGGCCAGCGTGCAGCTCATGAGCAAAACCATGAAAGAAGCAGAAAAAAGCTACAAGTTATACAACATGAAAAAGAAAGTTTTTTTCCAGATATTTTTTTCAGATCCAAGTATTTCTTTTGCATGTCATCTCTACTGTCCAGGCCCTTATCACATGATATCTAGATTTTTAGTATTTTTCATAGCAAAACAAATAACTAGTGCAGAGTAAATATTATTATAATTTTATGAGGTATTTTAACATGTATTCTTTTATTTGAGTATTATACCATAAGGAGTGGTATTATTAATATTATGATTGCCCAGATTTCACAGAAAAGAAAATTAGACTGATTAAGTAAATTTCTCATGACAACTTCAACTAAAATCCTCAAATTCAAAATTTTGTCTTCTGTCTACTTTGCTATGCTGGCTCTTAGCTTGTTATATGAATTTTTATAATCCACATTTTCTCTGGCAGATGAGTCTCATGGTAAAGACATTTTGATCATGAACTAGCAATGACAACATAAATATTTATTTTGTAAAATTAAAACTTAGCATGGAAGGCCCTGCAATCACTAACAATGTTTTACCTCTCCAACTTTATTTCTTATTTCTCCCCCATACATTCTTGCTCCTTCTAGAGTAATTTGGTCTCCATCCTCCATATGCAGGACAAGGTCTCAACTCTGCATTCATTTATGTAGTTTTTCTTCTACAAAAACTCTATATTCTCTTCTCCTACTTTAATCCTCTGCATCACTTAAAATGTGTTTCACCTTCTACCTTCTCTATGATGTTGTTTATATTTTTTATTTCAGAATATTATCAGAGTACAAATATTTTGGTTACATGATTTGCTTTTGTGCAGTTTGAGTCAACGTTACATGTGTGCCCATCACCAAGGTAGCATGCATTGTACCCATTAGGTGTGAATTTACCCCTCCCCTACTCCTGAAGGTGTTTATATATGAATATGTTCACCTATAACTATGGTTTTCTGCACATGCATGCACATGCATGTGTGTGTGTGTTAACATATTCTAATATAGAGAAGCCAGTCACATGTTCATATTTTTACGCAAAGTATTGAAAAGATATAGATATTAAGTTTTATACATAACATGCCACCTTCATGAAAAGAATAAAATTCTACAAAGTGGGGATTATTTCAGAAAATCTGTACATTATTGTGAATATGATATTGCCCACTGTGATCATTTTTAGAAAATTTTTAGTTTTTACAATTTGTTCTGGTTTAGAATTTTATCTCTACAGCTATATTGTTAACTCTTGGAAGAATCTGTCTTGTGCATATTTGATTCCCTATACTGCCAAGATCACTATTAAGTTGTTAATATACTTGAGGCTAAAAACAATGGAGAAGTGTCTAAGATGCAGACTGTAAATTCCAAAGGAAAAAGCCAACACATCCTGTACTGACCTCCTATGTTTTACTGTGAACCTATTCTAGAAAAGAGGCCAGGTAGACCAGAGGTGCCAAAACATTAGTAAAAATATTTACACTTAGTAAAATCACATGATAAACATTATATTTCCTTTCCTAATACATATGAAACCAAGTTCTACCATGCACATGTATTTCTTTCAGCAAAGAACTTTATGTGAATCTATTACCCCTTTTTTGATAGTTTTTAAAAGTTATTAGGAAAAAGATAGATCTAGGAAGATTCTCACTAGTTACTTAACAGACCGAACCCTCACTTTATCTGTATGCATCCAGCCTATAATTCTCCTAGGAACTGTCATAGGAGCAGACAGATGAAGCAGGCCCATCTGTCAACTTGGAAAAGATCCCACACCAGAGACAGACAGGTAGTATTTTGCTCTACTCACTGATTGAGCCATTTATAGGGTATTTGCACATGGTAAAGGACACATAATATGACTTATCAGCTCAGGCTATGTATTTAGAAGATCATGCAAAGAAAACTGTGACACACATAAAGACATATTGGTTGCTAAAAATATTTTGCAGCATAATATAACAAAGTATAGTTTAGGAACGAGATGAGAGATACCTGATGAACTTGCAACAAGGAGTAGGAGCTTCACGAAAGTCAAGACAAAAACAAATGTAGCCTACCATCTTTCTAGATTACCTAGGTGTGAAATAATTTAAAAGGACTCACTGGGGTTAGATGATATCTCTGGTGGTTTTGATTTGCATTTCTCTAATGATTAGAGATGTTGAGCATTTTTTTATCTGTTTGCTGGCCATTATTCGGTCTTCTTTTGAAAAGTTTCTGTTCCTTTACCCATTTATTGATGGGGTAACAAATTCTGGCGAGGATGTGGAGAGACAGGAACACTCTCACACTGATGGAAGGACTGCAAATTGGTGCAACCTCTGTGGAAAAGAATTTGGAGATACCTCAAAGAGTTAAAAATAGAAATACCGTTCGATCCAGCAATAACACTATTAGGCATCTACCCAAAAGAGCAAAAGACATTCCATAATAAAGACATCTGCACCCAAATGTTTATGGCAGCACAATTCACTATTGCAAGGATGTGGAAACAACCCAAGTGCCCATCAATTCATGAGTGGATTATTAAAATTTGGTATACATATACAATGGAATATTACTCAATTATAAGAAACGACAGTGATCTAGCACTTCTTATATTTTCCTGGATTGAGCTTGAGCCTATTATCCACAGTGAGGTATCACAATATCGGAGGAATAGCCTCCACATGTACTCGCTGTCAGATTGGCACTAACTGATCAACGCTATGGTGCTCACACGGTAGTAATATTCTCCAGGGATTAGGGGTTTGGGGGAAGGTAAACCCACAACTAATGGACACGGTGTGCATTGTAGAGGGGAAAGGCAAACCTCTAAATCGCACTTGGGTGAGGCAAAGACGTAAAATGTAACCAAAACTTTTGTACCCTCATGATATCCTGAAATAAATAAATTAATTAAAAAAAGGACTCATTGCCAAAAATGTGAGGCACTACCAGCAACAAGTAGTTACAGAGATGAAAAAGATAAAACTATGGATCTTAATGATGGATATTATTCTAAAATTCTTAGGCCACAAAATATACTTAATAAAAAATTTTCCCATAAAACATGTAAATGTGAGTTTGTTAAGTGAGGAAAGGAAAATAATTATTTGTGATATGTCTTCTTTCCTATTAAAAGAAAACAAATAAAATTTTATTATTTTCAAAGCCACTCACTATAATGGAAGTATTATTATCAGCATTGTTGGCAAAGATGAAATAAGAAGCAGCTTTATTCTTGTAATCTTAGAGATTCAGGAAGTTGTAAGCAGGGCATAGAGACATTTTATTCTTAATATAAAGCTCATATCTAAAGAAATACATAAAACTTTTTAATGGCTTATTTTATTCAACATTTCAGAATGACATTCTTTTAGCTTAAAACAAAATTCTCATTCACATAATGTAAGAAAGAGGAAGAACTTTAGAAATCAATAAATCTAACCCTCTCATTTTACAACGGGTTAGATCCAGACATTTTACCTAAGATCAATTAAATACTAATGTTCACAAATTTTTGTTTATTCATTTATCCAAGGATACCCAGATGATAGAAGAAAGATGAGGGCAATCCAGGTTTCACGAATACCAATGCAGGGCGCTTGCCACTCTATCATGTTGTCCTTCATATCCTGACAATGAGAAAGAAAAACAGCCCCTGGCATCTGGAAGCTGGCCTGGCACTCACAGCTAGGCTTTGGTTTTCCTCTGTTGCACATGCATAATTTCACAGAAATGTCAACATCAGAAAAGGCTACTCTGTGCTATAGATGAGAATTAAGACAAAAACAAGACCACTCCATAATCTTGGCTCAATATAAACAATATGGTCATTGTCTAAGCCATAAAAAAGACCAAACATCCCAATCTTGACTACAATGTGTAACTGCTGCTTCTTTGCCAATGGTATCTTTAACCTCAATTTATTCCTCCTGCCTTATAGGTAATATTTATTGAGAATCCAATCATGGAATTGTTCTTGCTTCATGAAAACATTCAATCTGAAGCAAAGCCCTGCTTCCTTGAATCTTCCACAAAGTTACCTAACACATGCTTGTATCCTATAAGTACTTTTAACAGCCTTTTACTTAGACACTGTCCTATTTTTTGTTTTCTCCCTTCTTTTAAAGACCAGTAAAAGCAATTTATTCAGGTACAGATATGTTCCCAGTGGTCTCTGGCTAAAGATGAATACCAGTAAAAAGGAACCACTTATTAAAAAAACAAAAAGATGATCTATGCAGAAATGAATCTTAAAAGTGGTTCAATTAATTGGATTAAAATTTCACATGTTAAGATAGTTTCTCATATTACACCATCAGTGCTAATAGCTGAGTGCAGTTTTCTTACATCTAATTAAGCCTAGCAAAAATTACTTATGTATAAAACTCCCCTTTTCTCCCCAAATTACCAAGTGTTTTTCTATGACTTTCATATTGACTCTTTTGTCAGAGAAAAATAATTAATTATTGGACTTCTGCTTCCAGACAAGATCAAATACAGAAACTGGACTACCCCCCTCACTTGAAACAACTATTAATAAAAGAAAAAAATGACTCATGAAAATTAATCATTAGGCAACAAAGGACAGTGACCCCCAAGAGGTGGAAACTGATTAAGGGGAGTCCTACAATTGCCCCAGTTTTCTGTCTAGTGAATGATTCTAGGCCTCTATGCTGAGAGGAGAAAACCTAGTAGGCTTCCAGTGCTGTGCTTTGGATATTTGACTCCTCCAAACCTCATGCTGAAATTTGATCCCCAATAGTGGGGTTTAAAGAGAAGTGTTTGGGTCATGGGGGTAGAGCTCTCATGAATAGATTAATGCCCTTCCTGGAGGTGGGGTGAGTCAGTTCTCGCTCTTAGTTCCCAGGACAGCTGGTTGTTAAAAAGAACCTGGCACCTCCCTCTCCTCTCTCTTTCACTTGCTCTCTGGCTGTGTGATCTCTCCACCCACCATCTTTCCTCTACCTTCTGCCATGAATGGAAGCAACCTGAGGCTTCCACCTGATGCCCAATCTTCCAGTCAACAGAACCATGAGCCAAATAAACTTGTTTCTTCATAAATTACCAACCCTTAGGTATTCCTCTCCAGCAACACAAATAGACAGAGACACCTATGGTCTTCTTGAGTTGAAAAGACAACTGGAAATCCAGGGAAGCCCAGGTGGCTAGAATTTACATGATGACTCTCCATATGGGAGATAGTTGCACACAGAGAATTGCAGAGAGCCTCAAAGGGTCCCCCTGCTGTCTTGAGTAGTGATTGATTATCACATATGTGTAAGGCTCCCAATACCGGAAGCCAGAAAAAGAAAACACAAGACCAGATAATATCTGTTCCCAAAAGACAAAGTGGAAACTTCATTAACTCACGAGGTATCCATTAGGATATCAATGGGAAACTTTTCTTTAAAGGGCCAGGCTTTGTGGGCCATACGAGCTTTGTTACTTACAACTATTTCACTCTGCCATTGTAGCACAAAAGCAGACAGAGAAAACAGAAAATGAATAGGCACAGTTGTGTTTCAATAAATTTTATTTACCAAAGCAGTTCCCAGCCTTCAAGTTGTACTTTGCTGATCCTGGGTTAGAGTACTGAGAAGAGTCTGCCTTGGTATTGGGAAAACATTAAGCCTAGACTACATGCTATTCTGGTCCCACCTACACAGCATACAATCAAGCCCTGAAAGGAATGGGCTGTTTGCAGTGAACTAAACTGAATCCTAGAACAAGGCTCAAGAATATTTTTACTAATATAAAAATACTCAATATGCAAAAAGGTAAAATTTATAATGTCACTCGTTAGATATAAAACTTCCAGGTATGCAAAGATGCAGAAAAGTATGGCCCAGGATGAGCAAAAGCTTAGTTACCCAAAAATGACACAAATAACAACATTAGCAGAAAATGACATTAAGACAGCTATTAAAATTGTATTACATACACTCAATAAGCTGCAGGAAAGATTTAACAAATAGAGAACAAAGATTTAAATTGAACTTCTAAAGATAAAATTTATAATATCTGCCATGAAAGATATCCTGGAAGTGATTAACTTCTGATTAGATATTACAGGAAAAAGGATTAATTAACTTGAAGACACAACAATAGACAACATCCAAAATGAAACACAGGAAAAAATTAAGATGGAGAAAAAGGAATAGAATATTGGTGAACTGACAGACAACTCAAGTAGCAAAATATGCAATGTAACTAAAGTCTCTGAAGGAGAGGAGAAAGAGACAGAAAAAATACCTAAAGATATAATGTCCAATTTTTTCCCAAATTTATTCAAAATTGTAAACCCACAAATCCAAGAAGCTCAAAGAAACTCAAACACAAGAAGCATGAAGAAAACTACACTAAGGCATACAGTAATCAAATTGCTTCAAACCAGTGAAAGAAAAATTTAAAGGACGCTAAAGGTGGGGGCTGGAGAATGACAAACTATACACAGAGTTCTTGAAATTCTTTATTCATCCATAAAAAATGTGAGAAATAAAGGCACATTTCCCACAATAAACTTTTTAAAAATCTAAAAAAAAAAACCACAATAAATGATTTTGCAGAAATTCAAAAGCTGAAAGAATACATATCGGCAGAACTACAATATAAGAAATTATAAAGACAGTGCTTTGAGCACAAGAAAAATAATCCCAGATGGGAAACTGGCTCTAAACAAATAATTGGAGAGAATCAAACTGGATATTCTATGGGTGTATATGAAGACATTATTATTTATATCACTTTAAGTACAATCAACTATTTAATGGCAAAACAAAAAAAATGCCAAACAAAAACAATGTTGTGAGATTTATCACTTATGTAGAAATAAAATGTATGACAGCAATAGTACAAAGGCTAGAGAGGAAAAATGGAAGCATAATGTTGTAAAGTTCTCATATTATACATGCCACAGTATATCACTTGAAGGTAACCTGATATGCTAAAGATGTATTAATATATTATAAACACTAAAGAAATCAATGGCTGGTGAGAATGTGGAGAACTTGTATCATTTATACAGTGCTGGTGGGAAGGTAAATTGATACAACCACTCTGGAAAAAAGTTTGACAGTTTCTTAAAAACTAAACATGCAACTACCTATGACCCAGCAATTATACTCCCAAAGTAATGAAAATTTATATTAATATAAAAACCTGTACATGAGTGTTTATAGTAGCTTTATTCATAAAACTCCTAAACTGGAAACCACCCGGATGTCCTTCATCAGGTAAATGGTTAGACAAATTGTGGTATATTCAAACTATATAATACTAATAAACAATAGATAGAAAAATACTACTGATACATACAAAGATGGAGCTCAAGGAAGTTGTGTTGAGGGAAAAACCAAACTCAAAAGATTATATGGTATATAATTTTATTTCTATTATATTTAAAGTTACAAAAGTATAGAGGTGGAGAACAAATTAGTTGTTGCCAGGCATTTCAAAGGGAGGAGGTAGGAAGTAGCTGTGCTCATGAAAGAACAGCATATGGGATCTTTTGATGGAACTGTTCTATATTGCAACTGTGGTAATGGCCATGCAAATGTGCACATTGATACAATTGCATAGAATTAAACACACAACACAAATGAATGCATACAGAACTGGTAAAATCTCAATACGGTAGATGCAGTCTACCAAAGTATATATCACTGCTATGATATTGTACTATAGGTATAAAAGATGTTACCTTTGGGGTAAACTCTGTGAAGCTATGCCATGTAAATATATAATTATATAGAATTATCTCAAAGTCAAAAGAAAAGAGAAAAGCAAAAGGTTGGAAAAAGACATAAGTACATTTCAAAGCAAAGAATATTGGAAAGATGATAAAGGGGTCAGTTCACCAATATAACAAACCTAAATTTTATATACCTAAAAATAGAGCCTTAAACTATATGAAACAAAAACTGATAGAAATGACAAGGAGAAATAGATAAATCCACAATTGTAGTTGGGGATTTCAACATCTTTCTCTCAATTGGTAAAACAAGTAGACAGAAAATCAATATGGGTAAAAGAGACTTGAATAACCTTTTCATAATTGACATTTATAAAACACTTCACTAGACAAGAGCAGAACACATTGTTTGAAAGCAGTGGTTGGCAAACATTTTTCTGTAAAGGGCCAGAAATGAAATATTTTAGGCTTTGCAGCCCATCTGCCCTCTGTCACAGCTACTCAACTCTGCCTCTGTAGCACAGAAGCTGCCATAGACAACACATAAATGAGTGGGAGTGGGTGTGTCTCAATAAAATGCACTCTAGGCTAGATAGGGCCCATGGGTTCATAGTTTGCTGACTAATTTTTCAATGTGTACATGGAACATTTAACAAGCGATACTATAATATGCATCATAACAGAAATATAAATAATTTAAAGAAATTAAAATTATACAAAATATGTTCTCTAACCAACTGCTATGGAATTAAGCTGGAAGTCAGTAAGGAATACAGTAAATGTTCAAATATTTTAAGCCATATATTTCTAAAATATATAATACATGAGTGAAGGAAGAAATCAGAAAGGTAATAGGAAAGTATCTTGAACCAAGTGAAAATACAAATCAAGTATTAAAACTTGAGGAAGGCAGGTAGTGCAGTGCTTAGATGGAAATTTGTAGCTTGAAATTCTTATATTAAAAATGAAAACAAACAAATAAACAAATAAACAAATGATTATCTCAGCCAGCAGCTAGGAAACTTTTTCTTAGAGATCCAAAGAGTAATATTGTAGGCTTTCAGGCTATATGACCTCTGCCACAATTACTCAACTCTGAGATTGTAGAGAGAAAGCCATCAGAGACAGTATCTAACCAAAGGAGTGTGGCTTCATTTCAATAAAAATTTACTTACAACAACAGGTGGCTGACCCATGGGCTATATTTTGCAGACCCTTGATCTAGGCTTTAATCTTAAAATAGTTAGAAAAGATTATCAAATCAAATCCAAAGGAAGGTGAAGGAAGCAAGTGACAGCAAGTACCAGTGAAATAGTTAACAGGAAAACATGGAATATTACTCAGCTATAAGAAATAATGAAGATACGACATCTCTATGGTTCTCCTGGAGAGAGTTGGAACCCATTATATTAAGTGAAGTATCCCAAGAATGGAAAAACAAGCATCACATGTACTCACCAGAAAATTGGTTTCCCTGATCATCACCTAAATACACATCTGGGAACGACACCAATCGGATATCAGACTGAGGTGGGGGGTGGGGGAGGGGATGGGTGTATGCCTACACAATGAGTGCATTGCACACCGTTTGGGGAATGGTAACGCTTGAAGGTGCTGACTCGGGAAGGGGGGGTGGGGAAGGGAGGGATATATACCTACATAATGGGTGCAACACGCACTATCTGGGGATCAGACACGCCTGGAGCTCTGACTTGGGGGGAAAGGCGGTACATAGGCAACGTATGTAACCTGTAATTCTGTATCCCCCATAACAATAAGATGAAATAAAAAGAAAAAGAGAAAAGAAAATGAATAAACCCAAAAATCTGTTTTTTAAAAAGATAAGTAAAACTGATAAATTTTTAGCCATATGAAATAAAGGACAAAAGAGAGGGCACTCAAATTACTAGCATGAGGGATGAAAGGGGGAACATGATTAAAGATCTTACAGATATTAAAATGAAAAGAGAATATTATAAAGAACTTTATGTGAATAAATTTGATAATTTAGATAAAATGGACAAATTCTTTAAAAGACTGAAATTAACATTATCTTACCATATGGTAAGTCTATTAAAATCTTATCACAAAGAAAACTCTATGTACTGATAGTTCCACTGATGAATTCAACCAAATATTTAAGGAGTAAATGTTATAAATTTGCTATAAAGTCTTCCTAAGTTTTCCAGATCATTTCTCAGTTAATTTCATGAGGCCAGAATTAGCTCACATCAAAACCAGACAAAAGAAACAAATTATAGGATAACATTTCTCATGTATGCAGATGAAATATTCTCAACAAAATTTTAGGAAATTAAATCAAGTAATATACTAAAACAATAATATTTCATAATTAAGAGGAGTTTATTCATGGAATGCAAGGTTGGTTTAACATTCAAAAAAATCAGTCCAATTAACCATATTAACAAACTGAAATTTAAAAAAACATATGATCAACATTAATAGAGGTATAAAAAACATTGGAAGATATTCAGTATCTTTTTGTAATTGAAAAAAATCTCTTGAGTGATCTTCCTCAATCTGATAAAGTTCATCTGTATAAAAAAAACTATAGGTAACATCATATTTTAATGGTAAATACAGAATACATTTGTCCTAAGATCAGAATTAGGGGAAAATGTCCACTCTTCCAACTTTTATCTAATTTTGTAATGAAAATACTAGCCTGTGTGGTAAGGCAAGAAACAGTAATGATATGTATACTGTAGAAATGAAGAAGTAAAAGTCCCTTCAGTGACAGATGACATGATTAACTTTCTAAAATCCTAATTAAAAATTATGACTATAAAAAAGAAGAAACTATGAGATTCAATAGGTGTGTGTAGCAAGTTTACAGGATATATTGTTAATATAAAATAATCAATTGCATTTCTACATATTATCAGTGAATAAGAAAATTGTTCACATAAGCATGCCGAATATAAAATATTCAGAGATAAATTTTAAAAAATTGTTAATGCCTATACATTGAAAACTACAAAATATTGCCAAGTTAATAAATACTCCCTTAACTAGAAAGTTATATTATCCTCATGAATCAGAAGATTCAATTTGTTAAGGTATCAGTTCACTCTCTAAATTCAGTCAACTTCTAATCAAAATCTCAGTAACTTTTTTATTTTGGAAACTAAAAGACTGATTTTTAAATTTGTATGGAAATTTAAACGATCTAGAATAGCCAAAATAAATTAAAAAAAAATAAATATGAGAAAACTTACAATACCTAACTTCCAGACTTACTATAAAGCAGTAAGCATTAAAATGTGATACTGCTGTAAATATTGGAGACCTGTATATCTCTAGAAATAAATAATCCAGAAAAAAATCCAGAAATAGGCATACTTACATCTTTCATCAATTGGCTTCAAGCAAAGAGGAATGGTAAATTAATGAAGAGATAATTTATATAAAACATCTAGTAAATGTTTGTCACCTAAGTGATAAGTGCTACTACTATTGCAATTCTAATCATGGTAAGTATTGTTTATAGCCTATGCTTTTGAACCAGGGTGCCTGTGTTTGAATCCTGGATCGACGGTTCACTGGTTCTATGACCTAGCCTTAGTTTTCTCATCTGTTAAATGAGAGTAATAGTTGTACTAAATATTGCATGTAGTTGTGCTTAAGATTAAATAAGTTAATACATGTAAAATACATAAAAAAATACCCTGGGCCATAGTAACACTCAATAAATGATAGTGATTATTATTAATGTCACTTGTTTGGTAGAAATGGGTGCCTGATGTCACCTATTTATATATTGGCTGAAGGAACAGAGAACACATTCCTAATGGATTAGACAAAATACATATTCACAAATTAGGAGAGTCAATTATATTTTAAGATTGTGTAACACTTTGATCAAATTAATAATTTTAATAAGAAAATTTTTGTGAACATGGCACAGTAGAAATAACATTTTAAAAGGTAAGTTATGAATCCAAAATAAATATAAAACATAGAATGCCTTTCAGATTTTTAAATCCCTCCTTTCATACATAGATAGACCTGAATGTACTAATTAAAGTTTACCTCGATTTTTTCTTATAACTAAGCTATTCACAATTTATCTATAACCTAGAGTAACTGAAACAGATTATTTACATATGTGAAACTTTTCAAGCCACCAATTAATTAGAGCTACAGGCAAGATGACTGCTCCTGCTGATCTGACAAACTGAACATTATTAACATTATTTATGCCTGTTTAAGAAATCATATTGTGAGAAAAAGGTGAAGTAGACCTATAGCATTGCCTATCAGTTATAATAAACATGGAAAATGGAACACCAGTAATTTTTATTAAAGTACACCATTTTATTTTCATTTAAGACAAAGCAAGTGGCTTCAATCTGTGTACAAAGGTATATCAAAGTTTTAAATCACAAAATATACAATTATATCCCTTGAGTAAATGTGAAAATGTGTGTATTCATTTTTTCTTAACTTCTACATTTTGAATATGCTATCAATAATTCACACTCATTTTAAGTTCGTCTATTATTTCCATATTTGGTAATGATTAATTTCCTAGTTTCCTTTTGGCAATATATTTTTTTGACCTTTTAAATCCTTTATTTTTAATATTATAATTTATAATATATTATGATTTATTACTTATGATAAGGAAAACAAATTCCCACTTTGAACAAGGATTTCCCAAATAGGTGGAATATCCCATAAATACAATCTCATCTCTCCATAATAAAAAACTTGGAACCAATAAGCACTGAATAAAGTTATTTTAAATCCTTAACCACAAATCATTCATTTGTTAAATAATTTAAAAAATACTTGATTGCTTACTGTGCCCAGAACTCTTTTAGGTTCTGGGAAAAGGGCAATGAACAAAATAATCAGAAATATCTACCCTCGTGGAGGTTCTTTCTATTTGTGTGGTTATATATATTTTTAAAAAAGTATAATAAATATGTGTAATATATTAGATAGTGATATGTGCTAAGGGGAAAAAGAGTAAAGCAGGAAAACAGGATATGAATTTTTAAGAAAGTGTTATATTTTTCTCCAATGTTTCCTTAAACTATTTATATAATCCCATTGAATTTTGCTTTTCCTAGCCCAAAACAGACCTAATATAATCATCACATTAATAACTTTAGAAGATTAAATAAGAATATGTTAAAAGAAAACACCCCAACCAGTACTTAGTACCAAATACATGACCAATAAGTTAAAACTGATGTTATTTTATGACCATAGTGAATATTTCATAATTTATTCTAGTTTGATATAATTAATTTTACACTTATGAGACAAATCTCTAACTTTCCTTATAGGTTGATTACAAAAAAAGACTTAAGTTTTCATGTTTACCCAATATTTACTATCAGCCAGGTCCACTCATTTGCAGAGATAATACATTTGATAGGTCAATAACTGCCCATGAGTGTTATTCAGCATCTCTTGGAAAGTTGCATTCAAAAGTAGTTTGAATCCCATTTCATATTTCTCCAAATTTTATCTGCTTTCTAGTGCAAGTCAGAAAATTAATTACAGTTAATATGACATTACTTCTAAATTACATGTATAGGATAATACTCTAATATCAGAAAACTTTTCCTTACTCTTAGACAATTATATCTTGGATTTTCCCCAAGATATTTCACAGGAGCTTACAGTCCCTATTGTGCTGTGCCACCTGCTGCCCTTCATTACTGTCTAGTGTTATGGAGTGATTGAAGAACCTCACCTCTCATGAGTGTTTCCATCAGCCACGCTCACGAGAATAGATACCCCTAAGCAAAAATGGCTACACCAGCTTTCTTGTGGTTAGGGTTTATTTGAATTCCTTTTCCCAAACTTTCATTCTTTACTTTTATTAGTCTTCATATTTTAGATGTGTTCTACAAAAGAACAAGAAGTTGGCTTTTTAACGTAGTATCTAAATATAAATTGATTGATAATTTGGATTTACTTCTACCACCTTACTCTTGCTTTCTATTCCTTAAGATTTTCCTGCTTATTTTTTCCCTCTGCTTCATATCTTATTTTGTGCTAACACAGAACTGGGATTTTTCTAATTCAATTTTTATACTCTTCTGCTTTGGAAAAATAATGCTATTTGTGTGTGGCAGGGGCTAAGCCTTGAAATTTTAATATACATGCCTAATTTAAAGGTCAATGTAATCAAATTCTTCACCCTGCTTCTAAACAACTTAAGGACCCTAAAATATTTTAACCTCTCCTGGCTTACATGCTATTATTATCATGCTTTTTAATTGTGTCCTTCAAAAAATCTCTACAATTACATATTATTCATAGTATTACATTTTCTGTAAAGTCAACCTTTTATTAAATTTATTTATAACTTCTCTGTCTTTACTAGATCATGTTTTAATTTCATTTCATAACTTCCTATGGTGATAGGGTATGCCTTTATAAGAAGTTTCACATTTGCATCAGCCAAGCTCACAAGACAATTACACATGTAATTACCTTTAAAGTTTTATGGGCACAAAATTTTAGAAAATGCATATAGTGTAACTCTGGCCCAAAGACATATAAGCATTTTTATTTATTGAATTTTAATCCTCACCTGAGCCAAGATTCAGGCAAACAATGTTCCTTTAGCTTATCCTTTTCTAACTCACACCTTTTCTAAGCCTTGAGTCAGTTTCTAAATTGACTCTCTTACCTGTACACATCTAAGACTTAGTTGACACTCTGGGCCCCTGCATTAGCTACCAGAATCCTTCAAGAGTAGGCTTTGTCTCTAACGTGATCCCACTTTCTTCTTGGCCTTACAGAAATGTCTTTCCGCAGGAGCTGCCATTCATTAATTGATATTTCATAAATTTCCTCTGTAACTTTGTATGTATTGTGGACAGAGGGTTTGAGGATATTTAATCAGCACCTGTGAAATCTGTGAAATATAGGCATATCTCCTTTCATTGCACTTTGCTTTATTGTGCTTCCCAGATGCTGTTTTTTTTTAATAAATTAAACATTTATTTTATTCTTGTGTTGACGAAATCTATCAACGATATTTTTTTCTGCAGCATCTGCTCACTTCATGTTTTTTGTGTCATATTTTGGAAATTATCACAATATTTCAAGCATTTTCATCATTATTATATCTGTTATGGTGATCTATTATCAGTGATCTTTGATGTTACTATTTTAATTGTTTGGGGTTGGAATGAACTGCTCCCATACAAAATGGTGAAATTAATCGATTAATGTTTTGTGTGCTCTGACAGCTCCTCCATCTGGCCATTCCCCTGTTTATCTTTCTCTCCTCGATCCTCCCTATTCCCTGAGATACAACAGTGTTGATATTAAGCCAATGAATAAGCCTGCAATGGCCTTTAAGTGTTCAAGCGAAAGAAGGGTCACATATCTTACACTTTAAATCAAAAACTAGAAAGATTAAGCTCAGTGAGAAAAGCATGTCAAAAGTCAAGACTGGCCAAAGCTAGGCCTCTTACACCAAACAATTAGCCAAATGGTGAATGCCAAGGAAAAGTTCTTGAAGGAAATTAAAAGCGCTACTCCAGTGAACACATGAATAATAAGAAATTCAAACAGCCTTGTTGCTGAGAAAGTTTTAGTAGTCAGCATAGAAGATCAAAACAGCCATAACATGTCCTTAAGCCAAAACCTAATCCTGAAAAAGGCCCCAACTCTCTTCAATTCTGTGAAGGCTGAGAGAGGTGAGGAAGCTGCAGCACAAAAGTTTGAAGCTAGCCGAGGTTGGTTCATGAGGCTTAAGGAACGAAGCCATCTGCATAACATGAAAGTGGAAGGTGAAGCAGAAAGTGCTAATGTGGAAGCTATGGAAAGTTATCCAGAAAATCTAGGTAAGATCATTAATGAAGGTGGCTACACTAAACAACGTGTTTGTTAATGTAGACAAACCAGACTTTCATTGGAAAAAGATGACATCTAGGACTTTCAGAAATAGAGAGGAGAAGTCAATGCCTGGTGTCAAAGCTTCAAAAAACAGGTTGACTCTCTTGCTAGGGGATAATAAAGATGGTGATTTTCAGTTGAAGCTAATTCTCATTTACTATTCCCCAAATCTTTGGCCTTTCAGAATTATGCCAACTCACTCTGTCTGTGCTCTATAAATGAATAAACAAAGCCTGGATAACAGCACATGTGCTTACACAATGGTTGGCTGAATATTTTAAGCCCATTGTTGAGACCTTCTCAGAATTAAAAAGATGCCTTTCAAAGTATTACTGATCATTGACACACACCTGGTCACACAAAAGCTCTGACTGATGGAGATGCACAAGAAGACTAATGTTTTCATGTCTGCTAACACAACATCCATCCTGCAGCCCAAGGATCAAGAAGTAATATTAGCTTTTAAGTCTCATTATTTAGGAAATACATTTCCAGAGCATGGCGGTGTCCTGGTGGTGCGAAGCCCCAGCAAGCGGACTTGGGCCCTTGTGTCAGCTCCAGATCCTGCTGCTGTTGCCCGAGTGAGCAGCCACAAGACCCGCCAATTAAAATTAAATTCTTTAAAACAAAAAAGAAAAGGAATACATTTCATAAGGCTATATCAGCCATAGATAGTGATTGCTCTCAAGGATCTGGGCACAGTAAATTGAAAATCTTAGGCCAGGCGGGGTGGCTCATGCCTGTAATCCTAGCACTCTGGAAGGCCGAGGTGGGTGGATTGCTCGAGGTCAGGAGTTTGAGACCAGCCGGAGCAAGAGCGAGACCCCGTCTCTACTAAAAAAATAGAAAAGAAATGATCTGGCCAACTAAAAAAATATATATAGAAAAAATTAGCCAGGCTTGGTGGTGCATGCCTGTAGTCCCAGCTACTCTGGAGGCTGAGACAGTAGGATCACTTAAGCCCAGGAGTTTGAGGTTTCTGTGAGCTAGGCTGATGCCATGGCACTCACTCTAGCCTGGGCAACAGAGGGAGACTCTGTCTCAAAAAGAAAAGAAAAGAAAAGAAAATCTTGACAGGATTCACCAATTTAGATCCCATTAAGAACATTCTTGATTCCTGGGAGATCAAAATATCAACATTAACAGGAGTTTGGAAGAAGTTGATTCCAACCCTAATGGATAACTTTGAGGAGTTCAAGACTTCAGTTGAGGAAGTAGCTGCAGATAGTAAGAGAACTAGAATTAGATGTGGAGCCTAAAGATATGACTGAATTGCTGCAATTTTATGATCAATCCTGAAGGGATGAGGAATTGCTACTTATGGATGAGCAAAGAAACTGGTTTTTGAGGGAAAAAAAAAGAAACTGGAATCTACCGCTACTGAAGATGCTGTGAACATTGTTGAAATGACAACAAAGGACTTAGGATATAACATAAACTCAGTTAATAAAGCGGTTGGAGAGTTCGAGAGGATTGACTTCAATTTTGAAAGAAGTTCTACTATTGGTAAATTCTAACAAACAGCATTGCATGCCGTAGGGAAATCTTTTATGAAATGAAGAGTCAATTAATCCAGCAAACTTCATTGTTTTTTTATTTTAAGAAATTGTCACAGCCACCCCAACCTTCAGCAACCACCACTCTGATCAGTCAGCAGCCATCAACATTGAGGCAAGATCCTCCACCAGCCAAAAAATCATAACTTGCTGGAGGCTTAGAGGGTCATTAGCATGTTTTAGTAATAAAGTGTTTTATAAATTAAGGTGTGTACATTTTTAAAACATACTGGTATTGCACACATAATAGACCACAGTCTAGTGTAAACATGATTTTATACGCGCTGGGAGACCACAACGTTTCTGTGACTATCTTCATTGTGGCGCTTGCTTTAGAGCATTAGTCTGGAACCAAACTCATAATATCTCTGACGTATGCCTGTATTTAACTGTTTATTCCCTTTTCAACCTTCATTGAATTTCTTCAGTTGCTTTACAAGTTCCTTTCCTCAGCCCTGGAGAGCTCTGCCCTCAAGGGGACAGTGTCACAAAAAATTAAGACATCACATTGTCAGCTTCCAAATTAAAATAATAATAAAACAAGACAGAAAGATTATTTACTGGTGCAGTTTTCTGACTTTCCTTGTGACTAAAGATTGTCCAGATTTGGGGAAAAATTTTAAAACATTGGTTGGATATCCTATAAGAGGTACATTCTGCCTTCTTTATTAACTTCAATAGGGAAGAAATGGTGATAGAACCCCCTAAAAACCTCTTTGGATACAAGACTAGAGAATATACATCCTGTTTCCATGGAAAATCCTGAGAAGGTGAAAGCTTGAAGAAATCCCGCTAACCTCACAGTAGAGGAAAGAAGAGAGATGCACGCTCAGGTTCCAAAAGCCTGAGAAAGCCATAAAAGGCAGCTTTGAAACCAAGTCTTATGTTTCCTGCCCTTGACAAGGTCATAAAACAGAGCTGAGAGAGAAAAAGACTCTGAAAGAGTTCTGTCTTTGACAAGGGTACACGGCATCAGAAGGCACTCTTGACCATATGGTCAGAGATCAGGGAGGAAGAAAGATACCTCACAGGATGCCATTGTGGAGGGATGACAATGCAATGGCCCACACTGATACATTTTAGTTGATGTCAACATGAAGCAACCTTGGAGAATATGCCTTTATTTAACTCACTTGGAACCACGATGCTGCATTACACATCTTTGCCCACCATGCACCCACACAAAAACTTCACCACCACCACTGCTTGGATAAATCAATCCTATGGAGAAGGAAAGGATGAAACAGTGATTGCAATACTGCATTGACTGGGTTTAAATTTTAAAAAAATCACTATTTACCTAGAGTTTACTAAGTTGTTTGCTATCATCATTTGAAATGTCAGCACAAAATAGAGGTGACATGGAATTAGAAAAAAAAATCACTTATATACCTGTGTTTATGCTCAGAAAACCCAGGTCTATTACACAGATTTTGTAATTCAAAGCCATATTGGCATCTCAATTCTATTAATGATTAGGAGAACTCAGGATTCTTTTGTCATTCAGGGCTCTACTCAAATGCAACCTTCTCAGAGAGTCTCTACTTTATCTCTATAAAGATAGCCTCCCTGTCACTATCTATTACTACGTATCACTCCTATCACTTATTTTTTCCTCCATAGCACTCACAGCTACTTTATGCTGTAGATTTATTTGCTTGTGTATTGTCAATCTCCTTTGCAGAAATAAACTCCTGGAGGATATGGACTTTGTGTTGTTCTCTTTGGTTTTCCTAGAGCTTAGAAAACTCCAGAAAAGGCCTCCAATAAATATATGGAGAATTAATAAAACATTATATACATTTCATGATAGATACTATGTATTTAGATTTTACATATATATATATGAATTTTTATATACATATATCAAAGTAGATACTATATATCTAGATTCTACAGATATTTTGATAGTACAATATGTGTTAGGTATTATGTACATGTGATTTTTCTCTTCTCTTGTTTTCCTCTTCCAATTATTTCTGAAAATGTTATAGGTTATGTCTCAGTGATCCCAACATGGGGAATTTACTGAATTATGGCATTTGGCAGGAGAGGCAGACTTACGTTTTTGGCCCTAAAGTCATAGAAGTGAAGAAAGGGCTGGAAGAGTTCACCTTAGAAGTAATATTTTCCTATTTTATAATTTTACCTAATCTCACCCTGCATACAAGCCTATTTATTGAATTGGTTTCTTTATTGACTAATACATCATTTTTTCAGAGGACAGCAGAAAGGAAGGGAACCTCAAATGTTTTTCAGGTTCAGTTAACACTGAATTTATTCTTTTTTTTGTTTTTTTGTTTTTTTTTTTTTTTTTTTTTTTGTTGAGACAGAGTCTCACTTTGTTGCCCAGGCTAGAGTGAGTGCCGTGGCGTCAGCTTAGCTCACAGCAACCTCAGACTCCTCGGCTTAAGCGATCCTACTGCCTCAGCCTCCCGAATAGCTGGGACTACAGGCATGTGCCACCATGCCCGGCTAATTTTTTCTATATAGATTTTTAGTTGTCCATATAATGTCTTTCTATTTTTAGTAGAGACGGGGTCTCGCTCAGGCTGGTATCGAACTCCTGACCTTGAGCAATCCACCCGCCTTGGCCTCCCAGAGTGCTAGGATTACAGGCGTGAGCCACCGCGCCCGGCCTGAATTTATTCTTAATATTACAGGAAGATATCAGAGTTAATTATAATGTTTGCATTATGGCACATCATCATCACTAGTTTATACAAAGTTCTTCTCTTGTTTTATCTATCTATCTAAATATCATCTATCTGTCGATCAATCTATTTATTTTATCCCTATTCTGCACTCCCATTCCACACTCTCAACTTAGGCAATGATTTTAAATTGTTTCATATATATGGTTTTATTCTTTGCCTTATTAAAATATGTGCATTGATATCTTGAATGGATTCTTTTAAATTAACTTTTATGATATTTTGTTATACATTTAAGTCTTTCACTTCTTTTCATTCAGCCATATATTATGAAGACCAGGATTATTGTTATGTGCACTATTTGCCATTTCCAAATACTATATGCTACTCTATTTTGTTTTGTAGCTACCACATCTTGCCTTACCTATTTACTGTAAATAATTATTTACATATTTAGAGCAAATCACAAAACCACAAAAGGTTCTATTTACCTAGTGTATCTTTATGAAATGAAATTCATCATTAGGAAAGTTTCAAATAATTGTCTTTATTTTAAGTTCTTTACTTGGCTGAATTTGGTTTAAGATACTTTTCAACCAACTCAAATATCTAGTCTTCTGTCTTAAATAAAAAGGATAAGTAATTTATTTTTTATATTGGCAAAAAAATTCTTACAATCATGTGTCTATGTGTACATGCACTCAAGTCTCTTTTCAAAAGAACAAAAGGATCTGGGCAGAATTTCTCTTGCTGTGAAGGACAAAAACTCAAGATAGTATACTCTGACACAAAGTGCATTGCTTTGCCAATCTCTAAAATGTCACTTCATGGGCAGCCTGCTGGGCTCGGCGCAGAGCCATGGTGCCAAGACTGCTAATAAAAAAGAATAAAGGTTAATGAAGGCATTGGGTTATTTATTATCTTGAATAAAATAGCCTAAGTTTTATCTGGATGGCTTGTTCAAGGCATAAGATCTTGTCTTTGATTTTTAACATTGTATTATTCTTTTCTGCAGGCTTTGAATTTTAATGTTTTTGCTAGGATATAGTCTTAACATGTTTATTAGATATGCAATTTTATTACAAAAATAAATGGATATATTATAGATACTGAAATATGATGGCTGACATGCATAAAAAATGAAAGAATAAATCCTTCAGAAAACTCACTTTGCAATTCAGTAAGAGAAAATTTGTACATTAAGCACACTTTTTGTTGCTCATGAGCAACTTGCTGAAAACAAATCCAAGCATTTAATTGTGGCATATTGACATGGGAAAACTGACCTTTAATAAAGAACATATCGTGCTTTAGTTGCACACTTCAGCTTTGAGTTTAGGCACTGCAATTTCATTTAAAAGGAAACAAACACTGTAATAAAACTAGTCTTTCTGTCAACTGACAGAATGTAGCAGACCAGAAGTGTGTCATCCTCCACAGCCAGGATCTGATCTTAAAGATTTTAAGTCAGCTGAGAGTGAGTACACGTGTTATTTAGCTCTCTACTGGTAATTCCAACTTTATCAAATGTGTGAGATACACAAAGTGGTTTAGTTCTGTGTTCCAATCTAGAATCAGAATCTAAGTTTAAAATATACACTGAAACATTATCTTTGCTCTAACAACATCTATAACTGTGTATAATCATCTCTAACACTGTAGTTGTGCTCTCAGATAAATACTAAGTATTAATATGAGGCCATCTTTCAAATGACCAGTAGGCATTTCTACATTCCCCACCCTATCTTGTCATATTAAAATATAAACAAATCCTCATGAAAAATTTAACCTGTCATTTTTATTGCTTTTCCAATTTCTTATTTTTCTTAGACCCTAGATGTGTGAAGCTCTACTAATTTCTGTGTTTGAAGTTTTCTTCTGGATCCCAGGTAAATTTATATTGTAATGAGACTCACAATCTGTGGTACCATTTCTTCTTGTCTAAAACAAGAAGTATTTAATTATTTCCTAAAAGAATTCTACTCACTAGGACTACTCAGACTACTAATTGAAAGAATATTTTTTGGGTGATGAATATGTGCCAATCAATGTTCTAATATTGAGGATATAGTCATAAAAAAACTTTTAGAGATTTTGTTGTAAGCTATATCGAGAAAATACTCAAGATTGTTAGGAAAACTAATTTAAAAAACTATGAAAACAGTCTACAGAACATGATGTGTTAGTCTGTGTGGTAAAATTCTATGATAAAAGTTGTGTTTTTGAGTTTTAGGTAAGATAAACTCACATTATGATTATTGGTGAAAGAAAATGTTTTGTTCCCCATTAGAGCAGATCAGAGAATATGGTGATTATTAGAAATGGTCACAAATACTCTGGTTCTCATTCTGAGTAGAACTGTGCATTCCAATCTCCTTGAAATTATGAGTAAACATGTCATTTCCTTAGGAAATGTGAGTTTAAGTGACATACATTATTTTCAGATGAAACCTGTACAGCTTTCACTGTACTTACTTTCTCTCTTCTGTATGTAAGATGGTGGCTTCTCCTCTAATCTGTCTCAGAATGAGAACTTCCTGGACCAAATCTCCCAGCTGACCCATGATGAATATATAGCTTGAGTGAGACACAAAACTTCATGCTTAATTTTAAGTCAGCTTAGTGAACTACAGTTAACATACAGTAAAACTCGCTCTTTTTATATGTATAATGTAATGAGTTTTAACAAATGTTATAGTGACCACAATTGAGATATAGAACATTTCTGTCACTCCAATCACTAAAATAATTTTAAAAAATAATGACCACAACAACTAGATTTTCTTTTTCCAGATTGGATAATTTTCCTTTTTAATTGATATAGTACCTAGTTTCTGCAAAAGTCAGAGACAAGCCTCTTAAATATTACTTGTAGCAAGGCAGACTGGTGCAAAATTTCTGTAGCAGGCTTTGGAACAATGTTTCAAAAACTCTAAACTTTTATACAATTTAAAGAAACCAACATGTTTACATTTGTAATTGTATGGCAGATCAAAATCAGAAGCAACCATATCAACTGAATAATTGTCTTCCATTCTCACGATGTACAACAATATAGCAATTATGGCTATAAGAGCATCTAATAACATGAGAAAATGTTCCAAATTATTTTTATTAATGTATGGGGATATGTAAGTTAAAAATAAACAGATATAGTAGGATTTAATTATACAAAATATATCCTAACATAGGATTCCATAGAGCAAATTCTTATAATGATGGGCCTGTTTGAAAAGATTGTCATTTATGGCATATGAAATATCACTATTATTCAGGTACATGACCAGACCTAGTCGGGTTAGGGTTCAGAGAATGAAATCTTTTAATTTGCTTTAAATGATGTACTAAAAACATGATCTTGGCTTTTCCACATCTAATTTTGTGACCTTGGCCAACATATTTAATTCCCCAAGCTTTAGCTGCCACATTAAAAATATTATTTAAATAACACTAATAAAATTAATAGTAGTAAGAGTACTAGTAGTAATGAAGGTAATATCTATCTCACAGTGTTATCATGGGCATGGGAAATTAAATACAATGGCATAGGGTTTTGTACATTGTGAATACTCAAGAAAATTAGCTACTTTTTTGAAAAGGAATGAAATAAAAAATTTTTCACAATATTATATTACTTGAATTGACAATTTTGGTTGACTGATAGTCTCCCAAGAGAAGAGTATGTATATATTTTTTTAATTTGACATTTTATTCCCTTGCTTAAATCTATAAAGAGTTTAATAACACTTGTCTGACACCAGGAAGATAAAATCCAAATGACTTAGGCCAGTTTTAATAGATGTAACTAATGCCAAACCATCTTTGTCTTTCTGTAATAAACTTTTTTAATGTATTGTTTTAATTTTAATTTTTTATTTTTAACTATTATGGCTACATAATTGCATATTTTTATAGGGTACATGTGATGTTTTGATACAGGCATACAATGTGAATTAATGAAATCAGAGTAATCTATCACCTCATGCATTTATCATTTCTTTGTGTTAGGAACATTCCAGTTCCACTTTTTTAGTTATTTGAAAGTATACTCTAACTTATTGTTGATTACAGTCACTTTGTCATGCTGTGAAATATTGTTCATTCTATCCAACTATCTAACTATATTTTTGCACCCATTATCCCTATTTCCCCCCATTCCCCACCACCCTTCCCAGCCTCTGGTAACCATCATTCTACCCTATGTCTCCATGCAATCAATTGTTTTTAATATTCAGCTACCACATATGAGTGAGAACATGTGGTTTTGTTTTTCTGTGCTTGGCTTATTTTACTTAACATAATGTTCTCCAGTTCCATCCATGTTACTGCAAATGGCAAGATTCCATTCTTTTTGTGGCTATATAATTGTCCATTCTGTATATACCATAATTTCTTTATGTATTCATTTACTGATGGACACTTAGTTTAATTCCATATCTTGGCTACTGTGAATAGTGCTGCAATAATCATGGGAGTGCAGACATATTTTCAATACACTGATTTCTCCTCCTTTGGATATATACTCAGCAGTGGGATTGCTGAGTCATATTGTAATTCTAGTTTTAGTTCTGTGAGGAACCACCATACTGTTCCACATAGTGGTTGCACTAATTTACATTCCCACCAATAGTGTAGAAGGGTTCCCCTTTCTCCACATCATCACCAGCATTCATTATTGCCTGTGTTTTTGATAAAAGCCATTTTGACTGGAGTGAGATTATATCTCATTGTAGTTTTGATTTGCATTTCTCTGATGATTAGTGATGCTGAGAATTTTTTTATAGACCTGTTGGCCACTTGTATGTCTTCTTTTGAGAGATGTTTATTCAGATTCTTTGCTTTTTTTAATTGTATTATATTATTTTTTCTTGGGAAGAGTATATTTCTTTCATAAAGGACTGTTCATTAGATAACCTAATAGTGCAAAGTGTGGTGTTTCAGTACTGAGTTGTGAGGAACAGTTGGGCAGAGAAAAAGACAGAGCTCTTTGTAAGACTGAGTCTTTACCATATACCCAGTTAAAAAAAAAAATCAACCTAGAATTTGAATTAAAATTAACCTTTATTTTGTTTTGCATTTTATTTTATAAATATTTTTCCACTTATTTTGAAAGATGATGATCCCACATAGAGTTTTCTATCTTAAAAACATACAATCAAGTTGACTAATTCAGATGCTGCTATTACAGAACATGAAGAATTGCAGAATTCAGTACTGAATTTCAGTGCCTGAAAATCAACATTGCATGCAGAGCAGCTAAACACAATGTTAAATTGGTCTCGTTATATGTATCTAGATGAACAAGTGTTTGCCTATTTTAACAATAATGTATATGCTGCATTAGTATCTTTGTTAATATGAGAAGTGAAACACATGGTATATCTCCATGTGTTAAATCCTAAAAAATAATAAATGAATAAAATTCTCTCATTTCTCATACAACAGGCTAGAAATGAAAGCCAAAAGGAAAACACCTAAGAATTCTATGAACGCCAAGAATAAACCATCACTATGGTTTTATATGGAATCCTCTGATAAAACTTGTTCTAACTGGGACAATGGTGTCTGGTTCATTCACTCATTAAATAAATATTTATTAAGCACCTATATCCCAGTATAGTATACACTCCAGGAATGAGGTAGAGAATTTTTCAGATCATTTCTGTTTACATAAAACTTAAACAATTTGGAGAGATTTGGAGTATTGACAAGACACAATCTTGATAAGGAAATAAGCAAACGAGAATGTTTCAAATATGAAAGTATTCTAAGGATGATTTAAAAATTAACATGGTATGCATTTCTGCATGCCATTTGAACAGAGGTACTGTCTTTGTTTCAGACCATCTTTCTTACAAATGTTTGTATAACAAAACGCATTAGAAAATAGAGATAATATCTTCCTCCAGGGAAAAAAAATAGTTTTGCGTGTAAATCCTGAAGATATAGTGTGTCTCTCCAGAGAAATGGGAAGATTTGCTTTCTAAATAATGGCACCTTCTGAGGCAAAGATCAGGAAGGTTTGCTGTCTATTGTAAAGATTTGGGTTCTAGAAGCTTGAGGTTACTCTTCTGGAATGCAACCAACTGCGTGTGCAAGTGTCACCTGAAGTTCTTTTCAGTGAGTCCTAGGTATTGTGACTCAGAAAATCAACACAAACGCTGATATTCTGGTTATTGTTATTGCTAGGAATAATAAGGTCTTTTAAGGCTGATACAGAAATATTTATGAAACTTTTGCCAGCCATGTAACTTTGGCAGGCTAACTTTGTGCAATTGTAAGTAAGGAAAAATCTCAGAGCCTTCACAGTCCTTGACAAGGCCCCGATAAATAGGTGAGTCATGTGTGTTCAAGAAACAGGAATCAAAGGCAAATTTTGAAAAATAGTGAGTGAAGGGAAGTGCAGATTAGAAGAATCCAATGAAAAAGGCAGGATCTAGATCTCATAGAAACTTGCAAGCCATAACTGTAATGCAGTTTTATTTATGCAATAAGAATCAAAAGGAGAGTTTAAGCAGAAGAGTGACATAATCAGGTTTCTATATTATATGATTATCAAAGATATTGATGAAAAGCACTAGCCTATGTAGTCAGAATGTTGAATTTATGACTCAGGTCTGCCATAAAACAGTTATATAATCTTGAATAAAATGAACAATCTTTTCTTAACTTCAATTTTCTGCAATATAACAGAAAATCAGCAAATAAAAACAACAGTGAGATAAACACCTTATATCTATTAGGATGGCTATTATTTAAAAAAAAAAACAGAAAATAGCAAGTGTTGATGAGAATATGGAGAAATTTGAACCCATGAACACTGTTGGTGAGAATGAAAAATAATGCAACCATTGTGGAAAATATATGGCAGTTTTATAAAAAAATTAAATAGAGTTTCCATGTGATCCAGAAATTCCACCTCTGGGCATATACCCAGAATAATTGAAAGCAGGGTCTTAAAGGGATTTGTACATCTATGTCCATAGCAGCATTATTCACAATAGCCAAAAGATAGAAGTACATCAGTATTCATCAATAAATGGATAAATAAAATGTGGTATGTACAGAACATTAGCCAGTCTTAAAAAGGATGAAAATGCTGACACCTGCTACAAAATAGATGAACCTTGATGACATTAGGCTAAGTGAGGTACTTAGAATAGTCAAATACATAGAGATAGAAAGTAGAATGGTGGCTTCCAGGGCCTGAGGGGAGAGGGAATTGGGGAGTTGTTGTCCAGTGGATACAGAGTTTCACTTTTGCAAGATGAAAAGAGTTCTAGAGATTGTTTGCACAACAACGAAAATGTACTTAATGGTGCTAAACTGTATACTTAAAAATGATTAAGATGCCAAAATTTATGTTATGTGTATTTTATCATAATTAAAAATAAAAAAATCAACAGTATCTACTATAGGTGATAGTTGATTTATTGAGCAAACCAGAAAAGTTTTCCTACCATGGTTCAGACACAATATCAATCTCCATAGATATCAACATAGAAGAAAGAATCTCTGCCCTCAGTCAAGAGAATAACAAATTATATCCCTGTGTCAAGAAAATGTTTTAAAACGTGTGATAAAAGCTAAAATCATCTGCAAAAGCAAGATGGAAGTACTGTTGGTGTTGAAATAGATTTCAGAATTTCCAGTTTTAGGAGTGGTTACAATACCATTTAGGGTTGCTTTATGCGGTGCTTGGTGTATAACCCTGTAAGGGATAAGGATGCCATTCCAAAGGTCTAGAAAGTAAGACTGGGATATAAACTGTCATGAAGATATGGATAAATTATGGCTTAAATTACCAGCTGTTGCCTGAATACACATTAGGATTTACGTTATATGTGAATGGAGCATTTTCCCCTTACCATCTTCAAGGAGCACGTTGTCTAAATTCACTTTTCACCTGATTTTAAGTAGCCATTTTAAATGGAAACATCTGAAAATGCTCAAGCCCTCTTTGGTACTATTCATGAGGCTATACGGGAGAGAAATTATAACATGAGGAGAGAAATTATAACATGAGGAGAGAAATTAGAGATCAACATTCTGATTGAAGAAATGGTTGATTCAGGATCTTGTTAAAATGGGTTGAGATGTAATTGAGATACAATAAACTGTAAATTATTAAGATGTACAATTTGATAAGTTTGACATATGAATACAATTGAAAAAAGGATTGCCACAAGCAAAATAGTGAAAATAACTAATACTTCCTAAAGTCTCCTCACTTGCCATTCCTCTCCCCCATCTTTTCTTGCCCCTCCATATGCAGGCAACCATTGACCTGCTTTTTGTCATTATAGGTTAGTTTGCATTTTCTAGAATTTTATATAAATGGAATCATACAACATACATCCTTTTTGTGCCTGTTTAACTAAGCGTAATTATTTTGAAATTTATCCATATTATTGCATTTATCAAAAGTTCATTCTTTTTTATTCCTGAGTAGCATTTTATTATGTGAATATACCACAATTTGTTCCTTCATTTGCCTTTTTATGGGAATTTTGCTTGTTCCCAGTTTTTGGCTACTACACATAAAGCTACTATGAACATTCACATACATTCCTTTGTACGTACACATGCTTCCATTTTTCTCAAGTGAGTATATAGGAGTGGAATGACTGAGTTATATTGTAAGGTATGCATAATTTTTTTAAAGAAAATTCCAAACTCTTTTCCAATGTGGTTGTACCATTATGCATTCCCACAAGCAGTATATGAGTTCCACTTGCTCCATTTTTTCACCAACGCTTGAAATGACCAGTCTTTTAATCTTAGCCGTTCTAGTAGGCATGTAGTTGTATTTCATTGTAGTTTTAATTTGCATTTCTGTAAAAAATAAAGAATGTTGAGCATCTTTCCATGTAGTTATTTGCACTTAGTATATTTTCTTTGGTATAGTATGTGTTACAATATTTTGTTCATTTTTAGGTTTATTTTATTGAGGTTTGAGTGTTCTGTATTTATTTTGCCATAACCTAGCAGGGCAGGATTTGCACTGATAAAAATTAAGAGCAATTTAGGGCACTACCACTGTGATATCATGACGGTTGGTTTCTGAGAGGGAGACATACTGGGGGAGTTAATCACGACAGTTACCCTCCTGTAGCTGACACACCCAGATAAAATTCAGGGCTCAGTAGACTTTGTGAAATTCTAGAGGACTACATGAGCTGTAAAATATACAATCATTGCTTAAACTGCGAGAAATAAGCTACTACTTCTCACAGACCAAGTCACTATCAGGAAGCTCAGAGACAGGTAGAGATTTGGGGGTTTGGGTGAAATTATATTTCTCTTCTAGAGATCTTGTTGATCCAATTAACAAAGTTACCAGAAAGAAATCTGAATTTGAATGGGAGGATGCCTGTTTAGAAAACATGCTTTAGAATATCCCTAAGGGCCGGAGCACAGATGGCCTTACCTAGGCCTCATTAGTACTTGATTGCTCAGATAATACTAGACATGTTAGAAAATACAATATACTCAGACTGGAGTTTTTGGCAGGAATTGAAGAAGGCTGCTCACCAGAAACCTCTCAGATTTTGATTTACAAGTGTGCCTGATACAGCTACTCACTATAGCTCATTTAAAAGAAAATCACTAGCTTGTTATGGGGCAATAATCAAAACTATCTTTACCATGAAAGGGCATCAGATGACTCTGAGGCCAGAGATATTGATCACACTAAGAAGAAATATGTCAGAATAGAATAGAGAAGGAAAGCCCAAGAAAGTTTGCTAATAAAATGAAAGTGATATATGCAAAACCATACTGGGTGAGGTGGTGGGATTCAGGGAGAGCAGGGTGCATACACAAGCTGGTTGCTTCACTGGCTGTAGGGCTAGTGTTTTATTTTAATTAGAAAACTACACAACACACGTATACATTATAATACAAAAAATATATTTCAGACATTTTGAAAATTCTAAAATATAATAATATATGTATATGGTACAGGCTGAATGCTTATTTCAGATAGCTCTTATCTGTTATAAAAGCATATAGTCTTTATAGTAGCCCTTGCTTAGGTAAATGCTTCTATATGTTGATATAAATCATTTACTAGAACATTAACCTCACTTCAGGAGATGAAATTGAAAACCTGACCTCGTTACTGACTGCAGACACAGACTGTAAAAGGAGGTAGTCAGGCTGCCTCAAATTAGATCCACTCCTGCTTTCCCCTTCAAGAGCCCCAGCCACCAATGGTTTGTATGAGTAACTATAGTTCATGTTAGTAACTATTTATCAGCTGAGAATTTAAAATTATTTTTTTAAATGTCATAAAATGGAAGTCTCAACCATGAGAGGCAAAGTAAAAATTTGCACAATTCCTAGTTGCCCATAATAAAAGTAAGAGGTGAAAGAACGACGCTAAGTAGCCTCTACATTTTAGAAATGTGTGTCATCAAAAGTGATGACTCCGCTTTTCCTTAAAGAAACTGACCAACACAATGAAATGAATGGGGGAAAAGTCCATCTAAATCACATGTTCATACAGCTAAGCAAAACCAAAACAAACCAAACAAAATGGAAACAGACCAGCAGGAAAGAATGGGGAAACAAGTGTTAGACTGGCAGTGACAGCCCCTCAAGAGAGGGTCCCGCCTAGAATTGGAAATGCCATAGCAAGAGTAAGAGTGAAGTGGGAAGATCACCAAAGCAATTAAGAAAAGGAATGGACAGTCTCTAAGAGGTGCCCAGATTTCAAAACTATCAAAATATCACCTTCTGATAAGTGCTTATATGATAGTATTGACATTGTTTATATAATCTCCACAAGTCCTCTAAAAAAAAATTGAAGGGAGCAACTAGCATAGCAGAACAAAAAGCTGGAAATAATGTTTTCGAGAAGAGTAGATGAATATGCATTCTTACAAATCCTGGAGACGGAAGAAAACCACCCCAATAGCAGCTGTGTGGGAGCAAACGGAGGAAAGAAAAGGGGGCTCCTATTAACCTGAAGTACTTACCACTCCAAACAATATCTCTGCACTTGGAGTGAAGAAGTTGGCTAATGGATCTAAGAATAGCAACCCGAACTGGTAGGCGAGTACATGTGTCCCTAGGAAAGACTAATCATGAAGGTGACCTGGAGCTTTATAGCCCCTGAAATAATAAAAAGACAGATACCCGTGCTGAGATAAAACAACTAGATACAACACAAATTGATTAAGGAATAGAAAAGATTTGGGATAAAAGGAAGGCAAGTTTCTGATACTATTTGAAGACAAGGTGACAACAAGCACTTGCACAAATTATGGTAATATGATTGAGAGACTAATTTTTCAATACTCAGTTATAACATCTCGGGTTGGGTTCACCTGGAAGCAGGATCTGAGACGGAGTTTAGCACTGGATGCTTACCAAGGAGTGCCTCCGGAATCAATACTTGTGAAATGGGGAAAGGAAAAGAAGAAAGCAGGATTGGATGGGCACAGGGAGCGATCCAGCTGCAATGCAAGCACGAGGATAGCCTCAGTGGCCCACACTGAGAGCTCTGGAAAAAAAAATCATCCTTTAGAATTATTCCAAGTTGGGCTTTAACTCCCACTTTGTCCTGGTGGGTTGCTCTGAGTTAGGCTTCAGTTTAAGGAACTGTTGTGGCTTATGTGATCTTCTATCAAGACCACTAAAACATTCTCCATATCAGGATTAAGGCTGTTTTACTTTCTTTATATGTGCTCACTGGAGTAGCACTTTTAGTTTCCTTCAAGAACTTTTGCTTTGCATTTATATCTTGGCTAACTATCTGTCTCAAGAGTCCTATCTTTCAGCCTATCTCAGCTTTTGACATGCCCTTTTCACTCAGCTTAATCATTTCTAGCTTTTAAAATTTAAAGTGAGAGATGTGTTACTCTTCATTTCATCTGAACAGTTAGAGGTCTTTGTAGGGTTATTAATTGGCCTAATTTCATCATCATTGTGTCTCAAGGAACAGGGAAGCCCGAGAAGAGAAAGAAAAAGTTGGTCAGTAGAATAGTCAGAACATACAGAACATTTAATGATTAAGTTCACCATCTTATGTGGGTACAGTTTATGGTGCCCCAAATCAATTACAATAGTAAAGGTCATTGAACATAGATCACTGTATAAGATATAATAATAATGAAAAAGTTTGAAATATTGTGAGAATTGCCAAAATCTGACAGAGATACAAAGTGACCACATGCTGTGGGAAAAATGGTACTGATAGACTTGCTCAACACAGGGATGCCACAAAACATCACCTTGAAAAAAAAAAATGCAGTATCTGTGAAGTGCAATAAAGTGAAGTACAATAAAATGAAGTATGCCTATATCTGATAAAGAGGTAATATCCAAACTTCATAAAGAATTTATGCAAGTCAGTAGTGGAAAAACAATCCAATTAATAAATGGGCAAAATACCTAAAAAGACCTTTCTGTTAATAAGATATAAAATGGATAAGTATATGAAAATTTGCTCAATATTATTAAGCATTAGGAAAATGAAAATAGAAATCCCTGTGACACACCATCTCATACCTGTTAAGACAGCTATTATGAAATAGTCAACTGATAACAAATGTTGGTGTGGATAGAGAAAGGGAGCTCTTATACACTGTTGGTGAGAATGTAGATTGCTATAGCTGTTATGGAAAACAGTATGAATGTTTCCAAAGAAATTAAAAATTAAACTATCATACAACCCAGTACTTCCTTTTCTGGACATATATCCAAGTGAAATGAAATCACCACCCTTTAAACATATCTACATTCCCATGCACATTGCAACATTACTCACAAAAGTGAAGATATAGAAACGGACAAATGGGTAAAGAAACTGTGGTCCATATATACAATGAAATATTATTCAGCCCTTAAAAAGATTACAGGGTTTCAGAATAGCTTCTTCCTTTAATTACTTAAAAACTTAGAAAGTTAGAGCTGGGAATAATTCATGTTTTACCTAGAAAAACCTCATTTCAAAAATCAAGAATTTGCCACTGAAGTCAATTCTATTTCTTTTTTCTTTTTTTTTTTTTTTTGAGACAGAGTCTCACTCTGTTGCCCGGGCTAGAGTGCCATGGCATTAGCCTAGCTCACAGCAACCTCAAACTCCTGGGCTCAAGCGATCCTCCTGCCTCAGCCTCCCGAGTAGCTGGGACTACAGGCATGTGCCATCATGCCTGGCTAATTTTTCAATATATATTTTAGCAGTCCATATAATTTCTTTCTATTTTTAGTAGAGATGGGGTCTTGCTCTTGCGTAGGCTGGTCTCAAACTCCTGAGCTCAAACAATCTGCCTACCTTGGCCTGCCAGAGTGCTAGGATTACAAGCGTGATCCAACGCGCCCAGCCCTAATTCCATTTCTTTAACATGGGGAAAAACACTTCAGCAAGAAAATTGTCTATTCCATTCAAAATATTGGTGAAGGAGTAGGATGTGGTAAGGCTAAGACTGTCAACTCTGGGTACATGTTAGTCATTTGTGGGGGCCTAACAAACTACCAATGCTTTAGTCTCAGCTTCCAGAGATTCTTTTGTTAACTAGCTTCTGAAGGCAATGAACCATGTATTAGTACTTCAATGTGCAGTTGAGTTGATAGCTAAAGCAATATTCAATTCTTTTTTTCCAAGTCATAAATATTTCCTTAACCTGTTATTAATTTATGCTTCCAAATGTCCATTTTAGTTGGCAATTAGACATCCTTATGAACTTTTGATAAAAATCATGCAGATTTTAATATTTTATCCTTAATATATTAAAAAATTATCACAATGTTTGAATTAATTCATATGGTAGTCTGGAACTGAGTATATAACTAACACCTACCTCTCTACCTCAAAAATTTACTGTGTATCATATCATTATTTTTCTGTGAATGCTTTTAGTGCTAGAAGAATGGAACAGCCAACAATAAAGCCTCATCTATTTTATACTACACATTGCTATAATGGGGTTGTGGCATAGTGAATTATGGCTGAAATCTATACTAATATTGTATTTTATTTAATTTGGCAGGCCATGGAAACATATTTTTAGGTGCTAAGTTGAAATACAGTTTAACTTTTAAAAACATCGCTGTATTAAACTAAATGTCCTATTTCCAAAATGCTACTAAATGCAATCACAATTTTATGTTTTTATGTAATTTTATATGGTCCCTCTTATTATGCTTATGTCAAAATTAGGACATGAAATAAATATGTCTGTTTCTAACAGTGTTTTAAATTTCACCCATATTTAAACTCCAGCAGTAAATTGTCTATATTTATTATTAACCAGTTATGAACTATAATTGAATGCTCCAATAACAGCACAAAAAGTAGCTGATTCAATCTTTATAACTTGTATTTCTTGTCACAGATATCCTTTCTTAACAGACTATATAATCAAATTGAGACTATCAATAACAGTTTCACCTCACTTACAAGTTTGGAAATGTCAATGGTGGGTACTCTAATCTCTAAGAACAAACTCGGGGCTCCTTCCCCATTCCAATCTTAAAGAAGAGATACTCTATCAGTGAAAAGATAGGGTGCTCTAGGCCACAGGGATGGCTACTCTTAAAGAAATTAGGCTTTCGATTTGCATTTCCCTGATGATTAGAGATGTTGAACACTTTTTCATATGTTTGTTAGCCATTTTTATATCTTCTTTTGAAAAATTTCTATTCATGTCCTTTGCCCACTTTTTGATAGGGTCGCTTGATTTTTTCTTGCTGATTTTCCTGAGTTCTAAATAGATTCTTGTTATCAGTCCTTTATCTGATGTGTAGTATGCAAAAATTTTTTCCCATTCTGTAGGTGGTCTGTTTATTCTCTGGACTGTTTCTTTGGCTGTGCAGAAGCTTTTTAATTTAATCATGTCCCATTCATTTATTTTTGTTGCTGCTGTGATTGCCTTGGGGGTCTTCTTCATAAATTCTTTGCCTAGGCCAATGTCTGTAAGAGTCTTGCCTACATTTTCTTCTAGAATTCTGATTGTATCACGCCTCACTTAACCCCAGTGAGAATGGCCTTTATCAAAAAAACCCAAAACAACACATGTTGGCGTGGGTGTGGAGAGACAGGAACACTCATACACTGCTGGTGGGACTGCAAACTAGTGCAACCCCTGTGGAAAGCATTATGGAGGTATCTTAAACAGATTCAAGTAGACCTGCCATTTGACCCAGCAATCCCATTACTGGGCATATACCCAAAGGAAAAAAGGTCATTCTGTAACAAAGACACATGTACCCGAATGTTTATAGCAGCACAATTCACAATAGCAAAGATGTGGAAACAACCCAAATGCCCATCAATACATGATTGGATTAGTAAACTGTGGTATATGTATACCATGGAATATTACTCAGCTATAAGGAATGATGAAGATACGACATCTCTATGGTTCTCCTGGAGAGAGTTGGAACCCATTCTATTAAGTGAAGTATCCCAAGAATGGAAAAACAGGCATCACATGTACTCACCAGAAAATTGGTTTCCCTGATCATCACCTAAATACAAATCTGGGAACGACACCAATTGGACATCAGACTGAGGTGGGGGGTGGGGGAGGGGATGGGGGTATGCCTACACAATGAGTGCATTGCACACCGTTTGGGGAGTGGTAACACTTGAAGGTGCTGACTCGGGAAAGGGGGGGTGGGGAAAAAATATGAAACTGTTGTTTTTTAAAAAAAAAAAAAAGAAATTAGGCTTTCATTGGAATGAAGAAAGGCAAAGTCCTCGGAAAATGTTATCTTAGAAATAATGTCATTATAATCAGTTCCTTCTGGGTGACATAAAGGATTAGTTTATAAAAGTTCTTAAAGGGTTTCATATGGTTTGTTACTGGCCCTACTTGCATTTATCTGTTTATGGAAATGATAGCAATATTCGTGTCAGTGGCCTCATATAAAAGCACAGGCAGGCCTTGAGCAAGAAATAATGCCCCTGGCTGACCATTCAACTAGTAAATATCATTCTTTCCAAAACATTTTGCTTAGAAATGGTCATGTGACTTTTCTCATTGTTTTCAGGCAAGAGGAGATAGCAACATTTAAAGATAAATCCTGAAAAGCAGCCAATCTTTCGTCATGAAAAGAGATTTACATTAGTGTACGTTCATCGACTGCCATAAATGTACCACTCTGATGTGGAATGTTGATAGTGGGGAGGTTACACATGCCTGGGGACAGGGAATAGACAAGAACTCTTTGGACTTTCTGCTCAATTTTGCTGTGAACCTAAAAATCCTCTGAGAAGCAAAGATTATTAATTAAAAACAGATTTAATCTACCCATAAAATACTTATGAAGATTTCCGGATTTACCATAGTAGTGAAAAGTTTTTTCCTTTTACTCTTTTAGAAACTATCCAAAATTAATGAGCACAAAACAATTTTAAAACTCCATCTTTGGTGAAACTGATATTTGTTTGAAACTCAAAACTATACAATGTAAGAGAGGTATGGTTTGGCCCTAAGGGCTTCGCTTTACTCAGTTTATTTCCAAACAGAAGAAGCAACAGTGCTGACCCGCATTGACAGCCTGCATTCTATCTAGGAGATGAGAAGAGAAAACTGTGGTTTGAGCAGTCCTTTATCTGCCAAGCTCAGTTCGTTGGTGAGAAACAAAAGCTAAAATAGTAATCCCCAGCCCTTATTGTGCTTCCAAATCACTTGGGAAAGTTTGGAAAATACAGATGCTAGGGGCCCACATCAGTGATTCAGATGCAGTTGTTCTGGGATATGGTGTAGGCACTGCTATTATTATCTATTTTAGATCCCAAGCTTGCTCTATATAAAGCTATTCCGTAATACTTTCTCAATGAGGGGTAAAAGAGCTCATTCACATGTAGTTCTGTACCATAAGGAATATTCCTAATGGCCTGTCAAGTATTCCAGTCCTTTCTCAAAAAATAAAATAAAATAAAAAAGGACTCATCAGTTAAGAACTCAACTAATTGAAAGACAAATAATCCAATGATTTTTGTTGAATCAATTTTCAGATAGTATAAGAAAAGAAAAACCGGAAAAACAAATTTTAGAAGATGAAAATTCAGAAGTAAATTACTGTCAAAAAGGATGAAATTTCTGAACTTCTACAATATGCTGCGCTTTTTTAAAAACTAAATGAAGACATTATACAGGAGCTTAAAAAAGACAGGGCAAGATCATAGAAACAAAGAAATAATAACCATCACCCTTGACTCCACAATTACACCATTTAAGTCCTTTTCCCTGATCTCACACTTCCTTTATATCCAGTTCCTTTTCAATTTCAAGATGACTCCTATTGGCTTTAGTGTCCTGCTGACCTATTCACTACATTTCTAAAACGCTAATGGTGAATGTTGCGATTTAAGTTTTGGAAGAGCCATTTTCAGACTTGCTATTCAACATGAGTGTTTCGAACATTTTGAGTTTTCTGAAGTGAGAACAATTCCAAATTAATGATCCTTTTTTCCTCAAATTGAAAACAACTTTAAATGATATTACAATGCTCACAATATAACCATAACTGCAGAAACACTCAACTCAACTGAAATGACACAAAAATTCATTTTTAATTGAAACCAATTTGAATATCTTAAAGAGATTCTACAACTATCAAGCTAGTAATAAATAACCTATTTGACAAAGTGTTCCATTTCTTGTTTCTTTTTTTAAATTTTTTTTATTTCAATAAATTTAGTGGATACAAGTGTATTTTGTTATATGGACTAATTTTATAATGCTGAATTCAGGGCTTTTAGTTCACCTGTCACTAGAATAGTGTACACTGTAACTGATAGATAGGTTTTTGTCCTTTATCCTCCCTCTCCCTCTTCCCCCTTCTTAGTATTCAGTGTCTATTACACCACTTTATGATCCCATATATATACCCTTTGTTTAGTTCCCACTTATAAGTGAGAACATGTGGTATTTTTTTTTTCCATTCTTTAAAAAAACTTCACTTAGGATAATGGACTCTAGTTCCATCCAAGTTGCTGCAAAAGACATTATTTCATTCTGTTTTGAGGCTGAGTAGTACTCCATGGTTTGTATATATCATATTTTCTTTATCCACTCATTAGCTGATCGGCACTTAGTTTGGTCCCATATGTTTGTGATTGTGAATTATGCTGCAACAAACATTTAGGTCAGGAGTCTTTTTTATAAAATGATTTCTTTTCCTTTGGGTAGATACCCAGTAGTGGGATTGCTAGATCGAATGGTAAGTCTATTAGTACTTTTAGTTCTTTGAGGAGTCTCCATATTGGAATCTGGTATAGGTTTGAAGAGTGTAAGTGGATCAATGTAAGAAAATGTTTATCTCTGCCTTGCCTGTCCAGATTTGTCTATTTTTTGATTAATATAGAATATCACTCTTTTACATATTTGCTTTCCTCAGAAGGGAAAGCACAGTTTCCTATTTCTTATAAAGCACTGTGTTGACAGGCAACATCCCTGGTAACAGCTACTGTCTGGACTCTGTTCTTTCCTAGCTCTTCTTATGTGTGCATGCCTACTCCCTCTACTTATTTAATTTTTCTTAACTAAAATATAATCATAAAAGAATTTAAATCTGATGCATGAATATGACAGTTGTGAACATACTGTAAATATTTACAGCTATAAGACACTAATAAACTTCTAATTGTGGGTTCAAATGTAATTATAATAGCAATTTTCATGGTTATTTGAATGTGCTTAATGCTCCCATGAAGACATTTTGTTTTTATTGAAGGAACTCCTTTCCTTTGTGTTCAACATACACGGATTGAGTAATAGAAATGATTTGACTTTACTCAAAATATGGATAGTCTTTTCGGTAAAGCCTGACAATGACAGGCAGATTTCTTCTTTGTGAAGAGGTGATATGAGGACATTTTGATAGATATCACAGTAAATAAAATTTATGGCATGGTAGCAAGATAACACTAAGATAATTTCTCCTCATATTTTTTCTCTGTACAAAGATTTTATGTACTTAAATAAAGTGTTAAACAAAATTTAGTTTTATTTAAAGTCACCTCTTATTTAAACATATATGATTCAACCAACAACTATAATATATTAATAATTGTATTACTTGATGGTAGACAGAAAGTCCTATTAATATTCAGTTGTTATATAGGTCATATATGTTGATAATTACCTCAAGATTAATAAAACCTGACATTTTTATCACACCTTACAGTATTTAGATACTTCTACATATGAAATTCCAATTTCTCTTAAGATGCCTCCTCTTTCCTTCCTGGAGTTCTCTTATTTTTGTCTCCACTGCTACCATCTCGGTTTAGCACCAGAGATACATTATTATTCCTTTATTTACCAATGTAGCCACCTGGGGGAAAAAGACTCTTTCCTTATGGTATTAGCTGAACTGTGACAAGCTAAAAATTTGCAAAGAATTGTACTAAAATAAATGGGAAAAAAGTGTTTTAGGAAATTGTGATCCCATCAAAGCACAAGAGATTCATTCCCAGGTGCTTAGATCCACACCTTTTCCCCCAATGACTTTATGAATAGAGACTGTGAAAGCAAAATAATTTTATTATTAATATATGAAATAGATGGTGGCTATCTATTGTGCTTAGGTTTAACAAAATCTTCTCCTGTCTCTGGGCATAGATTTGTTCAGCTAGTCCAATGCCCAAATCCTAACTTAAAAAAAAAAAATCATGAGTAAAAGCATAAAATTAAAATTTCAAATAAAATTTTCAAAATTAACACTGAGCAGTTAGTTCTTACTCATAGAAGTGAAATGAATTCCTCTTCGAGAAAGACCATTTCCTTTCCATGGAAAACCATCATAATGGCCTTTTGGCTATGCATGTGTAATTTCAGAGATATAAATGTAAAGCAACCTAATAGACAAAGTTTTGGAATCTTTGTCCAAAAAAGATTTGGAAAATTTTTTTTGTATTGTAAAAATCTTTTTGTATTGTAATTTAGTATATATTTTAGAAGAGCCAAGTACAAACCGACCTTGTTTCTTTGGGTAAGATATTTCTGGATCTCATATAAACTTAGAGACGTAGGTGGGTGTGGTGTCTCATGCCTTAATCCCAGCACTTTGGGAGGCTGAGGTGGGAGAATCACTTGAGGTCAGGAATTTGAGATCAACATGGGCAACAAAGTGAAACCCCTGTCTCTACAAAAAATATTTTAAAATTTAGCCAGGGCTGGTGGCTTGCAACTGTAGCCCTAGCTACTTGAGAAGCTGAGATGGGAAGATTGCTTAAGTCCAGGAGTTCAAGGTTATAGTGAGCTGGGATTGCACCACTGTACTCCAGCCTAGGTGACAAAGGGACACTCTGTTTCTAAAATATATATATATACATATATATATATGTATATGAACTTAGAGACGGTATTGTTACAAATTGCTTCAAGCTGTTATTGTAGAGTTTTTGTGCCGTATGTGTTTGTTGAAGATTAGATTCGCAGTAAACAGACTCTGAGAAGGACTTTAGTGTTTAGGATGTTTATTATGAAGCCTTTGGGATCAACATATGCAGAAGGGAGGAAAGGAAAGAGAACTGTAAGGAGCAAAAGTCAATTTGCTGCAACCACTACAGTTTAACCCATGGTGAGGCCTGGACCTAGAATAACTCTTCAGAATTGTCTCAAGTTGGGCTGAGATGGCTAGGCTCTATACTCCCAATTCAATAAATAACTGGATGTGGGCTGTTCTGGAAAGGGAAGAGATTTTAAGGCAGGCAGCTGTCAAAGCAAGTGTAATCCTTGTAGTAGATAACAGCTGAAGGCTCTTTACCAACAGCAGTTCCAGCAGGTGGGGCAACAAGTCCATCATTGAAGGGCACATCAGAGTTTTGGCCACAGTTCCTCTCATGCATAATCCAAATTCAGCTCTACACGTTCGTAGACCTGTCATCCTGAGGGGAACTTAGCAGAGGAAGCTCAATGGGACAAATTATCCTCTCCACTACCCATTTTAGATTCCTCTTAATATCACCTAGTACCTCTTGCTAGTACCTGGGGGTATAACTGTGCAGCTCTGAGTCTCTGGTCACCATGAACTTCTCAGGTCAGGGTGCTGCCAACACTTGTCCATTTATCATCAAAATTGAGCAATGCAGTCCCAAAGTCACCTACATAGATTACCTTCATAAGAAACATATTTCTTCTTGCCCTCTTTATGTGGCAGCAGCCCTGGACCACATTTTTTCCCGCTACTTGGTTCAATATGGATATACTGAGTATATTAAAATTAAAATCAATAGCACCTACCCATATACATTTGAATTAGACAATCTTAAGTTTGAATGCTGTTATTATTTGTTTTATCTAGGATTCCTGGCAAGTTACTTAAACTCCCGTGTCTTAATATAATCTCTGTAAAATACAAAAAATAATACGTACCCTGTAGTTTTGTGGTAGGATTACAGACATTGTAAAATGACTTACAAAAACTGTGACACATAGCAATGCACAAGAAATATCAACTATTCTCACAAAAGTTAATTTTCTACATGACTTATCTTTGCATGCCTATCTGATATATAAGAAAAATGAGAATAGAGAGAGTTAGAAAGTTAAAAATTGCAATTACATTAGCAGTTTATATAAAGAAGCACTTTGGCTATGTAACAGTGTCACTTGAATACCACAGAAAGACAGATCTCTTTGATTATTGCTGTTTACCTATTTGTTCTGCTTGCCAATTCTCGTTTGCCTCCAGGATAGTTCTCTAAAGACTTGCATTTAGTTATATTGCAAAAAGGTTGGTATGTGGAATCATTTGGTGAATAGCTTAGAAGATGTGTTTCCTCTTGAGATATAGCCTAATTACCAATAAGTAGAAATAATTTCTATGACTCATGGTTCATCTCACATTCATAAAAACCAATACAAATAGTTTTCCAATATATTAAGGACTTACATTTAAATGGTTAACACTTAGTTATAAATTGACTGTTAGGTAGGTACACCTTTTTATTTCACCATTATAAAGGGTGGGAAAGATTGCAGTAATGGTGCCAGTTCTTCACCTCTTCCTGAATTGACTCTATGTGTCAAGTAACTTGGCTGTGGCTTTCACTGTAAGTGGAGCTTCTTCCCCACTGTTGGATTCTTGGATTAGTCATTTGTTTGCTCTGTCAATGGATTTTTAGCAGACATATTGCAAGAAGAGGCATGTAAAGTGCTTGCACTTCTGCTGTCACTGTAAGAAGAATGTACCTCCTCTGGTGCCTGGTCACAAGAAAAGGATAAGAAAAATGGAACCAAATCAAATGCAGCCATGCCGGTCCAGATTAGTGGACTTTTAGCTGCCCCAGGATATATGATAAACTAAACTGAAACCAGACAATCACCAAACAAAGCTCAGTCTAGATCAGCCAATCCTTATGCTTGTAATTCTCAGCTGATTTGCATATTTGTGAAAAATAGTAAGTGGTTAATATTTTGGGTGGCTGTTATCATAGCAAACTTTTCTGAAATTGGTTAATTTTCCAGAAGAAGAATATTTATTTTCATTTTCTTCAGATGTATCATCCATTCATAGAATAGTGGTTTATCATCTGACATTAGAAGCTCTGGGCATGACACAAATCTGTGAATAGCAAGAATAACGTATTTTATACTGCATGTTCTCACTCATATTTGGGAGCTTAAAAAGTTGTGTGAGAGGGGAATAGAGAGGGGAATTGTGACTACTACAGCCTGGGAAGCAGAAGAGGAGAGGGAGATAGGAAGAGGATGGTTAAGAAATATAAAAGTACAGCTAGGTAGGAAGAATAAATTCTAGTGCTCTATAGGACTTTAGGGTGACTAAAGTTAACAATAATTTATTGTATATTCTCAAAAAGATAGAAGGGAGGTTTTTGAATGTTCCCAACATAAAGACATGATAAATGTTTAAGGAGATAAATATGCTAATTACCCAGAATTGATCAATATACATTGTATATGTGTATCAAAATATCACTCTGTACCACATATGTACAATTATTGTAGATTAAAAAACATAAATTAATAACTAAAAAAATTTTTTATAATGAATAACTCATTTTACCTCAGGAAAATTTGTTAAAATTAGGACAGTGTAAACCAGATTACTCTGTAGGTGAAATTTATATAGTTAGTTTTTTAAATTTCATTAAATAGAAGATAATATATTGGAGCTATAAGTACAGAAGACGCTGGGTAGGTCTGGAGTCAACTTTAGTAACTTCTGCCTTATGAGGTTGTGGCAGTATAGGAAAATTTCATTCTCTTTATGTTCCACACTCATAGTTTCATAAATTTATAATTTCCTAAATATAGTCTCTTGAATAAGAATCATTTCAAAATGTTGCATAAATATTCCTTTTGCTAAATAAACTTCAAAATCTTGAGAAATTTTCTTTGGTTGTGCAGAAGCTTTTTAATTTGATCAATTCCCATTTATTTATTTTTGTTGTTGCTATGATTGTTTTGGGGGGGTCTTCATAAATTCTTTGCCTAGACCAATGTCTATAAGAGTTTTTTAAACATTTTCTTCTAGAATTCTTATAGTTTCATGCCTTAGGTTTAAGCCTGTTATCCACCATGAGTTCATTTTTGTGAGAAGTGAGAGATGTGAATCCTGTTTCAGTCTTCTACACATGGCTGTCCAATTTTCCCAGCACCATTTATTGAATAAGTATTCTTTTCCCCAGTTGTATGTTTTTGTCTGCTTTGTCAAAGATCAGATGGCTATGTGAGGATGGCTTTCTATCTGGGTCCTCAGTCCTGTTCCATTGATCTATGTCTCTGTTCTTGTGCCAGTACCATGCTGTTTTGGTTATTATAGCCTTGTAGTATAGCTTACAGTCTGGTAAATTGATACTTCTCAATTTGTTCTTTTTGCTTAAGATTGCTTTGGCTATATGGAGTCTTCTCTGGTTCCATACGAAGCATAGAATTTTTTTTTTTTTTTAGATCTGTGAAAAATTATGATGGTAAGAAACTATCAATAGAGTGAATAGACAACGTACAGAATGAGAGACATTATTTGCATACTGTACATCCAATAAAGGACTAATAACTAGAATCTATACAGAACTCAGAAAAATCAGCAAAAAAGATCAAACAACTCCATTAGAAAGTGGCCAAAGGACATGAGCAGAAACTTTTCAAAAGAAGGTAGATTGATGGCCAAAAATCATATGAAAAAATGTTCAACATCTCTAATCATCAGGGAAATGCAAATTAAAACTATAATGAAATGTTACTTAACTTCAATGAGAATGGCTTTTACCAAAAAGTCTCCAAACAAGTAATGTTTTCATGGATCCAAAGAGATAGGAACATTCTGACACTGCTGGTGGGACTGCAAACTAGTACAACCTCTATGGAAAGCAATATGGAGATACCTCAAAGACCTACCATTTGATCCATTAATCTGACTACTGGTCATCTACCCAAAGGATAAAAAGACATTCTATAAAAAAGTTATCTACATTAGTATGCTTATAGCAGCACAATTCACAATTGCAAAGATGTGGAAACAATCCAAGTGTCCATCAATACATGAGTGGTATATGTATACCATGGAGTATACATGTACTCATTAGTAGTATACTACTCAGTCATAAAAAAAAATGATGATCTAATGTCTCTTGTATTATCCTGGATGGAGCTGGAGCCCATTCTACTAAGTGAAGTATCACAAGAATGGAAAAACAAGCACCACATGTACTCACCATCAACTTGGTACTAATTTATCAATACTTACGTGTATATACGGATGTAACATTCATTGTGTGTCGGGCAGGTGGGATGGGGGAGGAAGGGATGGGTATATTCACACCTAATGGGTATGGTGAGCACTGTCTTGTAGCTCTGACTCGGGTGGTGCAAAGGCAATATATGTAACCTAAACATTTGTACCCCTGTAATATTCTGAAATAAAAAAAAACTTTAGAAATTTATTATCTCATTGTAAGTATTGATCATGAAACTGTAAATAGTCAACTCATGAAATATGAAATTATAATACACATGGAAAAGGAAATTTCCCTTCCTTTCTTCCAATCAGTAATGTTATGGTTTTCTGGGTATTACATAGTGCACATATTTTTAGGGAGAATAAATATGACAATCGTTTGGGAGTAACACTAATGATGTTACTTCAAGTCAGCAGAGTGTCTGGGTAGTCATACCTGCGATTAGAGTAGAAAATTCTGAGCTTAATATTTAATAAAACATCTTCAGTCCATTATCAAAGAGGCAATGACATCAGGAAGAAAAATTTAACCTGCAAGTTAAACAAAAGAAGCACAAAAAACTACTCTTTAAATAGAGTCATGAATTGAAACATATGAGAAGCAACCAAGCAAAGGCAGCAAGAAATACTGAGGTCCATGTCCAGGGCCATCTGCCTATTTCCCTGAAGCACCTTAGAGGCAGAAGAGGCACCTGACTCTTAACATTCTTGTACATAGAAGAGACGCAATAAATATTGGAGATGAAGTATACTCACAAATAGCACTAAAGAAAGGAAAGCATCGCTCAAAGTATTATGAATTGTTAAATAATTCAGAAGATACAGCTCTAAGAAAAAAGCAGAAGCAGACAAATATGTGAAATACCAAGCAAAAAGGTAACGAATTTACTGTAAAATGGGGATTTGGATACTGTGGTAGTAACAGAAATGTTTAAAAAAGAAAAAGCTTAATATTCTCTTCCTTATACAATTGCTCCAGCCTGCATGGTTTTGGTTATTAATACAGCATACACATCAGGGTTGGAGAGATTTATACACACCCCAGAGGGATTGTATAAGTTGTTCTCTGTTTCTCCAATACAGTTGCAGACCTTGAAGCGGCTCAATGTACTGCATGTTAATGGGTTTTCAGATATTCTTCAGGAAGTTATCAGAAAAGGATTGGCAATGAGCTCCTATTACCGTAATCTGAGAATCTCCAGTGGAAAGCATAACAATATAAACTTTGGCAAGTTAACAAATCTCTCAGGACCAAGGGAAACTTCATACATCCAACGCAGAAAAAATAACAATATGGTTTGTGATTTACTTTTCCTGTATTATGCTTTCAAAAGCTAGATATTTCAGAGGGGACTTTTTAAAGCTGAAAACTGAAAATCAGGTAGTTTTTTAGAGAAGCTTTTACAATTTTTTTAGGAAAATAGAAAGAGTGTTAAATAGGTAACATATAAATATAACCATAATATGATACAATTTAACCATTACTAAATGTCAAGATTAAATGAATCAAAACATTATATATACTGGGATAAATGTTAGAACCTAATATAGGACTATAATTCACATATACATTAGTTTTTTTTCTTTGAGACAGTGTCACTCTGTTGCCCTGAGTAGAGTGCTGTGGTGTCTGCCTAGCTCACAGAAACCCCAAATTCCTGGGCACAAGCAACTTCTCCCTTTTCAGCCTCCCGAGTAACTGGGACTACAGGCGCAAACCACGACTCCTGGCTAATTTTCTGTTTCTTTTTTATTTACTTATTTTTTATCTCAGGAAATTATGGGGGTACAAGCATTTTGGTTACATATTATGACTTTGCCACACCCCAACCATGATTTGAGACGTGGCCTTCCCCCCTACAACGCTCACCGCAACCATTAGTTGTGAGGTTACCCACTCCCAACCCCCTACCCCAAAAGAATATTACTACTGTGTGACCACCTTAGTGTTGATCAGTCACTGCCAGTTTGATGGCGAGTACATGTGGTGCCTGTTCTTCCATTCTTGTGATACCTCACTTCAGAGGATGGGCTCAAGCTCTATCCAGGAAAATATAAGAGGTGCTAGATCACTGTCATTTTTTATAAGTGAGTATTATTCCATTGTACACATATACCATATTTTATTAATCCACTCATGGATTGACAGGCACATGGGTTGTTTTCATATCCTTGCAATAGTGAATTGTGCTGCCATAAACATTTGAGTGCAGATGTCTTTATTATAGAATGACTTCTGTTCCTTTGGGTAGATGCCTAATAGTGCTATTGCTGGATCAAATGGTAGTTTTACTTGTATCTCTTTGAGTTATCTCCAAATTCTTTTCCATAGAGGTTGCACTAATTTGCAGTCCCACCAGAAGTGTAAGAGTGTTCCTATCTTTCCATATCCTCATCAGCATTTGTTGCTATGGGATTTTTTGATAAAGGCCAATCTCACTGGAGTTAGGTGATATCTCATTGTGATTTTGATTTGCATTTCCCTAATGATTAGAGATGTTGAGTATTTTTTATATGTTTGCTGGCCATTATCCTGTCTTCTTCTGAAAAGTTTCTGTTCATGTCCTTTGTTCATTTATTGATGGGGTTGTTTGAGTTATTCTTGTTGATTTTTTTGAGTTCTAGATAGATTCTTGTTATCAGCCCTTTATCGGATGTGTAGAGAGCAAATATTTTCTCCCATTCTGTAGGTTGTCTATTAGCTCTAATGATAGTTTCCTCGGATGTACAAAAGCTTTTTAATTGATCAGGTCCCATTTATTTATTTTTGTAGCTGTTGTGATTGCTTTGTGGGTCTTCTTCATAAATTCTTTGCCTAGGCTATTTTTAGTAGAGACAGAGTCTTGCTCTTGCTCAGGCTGCTTTCAAACTCCTGAGCTCAAGCGATCCTCCCGCCTTGAACTCCCAGAATGCTAGGATTACAAGTGTGAGCCACCGAGTTGTGCCTTTTTTCTCTTCTCTCTATATTTAAGGAGTTGACAAACTATAACAGTAAAGGATTTTAGTTAATATATGTCATTTTGCCTGCTATCCAGAGCCTGAGGATTATTCCTTTTGGGGAGAGTTTCTATTTTATGGGGCTCAGTAGAAAGCAAACCCCTGCTTCCTAGTAATAAAGTAAAAGAATCCAAGTGTTTTCTTTGCACCATCTGAGGTAGGTAAAAGACTTGAAAACTAACCTAGGTGAAAATTTTCCTTCTCCCTGGAATTTCACATCCAGTAGGAGTGATGGGAAAAAAGAGAGAGAGTTGATAAATTATTCACAGATATGGTATCAAGAGCACAACCATAGTGACAGGGGTAAAAATTCAGATATGGTAGAATTGCTATCAGTTGCCTTCCTACCTCAACTGTTTTTACCTGACCCTCTGTCTCTGCCATCTGGTATTGCTTAGTTCCTATTTCTGTTCTGAGCTAGGTTTTTTGTTTGTTTGTTTGTTTTTTCCCTCCAGTTTCCCCATAGACTCTATGAGATACACAATATCCTTACCATTTTTAGGTCTTTGTTCAGAATGTCTTCTCAGTGAAGCCTACCTTCACTATCCTACTTAGTGTTGTAATCTGCCCTGGACCGCTTCACACACCCTGCCTCTTTTTCTTTAATATCTCCTTACCGTGCATTACTTTATATGGCCGTTATTAACCTCTAACACAAAATATAACATATTTATTATGCTTGTTGTTCAACTCCACCTGTAGAATGTAGGTGCCATGAGGGCAGAGATCACTCTGTTAGTCACTGTTGAATCCTAATGTCAAACACAAGGTCTACCACATAATAAGAGTCAGTATTTGTAGAATGGGCCTGTGAATGAATGAATTCTCTGTCTTATGTAGGGCCTTCTCATTAACTATTACCTTTGTAATGTTCTTTACTCACTATCACTATGATAGACTGAATGTTTATGTCTTCCCAAAATGTGTATGTTGAAATCCTAGCCCCCAATGTGATAGTCTTAGGAGGTGGGGCCTTTGGGAGGTAACAAATTTGTGGGAGTGGAGTCCTCATGAATGAGCTACTTAAAGAAAGGACTCCAGAGAACTCTCTCACTCTCTTTCCACTATATGAGGATGTAACGAGAAGTTGGTAGTGTGCAACCCCAAAGAGGGGTCTCACCAGAACCTGACACTACTGGCACCTTGAACTTAAACTTTCAACCCCCAGAATTGTGAGCAATAAATTTCTGATTTTTTATAAGTAACTTAGTATATGGCATTTTTTATAGCAGTTTGAATTGACTGAGACAGTCACACAATAGCCCCTTCTGGTCATTTATTCTTCAAAACCAAAAAGAGGTATTTCCTAACAACACAACCTAAGAGCAGTGCCAGTCACTTGCTGTCTCATCATTCTATTTTCATACTTTTTATCACTGTCTAGTATTTTCTTGTCTCTCTTAAATATATGTGTGTGTGTGTATATGTGTGTGTGTATATACATATATATAATATATATATTGTCTGTCCCTCTCCACTCAGTTTATTTACCTCTGAATCCCTAGGACCTAGAATAGTGTGTAGCATATATCAGGTACACATTAGACAAGTATTACATCTTCATGTGATATTTATATGAAGAAATGTCACAAAGCTAGTGCATAAACTAAAAGGTGTTATACAAGTTATATGTATATATAGCAGAATCCAATAGGTCAAAGTCCCCACAATAAGTCTTCAATCAATTTAGCTACCTGAAGAGTACTAAACAAGAGGGTAATATATTACTACTTTTAATAAACTGTAACCATCATGATTCTCTAACTTAGTCATGACCTAGCTTTCAGACATGTAGCTCAAACCAATGGAGTATTGCAAATCTTCACCTGTATTATCATTTTATTTCACAGAGTGTCTAGTGCTGTAGACAGCGAGAACAGTTAATATCAGCCCTAAGGTAGGAGCATGCCTGGCAAGCTTGAGAAACAGAAAGGATTTCAGTATACATAGAGTGGATTGAGTGGGGATGAGAATGGAAATGATGAGGCACTTTATTTTATACTGCACTCTCCTCTGGTCCCATTTAATTGGCCCAAGGACAGACATCTGACCCAGAAACAGGATTTTCCTGGAATTTTTCAAATAGGACCTTGTAAGAACTGTAGTCCTTCTCTAATAATGATGCTGTGAGATGCAAGATACAGGAGTTGCAGTCTATCATTTCTATTTGATGGGGACCGTCTTGAGAAACCTGAAGCAGCTACATATCACATGTCATAAGCAGTCACATGAAGCAGAAGAAATAGGGATTTTCTAAAAATGTTCTAATCCTCAATTTAATTGCCTAAATCCCAACTTTCAATCTTGGCTTTCCTAGAGTTTTTCATGCTTATAAATTATTCTTTTGTCCCCTCAGATTGAAGCATGGTTTCTATCACTTTTAACCGAAGAGCTCCCCCATCCCCATCTAAAAAAAATAAAAGAGAATAAAAATTAGCTTCTCTGTCTGAGGCCTCAATGGTGGCCTCAAGCTGTCCACTTGGTTATACCACCCCCCTGCTCGGGTTTCTGAGAGACCTCCAGATACTCCCCAGACTTTTACCAAAAATCATTTTAAAACATTGACCAAGCAAAGATGTAAAAAGTATCTAATAGTCTTATTAGCAATTCTTTATCAGTCCCTGCTAGTCTTCCTTTTCCCTTATTCATTTCCTCCCTTCATCTCATCTGCCTCTGATTTGTTTTCTTTTTTTTTTCCTCTCAACAGTATATTTTCCTCCAAATGAATGCAACTCAGTTCTTATTTCGCCATCTTCTCCATTAATCCCTGACCCCATCAACTAGAAGAAATCTCTCACTCCTTTGAACACTTTTGGCATTATCCACTGTTCTTTCTTTGCACTTATCAATCCTGGTCAATGCTATTTTTATTTAAATGCTGTCTAGATTAATCCATGAATATATCAAGTAAAGCAATGCAAAAATAAATTGAACCTAGTGACCACAATATGTCACACCTAATATGTATTCTATAAACATTTGACTGATGAAATATTTATAGAGGATTATCCAAAGGATATGAAATTAAGTCATTTTAGCTGTAGTTTAACAGAATTTATCTTTGTGTTAAGGTAGGCTATACCAGAACGCTGCATACTTAAATGAAATCCGCAGAATCTATTTTATGAAATAGCTTCGGAAAATATCAAGTTATTTGAATAATATAAAGACACATTTAGAAGGACACTCTGCCAAGCATGTAGAATAAAGCAAGTAGTTGCTTCTAAAGGGTGGAAGCTGTGGGAGAGGAAAGGATGGAGGAAGAAGAAGATAAATGCCCACTTTTAATATCTGTCTGTTTCTTTTAATTTTTATAATAAAGAGTTTCTAAAAAATGAGAAAACAGCTCTAGGAAACATTTTATTTACCACATGGATACTGGGATATGTAGTCCTTTTCATAATGACCTGTAAATAAATTTTCTCTTTGCTGTAAATACCCACATGTTTAAACATCAGTTTTATTTCTCCTAACATTATTTTTCTTTTGGAAATTATGAATTACATAATGTGCACAATATTCTAGTGTCTTTGATTTCTTTACACAGTCTATCAACTACTCTGAAAGATATCCTTCAAATTCCTCTATCTACAATAGGAGCATTAATTCCGTGTTTAGGTGAAGCAAAGATTACATGAAATTATGTAAAGTACTTTTCTCAGTACATGACTCAGAGTAAGAGATTAAAATTAGAAGCCTTCATTATTTTGTCATGTATTGCAACATTTATGATGATTATAACTTTAAACACTAAAACATTTGAAAATGTGTTATGCTGTGGGTTTTCTTTTCTTTTTTCCCCAGTAAGATCTAGAAGTTAAAAATTTATTTTAGTTATTTTTTTAATATTGTAGAAGTTGTATATATATTTTAAACAGTACCAGAAGGTCAGAAAAATTATAAAACCTTCCCTTGGATAAACCTTCATTATTAGGAAGCCTTTGTTAGAAGCTTTTGTTTTTGGTTGCCTTAATAATTACCATTAGGAAAACATATAATATATTTATATTATACTATATTTGTAATTACAAATTTTAGCTTGTTTCTTGTCTGCTTTTAGTTTGTAATGGAAATGCTGCATGTGACACTTTGTTAAATTATATCTTGTGTTAGTTGTGTCAGACAGAGAAAAAGTAGTATTGTATGATGACATAAGAAGTCAATTGGCAGGCTTAACTGGCAAAGGGGGAGAATGAGGAATGAGAACATACACAGCATTATATTCATCTTACGTAGACTCTCACTAACAAAACATTACTTTGAGATCTACTCCTTGACTTTGACTATGTTGAAGACTATCTTGGGGTTGGGATAGAGTTACACTTCAGGAAGATACAGCCCTGACCAACTCACTATAGGTTTTACAATATCATAGAGACTTGTGATAGTGGATGTCATTTGGAAGTTTGATTTTTATTTTACAGTGAAGAGCCTTTATTACTAGACTGTAGTCTCCCCTTCCCATGTGAGCTCTATGAGGACATTGCCTTGTTCACTGCTGTGTATTCAGCACCTAGAATTGTCTCAATGAATATCTGTTGAATTGATCAATGTTTCCCTTTTAGCATTGACAGATAAATTTGCTACAATATTGTGACTTTTACTGTAATAAGTTCTCAAGGTCTCATGATATTTTCTTGTGATACATGCATCTGATTTATGAACTTCTCTACTTTTGCTTTCTCATTTTTGAAATTTCTTCATCTTCATCATTTTGAACATATTTTATTACTGCCTTTTATGTATTTTTGTGAGTAATATTAAATAATTTTTTGTTCAGTATTAGGTAGAGCTAAGTAAATCGATATGACTCATGCGTCCATATAATTATTGAACAGACTACTATACTTAATGCTTTTACTGAATATGCCGGCTTCAATTTCCAAGGTGGGAAAGACTTAACAAATTCCAAGGCACAGAAAGGATCTGAAAACAACTCTGATTCTCCAATGTGGAATAGCATCATTTGACAGAGTAATACACTAAATACAATTATTAAAAATATTAAACAACTGTTGCAATAATTTCATTTATCAGTCAATCTCCATTTAAAATCACTGAGTGAATTGACTATATACAGAGACTAGGAGGAGTACTGGTTGTTACATAAATAATAACTGCCTAACATATATGTGTATATTATATTTTATATGTGTGTATTTATATATACAGAATCTTAAAAGGGGCTTTTGTGTATAGCATTTACCTATAGTAGCAGAAATTTCTTGAGAAAGAACAGAAGACAATTATGACACAGTAGCATTGTCACAGTGGTTTTACAAACATGGGTCACTGACTTTAATCGTCAGATTAGCTACATCAGAATGACTTAGGATGCTTCTTGGATTCTTCTGACAGATGTTCTGACTTGGTGGGTCTGGGGTAAGGTACATAAATCCCTGTTTTTCTTAAATTATCTTCTAAAAGATCCCTGTGTGGTTATGGTGAGCACTCTGTGCAACATAGAGAAGCATAATTGTAACTTGACAGGACCTTACCAGGTTGAACCTCAATGATTTGTAGCATTCCAGGTCTATTCTCCAACTTGAAGGTCCAGCAAGTTATTCTTGTACATGCAAAGTGGTCAGGACCTAAAAGACTGACTTTTGTCATATAAAGACATCAGAAGGCCAATCTGCTGAATATGAGTGAGAACTATAAATATAATGTGCATAGGAGTACTTGTCATTGCCAATTAAAATCTGGCAATTTGCAGTAAATACAAAATTAGCAAAATAAAGAGTTAGATAAATTTTTTTTTTGAGTTGTAGCAGAATTTTTAATGATATATTATATTGCTAAGTCAATTAAGCAGACTGTAAATAGTACATTTAGCTTGATTGCAATTTGTTATAAAGACACAAGTGTGTGCAACTTTGATTTTCCAGCTTCTTCTAGCCGTAAGAGGCTACACTTGTCTTCAATGTTCCTGTGGCTTATCCCCCATCTAGCTTGATTGCAAGATGGTTCTTTTTTCTATAAGTTCCCCCTCTCCTGTGTCTCATCACCTTAGCCAGAGCTTCATTCCTTTGTATGTCACGTCTCGTCCTGTGAAGCCAGTTTCTCCAGGGTAACATCTCTCTCCTCATGAGGTTTTTTTTTTTTTTTTTTTTTCATATTTTTTTTTTTCCAATTTAATTTTACAGAATCAAAGAGTCTAACAGTATATCTTGTTAGATACAGTATGTCCTCATAATGTATACATTATTTCTTGTACAATGATATGAAATAATATGGGAAATATTCATGATAAATTATTAAGTGAACAGTGCAAGTTAAAAACAATAGTTTCATATTTTTTCCCCACCCCCCCTTTCCCGAGTCAGCACCTTCAAGTGTTACCACTCCCCAAACGGTGAGCAATGCACTCATTGTGTAGGCATACCCCCATCCCCTCCCCCACCCCCCACCTCAGTCTGATGTCCAATTGGTGTCGTTCCCAGATTTGTATTTAGGTGATGATCAGGGAAACCAATTTTCTGGTGAGTACATGTGATGCTTGTTTTTCCATTCTTGGGATACTTCACTTAATAGAATGGGTTCCAACTCTCTCCAGGAGAACCATAGAGATGTCGTATCTTCATCATTCCTTATAGCTGAGTAATATTCCATGGTATACATATACCACAGTTTACTAATCCAATCATGTATTGATGGGCATTTGGGTTGTTTCCACAACTTTGCTATTGTGAATTGTGCTGCTATAAACATTTGGGTACATGTGCCTTTGTTACAGAATGACCTTTTTTCCTTTGGGTATATGCCCAGTAATGGGATTGCTGGGTCAAATGGCAGGTCTACTTGAATCTGTTTAAGATACCTCCATAATGCTTTCCACAGGGGTTGCACTAGTTTGCAGTCCCACCAGCAGTGTATGAGTGTTCCTGTCTCTCCACACCCACGCCAACATGTGTTGTTTTGGGTTTTTTTGATAAAGGCCATTCTCACTGGGATTAAGTGATAAAGAGTTAGATAAATTGAATCTTAATGTTGTAAGTCTAACATTGTTAGATGCAGGTATCTCATATGTATGGTAGTTTTCCTAATAGAACTGGAAATTTTCAAAGTCTGTTTGCTAATGCCTCCCTCTCTCTAGGAAGGGTTTATTTGGGAAGTGGCAACATTTGCTTTATAATTCTTTTTTTTTTTTTTTTTTTTTTGTTCATTGCATCTTTAAATTATGAGCCAGTCTTGAGTTGACACACTTTCTTCAGATTTTCTAATGCATTCACTTAGGGCACAATAAAGCCACAGGGCCTGAAAGCTACTGAGTTTCTTTCAAGCGAATTTCATTATCTAAGCTCTGGTCCATTGTGTCTTGAATTTATGATTTAAATGTCAGGGGGAAATATGATTTTTCTAATTTCTAAGTATTTTATAAGAACTTCAAAATAACAACCACGTAATAACATAAAGGCCTGTAAACACATAGGGATGTTTTCCCTTTCTTATCTCATATATATGTATATATATGTGTGTGTGTGTGTGTGTGTGTGTTGAAAAGAAAAACTTATTTTTATCTTTTTACATAGACAGGAATTCAGGGAATTGTAAGGCAGATGAAGCTAAGGAAAGAAAGATCTATGAGATCTTTGGTTAAGAGACTGTGGTTAAGAGCAACTGATTTGCCCATGTGGTTATACATAAAAATATGGACATTGTAGGATGGTAAATTTGTCCAAATTTCAAGAGATGGGTTAGCTGCAAAACTATTTCCCCATCTCTGGAAGATAAATACTAATTATAAGGAGATGGCAGTAATAAATAATAAAGAGGCCATGTGAACACACTAGTGAAGGATGTCGGGGAGTGAAAGGGGTGAAAAGCATAGGCTGCATTCCCCACTGGTTTACTAAGTAGTAGCCAGACTGCCACTCATTAAAGGTCCCTTATGATGCGAAGGTGCTGAGGTGGGAATGGAATGAAAGCAGTTCCCGCTACGCTGTTTCTTGCTTGTTATAAGTGGCCAAATGCAGGATGGTTGAGAAATTATTATTCTTACCAGATTTTATTTAGCTCTAGTGATTTGAGAATTTGTGGTACCAAAACTCTTAGATCAAAGCAAGTGGACATGATCTAGCATTGAATTCAACAAAATATATATTTAATTCATAAGATTTTTACAACCCCAGACATGCCAATATACATCTTTGCCCTTTATTTTTAGTATTTCTAAATCCCCATATTTAAAGTGAAGTGAATAAGAAGTCCATTTTGGTATGAGTTTGGAGTACCAGAAGATGGGTTTTCTGTCAATTAAATATATGATCTTTTTGTAGTGCAGTTCCCCTTTCTCCCTTTGTCGACTTATCCTGATGATAAAGACTGAAGACTGTCCCTTGCTGTCTGCTCCTCTTTCTTCCTTACAAGAATAGAACATACTAAGTGTTAGATGAGAATATGGCCAGCCAGGTACACTTTTCATCCTCCCTTGGAGGCAGATATGGCAACAAGAAGTTAACAGAAGTATGTGTCACTTCCCAGTCATTACTTAAAGATGTTTTCCTGGGATTTTCTCTGCCTCTGTTGCTGCTGGCTGGGAATTGGTAATAACTGGAATGAACTAGGGGAGCCTTATGTTGACTGTGACAGAGCTACTCCATCATTGCTGGTCCACCTGCCATTCTACCACTTCTTCCCTGACTATTACATGAGAGATACATAAACATATATCTTACTTAAAACACTGTATTAGCTAAGCTACTACAACAGACACCAATAACTAACCCACTCTCATGTCATGATTACATTAATTGCAAATAAGGTCACATTTGATTGTTTTATTTCATCAATATATTTATTTTAGTTACATGTAAGACTTAATTGCCCAAAGTAGTAATCTAGGGTCTCTAAAAGGGTATCCCCCAAATTCTTGAAATATATTAGATTCTATGGGGTTTACTTAGCTCAAAGAAGATATTTGACTTCCAAATGCAAACCAAGAGCAATCTACCAGGTTCTATGTTGGACTTTATTACTATATATGAATTAGCAGGTCACTAAGGGTAATATATTTGAGGAAAAAGAGTCATTTTCACCTCCTTGGTAGGAATGTAAGTTGGACATTTCATATCTACAAAAATCAAAAGAATATAAACTCTTGGTTTCAGAATTCTGATCCTAGGAATTTACTATACAAATATACTCAATGAGCTACATTAAAATATATATTCCTTATAGGCTGCTTATAATAGAAAAAAATAACTAAAAGCAAAAACAAACTAGAAACAACCCAAATTTCCTTCAGAACAATAATTCATTAAATAAATTATGGTATATCCATTCAATAATGTCCCATGCAGTCATTTAAAAGTTGAATGAATCTCATTCTATGGAACAATAACTGATAAAAGCAAGTTGCCAAAAAATAGAAAATTATCATACTTTATTTTTAATAAATATTCCTAGAAACATATACAATATTTGGAAGAGCATATGAATAGCTCTTAAACATTACCTTTAGAAAGTATAAGAATTGAAGGTTAATGGAAGAAAAGGGAACTTCTTTATACATTTCTATTAATAATATAAATGCTTGAATGTCTTTTACATTAGCTTTTATTAAATAAAAATTTTTAAAAACAAAAACTATTTGCAAAGCAATGAGAAAAAAGATTAACCTAATGAAACCATCGATTGAACCTAATGATCAGTGTTAACTTCACTAAAATAATATAAAATAAAATTAAAAGACTGAATATAATTAAACCTTTGGATCTAACTACCAGTTTATCGAAAATATAAGGATTAGAGGAGTACGTTAACTCCATGAGCAAACAGTCAAATCCACACTGTGAAGTTTTCTACAGTAAAAGTGACCTGAAGTTTTTCAACAATGGAGTAAAAAATAAATAAATAAAACAAAATGAAATAAAATAAAAATGGTACAGTGATAGGGGGCTGCAAAGCAAAAGAGTTCTGAGAGATATGACACCTCAATATATGTATTTTGTTTAGATCTTTATCTGAACAATAAACTGTAATAATATATGTTCATGAAACTAATTGAGTACATAAGATATTTAAAAGAATAAAATAGAGGGAAAAAGCCCCTCTGTAATGTTGGAGAGGACTATACAAAATTAATAAAACTAGTAAAAGAAACTAAAGAGTCTTATAAACTAATTAAATGAAGAAGCTTTTATTAGAAACTTCTCTTGACTCATTTTTTCAAAAAAAAAAAAGCAAAAAAAGACATTCTTGACATTCTTGCATTCTTGGGATAAGAAAATTTGAAAATGAACACTATGTTAGTTGTTATTAAATTGTTATTAATTTTCTCAGATAGGATAACAGTATTATAGTTATGGAAGAAAAAAAGTTATTTTTCTTAGCAATGGCCCACAATGCTCTGTACTTACTTTCAAATTGTTAAAACATATACCCAACATTTTAGATAAAGAAGTTTGAACATGGATTTGTATTAGATGGTATTAAGGAATTGTTGTCAATTTTGTTAGTTGTGATGGCATTTTAGGCAACAAGCTCCCCAAATTCACAGTAGGCCAGAGTACTAATAAAATCTCAAGAGTCTGATGAATTACGAGAATGAATAAACTCTCAGCAGTCACTAAAATATGACCACATAAATCTATTGTCATATATGTACACACATATGTATATATACACATATATATGCGTGTGCATATGTGTATATGTGTACATGTATACTCACACATATATATATACACACACACACACACACACACATGGCATGACATGTCTTAGGTTAGATTACAAAATGCCAGTTCAAATGTTGAAAAACTGAGTCAAGAAAAGGTGTGGTGCACTGAAGAAAAAATAAATAAGATGAATTCTCCATATATATTAAAAAAATAAAGATCACTCTTAGGGTGTTTTCTTTAGTTTATCTTATTTTTTAATCTGTTCTTAATGTCAGTCAGAAAACAAGATATATCTTTCAATGCAAATGATGAATAGCTCCAGTTCTTTCCCTCATAATTTGTTAAAACTTCATATCATTCTGGAAAGACTCTTGGCCTTTTTTCTATGACCAGATATTTTGTACAATATTCACAAATTCTAGGGTCTTTAGAATAAGGTTCAAGGGTAAAACTAATTATGAGAACTCCAAATCTGATGAACAATAATAATTTAACGATTAAAAGACATAGAAGTATAAGCATCTTACAGAGATGTCTTCATTGATCCTACTAAGGAAAGTATGCCTCTATGCCTACCAGGTTACAGTTACATTTTCAGCCTATCTTACTTTTTCAAGCTAGTCTAATCAAGTATCCATCCATACTACTCTAGCAAAACCATAATTCTCCAGGACATTAATGACTTCTAGGTTGCCAAAATCCAAAGGTCATTTTTCTGTCCATATTTTACTTGACTTCTTAATGATCTTCAAACCCGTTGACCACATTCTACTTCTTCAAATACTTTTTATCTCTTGGTGCAACCCTATGTTACTATCTTCTTCTTCTCAGTCTCCTTACTCCTTATATTTCAAGGCAGCTCTAAAATTAATGTGTCCTAGGCCTGGTTTTCTCTCTTACCTATTCTTAACATTTTCTACGAATGATTTATGCAGCCATAAGACTGAATGTACAATATATCTTGACACTGTAATTTCCACATTCATATCTCCAGGTTTGGCTTGGGCAGACTTAAATATTTTCTATATCATGTTTTCTCGCATTTATGATAGCAATGCCAAATTTTACATAATCCAAAAAATCTTCATTTATTTGCACCCCAAGTTTCCCTTCCTTCAAAATTGATCAACATCACCAGTTGTTTAGGCAAAATATCTATGATATATTTGATTCCTTTCTTTCCCTAAGTACTCTCATTCAATTTGTTGCCTGTTTTGTTAGATTTTCAAAATCATATCTCTTATGCAACCACTTTTATCCATCTCTGTTTCTATCATCCTAATCCAAGTCACCTGAAATAATGCAATAGTCTTACTCCCACCCCAATTCAGGCCTACGATTTTTAAATTATTGTGCAGTTTTCCAAAACTACGTAAAAACAGAGTCTGATGTAACAAATCATTTTATGCCCATCACCCACACATGTATTATCAAAATAAGTCCATGTTTACCTAATCTATTTTTTCCTATCTCTTTTTATTTTATTGATGGAATATTCAGAAGTAAATCATAGACTTCCTGTTATGTCACTCATAAATACTTCAGTATGAATGTATAACAGATAAGACCTTTTTCACATGGCGATCATGCCATTATCACATTAACAATAGTTAAATATGACCTAATATTTAAATCTATTAGCTATTCTGAAATGCCTTTTTATGGTTGACTTCTTTGACTTCTTTGAGTTGGGATACAAACAAATTCTACACACAACATTTTGTTGTTATATCTCTAACATCTTTTTTATTCTACAACTATTCCCCTTTTGTTAATGTCATTGTTTCATTGGATAAACAAGAATATTTCTCCAGAATTTACAACACTTATTGCTTCCTCAGTGCATCCTTAAATTGTTCCTGTAGCTGTTATACTTCCTGAAAGCTGCTAGTTAAATCAAGGGGTTGGATGAAATTCAGGCTCCATTTCATAGGCAAAAATTTCAAAGGTTTGACTGAGTATTTCCTATTGCCTCACATTATAAAGTTCATCCTGTCTGTCTATCCCAGCATATGCCAAGATGGATCGATTACATCAGGTGGGTTTGTTTTTCTTCCTTTCTTTATCTAGTTCCCTGTCAAAGTAACACTTAAGTTTTTTTCTTTTTTTTTTTCAATATATCTTACTCTATCTAATGGTAAATGCCTAGGCAATTTTGTTGGATTGCCACATCATCTCTAGATGGCTTGTACCATTTTGCATTCCCATCAGCAAAGTAGGAGAATGACTGTTCTTTCATATCTTCACCAAGACAATACGTTGTCAAGCTTTTGAATTTTTGACTGTGAAAAACAACATTCCAGGATTAGAATTTTAATTTGTATTTCAAATATTCTGAGTGAAGTTAAACATGTTTTCATATGCTTAGGAATCACTTGTATTATTTTTGCCCATTCTTATTGAGATGGTTTGTTGTTATTTTCTTAATTTGAGGGAAACATATTAATATTAACATTAAAAATAAATTTCAAATATCATTCTTAGGTTAACATGCATATTTTAATATTTTTGAGATATAATTGGCCAAACTTTGTTTTTATGGCTTTGGGACTTTGAGGCCTTGTTTATTCCAGTCTCAGATTATGAAGTGGTCCACCAAGTGTTTTTTCTTGTACCTGTTCGTATTTTATTTTTTACATATAAAAATCTGATTCATTTTGACTTTATTCTGTTGTATGTTATAAAGAATGGATATCATTTAATCTTTTATTTTTTCCATATGGCTAACTGGTGGTACAAAACCAGTTATTCAATAGTTTGTCTTCCTCAAAAAATTTGCAATGATTCCAATATTATATGCAAAAATTTTATATGTACCTGGGATTGTGTCTGGATTTATTATTCATTTTCATTGGTCTTTCAGTATAATTTGTCAGCACTATGCTTTAATATAAAGGCTCTAAAATATACTTTAATATCTAGCTTATCTACTCAGCCACCTAAATATAGCTTTTATTTTTCAAGGTTTTTTTTTTAGGATATTCTTTTTTTCTCTCTAATGAATCTTATAATCAATTTACCTAACTACAGAAAAAAATGTCATAATATTTATTTTGGGCTCATGTTAAATTCTTAAAGAGAATTGATGTTTTAGTATGTTTTATCTTCCCATCTAAGAACATAGTAACTTTTTAATTACTTCAAGGATATTTTTGTGTTTTTCAAGATTGTTTTATAGTTGTTCTCATACTTAAACTTTTTCACGTATTTTTCCACAATTCTTTCTAGCTATATTCTAGGTATACTTTTATTTTTGTTACTGTAATTTGAATGGAATAGTCTAATTTATTATATAGTGTTACTGGTTTTGTTTCTATATGTGAAAACTATTAATTTATCTGTGTTAATTTTGTGTCTGTTACTTTTCTAAATTTTCTCTCTCTCTCAATTTTTTGTTTTCTAATTGTACAATCTTACCATTTGCAATTATAGTTGTGCGATTTTCTTTTCCAAATCTCATGTCTCTAATTGCTTTTGGTGGTCCAATTGCCTTGCCTAATATCTCAAAATCAATGTCACATATCAGTGGAAATAGCAGTTATCCTAGCTGCATTTCTGACTTAAATGAGGATCCTCTTGTATTTTCTCATTAAAACATTGACTTTTGGCTGATATATAAATTAATTTTAAATGATTTTTTTAAAAAAATCAATCAATTCCTATATTATTGAACCAATTTACAAACAACTATGGGTGTTCAATATTCTCAAGTGCCCTCAATATGTAAAGATCACCACATGATTTCCCCCCAGTATGAAAAAAGAATATTCCAAGATAAATATTGAGTCACCCTGGAATTTCTGTCCTAATTCATTTTGTGCATGCTATTTTTTAATGTGCAATTAGATTTTATGTGTTAACATTAGTACTGAGTGAAATAATAATTTTCTTGTGTTTCTATGTGCAATCTCTCTGAGATTTTGCTATTTTTATATACATTTCATAAAAAGAATTTGGAACTTTTCCTTAGTTTGGACGCTTTGGATAGCTTAAATGACACTGGAATTTTCTGATCTATAACTTTTATGTTATGAACGTGTGGGCTCATATGGGCCTGGTGCACTTTTTTAGGCATCTCTTTTATAAAGTTTTGTACATTTTTAAATATACAACTATTTTTTTAAATTTTCTTTATTTATTTTGGTAAACTGTATTTTTAAATCTACCTATTTCATCTAGATTTTCAAGTTTATTGGCAAAGAATTCATCAAAGTAGTCTCATGACTTTTTGCAAATTTCTCTGTTTTGAGGGTTATATTTTACTTACTATTTCTTATTATGTATATTTGTACTTTATCCCATAATACAGTCTCATAACAGCATTATGAATGCTATCACCACCAAAATGATTATCTAGACTATTTGAATCTTTCTATCTGCTCTGTGCATGGCCACTTCCTCCCACCCTGCCCACACACACACTTGGCCAGTACTGGGGATTGGCAAATGCCATAAGAGAGAACACTGGGAGAAATATTGATTTATTTCAGTGATTTTCTCTTTTTCTTGGGATCATGTTTCATGAAGTCCTGCTGGCTTTAGTTGCTCCCTCATGCTTTAAAATAGTAGTTGTTGCAGGAGTAGTTGTTGTTTGGTGTTTTAACAAGCTTTTTTCTTGAACAAAGAACGTAATTGTTCTTGACAGGAGGGTTAGTTTGCTACAAACCTCAGTATGAGTCCTCTTACTGTCTTGCAATCTATTATCTACAAGTAACCAGGGCAATCTGAAAAAATGGAAATCAGAACATGATTGTTTCCTACCTTTTAACCTTCTGATGGCTTCCATTTGCACGTGAAATAAAACCCAAACTCCTTATCCTTTCTAAAAGACTTTTCATAAGCTGAAGCCTGATTACCATCCCGATAGCCTCTTATCCCAGTTTCCCACTCTCACTTACAATTCACTGTTTCTCAAACAAAAACCCAAGTTTGTTTTTCCTATAGAGTTTCTGCCCTTCCTATTCTTTCCACTTGGAACCCTTTAGTACAATATCTTTTCAAGGTTAGCTCTTCCTCATCGTTCAAGTCTTGGCTCAAAGGCCCTAGCTGACCACACTAAGTAAGCATTCTCCTTCACTCACTCTCCAGCATGTAGCCATATTTTCATTTTCTTTGTAGCAATTATAATTTGGAAATTACTTTTCATTTACTGATCATTTTATTATTCATCTTGTGAGAGTAAGGAAACTTGACTGCTCTTTTCTCTAATGAGTTTTTAGTCCTAGTAGACTACCTGGCAAATAAAAGGTGCTCAAAAAATATTAACAAAAATAAATGAATAATAATGTTACCACTATTTTTAGTATAAGAGTGATAGCATAAAATTTTGAGCTCCTCAAACAGATCATAACAAGAAATAAACCTTGAGTTCAAGGAAACATGTAACTTTAGTCATAACATCTAGGATGTGATCAACTCTCTAGAACTTGTTTAAATTGGGCCAAGTGGCTTCTCTTTAGTGAGGTTATTATTTTCAGCTATAAAATGGAGAAGGGAAATTAGAACAGCTAAAATTTCCCTTCCAGTTTGAAAATTTCATGATTTATTTTTTTGACTTATCATAATATAATTTTGAATTTTAACATAAAAAGTTATAGTATAATCTTGTTCATTTAACAATCATCAGTGCATTTGTTCTTTTAGGGTTTTTATTGTCTGTATTAATTTTTTCAAGGGAATTACATTCTCTTTTCATCTAAATTATCTTTATTTAACACCTTTAACATCTTTTTCTTATATATATGTACATTGTTATGTATAATAAACAATATTTTAGAGATCAATCATAATGAAAACATAAACCTGGATATATTTAATTTTATAGAGGAGAATATGGGCAATAGTAAACTTTCCTAAGTAGTTTCTTCTCTGCATATTGAACTGGCTGCATTTTTACATGAATAACAGAATATACTAAAATTGATGGTACAATACTTTTGTTAGAGCGGTTACAGGATGAAGACAAAATCTACAAGGAAGAGTTATAAAAAAACAACACAACCCTAACAATAGAAAGATAAAGTTTGTCTCCCCATTTATTTATTTATTTATTTATTCAGTATATAATGGGGGTACAAACATTTTGGTTACATGTACTGTATTTGCCCCATCCAAGCCAGGGCTACAAGTGTGTCCCTCCCCCATACAGTGCGTTCTGCTTCCATTAGTTTTGGGTTTACCCCCCACACTGCCCCACCCACACCCAATGAGTATTACTACCATGTGAACACCTTCGTTGGTCAGTTAGTACCAATTTGATGGCAAGTACATGTTTTTCCATCCTTGTGATACCTCACTTCAGAGGATGGGCTCAAGCTCTATCCAGGATAATACAAGAGGTGCTAGATCACCATTGTTTTTTGTACTTGAGTAGTATTCCATGGTATACATGTACCACATTTTATTAATTCACTCATGTATTGATGGGCACTTGGGTTGCTTCCACATCTTTGCAATTGTGAATTGTGCTGCTATAAACATTCGAGTGCAGATGTCTTTATTATAGAATGTTTTTTTTTCCTTTGAATAGATGTCTAGTAGTGGGATTGCTGGATCAAATGGTATTTCTATTTTTAGCTCTTTGCGATATCTCCAAATTACTTTCCACAGGGGTTGTACTAATTTGCAGTCCCACCAGCAATGTGAGAGTGTTTCAATCTCTCCATATCTATGCCAGCATTTGCTGTTTTGGAACTTTTCGATAAGGGCCATTCTCAATGGAGTTAGGTGATATCTCATTACAGTTTTGATTTGCATTTCCCTAATGATTGGAGATGTTGAACACTTTTTTATATGTTTGCTGGCCATTAGTCTATCTTCTTTTGAAAGGTTTCTGTTCCTGTCCTTTGCCCATTTATTGATAGGGTTGTTTGATTTTTTCTTGTTGATTTTCTTAAGTTCTATATAGATTCTTGTCATCAGCCCTTTATCGGATGTGTAGAAAGCAAATATTTTCTCCCATTCTGCAGGTTGTCTATTCACACTAAAGAAAGTTTCCTTGGCTGTGCAGAAGCTTTTTAATTTGATCGGGTCCCAAGTGTTTATTTTTGTTGCTTCTGTGATTGCTTTGGGGGTCTTCTTCATAAATTCCTTGCCTAGGCCAATGTCTGAAAGAGTCTTGTCTCTCCATTTACACTATCTCTGGTGTTATGATTATTAGATCATATTTTTAAACCCATTGATAATTTTGTAAACAGTTCATTTCTTATATGCTCTGGCAATGCTGTTATAAATATAAAAAGCTTTATGAATTAATTTTTATATTGATATTACATATGGAGTATGTAATTACATCTGATACATATGGAGTGTCAGTCTCACAGTTAAACTAAATGGGTCTCTAGCATTTGTGACATTACCATGTTTTAGTACATAGATTAATGTGAAATGTCTTCATCTGTAGGAAAGTACATGAAACTATCTTGACAATTGGGCTTCTGAGTATATTATAAAAGAATAAAATAATCTCATTTTTCAGCCATTAAAATGTAATAAAATTCAAGCTTTTTTCTTCAAATCTTTCCATTCATTTATATAATGTAGACTTTTCATGAGTAATATAATTTTAATAAATTGAAAATATTATATACAGAGTATAGTTAAACCATTAAATTCTATTAAGGAGTCATATGCTTGCAAAACAATATTAACCAATATGTATAATTTTCAAGTGGTGTAATAAAAATTAGAAACTTATACAAAGATCAAATGCAAACAACTTGTTGATAATTTAGTAGCAAATCACTATTTTTCCAAGATCATTTCAAACACATTAGAAACTTTGTCCTATTTTATGTCCTGTAGACCTTTTTTAAAAAATAAAAATATATTTATTGTCTGTTATTTCAAAAATGTTCATTAAAAATCAAATCAGAAAAAGAAAATATTTTATAGTCTTTATTTCCAAGGAAAAATAAAAAAAACAAAACTCTTTTTAACATTTGGAATATATACTTTCACACCTTGCTTTTACAGATTGGAGGTGTCAATTCTTCAGCTGAGATAGGATGACCATCGATTGTTGCTATTTTAAAGTAAAACCAAACACATATAAGAGGAATTTGCTGAAGGCACTCAAGATTCCTTTAAACTGTAGTGGAAGAGGAAATGTTCAGATCAGTGTTCATTAGTTGGTAAGCAATGGTGTTATTGGTGTGACACTAAAGCAAAATTCTGTGTTGTAAAAGAGAAACAAGGTGTGAAATAAGCCAGTGAAATGCAATTTTTATACAGGCAAACATAGATTTTATAATGCATTATTGAAATTATTAAGTGTCTTATAAAATGCCTACAAAAATTGCATTATTTCAGGATATATATATTTTATATATGTATAGTTATTTTCTCTGGCCAAAATGAATCAATAACTTATCTGGCTGATTGATTGATTTTCCTTGGAGGTGACTTTCACAAATAGCCTGTTTGCAAGTAAGGAGTTCAAGTGGGTTTTTAGATAAATCCTCTAAAGTATAAATGAAAAAAAAAATGTGTTTCTTTCCTTTCAGAAAGTAATCTGCAACTACTCTTGTGCATTCATGTTGTTCGTGTGTTTTTTTGATGTTGGGGATGGGAGGGAGGTATGATGCACATAAATTCAAATCTTACCTGTGACACACCTGTGCTGTGAATTCAAATGGATTTTTCCTTTAGTGATTTTCAGACTGAAATAAGGAAATGCCGAATTAATTTAAGAAAAATTATGACATTGGAAACTAATAAAGAACATAGATGCAGAACTTTTACTGTTATTTTGTATGCCTGACTTACTATTTTAAGTGAGTAAACTTCCCTCAAGGCATCCATTAGATCAAAGGAGGAAAAAAACAATTCAAGGCATTTAAGGCAATCTTAGAGAAATTCCCTTCATTAATTTCTGGCTTTTCCTCAATTCTTTCAAAAAGTAGTCAACAGATTTTTGACTTCTTGAACTTACTGCATTGAAGAGATAAGAAACGTTGATCTCTTTACCACCCGCCCCCACGTGTGAAAATGAAGATCAGACTATATTCCATAATTATATTCCATAATCTATTTACTTTACAGATTTTATTTCTTAGAAAATATTTCAAACACAGATGATAGTAAAACTACTATAACAGCAACAGCAGCAGCAAAAACAAAAAACAGTTTACCACTAAGAAAAGAAATCAGTTTTACCAAGGGGTTGGATCTCTTCAGTATCTTTCCTCTTCTCTCCACCAGAGGTAAATACTATCCTGGGTTTGGTTTTTTTATTCCTATGTGCTTATTTATATATCCTTAAGTAATACACAATATATTTTGCCCTTTAAACTCTATGTACATGCAATTGAATATGTATATGTTTCTGCCAATTTCTTTCTTTTTGCTAAATGTGGTATTTGTGAGATACATTTAGTTGCTATCTTGTTCAGTATGATGTGGTAGTGTATTACATTATATGTATACCTCAAAATTTATTTGTTCTGCTACTTGTACTTTTCTTATTTCCATGCTTTTTTTAATTCAGAAATGTAAAATCATCATATCGATATACTGTAATGTAAATGATCCATATTCATCACTGAACGCTTCTGGCTTACAGGTATGTACGTTTTTTCCTCTGCTTCATTTCCATATACAAGTTCTTTCAAATTAGAGAGGTGATCAAAATCACCTGCGGATGTTAAAAAATTTTGAAATAATCAGACTCCATCCTTCTAAATCAGAGTTTCCCAGACTATAGTCCAGGAAATTATACAAAAATAATATAAAATAAAAATGTACTGATAGTCCTTGTATGCAGATATAGTTGAAACCACTCCATTAAAAGGAAAGGGTGTATCTATTTTTACTTTTTATTAAATGTAAAATGTACATACTGAAAAGTGCATGTCATAGGTGTGCAATTCAATGAACAAGATAAAGTTTTCATAATGTCATGTGCTTCCAAAGGCTAACTGGAAATTTTTTTTCCAGCTGCTAATTTTGACAGTCTTAAAAAAGAAAAAAAAGAAATAGCCTGAGATATGAGGAAAATAAAATTAAATTGACAAAGAGATGGTAAATAATTATCAGTTTATCCAGTTTTTATGCAACTAAATTCACACAAATAAAAACATCCTCATCCTTTTAAAAGCATAGCATTACACAATTATTAATATTAATGACTTCAGCCCAAAACACAGTAACAAAATAGGAGAATTGGCAGCACTTTAAAAATTGCACTTCATAACCAGAATTGGTCACCTATGGACACAGACAACCAATGATAATTAAATGAATGATCATGTAAATGAACTGAAGTCACTGAACATTTAAATAGCTACAGTGTATTAATCATAACATGTATCAGCTCTCATTCTTTGATCTTGGGATGACTTCCTTCAGCATTATAATGACATTGTAATAATTGTGTTGACATCATTTGGAGAAGTGAATACAGTAGACTGCAAATGGATTTGAATCTAGATTTTTTTCTCCAACATAGTCATCCATCTTTAAAAAATTATCTAAATATTCAAAGTGCAACAGGTGTAAACATAAACATGAAATGTATAAAGTATTATTTTAATAGTTTGATCATCCAACTTTAGAGACAGTTGTTACATACCATCTTTTGTTGTGTATATTCACTTAATTAAAATATTTTTACCCTTGTTAGAGTTTAAATTTTTTAATACAGAAAAAAATCACATATGTATTAATACAATTAAATATATTAAAGTTATTTTATGTTCTTACAAATAATGCAGTAATTTGTTATTACATTTTGAGAGAAATACACTGTCATCATGCTTAATTTGATAAGCAAAGTGAAGTTGCCTTATATCAACACAATTAGATAATATTGCTTAAGGTTGGAAATATGTGACATTAGAAAAGTCACTGATACAAAGTATAAATAAATGATTATGCAAATATGCATAAGTTTTATACACAGTAAAAACTAATATATGTACAAATCATCTTTTATACTCTGAACTTAATTCTCCCACCAAACATATTTTTCCAAGATTCAGATCTATGAGTGTTTATGGAGTTCCAATGATAAAATAATGTCCAAGGCAACAAAAGCTGGTTCTTCAATGGTGTGGAATTTGGAATGACTTCTAAAGTGTTTTTTGTATCTTAAGCTACTGAGAGCAAGATATGTTTTCACTGGCTATAAAAACATGACCCTCAGTATGTTAACATGGAAAAATCCTGAAGTAGAAATTGGACACAGAATAGGACTGGATTCACAGAGACAAAATGTACTCTCTTCAAGTATCTTTTTCATGGTCTAATAATAATCTGAAATTATCTTCTGGATCAATTAATAAATGCTATATCAACTCTGCTTTTGGTTTTTGTGTTTTATTTATTTATTTGGACTCATTTTTGTCAGTATTCAAAACATCCTCTCATTCCACTGGTTCTATTTAGGAGTAGAAATTACTATTTGAATAGAAAAATTCCCTAAAGATTTTCTTAGTTTATTCAGTATACTTGAATACAGTGCAGTGAGAAGCAGGATTGGACAGTGTAAAACTATATCCACATTTTTTTCCTAGTGCAGGATTATTCAGACAGAGGAGTGTAAATATATAGTACCAAAGATACTATAGTACCAAAGATACTAAGATAGTCATAGCCCACCTGGCCTTTTGAGAGCTATATATCTCTTTGAAATTTTCTATTGCACATGAAAATTTCATGCGTCAACATTTATTTCTGGCTCATGTCACATGTCATCAGACGGGCTGTGTTCAATGTAGTCACTCAGACATCTAGAGTGACAGAGTAGCCACCATCTTGTGATATTGCCATCTTGTGATCAGCTGAAGGCTTTGAAAGGGCAGAGAATGAAAACAAGGGAGAATTCAGCACTAGTGCCTAAATGCACTGCCTAGAAAATGACACATACCAATTCTACCCACATTTAGGATCCAAGACTACTCATATGCCCATAACTATTTTCAAAGACATAGAGAAAAGTAATTCTCCAGATAACCTGGAAGTAGAGGAGAACTAGATATTATGACTATTGGTGACTCCTACCATAACTTTATTATTATTTTTTTTAATTTAAAGAGGTTTATTCTGAGATAAATTTGAGGACCATGGCTGGAGCCAAGGCCAAGAAGCCTTACTATGGTTGAGTTACAGTTTACTTTTCTACATTTCAGGTAGACAGGAGTTACACGTAAAATCATAAATCAATACATGGAAGGTGCACATTGGTTTGGCCCAAAAAGGTGGGACATTTCAAAGCAGGAGACTTACAGGTTATAGGTGGGTTTAAAGATTGTTTGATTTGTAATTAATTAAAGAAATGAAGCTTTGTCTAAAGGCTTGGAATGGTTTTTTTTTTTTTTTTTTGACTACTTTTTTTTTTATTTCAGAATATTATGGGGGTACAAATGCTTTGGTTACATATGTTGCCTTTGAACCACTCGAGTCAGAGCTTCAAGGGTGCCCAACCCCAAGGCAGCGTGCACTGTACCCATTTGGTGTGAATTCACCCATCCCCTTCACCCCCTCCCACCTGCCCAACACCCAGGGGATGTTACTTCCATATGTGCATATAAGTGTTGATTAATTACCACCAATTTAATGGTGACTATATGTGGTACTTGGTTTTTCATTCAAAGTACCCACTGACCAATGTCTGTGATAGTCTACACTGAATCATGTTATCACTAAGCACAAGAGAATTACTAATCAAGTTGCTTCTGTATTTGGGTTATGGTTTAAAGTTGTCAAAGAGATTAAATTATTTCTCAGACAAGTAAAGTTTCAGGGAATCCAAAGAATGACTTATATAGTAAAATATTTTTTTATCATCCTTTCCCTACTCCCTTCACCAGCTAAAACAACTCCATATTTCAAGTAATAAATTTCAAAGATTAAATCAAGAATATTGATGCCTCAGATCATCTATGCAAAACATGCTTTTTTCTCAGGATTGGACATTGTACTGAAGAAAATGTAAATAATTGGTATAATTATCTCCAAGTTCATAACTAGGACTAGGAAACTAATCGGTAGCTAGATTTGTAATACAAATGCCATATATTAATATGTTGTCTTTCCTGTAAAAGTTTTATTAAAGAGTAAGCTACTGCGGAGCTATTCTTGCCTCCAGTACAAATAAATTAACATTTTAAAGTATACATTAATGATCAGTATTATAATAGGCAGTAGGGAGAGTTATGGCACATGGAGGGAAAGCACATGAATCTAGGGCTCTTGAGTATAAATATACCACCTATCTGCTTTGAATATTTTCCTAAATGGCATTTGAGTTATCAGCTTGAAGTCATTATAGATTTATTTTCCTTTTGAAGGGTGAAATTGCTCCTATAGGCTGTGTTAAATGTTATTAATTTTAAGAATAAAAGTTATAAAACATTTCTGTTTATGAAATATAATTGAACTATAAATTATATTAGTACAAAATGCAGATAAGTAATAATTTTTAGCAACCTAATAGTTTAATGGTAACACTAAGTCATTCTGAATTAAAACTAGCCAAGAATATCTTCCTAGTCCTATCTACATACAAGGGGAAAATATTTTTGTCTAATGCATGAATTTACTGGTACTAACTACTTTGGGAAGCTTAATATAGAACTTAGTTTTATGAAACACTGATTCTTGGGTTGGTTAACTTCACTTATTAACCAAGAACTTGTCACATTTTGATGTTATAATGACTCTCTATTTTATATGCTTTTCAAATATGTTCTAATTTTTACTTGAAATATATTGTCTCAATAACTATTCATCAGCATTCTGGACATTGTTATATTAATCTTAAAATTCTTGCCCACATTTACTAATGAGTAGAAATTCATATTGGGTTATGGATAACTACTTAGTAAACATTTGATATTTTTTACTGTTAAGGATTCTCAGAATTTTAGAGCTGAAAGGAAATTTAGAGATCAACTAATTAAAAAATAATTTTCCAAGAAATTAACTGCTTGCCCATGGTAAAGGGGCTGAGTGGCAGAACTTGAATTAGAACTAGGTGTTTTAATTGCTGGTTCATATAGTTTTCTACCTAACTTCATAGTTTCTCCTATTATAAGAGTGAATGATATGGTTAAAAACAGCACCACCACCTACAAAACTGTTTTCAAGAGAATTAAGAGTGTTTATTCAAATATCAGTTTTGATGACATTTATCCAAAAAAGGAGCAAGGAAATGGAAATGATTCATCCCTGTCTTGATATTAACATCTCATTGGCAGGAAGAGAACTGGGTAATCCAAATTGCTATAGAAGCACATGGGTGAGTGGGTAGAAGGAAGAAGCTATTGGCTATGATTATTCGCTTTCTCTTCACGTTAGGTTAGCCAACAGCAAGGAGTTATTTGTTTCTTAGAGAACCTCTGCTAGCAAAAGCAGAAATTAGTTTTGGGCAGAAAAAAGATGGAAATAGGGAGAAAAAAAATTGTCCTTATTGATCTTTAAATAGAAAGGGGAAGGCTTGGTGACATGAAGCATGTGAAATTCTTATGACAAGGTCTCAGTGTTGTCATTGTGGTTTTTATATCCAATACATTGGCTTTGCTCAGGCTTTCCCATTGGTCTTGTAAATGTAACACAGTGAAAAATAAAAGGGATAGTGTATATAAAAACCTTTTAATTAGAAGTTACAGAAAAGTAATTTTCCTGAAATACTTTTTTTCCTAATATCCATTGTTGAACAAATCTTAGGAAACATTTAACTTTAAGTTATAAGTAATATAATGTGAAAATGAATGCCAATGATGTAATTGTCTGATAAAATCTGGACTACCTGAAGAGTTGAAATTAATTTATACAAAATCATTATCTTTTTATGGCAGGCAGATGTTGGGGTTATGGTATTAATGAACTTTGGGTGCTTTTCATTTACAGATCAGGATCTGCTTTTTAATAAATGGAGAAGCTAAGGTCTAACCCTTCTGACAGCAGATTGGCTTTCTAATTATCTTAGTAATAGCTCTAAATTATTATTCAGTGTAGGTCTGTATCCCACTGTTAGTGGGTCATGATATCCCTCAGGATTCATACCTTTTTCCTCTTTTAGTAAATGACTTGCCATCTGCAGATAATACAAGTTCATTGTCTAATTTTTAAAATAATATTGATATGGTCAGGAAGATATTGATATATTTGAAGGGGTCTGAAAGTGAACTGGGAGACAGAGAAGCTGATTCCTTTTTAAGACTCATTCTCCCTATTCTCCTGAAAAAGTAATTAACATTAGTAATTTCATATTGTAGTGCATTATGTTCATTATGTTTTTCTTTCTTACTCTACTTTCAATGTGATATATATGATGTTTCTACTAGATTAATTTTTATTTCTTATAACAATAAAATTACATGAAAGTGCCTCAGTAAGAAGCCACCAAGTTATAGAGAAAGGCTCAGTGAACTATGCTTTAATGTTATCTTTATCTCTGACAGAGACTAGCTTTTATTTTTAGTTTTTTTTTTTTTTTTTTTCCTGAGACAGGGTTTTCTTCTGTCATGCAGGCTGGAGTGCAGTGGCATGATCATAGCTCACTGTAACCTCAAACTCCCAGGCTCAAGCCATCCTCCTGCCTCAGCCTCCTGAGTAGCTGGGACTGCAGGTGTGCACCATCATACCTAGCTATATATTTTTTTTTTTATTTTTTGTAGCGATGGAATCACATTATGTCCGGGTTGATCTCAAACTCTCAACCTCAAGCAATTCTCCCACGGGGGTCTTCCAAAGTGCTGAGATTACAGGACTGAGCCACTGCACCCAGCAAGGCTAGTTTTTAATTTCCAGCCTCATATACTCTCCATGAGCTTCAGTTTATTCATCTTTAAATGGAAGTAAAAGTATTTTTTCCTGTTGGGGCATCTCTGATGCCCTTCAGAAGTTACCCATTTTGATCTGGTAATTCTAATTTTCTGAGACTGCCTGAAGGAAACAATTCATGATTTTAACAACTAAATATAAATATGCTAAGTGGAGAAAAAATTATACTAACAAAATCGAGAAAATACAAATTTTTATGAATATGGGAACTGTTATATAAATAAGACTACTGTAAAATTGAATACTATGCAACAATAATCATATTTTAAAGTATTTTATAAGATGAGAAATATCATAACATAAAAATATGTTAAAACATGAAAAATAATATAAAATGTTAACAGTAGTAATATTAATATATTTTGATAGCATTACAGAAGATTCAATTACTTTAAAAATATGTTACAGAAACATATATATGCATGTATCTGTAGCTGTATATTATAAGCACTTTAACAATTAACCTGCAATTCCTTTGTTCAGAAAAAATATAATCATATGTGGTAATAATGGATTTTTGCTTCAAAATATGATGAAGTACCTGTGGCACACCAATGTTCCTACCAAGAATACCTAGAAAAGCAATAATAAACTATTGATCTCATAGAGACAGAGAGTAGAGTGACGATTATCAGAGATTGGACGGGGAAGTAGAAGGGGGAGATAAAGTAGGAGTGGTTAATGAGTGCAAAAATATAGTTAAATAGATAGAATGAACAATATATGATAGCACAACGAAGTGACTATAATCAACAATAAATTAGGATATAATTTAAAGTAACTAAAATAATGGAATTGGAATGTTCCTAACACAAAGAAATGATAAATGCCTGAGATGATGGCTAGTCCAATTACCCTGATTTGATTAATAAACATTGTATGTCTATATCAAAACATCACATGCACCCTATAAGTATATACAACAAGTATATACAACTATTATATGCCCATAATAATTAGAAAGAAAAACAATAATGCAAAAATATGTTTGATATTGCATATACTACTAATAGAAAAGAAGGAATCAAATAATAAAGAAGTTTAGAATCAAAAAGTATATTGAATATAAAGAAAATATAAGGAAAGAAATCATGAGCACAGTAGCAGAAATTGACAAGCAACAACAGAAATCAAAATTGGCAACAAGAAAAAAATTAATCAATCCACGATTTGGTTCTTGAAAAATGATCATAAAATTGATAAATCACTACCAGACTTATTAAGAAAAAGTTAAAGGTTTTAAATAATCAACATCAAGAATAAAAATCATTGCTATAGACTCTACAAATATTAAATAGATGTGTTGTTATCACTGTTAAAACTTTATGCAATGAATTTGAAAATTTAGATTAAATAAACAAAGTCCTTGAAAAATATAACTTATCAAAACTGAAACAGAAAGAATTAGAAAATCTGTTATAAACATTCTAGTGCAGATGTCTTTTTTATAGAATGTCTTTTGTTCTTTTGGGTAGATGCCCAATATGGGATTGCTGGATCAAATGGTAGTTCTACTTGTAGGTCTTTGAGGTATCTCCATGTTGCTTTCCACAGAGGTTGTACTAGTTTGCAGTCCCACCAGCAGTGTATAAGTGTTCCTATCTCTCTGCATCCACACCAACATTTATTGTTTTGGGACTTTTTGATAAGGGCCATTCTCACTAAATCTCTAAATTTAAAACAACAACAACAAAACTTTTCAGAAGACACATACAAACCCAAGTGGCATCACCCATGAACTAGATCAAACACATAAGTAATAAATGACACCAAATCTTATACAAATTCTTCCAGAAAAAAGAAAGAAAAAGTTAATACTCTCCACTCTAACTCATCTTATGAGGCCAGCATCAAACTTTGTTAGCGTCAAACACAATAAAGGCTTCAGTAAAAGTATAAATTTCTGATAAATTTCTCTCCTTAACATAGCGTTAGGAAATTGAACATTACCAATGAAATGCAGAAATACTTAAGAAATTAATAACTTGTGATTAGTGATATTTTTCAGATACATAGTGTAGCTTAACATTTGACATTCAGTATAATTCACCAGATTATCTTAAAACAGGAGAAAAATGAAATAATTATCTCAGATTCCCACAAAAACTTCTAGAAAATTCAATACACAATCAGAAATAGAAAAAAAAAAACTTTTCCAAACTGATAAAGACAATCTAGAAAGTAATTGGCAAACATCACACTTAACGGTCAGGTATGGACAACATTACTCCTGAGACTGGGAAAGAGAGACTGGGAAAGAGACAAAGATGTTCAGTATAACCACTTTCTTTCAACATTATAATGAAGGTACCGATGAGATAATAAATCATGAAACAAAAAAGATGACTAGAAAGTAAGGAATACAACTCATGTGATCTTCAGATAGCATTGTTGTATAGGTTGAAAACCCAAAGGAATTAAAAAGTGACCATTAAAATTAATATTAAACATATGAAAGCCACTAAATATAAGGTCAATAAACAACAAATTTACTTATATACATCTTAAAAATAAGTAGAAAATAAAATTTAAAAAGTAACTTTTTAAAATAGCATCAAAAACATAGGAATAATTCTCATAAATGATGTGCAAGATCTCTATCCTAAAAATAATAGAAATTAGTGATGGAAATTAAAAAAGATCAAAATAAATAGAGGGATATACCATGTTCTTAGACTGAAAGACTCAATATTATAAAGACATTAATTTTTCTAAAATTAATCTATAGATTAAACATAAGCACAATCAAAATCTCAGCAATTTCATAGAACAAATTAGCAAGCTAATCATAAAATGGAAATGGAAATGCAAATATCCAAATTAATATTGAAGAAAGGGAAACAAAGTTGGAACACTTTCACTATTAGACATGATGACTTGTTATAAAGGTAGGTAAGACAATATTGTACTGGAACAAAGGATAGTGGCCAAAGGAATAGGACAGCAAGTCTAGAAGCAGATTCACACATCTACAGTTAGTTGAGTGGTGACAAAGCGAACAGTGCAGAACATTGGCAAAGGATGCTCCTGTTCAATATAAGATAGTAACTCAATTGGACAACCGTAATAAATAAAAATGAATCTTAACTCCAACCTCACATTTCATACAAAAAGCAATTCCAGTTTTATTGTTGGTCTCTATGTGATAGGTAAAAGAAAACATTTAGAAAAATATTATAAAATTTTACTTTGGCAAAAAGCAAAGTTTTTTTTAAATAGAATTTTTAATTTTTTAATTTTTATTTTTTTACAGGCAATTTATTTATTTTTTATTCTTTTTACATTTTCTGTAATTTCTCTGTATTTACTAAGCAATTTAAAATATTTTAGTCTTCATAACTCAGAAAAATAATCATTAATTTTATAACCAGAAAGTGAGATAATTCAAAAGAAATAGATTTCCATTTTAAAAAATCTGTTAGCTACCTGCATATGTGGCTCTCTCTCTCTCTCTCTATATATATATAAATAAAATCTCAAACTATCAGTTTAATCTTTCAATCTTTATGGTACATACTAATCTTGGGATGGAATCAACTAGTTGTTTGGCTGTAATATTAATATATTACTGAGTTCCTTTCAGAAACCATCAGTAAATTGGTAGCAGGAAGTGTTTAGGGTCACGACTCCAAGACAAGTTTCGAGTTTCTTGGCTACAAGGAATAATTAGATTGATAAAAAAATGTTCTTTAACTCTGTTAGTCAGTTATACTAACAGAGTTAACATCTGTCAGACAGTTTCCATAATTAGGGAACCATAATATATTATTCAATTAAAATATTTCATAACACAAAAAGTAGTACATGTTAACCCAAATGTTTACTGCATATTTAATCACACTCATAACCCTCACTACCAACACAGACTGAAAATGCATATGACAACCTTTAGCCCAGGGTGGCTTCTAAAGCTGAGTTATAAACAGAATTTTTAAAAAGCACTAACCAAAGGGGCAAAAATGTTATAAAAAGAACATTACAAGTAAGAATGTTGCCCTTTTGTTATGACAGGGGGACCTGTTTGTCATCTGTGGCAAATGTATCTTTTTTTTTTTCCCCACAATCTATGGCTTTCATTTTTATCTTTTAATAATGTCTTTTAGAGAGCAAAATTTATTATTATTTTTTAAATTTCAGCTTATTATGGGGGTACAAAAGTTCAAGTTATGTATATTGCCCATGCCCTCCACCCCCCCGAGTCAGAGCTTCAAGCGTGTCCGTTCCCCAGACAGTGCACATCGCACTCATTATGTAGGTATACACCTATCCTCTCCTGCCTCCCACATCTGTCTGACACCCAGTTGGTGTTGTTCCCAAATGTGCACTTAGGTGATGATCAGAGAAACCAATTTGCTGGTGAGTACATGTGGTGCTTATTTTTCCATTCTTGGGATACGTGTGGCAAATGTATCTTGCTCTTGCTTTGTAAACCTACCTTGTCTTTCTTCAACAAAATTCACTTCACATTTGCAAAAAAAAAAAAAAAAAAAAAAAAAAAAAGGAGAAAGAAAGAAAAGAAAAGAAAAAAGAAAGAAGGAAAGAAATAATATCTAGTCAGGCACTGTGGCTCATGCCTATAATCCCCACACTTTGGGAGGCTGAGGTGGGAGGATCTCTTGAGGCCGGGAGTTCAAGGCCAGCCTGGGCAACATAGTGAGACCTCATCTCTACACAAAAGTTTTTAAAAAATTATCTGGGTGTGGTGACACATGCCTGTAGTCCTAACTACTCAAGAAGCTGAGGCAAGAGGATCACTTGAGCCCAAGAGTTCAAGGCTGCAGTGAGCTATAATCATGACACTGCACTCCAGTCTGGACAACAGAGTAAGTAAGACCTTGTCACAGAAAAACAAACAGACAAAAAATAAGAATGTCTGTTTATGAAAAAGACATTTTTAAGAGAGTAAAATGTATACCAAAAACCATATTTATATCTGACAAAGAACTTCTAAGCAGAATTCCTAAATTGCAATAATAATGAAAGTCAATACAGTAATAATAATAATTATGAGCAAAAGACTTCAACAGTCACTTCAAAGGAGAAGTTATCAAAATGGCTAATAAATATCTGAATAGTTGCAAACTTCATTGGTCATCACAGAAATTAAAATTGAAAACAAAATGAGGTATCATTATAAATCCATCTGAATGAATTAATTAAAAGACAAGTGCTGGCTTGAGTATGTAACAACCGGAATTCTTATACACTGCTGGTGTTACCACACATTGAAATAATCTCTCTGAAAACCTTTCTGGCAGCTCTACTAGGCCTGAATGTATTCATACCCTAGACTGGGCAATTCTACTTCTAAATGTATACATATGTTCACCAAAGTTCATAAAGAAGTAGTTCACAGAAGCACTATTCATAATAGATAAAATTGGAAACAATTTAAATATTCATCAAAAGAAAAATGAATAAATATACCATGGTATATTCATATAATTGATTACTGTATACCAATTAGAGTGAACTATAGCTACATACAAGAACACAGATGAATTTTGAGTGAAAAATTAAGACAAAAAAGTACAAACTTCATGACTCCTTCTATATAAAATTCAAAACCAGGCAAAACTAATTTGTGTGTCAAAAGACAGAGAGCAGTTATATTTAGGGAAGAAAAGTGATTAGGAAGGACATGATAATGCCTTATATTGTGCTATCAATGTTATTTTTCTCAATCCGAGAGCTAGTTATATGGGTGTGTTCATGTTGTAAAAATCTACCAAGCTCTACACCTCCAATATGCATTTTATGTATGTATATTACATATCAATAAAAAGTTTATTTTTCAAATGATAATGAAATATGCTTATCTTGCAGTTTTATCAAATAAATTAAATGAATCCATGTATGAAAAAGCATTTTATAGTTTGTAAAGGTATTCCTGCTTTACTATCATCTTACAGGAAGTGTGATTACCCAGCTAAGAGTGTGTGAGGTTATAATATGAATTCTGACCCAATAAAATATCACCTTGTATTTCCCTGACCTCTTTTCAAATTTTCTTTCTTGGCTGTACTTAGAGAACAGCTTGATTCCAACTAAAACCCTGTTTCCAGTTTTGTGAGTGCCAAGAAATCCATCTTAATATGTTTTCCCCAGATTCACTTTCAGAAGAAACTTAACACTTCTTCCCAACATAAAGTTTCAGGAGAGAAAATGGGCTAAGTATTCCAGTGATCTTTAGGATCCCTACCTACCTCCAGGTCTTCCACTCTGTCAGGACAAATGAAATTCTGAGAGAAGTAATAACAGAAGAATTGTCTGCAAATATTAAGAGTTTACAATCAGCAAAAACCCCAAAAATCTGCCCTTCAAAACTTTCTTCAGAAAGACCTGAAACATGCAAGTTGACTTTTGCAGGGCAGGCAAAAAAAGAAAAAAAAAAGAACTGTAACAACTTCAAAAAATAATGTTAGTTAAAAGTTGGACTTTGTTATATATATTGTCCTTGACCCCCCATCCCCCCGAGTCTGAGCTTCAAGCGTGTCCATTCCCTAGACAGTGCACATCACACTCATCATGTAGGTATGCACCCATCCCTTCCCCCTAGCCCCCACCTCTGTCTGATACCCAATTGGTGTTTTTCCCAAATGTGCACTCAGGGAAACCAGTTTGCTGGTGAGTACATGCGGTACTTATTTTTCCATTCTTGGGATACTTCACTTAATAGAATGGGTTCCAACTCTCTCCAGGAGAATCAAAGAGATGCCATATCGCCATTATTTCTAATAGCTGAGTAATATTCCATGGTATACATATACCACATTTTGCTAATCCATTCATGAATTGATGGGCATTTGGGTTGATAACCTGAACTTTTGTACCCCCATAATAAGCTGAAAAAAAAAAAAAGAGAGAGAGAAGGACTAATTGTAGGCTCTTTAGAAGCCTCCATTTACAGGAATACAATTAACGTGCTCATTAAAATCATGTATCTATTCATCAAGCCTTAAAAAAAAAAAGTTGGACTTTGGAAGAAGATGCATGAAGAAAAATTCGAGCTTCACCAGTTACCAGATGTATACAGTTAAACTAGTTTTGTTCTTTAACTTTCTGAAATTCCTCTAAAACAAAATAAATATAATAATCTACTGATGAATGTGTTAGATGATTAAACAATTAATACTTGCAAGAAAAGAATTTGAAATATAACAAGTGTTCAAGAATTGTTACCTAACAAATCTGTAACAGATAAAACCTGAAATTCAGTTTATCGACTTAAAACCCAGATGTGTCACCTCACTCAACTGAAGGGGAGAGTGAGAAATGTAGTCTAACCAAGTGTCCAGGAAGAAAGGAAAAATGGAGTTTGAGGACACCTAGAGGGTCTCTGCCTTAGTCTCTCTTTTTTTTCCACCCATCCTCCCTTACAAATAATTATAGTTCTTTAGTAACTCAGTTGTGAAAAAAATGTACGTAGAGAAAAATAAGCATAATATATTGAATGAATCAAAATTATGTTCTCCTTCAGGTAGAAGGCAGAAGGAAAAATATGCATTGTTGTATGTGGCAGTTAGGGCAATGAGAGAGATAATTTCTTATCTTTTACACTTGGGAGTCAGTAAGAAATATCTACAATTGAAAAATTTAAGAAATTCTTATATAAGTGTATTACTTTTAAAAGTAAAAGTTTTTCTTTTAAAAATAAAAACCAGGGGGAATGGCTATAAAGACTTGAAAGTAATTGTTTCAGTTTATTAATAGTAAGAACCAGGCTGAGGGAAAATGGGTCAGAGTCATGCTGTTTCACATTATAAAGTCATTAATCTTATATGACTTTTTAACCACATCCATGTGCTATTTTGTTTAAAACAAATAGAATATATAAAATCAATAAAATTGTGAAACCATGAGAGGTTATCAGATTAATATGGCAGTCAGCAGGAAACTTGGAGACACATAGCTACTCCAGTTTAAATTTTGTGACTAGAAGAGAGAGGGAAATGAAGTAGAGTGTAAGAGGTGTTCAGATAGGGAATAATGATGGAGATGATAGGGAGAAATTTTTGTGTCTTTAGGGTATACATTGATCATGTAAGATGGAAAACTTTGTGGGGACCATACATGTCTGTTATTTCTCCTTGTGCTGTGGTTACACAGTGTGATGGTTAATTTTAGGAGTCAACTTGACTGGATTAAGGAATGCCTAAAGAGCTGGTAAAGCATGATTTCTAGATGTGTCTGTGATGACATTTCCAAAGGAGATAGGAGTAGGAGTTAGTTCAACTGAGTGGGGAGCATCCAAACTCAGTGCAGGTGGCCACCCTGCAATGGGCTGAGGGCCCAGATATAAGAAAAAGGCAGAGGAAAGGCAAATTTACTCTCTCTCTCCAGGAACTGGGACACTCTTCTTCTCCTATCCTTGGAAATCAGAGCTCTAGCTTCTCTGGCCTTTGGATTCCAGGCTCTCAGGCCTTCAGCCTCAGAATGAGATTTTCACCATCAACTTCCCTGGTTCTGAACCATTTAAACTTGAATTGGGTCATGCTCCTGGCTTCCCTGAGTCTCCAGCTTACAGATGGACTTCTGTTGGACTTCTCAGCCTCCATCACTCTGTGAGCCAATTCCCCTATTAAATGCTCTCTCATCTGTCTATCTATCTGCATATGTATATGTAGATATCTCTCTCTATATATTTTTTTCTATTGGTTCTTTCTCTCTAGAGAATCCTTACTAATGCACACAGAATAAATAAAGTTCAGAACTCAAGTTGTCTCATTTTTCTGCCAATTGAAATTCTGTACTGGAACAGTATGATGTTTACTCTTTTATTGACTTTTTTTCATTCATTCATTTATTAGCATTGAAACAACTAATGTTCTGTTTATGAACATTCTCTCCAAATAGGGCCACTCTATTGGAATATGGGAAGAAAATATTAGAATTATTCATATTTATTTTTATCTCAAACATATTCATTTCTTTTTCATGTGTTTCATGATGTATACATCTTAATACAGTAGTTCACATATATAATTTGTATATAAATAATTATTCACATATTGGAGAGGGGAGTACTACTCAGCCATAAAAAGATGAATTAATACCTTCTGCAACAATCTGGATGAAACTGCAGACCATTCTCCTAAGTGAAATATCACAAGAATGGAAAAACAACATCACATGTACTCACTATTAAATTGGAACTAATCCATGAGCACACAAGTGCACAGAGGGGAGTAAAACTCAGTGGAAAGCAACCAGGAGGGAGGAGGGGAGGGGAATAAACCAACCTAGTGGGTACTATGATCACTATTTGGGGGACAGGCACACCAATAGCCAAGACTCAAGCATTACAAAAATGATCCATGTAATCTAAAACATTTCTACCCCCTTTTGTTGAATTTTATAAATTGGTTTACGTTGTAGCATTTGTAGCTTCCTTGACTGCACTTCTTAACCTTGACTGATTTTAGAACATTGACTCTACCAATGGGGAAAATAGAGAAAGTTAATATGTCCTAAATTTGTTGCTTTAATAATTAGGGGGGAAACATCCATTACATGAACGCTTATTTAGAAGGGTTTTAAGTGTGTTTAATATAGCCATCAAAAATAATAGAAAAATATTGACAGTGATTTAAGAAAAACAAATTTGGTACTTGGAGAAGCTAAACAATTTTGCCAAGGTTGTATTTCCCAGACCAGTTGATTTCTAGAGCCATTTAATAAAGTCAGACATTGCAGCAATTACATAGAGTCAGGTAAATAAAAGACACAAATGCCACAGAGCATAGAAACATAAAGCTTTAATAAAAAAAAGGATGTGACACAACAAGAAGGAGAAAACACCAGACAGATCTGAGGCATCCAGGCATACCTTCCAGGGTCCTTTCCTAGTCACACAGGATAAGCTTCATCTTCAGATTACAAATAACTAAGAGAAGTGTGATGGCCCCAGTCTCAGGGGAACACAAGTACATGTTTACTAAGGGCTCATTGATACTGATACCACATTGACCACTTAGCCAAGCCAGGCTGTATAATCAGATAAACCAAGTTTAGACATCCAAGAGTCAATATCACAGTTCGAGACAGACATTTTTAGGGGTAAGCATTGTGCTACTACAGATGATCTATACATACACAAGTCATAAACTGCAATTCAACGAGTGTGTGTATGGTTTGTTTTGTTTTGTTTTTTTTAATTTCCTCTGTGAATTTACAATGTTGTAATACTAAATTAAGAGAGGAGAAAAATTTGTAAAATGCAGTCAAAGATGGACTTTAAAAAGGAAAGGAGGCATGTAAACATAAAAAAGCTTTCCTTTACCTTGAAAAGTATAATATTCTATATTAGTTTTAAAAATGTTTGCCATAATCTACATATGTAAAAATACGTTCCAAAGAAATTAGTTATGAAATAGTTGCTGAGAATAAAAGCAACAGTAGTCCTAGAGAAATGTAATGGCAATTTTAAATGTGCCAGTGGAAAGGGAAGTTGACCAAGTAATTTTCAAGCCATGTTATCTCTGGCTGAATAAAAGAACAAGACTTAGGAATTTGAGAAATAGAATAATTGCTATGATTTTCACCTGTGGCGTTTCAAACAAGGGCTATTCAAAAAGCTTCATTTTTTTCTTAATTTGAAGTGAATAATTAATTATTAATAACAAAAGCTTTCAACTAGTTTGAAAACTTAAATGAATGCAACAGTAGGAGATATTAGATGGAATTTATGAGCTTCAAAGTCAATTGTTGGGCATGGATTGCTTTATTAATTTTAAGAAAGAACATTTAAGATAATAAACATTGAATGTTCATTGGTTTTCATTTCTTTCAAATTTTGTTTTACTTATATAGTAATTTTCTGTTATGGCTACATCGTGGTTGTTTTCTAATGACAATATTTTGTATCATCTGAAAATTTTAATTTGAGCATACATTTAGAAAGATGCATATTGTGCTACCTAACCCAAGGCTAACAATTCACGTTGAAAACTTTGTCCTGTAATCTGATGACTCAGAAGAGTACTTCAATCCCTAGAAAGGAAAAGTGTGTATAAGTATTTCTTTTTAATAAAAAATACATAATAACAATTCTTTGATCAGGAAGAGATCAACAATTAAAATCTTTAAAGAAACTGTATTAGATTTTAAACTAAGCATATTGGGTTTTTTATTGCTGTGGTAACAAACTACCACTAACTTAGATTAAAATAACACAAATCTTATCATTGCACTGGATGTCAGAAGTCGTACACAAGTCTCACTGGGCTAAAATCAAGGTGTCAGCAGGGCTGCATTCCTTGCTGGAGCCTTAGGAAAGACTTTGTTTCCGCATTTTATTCAGCCTCTAGAGGCTGCCTGCATTCCTTGACTCTCAGCCTCTTCCCCCATCTTTAAAGTCAGTAACAGTGGGTCAAGTTCTTCTCACACAGTATCATTCTGACCTCTTCTACCTCCCTGTTTCACTTTTAAGGATTCTTATGATTATATTGGGTCACTTAGAAATTCCAAATAATCTTTCTTTTTTAAGGTCAAATGATTAGCAACCTTAACCCCATTTACAACCTTAATTCCCCTTTTATCATGTAACGTAACATATTCACAAATTTCAGGGATTTGGACATGAATATCTTTGTGGGGCCATTATTCTACCTTTCATTTTAATGTCATCTCATTGTTCTGCTTTTAATGTGTAAAAATCTACAAGAATTTTTTAAATGTTTCTTTTGGTTTTCTTAGTATCATTTATTAATTTATACCTTAATCTTATTTCAACACAATGCAACATGAAGTTATATTTGCTAGTAAAGGATTATATTAAGTACTCATCAAGTATTTATTGGGTTTTTATTATTAAGCAGACCCTGTTCCAGATGATGAAAATATAGCAGTAAAAAGGAAATATGACTTTCTAGCATGGAGCTTATATTTTAATGGGAGAGATGAATAATAAAAACATAAATAAGTAAAATACATAATATATTTAATATTACATATATGTTACAAGGGGTATAGGAAGTGTTGTGTGTGTGTGGATTATACGGTGTGGGATGAAAGGGAAGAGTCCATTGGTCTTTTAGATTAAGGGCCACAAAGCCCTGACAGGGTTATCTAACCTGCTGACAGTGGTATAGATTTCACTTTGGTTAAGTTGACAACTGAATACAACAATGCTGAATTGGGCGCCTCAGCAGTGAAGCAAAGGAAGATGAAAAGTTATAACTCTAGGAGAGATGATTCATGATACAGCAAACACCAGTGTCAGGCAGCTCAGCCTTTACACAATATCTAATCAATAAGCCTAGAAATGGCCAGTAGTGAGTGCTACTTTGGGATGTGTCTTTCCTACAGTCAGGCAGAGACTTTTATAGCTCGAAGGGTCCCACCCCATGTCCATTCCATGTCCATTCTTCCAAATTTCATCCCCTATACAGGATTACTTTTCCTACTGGGAAGTGAAAAACATCCAGTCAGCAATTCAACTTTGGTCTTAGTTTTTATTTTCTTTTTAACAATAGAGAAGCCAATGAGAAGGTGACATTTTAGTTTAAAATTTAATCATGGAGAATGATATCAGGAAGATGCCAAAGTAGGAGGTCCTATTTCATATCTACCTCCAATGACAAGAATTCTTTCCCCCTGCACAGTCAAATATATATATATATATATATATATATATATATATATCTTTGTAGGAGCCTTGGGATTCACACAGGAGGTAGTGACATCCCTGTGGAGCCCAAGACCTAGAGAGTTGTTTTGAGAGTGTAGACCCATGTTCAAGTGGCAGACCCACCAATTGTGGTCCTCGGTTCAAACCTGGAAATAGCCCTCTTCATTAAAGGGCTTAGCTATACCCCTGTTTGGCCTTGAACCTACAACGAAAACCATCTTCCAAAGGATCCAAGAGGGATCACATACACTAGTGCTTCAGCAGAAAGACTCATCTGCCCACTGACATTGGTTTTAGCAGTAGAACCAAAAATTGCACTGTACCTCAACTCCAGCCCCGCTCGCTATAGTCCCACTGTGGGAACTATCCCAAAGGCACAGGGAACTGGAGAACTTGCCCATTTGAGCTACTGGGACCAGCTTGCCAGCCTTCACTCTATAGTAGATCCTGAAGGGGCCCTGCTCCAGTCCCTCTATGCTGCAGTCTAGGAGTAATCTTGTCCATGTAAAGAACTGCTGTGAGACCAGCCAGTGTGAGCCATAAGAAAAGAATTGCCAGCCTCTGTCCCACAGCAGAACTTGAGCAAATTTCAACAACAGCAGGCACTAGTTCTGGCATACCAGGGAGTTTAATCAGTGCTCTCTTTGGCTTTCAAGCCAACCTCAGATCCCACCCAGAGAGGGAGGCAAATATCAACCACACATTCCTTCTGAGCATAGCATTGGTTCATCCATCCTGATCCACTTAACCTGTGGCCCTTCTGCAACCCTGTCTAGCTGCTAAGCTCATATAGCCGTCCCTTCTGGCCAGGGAATACATGCTGCAGCCCAGCTGGCTTAGAGGTGACTGTAGTGCCCATCCACCAGCTCAGACTGATTGCAGAGCTCAGCCAGTGGTCTTGCTGGATAGGAGAATCTATCCAGCTGCTCTACATGAATTCAGAGTAGCCCAGCCATCTCTACATGAAATCAAGCTCTGCATGCCCAAGACCATTATCATCTGGCTCAACAGGGATCAATCATAGGCTAGACTAAATAGTGAAAGTTCATACCTGCCAATGAACACCTGTAAAAGCTGGAAAACATGGCTGTCTCTGAAAATTACAAACACCAACACAAGGACACAATGATTACAAAGACTCAAGAAATCATGACACCTCGGAAAGAAAGCTCCAAAAAATAGAACCAAAGAAAAGAAGATCTATAAAATGACAGAAAAAAAATTCAGAATAATCCTCTTCAAAAAGCTTAATGAATTCTAAGAATATATGGATAAAAAATTAAATAAAATTTAGAAACTCATACATAAACAAAACAAGGAGTTTGGCAAAGAAGTAGAAATTATTTAAAAAAAATAGAAATCCTATAGATGAAGAATATTATCACATCAGAAAAGTGCAATAAAAAGCTTCACTAGCTGGCTTGAACAAGCTAAAAAAGAATTAGCAGGGATGCCAGCAAGATTGCTGACTAGAGGTGCCTAATGCCCATCCCCCTCACAAAAAAAGACCGGTATAGTGAATAAACAGCCGTATTTCAACTAGAGGGTATGAAGACTCAGAATGCCCACATAAAAAAAGGGAATAAAAAATCTTGATTTTGCAATCTCATCTCCCCAGTTGACTCCCCCCGCCCCCAGAAGCCCTCATTAAAGATGTGGACACCTACAGTTTTTGCTGCAGGAAAACACTGCAATCATCACTGGCCTTGAGTTCAGCCTAGGGAGGTTCTTGAAGTTCATGTGGCTTATATTACTCCAAAGAAGGAGCCCACATTTTGCCCCTCCCTCTGTTGTGATCCAGGCTGCTACTCTAAGACACAGTCTTGGGACCAGAGCCACTATGAGAGTACATCCTGCTCCAGGGTCCAGTAACCACTGCATGATCCCATCCCTGAGCCTCCGCTGCTACTACACTGCACCTATAGATCATAATGCAGTATTCGCTAACCTAACAGCTACAGCTCCCTAGTCTCTTATAATAAACTGCCTAGGAGGTAGTTTTCTCTCCCCAGGGACCCCAACCCCAGCTACACAGAGCTTAGGCCCACCAAGACAGGCATACCCTGGTGCCTAAACCCACATGAAACCCTGCTCCCCAAGGAATGGGCAATCTTGTCTAGTGGGGAGGTTGCTCTCAACTCTGATGGAGCAGCTCTCATACACCCGTGTTCAGAATAGTCCAGAGCTCCTGCCCCCAGTGGGAAGGCAAAGTCCAGGACCTCATGGCTTCAACGCTGAATTCTACCAAATAATTAAAGATGAACTTATAACAATTATTTGCAAATTATTTCAATAAATTAAAAAGGAGGGAATTCTTCCAAACTTATTCTACGAAGCCAGAATCACCCTGATAACAAAACCAGACAAGGATAAAACAAAACAGAAAAGTACAGATCACTAGCCCTAATGAGCTTAGATGCAAAAATCTTCAACAAAATAGTAGCAGACCAAATTCAACATCAAAAGATTATTTACCACACTCACATGGGATTTATCTTGAGGATCCAAGGATGGTTCAAAATATACAAATCAATAAATGTGATACATCATATCAACAAAATCAAGGACAAAACTTCAAGATACAAAAAATTAATTGATAACATTAAACATCTTTTATAATAAAATCTCTCAACAAATTAGGGATAGAAGGAATATACCTCAACACAATAGAGGTCATGTATGGCAAACTCACAGCTAACATCATACTGAATAGGAAAATGTTGAAAGCTTTTTCTCTCCTATATCTAAACTTAAGTCACATCATAACTGTAGAATTTATTGCTTACACAGCAAGTGATGTCCTAAGCCAAACAAATTTAGCTACCAGTAAGTCAGCAGTATTTTTAAACTTGTATTCATTAGGTGAAAGAAAAAACTTGTGGCATTTTATGAAAAAAATTACTTATTTTGGCTCAATAACAGGCCAATTAAATCTCCACAGTTGGTATTGCTGTTAATCAAATATAAATTGTAGGAAAACCATATTGAATCTCTAGACACAGGAAATTGTGTATCTGTTTATACACCATATTCAAGTAATCCATCCAAATGAAATGTAATGGCTAAATAAATAGCTATTTGTTTCCTCTGAAGTTTATTTTTAATATTTATGTTCATGTAATGTTTCATTATATCAAAACTATGCAAAAATTGCAGAGGTAGTAAGTTTGTAAAAATGCTTGCTTTAGTCCCCTTTAAATTATTCCTTTTCAGTGTATTACTATTTAATAAAATAGAATTAATAAAATAGAGCGATCCCTATAATTCCTATATTCTAACAGCAATTTGTCAAGCCTTATTTCAAATATAAAATTAGCATTAAATTATACCATATAAACTTGAAGAAAGATTAAGTAGCAAATAATTTTTAACTGTTATGCAAATAAACACATATCATCATCCATTATCATGCATAGCTTTTATGTATTAATACACAGATTTCTTCTTTGTAATTACACTGCACAAGCATCGTGGTGTCAGCAGGTCTGTAAATGTGCTGATATTGATGGGTACATGTAAGCAAACCTAAGAAAGGCCTTCTTAAGTGATGGCTTGAATGGAGATTCTGAGGATTGGGTCATCTTGAATTGTGCTGTCAGTTACACCTTGTCTTTTTAATTTATCATTGTTTAATTAAAAGTGGCTTGTAATTTACAAAAACACAGATCTGAACTAAAAATAGAAAAACAAAACCAAATAAAAGGAAAGACTGAGGATTAAATTTTACATCATTCACCACAACATGGTGAATGATGTAAAACAAACAACAAAAAAATTAGTTCTGTTTTACTTGTTCTTTAATAACAAGAAAAGTCTAGGATTATTTGGAGACATCAATTTTTCCAAAGATTATGTTATGTTTTCTGGCTTCTGGTAAGCATTATTAGTGGCATAGTTTCATCTCTGGAGGAGCTTAAGGTCCCTACTTTATCAGGACTTCTGATATGGGTCAAGAAAGTACTAATCGGGATTACTAAAATTGAGTCTCCATTATAGAATGGGAAGCTTTTATTATGGGTAGTATTAGTGGACAGAGATCATAGCAAATGCTTTCCCCTGTGTTTGTCTTTCCATATATATTCTTGTTAAAGGATGGTGAATTCTGAGGCTAGAATCAGGATGTGGACTTTGGAGATAAGGGCCAAGGTTTCTACTTTATCAACGTTAAGTATATGTCATTGCTTCTCAAGCCTGGATCAACCCTGAACCAATTATATAAGAATCTCTGGAGTGGAGTTTTGGAGTCAATCTTTTTAAAAGTCACTGGAGTGATTCTGCTATGAAGCCAGGAGAGATAATCACTGATGTAGGCTAGATGGGGTATGAATGACCAGGCACAGCTTAGCAGTTTAAATACCACGTTATTACACAAGGGTTTAAAGCCAAAATATTAGCCAGTAACATACAGCAACTACCTGGAGCCTTGGGGGCAAGGCAAAAAAGAATAATGCTTTCAGGGACTCAAGTTTTTGACATAATTAACCAGCACAATATGAATGGCCTTTGAGAAAATTATATGAATGCAAATTTACAAATTTTAAGTGATATACAGATGATAACCTGAAATTAAGAGTGCAAGGTTTATTGGAGGAGGCAATGCTTGTGAAAGATAAAAGGGAGAGAAAGTGGGATTGGATAGGGAAAATCTTCAGACCATGATGTAGATCTGACACCTGTGAAAAGAACAGAAAGGAAAAACAGGATTAGGCAGGGGGAGCCCCTAATCGTGATGCAGTTCTGACAGTCTTGGCTAGTCTAGTTGGGAGAAATAAGGATTGCTAGTTAGAGAGCTCCTGCATCAGGTTGAATGGGCCTGGCCCTATTATTATTGGCATTCTCAGTTATTGGTTGGGGGCTGACCAGAAAGATCTTAGACCCATCACAAAAGCTGAGGTGAATCTTGAAGTTCCTAAGAGCTGGAGGCAGTAGGTAACTACACACCTTGCAGGTGGACAAGTTGTTTCTTGAAGGAAGATTGAAGTTCTGTGGTTCTATGACTATTACAAACTGGTATAGCATGATATCAACATTTTTAACTCCTTTCAATTAGCATCATCAACTCAGAAATTACTGGTGAGAAGATCCAGTCTCTTGGCATAGACATTTGGTCACCACGCCCAGAGGAAAAGGCAATAACTTACAATCACCATACATCTCCACAGCCTAATGTTTGCCCACATCTCTGACCCTTGGTTAATCATAAGGTTTTTTGTGGAGAAGATTTTCTATTTTTACAAAGACTTTATGGGCATCAATTATACAACAACCTATTATATTAATAGTAAGGGAGAGCCCTGAACATAAGGCCAGATAGAGCTGATAGGAAAACTTGCCATTTGGGTGATTGTAATAATTTTATATACTCATATTCCTCAGGTATCTAGCCTGTCTTAGAGAATGCTATTTTGTGGATAAGAAAAGTCAATATTAAAAATGAATACAATATTATTTTTTCAACTATTGTTAAAATGTTTCTGTATTGAATTACACAAGTCCCTGACTAAATACAGTTTTAGAGCAAATTGATTTGTCTTTCCTTAAGGAATATGAATTTTGATAATATTCAATTACTAAACTATGCTATAGTTATACATGAATCCAAATACAGTGTTTAACTTGTTGGATCAATTTATATCATGGTATATACACACAAATAAATCACAAAGTGCTTTTTTATTTTACTCTTTTTTTTCAATATCTGTATACTATTTTTTTTTATTTCAGCTTATCATCATGGGGGTACAAAAGTTCAGGCCACATACACTGCCCATGTCCCCCCCATCCCCCCAAGTCAGAACTTCCAGCGTGTCCATTCCCCAGACAGTGAGCATTGCACTCATCATGTAGTTATACACCCATCCCCTCTCCCCACCCCCCACGTCAGTCCGATACCCAATTGGTGTTATTCCCAAATGTGCACTTAGGTGATGATCAGGGAAACCAATTTGCTGGTGAGTACATGTGGTGCTTGTTTTTCCATTCTTGGGATACTTCACTTAATAGAATGGGTTCCAACTCTCCAAGAGAACAAAAGGGACTCCATATCACTGTACCCGAATGTTTATAGCAGCACAATTCACAATTGCAAATATGTGGAAACAACCCAAATGCCCATCAATTCATGAGTGGATTAGTAAATTGTGGTATATGTATACCATGGAGTATTACTCAGCTATTCTACTCTTTTATTGACATGCTATATAATAGCCTAACCTCATCAAATGGATAGCAAATCTTCAAAGGTAATTATTGAATCCAAGGTTAAGCAATCTTCTCATAAGTTACATCCTTGTCCTCAAAGTCATATTTTTTTTTTTTTTTTTTGAGACAGAGTCTCACTCTGTTGCCCAGGCTAGAGTGAGTGCCGTGGCGTCAGCCTAGCTCACAGCAACCTCAAACTCCTGAGCTCAGGTGATCCTCCTGTCTCAGCCTCCCGAGTAGCTGGGATTACAGGCATGTGCCACCATGCCCGGCTAATTTTTTCTATATATATATTTTAGCTGTCCATATAATTTCTTTCTATTTTTAGTAGAGATGGGGTCTCGCTCTTGCTCAGGCTGGTCTCGAACTCCTGAGCTCAAATGATCCGCCCACCTCGGCCTCCCAGAGTGCTAGGATTACAGGCATGAGCCACCGCGCCCGGCCTCAAAGTCATATTTTTAAAAAATATTTCAGTGCCTTTTCACTTTCAAATGGTATTTAAAAGAATATTTATCACACCAACCCACTTTGCTCCCTAAGGCATGTTCAATCATCTCTGTATTTTAATCACATCAACTTTGTAAGAAAGCATCACCTTTTGTGAAATTCAAGGATTGATTTTTTTTCCAACACAGATCGTCCTTGACTTACTGTTATTTCCCCTTACTCTAACAGTTAAATACAAGTTACTATGAACCATATAGAAGGCGGTGCAAGGTAATGCCTAGCACCCACTCATTTTATGAGTTAAGTACCCCATCTGCAAAAGCTTTACTACATCAAGTATGCATGCAAATAATTTTTAGGCAGGATTATTTTTTAGGGAAAACAATACAGAACACCACTCCAGAAACTTCTTCTCCAGATTATTCAGTCCAAACACATTTTGGAACTTATGTTTTGATTGAAGCCAGTCACTGGCATAATGCAAAGTTTACAGAATGCATTGTTAGAAAAAAAAGTATACATATTTTTAAATACAAACAATAAAAAATTTTATATTGTCTGGTTTAATAAAATTTAATTGTATTTTTATGCTTTTTGAAGTTAGGGAACAACTTTTGCACACATTTTTGGGTAAGACGTTAGACTGGATCTTAATATAATTGTCACCACAAGGGCAATACTAAAAGAAAAGAAGAGGGGAAAAAATGTCAAGTTTACAATTCATTAATTTAGAATAATATTTATTCTTTAATTCACTAAATGTTTATTGATTTACTCATTCATGAAAAGCATTGTTCTTTGTGAACAAAATACTACATTAAAAAAAAAGCTCTTGGGCTCATGTAACTTACAATTTAGTATGCCTGTAAGGGACTGAGTACATAGACAATATACAAAGAAACAAATGGAAACAATGAATAAGTTCATGCTGTGATAATTATTATAAAGTAAAATAAGGTAAGATTAATATGGCAAGATTAATATAGAGATGGAGTGATAGATAAATGATAACACTACATTGCAATTGCCCTTCCCGATTCTAAGCTGAAAAAAAAAAAAATTGTGAGAGAAGAAAGGAAGACGTAGGCTGTGATCTACACTCAGGTCCCAGAGTTTCTTTTAGTCTTTTTCTTATTGTGGTGAAAGAAAAAAATTCTTCATTTTTATTTTTTCTAATAATAATAATAGGATCAAGAAAAGAGAAAGGGTGGTTAACGTTTGGGATTTTATAAGTAATATTGGTATCTTATATTTTAAGAAAAAATAAAGATATTTTGTTAAGATTTTAAAGAATTTATATATTTAAATCTTTTAATAAAAATATTATTACTATTTATTTTAATGCAAATCATTTCTTTGATTTAAATATTGAATTGTTAGCAAATTTAAACATAGAAGATTAAAATTTAGTGGGGCCAAAAACACAGTAGGGTGAATGTTCTAGGATCTTTATCTTATTTTTTTTTTGACAGAAAGATATATTTTAAGTTATTTTTAATTTTTATAAAACATATACACAAATAATTCACATATTATAGTTGTACATTTTGCTATATTTTTGCAAACTTCACACAGCCATGTAACCAGCACCCACTCACATAGCAAGGTTAAACACCATCCTGACTTCTAACAGCTTAGATTAATTTTCCTGTTTTTATTCTGATGTAAATAGAATCATAGAGTCTATACTCTGGCCTGTTTCACTCACCATTATATTTGTGAGATTTATGCATGTTGTGTATAGCTGTAAATTGTTCATCCTCATTACTATGTGATACTTCATTGAGTGATTGTAGCACATTTTATTTTTCCATTTTGGAATAATGGATGGAAATTCAGGTAGTTTTCAGTCTGGGCTGTTTTGAATAATGCTGCTATGAGCATTCTACTCATCTTTGGGTGAACATATGCTTGCATTTCTGTTGGACACTTACATGGGAAAGGAATTGATGGATCACAAAGTCTGCATGTGTTCAGCTTTAGTACATGCGGGCAAAAGGTTTTCTAAAGGCCTTTTAGCAGTTTATACCACCATCAACTGTGTGGTCCAATTGCTCCATATCCTTGCTAACACTACTTATGTTTCTGTTTTTTTTTTTTTTTTTCTTTCAGTTCAGCCATTCTGGTAAGAATGTAGTGGTATCTCATTGTGGTTTTAATTTATATTTTCTTGATGACTAATAAAGCTAAACATCTCTTCAAATGTGCATTAGCCATTTGGCTATCACCTTTTAAGAGGGCTTGTTCATATTTTTGAACATTTGTCTATTGGGCTGTCTTTTTTTTTCTGAGACAGGGTCTTGCTCTGTCACTCTAGTTGTAGTACAGTGGCCCAATCATAGCTCACTGCAGCTTCAAACTCCTGGGTTCAAGCATCCTTCCCCCTCAGCCTCCCCAAGTAGCTGAGACTACAGCTGCATGCCACCATACCAGGCTAATTTTAAAAAATATTTTGTAGAGATGGGGCACTGGTTTGCCCAGACTGGCAACCAAACTCCTGGCCTCAAGCAACTTGGCCTCCAAAAGGCGGGGATTACAGGCTTGAGTCACCGCACCTGCCCCTGGGTTGCCTTATTTTTTTTTTTTTAGTGATTTATAGGAGCCTTTAATATATTCTGAATAAGAGCCATGTATTGGGAAAATATATTGCAAATATTTTCTCTCACTTGTATTACTTTTTCAGATTCTTAATGATACTGTATTTATATAGGTCACAAAAAAACATGAATCGGAAAAGTAAAAATTGCTAAACTGGAGTTGATTAAAATTAAAAACTTCTTTTTGAAAACATTGTTAAGATAATGAAAAAGTAAGCTGCAGATATGGAGGCGGGGCAAATATCCAACAAGGTAATGGTGTTCAGAATATATAAACTCCTACATCTCAATAAAAAGAAGACAAATGACTTAATAAAAAACAATGGCAACAATTTTGTAAATGTATTTCATAAAAGGCATCTTAAAATGGTTTGTAAAAGCAAAACAAGATGCTCAACGTCATTAGTTATCATAGAAATATAAAATAAAACCACAATAAGATACCAATATACACACATGAGAATGGCTAAAATTAGAAAGACTGAAAATACCAAGTGATGGCAAAGATGCAGAGTACCTAGAGACTTCATATACTGCTACTATAAATGACAACAGTATAGGTACTTTAGTAACCAATTGGAATTTCTTCTAAATTTAAACATACATTTACTACATGAACCACCACGAATTTCACTCCTACGTGTTTACCCAAAAGAATTGAAAAAAATCATGCCACACTTGCCTGTCAACATTCATAGGAATTGTATTCACAAATGTCAAAAACTGCAAACAGCCCAGGACTTTTCTTTTCTTCTTTTAGGCAGTTTGAATAAACACCTGGGGTTAAGATAAAATATGCTTTTGGTTCTTCTCTGTATCTCAGGCGGTTCCTTTCATGTTTTTAGTAAGAGCTGTCTATCTCAAACTCTTTAGACAGACTACTTGTGAGAGATTTAATCTTTCCTGCAGATGTTTTGAGCTTTGCTCTATTGCTTACCATACTGCTTTAAAGTTTGGTAAATATTTTGAAGAGGTGACTAGCCATGTGTTGAGGTGAACACCATTCCCAAAGTGGCACTTGGTATTCTAAATAATAGGAAACTATTGGAAATTTAAAGTCCACCTTCTATAAGGTGTGTAACCCAGATTTCAGCAAATGTATTTGGGGTAAAATTTGGCCTTCTTGGGGAATCCAAATTTTTTCCATACTGTGTCCAATAAACAGCAGAATTGCTAGTTTCTCTTCCTCCAGCAACATTATTTTGCATGGGAAAGCCCGAATTTCAGCCCAACACTGGAAATCTTCAAATGATCCTAGAGAAGGAAATTACTAGAATTCCCATTCATTTAATCCTTTCTGTTTTCACAGATATCTGACACTTTTAAAAACTTAAATTTGCGATTAATCTGTCTTTTTTTGTGATGGAGACATTTTGTGCAGCAACCCTCTATTGCTTTTTTAGCATTAGAAGTTTCCTCTATATATTTTTATGCCAGTGTTCTAGTTTTTCAAGAAAAACTATAACATATTCTACTTATAATTTAAAACACACAGACTTTTTTTAAAAATTTCAAAAACTATTAAATTTATAAACTAAGAAACATTAATAAATTAAAAAACAAATACATACAATATTTAACAAAAATTAATCTGATTTTCTAATATTTATTTGTCCTTTTGAAATTTGTCATTGAATTTATTATTTTCTTAAATACTTATAAAACAGAAACTGGTTTACTTTCCTAAAAGATACAGGTTGAAGCACAACACTGTTCATTGGAAAATAATTTGTCTATTGTTTTAAAAGAATAAAATTCCAGTTCCTTTGATGGTGTTCAATACTTTCCATGACTTTGCCTTAATTACTTTTTTAGTGGTTATATATCCTACTGCATCTATCCATTCATCTGAATCACTGACCTTTCAAATTTAACTTATTTTCTGGATCCTCTATATAATCTCCCATCTATACAACTTTAAGTCTGTATCGGTTCTGAGAAGAACATAGCGATCAACCTCTCTGCTATCAAAATCTTACTTTTTTCCCAAGGGCTAACTCACAGAATTCCTCCTCCATTAAGGCATACCCTACTCAGAAGTATACTCATCTTCCTTTAAATTCCAATCATTGCTTGCATCTCTACTTAGCACTTAGTTTTTCTTATTCTTTATACTCAGTTGCCTCTAGATCTTTCCCATGTTAGTAGGAAACTCCTTGAAGGGGAGCCATACCTCAATCATGTTTGCATTTCCCACATGCTATAGATGAAATGTACTCAAATATTTCTTGAATGAATATGATTATTGTTTATTTATTATACAAATGTGCTTCATTGGTAGAGAAGAGCACTAATATTTTATAGTTAGGATCTATTATCTTAGAATAGACATTTCATCTAGTTGACTTTCTAGCCAATTATCTACTTTCTAAGTATGTAAAATATACATTTTAAATTACTAAAAAGGCTTATTTGTTCATTAAAGGTGAACTTCTAGCTACTATCATTTCTAAAACCTTTTCTTACTATATCTTTTAAAATAAAGCAACATTTTGCACAAAGTCCAGGTCAGTGCAGGGATAATTTGAATGATTTCTACCTCTCAATATATGAGACTAGAGAAATTTAAGATAAAAATTCATCAAGTAAATATAAGTATTTCTCAACTTGAAAAATATTTTCATGAACATTTTAATTTTATAAATGATGTGCTGCAAATTTTATTCAGACTATTTAGATACAGAACATTCATTGCAGAGTTTGGGCATAAATATTGTCCTTTAAAGGAAGAAATAGCAGTTTTTGATTGCAAGAAAATATAGTCTTTCCTGTATTGTAAATATCAAAGGCATCATAAGGCAGGAAGAGAGTTATAAAATGTCTATCTTTCAGTAGTTGGACAATAAAGAGAAAAATGAACATCGTCATGGACTTTAATGTGCACAGAAAACAAAATATTCAGTAAAAGTTATTAATTGTGTCTAGTATCTTGTTGTCTTATTTATGCAGGTAATATATTTGAACTGATTTTCTGTTCCCATAAAGATTAAAATATAAAAAAATATGGAGAAAGAGCAGAGTAAGTCAAGATCTATTAAGTTAGTGGTTCACACAGAGATTAAAGTAATTCCAATATTTTCTTGATTTCTTAGGGTTTAACAAGTCATAGTCTTTGATAATAAATGTCACTGAGGATAAGTAATCCCAACTGACTGAGTGCTATAAGAAAAATACCTACATGATGGGTGCAATGTGCACTACCTGGGGAACAGACATGCCTGGAGCTCTGACTTGGGGGGAAAAGCGGTACAGGAGCAACGTATGTAACCTGCAATTCTGTATCCCCCATAACAAGATGAAATAAAAAAAAAAAAAAGAAAAATTACCAACCTCTATTTGGGATATAAAATTAAGAATGGGAGTAAAAATAGATCTATGTTGTTTGTTTGTTTGTTTGTTTGTTTTTAGAAAGGTGGCTGCTTATATAGTAGAATGATAAATTTATGTTCCTAAAAGTGTCCCTGGAGGCAGTCTAATACTAATTTGCATTTGAAGAATGAGAAAACTGAGGCACTTGTCCATGGTTATAAAACCTATTTTCAGAATAAAGATTAGAAACTGCTTCTGAACAAGACTAGGACCCAAATCTTCTGTCAACATTTCTACTTAACAATTTGCTTTTTTTGATCTGACTACATCAATTGGAACTTCTTCGTCTAAACATTTTCAAACTCAACAAAAATAAAAAGAATATGGTTTTAATTGAGTTTAAAATGTCCAACTAGTTTTATTTATTCTTTTTCGTACTCAAAGTTCCTATAGTCTGCAAAGTTGAATATCTTTACATGTAAACCAAAAATTTGTTTTTTTGGTTTTTTTTAAATTTCCATTCAATACTTCTGTTTTATGGAGCAGGCTAATTGACAAAAATATTTGTCATTTGGAAATAGAACAAGATTATTCTTGGCTGCCTTCCTTTGCAGGAATTCCTGATCTGAGTGGCTACAGTCTACAAATGATCTCTGGAGTTTGGCTTAGATGCTTAATTCAGTTTTATTAGCTACATGTTCTCCTTATATGTCTGCAGTCCATGCCTACCTACAAGTACCTACCTATAAAACAAATCCTAGGTCTCCAGGTTTCTCTTGGTCCCATAACTACCACTGAGTCCTCCCATTTGGGGCATGTTCCAGCATGAGCTTGCCTTGTATGTCATTTCAAATCTCTTGCCTTTCCTATCTTCCTGCCCAACCAGCTAATGGAGATAAAGAGGGGGAAGAGAATTCCAGTCTAAAACACTCTTATCATTTCTCCTTAAGAATAGCAGCTCTTGGCAGCCTCTGGGGCTGCCTTCAATAGTAAGCATGTCGTTCCACACACGGGGAAAGACTGGTTCACACATGATTTCCTGCTGCTGGTGTCACCAACAGAGATTCTTAATGTAGGAAATCTAACACATTTTGATCTTGCAGTAAGCCTAGCAAAGATATTTCTGGCAAAAATGCATTGGGCAGAAAAATGACTGCAGCAGATTTTCCACCACTCCAAATGCCTCTTTTTTCAATTGTGTGGTCCCAAGAATGTCTGCTAACTATGATATTTTATGAGAGAGTCCCATCACTTTTTTCCTAGCCTCTGAGAAACTGCAATGAAAACCAATATTGGATCATTTTTTCTTGGGGAATAAAGTTTGGGAGAAGAAGAAACGGGACAGAAGCAATTCAGGTTGGGCATATTTAAACACCATAATAAACTTAGTCAATATTAATAGAGACATAATTGCCAGATCGATTTAAATAATTATCCCTCTATACTCTGAACAGGGAAGTCTACATTTACAGATAGCCTAGAAACACTGGAGTTGGAGATCAGATTTATCAAAATTCAACTCCAAGGTCTTTGGTTTATTCTCAGCTTGTAAAGAGAATAGGCATCTGGTAATGACATATAATTTTTAACTACTATCCTAATATTATCTAAGGTTCAATTACTGCACAAACACACATATGTAGAGACAGAGAGACAGAGTATTACCGAAAAAACTTGCAATCCTTTATTCTTCCAGATGTTCTAGACACTACCATTCATACAGTAAACAAACAAACAGAGCTCGGGTATCTAGACCATAAAATTCTTGGTTTCCTAGAGAATAGCCTTTACTGGACCAGATTATGCTGTCAGGACATTGGCCATGTGAGGAGATACTAAAAAGAAAAACCCTATGAAATTTATCATTATATATTTTATGAAAATGTGCATTTTTACATATTCTTCTGAGTCTTTTTCCTGAGGAGAAATTCTTTATTCTTAATGTCAAGTTTAGCTGTATTTTTATTTTTTAAATAATTTGGCTTTCTAAAAATCTTACTGGCTGTATGAACTAGTAACTGGCCGTTGTCTCATTGTTGACTAAGAATATCCATATCATATCTGTGGTCATCTATAGCAAATACATAATTTTTATTATTTTTTCTTTTGCTAACCTCATTCCTCACTTCATTTTATATTCTCAGTCTTGAATATCCTTTCTTGTTTTTTTTTTTTCTATTTTTTTCACATTTAAGCTATACAGTTGTATTTATGTATCCTGGAAAATGGTCTGAAATACTTTATGAATCAAATATAGGAGTAAATAAGCATATAGATACACAGTTTTGCAACTAGCTATCTATGAGTGATTTTGAGAAATTTAATTCATCTCTATAAACATATTTTTTGATATGTAAAATTGGAATACTAACTACCTCATATATTGTTCTGAAAATTCAAATGATATAACATTTTAAGCACCAAATATAATGTCTGGCATCCAGCAAATACTTAATAAAATTAAAATATCTAAATTTATATTTAACCTTAAGGATAAATTTTTCAGAGATTCACTGATAAATTAGAGCATAACCAAAAGAGGACAAAGACTAGTGCTTTTTTGTGGGGAAAAAATGGCATGGCAATATTATAACAAGATACCTATTTAAAAAAAAATAGTACTAAACTTCAAAATACACAGCTGTGTGTGCGTGTGCATGTGTGTGTGTGTGTGTGTGTGTGTCTGTGCATGGGTGCTTGAGTATGTTTGAATGAACAACAATGACATTAAGGAAAAATCCAACTCAAACTATAAACTGTGGTTACCTCTTTGGCAAGAGACTGGAAGACAGAAGAGGACTTCACATTTTAATTCACACATATTTCCAAACAGACAAAAAAAATGGAGAAAAAGTGGAGAAATCATTTAAAATTTCTGCATGGTTTTTCCCACTTAATAATTGTTTCTCTTGTCTATTACTTTAATCAAAGACATAAATCTTATATTAAAATGAATTACTGAAAAAAGAATGTAGATGAGAAAGTGAAGGATTCAGAAATTACAGGAAAAAAAACTGAGAAAAAAAACATTTAGTCTAGAGCTGAGATAAAGGAGAAATTATGACTGTCCTCAAATATTTGAAGTGTTAATCAATTGATGGATAATTTACATTCATTCTATAATGCTCCAAAGGATGGAAAGTGATCTTGGTAAAAGAGGTAACAATTTTATCAGTGTAGAGTAAATCTCGAATGAGCTGCCACTCAATGCTAGCTTTAAGAAGACATCAGATGTTCATCTTTCAGGGGTGTTATGAAAGTGAAAACTGCTAAGGTGAATATAATTAGATTCTGAAATAACATCTACACTGTTTCTTTAGAAGATAAAAGATATCTATCTGCTTTAGTATGCTGAAGTTTGCTAAATGAATCAATGGACATTCATCAAGTAAACAGTATATTCCAGGTAATATGCTATACATTAGGAAAAAACAAGTAATTAAGATGTATCTGCCCTTTCAAGGAGCTTATGTTCCAATTAGAAAGACTTTCATAAATAGGTAATTTTAATAATAGAATTATTGTTGGAGCACAAATATGTACAAGTCACTATGGAAGCATATTAAAGACAATGGTACACTTAGGCTAAACAGGGAATTAGGTATTGATAGTATTTGTTTTGAAATGTTATTATCCAATTTTTTAACACAAATTAGCATATAATAACATTTGTACCAGTTTGACTTTAAATTTTAACATAATCTGGATATAGTTATACTTCTAACTATATATGTATATATATATATATATATATATATATACTTCTAACTATATAGATACTTCTAACTAACTATATAGTTATACTTCTAACTATATGTGTGCATATATATATGTTTTCATATATAGATAAGAATAAATCACAAGGCATTCAAACAAGCCTAGTAGAAGTTTAGAAATGCTTTAGAATTGAGAAAAAGTAAAGACCTTTCAATGAGGTGAAAGGCTTGACTACAGGGTAATTGCAAAGGAGGCAATGATGCAATTCCAATTTTGAAAGTTATAAATTATGCAAGTGATTTCAACAGCAGGGGGGTTATTTGTCCTGATGTGAAGATGTTGCAAAGCTCATGAATTTCAAATCTGTAAATTAAGAACAAAGAATTTACAGCTTAGTTAGAAGCAACTGAAAGACAAGTTATGCCAATAGAGGTCAATGCTGTGGCTCACTCTCACTATTAGGGATTGTTCAGTGTTACCCTCTTCCCACACTCCACTCCAGAAGAGGAAAATGGCTGATGGATAAAGTCCAAGGACATAGGTGACTGAGGTGACAGGGATCTGAGTATTTAGAGATATTATTAAAAATAGGTTGAAGGCCGGGCGCGGTGGCTCACGCCTGTAATCCTAGCACTCTGGGAGGCCGAGGCGGGTGGGTCCCTCAAGGTCAGGAGTTTGAGACCAGCCTGAGCAAGAGTGAGACCCCATCTCTACTAAAGATAGAAAGAAATGATCTGACCAACTAAAAATATATATAAAAAAAAAATTAGCCGGGCATGGTGGTGCATGCCTGTAGTCTCAGCTACTTGGGAGGCTGAGGCAGTAGGATCACCTAAGCTCAGGAGTTTGAGGTTGCTGTGAGCTAGGCTGATGCCACGGCACTCACTCTAGCCCAGACAACAGAGCAAGAGTCTGTCTCAAAAAAAAAAAAAAATAAGTTGAAAGCTCTTGCAACTGCCTGTTGTGATGCTTAAATGCAGCACATTTTATTACTTCTCCTGGTCATTTTCTTTTTGGTTTGATGATGTAAGAAGTATCTGCTCTAACTTACATCCCCACCAGAAGTGTGTAAGGGCTCTCTTTTCTCCATATCCTCACCATGTCCAGCACAGGGAACTTAGCCCAGTTTCACATTTTAACAGATCATATCATAGTTCTGCAAGGAACCCAAATGTTTTCCATGATATAACAATTTGTTTAACATTTCATTCATTCAAAATATGCCAGAAAACTAAATAATTTTAATTCTTTGTTTTTAATAGGACTAAAAATAGCAGATAAAATAATCCAACCTGCTGTTTCGTCCTGGTTTGTTCCAATTACTATACTATCAATTCCACCAATTGAATCAGCTATTTCAGACTGTCAAAGAAAAGAGAACAGCATTGACCCCAAAGAAGATCAATCCAGTAGTCACATAGACATTACTTATATTCAACATTATATGGCTCTTTGCATTTGCATTTTCCCTCATATTTCATTCCAGCAGAGTCCTAATATATGACAGCCCAAGTAGATGGAACAAAAATGGTTCATCAAGGGAATTGCATTAGGAGAGCTGAATTTTAGACATTTACTAAGTGAGCAAGTTCAATAACAAATTCAGATTCCTGAAACAACTGGAATTTGATATAGATGAATGCCAGATCAATAGGCTTTTAAATCACAGAAAAGTTGGAAAGCTGCAAGTGAAATTGAAGTGGTTCTTTGTTTGAATTCAATTTCTTTGTCATCGTATATTTTTCTTCAATGGAAACTTTTTTGGAAATCACTACAAAAGCTCTTTTTGAGGATAAAAAATGCAAATATATCCCTTTTAGTTCATCATATTTTTATGAAGTTTTATTAAAAGATTTTTTTTTCTTCAAATGTATGGCATTGTAATCCTATGTTGTTTTCTTAGACTGCTTTTAATAGATATCTTTAAAAAGCTTGTTATCACAAAAGGAAATGTAGTTATCATGTATAGTATGCCCATAATTATTAAGTCATACATATCAATTAGTGGGATTTTTTTCTATGAGATGTTATTTCATGTCCATTTTTTTTGTTTCATCATCATTACAATACTTCTTATCAGTACATTGCATTAGGCCAACTTTACCTTGATTTTATTTCCTTGATTTTAAATCCTAAGCACAATAAAAAATGTTTATAAGGATTAAATACAATTTAATAGAATTTATCTCTATTGGAGAAATTTGTGCTCCAAATTTCAATATGATATTTTACGAAGTAAAACACCAATAGCAATGATGTAAACCCACCAGAAGGTAGAACAAGGATGTGCAAAGTCATCTTCAAAAGTCTCATGTTTTTATTTAAAGCATTTGCTTAGGTTCATATTACTTTGGTTTTTTATTCAAGTAAAATACACATAACAAATTTTTTCACCGTGATCATTTTTAAATATATAGTTAAGTGTTATTAAATACATTAATAGTGCTGTGTAACCATCACCACCATACATCTACCTGACTCTTTTCATCTTGTAAAACTGAAACTCTATACTCATAGAAAAACAAGCGCCTGTTGTCCCTTACCCCTAGCCCCTGGCAATCACCATTCTACTTTCTGTCACTATGATTTTGACTGCACTAAGTGCCTCATATAAGTGGAATACTATAGTATTTTCTTTTTGTCATTGGCTTATTTAACTTAGCATAATGTCATCAAGGTTCATTGATATTGTAGCATAAATCAGAATTTTCTTCCTTTTTAAGGCTGAATAATATTCTATAGTATGCATACATCATATTTTGCTTATGCATTCATTTCCTCATGGACATTTGTATTGCTTCCATGTTTTACCTATTGTGAATAATGCTGCTATGAACATGGGAGTACAGATATCTATTCAGGACCCTGCTTTCAAATCTTTTGTGTATATACCCAGAAGTGCAATTGCTGGATCATATGATAAGTCTATTTTTACTCTTTTATATTCCCATCACTTTTGACCTAACAATTTGACTTCCCTAATTTTCTTCTGTGACAAATCATCTCCTCTGGTATATCTTCTGCTGACTTTTTGTTCACGTTGTTGTTCTTCTTTTCCCTTTATTTAGAATGACAAGTCAACTTTTTAAAATCTATTTTTAAATCTTTAACACATATAAAAGTTGACAATGACTAGGCTATATCTTAAATCTTCATAGGTTAATGTCTTAGAAACTATCACCTTAACCCATAAATTTCACTGGTATTTCTTATGATGTTACCAAAACTGGAGAATTTTCCTTTTTGTTCGTTAGACTTAATTGATTTTCATAAAAGCAATAAGCCAGGGATGTCAGGATACCAAGAGTCAGCGATCAGTTCAAAGTCGTTTTTTCTGTTCCTTTTACCCCCTAAACAAGGCAACATTAAACAACAGAAACACATGGTCAATGATAATTTTCTGTTCGGGCTGCTAAAATTTCTTTTTCATAGAAATTAGAACACATCAAGTTGAAGAAACAGACCAAAAAATGTCCTAGCACCAAAGCCAAACTTAATGGGCATGAGTGTGTAAATATTTCAAAGAAAAGATATGTTCTGACCTCTTTTATAACCTTTCTGGTATCTAAAAAATGGCCAGTTATGATATGCAACTATAAGCTTCTTTTTATTATATTGCAATTATCTAACAAAACACATTTAGAAAAGCAGAAATTTTTAACCTTTATAGTACTTTTTTACTCTCAGTAACTCAATACATTTGGTGAGAAGGTAAAAACTAACTCTATGCAATTTGAAGAGATCATAGTTTTGATCAAAAGTGATAAGCTCAAGAAGGGTTTTTTTCAGGTAAAACCTGACATTGAAAATAAGTCCTCAATCTATAAGTTCACTAAGAGATCTCTATACTTTAAAGACATCCAAAGTTTTACCTTTGCTACTCAATCAGACTAAGAGCACAGGGTCAGATCATGAAACGATAGCTTAATTCATACAAAAAAAAAAGAGAAATTTTCTGCTTGCACTGTAAGTGCTTATGTAAACTAAACATCCTGAATATTGTTGGTTTACAAAGGAAACAAGAAAACTGTGCTAAAGTTTGAAAATTTATGATTTTTTAATCAGAAGCCCTGGTTTCAATTCTCAGTCCAGTTATTAGCAATATAACAGAGGGCAAAGCAAATATTATCTCTGAGCCTCAGTTTCCATATCTGCAATAATAGTTCACAGAGTTGTTTATAGGAGTGTTAAGAATACAGATAAAAGTTCATTTGTATGTGCTATCTATTTTTTTCACATTTATTCAGCATCTAGAAGAATCAGACACTCTACCAGGAACTGGGGGGAGCAGAGGGGTTAACAGCTATATCCTTGAAATCTATACTCTGTTCAGAAGAGACAAATGTATTAATATAAACATCGGTATAACATGTTTATGTTGCAACTGAGAAAAAAATCTAAGTACTATAAGGTGTCTTGGTCGAGACAGACCAGCTCTGTCTTTGAATGTCAGATTTCATGTAAGAGACAATATCTGAGCTGAGTCTTGCAAGAAAAGAGTTTTTCCAGGGAGAAAGGATTCACAGTGTTGTAAAAACCACATATACATGTAGGAGGATAGAGGAGTAACAGAGAAAATAATGCTAAGGAAAACTGAATAGACTTATGCAGATGGAGCATAGAGTCTCTGGTAGTTGATGAGACTTGAAAGCTCAACTAGGAACAGATTGTAAAGGGTCATGAAACACAAAGACTTTTAGATTTGATGTGAAGGACACTAATGAGCTATGGTTCTTGGTGAAAGAGATTTTCGAAAAACTAGTCTCGCTATAGAATGAAGAATAGTTTGCTGTTCTCAAGATTAGAGTCACGGATACCAAATAGTACCCACTGCAGTAATTCAGGTGTGTGGTGATGAGGTCAAGGATAAAGGACAGAGGCCACTGTTTGGAACCAGAGGATGTGTTTGGTTGGGGACACGGTTAATTCCAATGATTATATTGGGTGTGTTAAGAAAAAAGCACTTGTGGAAACAGTTGCTTGCTCCATTGAAACTTATCTCCCAGTACACTTTTTTGACATTCATTTTCAACACTCAGTTAGCAAATCTTTCTTTTGCTAAAGAACAAAATCAAGCTCTGCGTACAAGGCCCTCTGTTGCCTCTATCCATTTCTGCAGTATCATCTCTATTTGGTGTCTAAGTTTCAATAATCCAGCAGCAATTCCCCAAATAGGTAATACTCTGTCTAGGCTCTGTACCTTTGCACACTGTTTTCTATGCCTAAATGCCTGTATTTCTCCATCACACTCTCATTATTAATATTATTGTGATAACATAAACTCCAGTTGACTGGTGTCCATGTCTGGTTCTCCCCTCTGGCAGATAACAGAAACACAAGAAAATTTTAGTGAATAAGTGAACAAATAAGGTGGAAAGCATTACATTGGATCAACTTTGCACAATGAAGGTCTGTCTTTTGACAAATATTTGTTCCAAGCATTCTCAAAGTTAGTAGGATAGGCTTCTGAGAAGAGTCAGCATACTAAAACACTACTTATTTAAGTGTTTTTTTTTCCCAAATATAGTAGCAACAGGGTGATCCAAATTTCAGAATTATAAGCCTGTTAAAAATTTAAAAATCAAAACGTCTCCTAAGTTTTTATGTTGTCCTTTTACACACTATGTGATTCATATTCTTACACTAACAGGTATATGATTTCTATCAAATGTAATAAAAAAGAAGCCTCAATCTATGTTTTAACAGTGTGAAATACAAAGCTTAGAGTTAATCTTTTCTTGACATCCCTGCCCTCATCATCTTCACCGATGTGCACAGGGAAGCATTGTTTGAACATGATCAAAAAAATGAGGCCCAGAAATACCAAAGTTAATGGCATTACTGTATATTAAAAGAATTACCTCACCATCAAATGATTTTTTTGTTCTCTTCCTGACCACCTCAATGAATAAAGCAAGATAATGACATTCTCATTATTTTAGGAACACATTTGCATCCATAATGAAAGAGTCCCTAAAGGGCACAGACACCATAGAGGCAACTGTCTGAATTAATTAAAATTGTTTGCCTGATTAGATGAAAAATGCAAGTATAAACTGCACATCAGGGAAAGTTTCTCTCTCTTTTCATCAAAACATAAGAATAAACTATTTTTAACAAAAAGCCTTAAAAGATTAAACTTTAGAAAACCAAATATAAGTTTCCACATGTCTCTACTCAAAAAAACTGACTCTCTTACTGGCCAATAAAAATAATAATATACATAACTATATTTGATATATTCTTCTAAATTTTTCAGTAGCTGGTTAATTGAGTCCAAATAGAATAAGATTCTTTAAAATGTAAGCATATATATCTCAAAATGAAAAAAATGCATTTATATTCTTGATCTAAAATTTGTGATGTTTATAGATAACTCCTATAAAAGGATAACAATTTATTATTTTTTTAAAAAGTAATACATGTTTATAAATATAATCATTTCTTCCATATGTAAAACACACTCCTCAATAACAGAAAGCAATCAAACACATCTTTCTCACTTTACGTATATTTTCATGTGTGCAAATCAATTCAAATGAGATATTAATGTAGTATTTAATAGAGTCACTAAAATGTGAATTATCTTGAAATTATTGTGTTTCTTTTCCAATGTTTTCCTAATACAGTTTTAGCCACAAGGGCAAGATATGTTTGTGAAGGTAACTGTTATCTTCAGAAATACAAAGTTTGATAGAAAAGAGAATAAAATAAAAACACATGGCACATATTCTTTTAAAATAATTCAGTAGGAGAACAGGCTCACTTTTACTTTGACCTATTATTATTTAGAGAAAGTGGATCAAGGTGAATATGTGGAATGCTGATTCAGACCAAATCCACAGCTATGCAGTAAAGTTGCAAAGACATTGCTTAGTAACAGTAGAACATAAAGTGGGAAGAATCTTGAAAAGCGCACAGATATAGTCCCTGATGGTGTGTTATGGGGCCTTCTATGATACCCACATCCTTTTCCTTCTTTCCTCTGATTACTTTTAGTGTTTGTAGTCATAAATAGAATCTGATTATATTCTAAATTGTACTTTTTAAATATTTCATTGTTTCAATCTTGTCTTTCCAACAGAAAGTTAAAACCAGCAAGAGGAGAAGTGTGCTTATATGTTTCACAAATCATATCTTCATGATTGATAAAATGTTGACACTCCTTCTCACTTGCTTTTCTCTTCTTTGACTTTCTGCCTTTATACTTTCTAGGATTTGCATCTTCATCAGAATGTGAAGAACATACATATCACCATAACAAATAAGGAAAGCAAAGCTTAGTACATTTTTTAAGTGTATTAGAGTGAAAATGCCATAATGCTCTAAATTTTTTATAATGTAGTCATTTAGAAATACTCATATAGATACCTCCATAATGCTTTCCACAGAGGTTGCACTAGTTTGCAGTCCCACCAGCAGTGTATGAGTGTTCCTGTCTCTCCACACCCACGCCAACATGTGTTGTTTTGGGTTTTTTTGATAAAGGCCATTCTCACTGGGGTTAAGTGATATCTCATTGTGGTTTTGATTTGCATTTCCCTGATGATTAGAGATGTTGAACACTTTTTCATATGTTTGTTAGCCATTTTTATATCTTCTTTTGAAAAATTTCTATTCATGTCCTTTGCCCACTTTTTGATAGGGTTGCTTGATTTTTTCTTGCTGATTTTCCTGAGTTCTAAATAGATTCTTGTTATCAGTCCTTTATCTGATGTGTAGTATGCAAAAATTTTTTCCCATTCTGTAGGTGGTCTGTTTATTCTCTGGACTGTTTCTTTGGCTGTGCAGAAGCTTTTTAATTTAATCATGTCCCATTCATTTATTTTTGTTGCTGCTGTGATTGCCTTGGGGGTCTTCTTCATAAATTCTTTGCCTAGGCCAATTCACAATAGCAAAGATGTGGAAACAACCCAAATGCCCATCAATACATGATTGGATTAGTAAACTGTGGTATATGTATACCATGGAATACTACTCAGCTATAAGGAATGATGAAGATACAACATCTCTATGGTTCTCCTGGAGAGAGTTGGAACCCATTATATTAAGTGAAGTATCCCAAGAATGGAAAAACAAGCATCACATGTACTCACCAGAAAATTGGTTTCCTTGATCATCACCTAAATACAAATCTGGAAACGACACCAATTGGACATCAGACTGAGGTGGGGGGTGGGGGAGGGGATGGGGGTATGCCTACACAATGAGTGCATTGCGCACCGTTTGGGGAGTGGTTACACTTGAAGGTGCTGACTCGGGAAAGGGGGGGTGGGGAAAAAAATATGAAACTATTGTTTTTAACTTGCACTGTTCACTTAATAATTTATCATGAATATTTCCCATATTATTTCATATCATTGTACAAGAAATAATGTATACATTATGAGGACATACTGTATCTAACAAGATATACTGTTAGACTCTTTGATTCTGTAAAATTAAATAAAAAAAAATGTAGCAGAAAAAAAAAAAAAAAAAAGAAATACTCATATAGAATAACTCCTTATCAGTAAGGAGAAAAACTTTAATTTACTGGAGTAGCTATCTATTTCAGTGGCTTAATAAAAACTTTATTTTAGCAACCCATTGTACTAGAGAATGGTATCATAATATAGGGAATATGTGCTTGTTTACCTTAAACTAATACAGGAAACTCACATACATGGTAAGTTTTGTCTCTAAAATCCTGTAAAATATTTTTATGATGTTGAAGTAAAACTAAACATAAATCAAACAGGTGGGGGGGGGGATTCACACCTAACGGGTATGATGTACACTATCTGGGTGAAGGGCACGCCTACAACTCTGACTCAAACTGTGCAAAAGCAAATCCAAAATGTGTGTGCCCCCATAATATTCTGAAATCAAAAAAAAAAAGAAATTACTTGTCAAAAATGGAAATTTTGAGTAAATATTTCCCTTGTCTAACAGCAGACAATTTATTAGCTGATATTTTTTCCCACTAAATTATTTTTAATTCTATGGGGGCCCATTTTATAGATACAGTTTAAAGCTATCTCTGTACATCTTTACAAGCTATACAGACAACTTACATTGGGTAAGATGTTAGACAACTTACCCAAAATTATTTGACTAATAATTAGTTCCATAACCAAATATCTAATATGCTTATTTTATTGCTTCCCCAAGGCTTCAAATGATAGCTATGGAAGGAAAGGCACAAAGGACACTGAGATATGCTCTGAAGGAGATAGTTATCTAAGACGGAGGGGACTTGTGCAAAAATTAACTAAACATGAAACAGAAAGTGCCATTTGAAGTTCAAGTAGAGTGTTAGATGAGTTAATGAAGAGGAGGAAAAGTTTACTTCCAGCAGGTATCCAAGAGAGTATTACTGGCGTCATGACGTTTGCTGTAGGCAATACTGGACATAATGTGGTGAATTTTGGGTATAGACAAACTCATCTAGTAACAGCACAGACATGGAAAATATTGGAGGAATGATTAGTTCACTGAGATTCAGCATCAGGTGCAGAAAAGGAAATAAGAAAATAAAGCTACAAAAATCATAATATTGTGCTGACACTAATATTAATGAAGTAATTAACATTTATTGAACCTTTATTATGCATCAGGCCTTGGATTAAGCACACTACATGGATGACTTTATTTAATCATCACTAAATTGTAATCATAGATAGTAATGTTATCTACATCTTACAGATAAGGAAATGCAGGCCCAAGTTCTCATATCTAGTAATAAGAGGAGCCAAGATTTGAGTCTAAGCTTTCTGACTCTGAACTTATGTTATTAACAACTATAAATTTGATAATCAATTGTTCTGGGACATAAGAGATGGAAAAATCAAGGAAGGCTGAGGGCTGAGGCTTGGCAACTGAAAAGAGAGACGTGCCATTAATAGATATTGGGACACTGATAAAAGTGTTTCTCTTCAGTAAGCTTTGGCCTGTGCAGATCTACTCTCAGTCTAACTGATTTGACCTTCTATGGAAGGAATGTACACAAGCACTGGGCCTGCTGAGAGCACTGAGAGGCAGAGAGAAAGACCTCTCGGTGGCTGACTGCCAGCAGGGCAGCACTCAAAACTATGGTTATAGTTCATTTCCATGCCTGCCAGGAGGAAAAGTGGTATGATTCCAATTTATAGATGAATAAATGTACTCATAGATGTTAGACAATGTACCCAAAGTTACCTGACTAATAATTACTAAAGACAAATTCTATTCTGCATCCCTTATTTGTCAGAGTCCAATCCCTTTTCAGAATACTCAGATTCAGATAATTTTACAAATCTGCTCACTGAACCTGCAATCACACTTCACTTCCAAAAGCATCTTTGAAGGGCACCCCTTTAAAAAATAGAAGCTTATTGGTTCTATTGTTAAACTGCAATTCTTTTGCAATAATTACTTTAAATGGTAGTAAATGTCTACATAGTTCTTTTTCACTAGCTAGGTAGCTATTTCTTCTTTCTAGACATGACTTCCCACAACTACAGTTCCTAAATACACTCTCAGATGTCCATAATGACCTGCAAAATTCTGCAATCTCACAGGCTCTTCGCAGAGCTCATCCTGCTTGACTTCACCCTCCTTTCATCCGCGTCTTCTTTGCTTTCATAGCGCTACAACCTCTTTCTCTTCCACCTCTTTATGCTTTCAGTTTTAGTGTTCCCTACTCCTACCTCCTCACTGCTCCTTTAGTATAATCTTTCCCACAAAATCTTGTCCTTTTCTGTTACTCTCCTGTCATGCTGAAACAGCCCATTCACTTCAGTAAGTTCTCTCTCAAGGAGTAAGTCCTGAAATTGTATCTACTGGCCAAATTTTTATCCTAAATTTCAAGATGTGGCTTTGTGGATGCCTTACTCTAACCTATTGCCTACTCTTGGGTTCCTATCTTAATTAATAGTATCAATTTCCTCAAAATTATTTTAAAACCAATGTCTAGGTATCTTTCTCCATGACCTTGTCCATCTAATAAGTTGCCAGATCCTTTAAATTCTAACTCCCAATATCTTTCATAAGAAAAAAATAAGAATAATGATAAAAATGCTATCAACTGCACCCACCAATACTACCATTATTGATTGTTTATTTCATATGAAAACTGTACTAAATATTTTCAGCCTACGATATCACTTAATCCTCACAATGCCGTTAGAGTGAAAACGGTTTAAACGAGGAAACTGAGGAGACTCAGGAAATGCTTGCTCTTGGTCACACAAGAAAAGGCAGACTCATGATTGACACTCAGATGTGACTAGCACCAGCCCTGAGACCCTCTGCTCTGCTGCCTCATCCTTTCCATTCCCACGTTTGGAAAATGAGTTCGTCCTTTATCACCTATTCTCTGAACTAATGTGAAGTCCTCCCTACCTCTAACTGTGGCCCTCCTCACAAACTGTTCTTTGCAATTCATCTATCTTCATAAAAGCAAGGTTAATCACAATGCATCTTCAGAAATCTTCCTCAGAGCCCTGAAATAAATGACAAGTTTTGAGGGCAGGTAAGGCTTTCTAGGCTGAGGACCCAAAACATTTTCCTACTAACTCAATTTCTTTACTTCTTCAACAGACATTGATGTAGCTTTTCTTATGTGCCAGACCCTAATCCTTTACAAATATTAACACAGTTAATCCTCAAACTACCAATAAGGGAGATACTTTTTTCCTCCATTTTACAGATTTAAGAACTTAGCAGAAAGGTCAATTGTCCTATGTCACAACGCTAGTAGCTAGTACATCTGGGAATCAAATCCCCGCAGTCCAACTCCAAAGTCCACGCTCTTGGCCCTCAGGCCATGCTGCCTCTCCATCGCTTTGATTTGCGAGGTTAGCAAGAGGCATATCTTTCCTCTCAAATACATATGAGATCCCTTAGGGTATCCATCTTTACATATTCCTTCTTCACCTTGAAATACCACAGTATTTAATACACAGAGCTTTTCAAATACCACAGTATTTAATACACAGAGCTTTTCAAATATAAGATCTTTTACTTAACAATTATTTATTGAACATCAGAAGCTGATGTAGATCTTAGAGATACAAACTCTTTTGAAAGGCAGAACAATTCTGTTTAAGAAAATTTATCCAGTGTGTGAGTGAGGCAATAATAATAATGAACATAAAGATCGCAATAAAACAGAACATGACAGAAATGGAGAAGGTAGCAGAATTTAGATAAATGGGGCAAAGTCACATTTATGCTGTGAACTGAGTATTAGGGAGATGCCTGTTCATCATTAATTCTAAGGTAAGAACTTTCTAGTCAGAGAAAAAAGAGCAAAGGTACTATAAGGGATATAAGTGACATTGTGACTTGCCTTAGAAATATAGAAGATCAGTGTGGCTAGACCTTGGTGAATGAGGCAGAGAGTAGTGCAATAAGAGGTAAAACCTCCAAGTAGGCAAGATCAGATTGTTTAAGGCCTTATAAACCAAAATAAGGAGTATTAAATGTATTCCAAGTTCAGTAAAAAGTTATTGGATTCCATAGAATCTGAAGGTATTAAAAATTTTTTTAAAGTTGTTGAATTTTTAACAGGGCAACAAAATAACCTGATTTTCATTTCTAAAAGATTATTTTGTTGGTCACGTGGAAATGAAAAACCAGTAAGGAGTCTGTCTGAATGGTCTAGAAAAGGGATCGGAAAACTTTTCTCGCAGAGAGACAGAAGATGAATATTTTAGGCTTCGTGGCCATACAAATCTTGGTCAGAACTACTCAGTCCTGCCATTGTAGTGGAAAGGCATCCACAGAAAATAAACAAATAAATGTGGTTAGCTTTGTTCCAACAGAACTTTATGGACAAGGAAATTTGAATTTTATATCATTTTCACATATCATAAAATATTATTCTTGTATTTTCAAACCTTTTAAACGTGTAAAAGCCATTCTTACCCGGAGAGCCGTACAACACCAAGCAGTGTATTCAGCAAACAGACTTTGGCCCATAGGCTGTAGTTTACCAACCTTTGGTCTAGATGAGAAATGATGATGACTTAACTATGTTCATAGAGATGGAGGAGTCATTTACCTATATAAGCAAGACTTTAGAGGAGAAGAGTGAGGTAGAGAAAAGGAGAGAAGAATAGTAAGAATTATATTTGGGATATATAATATATCCCAACTTGAAAAAAACAAAAATGGCCTTGAAATTTATATTGTTCTGCCTTGAAATTTTATAGTATTCAGAAGCTCAATTTCTTATAACACATACGAGTACTTTCATGAACATCGGTACTTCAATTTATTAGGAACTTTGTATTTTAAGTGGAAATATATCTCCCTGAAACCTATACCTTTTGATTCCAGCTCTTCTTTCTGAGACTATGCAGCCTAAATGACTTCTCTTCCATACGAGTACAGAAAATGTCTGAAGGCATCTATTTTCCTTCTCTCTCTTCCAGTTCTCCAAGCTAAACATTCAGTCTTCACCCCTTCATTATAAGATATGGTTTCCAGAATATTTATTGATCTGGTAGACTACTTCAACTATTTTTTTCTATTTTAATGTCCTCCTTAAAACCAAACATAAAATGCCTGTCATATTAGATTAAACATAAATAAGACTATATAACTTCTCACTTATCTTTGTTGACAAGAGTAATAGCTTTCAAATAAGATTAAATGTAAATCAATCTATGTCACTATCTCTAAAATATATCTTTATCTGAACCAGGACACAGGGATTCAGACTATTGAGGGGTGATCAGTCAGACTGACAAAAGACTGTCTTCACTTTTCCAACTCACCTCCATAGCAGTCTTCCAGTCCATCTGAAATTACTGACAACAAAGGCCAAATAACCATTAATATAACCACCACCTTCAAGTCAAAATACTACCAATGACATCCATTGAGCTGGTTCAATCCATAAATCTCATCTCCGCCTAGAGAAGTGTCAGAGATTATTTCTCCCTTTGGATAAAGCATTACTTCATCCAAATGAATCAAACACAAGAGGCATAAAACTTCTTTTATATCCTTCATGCTTTTCTTTTTTTATTGCATACTTTATAGTTGGGGCTCTGCTTTCTATTTTTTGTTTCTTTGGGTATGAAAATATGCTCTGAGAATGATCAAAAAATATAGAGGTAACTCCTTTTTATAAGACTTATCCTTCAAGCAGTATCTGCAAATGAAAACCTAGAAATAAACAAGTAGAGCTGACTTTCTGGATGAATTACATAGAGACAATCCTATTAAGTGGTGTATAGTCACACCCCCTGGAAGAAGGAGCACTTAAAAGCTACCACACTCATTTTCTTTTTGGCACCATTGTTGCTTTAATATTCAGCACCACTAGTGATTATGATTTGATTTTTCCTAGTAGCTTCCTTCATACTTGACCTCAAGCCAGTCTTCCCCAGGAACCCAATCCCACACAATCCACTTATGAATGGTATGGTAATTATGTTATCACAGCCTCATACTTGGCCTACATATAAATCACATCTGTATTAGTCATCTATGGATGCCATAAAAAAAATACTACAGCCTGGTTGGCTTAAACAATAAATAGTTATTTCTCAAAGTTCTGGAGGCTGTAAATCTAAAATCAAGATCAAGATATGGGGAGATCAGGATGTTTTTCTTGAGGCTTCTCTCCTTGGCTTGCAGATGGCCTTTGTTCTGTGCATGTGCATCTCTTGTGCCTCTCTCTTTCTCTTCTTACAAAGGGAGCAGTTATATTTAAAGAGGGGTTCACCCTTATTTAACTTTAATTGCCTCCTTAAGGACCCTCTATCCAAATATAGTCACATTAAGGTTAGGGCTTCAACATGTGAATTTGTGGGGGACACATTCCAGTTCATAACAGCATTTAATACCATGGAAGCCATAAGCACATACAGAGAAAAGTTGTTGTTTTCTTTTTTTTTTTTAATTTCAGAATATTACAGGAGTACAAACGTTTAGGTTACACATATTGCCTTTGCACCACCAAGTCAGAGATACAAGTCTGCCAATCCCACAGACAGTGAGCACTGCACCCATTAGGTGTGAATATACCCATCCCCTCCTCCCACCTCCCACCTACCCAACACCCGATGAATGTTACTACTATATGTGCACATAAGTGTTGATCAGTTAATACCAATTTGATGGTGAGTACATGTGGTGCTTGTTTTTCCATTCCTGTGGTACTTCACTTAGTAGAATGAGTTCCAGCTCCATCCAGGATAATACAAAAAGTGCTAGCTAGTTCACCACTGTTTCTTGTGGCTGAGTAGTACTCCATGGTATGATATTGTTTTCTTATTGTTCAAAAAAGAAAACACAATCTTTTCATTTTGAGAGCTCTAAAACAATCATGGTACACTTAGGGAAACAGAAACCACTCTAAGTATTTCAGACAAAGAGAATTTAATGCATAAATCAGAACCATATGTGACAGAAGATCTGAGCAGTCAAAGAGAAGACAGAAAGATAATCCAGGAATTAGAAACAGCAAAAAGCAGCTACAACATCTGGAACAGGAAGGATACAAGAGGAGATAGTGACCATAACTATATGTCAGGATTCAGACTCACACCTCTATAGAGACTACCTAACGGAAGTTAGAATGTCAAAGTACAGGCTCTCCAGATAGGCAAGGCATATATTGGGTTATGTTACTGAAAGGCTAAGGATAAACCCATTTTCAGTGTGGCTGTATCCCAGCTCATGCAATGTGATCAGACCCTGATTTATCCTTCTCAATTCTCAACTTTTCTTTCTTGGTTTTGGTATGATTCTTAAGCCAGCTCTACTCTCCTGGCACAAAAACGGCAGCCAGAAGCTCCTGCACGCTCTCTTATTCTTATCCAGTGGGGAAAGGGACAGCTTTCTTCCCCTAGTCATTTAAAAAAATATAGATTTTTATTCAGATAAAAGCAGTTTAAGTCATGTGTCTAATCTTGAACCAATGGCTGTAAAAAACGTGATGAGATTATAATGAGTGTCTTGGGCCAATCTGGCCTGTCCCTGAATTTTGCCTATTCCAATTCTACCCAAAATGCATGCTTGCCACTTAATATCATATGGGTGAAGTGGAACCTGGGGCAATAATAAATGATGCCTACATTATAATTTCTTTGTGAATTCAACCCTAAAACTTTAGGCAAAATTATTTTTCCTCCATAATATCTTATATACTCCAGAATGAGAATGAATGGATGAAAGTATTATTGAAAGAATAAAAGAATGAACTAATAAATCAGTTAATCATTGAATTAATATGAGTATGTTTAATGGAATGGAAAATAGATTTGAAGGAGCTTTGGAGATTCATCAAACTTTCTGTAAGATAAAGCACTACTTTGAGGAGATCTAGTCCATCATCTGCCACATTAATAATTTAGTAATTATTATAATAACATTAGCTACTAGTTATTGCTAATTATTAGCTACCAGGTAGTTATAAGCTGTCTTCTAGGTGCTAATATGTGTATATTATCTACATCTCCTTTTGTATCTGCATATTATCTACATTTTATCATCTATATCATCTATATTACATTTATTACCTACAAGCACAGAGAGGTTCATTGACCAGCCCACGACTACTCAGGCAGAAGGTGAAAGTGGGAAATCAAACCCACACATTCTAACACCACAGGAATATTCTTGAAATCTGTGTGAAACTATATATTATTAAAACTATAGAAAATATTCAAATAAAAGTTTAAATTATAGCTTATTCGTGATAAAAAAATCACCTGGCCTGATACTTCTTCTGTACTATCTTGTGGCCAAATTGTCATTTCCCAATTTCAGCCAAATATTTTAAGTAGCTTTTTTGCATTATTAAAAATGTTCTCCATATGTATTTTGTAATTTCTCATTTTGAAGTCTCAGATTAAAATTAAGTATTTCTTTTTTACCCACAGAATAAAGTGTAAATTCACTACTTTTATATTTAAAATCTCCACCATCTGCTCCAAATCTACCTTTTTAACTTTAACTCCCATCACTCTCAATCACATACCCTATATTTCGGCAGCATATTCCAATAAATGTACTCTTTTCTATGATGTTTTATAAGTCTTTTAGCCAAATTCCAACTCCTTAGAATGTCCATAATTCCATGAGCTGAGTATAATATGGGGATATTTTTTAGAAGTTCTCAAAACATTTACTCTCTTATAACACTTTCTAAACAGGACACTTTTCATTATTATTGAATGCATGACACTCCCTGTTGAAATGGAGTTTCTTAGGTGGCCAGGACCATAGCTTACTCAGTTATATACACCCCTCCATACTAATCAGAGCTCATAAATGTAACTAATAGCTGTGTTAATGGATTAAGGAAATCATAAATAGAAATAGTAAAAAAATATTTTATCCAGTTGTTTTAAATATCTGTACCTCAAGTCAAGGGAGGAAATACAAAATATTATAAGAAATCCCGTCATCAGAAGTACCTGATTTTATCAAAGTGATCCTTACATGATGGATTTAAAAAAAGAAACCATTAAATATATACATGATATATTAATGTAGAGTTCTGTTTTCTATTTCTAAGATCAATTACCATTTCCAACATTTTTAAGCATTTGATTGATACTTGTATTGCTTTTTATTTCACAAGACTCAGAAACATGATGTTTTTAAGGAATCTGCTTTCTCATGTGTTTGCTATTTACTTTCTAATTAAATTCTTATAACAAATTACATATTTTGGTTTTCCTTTTACCATTTCTGGAAATACAATTCATGACTTATTCAGACTTATACTTTTTTTGTACGTAAACAAGGCAGAAAGTTAAGTGTGTTACCTGACAGTTTTATATCGCTTATAGGCAATTTTCAACAATAAAACTTACTTAATCAGAATGACGACTTAATTTTCATGTACAAGGGTGGTGTGAAAGCTCTCCAAAGTTTAATATTAGATCTTTTAAGTAGTTAATAATTTAAAAATCACAAGTTTTCCATCAGATAACATGTAAAGCAAGGAAGTAGGATATCAAGAGGCTAATATTGAGGCCTGTTGAACTTTGATTGAAGATAGAATTGAAGAGAGAAGAATAGAGGCAGTTCTAGATTAGTGCTTTCCAATAGAACATTTCGTGATAATGGAAATGCCCCCATCTATATAGTCCAGTGTGAAACTGTTTGCCATATATGGCTATTGAACACTTAGAGTGTGGCCAGTGTTAGTAATAAAATTTATTGCAAATGTTACTTAATGTTAATTAATTTAAATTTAAATGGCCACATGTGGCAAATGGCTCCCCATTGAACGATGCAAGTCTAGGGTATAATACATCCAGAAGAGGTCCAGATGGTGAATTGGTGTTGGGAGGTGCTCTGCAGCCATGCAATAGCTGAGACCATTGAACATCTCAAGTTAAAATTGTAGAACAGATGCTCATCCTGGGAATAGGAGGATGTGAAACACAAGTCTTCACTACTTTAAAATTATGTCTTGGAATTCCCTTTCTCATAACCAGAGGTTATCCTAGTGTGGAGGAACAGACTGGAAGAATTTTCAAGATTGTTTTATTATTTTTTCCTAAACACTCATTCTACACTCTGCAAATATTGTTGAAAAAATACATGACATTAGAAAATTTAATTATTGATGTAAATACCTAAAAGAATGTACCACTGGAAAAAAATAATAAAAGTGAGAGTGGAGGAATTTCACAATCCACATATAAACATGGTTTAGCAATGAAAAGACACACAATTGAAATTAATGAAGAGCATACTAAGACAAAAAATGCTTTTTTCATGTTTCAGCAAGTAGCCATGCCCACACCTATGTACACTACTCTGGAAAACTGGATTAATGTTTTCAGATATATTCTCCATTCTCCTTTTGATTTTATGGTTATAAATGTAGGTATCAATAACTTGTAAATAATTTTTTTTTGCTAGTTACCAAAGTCATTGTTGACAAAGTAATTTCAGTGTCAGGGATAAATGTTACTCTGTGTATTCAATGTCTCTGTTCTATTAAGAGCAATATCTTAGGGCAACGTAAATGTCAATTACTCGTTACTTTAGTATTCCCACTTGTTCAACAGTACAATAAGAATGCCACCAATTATCATTTTGCTGATACCCATCATAATGAGAACCTGTTAAGTTAATGATGAGACAGGTGCTCATCATTTAAGGGACTCCTGAGAAGACGGCTCACTTAACCATTATTAACATTTCTGAGACATTTTCTATTTATGGATTCCATAAAGACTTGGTTTCATTAGCATCTGGATCATTAATAAGAAAAATAAAGAAAAAGATGAGTTAATGCTAGAATTTTGAAAAATAAATTTTAAAAGAAACTCAATTAGGTGAGTCTTTTGCAGCTATTGTAAGGTTAAAAAATAATAATAAGAGTACAAGTGTACGTTAGATTTACAAATGGATGTTGGAATCTTTTCAACAATTTACCAACTTAATTAAAATTAAACTTTACTGAATGTCTGCTAGTCGTAGGGCACTCTCCAGGTTGGCAGATAGAAATAAAGTAAATGTTTGCTAGAGTTGCTAAAACAAATTACCACAGATTGGATGACTCAAGCAACAGAAATCTGTTTTCTCCCAGTCATGGATGCTGTAAATCTGAGATCAAGATGTCAGCAGGGTTTATTCCTTCTGAGGCCGCGCTCCCTGGCTAGTGCCTGGTGGTCTTCGCACGTCTTCATCACATGATCTTCCTTCCTTACACGTTTACACCCTAATTTCCTCTTCTTATAAAGACACAACTCATATTGGATTAGGGCCAAACCTAATGACCTTATTTTAACTTAATTACCTCTTAAAAGGCCTGATCTTCAAATACAGTCACAGTCTGAAGTACTGGGGGTTAGGACATCAACACAAATTTTGAGAAACACAATTCAGCCCATAACAATAAGTATGTCTTCAAGGTGCCCATGCTAATTAAAGAAGATAAGTGTATGGGCTTGAAATGCAAGCACTTGTTAAGAGTTTTAAAAAGATTTTAAGATAATGTAAGATATAGTTATTAACTCCATGATCGCTCTCAGCCTTAGCGCCAACTGTGCAGAAACTTCTGCGCCATGAGAGCCAAGTGGAGGAAGAAGCGAACGCACAGGCTGAAGCGCAAAAGAAGAAAGATGAGGCAGGGGTCCAAGTAAACAGCTACATTAAATGATTCCCGTGAATATGGGAAAATAGTATAAGCAAGTGTTTGTTCCCATATAATAACCTAAACCCTGGAAAAATCTGGCTCCACATTACAAAAGCACAACTGGTTTTCTTTATTTATTTTTGTATTTTCCTTTCAATTACAAAAGTAATTCCAGACTGAGACAATAAAATAGTTCCTGGATAGTTTTGGAAATACACCATTGTAATGCATTGCTTTCATGAACCCAATATAATTTAGCTATGCTTGAAATTATATGTTTCCTGTTTAGACTTCAAATTGTATTTTATTCTTTTAACATTCAAAAAGATGGTATGGAAATTTAAACACTGAGTAATATTCAAAACTTATCAATATATTGTTCATGCAGGGTGTACAAGGAAATTTTTTAGTAATTCCTACCTTTTTGGATCATTAATCTTAATCATTGCATTACACGAGTTTTATACCACCCTCAAAATGACTAATATGACAATCCTTATAATTTCAAAAATTGAATAGAACACGTATTACAGAGTGACTCAGCAAGACAATTCTGAGGAGACAAGCACAGCTCTAATTTAGCCTTGTAGGTTCTTGAAAATACAGAAATATAGAAGTAAGAGCAAAAGATCAATACCTTTATACCTAGAAGTTATTTTGGAGAAGTTTTACATTTTTTAATTGCATTGGATTTCAAATGTTAAATCAACATTTATCTGTTTATTCTTCAGGTAAAAAGAAATTAAATTATTTAAATTTAATTTTGTAATATTTTCACACATTTAGAGGCTTCCATCAGAATATGTCCCTGTGGTATGGTATCAGGTAAAGTTGAACATGGCAGTGCAACAAGTTTGCATTCCCATGCAGGAGATAGGCAACTCACAGTGGTGATTCTTTTCCTTTCTCTTTACTAGTGGTAAATGTGTATGCAGATGGAGATTGAAATAATGTATTCATTAGCACATATGAGTTTCCTGTAATATTTTAAGAGTTCCACGAAACACACAAAACTGTGCCTATATAACCTTATAATTAGAGAAGCCCTTATCACTCCATTCCTTACACATGCAGAAGCTCATGTCAAATTTTTTGGAAATTTCTTTACACTTACCGTATTACATTACATAAGGATCTCTTCCCACTTCTACAATAATGGCAATTCATGTAACTCTGCTAGGTAATGTTCTTGTCAGAGTAAATTTTACTCAGGATTGTGAATCTAATACACGGACTGTTATAGTTATTTTGTCTAAAACAAAAAGCCCTGGTGTGGCTGTGGTTTTAGTTGCTCTCTTGATTTCATATTGCAGGAAATTTCTTAGTCAAGTTTGGTGTTCAGAGTACATTGCCTCTTAAGTTAAAAGCATTGTAAGTCTTCTCTAAAAATCCATGGAAACATCAAAGTCAGTTTCTCAATAGATTTTAGCAATATGATTTCTATTTTAGGATGCTTCATTTCCTGATTCTTGAAAATATTCAAATACTGCAAGAAGAATTTTTGTTGGAAGGTCCAGGTGTCAGTTATTTGAAGTTTATGACAACTTATCATCAAAGCTGGATGTGACCCATCTTCACTGAAAAACAACTAGCAAATGACTATTGGGTACCACTTCATCAGAAGAAATGTATGTTAGGTGGTGGACATAATGCAAAGAAATGCAAGTCAGAGTTCCTGGCCTGAGAATTTGAAATCTACCAAAAATTAGGTAAATTTTCTTCCCAATATGATATGCGATGCACACCTACATTCAACATGATCGTATTAAAATACCAAAGGGGATTATATGCAAAATGTGTATGTTCAGTCAGATTTAGATGAGGAAGCCACAGCACCCATCAGGAGGCTATAACTGCAGAGAGAACAAACCTGGCTTATCAATCTAAATCATTTCCTCAAAAATGGCATAATATCAAAGATTTTTCCTTTGACTAAAGTTTCATTAGGACTTGAAGGAAGGAATATAATTGCTTTATGTCTTTGATGCAAAGCCGATTGTTTCTCTAATTTTATTGTAATTTGGTGGCAAACACCAGAAGAAATTTGTCTTAAACTCAGTTTTAAAAGAATGATGCAAATTCTCAGGGATTTTTTATTCCCTTTCAAGATCTTTAACTGGATAGAGAAGTGGAAAAAGTTTATTCAATTCAAATAGTCTTAACTGAATCAATATGTAAATATACTGAGGGATGATGCATGCAAAGGCAACCGGGATATTTATAACCCAAAGAGAAAGAGTCCTATTTGTTAACATTATAATCTTACAGAGAGGGTTGCTTAATCACATGGTAATATTCATGGCCTGCAGGAAATAAAAGGAATTAGTATCGGTTCTTACTGGAAATTAATATAGTTTTAAAAATTTAACATAAAAGATGTAGATGCTTAGAAAATATTTATTACATTTAAGGGAATAAATATTTGTATATCTTTACTATATTTGGAATAAGAATGATGTTATTTAAATCCACATATCTTGCTTAGTAATATCTCTACTTTAGGCTATTTTTAATTACTATTCATAAGTCAGTTATAACAGTAATATATATTATGTACACTTCAACTCTAAAGTTTTACAGTAGCTGACACTGCATACTGCATCCAAATCCTCTAATAGAGTTTCACAATTTTTCATAAACTCATCGTATTCCTTCAGCAGAAGTGATCCCCAGCATAGCTGTCTTCAGCAATGGGCTTTACATAAGAAAAATCTAATTCCCAAGACAAAGGAATGGAGCACATTTATTGTGGTATAGTATAGACTTTTTTATCCCAGAATATCACATTGCTCTCACTCTTCAAAGAATTCCATTTTATCTCCACCTCTTGAAGTCAATAGAAAATAGTTCTCTATAAATTCTACATTTAATACAACTGAGAACTAATATGTAGTTATTTAAGATTACACACTTGCTTATGTTAATGCATTTACCACTGTTATTATCATCATCCACTAGGAAATAAGTTATAAGAAGGTAAAGAGTATTAAGAGGAACAAGGTAGGCAGGAAGAAAGTAGTACTAGCGTCTCTTCTCAGCATAATTCCTTAGCATCTGTTTGGCCTTCACAAAAACTGTGTATGAGGCAATTGAACAATGAATAGCCAATACAAACCTTTATGGATTTAACAATTGAACAAATAGCACAAATGCAAGGTCAATCCATCAGTTATACAGACATAATTAAAAGTCACACCTGACCCACCAATGACATGGCCACTTGTGCAATCAGTCTGTTTCCTCGGGCCAGCTTCTCAATCAATTGTATGACTTTCTTTTGGAGTTACTATGTGGTCAACAGATTTGTGCGTAAAGACAATTGAAATGACCAGATGCCCTTTTCTAAAATATAGCCATTTTAACCATATAAATATGAGAGTGGCACTCTAAGGACTTGTTTTAAAATTTATTTTTCAAATGCTCAATATAAAATAAGAAAAACAAGCAAGTTTTGTCAATATTCAAACTTAAAATTTCAAGAGGATTTTTACCAGTGGAAGCTATTCAATGAAGAATTGTCATTATTCAGTTGAAGTAAAGGAGAACTGTGACAATAGGAAACATTCAAGTAATAATATATTTTAAATTTAATTTTTAATTTTATTTCTAATATCCTTCAAAGCAAACTTATCTTTATCACAAGCATTCTTTATACTAAGTTTCTATCAAAACTGTGACTATTGTATTCCTGCTAATCTTGGGGGCAGGAGGAGAAATTAAACTATTAGTTTAATAGTTTACTGGTTTTCTAAAAATTAATAGTTTTTAAATCAATATATAAAAATGTATTATTATACAAAGGCCAAACAACTATAACTACCAATAAATTAAAAAGATAAATAAATTAATAAATGAACCCTAAAAGTCTTATTTTAGACTGAGAATTGTTGTCATAAAATAGTCATTTCTGCCAACTGCTATCATGTACACAATGACATTTTTCAATAAGAAACTACAACTAATCATTGGACATCATTCCCTGCTACTGGACTAGGTGGGTCCTGGTAATATAGCTTTAAAAAAATGCTGTCTTGACCCAGTTTTGAGGTCTTGGCTAAAAGCAGATCAGTTCTCCCTTTTTTTTTTTTTTATTTCCGCGTATCACGGGGGTACAAATGTTTGCATTACATATATTGCCTTTGGGGAGTCAGAGCTTCAAGCCTGTCCATCCCCCAGACGGTGCACACCACACCTATTAGGTGTGAATATATCCATTCCCTCCTCCCCGCTCCCATCTGCCCAACACCTTATGAATGCACATAAGTGTTGATCAGTTAATGCCAATTTGATGGTGAGTACATGTGGTGCTTGTTTTTCCATTCTTGGGATACTTCACTTAGTAGAATGGGTTCCAGCTCTATCCAGGATAATACAAGAGGTGCTAGATCACCATTGTTTCTGTGGCTGAGTAGAACTCCATGGTATACATATACCACATTTGATTAATCCACTCATGTATTGATGGGCACTTGGGTTGCTTCCACATCTGTGCAATTGTGAATTGTGCTGCTATAAACATTTGGGGGCAAATGTCTTTTTTATAGAATGTCTTTTGGTTTTTTGGGTAGATGCCCAGTAATGGGATTGCCCAATCAAATGGTAGTTCTACTTGCAGCAGTTCTCCATCTTAAGCAGCCAGCAAGTCCACACCCCAACCATTTCCCTCACCAGGCTCTCACACTTCCGGAATATTATGTGCCTTCCCCAGCTGTCCCAGGACCAGGTACAAAACAAGTAGGGACAGCTTCTATCCCCCAGGGCCCACAAAATTATTCAAATTAGCTAATTGGCAGGGAACTACACAGCACAAACTTAGCTCAATCCACCCAACCTGCCATTGATAAACTGCCCCCTATAATTTCAGCTAGCTACATCCTTGTCGTCAGTAAACTCCCTGCCTGGTGGTCTTTTCTTATTTGGAGCAGTAGGTAGCAAAGAGTTCTGCTTTTCATCTATCCAAGTGCCAATGTGTTGTATCCTGCCATCTAGAAAATCTCTAAATTCTACAAAACAGTCATCAGGCACTAGAGTCCTCATGACTAATTGTCATCAGTGGAGGAAATTCACTCTTATTTGTGAAATCAGTGTATTCAGTTTTTATGCTTATGTACAGATGCACATAAAGTGTGGGGGGGAAATGCATAATTTTATTAATGCCTTGTAAAAAATATGTTTGCAAAAATATCCATTGCTACAAAACATTATTTTGATAGATTCTGATGTTTGCAGTTTAAATGTTGACAATCTTTCTTTCTTTCCCCATCTACTGCAGTAGTAAGTTTAGAAAAGATAGAAACAAACATTGATAACATTTTAGTCTTTTTAATTTTTTCTTTATTTGATATAGTTATTGTCATAACATAGATTGAAGTTTAGTTCTTTAAATTCCGTGTTCTTTCTGCTATAGTACATATTACTTTGTATGGAAGATATAGATATATTAAAATTGTAGGATTTAATCAATACCAAATCATGTCTTCTTACCTCAGTAAAAAAGTAAGTAGGAAGAAATGTTAGATAAATTGGATATTAAGCTGTTAAAAGAAAAAGCAGAAACTGATAATGAAATGCAGAATCTAATAAAGAAAAACAAAGTAGAGGTGTAGGGACCTCGTAAGTGTTTTCATAGTAATAAAGTAACAGGACAGGGGCATGGAGATTTAGTAACCTAAAACACTTATGTACAAGAAAGTTACTTCTTAATGTGCTTGCATTTATTCAATTATTAAAAAGAGAAGGAAGAGAACTCATATGTATATGGCATCTAGTGAATTCTGGGCACTGGCTTAATGCTTTCAGTTTCCCTACATCATACAATGTCATAATGCTGTAATTAGTATTCCCATTTTATACACAAGGAAAGAGATTCAGAACCTCTAAAGGTCTTGTCTGAGTTCACACAGCTAATAAAGATTATGAGCAAGATTTCTACTCCCGGATCTGTTTGAACCTAAAGCCTATGTTATTCATCTCCTATAGGAAAAAGAGATCCATGGCAGGAGGGTACCTAAAGATTCATAGAAGCCAAAGAAAATATTAAACCAGAAATATGTTCATTTAAGTAACTACCTATTAATAATTATGAATAGACATAGTAGTTAATAAAATAAGAATGAACCACAAGGAAGACATGGAATATCCAATTAAAGGGAAGATACGTAATATGTATGATGGAAAGTGTGCTTAATATATATGAGGGCAGTTATCATCAACTATTATTGATAGTAGCAGGAGCTTTATACCATTATACAGCATAAATCTTAGTATTGGTGGTTACATTTATTTTTGTTGGTTTTCTTGATTTTCTATTCACATGTCTTAAACATTAAATTGGATAGTTTAATAAATAGTAGTTAAAATAATGGAAATAGCCAAGTGATCACATATAGACAAATTATGTCAGTCAACTTAGTGATTAAACATGTGTCTTTTAGTACAGTCTATTTTGAGCCTGTTCTATTACAGGTTTCTGGAGTCACATGGATGCTCAATAGTGTTACTTTCAAAACATTCTAGGAGACTTCTGCTTCCAAGAAGATGGATATAGTAGTGAATTCTTTTTTTTTTTTATTCTTCCTACTATATACAATTAAAAACCCTGCACATTTCATATAAAACAAATATAATAGACCCTGGAAGGTAAAGAGAAGAAGGCAGACCAGGTAGGAACCTTGAGACTCAAAAAACAATATAGTAGTAAGTTCTCTGGGTTTTGTTTTTGTCTCATACATCCCAGATCTAGAGTTGAAAAAAACTGGTAAGATGAAAACGCCAATGGGAATAGACAAAAAGAAATTCCAGCCAAAACTTTGTTTTGTCTAGCTAAAGAATCATGAAAGAAAAAGCCTAGAAAGATAGAAAACTTTAGACAGGCCGGATGCGGTGGCTCAGGCCTGTAATCCTAGCACTCTGGGAAGCCGAGGCAGGAGGATCGCTTGATCTCAGGAGTTCAAGAACAGCCTGAGCAACAGCGAGACCCTGTCTCTACTAAAAATATAAAAAATTAGCCAGGTGTGGTGGCATGGGCCTGTAATCCCAGCTATTCAGGAGGCTGAGGCAGGGAAATCACTTGAGTCCAGGAGTTTGAGGTTGTTGTGAGCTAAGCTGACACCACGTCACTCTAGCCCAGGAGACAGGGAGAGACTCCACCTCAAAAAAAAAAAAAAAAAAAAATAGACAATAATGGCTCTACTCCAGACAAACACACAGAAGAAAACCTGTGTCCCCTACCTCACAATGGCAAAGGTTGAGGAGAGAGCCTAGGCTTCCATTTCACCAGGCTTAATGAGGCACCTCAAAGCCCTTCTCCCTAAAGGTAGTGTCAGAAAGACTGCAAAGAGGCTGGAACTTCCATCCCTACTCAGCAATAATGAGGAGCCCCTCACTCCTCCCTGCAGGTTCGGTGTCAAAGAGGCCCTGTACGGTCAGGACTTACATCAACACTCATAAATAACAAGTACTTTTCCCCCCTCCCTCCCCCACCCAGAGTGAGATGTCAGTGAAGGCCATGTAGGGAACAGTAGTGAGGAGCATCCCAATACTCTTCAGCTGTCAGTGAAAATCATGTGGGGATCCTGGGCCCGTATGTACCCACACATCTGGCAGTAATGAGGCAGAGTGCTCCCCCTTCCCCTGCTGGAACAGTGTCAGATAAAGCAGATGGAAAGAGAAGGTTTAAATAAGATTCAGAATCTTATAACATAATACCCAAATATCCAGCTTCTAGTAAAAAATCACTTATCATACCAAGAACCAGGAAGACCTAAACTGAGTAGAAAGGGGGTCAATACTGAAAATATATAGACGTTAGAATTCTCTGACAAAGATTTTAAGACAGCCATAAAAGAAATATTTCAACAAATATTAAAAACAAATGTGAAATAAATGGAAAAAATCTCAGCAAAGAAATAAAATATAGATGTTTCTTGAATCACAGTGAATTTACATCCTGATAAATCTATTGTAAGTCAAAAATATCATTAGTCAAAAGCTTATTTAATACCCAGTATACCCATTAGAAACTTGAAAAATCATAAATCAAACCATTGTAAATTGAGGACTGTTTGTATTTAAAAAGTGAAAACTATATAACTAAAAAATAAAATGACAAAAATATCAATAGATGGGTTTAAAAACAGAATGTAGGGGAAAGAGAAAAGAATTAGTGAACTCAAAAATAGAAAACAGAAATTACACATTTTGAACAACAAAGACAAGGGGCACCAAAAAAACATGAACAGAGCCTCAGTAACCAGTGTATATATAACAAAGTGGCTAATATGTGTATCACCAGAGTTCCAGAAGGAGAGAATAAGGCTGAAAAAGTACTCAAAGAAACTATGAGTGGAAACCTGCTAAATTTGGCCCCCAGAAACCCCAACATATCCACAGATTCAAGAAACTGAGCAAACCCCAAACAATATGAACCCAAAGAAATGCATACCAGTAAACATAATAGTGAAACTCCTGAAAACTAAAGACAAAAACTCCTGAAAACTAAAGATAAAACTAAAGAGGAAAAAATCTTGAAAGCAGCTAGAGTAAAATGACATCTTACTTATAGGGGAAAAGCAATTTAAGTAATTGCAGATTTCTCATCAGAAACCACTGAGGGAAAAGGAAATTGTACACAATATCTTAAGAGCTGAAAGAAAAGAACTGTCAACCCAGAATCATAAATTCAGTGAAAATATCCTTTGGGAATAATAGAAAAGTCAAGACACTTTAAATTCAAGGAAAACTAATAGAATTTTTTTCCCAACAAACCTACACTAATGAAGTTCTATAAACAAACAAAAAAAAACACTAAAAAAGAGGAAACTTAGAGGATCAAGAAAGAAGAAAGAATATGTTAAATAAAAATATGGGAAATGCAAGAAATGATCCTTCTTATCTTGAATGTTTAAAATAGAGTTTGACAATCGAAGTAAAAATCATGACATATTTTTTGTGGTTCTTGATATAGATAATTATATTCTAAATGAGAGACAGTAAGAAGATGTAAAGGGAGATGAGTTTTCCATACTTTGCTATCTATAAAAGCACATCAACAGTAATTTTTCATACATTATGCATGTATACAGGCATACCTTGTTTCAGGGCACTTCGCTGTTTCGTGGTTCACAGATATCGCATTGTTTGCGAATTGAAGTTTTGTGGCAACCCTGCATCAACAAGTCTGTCGGTGCCATTGTTCCAACATCGTATGTTCACTCTCTATTTCTGCATCACATTTTGGTAACTCTTACAATATTTCAAACTTTTTCATTATTATTAAATATGTTATACTGATCAATGATCAGTGATTTTTGAAATAACTATTGTAATTGTTTTGGGAGACCAAAATTACGCCCATATTAGATGGCAAATAATCAATAAGTGTGGGGGTTCTGCTGCACCAACTGGCCATTTCCCACTCTCCTTCCCCTCAGGCCTCCCTATTTTCTGAGACAGAATATGAAAATTAGCCCAATTAATAACTCTATAATGGCCTCTAAGTGTTCAAATTAAAGTAAAAGTCACACATCTCTCATTTTAAATCAATAAGCTAGAAATGATTGGGCTTAATGAGGAAGGCATGTTGAAAGCTGAGATAGGCCAAAACCTGGGCCTCTTGTGCCAAACAGGAAGGTTGTGAATGCAAATAAAAGGTTCTTAAAGACAATTAAAAACACTACTCCAGGGAACACACAATGATAACAAAGTGAATCAGCCTCACTGCTGATATGGAGGAAGTTTTGTTGGTCTAGATAAAAGACCAAACCAGACACAACATTCCTTTAAGCCACAGCTTAATCCAGAGCAAGGCCCTAACTCTCTTTTATTCTGTGAAGGCTAAGAGAGGTGAGAATGCTGCAGAAGTAAAGTTGAAAGAGAGCAGAGGTTGGTTCATGAGGTTTAAGGAAAGAAGCTACTCTCAAAAACATAAAGATACAAGGTAAAGCAGCAAGTGCTGATTTACAAGCTGCAGCAAGTTGTCTAAAAGATCTAGCTAAAATAGTAGATGAAGGTGGCTGCACTAAACAACAAATTTTTAATGTAGACAAAACTGCCTTTTACTGCAGGAAGATGCCATATAGGACTTCCACAGACAGAGAGGACAAGTCAATTTCTGGCTTTAAAGCTTTAAAAGACAGCCTGACTCTCTTGATAGGGGCTAATGAGACTAATGGCATTAAGTTGAAGCCAATGCTCATTTATCATTCCCAAAGTGCTAGGACCCCTCAGAATTATGCCAAATTGACTCTGTCTGTGTTCTATGACTAGAAAAACAAAGCTTTGATGACAGTACATCCATTTACACCATGACTTACTGAATATTTTAAGTCTACTGTTGAGATCTACTGCTCAGAAAAAAAATTCCTTCCAAAATATTACTGCTTATTGATAAGGCACCTGTCACCCAAGAGGTCTGATGGAGATATACAAGGAGATTAATATTGTTTTCATGCCTGCTAATATAATGTCCATTCTGCAGCCCATGGATCAAGGAGTAATTTTGGCCTTTAAGTCTTTTTACTTGAGAAATATATTTTGTAAGACCATAGCTCCCATAAATAATGATTATTCTGATGCATCAGGGCAAAAGAAATAGAAAACATTCTACAAGGAATTTATCATTCTAGATGCCATTAAGAACATTTCTGATTCATAGGAGGAAATCAAAGTATCTACATTAACAGGAATTTGTGAGAAGTCGATTCCAGCCATCACAAATGACTTTAAGTAGTTAGAGAATTCAGAAGAGAAAGTAACTGTAGATGTAGTGAAAATAGCAAGAGAACTATAATTAGAAGCTGAGCTAGAAGATGTGATTGACTTGACGCATTTCATGATCAAACTTTAATGGATAAGGAGTTGCTTCTTATGCATTCGCAAAGAAAGTGGTTTTTTGAGATGAAATCTATTCCTGGTGAAGATGCTGAGAACATTGTTGCAATGACAACAAAGGGTTTACAATATTATAAAAAACATAGTGGAGGAAGCAGTGTCAGGGTTTGAGAGGACTGATGCCAATTTTGAAAGAAGTTCTACTGTGGATAAAATGGTATCAAACCACATCTCATACTACAGAGAAATCTTTTGCAAAAGGAAGAGTCAAGTGATGCAGCAAACTTCATTGTTGTCTTATTTTAAGAAGTTGCCACAGCTACCTCAAACTTCAGCAGCTACCACCCTGATCAGGCAGCAGCTATCCACATTGAGGCAAGACTGTCCACCAGCCAAAGGTTAGAACTCACTGAAGACTCAGATCATCATTAACATTCATTAACAATAAAATATTTTTAATTTAGGTATGTACATTGTGTTTAAATAAATAATGCTATTGCACACATCATAGACTACCGTATAGTATAAACATAACTTTTATATGCACTTAGAAAACAAAAATATTGTGTGACTCACTCTATTGCAATATTAACTTTATTGTGGTGGCCTGGAACCAAACCTGCAATATCTCCAAGGTGTATCTATATTACTTTGCTACACTTAGCCTAAATCTTGGGCCATAAAACAAAACCTCAAAAATTTTAAAAGAACTGGCAATATGCAGAATGTATTCCTCAGTCTCAATGTAATCATAATAGAAATTAAAAACAAAAACAAATAAATTTAGGGCTGTAAACACACCCCTATAAGTTTAAAGGAACAGGCATTATACAGATCATGTTCCTCTACTTCAGTGAAACAGTAATGGATATCAAAACCAGAAACAGAACAGGAAAATTTACAAGAACATGGAAGCTGGACAACGAATTTCTGAAAATTTATGATACAAAGCAAATATTATCAGAAATTTAATACATATTGATTCCTACTATTAATAACAGTCCTCCATAAAATTAGTAGAGGTGACCATTCCATATGATGTGCTGATATAAATGTAGGGATTTAAGAAAGATGAAAAATCAAGGAAGCATGAAACCTCCAACAAACAAAATATTTCTCCAGTAACAGACCCAAAAGAAAAGGGTATTTATGAGATGCCTGAGAAGTAATTGAAAATGAATTGAAAATGAAGTTCTTAGGGAAACTCAGCAAGATACAAAAGAATAGAGATTGACAATTCAACAAAATCAGGAAAACAATTTCAGATCTAAATGATAAATTCAGCAAAGAGATAGATATGCTGATTAAAACCCTAATGAGATAGTGCTACATAGCTATCAAAATGGCTAAAATTAAAAAATACTGGTAATGACAAATTCTTACATGGATTGCATTTTTTTCTAGAACTGAAAGTGGCAAATTGGTCACTCCTACATTGCCGATAGGGATATAAAATGGAACAGCCACTCTGGAAAACACTTTGGCAATTATGTAAAACACTAAGCACACCATTACCATACAATACAGCCAATGCACTCCTGGGCTTTTATCCCAGAGAAATGAAAACTAATGTTCTCACAAAGCCTATGCAAGAATTTTTATAGCAACTTTATTCATAAAAGTTGAAAACTAGAGACAACCCAGATGTCCTTCAGCATTAAATGGTTAAACAAACTGTGGAATATTTATACCATGAAAAATTACTTAGCAATAAAATGTAATGGACTATCAATACAAAAAACAACCTGACAAATCTTCAGGGAATCATGGTAAGTGAAAAAAATATATATAAGTTTGCATACAGTATGATTTCATTAATACAATACTCTTTGACACGACAAGATTATACAAATAGTGGTTGCCAGAGCATAAAGAGGGAGTGATGGTGAGAGTGAAGTGGGTGTGGTGATACAAGGACAACATGAGGTATCCTTGAGGTGAAGGGACTGTTCTATGTTTTGACTGTATTGATGGCAATATCATGGCTGTGATATTTTACAAGATGTAACCACTGGGGGAAACTGAGTAAACAGTACACACATAGGATCTCTTTGTATTAATAGTATTTTTTTACAACTGCATCTGAATATACATTTATGTCAAAATAAAAGTTTAATTAAAAAATAAAACAATGCAGAGGGGACGGTGGTTCAGGCCTGTAATTGTAGCCATTTGGGAGGTTGAGGCAGAGGATCGCTTGAATCCAGGAGTCCAAGACAAGCCAGGGCAACATAGCAAGTTCTTATCTCAAAAAAAACAAAATAAAAATCTAACAACAACAATAACAAACTTAGGGAATATTTTCTTGCTTTGATCAGCTTCGAACATGAAAACAGACAGCTTTTCATGTTTTTAACAGCTGATGTGCAATTTGGACTTACACAAATGAGATGCTGAAAGCAAAGTGAAAAGTGACAAATCATGTAGGAAGCCAAATATGTTACAAGTTAGTTGCACTAAGTATTGTTTTCTCTCACAGAAAACTAGGTTTAGGGACTTCCCATTTACTTAATATTTTTTTCAATAAGATTGTTTAAAATTTGTTTATTAAATAATTGTTTATTTAGCACCTATTATGCACCAGGAACTAGTCTAGGTAGAGAAAAGTTGATAAGCAAAAGCGGCATGCCTAACAGAATGTGATTGTAATATATAACATTACAACTAGTACAGAAGCAAGAGATTTGAGTTTGCTAAATCCAAAGTCTTTGCATATGTCACCATTCATTGTTAATTTCTAATTTCCTGGTGGAATTTATTGCATCACCAGATTTGTTGCTATCCATCTATATAAAAACAGCATTTTTTTCAAAATTAATAACTTAGCAAGACTTCGTATGATTCTCTATGTGTTAAAAGTTCTATTTGCACTAAAAATATAATTCAAGCTAATGACTTTCAAACTGAAAAGACATTTAAACTTAATTTATATACAATTCATAGGCAGTTTTAGGCTATATTTTATTATGAAGTCAATTTTGTGAATTTTTGCATTTGAGACAGAGGAAATTTAGTAAACACCAGAATGGGGAGGGTCTGTGTGCTACTTTTCACTTAGCAAATAGCAGCATCTACAGTCACTAAGAGGAGCACACTTTTGAGGGAAAATTGCTAAATATTTTTTTCCAGAATGTCAATATTACTAAATTTAAATAAAATCACCACCTTATTAAATTCATTCATTCTTCTAAAGGTTTTGAAATGGGAAAATAAACATTTGCTGAAAGAAATGAAACATAGTATGCAGCCCCTGTGAGTAAGGCCCATAAAATGAAAAGGCAACCAGGAAACACCATAGATATTTCACGGATAGCTGGGATTTATGAAACTCATAATTTTTTCTTACCTTCTGTTCCCTGGTCACACAATAATTTGTCCTTGAATTGCAGAATATCATATTTTTTAGAATTTGAGTAACTATAAAGTGCAGTAAAACATAATTCTCTCATTTCATATTTGAGTGATAAAATTATATTCTTAGTTTGTTCAGGTCTTCAAGTGCTCTCTATTATTTCCCGGATAACTCCTATTGTTGCTATTGCTGTTAAAGTTAATCTCTATTTCCCTATGGATATCCTTTTTTGGATGACACAATAAACAAAAAATATTTTATGATGAAAATATATAATATTTTATGCTATTTTATTTGTCCTTTATGCTTCACTATTGAATATTTTTACTCTAGAACTGAAAGGTAACAATAACATAATTAATTTCTACTATGAACAATAGAGATTTAAACATCTGCTCTTTTATTATTGAACTCTTCTTAAAAATAAATCAGTGTAAGATTTGAATTAAAGATGTCAAGGACAGATCACATTTAAGGAACAGAAAAAAAATGTGTACAAAAAGGGTTTTTTTCTTTAAGAAATCTCAACACTTCTGTAATGTATACCACCTAGTCAGAGACAAGTCTTCAAGACACAGGCATTTCAGATTATGCCAAGTTATTTTGCCTGTTTGTTCACACTGTGCACAGAAAGTTGAAGCAGAAGAAATAATTTACAGAGAATTTTGTCTGCATACAGATAGCTTCTCTCTTTTACATCATGGGATTCATATTATAATAGCACATTAAATGAGCCATGAGGCATAGTACTTGCTAGTTTAAATATTAATTTCAAATCGACTCATAATAAACATTCTTAATTGATGCAATCATTGTCCCCTGCTTCTGAAGGGGAAAATGAGCATCATAGGGTTTCTTAAATTTCTTTTTATTTTTTAAATTTATTTGAGACTATTACAGGGTACAAAGGTTTTGGTGGCATAAATTGCTTTTATGCTCTTTGAGTCAAAGTTACAGGTGTGTCCACCACCCACACAGTGTACATTGTACCTGTTAGGTGTGAATTTACCCATCCCCTTCTCCCCCATCCCACCTGCTTGATTTCCAATGAGTGTTATTTCCGTATGTGCACATAAGTGTTGATCAATTAGTTCCAATTTAATGGTGAGCACATGTGGTGCTTGTTTTTCCATTCTTGTGATACTTCACTTAAAAGAATGGTCTTCAGTTCCATCCAGATTAATGCAAATTGGTTCACCATTTTTTATGGCTGTGTAGTACTCCATGGTATACATATACCATATTTTATTAATCCAGTCATGTATTGATGGACCCTTGGGTTGTTTCCACATCTTTGCAATTGTGAATTGTGCTGCTATAAACATTCGAGTGCATGTGTCTTTTTTATAGAATGTCTTTTTTCCTTTAGGTAAAGACCCAGTAGTTGAATTTCTGGGTGGGTCAAATAGTAGGTCTACTTTTAGTTCTTTGAGGTACCTCCATACTACTTTCCATAGATGATGTACTACTTTGCATTCCCACCAACAGTGTATGAGTGTTCCTTTCTCTCTGTATCCATGCTAACATTTATCGTTTTTGCACTGTTTGATAAAAGCCAATCTCACTGGAGTTAATTGATATCTCATTGTGCTTTTGATTTGCATTGTCCTGAGGATTAGAGACGTTGAGCAATTTTTCATATGTTTTGACCATCAACCTATGTTTTTTTGAAAATTTTCTGTTCATGTCTTTTGTCCATTTTTTAATGATGACTTACATCATAAAATTGTGTGGAATTCTTATATGACCTCATCAGCTAGTATGGTCTATAAAAATGAAAAGAATTTACAGGCTTTTTTCCTTTATTTTCTATGGTCAATACTGATGAGAACTCATTTTTAAATGTAGAATCTCCTATATCCACATTTTAATTTATTCTTTTTCAATATTATTTAGCAAATCATTGAATAGATACAAAATATTTAAATAGATCTTGAGAGAAGCAAAAATTATAAAACATAAATCTTTGTCCTTGAGAAATTCATGACTACATAAACAATGACTTACACCATTTAAGCTTTCTATATTCCAGACATATATATTTACATGTATTAATTCATTTAATCATTACCATGAGAAATTACTATGAGAAAGTTACTATTATTATCCCCATTTTTCAGATGAGAAAACTGAAGGACAGGGAACTTAAGTAACTTACAAAAATACAAACATTTAGTAATATGTTGAAAAGCGTAGCAGTAAGTATACATAAATTCCAAAGCTGCAGTTAGCAGGATTTTTTCCTTTTACTTGAAACCAACATAGGTTCCAAGGCTTTCTTATAGAGCCCTATGACTATTGCAAAAAAAATTGCTTGATAATTCAAACAGAAGCACGGACTCCCTAGCATTTTTCTTTTCTCATTCTGTCTTTCCTCCCATAGTACTATGCTTTCTAAGTAGAAGTTCGTCTATCCAAATAGTATACTCACCCCAGGGTTCCTGATGCTCAGAAACCTGATCCAAAGCCTTTGATTCTATTTACTCAAAAAAGGAGTAAACATCATCAATATTGTACAAAATCTGCCAGAAAATAGGAAAAAAATGGAAAGAATTCTTAACATATTTAGGAACGTGACAATGCATTCATAGTTTTAGAAAATCACTTTAGAGAACTAGAAATAGAAGGAAATTTTCTTAATTTGATAAAGAATAGCTATGAAAAAACCCAAAAGCCAACAGCAAACATCTTAGTCAACAGTAAAATGTTGAATGCTTTCTCTTGAGTTCAGGACCAAGAAGAGAATGTCTGTTCTCACCACTTCTATTCAAAATTGTACAGAGGAAGCTTGTTAGTTCAAGGAGGCAAGGAATAAAATAGTTGAAATTGTTTGCAGAAAATATGATTTTAAAAAATTATAAAAGAATAACGCAAGACTCTTTGTGGAGTTGGAATTGTTCAGTATCTTTATTGTGCTGGTTGATACACACATACAGGTGATTAAATTTGAGGACTTAATATGCACACATACAAATGAGTACAAGTAAAACTTGGGAAATCTGATTGGTGGATTGACTCAATGCCAATGTCCTAGTTGTGATATTATGCTAGAGTTTTACAAAATGCTACCTTTGGTAACTGGGCAAAATGTACAATACAATATCTTTGTGTTATTTCTTATAGCTTGTGTGAATGTACAATTATCTCAATAAAATCTTCAATTAAAAAGAAAATCCAAAATATTTCCCAGAAAAATTCTGGAGATATTTTAAATGAATTTAGCAAAGTAGGTAGATATAAAGGCAATATATAGAAATCAACTGTAATTTTATAAACTGACAATAAGGAGAGATTGTTAGTTTTAAAAATACTATTTACAGTAATATTAAAACAAACACAAATACCCAAGAATAAAGCTATCAAAAGTAAGTACCTAAAAATAAGATTAAATTAAAAAACCTTAAAAGATAGAATAGGTTTAAAATTGTGAAATTAAATAATTTAAAGATGCCATTTTTTTTCCAAATTAACCTGTAAACTCAATGCAATGTCAATTTTAAAAATGTCCGTCAGAACTTTTTTGCAGAAATTTGCTAGACAATTAAAACATTTATAAGAATATGCAAGAGTCAAGAATAGCTGAAAAATCTTTACGAAGAACAATGCTAGATGATAAACTACTTTATATCAAGATCTATTTAAAAACTAAAGTAATTAAGACTGTGATATATGTGTATTAATAAGGATATTGACCAAAGAACAGAACAGAGTCTAGAAATGCAATGAGACAGTAGAGTGCAAAGGGAGAGTGGATGGTCTTTTCAATAAATTTCACTGGGTTATAGGATAGTTACCTGGAAAACAATGTGTCTTCATTCTTACATTATACCATACAAAAAAAAAGGTAGAGCTTTTATAGAAAAACAGGAAACCATCTTCATGAACTTAGAGCAGGTAAACATTTCTTAAACAGGAAACAAAATGTATTAACCATAAAAGAAAAAAATGATAAACTAAACTACATTAAAATTAAGAACTTCTTTTAAATTCAAACCATTAAGAGAGTTGAAAGGCAAGCTACAAAATGGGAAAAAATATTTGTCTATACAAGAAGACTTTTATCCAGAATATATAAAGAAAAATACATACAAGGCACAAGTGAGAAATGGAAAATATTTGCACAGACCTTCCACAAAAGGGAATATTCAATGGCCGGTAAACATAAGAAAAGGTGTTCAATTTCCACAGTCATCAGGCAAATGCAAATTTAAACTTTAGTAACCACCACCTACATGACAAAATGGCTAAAATAAAAAGGATAAAAAATTCCAAAATTATCTTGGAAAGATATGGAGCAACCATAATTCTTATAAAATACACATAGGAGTATATATTGGTACATTTTCTTTAGGGAAATTTCTGATGGTATCTACTTAAGCTGAACATATGAATAAGCTATGACTCAAAAATTCTATTTGTAGATATATAACCAACCAAAATGCATACATATGATTTTGGAAAGGCAGGTATTAGAATGTTTATAGCAGCACAAATTAAAATAGCCTAGAAGTTTTTGTTCTGTTTTTATGTTAATAAAATATCTCTCAGTTGGGTTTGCCTGGTCCCAGTCTCCAGGAGATAAAGGAAGGGTGATGGCCACACACACTGTGGTCCTGGCAGTTCCTGTTTCAGAGGAAGGTCACTGGTGGGGCACGGATGAGACTTGATCAGGTCTATCGATGAGTTAATGGTTTGTATCTACACTAACTTCCTAGTTTTGACAATTGCACTGTGGTTATACAAGGTGTTAACATTTGGGGAAGCGGGGTGAAGAGTCCATGGGAATTGTTTGTACTATTTCTGTGATATTTTTGCAAGGCTTATATAATTTCAAATAAAAAAAAAACTAAAAACAAATAACCCAGAACTCGAAACGACTCAAATATCCATCTATAGTACAACAAATAAAATAAATTGTTGTATATTCACACAGTGGAATACCCAAAAGCAGTAAGAGGGAATGATCCACAACCATATGCAACAAAAGGGAAGAATATTATGAGCATAATGTTGAGATAAAGAGGCTAGGCACAAAAGAGTACATATTGCATGATTTTGGTTATATAAAACACAAAAAAATAAGCAATAGTAATCTATTATGTTAGAAGCCATGGTGGTGGTGATATTTGGGGAAGTCAGCGGTGAATAGCAGTGACTATAAGAGCATGGAGGATGGGGTGACAGGGATATTATGTTTTTAAAATCTGGGTTCTGATTACACAGGTGTGTTCAGTTTGTGAAAATACTGCCAGTGCTAAGAGTTTTGTGTGTACATTTGCATTTGTACATATATATATTATACTTCAATAGATAAATTCTAAAATAATTCAAAAAGAAAAACCACCACGTGCATAGTGCTTAAGATCTCTGGGTTCTAAAACAATTAAAAATTATATGTTTGAATTCACAGTGATTTAAAGAGACTTAGTTAACAATTTTTATTTAAAACATAATTTTCTCTTATTGGCCTATTTTTTACTTTCTACATCTTAATATAAGTGGTCTTATTAAAAATAATTTTTAATTAAACTTTTCCACATTTGTGAAATTCCATCAGTGAATTTACAAATAGGTAGTAACAAATGTTTGCCACCTGGCATAAATTTTGTAGGTGTAGAAAAGTGTGTAACAAGATTAACCAACTATTATCCATGATTTTTACTACAAAAAATCAAATATTATTATTCTAGCTATTTTATTGCTCTATGGAAAAATTTAAAACCCAAGTGCCTTAATTAAAAGTATAGTGCATTTTGGGATCACTGTGATATCCTTTTTCACCTCATATCTTAGACAATATTTTTCATTCATTTGTGCCATTCTCCCACCTCTACTCTCCTTGCTTTTTCTAAGCAGTAGATTGAAGTAAATATCGCATTTTCTTTGAAAATACCCAGTGAAATTCAGTTAATCCAAGGGCAAACTGTTACACAGTAAAAGAAGTGTGAAGTGCCTCCAACCTCCTATTTTCACCACGCCCTTGGTGCCCCTATACTTAACACATATGCACACGCACACAGGCGCGCACACGCACAGACACGTACACACACGTTCCCATTCACCACTAGGTGTCCTGTGTCCTCCAGGCAGTGCTGCTGGTGGCATCACACTGGCCAAGTCCTCCAGGAGCTGAGCACCATGTCAAACTCCTCCTGCCTTTACTGCCAATAAAACATGCCAAGTTTTTATTCCGGGATCAAGTGTACTTTCCAAGGGGCAGTAAAATTAATCTGACCTACAATCATATGTATAAATGTGCCATACCCCTTCCTTCCTTAGTCCATTTGTACTGCTGTGAAGGAATAGCTGAGGCTGGATAATTTATAAAGAAAAGAGGTTTCTTTGGCTCCCAGTTCTGCAGGCTGTACAAGAAGCATGGCACTAGCGTCTCCTTCTGGTGAAGGACTCAGAAGGCACCACTCATGGCAGAAGGGGAAGGGGAGTAGGTGTGTCACATGGTGAGAAAGGGAACAAGAGAGAGAGGAGAGGATGATGCCAGCCTCCTATTAACAGTCAGATCTCCCTAATAGACTTAAAGTGAGAACTCACTCATTACCCCAAGGAAGGCACCAAAGACAGCACCAAGCCATTCATGAGGGGTCCACTCTGCTCCCATGGCCTAAAGACCTCCCCCCCTCAGACTCCATCCCCCTCAGACTCCATTTCTAACACTGAGGATCAAATTTCAACATGAGATTTGGAAGGGGCAAATATCCATACTATATCACTTCGCTGCCCAGGCAAATGCATCTTCCATAACAGTCCTTTTGAGACTAGGCTTTAAGAATGATGCTAATGATGGATTTATTAGATGCCATGGAACATTCATAAGAGATTTGGGGGCAGAAAGGGACTCTCTGTGTCCTGCTAGTCTTTTCACGCAAGTATCTATTTATGGCAGATCTGTACAACCCACTCACGTATCATAATACTTCAGTATCTACCATCTTCCTTTGAAAGATAGTCAAAATAGATCTCAAAAACAAATGATGTTAAAATATTTGTTTGTGAAAAGTAAATAAACACATTTGAATAACAATTCTCCAGAATCAACTAAACAGTGAGATGTTGGTTACCTTGGTTTAATTTCCCAGAGCACAAAAACTTACCTGTATTCTTCTAATTTTATAGACTCTATCTTTTGTGAAGCTAATTATTTAAAAATATATTCTACTGGATCCTATATTTCAAGTTTTATTTTTTTAATATAGCCTAGAAATGCCAACCTTATTGGAATATTCTGACCTTTGAAATTAATAACTCAGTTTTAAATAAATGATCAGAAGGTCTAATATCTAAAAGAATTTATGATATAAATTTTATTTGGAATATTGGGATAGCAAAATATCATTTTTAACCTTTCTTACTTAAAAACATAAATCAAAACTATTCTTCCTGTAGAAAGGCAAAACTGTCAATTGAAACTAAAAGTGATCTCTATTCTTGTAATGACATTTTCTCAGCACGCAAGTGAATGCTATATATATTAAAACCAGTTTCTTTGAAAACCTCATTTATTTTATAAAGTTACTTAAGACGATTTCATGAGAATTTTCAGTTGAATATAATCAAAGGGAGAAAAATGGTATAGACATTATGACTCAGCAGTTGTTTTACCACATGAATGCTCTAAAGGTCTTGACATTTATTTCCTTATAATAGAATTCACTTTCTCATTCTTTATTTATAATACCAAATAAGAATGTACAACATATACACTGAAAAAAAAATGTATTATTGAAAAAGTCATGGGACATCTACTGGTAGGGTAATATAGACAGTAAGTAATTCAAGGTTGTTTAGAATTAAGGCTGTGGCTATGAGTAAGTCTGAAATAGAAGCTGTATATGGAAACTTAAAGTGATTACCAAAATCAGGTAGTTGGAGGCAAGGAGTAGGAAAGTCAGATATTATGAAATTAATGAAGCCATGAATGAAAGAATTCCAAGAATACTGTTGAGTGAAAATGGCAAGTTATAATAAAATATTTCAAATATTAGCATATTAGTGAAAGAATGGCAGCAAAAATACACATAGCACTACTATGTATAAGGTCATCTGTTATATGTCCTTATGTTTCCTTTTTTTTTCACTCTCCCCTCCATCTATTCCTGAATAAATATTTTTTAACCCTCTGAAACGATTCATATGAAGCAAATAATAGTATTAACTGTTACTTAAGACTTCCAGAGAAAGAATAAGAGGATTTTGAGGGAAGAGGAGGGCATTGAAAGGATACTTTAGGTTTAGAGATCTACCATGACTATTGTTCATCAAGTTTAATAGAAATAGAGCACCCATGTGTTAATTTTACAATAACTAAAATTTTAAAATACCAATAAAATAAAATAAATCACTAATTCAACCATCAAAGCAGAATTAAGAAGCCACAGACCCTAAGCAGGTGAGAAGTAAGTGGCAAGGGTGGAGTGCTGTTTTATGCAGACTTTCAGCCTCCAGATCCCAGAGTGTACCTCCTATTACCCTGCACTTCCTGCCCAGCCACTCATCCAGCCACTCATCCAGCAAGTATTAATTTACCCACAATGTACCAGGGAGCACACGCTCTTGACTTTTGGAGAAGAGAGGCACTCACAGTACAATATGATATGAGCTTCTTGCTAGTCTATATTCTGTAGGCCTGTATGCAATCATAAAACTTTATTTTTTCTTTACGAGGTGAAAAAATAGTGTAGGGAGAAAACCCTCGGAGGAAGAACTTAGTAAAGTATAGAGGGATTTAGGGAAGCTACTTCAATTTGGATGTTAGAAATGTTGGCCTAAATTAGATCCCCCTCATTGAATAGATTATAACTTTTAGAAAATCCTTGAAATAATTTTGGGTTCCTGGAAATTGGAGTTGGTCAAAATGGAACATAATCTCTGTTCAGCAAATGTAGTTTCCTTCACATGATATCCCTGGAAGTACGAGAAGAAACCACAGACTCAGGGATGTAAAGAGATAGTCTTTGTGAGTCCACAGAAATTTTTACCAACTTTTAGTGGCTTGATGACATTTCACATGATCATCAAAACTGATGATAAAATGCAAGGTCCCTGGAGATGATGAATTGTACTCCTTATAAGTTCTCTGCTGATATTGGTAGATTTAATATTGTATATATTTGAGATGATCTGTGTCTGTGTTTTCATAGAGTTTGCTTCTTACTAATATTTAGCTTTTTAAGTTAAATGTTTATTTGTTAATTTCCCAGCTAGCTCAAATACAAGCATTACAGCCCTTTCCCTAAAGGTGAGACCCATTCTGACTCACAGCCAATCCTAACCAAAGCAAGGAAAATATTTGGAAATTAATGTGGAATAGCAGCTGAGATCAAGAATTAGTGCGCAGTGGGTTTGATGCTGTGCCTACTAAATTGCAATATATAAAACCTGGCTTTCAGTTCTGCTTCCAATTTGATATTTTATCAGAACCTGCCAAAATTTGAAATGGTTTTCATTTTTTGGCTTTCCATAACTTGATTGCTTTAATTGTGACCAGATGATGATTTTTTTAAGTAAACAGGTCAAATTATTTCCCCATCAAATTTTCCCAATAGCACATAATAACAAGATATTATCTAAGGTGTTTTGTTTTTCTGAAAGTGGGATTTTTCAACTGTCCAAATGGTTGCCAAAAGAAACAAATCTGTACTTAGATGAGGAGAAAGTTTATCAAAAAGACTATTGCAATAGGGAGAATACTTTAATCTCATAAATCAGCAGGTGTCTGAAAACAAAACAGAAAAAGGACTGCAAGACAAAAAAGGTGGTTTCCCTCAGTGGTAACATCTTTCAAATAATAGTAGAACATCACAGGCAGGATATTGCCATTGATGCACCAAGATACTGGACCTTTCTATCCCTGCAAGGATCCCTCATGCTCTTCTATAGTCACGCCCACTTTCTCTTCCACCCCCACCACCTACTTAACCCTGCAACCACTGATAGATTCTCTATCTATATAATTTTTTCATTTTAAGAATATCGTATAATGGAATCACAGTGTGTAACATTTTGAGGTAGGCTTTTATTTCACTCAGCATAACATTTTGTAGATTCATTCAAGATGTTGCATGTATTGATAGTTTGTTCCTTTTATTGTTGAGTAGTATTCCATTGTATGGATGTACCATTGTATTTTCATTTGTCAACTGAAGGACAATGGAAGGAAACTGGGTTTTCAAGTTTTGACTACTAAATATAAAGCTCCTATAAAAATTTATGTACAGGCTTTTTTGTGTGTGAAAAAGGTTTCTTCATTTATCTGGAACAAATGCCCAGAAGTGCATTGCTGGATTATATGGCAGTTAAATGTTTATTAAAAAGCTGAAAATAGTTTCCCATAATCACCATACCATTTTAAATTCTCAGCAACAGTACAGGAGTCATCAAGTTACTTTGTATCTATGTCAGCATTTGACACTGCCAGTACTTTTTTTATTTTAGTCATTCTGGTAAGCATGTAGCAATATCTCATTCTAGTTTTCATTAGCATTTCCCTAATGGTAAATGATATTGAACATCTTTCTATGTATTTATTTGCAATCTGTACATCCTTTTTGATGAAATGTCTATTCACGTATTTTGGCCATGTTATATTTGGATTATTTCTTTTTTTACTATTGAGTTTTGACAGTTGCATTGGTTTGCTAAGGCTGCCATAACAAACTGCCACAGACTGGGTGGCTTTAACAGAAAAAATTTATTTTCTCATAGTTATGGAGGCTGGAAGTACAAAATCAAGATGTCAGCTGGTTTGGTTCCTTCTGAGTCCTCTCTCTTTGGCTTTTATGTAGCCAGGGAGACATGCCTGTGTCTTCACATGATCTTCCCTCTATACTAATTTTCTCTTTTTATAAGGTCACCAGTCATATTGAAATACAGCCCACCGTCCTGACCTCATTTTAACTTAATTAACTGTTAAAAGACACTATATCCAAATATAGTCATATTCTGAGGTACTGGTGGTGGTCAGGACGTCAACACATAAATTTTGGGGTGACACAGTTCAGCCCATAACGAAACTTCATTATATATCCTAGGTAGTTGTTGCTGTAGTTTGAATGTGTCCTCTCCAAAATTCAGGTGTTGCCAATCTGATAGTATTAAGGGATAGGGTCTTTAAGAGATGAGTAGTCTATGAGAGCTTCTCCCTCACAAATAAGGCTAATGCCTTTATAAAGGAGGATTCAGGCAGCATCCAGACAGCTTGCTCTTCTGCTATCCTGCCACGTGAGGACACAGCAAGAAGGTCCCCACAAGATGACTATGCCTTGATCTTGGACTTTCTGGCCTGCAGAACTATTAGAAAACAAATTCCTGTTCTTTATAAATTATTTTGTCTTCAGTATTTTGTTTTTGCAGCACATATGGACAAAGGTACTAGTCCTTTGAGATATGTGGTTTGCAAAAATTTTCTCCTTATCTGCAGTTTGCTGTTTCATCCTCTTGATAACCTCTTTCACAGAGCAAATATTTTAAATTTTGTTAAATTCCAATTTATCAACTTTTCTATTCCTGCTTAGTGCACTGATGGTTTTATCATGAATAGTTGTTAAATTTTTATTTTTCTGCATAAATTGACATAATTATGTGATTTTTTTTTTTTTTTTAGTTTGTTAAGATGAATTACATTGATTTTGAATGTTGAAGCAGTCTCACATTCTTGGAATAAACTCAGCATAAAATTATTTTTTACATTGTTGAATTCTATTTGCACATATTTTTGTTAAGAAAATTTGAGTCTATTTCATAAGGAATACTGATTTGTGGTATTCCTTTTTTGTACAGTCTTTGTCTGCTCTTGCTGTCAAGGTAATTCTAGCCTCACAAAATAAAATGAGAAGAGTTCCCTCCTCTTATGTTTTCTGTCTACTCTATGTTCCCAGAATCAGAAGTCTCTTCTTAAGGTCTTAAGTTTAATTGACAAATTTTATTGTTCTGTTTTATTCTAAAAATTACTTTTAAGGAAATATTTGTAGACTGGTAAACTAAATTTCTTAAATCTTGTGAAAACAGCATTTATAAATTTAATACAGGTATTTTTCCATTTTACTAACTTTTAAATACTCTAGTAAGCAAGCTATTTGCCAATATTTAAACTATTCTAATTAATCTTGATTTAATTTTTCATAATGCTTACCAACATATACCAATTATCTTTTATATTTCAATATAACAGTAAAATCACTTATATATATATTTTTTCCACTGGAATTATGAGACTACTCTGTGTGTCAACATATCTTAAATAGTTAAAATATTTTTTAAACACCTACACTCATATTTTTCTAAACATAACTGAAGGACAATGGAAGGAAACTGGGTTTTCAAGTTTTGACTACTAAATATAAAGCTCCTATAAAAATTTAGGTTAGTAGTAAAGTGAGCTACTATTAGTAGCAAAGTGACCTTCATTATCTCTATAAATAAATCTGAGACTTTCCAGGATAGAAAAGAATTAAAAAGAGACTCACAAAAGAAACAATTTTATTGTCTCAAGTATGTTAGAATCGTCATATCAACAGCTAAATTTACACATTGACTGCATATTTGGGCAAGGGTATAAAACTCAAAGCTATGGCTATTAAGAGTGACTTTTTTCATTACAAACACTGACATGTTGAAGCTCCACAGGTGACCAGACTTTCTTGTATTCAAGATACACCATTACTTAATTCTGCTAATGGATCTGAATCTGGTATCCCACTGAGGCTGTAGCTAACTTCTTTCCATGTTGAGTTTGACTTTCCAGTTTTTCCATATTTTTGTTATTTTTACATTTTAATTCCTTTTATCTGGTACTAAAGGTATGTTGATAGCGTTTATTTATTTATTTATTTTATTTTCAGCATATTACAAGGGTACAAATGTTTCAGTTACATATATTGCCTTTGCCCCACCCAAGTCAGAGTTTCAAGCATGTCCATTACCCAGACGGTGCATACCGCACCCATCAGGTGTGAATATACCTATTCCCTCCTCCCCACTCCCACCTGCCTGATACCCAAAGAATATTACTACTATATGTGCACAAAAGTGTTGATCAGTTAATACCAATTTGATGGTGAGCACATATGGTGCTTATTTTTTGATTGTTGTAATACTTCATTTAATGCAATGGGCTCCAGTTCTATCCAGGATAATATAAAAGGTGCTATATTACCATTGTTTCTGTGGCTGAGTAGAACTCCATGTTATACATATACCCCATTATATTAATCCACTCATGTATTGATGGACACTTGGGTTGTTTCCACATCTTTGCAATTGTGAATTGTGCTGCCATGAACATCTGAGTGCAAATGTTTTTATAGAATGTCTTTTTTTCCTCTGGGTAGATGTCCAATAATGGGATTGCTGGATCAAATGATAGTTCTGCTTCTAGCTCTTTGAGGTATCTCCATATTACATTCCACAGAGGTTGCACTAGTTTGCAGTTCCACCAGCAGTGTATAAGTGCTCCTATCTCTCTGCATCCATGCCAAGCTTTTTAATTTGATCACATCCCATTTATTTATTTTTGTTGTTGCTGTGATTACCTTTTGGGTCTTTTTCATAAATTCTTTGCTTAGGCCAATGCCTATAAGAGTTTCTCCAACACTTTCTTCTAGAATTCTTAGGGTTTCATGCCTTAGGTTTAAGTCTGTTATCCACCATGAGTTGATTTTTGTGAGAGGTTAGAGATGTGGATCCTGTTTCAGTCTTCTACATGTGGCTATCCAATCTTCCCAGCACCATTTATTGAATAAAGATTCTTTTCCCCAGAGTATGTGTTTGTCTGCTTTGTCAAAGATTAGATGGCTATACGAGGATGGTTTTATATCTGGGTTCTCAGTTCTGTTCCTTCTGTCTATGTCTCTGTTCTTGTTCCAGTACCACACTGTTTTAGTTACTATAGCTTTGTAGTATAGCTTGAAGTCTGGTAAATTGATACCTCCCAGTTCTTTTTGCTTAAGATTGCTTTTGTTCTACGGGGTCTTCTCTGGTTCCATGTGAAGCATACAATTATTTTTTCTAGATCTGCAAAAAATGATGTTGGTATTTTAAAAGGGATTACATTGAATCTGTAGATCACTTTGGGTAGTATAGGCATTTTAACAATGTTGATTCTGCCGACTCATGAGCATGGTATAAAGGCAACATCACCCTGATACCAAAACCAGGAAAGGACACAACAAAAAAAGAAAACTACAGACCAATATCCTTTATGAATATAGATGCAAAAATTCTCAACAAAATTCTAGCAAACAAAATTCAGGTGCCTATCAAAAAAATAATCCATCACAACCAAATGGGCTTCGGCCCAGAGATGTAGGGATGGTTCAACATGCACAAATCTATAAATGTAATTCAACACATAAATTGAAGTAAAAATTAAGACTATATGAGCCTCTTAACAGATGCAGAAAAAGCATTTGACAAAATTTGGTACCCTTTTATGATAAGAATGCCTAACAAAATAGGCATAGATGGGACCTACCTAATAATGATAAAAGCCATATATGACAAATCCAAACCAACATCATACTGAATGGGAAAAAATTGAAAGTATTCCCACTTAGAACTGGAACCAGACAAGGTTGCCCTCTATCACTGCTTCCATTCAACATAGTGCTGGAAGTCCTAGAGAAAACAATCAGATAAAGAAGGAAATCAAAGGCATCCAAATGATGGCAGAAGAGGTCAAACTATCACTTTGCTAATGATATGATCTTATATCTAGAAAACCCCAAAGATTCTTCCATAAGACTACTGGAATTGATAAACAAATTCAGCAGAGTCTCAGGTTACAACATCAATGTGCAGAAATCTGCAGCATTCCTGTATGCCAACAGCAGTCAAACTGAGAACCAAATCAAAGACTCAATACACTTCACAACAGCAACAAAGAAAATAAAATACCTAGGAATATATTTAACTAAGGAGGTGAAAGATCTCTACAGGGAAAACTATGAAACACTGGGGAAAGAAATAGAAGAGGATGTAAACAAGTGGAAAACCATACCGTGTTCATGGGTCGGCAGAATCAACATTGTTAAAATGTCTATACTATCCAAAGTGATCTACAGATTCAATGCAACCCCCATTAAAATATCAACATTTAATTGATGCTGTATACCTTTATAGTTATTTTCCTTACCTCTTTTAAATTTATTGCTTATGTAGAGCTGATAGATATCTTATAAATTCTATATTTTTCCTGCCTGATACTTTTCCATTATTTATATATATAAATTATATATCATATATTTATATATTATATGTTTATTATTTATATATGATATATATTTATTATTATATAGTGTGTGTATATATATAAACAGACAACACAGTGCTGACCCATGTCCCCAGTCCCCAGCTGCTAGCTGAATAACTAGGCCAAATAGATTATTCACCAAGTACTATAAATTCACTCCGTGTCTGAGTGGGTTACTCTGCTACCTAGAACCCCAAATTTAGTCTTGACCACTAAATGATTACTTTCCTCCAGACTGAGTTCATCAAAACCCATTTAGAAAGAAAAATAAATATGGATTGACATGGCTTCTGGGATTACAATAATTCCCAGTGTCAAGGTGTCAGCTACCCTTCCATTTTAGGGGGAACAACTTCATTTACATATTAAGCATTGGTTCTAATGGGGGTTTCCAACAATGATACTTTGATTTACCCCACACCATAAAGACAAGCACATGTCCCAAGCTTAGACAAAGTAATACATTCACCCCAACTCCTGTGCTGCAACAATTGAACTAAGGAAAATATGAACATGTGGTGTATGTTCTGCCAATCAGAATCCTTTCTCTGAATGTTTTCAAAGTATTGCTGAAGGTAAAAGTCTCTTCTCCAGTAATGAGGCTAGCAAAAACTGAGCCTAGAGCTTCTAGTGGCCCATCTGCCATCATATGATGAAAAGTGGTCAGTGGTACCAGCGTATTAAGGTAATACACAGAAAGGACCAAAAATTAGAGGAAGAGAAAACAAGCCCTAGTAACATAATGCTACTGTTTCTAGTCACTTCCATTAGTATTTCTGCAATGCTTGGTTACATAAGACAATATATCCCTCAGTGTACTTAAGGGTTTTCAGGTTGACTACAATAGTGACACCTGGCTGCCTCCCTCATCTAGAAGACTGAGTGTGCTCATATTCCTTTTAACCTACCCTCATATTCATTTGAATTATAAATACATGAGATTTATCGTAGGTAATATACCTAGTTTTTAGACATTAATAATCAGAAAACATTCTACAATACTGAAAGAAGGGCACCAACATGGGCTGACACACTATTTTTAAATTGAAAACAGTTGCCTTCTTTGTGGAATTATTATACTATAAGGTTGTGGTTATCTTCTTGGTTCTTTCGGTTCCCAGTAGCATTATAATGATATAAATTAATATGATTTTATTTCTCTAAAGAGTATCATCAATGTTATTCATTCATTCTAAACTGAAAAAAAGTCAGAGAGAAAGAAGTGTAATTTGTCACTGTGACTTCCCAGAATTTGCTTAGCATCTCAGTTTTTTACATGAGCTTTCTCTCTTCAGTTCCATTTATAGTATTCCAAAACTGCTGAGAAATTATCCCCTCAAAGAAAATAAGTTCATATTCTTAATAACTATGTGCAGATAAGGATACTTAATCTATGCCTTACAGAATTATTCTAAAGATAAAATATGTTGTCTTTGTCTCCAATTACCCTGAAAATCTCCTTGTGAACAAGAATCCTGTCTTCTGCTTCTTTTTCCTGTACACTGTGCCAGCAGAGCATTTTCTTCTCATAAAAGGTCCACAGAACTGTTGTCATCCAATTAAAATTATAGTGCAAGTGTCTTCTATTTCTCAGCATTTCAATCCTAGAGCTTTTAGTTGGATAAAGCAAGGTAGGTTTCCATAATGGGGGTGGAGAGGAGTTGCCTCAATGGTCAGGGCCTAAGCAGAGTGAATACCATACCACTGCAGCAGGAACAACATGGTTTGGGGAGTCAGAATTTAGGCAGGATGGAAGGGGGATCAGACTCCATGTAGGGCAAGGAGGGATCCCATGTAATTGAGAAGGAGAATCTCAAGGAAATGGAGAATGAGAGCCTGAGTAGGAAAAAGAAAGCATCCATGTAGGGGAGGAAGTAGAAGCAGATTGGATACATACAAGGAGATTGATCAAATGAAAGAACCAGAGTTCCTTGGAAACGGATTATTCCAGATTTGAGTCAGAGAAAGTACAAGATGAGCCCAGAACATATTTTTATTTTGGAAACTAAGGAAGTGCTCAAAGAACATTTAGGGACATGTCAAAAGCTCAGAGTGGCCAGCTTGAATGAGTATAAACTGAACAAATGTAGGGATAATCTGAGCATCAAAATAAATGGTGATAGCAATGGATTATAACCAATTGAACAAAAAAGAAAACAATGAGTGTGTGTGGCTAAAAAATAAATACATTGAAAGTTTTATATATTCAGGATAACTCTTTTTGTAATACTTATTAATTTAAAGGGAAAAAGTATCTGTAAAATTGATACACTTGACACTGCCACCTTAAACAAGTGATGCAAGTGAACATCATCAGTAATGGAACAAATTGAAACCATGTGCCACCTGGTAGGATGCAAGAGAAACACAACGGTATGTAATACTTCTGCTAAAGATGAATCTAAACATGAGGAAACATCAAACAACCCCAAATTAAGAGGTATTCTACAAAGTAACTATCCTGTAGTCCTCGAAAAAAAAATTCCAAAGTAATGAAATCAAGGTAAGATTGAGGAACTGCTGCAGTTTGAAGAGGACTAAGGATTAAAGGCAATGAGTCATTCTGAACTGGTTTCCTTTGTCACGTATAAATACATTATTAGGGAAATTGACAACATTGAAATAGGACTTGAGGATTAGATGGTAGAATATTTCACTGTTAACTTTCTGGGTTTGATGGTTGTATTATGGTTATTTGGGAGAATGCCCTTATTTGTAATACTAAATACTATATACAACTACTAAATGCTACTAAGCACTATTAAAAACTATGTTCTTATTTATGGAACTAAAATATTGGGGCATGATTTTGTCAACTTAATCTCAAATGAGTCAGAAAAAAAATTAGTCCTGTACATCCAACTTTTCTGTAAGTATGTAACTGTTACAAAATTAGTAAGAATACTATTTACTAACATTACAGAACATGAAAGTACCCCAAAATAGACCGCTGTCACACATACACAATTAAAATCCTTTACACATACACACAACAAAAATTGTAATACAAATGCTATGTATTTGCAGTTTATTTACACAGCTAAGTATTTTTTATGTTTCTAGACAGAGATCAAATGTTGTTTCTTTAGATAAAATGCAAACCAACCATTATAAAATAAAAACACAGAAACAGCTTGTTTTGTCAATTAATTATGGTGTATCAAACTATAAGATGCATAGTGATTTGGTTCAACTTTTCACTTTTCCTCCTTTGCTTTGAACTTGGAGGTAAGAACAGAGCTATCTCAATTCCCTTCACAACACATAGTAATTGTGAGTTTCCTTGTCTGTGTACTACACTGTGCATACCTCAAGACCAGAATTCTTGTCTTATTCAGTTTTGCATAGCCAGTGCTTATAACTTCTTCCAAATAACTTCTTAATAAACTGTTGTTTAGGGAAAAAATAGGTCTTTTTTCATGAATTTTTGAGCAACCTGATGAGCATGGGAATGATCGTTATCACTTGAAATGAATGAGCTGTGCTAATAGAAGATGTCCTCGGGGCACATCAGCAAACCTGAAGCAGGCACAAAAGCAAGCATGGAGGAGAGAATCGATGTATTGACATAAGGTCAAAACAGAAAATTTAGAATACCATTGCCATAAATTTTTAATCTATGTGTTAAATAGATTTGCCTATTTCTTCTTATCCTCTTCTGGGAAACTGCCTTTCCCTTGGAGGAAGGACCCTGAGATCTTTGTACTATATGACTCTCCATCTCCATAGCTTATTGGGCAGGGAGCGAACACCTAACCAGGAGAGAATATCTCCAGAGGCTTGTCTGGGCTGATTACATTTTCTCTTCCAGGAAGTCAGAATTAGAACACGTGAAGTATAGCATTGGATTCGTAAACTATAGGTACAGAAACTAAGAAAACAGGCCTGAGAAAAGCAGGGGAAAGGGGGAAGGAAGGGGGCAGAAATACCAATCAGTCTTTCTGTAAAGAAACCGTAAAAGCGCTGTTCAAATTTTCCAGGGCTGTTTCTAGTCTCAGTCTCACTTCCTGCCCTTGGCTATTATGTGATCCCCTTGTATCTTTCCGATACAGTAGTTCTCTTTTGTGCTATAGATATTTTAAATGAGTTTTGTTCTTTATAATCAAAATATTGCTGATCAAAAATTAGTGCAGTGCACATATAGCCAATGTCTATCAAATGTGAAATGATTGCTGAACCAGACTATGTAGGCAAAGCAATAAATAATAATAATAATAAAGAGAAAATAAAATTAACTGAATTCACCAAGTATTTTAGTCAACTGAGGCAAAAGCTTTGTTGTTGAATCTCTGCATAAGATCAATATTAACAACTTGAAGGCTATTGGTCATGTTCACAAGAGTTATTTTAACAGAGCACTGGTGGCAGATAATAGACTAAAGTGAGTTCGATAGTGAATAAGAGTTTTAAAAGAAGTTGAAGTAAGTAGAGACACATTTTACATCATTTTTAGATATGGAAAAGAGGGTGAGTAGGATTGGGGAATAGATAAAAGTTTTTAATTGCTTTTGTATTTGAAGACTGATACAACACAAAGTTTAGATATATAAGAGATAAAAAAAGATAATTGGGAGTGTATGATTCATTGAAAACAATTATTTATTGTGTGCTTACTTATGTGCTGAACTTTTTTCTGGGAACTAGGGATATGACAGTGAACTACAAATGTCATTTTATCATGAAGCTCACAATCTAGTGGGGCAAAACAGAATAAGCAAAGAAATACATGTCAATTCAGAAAAATATCATGAAGAAAAAACAAGTATATTAAAGTTAGCAGAAATAAAGAGAGTGCCAGTTTAGATGCTAGGTAGTCAGGAAGGTAAGCTATGGTAAGATGATACCTTTTAATCAAAAACTGAATGGAGTTATGAAGTCAGATAAATATCCAGGGGAAAGTTTCAGGCAGAGAGTATAAATAGAAGGTGCAAATGTCCTGAAAGAAGAGAATATCCTGAGGAACCTCAACAAGGTAAGTTCGGCTGGAGCACTCTGTGCAAATTGGAGAGTGGTAAGAATTGAGACGTGCCCACAAACTGGATTATGTAGGACTTTGAGGGCCCTTGTAAAATTTTTAAAATTATTTTGAGTGAAATAGAAAGCCATTGGAGATTTTAAAAAATTAGAATATAACAAAACACACTAAGTATAAAATATGACTGTAGCTTGGTGAATTTTACATACAGAAACACACATGTGTACACACACAGAAATTCACATAACCACCATGTAACTACCACACCGAGCAAGGATACATTTCTAGCAATTCAAAAGATCTTCATCCATTTAACAGCCTTTCCCCCTCAAAGGTAACTGCTAATTTGACTTCTATTAAGATTAGTTTCTCTGCTGGTGCGGTGGCTCACGCCTGTAATCCTAGCACTCTGGGAGACCAAGGCGGGAGGATCACTAGAGCTCAGGAGTTTGAGACCAGCCTGAGCAAGAGCGAGACCCCCATCTCTACTAAAAATAGAAAGAAATTAGCTGGACAACTAAAAATATATATAGAAAAAATTAGCCGGGCATGGTGGTGCATCCCTGTAGCCCCAGCTACTCAGGAGGCTGAGGCAGAAGGATCGTTTGAGCCCAGGAGTTTGAGGTTGCTGTGAGCTAGGCTGACGCCATGGCACTCTAGCCTGGGCAACAGAGTGAGACTCTTTCTCAACAACAACAAAAAAACATTAGTTTCTCTTGTCCTGAACTTCATAGAGGAAATATAGTAGGTAATTTTTGTTTTTATTTTCTTTTGTGAATGTACTATCTTTGATACTTTTCATGCTTTGCGTGTATTTTTTGTTTTAGATTGCCAAAAAATATTCCATTATATAAATGTATGACAACTTATCCATTCTTCAGTTGTTGGCATTTTAGTAGCTTCTAATTTGAGAGTATCATGAATAAAGTTGCCAGTAATATTCTTACATACATCCTTTGGTTTACACATGAACTCATTTTTACTGGGTGTATGCAAAGACATGGAATTGCTTGATCATAGGGTGTGTTTAGACTTGATAAAAACTGCCAAAAGATTTTCCAAAATGATTTTGCCAGCTTATACTCCAGTCAGAAATGTTGAGAAAGGGTTGGGTTGTTCCTTTCCCTTGCTAGCACATGACATTACCAGGGTTTTTAGTTTTGAGTGTCTATTAGTATTGCATTGTGGCTTTAGTTTGCATTTTTTTTTTGATGACTGATAATATTGAGTACCTTTTCATATGAAAACTGTCCATTTAAATATCCTCTTTTTTGAAGCCTCTATTCATGGATTTTTGCTCACTTTTGTTTATTAGGTTTTTTATCTTCTAAACTTGATTTGTAGGAGCTCTTTACATATTCTGTATGCAGATCCTTTGTAAGGTATATATTGCCAATATCTTCTCTCAGTATGTGGGCTGCTTTTTCATATTCTTAGTGACATCTTTTAATAAACAGAAATTTTTACTTTTAATTAAGTTCAACTTATTTATTCTTTTTCTATTATGGTTGATACTTTTGTGTCCTATTTAAGAAAGTAATGCATATTCTGGAACTTCAAAAACATGCTCCTATTTTGTTTATAGAATCTTTATTACTTTGTATATTTATATACACAATCCATTTGTGATTGAATTCTGTAGACAGTTTTAATAGAAGTCAAGGTTCATTAGTTTCTATGTGGATATCCAATTGATACAACATTATTTATTGAAAAAAGCATTATTTCCTAACTGCACAGTGTTAGCACTTTGTTGTACATCAAGTGAATATGTACACGGAATTTCTATTCTGTTTCATTATGTGTTATTCCTGCACCAATATCACAATATCTTCATTTCATTTTTATAATAAATCTTAAAAATTGACCAATGCAAATCTTATAATTTGTTCTGCTTTAAAATTGCCTTGACTATTCTATGTCTTTTGCATTTCCCTATAAATATTAGAATCTACTTGTAAAATTTTATACACACAAATATTAACACAAACTCCCTTAAAGAAAAAAACATCTACTATAATTTTAACTGGGATCATACTAAGTCAATAATTTAATTTAAGAACCACTGACATCTGTGTAATATTAAGTCATGCAATACATAAGCATGATAAACCTCTACCTTGTTTAGGAAATCATTAATTTCTCTCAATATTATTTTATAGTCTTTAGTGTAGAGATCTTACATATCTTAATAAGATGGTTTTATGCTATTCTAAATAATATATTTAAATTCCATTTTGTAATGTGTTGCTTGCATATTGAAATATTATTGAATTTTATGCATAGATTTTGTATCTTTTATATATTTATCTTGCATATGTGAATATACTAGCTTGGATTCTTTTATATTGGTCTTTGTAATTTACTCAATAATTCTATTAGGTTTTTTGTAGAGTCTTTTGGATTTTATATTTATATGATCATGTCATCTACAAATAATGAATTTTACTTCTTCCTCTCAGAACTTTATCCCTTGTATATTTTTTGCCTTATTATCCTGGCTAGGATTCACAAAGGTTTTAAGTGGAGAAGTCATAGGATAAAATATTCTTGGTGCTGTGAGAAAATTAGGCCACAAGGAACAAGAATGAAGAAAGACACCATAGTTAATCTCCTATTTCTATAGTCCAAGCCAGTGATGGTGGCTTTGACTAAAGAGGTTGTGGCAGAGGAGGTGAAAAGTAATCACATACTGAATATATTTTGACTGTGGAATCAACAGGAGTTGATTCAGCTCAATATATTTCTTTCTTGTTTGGCTAAGTCTCCCCTTTTAACCCATTGCCAAGGACTGATATAGTTTACTTTAATACAAATAATCTAATTTAGTAAAAATAACTTTTAAAGTTTAATCAAAGAGGAAGTTGTGGGTAAATGGTAGGGAGAATAGACCTAAAACATATGAAGATCAGGTTTACCTGCTTGAAATAATATCAGGAATCTCATTCCCCCTGTTAGGGTGGATTAAGGATTAAATATAAGCAACAGATATGATTGTTTTTCTGATATAGCACCTCAGCTCCTGGTCAGACTTTAGAAATGAGACAGAGTATCCTGTAAGAAATCTAATTATTCTATACATTTTGTAAAGGCCCAATACGCTAATTAATTAAGACCCTTGGGTATTTATGTTTACTTTTAGAAATTGTAAAAAGTTACTAAGAAATCAAGCAAAACTTACCATAGCTCAGCTTGAGCTGACTTATATAAAACACTTCCAAAGTTAGATCATAAAATACTTCCTAATTTTTATTCAGATTCCTCTGTAAGTATATTTTCATTAACCAAAACTAAGGTTATATTATCAAGAAAGATGCTTTTAAAGTGCCAATTCATCTCACTTTGCTATACATATAGGATATTTTTAATCTATTTTTCTGAAGGAAATGATGTGAAGCAAATAAAAAAAGTTCTATTAAATTCAGAGAAGATATTCAGTTTATTTGTCATCTAAAAAAAGATTTTTTTTTAAGTCACTAGATTCAGGGATTATTTACTCTCCTGAAATACTATTTAAAGGTCTACTATAGAGATATTTGCAAATAGACACAGATAAGGATGTTCAAACTCTAACCTTTTTTTATTTTTTATTTTTTTTTAATTCAGCATATTACGGGGGTACATATGTTTAGGTTGCACATATTGCCTTTGTCCCCCCCAGGTCAGAGCTTCAAGCATGTCCATCCCCGAGACGGTGCATCAGAATAATTTAATCGCGTATCTACAGGAAAGAAACAGGCAACTGTTAGTCATAAAGTCAATTTTAACCCAATTTCCCCAGCTCCCTTTGGAATAGCAACTTTTAGGAAATTGCTGTTACAAGAAAAATGCAGAAGTCTGGTTTCCAATATTGTAATTAAACTTTTAAATTTAGGAACAGTAAAACTACGGAATTGTTTATTTTCAGAACTTTAAAAATTATATTGAAATAGTAAGCAAATCAATATAAACACTCTATGAAGGTTTTAGGACTCATATCAACTAAATCAATTTTTAAAAGTAATTATTACTTAACTGAAAAATTTAATAGTAGAGATAAATTACTGGTCCTGGAAGTGTAAGGTTAAAACAAACAAACAAACAAGAAAACCCAGACATTAGTACCTGTGCAAGGAAAGGAAGGATTAGTTAATATATTTATGAAAGAATGGCCCTGATAACAAACCACACAATAAACAAAGAAAACCACAGGCCAATATTCCTCATAAACATAGATGTAAAAATCCTCAACAAAATACTAGCAAACCAAATCCAACAACACATCAAAAAGATTTTGATAAATTTCAACAACCCTTCATGATAAAAACTCTCAATAACTTAGGCATAGAAGGAACATACTTCAACACAATAAAGTTCATATACAGCAAATCCACAGCTAACATTATACCGAATGGAGAAAACCTGAAAACCTTTCCTCTAAGAACTGGAAAAAGACAAGATTGCTCACTTTTACTACTCTTATTCAGTATAGGACTGGAAGTCCTGGCCAGAGTAACCAGGCAAGAGACAGAAATAAAGGGTACCCGAATTGGAAAAGTTCTGACTCGGGAGGATGGGGTGGGGGGAGGGGAGGAGTGCACACCTACATGATGAGTGTGATGTGCACTGTCTAGGGAATGGACACAATTGAAGCTCAGACTCGGGGGGATGGGGAAGCATGGGCAATGTATATAGCCTGATCTTTTGTACCCCCTTAATGAGCTGAAAAACAAACAAAAAATAAAAAAAAAAGAAAGAAATCAAATTTTCCTTCTTTGCAAATGACATGATTGTATATATAGAAAACCTAAAGACTCCACCAAAAAAACTTTATAGACTTTTAAACAAATTCAGTAAAGTTAAAGAATACAAAATCAAAATACAAGTATCAGTAGTATTTCTCTATACCAGTAACAAACTAGATGAAAAAGAAAAAGAAAACAATCCCATTTATAATAGTTACAAAAAATACCTAGAAATAAATTTAACAAAGTAAGTGAAAGTTCTCTATAATGAAAACTACAAACAAACTGATGAAAGAAATTGAAGAGAACACAAACAAACAAATTGAAATACATCTCATGTTCATGGATTGGAAGAATGAATATTGTTAAAATGACCCTGCTACCCAAAGAAATCTGCAAATTCAATGTAATACCTATCGAATTACCAATAACATTCTTTGCAGAAATAGAAAAGCTGAGAAAGTTACAACCTAGGTTATGGTGTAGAAAAACATTTGACAAAAATGCTGTGTGAGAGTATGTAGAAGGTATATACAATAATTTGTAGAGCTGGGGAATAGAACTTTAGACAAGATGTAAAAAGCATGACCTGTTTGGTTTGGTTTGGTTTTTGTTTGTTGTTTGGTTGGTTGATTTTATTTCATTTTTTAACCAGCTGTATTTGATACGAAGTTACAAGAAAGAGATATAGTAAGGAAATAAGCCAGGGTGTAAGAAAATTTAGAGAGCATAAATAAAGCCAATTAACTTCAGGGTTGAAAGATGGAGTTATTTTCTACCAAATCAAAAGCATGATCATTACACTATGGTCCCATAAAATGACCAAATCCAGGAATTTGCCAGTAAGATAAGACTCCAGTGTAAAAATCAAGGGTGAGGTTGCAACACTCTAAACTCTTTACAAACTCTTAAGCATTCCATGATTCTTACCTTGGTTGAGTGAAACGTTATTCATGAAATTCCTGTGTCATTGGTGATTTTGCCTTTATTGGGCTGTTCTAGTTTGCCATTAACTTCCATTAAAGACATGGGAATTGTGTTAGTTTCCTAGAGTTGCCATCACAAATCACCACAGGCTGGTGGCTTAAAGCACCAAAAATTTATTCTCAGAATTCTGAAGGTTAGAAGTCTAAAATAAAGGAATTGGCAGGACCAGAGTTCCCCTGAAGGCTCTAGAGAAGTTTTCCTTTGCCTCTTCCGAGCTTGTTGTGGCTCCTGGCAAACCTTGACATTCCTTGCCTCATAGCAGCATCTCTCCATGGCACTGATTTGGTGAGCACCTAGGAGTGTGCAAATAGTTTGACATTTCTGGATCATAAAGCCCACAGGAGGGATTGATGAGAGATGATACTAGAAAATTGGCAATAGTCAGAGAATGAAAGGCCTTGAATGCTAAATTAGCAATGTGGACTTCCTCTTTTAAATAATGGAGAGTTATAAGCAGAAGAATTTGATATAATCTGACCTATTTAACAAATACAATATGCTTGCAAACATGATTTCAACTCCTACACATCCCAACTTGGCCTATTTCTCTTTATCTCTATATAAAAAGTGTGCTCCTCAGAGTTGTACAGTCCAAACCACACTCTCTTCTTGACTAATGAATACATCCAATGTTACTCTTCCACAGGTCTGACCAAGAGGTAGTGCATGATTACTCTCCTGAATAGTCAGAAAAAAATTATATAATGATACAAATGAGATTATATAAAATTTATATGTAATATTTCCCCTAGTATCAAAGTCATTCCATTTATCCCAACAGCTCCTCCTTTCTTATAAGTGTATGTACACAATTGCTTCATGCTTGTTTCCTTATTTTAAGTGTTCAAGGATAAACTTGCACTTCAATGAGTTTGCATTACGAACCTAGAGAAAAGTCTTTTGATTATGCTTTTTAAATTCAAAGAACAAATTCACTGAGTTACTCAAGAGTCAAATCACCTTGAATTTTGCAACAAAATTTACATTACAGATACAAGTAAAATAATCATAAATATATTGCTCCACGTTGTAATGTGACAATGTCACTTTTTTCATCCTGTGAAAAAGGATGAGTCACAGACCAAAATAGAATTCTTAAAATATTTCTTTTCTGAATCTCCATCAGGCTCAGTGCAGGTGCAATTGGTCTCTTGTGTACTCAGGAAAAAGAAGCAAGCAGCCAATTAAACTGGGAATGAGGCTATTGAATGGTCAATTTTTGGCAGTCATTAAGTTGCTGATGTAAAAAATTGGCTCTAATCTACTCAGAAAGCCATGACATGTACAAAGAAATAAACATGAGAGGACACCTTGGTATTGGTTTGGTCTCTTATGACTACCAAGAGAGGAAATAATAATAAAACCAGCAGATTTCTCACTCAGAGAGATCTTTTGAATAAAATCATGGTTTTCAGAGCAGTTTTATTTTCTTTAATAATATCAGTAAGTGTGACCACCTCTTCTAGCCATGTATATACTTTACCAACAAAATTACAAACAGTGAAAAAAAAACAGGGATATAAACTAATATTTGATCTCCTCAGCCTCAAAGAATCCATTTGACAGAGTGATTCTAGATTTTGATGTGTTAGAGTCATAACTCAATATGCTTTTGACAGAATACAACTTTAATCCTTCCTTCCTTCCTTAGTAATAATAATATTCAAACATCTCTCTTGCTATCAGCAGTTGACTATTCCAGTAGAAGAGTGTGTGTGCATGTGTGTGTGCATGTATGCATCTGTGTTTGGGAATATGGATGGGGCAGATGCCAGGAGAGCCATATTAACATCCATAGTATGGACAAAAAAATTATGCTTACTCACACATTTTAAACACTATCCTCATTTTTAACAACACCTAAATCCAGGAAAGCTTTACAAAGCTATATTCAATGCTATAGATTGAGGTCCTGTAAAACCTTATGTAGAACTTCCAAGAATTGAAGGCCAACCAAGCATGAAGAAGAGGCAAAAGTCCAAGCACCAGCCACAGCAATTAGGAAAGAATCCTGGGGTCCAATAGAATCAGCTTGTTAATGAGCAAACTCACACACACACAAACACACATACACAATGAATCTAGACAGTTCTCTTTTAGTGTGGCTTACTACTTGAAGTTGCTGGTGGCATTCAGGAAAGAGCACATACCCTTTTCAACTCTTGCAGTAAAGAGATCTAAAGTTAATCAGACATCCTGCCTTTCAACTCCAGCTCTGACACTAATTCTGTGAATGTGTGCCAGTCATATCACTTCTTTGCTTCAATTTCCTCATTTGTAAAATGAAGGCATTGGACTTGATGATTTTAAAAATTTCATCCACCTATTACATTCAATGATTCTACACTTAGCACAAAGGAGCATATGTGTCTTGTATATCACCACACTATGCAACCAGTTTATTTATTTATTTATTTTGCAGCAACTAAAATATCCAAGAAACTCATAGGCTGGTTTTTACTTAAGAAAAACTCTACCCTTAATTTTGATCAAATTCACTTGCAAATATTGACTAAAGCATATTTTATTGAATCAAAAAACTGTATTCATCTCAACTACTCATTGATTACTCAATGCCCTTGTAGAGCACCCCTGCAAATGAATGCAAGTAGCACTTACACATTTCCCTTGATCCATAATGCATACCCTCTAAAGGCAGTCTGTTCCTTCCTCAGACCATTTGGACTCAACATTTTTCTTATATTAAGCTGAGGCTTAGCTCCCTGTGGCTTCTACTCATTTTTTCTGGCTCTAATCTTTTGGAGAGCTATCCATAATGAATGTAATCCCTATTCTCCATGACAACTCAAAATATTGAAAATAGCAACCATATCTTCTCTAATCTATCTCCAGTTGTCTCAGCTACTCATGCTATGAGAATTGCATACCTCCTTATCGCTATACCCTGAATGTGTTTCTATCCCATTTAACACATGGGTCCAAGCACAAGAAGTAGTGAGTTTGACAAGTGCCAGGAAAAGTAGTTCTTTCTTTCCTCATTATGGACAAATTATTAGTAAAAGATTAAGAGTAATTACATCACATTATTTACTCATGTCAAGTTTACAATGAACTAAGCTAAAATTTCCTTAAGTGTATTCTAGTTAAGCCAAATTTCCTCCTTCTTGTATTTGTACAGTTGGTTAAAAATGGAAGAGAAAAGATGCATAAACTGGAAATGAGAAGCTTTCCAACAAGGAAACTCTATTTGTTCCCTGATTCATGCTAAGTGATACATGGGGCTCTTTAAAAATGAAAATGTTTTAATTTATGTTGAATGTGTGGCATTCTATTTGGAGTTTTTTCTTCTCTTTTTTTTAAATTGAAAAACTAAGAATTCTTCAATGTATATTTTCAACAGAAACCATTTTCTCTTGTAACTCTGTGCACGTGTGCTATAAAAGAATAAGCAGAGTAGAAACAAATGCCCAGTTTTAGCCATATGTCACACAGGCCTGAAGCTTTCATGGGAGATAATGGCACATTACACAGTAACACATACAAAAGGTTTCCACATTTCAGGCACTAAGAACAAAACACAGTAATGTTGTCTCTTTGAAATGCATAAAAACATGAAAATCTTAGTAGTTAATGAAACATAAATATCTTTTTCCTATACAAAAATATACTCAGAAAGTTAGAGTGCTGATTATGAGACCTTTCTCTCAGCTTTTGATGTGGTAGAGTGGTTATGCCTCTATGATATGGAAGAAAGGATGCATTATTTTGTCAACAATTTACCACAAAACAAAGAGTATTATACAAATAACACCAACTAAGTGGTGTTCATCAAAATATATTAAACTTTAAAAAAACAGTGCTTTTTGATCTATTTCTTTAAAAGTCTTAAATAATGTTTATCTTAAAAGAAAGTGATATAACTTTTTTTTTATTTTTTGTTTGTTTTTCAGCTCATTATGGGGATACAAAAGATCAGGCTATATACATTGCCCATGCCTCCCCATCCCCCCGAGTCTGAGCTTCAATTGTGTCCATTCCCTAGACAGCGCACATCACACTCATCATGTAGGTGTGCACCGCTCCCCTCCCCCCACCCCATCCCCCCCAGTCAGAATTTCAAGCGTGTCCATTCTCCAGGCAGTGCGCATCGCACTCATCAAGTAGGTATACACTCATCACTTCCACCCAGCCCCGACCTCTGTCCGATACCCAATTGATGTTATTCCCAAATGCGCACTCAGGGAAACCAGTTTGCTGGTGAATACATGTGGTGCTTATTTTTCCATTCTTGGGATACTTCACTTAATAGAATGGGTTCCAGCTCTCTCCAGGAGAACCAAAGAGATGCCATATCTCCATTATTTCTAATAGCTGAGTAATATTCCATGGTATACACATACCACATTTTGCTAATTCATTCATGAATCGATAGGCATTTGGGTTGTTTCCACATCTTTGCGATTGTGAATTGTGCTGCTATAAACATTCGGGTGCAGGTGTCTTTTTTATAGAATGACTTCTGTTCTTCTGGGTAGATGCCCAAAAATTGGATTGCTGGATCTAATGGTAGGTCTACTTGAATCTGTTTAAGGTATCTCCACATTGCTTTCCACAGGGGCTGCACTAGTTTACAGTCCCACCAGCAGTGTATGAGTGTACCTATCTCTCCACACCCACGCCAACATGTATAGTTTTGGGACTATTTGATAAAGGCCATTCTCACTGGAGTTAAGTGATATCTCATTGTGGTTTTGATTTGCATTTCCCTGATGATTAGAGATGTTGAACACTTTTTCATGTTTGTTAGCCATTTTTATATCTTCTTTTGAAAAATTTCTATTCATGTCCTTTGCCCACTTTTTGATAGGGTTGTTTGATTTTTTCTTACTGATTTTCCTGAGTTCCAAATAGATTCTTGTTATCAGTCCTTTATCTGATGTGTAGTATGCGAAAATTTTTTCCCATTCTGTAGGTTGTCTGTTTACTCTCGTGACTGTTTCTTTGGCTGTGCAGAAGCTTTTTAATTTGATCAGGTCCCATTTATTTATTTTTGTTGTTGCTGTGATTGCCTTAGGGGACTTATTCATAAATTCTTTGCCTAGGCTAATGTCTGTAAGAGTCTTTCCTACATTTTCTTCTAGAATTCTAATTGTTTCACACCTAAGGTTTAAGTCTGTTAACCACCATGACTTGATTTTTGTGAGGGGTGAGAGCTGTGTGTACTGTTTTAGTCTTCTACATGTGGATATCCAGTTTTCCCAGCACCATTTATTAAATAAGGAATCTTTTCCCCAGAGTATGTTTTTGTCTGCTTTGTCAAAGATTAGATGGCTATATGAGGATGGTTTTATATTTGGATTTTCTGTTCTGTTCCACTGGTCTGTGTCCCTGCACTTGTGCCAGTACCAGGCTGTTTTAAGAACCACAGCCTTGTAGTATAGTTTGAAGTCTTGCAAATCAATACCTCCCCTTTTGTTTTTGTTGTTTAAGATTGCTTTTGCTAAACGGGGTCTTCTCTGGTTCCATACAAAGCGTAAAATTATTTTTTCTATGTCTGTGAAAAAAGATGTTGGTAATTTAATAGGGATTGCATTGAATCTGTAGATAACTTTGGGCAGTATAGACATTTTAACAATGTTGATTCTACCGATCCATGAGCATGGTATGGTTTTCCACCTGTTTACATGTTCTGCGATTTCCTTCCTCAGTGTTTCATAGTTCTCCCTATAGAGGTCCTTTACCTCCTTAGTTAAATATATTCCTAGGTATTTTATTTTCTTTGTTGCTATTTTGAAGGGTATTGAGTCCTTAATTTGGTTCTCCGTTTGACTGTGATTGGCGTATATGAATGCCTCTGATTTGTGTGTATTGATTTTGTATCTTGAGACTTTACTGAGTTCATTGATCAATTCCAGGAGTCTCTTGGTTGAAACCTTGGGGTTTTCTAGATATAACATCATATCATCAGCAAAGAGTGAGAGTTTGATCTCTTCTTTCCCTATTTCGACTCCCTTGATTCTGCTCTCATGCCTGATAGCTCTTGCAAGGACTTCCAATACTATGTTGAAAAGTAATGGGGACAGTGGGCAGCCTTGTCTGGTTCCAGTTCAAAGTGGGAATGCTTTCAGTTTTTCCCCATTCAGTATGATGTTGGCTGTGGGTTTGTCGTATATGGCTTGTATCATTTTTAGGTAGGCCCTGTCTATGCCTATTTTGTTAAGTGTTCTTATCATGAAAAGGTGTTGAATTTTGTCGAATGCTTTTTCTGCATCTATTGAGAGATCATATGATCTTTATTTTTGCTTCTATTTACGTGATGAATTACATTTATAGATTTGCGTATGTTAAACCATCCCTGCATCTCTGGGATGAAGCCCACTTGGTCATGATGGATTATTTTTTTGATCAGCACTTGGATTCGATTTGCTAGAATTTTATTGAGAATTTTTGCATCTATATTCATAAGAGAAATTGGTCTATAGTTCTCTGTTTTAGTTGCATCCTTTCCTGGTTTTGGTATCAGGGTTATGTTGGCTTGGTAAAAAGTGTTGGGGAAAATCCCATCCTTCTCTATATTGGAGAATAGATTATGTATGATGGGCACCAGTTCTTCTTTTTAGGTATGGTAGAATTCAGGTGTGAACCCATCTGGTCCAGGGCTTTTCTTTTTGGGAAGGTTTTTTATTGCTGTTTCGATTTCAGATCTAGAAATCGGTCTATTCAGGAATTCTATTTCTTCCTGGTTGAGCCTGGGAAGGCTGTGTGTTTCTAAGAATTTGTCCATTTCCTCCAGGTTTTCTAATTTGTGTGCATAAAGATTTTTGTAGAATTCATAGATGATATCATGTATCTCTGTGGCATCAGTCGTGATTACTCCTTTCGTGTTCCTGATGGAGGTTATAAGAGATTTTTCTTTTCTGCTCTTGGTTAGTCTAGCCAGAGGTGTGTCAATTTTGTTTATTTTTTCAAAGAACCAACTTTTGGTTTTATTAATCTCCCTTATGGTTTGAAGGTTGTCCTTTTCATTTAGTTCTGATTTAATCTTAATAATTTCTCTCCTTCTGCTGGGTTTGGGATCGGTCTGTTCTTTCTTCTCAGCTCTTTGAGTCTATTCATTAGATTGTCTATTTGTAAGTTTTCTGTCTTTTTGGTATAAGCATTTATGGAAATAAATTTTCCTCTCAGGACTGCTTTAGCTGTGTCCCATAGATTTTGATAAGTTGTATCTCCTTTGTCATTTAATTCAAAGAATCTTTTGATTTCCAACTTGATTTCTTCATTTATAAAATGATTGTTCAGGAGAAGGTTATTTAGCTTCCATGACTTTGAGTAGAAGTGAGGATTTCTGTTAGGGTTCATTGTTACTTTTATTCCACTGTGATCTGAGAAGATGCATGGTCTGCTGTCTTCAGGAAACTCATCTAACCTGCAAGGATGCATTTAGACTGAAAATAAAAGGGTGGAAATCAATATTCCACGCAAATGGAACCCAAAAGAAAGCTGGCGTGGCGGTTCTAATCTCCAATAACGTAGTTTTTAAATCAACAAAAGTAAAGAAAGACGAAGATGGTTATGATATACTGGTGAAGGGTACAATTCAACAAGAAGACATAACTATACTTAATATATATGCACCCAACCTAGGTGCACCCAGATTCATAAAGCAAACCCTACTTGATCTGAACCAAATGATAGATAACAACACTTTAGTAGCCGGAGATTTTAATATGCCGCTGACAGTTCAGGGCAGATCCTCCAAACAAAAAATAAACAAAGAAATAGTGGACTTAAATAGAACGCTAGAACAAATGGGCCTGACTGACATCTACAGGACATTCTACCCAAAAACCACTGAATATTTTTCTTCTCATCAGCTCATGGGACATTCTCCAAGATTGACCATATCTTAGGACATAAAGCATGTCTTAGAAAGTGATATAACTTTTGAATTTGACATCTAGGACAGGCAAACCAAATTTTTTAAACTTAACTGAAAAGCATTTAGTATTTGACATGTATAATAATCGAAAGCAAGCAACCAAGCTGGGCACAGTGGCTCATCCCTGTGATCCCAGCACTTTGGGAGGCCAAGGTGGGAGGATCGCTTGAGGCCAGGAGTTTGAAACCAGCCTGAGCAAGAAAGAAACCTCCTCTCTACAAAAATTAGAACAATTAACCAGGCATGGTGGCATGTGCCTGTAGTCCCAGCTACTCGGGAGGCTGAGTCAGGAGGATCACTTGAGCCTAGAAGTTGGAGGTTGTAGTGAGCTATGATGAAGTCACTGCACTCTAGCCAGGGCAACAAGCAAGACTCTGTCTCAAAAAAAAAAAAAAAAAGGAAGCAACCAAAATGAAGTTTATTTCATACAATTAGCAAACTTAATGTTGTGATAACAAGAAAAGCAGACTCAGGACAGTTGCTTTTTTCTAATATGTTTACTCAGTGCTTCATTTAATTCACATAATTCACCTTAATTATAATAATGATGCTGGACATAACTGCTCTCCAAACACACTGTTTTCTAGTACCGACTTTGGTAAAACCCACCCTAAACTGCTTTCATTGATAATAAGAGTTTTCTATAACCTTGGTCAGGAAAAACTGTTAATCCTTGCCCTTCAAACAATTGTGAAAACCTCTTGTAGGGATTGTTCTTTTTTTATCCTCATCTGCTTCAGAACAAGGGGGAAGTTTATGCCAAAGTGTTAAACTTTTTAAACCACTTAAGGTAAGACTGATCATATCTCAAGTCTGAAGAGCCTTTAGTAACCCCACCAGGGTCAGCATTTTGTGACATCATCCATTGTGCTTACTTTAATTGTCTTTCCCCAACAGTGTGATGGAGGCAGCAAAACATCTGGGACCTTCTCTATGAAGAAGGCAATTCTCCCCTGCTCTAGGAAGCCATTGGTCCCACATCTGCAGAGATTCTATCCTCCAAGGTGCCCAAACCCTTCTGGGAACTGGTCCCAGTCACTTGAAGTTTACATATAAACAACCCCAAGACATTACACTTATGTCCCAATGTCATGATTGCCAATCATTAATTAGTTACACAGTGATTCTGATCACATCTGAGTTACCAAATCAAAACTCAAGACACACTCCCATACAGACTGCTCAAGTCTATTAAGAACCAGCAGCCTTGTTCTTACATTTTGTAATTGTCATTTCAAATGAGATTTTGGATAGAAACAATTTCTTAACCATTTGATGGCATACTACGTTATCAGCACTTCATTTCTGTTAAGGAGAACACACGCTCCCAACCACTGCCAGAGATCCTCGACTGTTCTCCCATTTTAGGGCCTCTACAAAAAGTGCTTGAGCCTCAGTTTGCACCACAGTGCAGTGGTGCACAGTGCATGTTTAGGTGGACTAGCTCTCCAAAGCTGTTCTGTCAGAGCAAGAGGCCCTACAAAAGATGAATTGTGCCACAATTTCATCATCTGTAAAATAGGGATAATATGGTATAACAATTATACTAGTTAGCACTGTTAAAGTGTTATGTAACACATTTATGAAGAAATCAACAGAAAGACAAAATAGCTGGAAAGGAACATTGAAGTAAAATTGCAAATTGAATGACTTTCAACAAAGCTATAAAACCATGTCACCTTTAGAGTTAACATATCTCTAGTGCTATCAAATTATAAGAACTCATTAATTTCTGCTGGTCAACCTCTAACCTCAAAGAACCATAAACCATCCACACATTTATCGTTTGTTGATTATTACTCAAACAAAGTAACACCCTCAGCATGCATCAGACGATGCCTAGATAGGCTTATTGGAAAATGATATCTAGTATGACATTTTAAAAAATCAAGCAATAATCATTTTACCTTGTCTCCATTTGGGATAAAAAAATTTTAGTGGCTTTGCCACGAGTTTTATGTAACTTCATATTTGTGCCTGGCACAGTGTTAAATAAAATATCTAGTACTTGGGTAGTAATGAAAAGTTATGACCTAAGGAATCTGTAATATTCTAAGAGGGTTTACATCATTTGTCTGCAATAATATTTTAGGGATACCACAAGGATGGCTTGGTTGTAGACCTCACTCCATAAGAAGATATTTGATTCAGAGATGACATCTTTTATGTTCTGAGAAATTTATATAGCACTTTTCTTAAAAGGCTACTAAAAAAGAATTTCTACTTTTTTTTAGACATTCTAGCCTTTTAAAGTCAAGTTTCCCAGAGAGAAAAATCAAGCAGCAGGAAAATAGAAGAGAGAAATAGAGAAGCAAACTATTCAAACCAATTCAAATGCCTTAACATAATAATCATTATAGTTGGGTACAAGATGTCAAATATTACATTAGTCAAGGTTTCTCAGAGAGACAGAACCAATAGCATGGATGGATGGATGGATGGATAGATAGATAGGAAGAGATTTATTAGAGAAATTGGCTCATGCAATTATGAAGGCTGAGAAGTCCCACAATTGCTGTCTGTAAGCTGGAGACCCTGGGATGCTGGCACCATGGCTCAGTCCAAGTTTGAAAGCCTCAGAACCGGGGAAGGTAATGGTGTAACTCTTCCTTTGAGACTGAAGGCCTAAGAACCCCTGGGGGCTTCTAGTACAAGTTCCAGAGTCCAAAGGCCAGAAAACCTGGAGTTCAGATGTCCAAGGGCAGGAGAAGAGTGCTCCAGCTTCAGGAGAAAGAGAGAAGTTTTGCCTTTCCTTTGCCTTTTCGTTCTATCTGGGCCCCCGGCCAATTGGATGGTGCCCACCCACATTGAGGTGAGATCTTCCCCACTCAGCCCACTGACTCACATGCCAATCTCCTCCAGAAACAACCTCACAGACACACCCAAATAATGCTTCACCGGCTATCTAAATATCCCTTAATCCAGTCAAGTTGACATCTAAAACTAGCCCCATAAACACATTACATTTTTATTTCCAAAATATCTAGGCATTATTAGATGGTCATATTTTTCAAATTTTTTTCTACCCACTGTGTAAATGCAGAAAAAAGAGATATTTACAAAGGTGTACTCTATTCATAATCCATTAAAATAACATATATTTTATTAAAGAAACTTTTACTACTGCTAAACTTCCAAAGCCCACTTTATCTCAAACAATGTTAAAGATGGTATTTGTTTAATATTGGAAAAGGATTATGCCACCACCACTTAATCAAAGTCTTGTTTAGTGTCAGTATCTATTCAATTTTGCATGTCCCCAGCTTGATGGAAACTAACTACCTCAAAGCACTACATGAATATTTATATTGTAATCCATTATTGATATCTTACAAACTTTTACTATAGCTTGCTAATGGCTGCAACATGACAATTCTGGATGGAACTGAACCATTATTTCAATTTTATTTCCATAGGAGATGCTTTGCACACATAAAACCAAAAAGGCCAGTTTAATCGGGACAATTACTACCAAGAAAAAACAAAAGCAAAGTATCTAAATCAAGACCTAAAAATGAATGAAAAAATGTTTACAAAAATATTTTAACATGGAAATTTAATTTTCCTACTATGTTAAAATCCCTCAGACTCTTTGAAACTGTGACCTCTTATACTCAGATAAGCTTATTTGAATCTCACAATATCACTATAAAATAGGAAATATTTCTATATTCTGATTTTCCACATAAAAAAAATGAACAACTCTGGGAGGTTAAATGACTAACACAAAACCACACAGTTAGCTGGGATTCAAAATAAGAGCTTTTGCCTCTGATGCTCTTAACAACGCCAGTAACTTAGCTTCTTGTTATAAACATATCCCCTCCTTTATTGATTTTCCTTACCTTATTCATATGCTAAACGCTTCACCTATACCATATATACAAATTTATTTTTTACTCCTAAAATGAAGCCATCCTAACACAAACCTAGACTGTGAGTTTGTTTCAGTCATTAATGTATCTGTTTTCTGTTTTAGATTGCCAATTCACAGAACCAGAGTTAATATCTTGAAAAGCAGGGTAAACAGTTTTCAGTATCAAGACAACTAATGGATAAAGATGGGGTCAAGTCAAAAAAAGCAGCATGCTGCAGGATGTGAAAGCATAAACATGGGAACCAAACCAGTAGGTGTTCAAATCCTAAATGTACCATTTACTAGGTGTGTGATAGTCAATAAATTAGCCTCTCAGAGCATCAGTATTAAGGGAGGTAATATAATAAAAGTGCTTAGCACAAGCATAGCACAGAGTAACTTTTTAGTAGATTTAATGATGATCAATTCTTGTACCAAAAGGAAAAAATTTCCCTTATCATATTTTGCATTTGTAACAAACAGAGCTTTCTATTATCTGTTCAAGGAAAGGAGATTTTTGTATTGTTATTATCTATCGGTATATCATCTCTTGCATTGTAAAAGCTTTTCCTCAATAGTGGTGAAGTCTTGCAATATGCATAGTACTTTATAAAGCACATTTACATCTGTTTTGGCACCTGACCACCCAAAAGTTCTGTGAATTTACTTTATAATTTATGGTCATCATCATCATCATTTCCATACATAAAATGAACAAACTGAGTTTAGAAGAGATAAAGAAATAGGCTCAAACTCTTATGCCCACAAAATGTAAACCCAGGAACCCATATTTTTTCTTCCTACCAAATCAGTTGCCAACATGTTTCTTGCCTTTTCAATTTGTGAGGGTGCTGAATGTGAAATCTGACGTGTATAGCAACAAATAACCACAGCAAAATCAGCAGTTAATCTTTATTAAGCTTCCACAACCTCATCATGTTAATTGATTTCAACAGAATTCACTTCAAACAGAATTTTGTGATGGGGGAAGAAATAAATAACTGGAGGGAATTCTTCAACACATCTTTTGTCAGCCTATGACAAAACAGTTTAATTTAACGACTAAATTATTTAATCTGTTCCTTGGTCAACTTCAGTACCATATTTTCAGTTACTGTTTTAAGACTCCCAAAATGTAGTTGCAGACATTTGTTTGAAGAATATGATTCTCAATTCACAATAGCATAATTAAGATGTAATGGTATTGAAAAGAAATCTGAACTATTCCCTTTAGCCAGTCGTCGAGATGCAATGTAGAAATACGATTATGTAGAACCATAAACGTGTTCTACTCCATTCATCTTCACTTAGTTGATATCTATTCAGTCAGACTTTCTCGCACCATTAAAAGTTTTAATGGAGTGTACGGTTATATGTGACTTCTCTTCAGATTCTTAATCTGTAGCAATCATCTGCTGAAATCTCTAAATCCTCACAAGCCTAGTTTTTGTTTTCCCTTAAGTATATAGCCAGTGTTATACATTTTAAAAGGCCATAAAATCAACCACATTCTTTGTTTCTTTTAGAGAAATGTGACAGTTGAAATTTTCTGCTTCTCTCCTTTGCCTCTGTTGCACATTCATGACATTTGAAATCTAATCTAATCCCCTCAATTTACAGATGAGGCAGCTGAGGCCAGAGAGGTGATATGAATACAAACCAAATACAACAAGTACATGGCATTCAGAACTTCAACCCAGGTCTACCGATTATTCTGCTACCATATTTTCTCAAATTAATGAGGACTTAGAAACTTTCACAAGTGGGGCTACTGAATGCTATATTAATACTTACAATGTTTTGGTCTTGGGCATAACCTAGGTATCTTCTTAATCGTTCCTTTTTTGATAAGCTCTATCCTTTCCTTACCATATCGAAATTCATCAGAGATGAAAAAAAGAAGAGAGGTTACAATCAAAGTGGAAAGAAAAACATAAATTTTTTTTAAAAAGCCTCTATATACATTTGTATCTTGCTCAATAGCAGGTGGCTGATTTAGGCTGATTGTTTTAGAGCAAAGAAAAACAATAAAATGACAATTATTAAAAAGTTTAGACATTTTTGGAAAACACATTTTTTCCGATAATATGGAAAAGGCCGAAAGCAGTAATTAAAACACCATGGGCATGAGTGTTCTCACTGGAGGTGGGGATGTTGTGTGTGTGCATGAATAGATGAATGGATAGGTACATAGATAGGTAGATAGGACAGATAGCCAGAACTAGAATGGAACAAGCCAAAACAAAATGAGGGTGTTACGATTATGTTTCAGGAAAATACTGGAAGAGTATATAAAAACCACTCTCCAAACTGAGATGGATCCAAGAGACCAAAGAATGACTCAGACAAGTCTAGCTTGGTGAGTTAGATGAGTGTATTACAGGTTACTTACACAGAGCACTCACTTTTGGGTGACATAAGAATTCTCCAGATAATGAGATCTGTGCCACCCTGTAATAATTTTGTTAAACACTCCCTGGTAGCATAGTGTTACTCTTTATGTGATGGGAAATTCTGTATTTTTCCCTGAGATTATGGTAAATTTATCCAACTTTAAAATGTTGCATATTGTTGCTGTAATGTATACTAAATAAAATTAACATTTATTCCTTCAGAAACAGCATGGTACTGGCATAAAAACAGACACATAAACCAATGGAACAGAATAGAGAATCCAGAAGTAAATCACTTGTCTATATTGAACTTATTATCAACAAAGGTGCCATAAAATGGAGAAAGAAATGCCTCTTCAATAAATGGTCCTGGGGAAACTGGATACACACAAGCAAAAGAATGAAATTAGACCCTTATTTCTCACCATATACAAAAACCAAATCAAAATGAATTAAAGTCTTAAATCTAAGACCTGAAATTATGAAACTACTAAAGGAAAACTTTGAGGAAATGCTTCCAGACATTGGTCTGGGCAAGGACTTCTTGAGTAATACCCATGAAGTACAGGCAACCAAAGCAAAATTGGATAAACGGGACCACATCAAGCTAAAATCTTCTGCACAGTCAAAGAAACTATCAACAAAGTTAAGAGACAACTCATAGAACGGGAGAAAATATTTTCAAACTACCCATCTAAAAAGGAACTAATAACTAGAATATGTAAATAGCTGCAAAAATTTAGTAGGAAAAAATTAAATTAGCTGATTAAAAAATGGGCAAAGGATCTGAATACACATTTCTCAAAAGAAAATATACAAATGGCCAACAGGTATATGAAAAAATGCTGGACATGATTAGTCATCAGAGAAAGGCAAATTAAAACTACAATGAAATATCATCTCATGCCAGTTAAATGGCTTTTATCAAAAAGACAGGCAATAGTGAATGCTGGCAAGGATGTGGAGAAAGGTGAGACCTCTTATACTATTGGTAGGAATGTAAATTAGTGCAACCACTATGGGTATATATCTGAAGGAAGGAAATTCAGTATATCAAAAAGATACCTGGACTTCCATGTTTATTGCAGCACTAGTCACGATAGCCAAGATTTGGAATCAACTTCAGTGTCCATCAACATATGAGTAGATAAAGAAACTGTGATACTTATACACTATAGAGTATTATATAGTCACAAAGAATTAAATTAAATCCTGCATTTGCAACAACCTGGATGGAGCCAGAGAACATTATGTTAAGTGAAATAAACCAAGCACAGAAAGACAAATTTCACATGTTCTCACTCATATGTGGGAGATAAATATTAAAAACATCGACCTTATGAAAACAGAGAGTAGAATGATGGTTACCAAAGGTTTGGAAAGGTAGTTGGATGGAGCAGATAAAGTGAGGGTGGTTAATGGATGCAAAAATATAGTTAAATAATTAGATAGAATAAACAATCTTTTATAACACAACAAAGTGAGTATAATCAGCAATAAGTTAGGACAGGAGTCCCCAACCTCTGGTGAGTTATATAATTATTTCATTATGTATTACAATGTAAATAATAACAGAAATAAAGTGTACAATAAATGTAATAGGCTTGAATCATCTCGAAACCATCTCTCCACTTCATGGTCCATGGAAAAATTGTCTTCTGTGAAAATGATCCTGGGTGCAAAAAAGCTTGGGGACTGCTGAGTTAGGGTATACTTTAAAATAACTAAATGAATGGAGTTGCAGTGTTCCTAAAACAAAGAAATTATAAATGCCTTAGGTGATGGATACTCTGATTTTCCTGATTTGATTAATTCGCATTATGCCTGTATCAAATTACTACAAGTACCCTACAAATATACAACTATTATGTACTCATAATAATTAAAAAGAAAGGAAAAATTATATAGCCAGAAAATAAAAAAACATCATCCAATGATTACTGGTGGATCATGAACAAAAGGAACTAAATTTTTCAAATGCAGAATTTAATCACTGAAAGGAAAGAATATAAGTATAACATGAGGAAATTTGCAATTGCTGATGAAATGCTCGCCATTTTGAAATGTGGAGTGATTTGACCTGGGATGATATAGAAAGGAGTTTAGTACATTTACATAGCAGATAATGAAAAACAAAGGTAAAGAATTATTTTGACTCTTTTGAAGATGCTTTGAAATTACTCCTATGGGCCAGACATGATCACTAACACCTATAATCCCAGCTGAGGCTGAGGTGGGAGGATTGCTTAAGGTCAGGAGTTTAAGACCAGCCTATACAACACAGAAAAACAACATCACTACAAAAAAAAAATTAAAAATTAGCCAGGCATGGTGATATGAGCCTGTAGTTCCAGCTACTCAGGAAGCTGAGGTGAGAGGATCACTTGAGTCCAGGATCACATCACTGCATTCCAGCCTGGATGGCAGAATGAGACCCTATCTCAAGAAAAAAAAAAAAAAAGAAAAAAAAGAAAAAACAAAAGAAAAGAAAATAGAAAAAAAAAAAGAAATAAAAAAGAATCATTTCTATGTAATCACAAAAGGAAAATTGTCCTGAGAAAGAAAAAATAAACCTTGGCTCTCAGCCTCTGATAATTGTCTAAACCTGGGAAGAATGACTTACTACAGGCTTCCATCAAAAAGCATTTTTTGATTGCCAAGGAGGATTATCAAAGATAAAGGCCACACTGCCCTTCAACACCTTCAGAAACCACATACCACTCATTTCTTTTCCCATATCTAATATACAATCTCCACTCATTCTATCTATGTAAATGTTACCCTTCCTCAAGTTTCAACTCTCTGATTACACACACACACACACACACACACACACACACAGCTCTTGCCTCTGAACTTCTGTTGCCTCTTTTGTCTTTATGTATGTGAATATTTCTTTGTACTGTTAATTATGCTTATAAGTGTGTAAGTCTGAACTATAACATACTGGAAACTCTTTATTAGGTCTGGACAGCATCTTCTACATCTTTTCATTTCTCCAGTTCCTTGTACAAATTAGGAGCTTAATCTACAGGAAAAGAAAATAGAGACAGTAGAGTCATGGAATTTAAAATAAGTTGTGAATATTTAAACTGAGAGAGGCATTTGGGTCCCCAAACAGAATTTTAATGCTATTTTAGCTAACCAATGTAGTCCATGTTGTGGCTGTGAAGATAAATTGGGAAATATCTATGAATTGACTTTCAAACTATTAATATAACAAACTAAATCTTATATTAGAAACAGAATCCTATTCTTGTAGAGAAAAGAACTCAAGTTACAGAGACAAATAGACATGCATTTTGGTTCTGGTTTCTGCCACTTATTAGCTAGATCCTCTCACAACCCCATCATAATCTATAAAATTATAATGATAATACATATCTATCAAGACACTGTGAAGATTAACATCTCACAATGCCTGTAAAGCCATCAATAAATGGCAGATTTATCATTATCCTTCAAAACATAAGTTATTATCATAAGTATTACAGATGCACAGATTCCAAAAGAGATATGCAGAAAACTAATAAAATCCAAAACAGCACCAGAAGTTTATTGATTATGAAACTTTTCCATATTTGTTCTTTTTGAAATTAAAATACAACCATATATGCCAATTCAATTAACACTCAGAAATTGGCCAACAAGCTATGAAAAGAAATCAACTCTGATTTTGTGTTACTTTTACTCTATATAAATGTATTTAGACCTTCCATATATCAGAAACACCTGTAGAATTCTAGAGAATGCTGGATCCTAAGCTCCATAATAGATACCTTATACCAATTATCCTTCTACAATCATCAGGTGGTAGGAACCCAGAAAGTTCTTGCCATTTCTAAGTCTAGCAATATCCAAATAGGCTATCTTTAATATCTTAATTATTCTAAATTTAATAGTAAGGCAACATCCCCATTTTACATTGAGGATCATATAAGGAAATATGTAACATTATTTTGGATACTGTAGAGGTTACCTAAGAGTTGTATTAGAATAGCTAAAACCTCTACTTTATTGTCGTTATTATTACTATTCTTACTATCATTATTGCTATCATTGTTATAAGTATGTGTGGTTATGGGCTCCTTTCAAAGCATGGACAATGAATCCTTTCTTCCCATTTGCTACTCCACTCAGTCACTTCTTAACTTTGCCTTACTACCTGCCCCACCGTCTCCCACTAAGAGTTTGGAACCCAAAGCAATTATTCATGAGAATTCTAAAAACGTTTATCCAGCTTATTTAATATCAAAGAAAGAAAAAGCATGTCACCTGTTTTGTCTAAAGTAATTGTGACACTACCTGGAAGATTGAGCTGGATACATCACTCTTGAGGCTTTTAGGAAAAATATGTGCCAAATATGTAAGGAAAATCAAGTAGTTGATGATATCACAGTAACAGGTAGCAACTTTAAATTGACTCCAAGACTATGAAGTGTTCCAAGACATTCATGTTCATTTTACTATACATTTATCTAATATATTTGTCTTATATAATATTATATTTAACACATTTAATATTCTATCTAATACATATTTAATATTCTATCTAATACATATTTAATATATCTATATATTTAATATATTATCTTATATATCTATATATTTAATATATCCAATAATATATTTATCTAATAATAAATTCTATCCAAAAGTATATGTACAACATGAAATGCACAAAACATTCAAGATTACTCTGTACAATCTTCACTTACTGAAGTAAAATCTTGACTTAATGAAAAAAAGGAAATTGTTTTATGTATTAGTCAAATCCTAGTTTATTTTCTGTATTTTATAGTACAAAATTCAATAGAGTATTTGAAATACTGCTTGATGCTTTAAAAGAGCTGCTATGTGGATTTTATTAATCTAGGTTTATGCATTGAAGAAAACCAATATATTCCTCTCTAAAATACTGGGGATTGTTGAGTTAAAAAAAAAGGTTACAATGCAGGAGCACACTCTGTCCTTCCTCTCTGCCTTTTCTACCTAAAGATGAGCCCCTTCACAACATTTACTTATCGGCTCAGAAACAGAGTTTAGAGATAGAGGCCCCAGAGGATCTAGGAGCAGACTTTCCTCTTCCCATAAATTTACTTTCACACGTTTTCCTGCCTTTTGGAAGCCTGAAGATACTGTCTTCTTTGTCCTGTCACTATATAGGATTAATGGCCCTTTATTAAAATACTATTTAAGACCCCTAAACCACTGCCTTGAGAGAGAAATACTTTTGAACTGAGGTCACTTCCATGTGATGGATATAGCCTGTGTTAATAAACTTGTTTGTTTTTCTTTTGTTAATCTGACTTTTGTTTTCAGGAGACTGTCTCAACCAAGAACTTAAAAAAGGAAAGAAAAGAAATTATGTTTTCTCCCCTAAGCATGGAAGTTCAAATTATTTTCCCCTTTCCTCTTGAGTGGTCCCATCTACAAAGCCAATATAATTTGTTCATGTTGTCCTAGTGCTACATCCTCCAAAATATATAGATTATTCACATAAGAAATTGATTACTAAAGTGTTATATATAGCTGAAGTTTCATTTACTCATTTTTTGATGTACACAGTATCATTATATTTTTTGTTGACTGAGTTTTTAGTAATTTGCTTTCTTCAGTTTAACTTTGAATCCTATTATTAAAGCTGTTGCAAGAAGATGTACTATTTCTGTGTGAAAGGACTGAAATCTCATTCACAATATGACCATGAAAAGAATGTGTAATATATAATTTGCCACCCACATGTCTCATAGGGGAATTTTGAAATATAACTAATAAACTAATTTAAAGAGCTTTTAACATAATATTCTACATATAGGCTCAATAAAAATATAATAAAATATATAAAATAAAATAAAAGTGAATAAAAGAATGCTGGAATTTCTTGAAATTTGAAATAATGTCATACATAACCCATAATGTACAAATGCCAAATATTCCTATTTAATAAAGATGATAGGTGCTCAGCAAAGTTTTTTTAAGATGTAAGAAAATCAATCTCTTTTACAACTTTCCTGACTATTAATGTTATAGTATAGGTAAACAAAACTGTTTTAGAACTCAGTGCTTTAATCTCAGAGACAGAGTGAGAAAGGAGGAAAAAATGTTGCCTTTTCCATTAATGTGTAATCTTCTCTAATTTCATGTTCTCATGACCATGATCATTCCTAGGCTAAAGGATCTTAATGGTTATGACATCTCCTACCGTTCCAAAAAAACAATGGATGGAGGCAGCTGCTTACCTCCACATGTCAGGTGAGGAGGCAAGCAGGCTCCTTGCCTCCCACTGTATCTCTGGATCTAGCAGCTGTATCTAGCTCTTTTAGAAATTCCTAAATTTTACCTCTGCTAAATTCCACTACTACAAGCCAGTCTCTTTGCTTGAGTTAGTGGTAGAAATCTTTGAGAAATCCTTCCATGTTTTAGCTCTTCACTGTGTGGAGGAAAAGACACTGGAATCAAATTTCTTAAACCATCCTCTACCTTTGAAGCTTATCTTCAGTCAGCTTTGAAATTCTGTCAATTTAGCACCTGAAATTGCTCTCAATTTTCCCCCCTCGTTTACTATCTAACCATCTCTGACCTGGATCTTTACAAAAGTCTTCCAAAAATCTAAAATTTCCTTATCTTTATTCTCTCCTTCCTTCAAGCAACCTGGCATACTAACCCAGGAATTATCAGACTGGCAAGCTGGTCGGGCCCTGGGGAAGGCGGTGAGGGAGAATGGGTGGCAAGTGGGCCATGATTCTCTCCCACATTGGGGAGTGGCAAGTTTAGGTGTTCACCCTTTATATGGAAAGGAAGGAAGATCAAAAGATAACAGATGGCCATTTTAATAGTAACTGACCCTAAGAAATATTTCTTCAAATATTTCTTTAAATATCTTGCATATTAAAACAGAGTATTTTCTGGTTGTCTATCAAAAACACAAGATATATTTTCAATTTTTCAAGGAATCTCTGTACTGTTCTCCAGAGTGGTTGCACTAATTTAAATTCCCACCAACAGTGTATGAAGGTTCCCCTTTCTGCACATCCTTGCCAGCATTCGGTATTGCCTTTTTGATAAATGCCATTTCAACTAGGGTGAGATGATATCTCATTGTAGTTTTGATTTGCATTTCCCTGATGACTAATGATGTTGAGCATTTTTTCATAGAACTGGAGAACATTATGTTAGTAAAATAAGGCAAGCACTGAAAGACAAATCTCACATGTTCTGACTCATATGTGGGAGCTAAATTTTAAAAACAATTGATCTCATGGAAACAGAGAGTAGAATGATGGTTACCAGAGGCTGGAAATTGCAGTGTGGAGGGTTAGATAAAATGAGGATGGTTAAAAGGTACAAAAATATAGTTAGATAATTAGATAGAATGAACAATATTTGATAGCACAACAAAATGAGTATAATCAACAATATGTTAGGATATACTTTAAAATAACTAAAAGAGTGGAATTAGAATGTTCCTAACACAAAGGATTGATAAATATCTGAATTGGTGGATACTCCAATAACCCTAATTTGCTTAATTCACATTTTTTGCCTGTACAAAGCATCACATGTACCATTTAAAGATATATAACTATTATGTACCCATAATGATTAAGAATAAAATAACCCACAAGGTATATTTTCATAATGAAATTGGAATAGAGTGATTTAAGGCAGACTAAACAATAAAGAAACCATTCTGTTACTTATTCCGTTATATTATTAAATATAACCTGACTGAAGACATATTTATATTTTTATCCCACAGTTCTTTCCTTAGTCCAAGACCTACATATCCATCTGCCAACTGATGTCTATACTTGAACATCTTACAAGTATCCCAGATTTAACATGGAAAAATATAAACTTTTGAAATTCTTCCTCAAACATTCTCCCAAGATTTGCTTCTCTACATTTTAGAACATGACCCCTTAACCTTCTATCTGAATTATCTTTCATAACTTCATCTCCTGTCTATGGCCATACCACCCTGATCTCATGCCTGATCTCATTAGAATAACTCCATCTCCCATTAGCCACAAGTCTTCCTTGATTCCACAAAACATCTACAATCAAAGCACTGTTTTCATCATTCCTGCCACAATCTCAGGAAAAGATACCATCTTTTCTTGTTGTTGCTGTAATTGCCATTGGGGTCTTAGTCATAAATTCTTTGCCTAGGCCAATATCTAGAAGAGTTTTTCCTACATTTTCTTCTAGAATTCTTATGGTTTCATGTCTTATATTTAAGTCTTGTAGCCATCTTGAATTATTTGTTGTGAGTGGTGAGAGATATGGATCCTGTTTTATTCTTCTGCATATGACTATCAAATTTCTCCAGCACCGTTTATTAAATAGGGAAACTTTTCCCCAGTGTATATTGTTGTCTGCTTTGACAAAGATCAGTTGGCTGCACGTGGATGGTTTTATATATGAGTTCTCTGTTCTATTCCATTGGTCTATATCTCTATTTTTGTGCCAATACCATGCTGTTTTGATTACTATAGCCTTATGGTATAGTTCAAAGTGTAGTAATATGATGCCTCCCAATTTGTTCCTTTTGCTTACAATTGCTTTGGCTATTTGGGCTCTTTCCTAGTTCCAAAAGAAGTATAGAACTATTTTTTCTAGACCTGTGAAATATGACATCAGTATTTTGATGAGGAATGCATTAAATCTGTAAATTACTTTGGGTAGCATGGACGTTTTAACAATGTTGATTCTACTGATCCATGAGTATGATATGTTTTTCCATTTGTTTGTGTCATCTGTGATTTCTTTGTTCGGTGTTTCATAGTTGTCTTTGTAGATATCTTTCACCTCCTTGGTTTGACTCTCAGCTTGACTGTTATCGGTGTACAGGAATGCTACTTATTTGTGCACATTGATTTTGTACCCTGAGACTTTGCTGAATTTATTCTGCACAGATAAGGAAATAATCAACAGAGCAAATAGACAACCTACAGAATGGGAGAAAATATTCACAAGCTATACATCTGATAAAGGGCTAATAACCAGAATCTACAAAGAACTCAAACAAATCAGCAAGAAAAAAACCAAACACTCCCATTAAAAGTGGACAAAAGACATGAACAGAAGCTTTTCAAAAGAAGACAAATGTAAAATAAACACATGAAGAAATATGAAATGTCACTAATCATCAAGGAAATGCAAAAATTAAAACCACAATGAGATATCACCTTATCCCAGTTAGAATGGCTTTTATTAAAAATTCCAAAAACAATAGATGCTAGTGTGGATGCAGAGAGAAAGGAATGCTGCAACACTGTTGGTGGGACTGCAAATTAGTACAAACTGTATGGAGCTTCCTCAAAGAACTAAAAGTAGACCTACCATTTGATCCAGTAATCTCACTGTATCTCACTGGGTATTTATCCAAAGGAAAAGAAGTCACTTTATCAAAAAGATACCTGCATTCAAATGAATATTGCAGCACAATTCACAACTGCAAGGATATGGAATCAACCCAAGTGCCTATCAGTTCATGAGTGGATTGTGGTATATGTATAGCATGGAATAGTACTCATCATTAAAAGGAATTAATTGATGCCGTTTGCAGCAATGTGGATGGAACTGGAGACCATTATCCTAAGTGAAATATCTAAAGAATGGAAAAACACACACCATATGTACTCACTATTAAATTGGAACTAACTGATGAGCACACGTGTGCACAAAGGGAAGTAAAACTCAGTGGAAATCAAGAAGCAGGGAGGGGAGAGGAGGTGATGGGTGAAAACCTACCTAACGGATACAATAAACACTATCTGGGTGATGGGCACACTTATAACCCTGACTCGATCACTACAAAAGTGATCCATGTTACCAAAAACATTTGTACCCATGTAATATTTTGAAATAAAAGAAAAGATACCACCTTTTCTGAACTGAACTCTTTCAATAATCTCCTTACTATCTTTCTACTTCCATTCTTACCCCTTCAAAACAATCTCCACAGTGCAGCAGAACAATGTTTTTAAAGAATAAATTGGATCATATCCCTCACTTGCTCAAATTCATTCTCTTTGAACTTAGAATGGAATAAAAGTTTTTAAAGCAGTCTTCAAGCTCCTGCTTCGTGTGGCTGCTCTCATCCTCTCCACTCTCATGTCATGCCTAGGATTCCAGGTAAACAGAGTGTCCTATATTATTAATACAAAATTATTCATTGTTTATCTGGAATTCAAATTTAAATGGGGGTCCTATATTTTATCTGGCAGTCATAGTCATGACGTGCTCTGATTTGCTCATGACATGCCAGCAACATTATCCATTTTTAAATTTCTTTCTGAGCCACACCCGTTCCTGCTGTTATTCCTGCAATTTCTATCAGCAGAAATGCTCCTCCATGCATGTTTTACCTGAAAAGCTGCAGCTCTTCTTTCCAGATTTACCTTAAGTGCTACATTATACAAGAGTCATCGAATATGACAATCTAGTTAAATTACATCATTAGATTCTCATTTTATTTTTTCTACTTCCTTACCCTACCATATTTTATATATTTATTTGTATCAGCCTACGTATTTGGCTTACCACTGTATCCCCAATACTAGCAGAAAGCCACGGACATAGTAGAGACTCATTATGTGTTTATGAAAGGCAAAAAGAAAAAAAGAAGGAAGGCAGGAGGAAGGCAGGAAGGAAGAAAGGGAGGGCGGAAGGGAAGAATTCTAATTAAGGAATCCTTTTATTCTGAGTTGATGCTGCCTATGCAACTTTCTGTTCTATAGTTCAACTTCCTGAATGCATTTGCCCTCTTTGGACCAGTGCACCTAACCTTAAACCATAACATGATGTTGTTCAATCATTCTCATAGATCTATTAGTCATGGTAAATGAAGACAATGGCAGGTTTTTATAATTAAATTCCATAGTATTCAAATATTTTATTATCAGGTCTAGCCTGATTCCTAATAACTTCTATTTCTGGCTTATTACCATGTCAGGGACACTTGATATTCAGAGGCAGGATCTGTCTTATCTCTGGTTTCCTACTCTAACCCTAATCCAACCCAAAAGAAATATAATCAGCTATAGCACCATACATAAGGATCATATGCTATTTACTATCACCTTTAATTGCTAGTTTGATGTTAATCTGATAGATGATCTTTAGTTCCATTCTAGAGAATTATATGTTAGTCAGGATAGCACAATAAAGGCATATGAGTTTTAGAAACAGAAACCCATATATCTGATGTAGTCATAGAAGCTCGGTGAACCTGGAAAAGATGCTGCAACTCTTTGAATGTCAGTCTTCTCACCTATAAAAGTAGAATATACTACCTACTTCATGAGAGTACTAAGTTGTTTACATGAGATTGCTTTCCCTTCCTTAAAACAATTAATTCAAAGTCCCAAATCCAAGACACTACACCATCTTGATGGTACTCAACTCACCCGTCTCATTAAATGCTACCCTCCCCTTTGTCTATATTAAGGGACATAAACTCAAATAATTGCAAGAGCCAGACAGATAATGAAAAGAATGCATCTGACAGTATGTAAAGGAAAATTGGAAGTTGTGGTAATATTGGTTGGTAGGCCCTGTCTAAAAAGATTAGCTTTTACTCAACTAATCACTTAGGAAATCATTGCTAGACAAGAATATAGGCCCAGTATTTTCAGATCATCTGATTTTTTAACAAAGGCCAGAACTCAGAATTTTTATATGAAAACTTAATTTTAAAATATTAAGTGCCAATTAAAATAATTTTAAAACCTTGTGCAAAATCATCAATCAAGTTGGCCAGTGAAGGCATGATTTGATGTGTCTTTTCTGTATACACACATGGAAATGATACAAATGAAAACTAGAATATTAAAAAGGGTAAAATGTACAACTAGGAAAAAGAAAAATAATATTCAATGTCTCAGAAAAACATAAGTGGATCAGAGAAAACAAGGTGCTAAAATTAATTGTTCCATGATGAAACTTGGTCTTAATTCATTCTCTATACTTTATTCCATAGGTTCCAATGTAAAAGTTGTGTTTACAAAAGCAGCTAAGATATATATCCTTATCTCAAGCACTGACCTTCCTCTATAATCCCAGAACTTTATCTGTCATTTTGATTAAGCTAACTCAAACATTTCTTCATGTCTGAGAGCACAGAGTATAGAAGAAGTCCTATCATGGGGGATGAACCCTAAATTTCCCTATCTTCTTTTTGGGGAGTTGAGAATGAGGGTTCTAACGTTAACAGGGTTGCCAACAACAAACCCATATTTCTAAGCTCTGTGGAAAATAAATCAGGATTCTGGATAAACTTTGTTCTTGTTGTTAGTCCTTTGCTTTCTTGTTCATTTTATATCTAGATTCAGAAACAGGTTGACCCCTTAAATTTCAGGGCTTTCTTTTAGAAAAGAAGTATCAATATTGTTGGAAAACAAATCTTATGCTGACTTCACCATCACTAGTACAGAACTTGCTGTAGCCAAAGAAAAATCATTCCAAATTTACAGCCTTTTGTTAACTCCCTAGAATGACTTCGTGGTAGATGTGTTCCTGGAGCTTTTCCTGAGTCATAGTTTTCATTTTTCCCTTATGTCATGTTTTTATATTTTAAGCAAATAAAACAACCAGTGCATTGGAATAAGTGTGTTTTGTTTTGTTTTGTTTTGTTAAAGCTACAATAAATTGCTCATGAAGAAAATGGTAGCAGGCAAAAAGCTTCAATTGCCTACAGGTGGCATCTTTCAAACACAATAAGTCAGAGAGTCTTCAATAGCTCAAGGGACTTTTAGTCAATAAATTTAACAGACTGCAAACAGAGTCCAAGCTTCAGCACAGCATGTAAATGAAAGTTCATCAAGCTGATTTCTTATCAACCCTAAGACAGGGTTAATAGAGGGGAAAATGACAAAAGCTGTAAGGTGGTGTCTCAGTGCATTTTCTGCTGCTATAACAGAATACCACAGACAAAGTAAATTATTAAGAAAAAAAAGGAGATTTATTTGGCTCACGGTTCTGGAGACTGGAAAGTCCAGGATCAAGGGGCCACATCTGCTAAAAGCCTTTTTTCTGAGTCATAACATGGCAGAAGGACATCATGTGGCGAGGAAGTTCACAGGAGACAAAGAGAGAGAAGTAGGGCTGAACTCATCCTTTCATCAGGAGCCCATTCCCAGGATAACTAACCTACTCCCCTGATAATGGCATTAATCTATTCATGAGGTTAGAGCCCTCATGACTTAGTCACCTCTTAACAGCCCCACCTCTTAATATTGTCAAAATGACAATTAAATTTCACATGAGTTTTGGAGAGAATGTTCACACCATAGTAGGAAGATTTGACAGGACAAGCTTTTTTCTGTTTTTGTTTATTTATTATTTAACTTGAATGCAAATAACTAGACAATCTTAATTTTGAGAGCTAAACCAAGCTAGAAGTATTTAAAAAAGAAAAAAACCCACTTTAGATAGGAAAATGATATTTTCAAGGTCAAGAGTTTAAGCATTTCACAATCCAGATAGACATTTTTAAAGAAAGTGTGATTGTAAATACAGAAATACTAGGAAACATTAGCTATAATGAAGTTTATAATGTAGACTAATCATATAGTTTATAATTATGTTTATGATGTGAACTGAGATCTCCCAAAATAGCACCAGAAATATCTTTTGATCAAGCACAAGTGAGTTTGTTAGACTTACTACAGAAAGAGAGACCATCACCTTGGCAGTCTTAGTAGTGTCTCAAAGTATAGAAATTAGAAGAATATCCGTGGTCTTAGGATAGGAGATTTTATGGCAGATATTGCAAGATAGAAAACAGTTGGAGTTGGGTAAAAATTAGGACAAAAGAACTTTGGATTGATGGGTACAGCAAAGCTAAGGTCTTGAAAAAAGGCTTAATGATTAAACTATATGCTTTTTGAGTTGGTTCACAGTCTTAACTTCTAGGAGAAAGTATTTCCTAGGACAGGTACCTAAGTTATTTTTCTCTTGTCCCCAGTATTATTTTGCATAGAAACTAGAAAATGTGTTTGGTCCCAGAAATTTTAGCACACAGACACAAAATTATGTTGGCTGCAGTTTTTGTTCCCCAAAATGTATATGCCTCATTTCTACAGAATTCCTCCAGCAGAAATCTGAATTATTTTTACCTTAAATGTCCCTGATTTTTCTACCTTGATGAATTGACTTCAATACCCATAAAAAGCAGCTCATCTCCTTATTCAATGTTACTCTTGCTGTACCACCTAAGATAGTAAAGGGATTTTAGTCTTTAAGACTTAAGTAATTGAAGATAAAACAGCTCTTAATTCTTAGCATACCACTTCTTTATGAATCATCCAAATTATTATATACCAAGTCTACTAAATAGAGTACCAAAATAGAAAACTTGTTTATTGAAGTAGAGAATTTTTCTACTATAAATCATATGAAGGTCAGATGCATGGTGTAGTTAGAGTTTGCCTTTACCCAATTTAAGATATTAATTTGGTTTCTCTCCTAGGAATTGAAATTTGTAAGTGACAAAAAGCTTGGAGAATACCTAATTCAAACTCTTTCATTTTAAATGAGAAAATAAATAAATATGAGGAAACATAGTCATCTTCCCAAGGTCATGTAGCTACCTAGCTTCTTTTAGATGTCATATTTCAGGGGTCCTTAATATCAGAGAGTCCATTTTTCTTACCACCTGCTCTCATTCTCCCTTAGCTGTTCTTTCATTCCCATAGACCTTGTTCTCTGAGGAATTAATATCTCTCCTTGCTGACACTATATCCCATCAGAGTTGTTTTTGCCAACAACCCCTGATGACACTATATTTCATATTTCCTCCTCTGAGTCCCATCCCCTGAAATCTCATGAATGAGCCCTCCAATCTTAACTGTTCACTTAAGTCCCTGCTTAAACTATTGCTTGTCCTTTGGAATTCAGATATATCACAGCATGGTTGAGGACAGGTGAGGAACACTGCCAAGTTTCTATCTGCCTCAGGAGCTGAAGATAATTCTGGAAGATACACTTCCTAAAAAGGAAAGTGAAGCAGCAAATATGGGCCAACAAAAAGCCTACTTTCATAAAAGAAAACAGAAAATTATGATCATACTTAGATTTGCCCCAGCCAGAATCACCATAGACACATTTGAAATCTAAAGAAAATGAAAGCTAAAATAGCTGTTTTTAAATAATAAAACAATGCTCGGGCACCATGAGACTAAGATGAACATAAAAGCAGGAATATGAAAGACCTTTGCACATCAGTACTGCAAACTTCAGCAGTATGGACAGCAAGAAGACGCTCCTGATGGCTTTGAGAGAGGACACCACTAGCGTTAGCACTCGTGCTGGACATCAGCAGTAGAAGCAATAGAAAGCCTCATTAGCAAGCATCACCAACAGGATCTATAACAGCAGACCAGTGCACTGTATAATAAGCAAGGGAACTTGGCTTCCAGACAAATATAAAAAGCTTACTGGGTTACATGTTAGAAGCCTGGAAATTCAATAAGAGCAAGCCAGACTGACACCTAGAACAGTGCTATTGATTAGTTTCTCCTGGGGCTCTTGGCTTGAGGAAATATAAGTTAGAGTCTGATTTCTTGCCTACTGTTCTGGGTCCAATCCAAATCAATGTTTAAAAACTACAATTCCTCTATGTAGGCAATTTCTTTGTCCCACCTGTTTTCTATTTTCCTTCCATTTATTTCTGATCCATCACAAAGTTAACATTTATAGAATTAATAATTTTATTGAATAATTTTATAATATCTCTTGATTGATGCAAAGGACCCAAAGAGGACATGCAATTGTGATAAATATTAATTATGGGGAACAGTCATTTATTAAATTGTCTATCATTTGCTGGTACTCTTTGCTTTTCCTGAAATGCCTTCTCGAGTTTACAGATATTGTAGGTATGACTCGATTCTATACTCAAACTTCTGTTTTGACAGGTAAGTGGGGAAATGAGATTATTAAACAAGAAATAAATAACTTTACTGTTTTCTTCAAGAAATTTCTGAAAAGAAATTTGTCTGAACAAAATTTGTTCATTTGGGCAAAATCTCTACCATCAGGACAACAAATTGTTCACCTGGAGAAGCAGTTTACTACCTACACAAAGTTTATTTGGCAAGACTTGACTCAAGACCCTCATCTTACTCTGTCTACCAATCCTAAATTATTATGTAAGAAACTTTGTCCAATCCTAGTTAGTTCTCTTCCTTGAAAATCCCTTCACAAACTCTCTTAGCATAACCCCAAAAGCTATGTAAATATTATTTCTAGATGTCTCTCTTCTGGGAAACTACTAAGACTCTGTCCAGGCAATTCCATCCCTTACTGCAGAATGTCTAATAAAATTAGTTTTGTTCAAGTGACATGTTTTAGTGGTCATTTGAGTGGTCAGCAATTGACAGTCTTGTCTTGGAAGTGCCATAGAGATTCAGTTAAGACCCCATGAATACCACCACTACAGAGCAAGACCTTTGGCTCAGAGGTAATAGCACACTTCTATCAAGCCCCTTGAGCTCTTTGCTGCAAAGGGAAGGTAAGCCTAGCATTGGGTCTTATTTCTTTTCTTTGAGCCCCTGATTTCTGAGTTTATTTTATCTCTTATAAATGAGCAAACACTTTTAGAAATCATTTGATTATCTCCTCAAATCTTAAAACATTTTTCCTTTGTAGAAATCTGCTTAGTGATTGGTAACACTATTGATCATCTTTGTTGCTGTTATTTTTTGTGCTAAGTCTACACAGAAGTTTATAGAAAAGAGAACGGATAAGTTCACCACTTGAGCAGACTCCAAGGAGTCACAAAGTCAGAAAGGCTCACACTAGTGCTCTCACAGGACACACATTGCCTTGAGACACCTACCAATATCTTTTAAGAACTTTCCTGGGTCTTGTCTTGTTTTTTTTCATGAGAGTATGATTCTGAATGAGATATCTTCTTGAAACAGCCCATCCACAATGAAATGCCCATTTGTCAAAGTCCACTTGGTCTCTCCAATAGACTTATCAGGTTGGAGGTCCAACTTATTTTATCAACCATTGGCAGACACTCACGGGCTCATCTCAGTGTAAGTTGATATCCCCTGGGGGCCAGATTCCTATATCCTACAAGGCATTTGGCTGTCCTATAAATAGAATTCCCATTCTTATCTAGCTAAATGGCATAATTTTGTCAAAGTTAGTTAAGAGTCCTATGGATATTTAATAAAACTTTCAATATTAATAAATGTGCTCTTATGAGAGGCTCCTTTGAACAAAAGGGGAGTAAAAATGAAAATATTCATTGAATGAATTTTACTTTGTATGAAGAAACTCCCCAAATAAATTCAGATTCTAAAACTGTTTCCCCAAAAGAGTTCTTGGCCAAGATACATGAAAATGTAAAAAATTCAAATGTACCTATTTTATATCCCCCAAATTATATTTTGAACATAATAGTCCTTATCCCACTTATCATCTTCCCCTCTCCTGTGCTTCATCAGTTCCCTCTACTCCCCTCTCTTCTTAAATTTAAATTCACTTTAAAACAGAACATTCTGGCATTGGCACTCATATTAAGCATCAACATGAGCTATTATTCATGTATTTATTATTACTACCCTTATATTTTATAAGTAATATATATTTTTAAATAAAAAGTTTGTATTTTAGTATCTTTAACTTCACTTTTTTCCCCAGATATTTTTTAAAAAGCTTTGAATTTTCATTTTGCACTGGGTCCCTCAAATTATGTGGTTAGTCCCTATGCTATATATAAGTATAGCAGAAAATAAAATAATGTCAAAAATTCATACAATTTCTCCCCTGAAATTTTCATAAAATTAGGAAGTAAATTAAAATAGACCACTTTAGATATAATACTAGTTTTTCCAAGCAGGAATATGTGCTATCTTAGGGAAAGAATGGTGTACGTACATCCCTAAATATGTATCTTAACTGTTTTGAATAAAGATCTGACCAAAAAGAGAGAGAAAAGTAATAAAATTAAATAATTTGATTCATATCTTCTGTGATGGTGGATTGTGTATGTCAACTTGACTAGGCCACAGGGTGCCCAGATATTTATCAAACATTATTCTGGGTATTTCTGTGAAGATCTTTTTGGTTGAGATCATGAGATTAACGTTTAAATCTGGTAGACTGAGTAAAGCATATTATCTTTCTTAATGTGGGTTGGGCCTCATTCAATCAGTTGAAGATCTGAATAAAACAAAAAGGAGGCCCCGCCCCTATGTAAGAGAGGATTCCTCCTGCCTGCCTATCTTCAAACTCAAACATCTGCTTTTTCCTGACTTCGGACTCCAGCTGAAACAATGGCTCTTTCTGAATTTTTAGTCTGCCTGTGCCTTTGGACTGGAACAACAACTGGAGCTCTCCTGGTTCTGCAGTCTTCAGATTTGGACTAGAACTGCACTATCAGTTCTTCTGGGTCTTTAGCTTGCTGACTCACCTTGTGGATTTGGGGACTTGTCAGCTTCCATATTTGCATGATCCAATTCCTTATGATAAAGCTTGTTGTATAATATATTCATCTGATTGGTTCTATTTGTTTAGAGAACCCCTACTAATATACTCAAATAGTATACTCAAATAGCTATTTCTATAAAACTCTTCAGATTGGGGATGAATTTTGTTCTCTTGACTTCAATTAGATACTTGGCTTCTGGTTTAGAAGGAAACTACAAACCCTGGTCATAAACATTCTGTTAGTATTTGTTTGTATATAATCCTCAGTGGTGAGCTCTAGAGTTTTAAATGCCACTGTGCCACTGCTGATCCATCAAATGGTTCTTTTTTTTTTTTCTTTTTTTTTTTTTTATTTAATTTTACAGAATCAAAGAGTCTAACAGTATATCTTGTTAGATACAGTATGTCCTCATAATGTATACATTATTTCTTGTACAATGATATGAAATAATATGGGAAATGTTCATGATAAATTATTAAGTGAACAGTGCAAGTTAAAAACAATAGTTTCATATTTTTTTCCCCACCCCCCCTTTCCCGAGTCAGCACCTTCAAGTGTTACCACTCCCCAAACGGTGCGCAATGCACTCATTGTGTAGGCATACCCCCATCCCCTCCCCCACCCCCCACCTCAGTCTGATGTCCAATTGGTGTCGTTTCCAGATTTGTATTTAGGTGATGATCAAGGAAACCAATTTTCTGGTGAGTACATGTGATGCTTGTTTTTCCATTCTTGGGATACTTCACTTAATATAATGGGTTCCAACTCTCTCCAGGAGAACCATAGAGATGTTGTATCTTCATCATTCCTTATAGCTGAGTAGTATTCCATGGTATACATATACCACAGTTTACTAATCCAATCATGTATTGATGGGCATTTGGGTTGTTTCCACATCTTTGCTATTGTGAATTGTGCTGCTATAAACATTTGGGTACACGTGCCTTTGTTACAGAATGACCTTTTTTCCTTTGGGTATATGCCCAGTAATGGGATTGCTGGGTCAAATGGCAGGTCTACTTGAATCTGTTTAAGATACCTCCATAATGCTTTCCACAGAGGTTGCACTAGTTTGCAGTCCCACCAGCAGTGTATTAGTGTTCCTGTCTCTCCACACCCATGCCAACATGTGTTGTTTTGGGTTTTTTTGATAAAGGCCATTCTCACTGGGGTTAAGTGATATCTCATTGTGGTTTTGATTTGCATTTCCCTGATGATTAGAGATGTTGAACACTTTTTCATATGTTTGTTAGCCATTTTTATATCTTCTTTTGAAAAATTTCTATTCATGTCCTTTGCCCACTTTTTGATAGGGTTGCTTGATTTTTTCTTGCTGTTTTTCCTGAGTTCTAAATAGATTCTTGTTATCAGTCCTTTATCTGATGTGTAGTATGCAAAAATTTTTTCCCATTCTGTAGGTGGTCTGTTTATTCTCTGGACTGTTTCTTTGGCTGTGCAGAAGCTTTTTAATTTAATCATGTCCCATTCATTTATTTTTGTTGCTGCTGTGATTGCCTTGGGGGTCTTCTTCATAAATTCTTTGTCTAGGCCAATGTCTGTAAGAGTCTTTCCTACATTTTCTTCTAGAATTCTGATTGTATCACGCCTAAGGTTTAAATCTGTTATCCACCGTGATTTGATTTTTGTGAGAGGTGAAAGCTGTGGGTCCTGTTTCAGTCTTCTACAAGTGGCTAACCGATTCTCCCAGCACCATTTGTTGAATAGGGATTCTTGTCCCCAGAGTATATTCTTTCCCGCTTTGTCGAAAATTAGGTGACTATATGAGGATGGTTCTATATTTGGATTTTCTGTTGTGTTCCACTGGTCTGTGTCCCTGCACTTGTGCCAATACCAGGCTGTTTTAAGAACCACGGCCTTGTAGTATAGTTTGAGGTCTGGCAAATTAATACCTCCCATTTTGTTTTTGTTGCTTAAAATTGCTTTTGCTATACGGGGTCTTCTTTGATTACATACAAAGTGTATAATTATTTTCTCTATGTCTGTAAAGAATGATGTTGGTAATTTAATAGGGATTGCATTGAATCTGTAGATCACTTTGGGTAGTATAGACATTTTAACAATGTTGATTCTTCCGATCCACGAGCATGGTATATTTTTCCATCTATTTGCAAGTTCTGCTATTTCTTTTCTCAGTGTTTCATAGTTTTCCTTATAGAGGTCCTTTACCTCTTTAGTTAGATATATACCTAGATATTTTATTTTCTTTGTTGCTATTTTGAAGGGTATTGAGTCTTTAATTTGGTTTTCCAATTGACTGTTATTGGCATATATAAATGCCTCTGATTTGTGTATATAAATTTTGTAGCCTGAGACTTTGCTGTATTCGTTAATCAATTCCAGGAGTCTCTTGGTTGAATCCTGGGGGTTTTCCAGATATAACATCATATCATCAGCAAAAAGTGAGAGTTTGATCTCTTCCTTCCCTATTTGGACTCCCTTGATTCTGCTCTCTTGCCTGATAGCTCTCGCAAGGACTTCCAATACTATGTTGAAAAGTAATGGAGACAATGGGCAGCCCTGTCTGGTTCCAGTTCTAAGTGGGAGTGCTTTCAGTTTTTCCCCATTCAGTATGATGTTGGCTGTGGGTTTGTCATATATGGCTTGTATCATTTTTAGGTAGGTTCCATCAATGCCTATTTTGTTAAGCGTTTTTATCATAAAAGGGTGTTGAATTTTGTCAAATGCTTTTTCTGCATCTAATGAGAGTATCATATGGTTTTTGGTTTTGCTTCTATTTATGTGGTGAATTACATTTATAGATTTACGTATGTTGAACCACCCCTGCATCTCGGGGATGAAGCCCACTTGGTCGTGGTGGATTACTTTTTTGATAAGTACTTGGATTCGATTTGCTAGTATTTTATTGAAAATTTTTGCATCTATATTCATGAGGGAAATTGGTCTGTAGTTCTCTATTTTTGTTGTGTCCTTTCCAGGTTTTGGTATTAATGTTATATTGGCTTGGTAGAACGTGTTAGGGAGAACTCCATCCTTCTCAATATTGGAGAATAGTTTATGTAGGATGGGCACCAGTTCTTCTTTGTATGTATGGTAAAATTCAGGTGTGAACCCATCTGGACCAGGGCTTTTCTTTTTGGGAAGGTTTTTTATTGCTGTTTCGATTTCAGTTCTTGATATTGGTCTGTTCAGGTACTCTATTTCTTCCTGGTTGAGCCTGGGAAGACTATGTGTTTCTAAAAATTTGTCCATTTCCTCCACGTTCTCCAGTTTGTGTGCATAAAGATTTTTGTAGAATTCATAGATGATATCTTGTATGTCTGTAGCATCGGTTGTGATTTCTCCTTTCATGTTCCTAATGGAGGTTATTAGAGATTTTACTTTTGTGCTCTTGGTTAGTCTAGCCAGAGGTGTGTCTATTTTGTTTATCTTTTCAAAGAACCAACTTTTTGTTTTATTAATTTCCCTTATAGTTTCTTTGTTGTCCTTTTCATTTAGTTCTGATTTGATCTTAGTAATTTCTCGCCTTCTGCTGGGTTTGGGATCGTTCTGTTCTTCTTTCTCCAGTTCTTTGAGTCTATTCGTTAGGTTGTCTATTTGCATGTTTTCTGTCTTTTTGATATAGGCATTTATGGATATGAATTTTCCTCTCAGGACTGCTTTAGCTGCATCCCATAGATTTTGATAAGTTGTATCTCCATTGTCATTTAATTAAAAGAAATTTTTGATTTCCATCTTGATTTCTTCTTTTATAGAATAATTATTCAGGAGAAGGTTATTTAGCTTCCATGACTTTGAGTAAGAGTGAGGGTTTCTGTTTGTGATCATTGTTACTTTTATTCCGCTGTGATCTCAGAAGATGCATGGTATAATTTCTATTTTTTTGAATTTTTGAAGACATGATTTATGTCCTAGGACATGGTCAATCTTAGAGAATGTCCCGTGAGCTGATGAGAAGAATGTATATTCTGTGGACTTTGGGTAGAATGTCCTATAGATGTCAGCCATGCCCATTTGTTCTAGCATTCTATTGAGGTCCATTATGTCTTTGTTTATTTTCTGTTTGGAGGATCTGTCCTGTACTGTCAGTGGGGTGTTAAAGTCTCCAGCTATTACAGTATTGTTATCTATCATTTGGTTGAGATCTAGTAGGGTTTGCTTTATGAATCTAGGTGCACCTAGGTTGGGTGCATATATATTGAGTATAGTCATGGCTTCTTGTTGAATTGTGCCCTTGACCAGTATGTAGTAGCCATCTTTGTCTTTTATTATTTTTGTTGGTTTGAAAGCTAAGTTATTGGAAATTAAGATTGCCACACCAGCTTTCTTTTGGTTACCATTTGCTTGAAATATCGATTTCCATCCTTTTATTTTCAGTCTAAATGCATCTTTGCAGGTTAGGTGAGTTTCTTGAAGATAGCAGATACTTGGATTGTATTTTTTTATCCATTGGGCCAGTCTATGTCTCTTGAGCGGGGAGTTCAAGCCATTCACATTTATTGAGAAAACTGATAGGTGAGACAGTTTTTTGTTCAGCTTGTTGGGTAGAACTTCATTGTGATGTTTTCTCTCCTGGGCCATTGTGGTATCTGGAATTTGATCTTTAGCTCTTGAGTAGTTTTACATTCGTGGATCTTTCTTGTGCTGATCCGTGTATAATTCTCTTTTGAGTACTTCTTGGAGGGCTGGTCTTGTCTTGGTGAATTCCCTCAGCCTTTGTTTATCTGAGAATGTCTTGATTTCTCCTTCGTATAGAAAACTTAGCTTAGCTGGGTACAAGATTCTAGGCTGGGCATTATTCTGTTTCAGAAGCGTGAAAATGGGGCCCCAACCTCTTCTTGCTTGTAAGGTTTCAGCTGAGAAATCTGGCGTAATTCTGATGGGTTTTCCTTTGTACGTTACTTGTTTCTTTCTCCTTACAGCTCGGAGAAGTGACTCTTTAGTGGATATTTTGGTCAGCCTGATGACTACGTGGCGTGGTGTTTTCCTATTTGCTATGAATCTCCCAGGGGTCCTTTGAGCTTCTTGAATCTGTATGTCTAGAGTATTGGCAAGGCCTGGAAAATTTTCCTCGATTATGTCTTCAAATAGCTTGTCCAACCCTTGCTTGTTATCTTCTTCACCCTCAGGAATGCCAATAACTCTCAAGTTAGGTTTCTTCACATAATCCCACATTTCTTGAAGACTCAGATCATTTCTCTTACTTTTTCGATCTATCTCTGTGACTGACTTATTTAGTTGGAAGGAGTTATCTTCAATTTCTGAGATTCTTTCCTCTGTTTGATCTACCCTGCTCTTGAGACTTTCCACAGTGTTTTGTAGCTCTCTGAGTGAATTCTTCACTTCTAGGAGTTCAGTTTGGTTTTTCTTCAATATTTCAATTTCTTTAGTGAATTTTTCCTCCAAATCCTGTATTTTTTTTGTGTTTTCCTTGTGTTGTTTATCCATTGATTCTTGTATATTATTCAGCTTGTTTATAATCCATAATTGGAATTCTTCCTGTGACATGTTGGTGTTTTGAGTCTGGTTTGTGTCAAATGGTTGGGAGCTGGTATTTCTCTTTGGGGATGAGCTTTCCATTTGATTCTTTTTGCTCTCCGTGTTTTTTCGCTGGGCCCTTCCCATCTAGATTTGTCGTTGGATCTTTACTTATAGGTTTAGTCTGGTTAACAGGACTCTTTGTGCTCTATTCTTAGGCTGTGAAACAGTCTAGGTATGTTGCTTCTTTTGGCAAGAGGGGGAGACTGTTGTGCATTGTTCAGAGATTTTTCTGTTTCCGTTGGGGGACTGCTTCCGATGGGTCCAATCCTAGAGGATTGGAGTGATCCAGGACCGCTTTGGTGAGTTAGGACACTGTGTTGTGGTCTTTCAGAAGGCAGGCAGGGTCCACACTAATAGTAGACCGAAATTCTCTTTGTTTGTTTGTTTGTTTGTTTCCCTTTGGTTCTTCCTCTATAGGGGAGGTTTCTGACTCTATATGCCGGCAAGATACTAGCTATGGGGAGAGGACGGTGACTTTGCTTGCTCAGCGCCCCAGTTGCTGTAGCTCCCACGGGCAAAAGTCTGTCTTGGCCCAATGTCCCCAGGGATCAGGTTCCACACTCTCGCTTCTGGAGAAGTATTCAGTGTTTACACTTGGGCAGAGATCCTATATAAGGTCCGTGGACCAGGGGAGAGGGCTGTCCAGGGAGCCTCTTGGTACCCTATTGCTCCGCAGTGACTTGGCTGTGGGCCCTAGAGTGGCAATTGCGTGCCCGCAGATCTCCGGCCCTGGGGGTGACTACTCAGGATCCGGTATGTACCAGAGCCAGGGACCTGGCCCGTTCCGAAGCTCACCGTGGGTCCCCAGTTAGAAGGCAAAAAGAGAGGAGAAAGAGAAGAGAAAAAAAAAAGAAAAAAGAAAAGGAAAGAAAGAAAAGAAAGAGGAGAAAACGAAAGAGAAAAGAAAAAAAAGAAGAAAAAGAAAGAAAAAAGAAAAAAGAAAAAAAAAAAAGAAAAGAAACGCAAAAAGCCAAACCAAAAAACACCAAAAACGCCAACAAAAATGAACAAAAACAAACTACATAGCACTTCACCACACCGCAAGGCAGAAAGATACACAAATCTGAAGTATATAATTCAGCGACTCAATGTTTTTTTGTTTGTTTGTTTGTTTTACGCCTTAGCACAGCTCTGCCCCTTCACTTCCGCTCGGCTGGGTCCGGAGCGGCCATTAGATGTTTTTGTTTTTACGCCTTAGCGCAGCTCCGCCCCTTCACGCCCGCCCGGCTGGGTCCCGGGCGGTTTCGCAGTGGATTTCAAGATGACGTCTGCGCGCCCGCACAGCTCCGAGGGTGGTGGGGATCCAACCTCTGCGCTCAAAAAGGCGCGGCAGCCAGAGGCCCAGAGGGCAAAGGTGCCCGCCGAGGCTGTCCGCCGCCGGAAAAAAAAAGAAAAAGAAAAGAAAAGGAAAGAAAAAAAAGAAAAAACCCCAAAAAAACAAAAACAAACACAAACACAAACAAACAAAACCCAGAAGAAATTTACCAAGAATAAAATATACAGTTCGGCGAGCCTATTCTTCTTGTTCGTGTTTTTTTTTTTTTTTTTTTTGCCTCAGCGCAGCTCTGCCCCTTCACCCCGAGCGCGGCCCCGGCATATCCCGTACTCCTGGCGTTGGTTCAGAGACCAGCGGAGGGCGCCGGGCAAAGAGAGCCGCTCGGCACTTTATGGCTCCTGAGCGGTTTCGCCCTCGCTTTCAAGATGGCGCCTGCAGAGCTCCGGGACTGGAGGAGACCGGCTCCTCGGCAGGCAGAGACCACCTCTGCCCGGGGGCTGGCGAGCAAGAACGCGCACCAGGGGGTCACCGGCTGGAGAACCGCCGAAAAAGGCAGCACGGGCAGAAAGAGCCGCTGGGCACTTTTTGGCTCCCGAGCCGTTTCGCTCTCGCTTTCAAGATGGCGCCTGCCAAGCTCCGGGGCTGGAGGGGACCGGCTCCCCGGCAGGCAGAGACCGCCACTGCCCAGGGGCTGGCCAGCAAGGACACGCACCGGGGGTGACCGGCTGGAGAACCGCCGAAAAAGGCAGCACCAGCAGAAAGAGCCGCTGGGCACTTTTTGGCTCCCGAGCCGTTTCGCTCTCGCTTTCAAGATGGCGCCTGCCAAGCTCCGGGGCTGGAGGGGACCGGCTCCCCGGCAGGCAGAGACCGCCACTGCCCAGGGGCTGGCCAGCAAGGACACGCACCGGGGGTGACCGGCTGGAGAACTGCCGAAAAAGGCAGCACGGGGTACAACGCTATTTGCTGTCCGGGAGTCTTTTGTGTTTTTCTACCCTGGGGCAGATCCGTCCCTCCTCGCCAAGCGCTGTCTCAGCTGAGATCCCCCAGGTTCTAAGGTAATTTCTCAAAAAAAGCCTCCTGTCTCCAATGCGCCACGTATCCCTCAGTGATTCTGTGCTGGCCTGGGTCAGGGCTCTGTTCAATTGGGAGCGGAGGGCTAGCCGCTTTCCTGAGAGGCTGCACCCGCCCCGGCTGGGGGCGGGTGTATCCAACCCGCGCTCCGCTGGCTAGTGTCTGTCCCGCGTTCCCAATTTTCGTTCACCTCAGACCTCACTCGCTGTTTGTCCCACGCTGATTCTCCGTGGATTCACACCGCTGTTCCTGTGTGGGAGCGGTCTTCTAGCGTTGTGGCAGGTCCGGATCGATGCCTTCCTTCCCAGGAGCGCAGATTCAGGCCGTCACCACTACTCCGCCATCTTTCTCCTGCCCATCAAATGGTTCTTAAAAAAATTATCCAACAACAACAAGAAGACAAAACAAAACAAAAACAGGAAAAGGTGATGCTTATTTTAGAGACTTCAATCACCACCACTGGAAAGTAGGTACATGATCCCAGTACCTTAACCAATGGTGCACATCTCTTTTGACAACTTCCTCAAGCTGAAGAATGATCCCGGGAGGGAGGGGGATTGAGACCAACTACATCTACTTAGATTAACAATTAGGACAGAACTGAGGCCGCCTATGTCATCTATGGCATAACTGCATTTTCTATGAAATTTTTGTTTATAAATATTTATTGACAATAAAAAAATGCAACTGATTGAGAAAATTCCTGCAACCAATTTGTCTGGGAAAAATAGTTTACTCACCTGGGCAAACAGCTCTCCTTTCAAGACAATATATTGCTCACCTGGCAAACAGCTTGCATGTCAAACAACAGTTTATTTAAGACTCACTTTAACACTCTCACCTTACTATATTCACCAACTTTAAATTATTATACCATAAAATCTGCTCAGCCTAATCAGTTTTCTGCCTAAAATGACCCTAAACTACTTGAATTGGACCTCACAACTTTATAAATATCTTTTCTTGCATTCCTCTTTGAGACATTACTGAGAATCTGTTAGGGAATTAAACACCTGTCTAAGACCTCTTACTGTAGTAGAACTAATAAACTTAGCTTTGCTTAACCAGTTGATTTTTTGGTGATCATTTGAAGAATGGGCAACAAATAGACACATTCATTCCTATTAATCTAGTTAAATTTATCAATATTAAAGTTAAGAAAAAACAGAGAGAAAAGAGCAATAATTAACCACTGCAGCTAGAAACTGCTCCACAAAATCACAAATAAAAGAATTTTTCTATCACCCTAAATTTACTGTTGTACAAAGATGATTACCATTTGGTCACACTACCCTAAAATTTTATTCCTCTCAAATATTTTAATACCCAATATATTCAATAAGGTAGGATATTAGAGCAACAATCAGATAGAAAATGTCTAAAAATATTCTTTGTTTAGTTTTTTTTTTTTAGCAATCCTTTATCAGATATATGATTTGCAAATATTTTCTGCCCTCTGTAGGTTGCCTTTTACTTCTATTGATAGTGCCCTTTGGTGCACAAAAGTTTTTGATTTTGATGAAGTGCAATATCTATTTTAGATGAAATTGTATTTCTTAACTCTTTCCTGTGGAACACACAAGAGTGACTCCAATTTCACAAGAATTTACTATTAAAATTGTGTTGGAGATACATTTCTTATGAAAATCAGCATTTAACCAAACACAGAATGTATCTATTCACCACTGGGAGGGTAAAACAGATCTGTAGAACTCCGTTAAATAAAATAAGTAAAGGGAGGAATGATCCACTATAGTCTTCATTTCAGGATGAAGAGCAAAAAGCTATATCGAGGCATCTCATGTTTAGTGGGAAACAAAGCTAAAAATAAAAAGCAGATAAATCTTTCCAATTTGGACCCATGACATATTCACAGGTGGAAACCAAGAAGCACCACAGAGCCAGGTCTTGTTTTGCCCACAAGCATGATGGGCCTCCTGCTGCTGTACTCTGCCAAGAGCCATTATTTTCTATGCAAACAAATAACATTTCCATGGTAAGATAAGTAGCCCTGCTATTGCCAGTGAGTAGAAAGATAAGTAAAATATGGTGGTGTACACCATGGAGCACTATCCAACATCTAGAAACCACAAACTAGATCTATACTGAACAGCAGAGAGAGCAATTAAAAATAGTGTGAATTGAAAATAAACAGGATGAGGTATTTTTAAAACAATACAATTTATGTAAACTGAAAATAAATGCATGTAAAAATGATATACTTTACAAAGATAAAAATTCAAAGATATCAAACCCAGCAGATGTGGTTGCTTTTTATAGGAAGAAAAATAAGGGTGAGTAATTGCAAAAAAATAAAATAAACATGTAATTTAATGAGAAGAACTTTGTATAGTCCAATGATACTGTGCTATGAAGTAAGGATGAGAATTAAGCACATTCTCTGCACCTCTCTGTTTCCATTTTAAACAAAGAACAAAAATAGGCATTATTGAGCTATAACAAAGGATATCCATGACCTAAATGGTCAGGAGGTAAAGTTGGGGATGACTGAATGATGTCCATAGTTTGAGATTTGTCCTTAGGAAGTAGGTGACCCTACAATATGCACTCTTTATGGAGAAAGAAATGAAAGTAAGGGTAGAAGGGCAAAGAGTGAAAATGAAATAAATGCAGCAAAATGGAGTCTGAATTTAGTGCACAAAAAAAGAGCAAAGCAAATGGGAATTCAGGGAGAAGCAACAATAATAAAATAAAAAGCAGAGTGGAAGGAGAAAGTGGATGAGAAGAAAATTTCAAAAATAAAAAAATGTTTAGACAAGAAAGAAAGTAGGAAAAAGTTGTAATAATGAGAAGATTCACAGGTAGGGTAGGAAAGCTATAATGTCCATATAGTGATAAAAGCATTTAGTGGCTTTGTAAGGTGGATCAAAAAATATAACATGATTACAGAGACTAAGGAGGAACAGAGTAGTTTTTTGTTTGGTTTTGTCTCATTTGGTTGTGTGCTTTAGAGTGGATGAGTAAAGTAATGGTTTTTGACTTTTAGTGGACATTACAATTACCTGGAGGGCACATTAAAGCACAGATTGTGCTGGGCCCAACTCCCAGAGTTTCTAATTCAGAATGTCTGTGCTGTGGTCTGAGAGTTTGCCTTTCTAGCAAGTTCTGAGATGATGCTTATGCTGCTGGCTGAGGACCACTATTTGAGAACTACTGGTCTCAACAATGTTAGGAATAATCAGTCTAAGTAGGTATTTATAAAATGACTAACTGATTGCAGTATGTTTTCCCAGGAAAAGTTTTTCCAGGAAAAAAAGCCCTTGCTTGGACCAGAAGCCCAGGTTCTTAAAGTTGGGCATTTTCATGGTCAAATTATTTTGAGAGAACAGATCAGGCCAAAGTTTTAAAAAAAGTCACTCAGAAAGAATAGGATTTGGGAAGCCTTAGCCATAGGCTAAGAAGAACTTTGAAATTGTGTTCCAGAGTTTGAAGCCAGGAACTTAAGATACAACATAAGGAGTAATAGGAATGCTGAGTCATAAGCCAGAAAGCATTACTAACAGAGGTTTTGGCACAGTGTGGTGGTTAAGAACGAATCTTAAGGATTAGTAGACCAAGATTCAGCTTCTGGCTCTTGTTTACTGTTGTTCCAGGGGCAAGTTATTCAGCATCTTCCATCTTGGTTTTCCTATTTTAAAATGGAGATAATAACACATAATTATATTAATCAGGATTAGCAATCTACTGTAACAACCACCCCCAGATTTCCATGACTTGACAGAGTAAGTTGATTTCTTGCTTATATAAATTTCAATGTAACTCTTTCTGGTCGGGAATATCTTTAAGGCAAACCCTTCTTACAGTGACTCAAAGACTCAGGCTACTGCATCTCATAATTCTACATCCTGTGGCTTCAAGGTTGTCCTGATGTAATCCTAACGACAGATGAAAAGGCAGGTGGGAAGAAGAGAAACTATAAGCATTGCACAACAATATTTAGCCTACTTAGCACAAAGTGATACTCATCACTCTCATTGAAATTCCAGTGGCAAAAACTAATCATATGACCATATGTAGATATAAATGGAGCTGGAAATGTAGTCCCTAAAACTTACAAACACAAATCTACACTATGAAAGGGGAGTATGAATGATCTTGTCAACCGGTTATATTTGCCATACTGGCTCCAAGGTTTGTTCCAAACATTAAAATAAACAACTACATGTAAAGTAGATATAGTGAGGATGACAATTATCCTAGTATACTGGTTCATAAAGTGAAAATGGTGATGGCCAGTCCTGGGAGCATTGAAGGACAGATCAGAAATTTTTAAGACTGTAGGACATAATTCCTGCCTAAAACCTATTTGCCATTTCTCTTTGAAGATAATTGATTATCAAAGCAAAACTCTTGTAAACTTTTTATTAATATTTTTAAACATGTTAATAGTAGGGAAAAGAGCATAATTACCCTCATGTACCCACCACCTAGCTTCAACAATTATCAACAATTTCACCTATGCCCTCCATGTTTGCTTTAAATCAAATCCCAGTTATGATATCATTTCACCTGTACATGTTTCAATATTATCATCCATAAAAAGATGTTATAGATCAAACTACAATTATTTTAATTCATTAACAACAATTAATATCCAAATGGAATACTTAGTTCCCTGATTATGTCAAAAACATCCTTTTAGAGTTAATTACAATCAGAATTCAAGCAAGTTTCCCATATGGCATTTGATTGATGTGACTCTGATAAGGGTCTTTTTAAAATAAATAGCAGCTTCTTCTATCACCCACTTTTTAAAAATATCATTTATTTGTTGGAAAAAGTGGAGCATTTGTCCCATAGAAATTCTCATGGATTTGGATGATTATATCCATGCAGTGTCATGTAATAGGAAATTATTTCCTATATTTCATGTAAACCAGTAGATATATTCAAGAGGTTTGATTTGATTTGATATCAATTCTTTCTCAAGAATACTACATAGATTGTGTTGTGTCCTTCCCAGAATATCACTTCAGGAGATACATAATGCTAGATTTATCTCTTCAGTGATGTTACAATTAATCAGTAGGTTCAGTTGATGAGACCCCAATTTTCCTTTAATAAGTTTCTCATTAACCTGTCATTTAATGATTCTAGTAGCCATTGATAATCAAAGCCTAGACCCATGTGATAATGGTGATTTTATATGGTACTATCTGTGTTTAGTAGTTGAAATGATTCTGTGAAAAACTTCTTACTCTATTCACTCTGAAGTACCATTCAAACAGGTACTAGTTTTCATAACGATGAATTAGTGCTCCAAAAATCTTCAACAGTTGCAACAAGTTTTCTTTTTGTATCATTATGAATTCATAAATTTTTATGTAACTAAGCCTAGCAATGCTGTTACCCTTGAAGACTAGTAGCACCTTCTTGGTGGACTTGGATAAGAAATGGGCAAATTCCCTGGATTGCCAGTCAAAGTCTCTCACTCTCTTCCCTCACTCTGTGCTGGGCTGCTATAGTTGGGGGAGGAATGATGTGTGCACTCTCATATGACCACTGCAGCTAGGTCTTCATTAGCCCAGTCTCACCCGAAGTCCATGGTGACTACTGCCTGGCTACCTCTGATGTTTATTCAAAACCCAAGGATTCTTTAGTGGGCAGGTGGTAAATCCTGCCAGAACTAGGTCCTTCTCTTCAAGGCAGTGTGTTTCTTTTTGGCTCAAAGTGGGTGTTGAAATGTCACCCAGGGGCTTCAGGAGTCTGCTTGGCACTTTATTTTACTGTGGCTGAGATGGTATCCAATTTGTGAAGCAAAGTTCTCTGAACTCTTCCCTTTCCTTTCCCCAAGTGGAAAAATGATTCTTCTTGAGCCACTCTGCCCTGCAATTGTGGTGGGGTGACACAGGCACTGGTGTCTCAGTGGTTCATGTGCATCCCAAGTCCACTGGCTCTGAAACAGCATAGCCACAGGAATTGTCCAAGGACTGCAGCCTTGTTGTCCGACTGCCTTATGAATTTAGTCCAAACCCCAGGACTCTTTTTTTTAGTCAGTGTTGGGGCTAGCTGGAATGTGGGTTTCAGGTTGGAGTGTTTCCCTCTCTGGCTGAGCTGGTCTAAATGCTCCCTCTGTGGGCACTGTCAGTATTCTAACCTGTGTTGTGTTCCTCTGTGACTTGGCAGCCCTGTATTCCAATGCAAAGTCCTGCAATCAATTCTCTTTCCCTTCCCTGAACTCACAGCTTCTCTTTCTACTGAGTGTGCTTATAGCACCCTAGCAGTGGATGGAGGAAGGTTGGGGTAGGCAATGCAAGACTGTCTTTTCTGCCCTTCTCAGTACCTGTTTCCTTGATGTAATGGTAAAACCAGGTAGTATGATTTCTCACCTGAATTTTGGTTCTTCTGAAGGTGCTTCCTTGTGTGGGCAATTGAATTGGTTATTCATGTGGAGGGACAATCACTGGGGGTTTCTATTCAGCCCTCTTGCTCTGCCCCAATCTCCTCACTCTGTTAGTTTTTACTTTACATATTTGAGAGTTCTGTTGTTAGGTGTGTGTATATGTATATATAGTTGTCATATCTTTCTAAAAAATGGACTCTTTTATGATTATAAAATGTTTATTTTATTTTTACCAATATTTTTGTCTTAGATTCAATTATTATTATTTCTGATGTTAATATAGTCATTCCAGATCAACTATGGTTACTGTTTGTATGATATGTTTTTTAACATTCCTTTAATTTGAACTTAGTTGGGTCTTTGAATCTATAGTATGTCTCTTATAGATAGCATATAATTGGATCTTACTCTTTCTGTTTTCAGTCTGACATTCTCTGCATTTGATTTGGGTACTTAACCCATTCACATTTTATGTTATTGGTATGGTTGGATTTACATATGCCATTTTGCTATTTATTAATAAATGGATACAGCTATAGGTAAGAATGCCTTGGATTTCCACTCTTCTTACCTAAAGGTTAGTATATTTTCACTATCAAGTGCCTCTCAATTTATCTTAAACCATTGGCCAATTTCTAGATAGTAGAAATAGTAAGTTTTGAAAACCTTCTATAGTTTTAGACAACCAAGAAATCTCTCTTTTTTTGACTACTTGTTATAGCTCTGTTTAGCTTATTTTCAGTCACAAAAGTGTCATATACGTTGTGTTGTTATATAAGCAATACCATATACTCCAGTTGCTATTACTCCTTTCACCTACAGTTTTATAGTTGCATTTTGAAGATAGAATATGGTGACCTTCTCATTGTACTATGCTAGAAACCCCTGCATTAGGCATTTGCAATAGTTTAGGAATAAAACAAAAGCAGTCTGAACTACATATGAATACTATAAAATAGATTTCTAAATATTTAAAAGGTAAAATAGATTAAAATTAAAGAATAATTACATTTTTGAAGTGACATCAGGATGTATTCCAGGTCAGTAAAACATAATAATTAAAATTGTAGGTCAAGGGGTGTCCAAGCTGGATCAATGCCATGCTCATGGATTGGGAGAATCAATATTGTTAAAAGGTCTATATTACCCACTGTTATCTACAGATTAAATGCAATCCCTATTAAAATATCAACATCATTTTTTGCAGATAATTCTATGCTTTATATGGAACCAGAGAAGACCCATATAGCAAAAACAATCTTAAGCAAAAGAACAAACTGGGAGGCATCAATTTACCAGACTTCAAGCTATACTACAATGCTATAGTAATTAAAGCAGCATGATATTGGTACAAGAACAGAGACATAGACCAATGAAACAGAACTGAGAACCCAGATAGAAAACCATCCTCATATGGCCATCTAATCTTTGACAAAGCAGACAAACACATACACCAGGGAAAACAATTTGTATTCAATAAATGGTGCTGGGGAAATTGGATAGCCATATGGAGAAAACTGAAACAGGATCCACACCTCTCACCTCTCACAAAAATCAACTCACACTGGATAACAGACTTAAACTTAAGGTATGAAACTGTAAAAATGCTGGAAGAAAATGTTGGGAAAACTCTAATAGATATTGGCTTAGGGAAAGAATTTATGAAGAAGACCCCAAAAGCAATCACAGCAACAATAAAAATAAATAAGTGGGACCTGATCAAATTGAAAAGCTTCTGCACAGCCAAGGAAACTGTCACGAGAGCAAATGGACAACCTACAGAATGGGAGATAATATTAGCATGTTACATATCCGATAAAGGGCCGATAACTAGAATCTCTATACCACTCAAGAAAATCAGCAAGAAAAAACTCAAACAACCCTATCAAAAAGTGGCCAAAGGACACGAACAGAAACTTTTCCAAAGAAGACAGACTAATGTCCAACAAACAAATGGAAAAATGCTCAACATCACTAATCATCAGGGAAATGCAAATCAAAACCACAATGAGATGTCACTTATCTCCAGTGAGAATGGTCTTTATCACAAAGTCCCAAAAAAGTAAATGTTGGCGTGGATGTGGAGAGATAGGAACACTCATACACTGTTGGTGGGACTGCAAACTAGTACAACCTCTGTGGAAAGTAATATGGAGATACCTCAAACAGCTACAAGTAGAACGACCATTTGATCCAGCAATGCCATTACTGGACATCTACCCAAAAGAACAAAAGACATTCTATAAAAAAGACACCTGCTGAGACCATATGATCCTCTCAGTAGACACAGAAAAAGCATTCGACAAAAGTTAGCACCCTTTTATGATAAGAACGCTTATGAAAACAGGCAGACCTGGGACTTACCTAAAAATGATACAAGCCATATATAACAAACCCACAGCCAACATCATACTGAATGAGGAAACATTGAAAGTGTTCCCACTGAGAACTTGAATGAGACAAGGTTGCCCTTGATCATTGCTTCTCTTCAACATAGTGCTGGAAGTCCTAGCCAGAGCAATCTGACAAAAGAAGGAAATCAAGGGCATCCAAATGAGGACAGACGAGGTCAAACTATCTGTCTTTGCTGACAATATGATCTTACACCTAGGAAACCCCAAAGATTCTGCTATGGGACTACTGGAATTGATAAACAAGTTCAGCAAAGTCTCAGCTTACAAAATCACGTACAGAAATCAGTAGCATGCCTATACGCCAACAATAGCCCAACTGAGAATCAAATCAAAGACCCAATAGCCTTCACAATAGCAACAAAGAAAGTGGAATACCTGGGAATATATTTAACTTACGAAGTAAAAGACCTCTACAGGGAGAACTACGAGACACTGAGGAAGGAAACAGAAGGGGATGTCAACAGGTGGAAAAGCATACCATGCTCATGGGTCAGCAGAAGCATCATTGTTAAAATGTCTATACTATCCAAAGTGTTCTACAGATTCAAGGCAATCCTTATTAATATCATTTTTCACAGATCTAGAAAAAATAATTTGATGTTTCGTATGGAACCAGAGAAGACCCCATGTAGCAAAAGCAACCTTAAGCCAAAAGTATAGAAAGTTGCTATCTTATGCTTTTCTTTTTTTTCTTTTTTGTGTTCTCTTTCCTACCTAAATTCTTTATAATAATTGTATATTTTTAAAAGTCATCTGCACTAGAATGTTTATAGCAGCACAATTCACAATTGCAAAGATATGGAAACAACCCAAGTGTCCATCAATACATGAGTGGATTAATAAAATGCGGTATATGTATAACATAGAGTTCTACTCAGCCACAAAAAACAGTGGTGATCGAGTACCCCTTGGATCGAGGATCCTCCTGGATAGAGCTGGAGCCCATTCTACTAAGTGAAGTCTCATAAGAATGGAAAAACAAGCATCACATGTACTCACCACCACATTTGTATTTATGTGCACATATAGTAGTAACATTCACTGGGTGTAGAACAGGTGAGAAAGGGGAGTGGGGATGGATTTATTCATACCTAATGGGTGCAATGTGCACCATCTGGGGGATGGACAGGCTTGAACTCTGACTCAGGTGGGGCAAAGGAAATATATGTAACCTAAACATTTATACTCCCATAATATGCTGAAATTAAAAGAAATGTAGGTTTAAATCCTAAGTCTGTCATTTTAGGCTGAGTGGCCTTTCTAAGCTTCAATTTACTCATATGAAAAACAAGAAAATTAATCCTTCTGATGTGCGTATTTCATATAACAATTCATATAAAATAGTTTGCACAGGGCCTGGCATCTTGTGAGTTCTTAAAAATATGACTTTCACCATTTTTAGGTCATCTTCTATTCCTATACCATTTTTGTTAAATTCATTAGCAATGCTATTGAAAATTGATCACAGCCACCTAAGGCATATTCCATAAGCACTCTGAAAGAAACTAAGATATTTCTAATTCTTGCTAATCATCAATAAGATAAACATAAGTAATATTCTTAAAATAATTAGGAAACATACTATTTTTATACTAAAATCTCTAAATATTTTATGGTATAATTGTCATCAGTAATGAGGAATATGTTATTTTTAAGAGAAACTCTCAATTACCTTTAAAACGGCTGTCAAATTTTCCTCCCTATGTAATATATTCCAAAGGGGTTTTAAAAATAACATTTATTTCCTCTCCAATTTTCCTCATTCCTTCAGCAAACACTGATTATTTTCCCTAGTGTCCTGAATAGAGATTGAAATCAATGTGGATTTGGGGTTTATTATTTGATTAGTGTACCTGAATCATTAATGATACGAGCTCAACTCTTAAAATAGTTTGAATAAAGAGCTGCTGTCACCGATCACACAAAGGGAGACCAGCAATGCAAGCCCTCATTTCTGCACATTAATATTAACTACTAACTCATGCCCCTGACCTTATTTTAGTAGAAAAATCAAATGAATTCTAAAATACATCATGATGGCTGTGTTTTTATTTATTTTTATTCATATATAATTTATACTTTCCATCTTTCCAATATATATTTGAAATTGCTTATAATGAACACACAAGACAATAAAAGATAAAGGCAGAAGGAGATCAGGAGATAGCAAAAGGAATATAGAAGTAATTCTACCTGAAATCTCAAGTCAGAAGGTAACTGAACATTGCCTTTAGCTTTGCCCTTCTGGCAGTCAAAAGAAAAAATGAAATAATGAATCACATATTCTTACCATCTGATTAGAGGGAATGTAATGATTCTACAAATGATAGAAACTTTTCTTGCCCTAAATTCTTGGAGGAATTCAATTTCAATTTGTTACAAGACACAATGTGTAACATATAAAACAAAGTCTTCCACAGCAATTTGCAACAGATGAAAATATATTCTTCACATCGTAATTTTCCCATGATTGTTTAATAAAAACCAAGGAAGTACTGGTAAATACTACCCCAGAGAATGCTTTTAATGATAACAAACACAAGTGTCATTTCAGTCTCTACATGTAATAGACACTGTGAACCATCTCACTCAACCTTTCTGTAGCAGTGCTTACTTCTATAACTCTCTGCTTTGGCTTTGTAGAGACCACTTTCTCAAGTTACCTCTTTCTCTGATCACTTCTGTTCAGATACACCCTAAAGCTCTATTCTTGACTTTCTCTTACTCTATATGTTTCTCCTGAACAATTTAGCAAATACCCAAAGCTTCACCTGCGAACTACATACCAATGATTCACACATCTATATGACCATCCCAGTACTCCTTCCTTAGGTCCAGACCTTCACATCAACTCCTAGATGTTTGGTAGTTATCTAAAACTCATCTGGTTTTTAAACAAAACTGCTTTCATCTTGCAGTCCCTGTTTTGGAAATTCACACCATTACCAAACTTCTACCGAAGCACACTGACCAGCCCTTCTCAATTCTATCTTCTTCCTAGTTTTCCACATCTAAATGATGTTTCTCATCCTCACTGTTACTGCCTTATTTCAAGCCTTTATTATTATTTTATTTTTATTTGTGCCAAGTCTGCCTTGCTCAGCAGAAAGTTCTTTCAAAGGAAAGCCTGTTTTATCTTTAACTCAGCATCAAGTATAGACAGATCCTGTCATGCTATTGGTTAATTAATGCATATTTAATGAATACATGAAAAAATGATTATATGAGAAGGGAATGAAAAGTACTGAGTTATGTTCTTCACATCATATTTCAATGATTCTAAGAGGCTCATGTATAAGCTTCATCATTATTTTATGAGCCATTAAACAAGGAAAAAATAATACTGATTATTATAAGATGTCATCAATTGTGAGACAAATTCTAGTTTTAGAGATGTGAAAATGGGAGCAAAAACAAATGTGTCCAAAAATTGATGAAAATTGATACATATTATCGAAGTTAAATTATGCCACTTTACCATCACACCAAAAGAAATGAACTTTTTAACCTCAAAAGAACTGACTAATAGCACAAACGACAAAGAAATCTCTTTTTTTGGCTACCTCTTATAGCCCTGTTGAGCTTATTTTCAGTCACAATAGTGTCATATACTTTGTGTTGTTAATTAAAGTAATACCATATACTCCAGGTGCTGTTTCTCCTTTCACTTTCCCCAGTTCTATATGACGACCACCACACCCAAAGAAAGCTTAAATCACACAAAGATTCTAGTTCAATTTCTGCTCATTTCTGGGCTTCACTCATATTTTTAAAATCTTAATAATAGGAATCAGAGAAAATAATCTGCTTTCTTTGGTCCAGAGAAGACAATCATTAACCTTTTGCCTGCCCCCCTTTTGGGTATTGTTTTGAGGCCACATATAACTGGAGAAATTCAGGAGGTCATCAATCCTTCCAAAGTTTGGCTCAGTTATCCCCAGACAATGGAAGAGAGGTGGGTAAAGGACAGTTGTTTCTCAGGGCACACCAGGGAAAACAACCTTACTGGAGAGGATAGGGAAGTTATCATTCATTCATTCATTCATTCAAGCCGTATACCTACTATTTGCCAGGCATTGCATACATAGCCTCTGTCCAGGCTGAAATGGTCACCACTGCTTCAGAAACTTCACTTTAGGTATCAGGACTGCATCTGAAACTTCTTTAAAATTTAAGTCTATTTAATAATTATTCTGAGAACTTCAAACTGTCAGTCATACTTGTGATTCGAGGAAGCAGCAAGATGGGAAGGCATTTCTGGATGTTTCTGCTAAAAAAAAGCTCAGAAAATAAAATTCTTGTTACTTTAATGAATCCTTCCTACCTTACTCACTTAGCACCAGGGGAAAGTAGGAAAAAGAAAATTTTCTGGCTCCACATCCACCTCCCTAGAGCTGTTCTTTTATGATTCTTTCCCTTTAAAGTCATAGCTCGATAAGTTCTATTTTTTCCCCTGACCATCTACATAAGGATGCTGAGGGAAAGAAGAAAGGTGAAGAATAGCATGACTCCAACCTGTTCCAGCTATGGCCACCCTTGCACCATTTTTCTTTGTAAAAATTCATTTTCCACTTTTGGTAACTGTGAACTCTTCCACATGTATGCTCTTCTACTCAAGAGCTCCTTAGATCATTAATTCACTATTGCCACTGGTACAGGTGATGATGATGATGATGATGATGATGATAGCAGAGACCTTTACATTGACCATTGAATGAATGTATTACAGACATTGGGCTAAGAACTTCATTTATTCTCGGTAATATTCCCATGAAGGAGAACTATTATTAAGTTATTTTGAAAATAAGAAGATTGATGTTTACAGAGATAAGTAATTTGCCTAGTGGGGAAGTGGCAGAGCTGAGATGTGAAGTAAGGTTTGCTCAGTCCAGAGCCCAAGTATGTAACTACCAAACTACAGTATATTCAGACAGCTTTGAGATTTACTATCAAAAGTAGCTGGATTTAGGCCTAGCTCTGATAGTTCCTAGGTGTGTGATCTTAGGCAAGTAAAAGAAACTCTGAGACTTAGTGCTTTTATTTGTAAAAATTAGAATATGTCTTTCCCCTCAAGGTTTTTTGTAAGAATTTTTAAGTATAGTGAAAGAACATGGTTTAAGGTGATCAATGTTAGTTCTTTCCTTTTATAATGACTTGTTGACAATTGCTGGTGTTACTTACATTAAATTACTGCTCTAATATTTAAAATTATGATTTTTAAAGTAATGGACTCTGTTTTATAGAATAGTTTTAGGTTTACAGAAAAATGAGTAGCTAGTGCAAAGAGTTCCCATATGCCCTCCTAGCCCGTACAAAATTTCCCATATTATCAATATTTTGCATTAGTATGGTACATATGTTACAATTAATGAACCAGTATTGACACATTATCAACTAAAATCCCCAGTTTACATTAATGTTTATTCTTTGTGTTATACAGTTCTGTGGATTTTGACAAATGCATAATATGTATCTGCAATTATGGCATAAAAAATAGTTTTACCACTCTAAAAATCTCCTATTCATCCCTCCCTCCCATATGTCTAAGCTCCTGCCAACCACATATTATTTTACTGTCTCTATAGTCTTGCCTTCTATAGAATGTCATATAGTTGGAATCATATGGTATGAAGCCTTTCAGATTGGCTTCTTTCATTTAATATGCATTTTTTTTTCCTTCATGTTTTTTCATGGCATGATAGCTCATTTCTTTTTAGCACTGAATAATACTCCATTGTATGAATGTACCACAGTTTGTTTTTCCATTCACCTATTTCAGGATATCTTGGTTTCTTCCAGTTTGGGCAATTATGAATAAAGCTACTATAATCATTTGTGTTCACGTTTTTGTGTGAACAAAAGGTTTCAAATCCAATGGATAAATACTAAGAGCATGATTGCTGGATGGCATGGTAAGACTAGGTTTAGCTTTGCAAGAAATTGCCAAACTGTCTTCCAGTGTGACTATAACATTTTACATTCCCCCAAACAATTGAAGTTTCTAATGCTCCACATCTTCTCCAGCGTTTGGTATTACGATTTATAGGGATTTTATCCATTCTAATAGTCATGTATTGGTATCTTATTTTTTTTTTTTATGTTCTGAGTTTGTTATGTGCCTTTTTATTTTATTTTATTTTATTTCAGCTTATCATCATGGGGGGTTCCCTTATGATATATGTTACTGAACATCTTTTCATATGTTTATTTGCCATCTTTATATATTCTTTGGTGAAGTATATGTTCAGATTTTTTGCCCATTTTTACATTGGGTTGTTTGTTTTCTTAGTGTTGAGTTTTTAAGAGTTCTTTGTAAATTTTGGATATGTCCTTTATTACATCAGTGTTTTGCAAATATATCCTCCCAGTATGTGGCTTAACTTTTCATTCTATTCACAGTGCTTTTTGCAGAGCAGAAGTTTTCAACTATAATAAAGTCCACCTTATCAACTTTTTCTTTCATAAATCTTCCATTTGATGTTGTATCTAAAACTCTTCACCAAACAAAAGGTCAGCCAGATTTAATTCTATGTTATCATCCAGAAGATTTATCATTTCATGTTTTACATTTAGGACTATGATCCACCTTAAGGTAATTTTTAGGAAAAGTATAAAGTCTATGTCTAGATTCATTTTTCTACATATAGATGTCCAATTCCTCCTGCACCATTTATTGAAAAGACTCCATTTATCTGTGCTATTTAAATGCCTTTTTTGTTTGTTTTAGTTCAAATTGCTTAACTTTGTCCTGGTTGTGGTTTTTTTTTTTTTTTTTTTGACAGATTTACACGTACTTTTACTACTGAGGGAGAGTATATTTTAATCTATAACAAACAGTGTGTTCCACTTTGCATGTAAGCCATTAGTGATGTTTTCTTGTCCTGTGACTTCTGGGGTCTACTTAAAAATGCTACTAAAAAATGAATAAAAAATTGAAAATTATCTCCAAGGAAATTCTATGCCTCGAGGCCTTTTAAGAAAATTGTATAAGATAATTGCTTATCAACCATTTGCTTGATGTATATCCTTTCCAGCTCAGGAAAGAAATGGGTTAGTTTGATTTCATTCTCTATTTTACTTATTGGCATTTCTCTTGACATGATTCTGACTAGGCAGTAAAATTCAGTCTTGCCTAGTGGATATTTTAGGTCCTTTCTGGCCTTTCCTTTCAGACTTCTACCTTAACTCTTTTCTTCTTACCATTAAACATAAATTCACAAAGTGACAAAAAAAGTTTTTCACATCTTATTATTATAATTTGTCAGTGAGAAAAGTTGCTGAAAGATTTCACCTACTAAAAAAAAGCAAATGTTTGTATTGTCCATAGACTCCTTCCCCCAAAGACTACTCAGTTGCTTAGAGGACGTCAGGATGAATTGACTGGATAAACTTAGGAGATAACTTATGGCACCATCTCTTCCTGAATCTGCTACTTTTAAGATTTGCCTTTTGAGGAAGGTAACACAATTATAATGAGAAGTCAGAATGTATTCAACTGTACATAATAAAAACCATACACAGTGGTTAACCAAGAGAGGGATTTATCTTCTCAAATAATGAGAAGCTTGGCAATTGAGAGCTGGTGCAGATGTTCAAACAACCAGTCTCCCTCAATCTTCCTACTTTACCATTCTTCATGTGTGGTCACAAAATGGCTACTGCATGTCTGGCCATTGCAGCTGGATTATGGGCAGGAAAATCAGTGTCGTATATTTAGATTGCAGGCAGGAAAATAAATGTAGTATATTTATCATAATAACAAAATCTGCCCAGACATTCCAGTAGACTCCCACTTATCCCTCATTAGCCAGAATGATGTCACAGAACCACCTACAACTATAAGAAATAGTGGAGAATAAAATGTTTTATTTTCAGCTGTGTGGATTGCTGCCCTATTATAGGTCTTTTAATAATGAAGAAGGCACAAAGATGTGGGGTTTGCTATTTGCAGTGTCTGTGACATGAACTATGTCTGTTCACCTACTTTGAAGCTTGATAGCCAGAAATTGAGCAACCAAGCTCCAAAAAATGACTGAAACTACTAATTTTAGTAATAATTTATATGTGATAAGGTATGAAGATCCATAATTATTTTAATGGTGAAAAGGATGACTACATTTGATTTTCCTACAGTCATATGTTTTCAATCAGCCTATGTAATAAAATACTTTCTAAATATTTTCTTAAAATTTATCGTTTCTTCTCCATTTCTTCCATCACTCTCCTAAGGTAGGCCTAGATTATTGCTATTACTTTTTAATTGGTTCCCACACTTCCAGATTCAACTCATTTCAATTCATCCTCCAAATACCTGCCAGAAAGTTTGAAAACACATATCTAACTATGCCAAACTTGTGCTAAATACATTTTATCTCTTCTGTCAGAAAACAAGCCTAAGCTTGTCTCCTAGATGAGGACCCGCTATAACCCAACCTCTCTCTGCCACTCCAGCTTGGATTTGTGCCTACTCTTCTCTTGCATCTGACATTCACAAAATAACTTAATAATAGCTCTAATTCATGGGGTTTTTACTGAGACTAAATAAAGTGCTTAGGTGTATGCCTGGCACACTTTTCCAGCATTGAACAATATTTCTCCAGCCTCTTCTCATGTGACGTTCCTGTGATTTACCTTTTGTATTTTCTTCTCTTCATCAGGCTAACTCCTTTTCATTAAACTGTAACAAACACACAAAACTAGGAGGAAAAGCGTCACTTCAGTTCAGACGGCACTTCTTCAAAGATGTCTTTCCTGGCTTTCTTCTGAGCCCTCATGAGATTGCATGACTAAACCTATCATAGAAGCCAGCTCCTCAGACTGAAATTATCTGTATAGATGTTTGTGCATTGGGCTAGCCTGTTGCTTGTGTTTGTTCGAATAATTGTATCATCAATGTTAGCATTTAGTAGGTGCCTCCTGAATGTTTGACAAAAGTAATTATGTCACATATACATGTTCTTTAATTATAGAAAAAGCAATTTCATTTCAGTACTATCAAAACTGTTTTTTTCTATTAATCATTTAAATTCACATAGAAATTAACTTTACCAACAAAGCAAATTTTATCTTTTGTAACACACTGAAGAAATTGCAAAGCAAGAAAAACCAACCATTCAAAACCTCTTAGAAAAAAGTGTAACATATAATTTTGGGAGAAATGACACTGAGAAGTAAATTTTTTAAAAAAAGAAAACTCCAGATTGGAATGAAATGAATTATTTTTTTTTTGTTTGTTTTAAGTTTGCTCTTGTAGTTACAGAATACAATGTCTCCTTAGACACTTCTTATTTTGATACTGGCAGGAACTAATGAATTTTTCCAGACTTGTATCTAGTTTTTATTATGCTCCTATATAATCTTTATTATGCTTTCACAAAATCTATTTTAATGCATTGTATTAATATTAGCAAGACTGGGCTGAGAATGCCACAGTTCTCTTTAAATCTTAAAATTGGGAGAGACTCTCTCCTTTAGTGAGTAAAGAAATTGGATCCAAAAGTGTTAAGTCACTAGTCCAAAGTCACATGGCATTAATGGCAGAGCTGAGACTAGAACTAGGACACCAGATGCAAAGCATTCTCTTCTGATAACTTAGGAGTGTATCCCAAATTTCATTGTGCCAGTTTCATCCTGTGTCAATCTGCCTAAACTGGAGGTGTCTTCCCCACAATCCCCTTTCCTGTGTATTTTCTTATTAGGGTTGGCCAAAAGGGAAGAGTGTGAGATTCGGAAGTCAGACGTAAAGCAGCTATTACACCTTGAAAGTCAGCAAGACTACATATATGAAAGAGAGATGCAAAGAGCCAGCAGAGCCCAGCTTGTCCTCATGCTCCTCTACTCCAGGTACAGCTCTCCTTCCCATCTGCTGGTCCTACTGACCAGTAGTGACCCCAGATACGGGGAAAGCAGTCACCGGGGAGCTCTCTACCAGTTCTTCCTTATAGTCCCACTCCAGCAACTGCTGTTTCTGGCCTTAGAAGTCCTGTTAGCGACTTTTCTTGATTGTCCAACTCCTCCTTTCAGATCCTCTTTCCCCAATGACTCCTACAATTGCGGGAAAGGGTATTCCTATAAAAAATGCCTTATTCCACAATGCTCGCAGTGGCTCTGCTTCCCTGACTGAGTTCTGACTGACACATCCAATTAATTACCACATCCTCCACCTCATTTTTTAAGGAAAAGTTTGATAAGGTGACATTTAGAAGATATTAATTATAACAAAAAAGCTATTATAGTATAAATTAGCATATGGATTTACACATACAGATCTAGCCTACATTCTCAGAATATAAGTTGGTACAGTAAAAACATAATATAATATGATTTTGTTTCCAAAGAGTATTGATAAGTAAACCATACAAGGATTAAACCTGTGATTATATAACCATATTGATATAATGAAAGATCTAAGAAGCTCTTTATCGTGGTATTTTTCAAACTTATTTGTAAATGTACCAAACTGTCGGAAAGGCCTTGAAGGCATTACCAAGTTCATGCCCACACAAGCATGTTTTCTGACTAACTCAGTGAATAATGCCTTATTGGTTGGCTGACTAAATAAAAGAATGAATAAAGGGCATTTCTATCTTGCAATTAGTATGGGTGGGATTACTGCAATTGAAAATGAGTCTGGCTTTTCTACTTCTTTTTATTATGCACTGCCAATCCACACTCCGCCAGGCAGTTTCTGAAAAATGTTGGTGTGAATACACCCTTCAATATTTCTTCCACACTGGCTGTAAATATAATCTAGGCATAAATCATCAAAAGTAAATACCAGTGAGCACTTTAATCCTTTATAATAAATCAGGGAAATGGGGAGCCTACGCCTAGTGATGAAGTGTTAGCGTAGGTCAAACCAGCAGTTGCTGAGGAGGGAGTACTTTAGAAAACAGGGAGCATTTTGTTAAAGACTCTGAATTCCACTATAGGGTGGAAATTTTTTCCATGCTTTTCTATCTCTTCTGGTTAAGTGCTGCCATTGTTTTATTTCAGCAAATCAAATAAGAACAAGATTTTTTGTCTGAATGCATACTGTCTCAATACACTGAGCTAGATGTTAAATAAGATAGAAAATAATCATAAAAATTTTGTGCCCTCAAATAATTTCTAGGATGTGAGGGTGATCTGGCTGCAACCTCTGTCACCCCACTGATCACCAGGGTTGATTCAGCTGACCTGGCTGGCTAAGCAGGTGTCCCCTTCCTCCCTCTCTGCTCCATGTGTGTCCCTGCAAAGCTTCATGCTCGGTGGAAGAGGATGACCTTCCTCGATACAGGAGAAATGTTCTTTGGTCAAGGGTATATGAGTAACTAAGCTCCCTTGCTAGAACCTCCAAATAACCTCTCAAATAATTTCTCTTTAATAGGGAAGATGAGATACATATATAAATAATTTTAGTACAAGGTTAAGCATTCTCAGCATCACAGGTGAAATGTATATTAAGTTCTGCCAAAATTAAGAAGAGGCATAAATTACTTTCAGATGGAGAGATCAGGGAAATCTTCTTGGCGTAGGCAGCATTTGAGCCAACCCTTGAAGCAAAAGTCAGACTGGGGGTTCTGAAACACAGTTTAACAAAACTAAGGAAGGCAAAGTCCTGTAAGTAAGGTCACAAGACTAAATCCTAGATAAATTTGGATTACAAATAAACAACGACAAAATTGTGGTATAAAAATGCACCACGACTTACAGAGGATATATGTATATTAAAAAATATTTGTTATTTATCTGAAATTTGATTTTTTTTTTATTTCAGCATATTACAGGGGTACAAATGTTTAGGTTACTACATATATTGCCTTTGCCCCACCCGAGTCAGAGCTTCAAGCATGATGGGTATATTCACACCTAATGGGTGTGGTGAAATTTAAATTTAACTGAGGCTGGTGCATTTCTATCTGTTAAGTTCAGCAACTCTACTTGAAAGGAAAAACACATGGGATATACTGGAAAAAGAGAAGAGTGGTTCAGTTGGTATTACAGTTGGAATTGTTCCCCCTACCCCCACAATAAATATGCTGAAATCTAGCCCCTGGTTCCTTGGACTGTGGCCTTATTTGGAAATAGGGTCTGTGCAGAGGTAATAAAATTAAAATGAGGTCATGTAGGCTTCCATCCAATAGGACTGATATCCTTATAAAAAAAAGAAATTTGGACACAGAGACAGATACACATAGAGAGAAGACAATGTGAAGACAGGGGCAGAAATTGGAATTACATTGTCACAAGTCGAGGAATGTGTGAGGCTACCAAAAGCTGGAAGTGGCAAGTTAGGAGCCTTCTCCTTCTACAGGTTCTAGAAGGAGTGTGGTCCTGCCATCAACTTAATTTTGCACCTCTAGTCTGCAGAACTGTGAGATAATAAATTTGTTGTTCTAAGCCACCTCGTCTGTGGTGCTTTGTTATGCAGCCTTAGGAAATTCATACAGTTGACTATAGCCAAACGTGTTTGAAAAGAAAAGGTGTTGTTTTTTGTGTGTGAGCTGAGTCAAGAAGATTGGAGGCCTGGAATCCTCAGGAACAGAGTCTAAACCCCCTCTGTTTTCTGAATATCTTAAAAACATACTTAATGCTGGTGTCTATAGCCATTGCAATGAGGAAAGCTAAGCTAAAGCTCCAGCATATTTTATTTTCCTAGAACATATATTTTATTTTAACCCGAAACCAAAACAGCACAAAAGGATATATTCTGAATACAAAATGGGCATATACATTTTAGAGCAGAATTAGACTAAAAAACTCTTGAAATAAATTTGAAGTTCTAGCCCTTGCTTCAGTTTAGATCCCCAAATCCGCAAAAATAATCTTTCATATTCTTTTTTCATCAGAAATACTTTGGTGGAAGTTTGAAAAGCAGTATTTAATTAGTGAAGAGCCACAGAAATTTTTAGAACAGGTACTCTGAAAAGATTTTAGGCATAAGGCATAAGAATACAAAATAATATACCCCTGTACTCAAGGAATTTGTCATCAGATTCTATAAACAAGACACAAAAATGAAATATAGAGTTAAATAATTATTGATTCAAGATAAATTAACTAAGTTTTTTTCTCTATGGATATTTGGAAATGCTATAGCAATCAGGGAAAGCATCATGATGAGATGTTAATATAATTTTTAGTGGACATAGAAAGATGGAACAGATTTGGAAAGCACATGTAAAATCATTTCATTACTATTTTTTTAACCATATAAAATTTCACTCAATATTTTAAAAATCTGCATCTGTGGGTGAGAGCAGCAAAACAAAAAAGTATATTATTTTAATAATTTGTTTATGTCATTTTGATAATTTCAAGAATGTGCTCTTATCTAAGGATGATGTATTAAGCTAGTCCAGCTGGTTCTTCAGGCTTTTATTCAAAATACTCTTTGTTATGGGAAAAACATCCCTTAAGAAAATGGTTTTTGGAGAGTAACTATGGTAGGCTGCTAAGTTGATCCGTTTGCTGAGAGGACCCTGAGTGCTCTAGCTTCTGTGTGTAAAATCCTCCAGTGTGCAAGGCACGGGAGAAGTAGCACTTGAATGCATCCTTTCACTATCACCCCCCAAATTGAAAAAACGAGTAAAAGCCAGAAAAATTTGGTTATGGATCTGCTAAGACTGGATAGTAATCATCAGGGGCTATTTCTTTGAAGAATTTGCTTTCTACCTTGTACCAGAAGGTACCTAGGTAATTAAGTTTTATATAGTTACAGAAGATGATAAAAGCAGTGAAAAATACAGAAAAGATAAAAGTAAAGAAAAAAATATGAAGCCAGAAATGACCAATCACATGTCCTAAAGTATTATATACTTTTTGAGAGATGACTGCAATTGTTTTCTGATCTCCTTAAGTGCTAGGAAGAGAAGAAAACATGATTCATTATAACTGTGCTTTTCTAACTTTAGTGTGAATGAGAATGTCTCTAGGATCTTAGGAAGATTCTAATTTAGAAGGTCTGGGGTGGGCCTGGCGTTCTGCATTTCTAGCAAGCTTTCAGAGGATGCCAATGCTGCTGTTCCATGGACAACGCTTTGAATAGCAAGGAGTTACTTTGAAACATATTTAACATCTCTGGGCTACTACTTTTCCTGTTCAATTATTTATCTTCCCCACTAGAATATATGTAAGTTTCTTTGGATCAAGAATAATATTTTATTCACCTGTGCAATGAGAGATGGCTCAGTAAATGATCATTCCTTCTCCTTTTTCATTATTACTTTTCTTTGATCAAAGAATGATATTATTCTAACAAGGAATGTACCATTTCTGATGAAATTTGTAGCTTGGTGAAAATCACAAGAAAGGAATAAGACAACTATCTAGCCAACATATTTGCTGATGCATCAAGGAAAGACAAAGCATAATAAAGAACGTATGACATATGGAGTCAAATATTTTGGAAAGGAGGAGGCCTAGGAAAGAAAATAGTTCTGAACCTAAGGAGATGATGGTTTTTGATCCTCATCTATCATCTGAGTAACAAGGAAAATATTATTATGCTTTCTGCTTTGGTCCTTTCATCTGTAATACAAGGTTCTAAGTTTAAATATATGTACTAAAATGTTAAGAGAGAACACCAAAAGAATAGAATTAGAACATATAGCTCCTAACCCACTCCACGGAATGAAAGAAAGAAAAAAGAAAACATGGTAAATTCAACAAAGAACAACAAAGGAATGAAACACCACCAACAAAAAATTATATAAATCATGTAACTATATAATAAATATATAAATAAATCATATAAATCATAAAGGAGACACAGAATAAGCCCAAACACAATAATAGTAAGTAAAATTGATTAAATTACCTCTTAAAAAGACAGAGTAATATTAAGTTATAAAAAATGTATTCTTAAGCTGCCAAAGATATGATAAAATAAACCAACACAGAATGATTAAAACTGAAAAATCTAACTCTTTCTATGTATAATAAAACCAATAGCAAAAGCAATATATCTAGCCATATTAATTATTATTTATCAAATAACTAGAATTCAAAATAGATAGTACTAAAATTGTATTTCACAATGATAAAATATACAGTCAACCAAAAAAATTCAGTAGTCATGAATCATCAAATATCTAATAAATAAATTTCTAAATATGTTAAAAAATTCTTGTGGGGGAAAGAAGAAAAGAAAAAATTCTATTAATGCAATCATAGAGTTTTAAACAAAGCTCTATCAGAAATTAGCAAACTAAATTGTCCAAAATAAGTTTAGAACATAGGTGAGTAGTATAATTTAAATTTAATCATAATTGATGTATAGAGAATTTTATAACCAACAAAAAATGTCTATTTTTTTAAATACATCAAATACTTTTTTAAAAAAGATCACTAAGAAAATCTTGATAAACTTCCAAAACACAAACAATATTGCTGATAAAACTCAATATCACCAATATACAATCCAAGGGGAACTTTTTAAAAAATTCTTAGATTAAAGAGTAAATCAAAATTAATAAAAATAAATATGTACAGATGGATGACAATGTGTGAGAATAAACTGTGCTACTCATCAAGCAAGACATTTTGAAATATAACTCAATTATAGCATAAAATACCCAAATAAATTTGAGATATCATAAGAAAAATATAATGAAAGTAGAAGAAGGGAAATAATGAAAGTAAAAGTAAAATATATAAAATGAGAGCAAAGGGAGAGAAAAGTAGTAGACTGATGCATAAAATCAAAGAGCTGATTCTTGAAAATACCAATAAAACTGAAAAAACTTCAGGCAATTACAAATGGTAACCCTCCCCAAAAAGAGGACACATAAATAATATTAGAATTGAGAAAGAGACAATAGATATGGATAAGTTTCATGAGGTTGCAAAAGGATACTTAGTAAAGATAATACTGAAATGTGTAAATTAATATTAAAAGTTTGATTTCCTAGGAGTATATTCACTCAAAAAAAAAAAAAAAAAAGACAGAAAAACTGAATAGGCCAATATCTGCAGAAATTGAATTGTAAAGTTAATTAAATATTTACCTTGATGCAAAAAGGCCTGGGCCCAGATAGTTTTATGGTGAAGTTCTAAACCTTAAAGTTTAAACTTATATAAATTTTTCTTGGCATAAAACACAACAGAAAACTTTTAAACTCATACTTTGAGGTTAGCCTCACTTTGATACTAAAGCCAGAAAAAGACAAAACATAGGAAAAAAGGTAAAGAACTCTAAAATAAATATTTTCAAATTATATCTAGTGATATTTTAGCATTTGAGTTTTACTCCAAATATACAAGAAAGTACATAATATGTGATCATCTTAATGGATGTTCAAAAATTTTTGTTTAAAATTCAACACTCTTTCCTGATTTTTTTAAAAAAATGTTTTATAAGGGAATTTTTCAACCTAAGAATCTCTTTCAGAACACATTGCAACCATAATTCTTCATGGGAAATCAATAAAGCCAAGCAACTAAATTCAAGGCAGGATGAGGAGATGCACTACAACCACAAAATACACTTTGTGCAAGACCTATCCAATCAAACAAAATGGAAAAAAGTGGGAAATACAAAACTGTTCAATATTTATTAACGACTTAAGAATCTACATAAATAATAAAAAGGAAATAACTGAAAATTACTGGAATGAATTTAACTGTTTAATAAGTTTCTGGATATTAAATAAATGTAAATCAATAGTTTACTCAGAAATAATGAGAAAATAAAATGGAATAAAAGATTTCATATACAACACCATGAAAGGCCATAAAATTTCTAGATATAAATCCAACAAGAAATGTTAAAGCCCTATAAAGAGAAAATCATGAAACTTTAGTGAAAGACACAAAATGAAATCTAAATAATAGGAAGCATTCTGTGTTCCTGGATGGAGAATTTTAGTAGTTTAAAATTACTTTTCCCAAATTAATCCATAAAATAAAAACCTTCTCAAACAAAACAAGATCATTTTTAATGAAACCTGACAATTCAAAAATTATATGGAATGTGTTAAATTGTCAAAAACATTTTGAAAAAAAGACAATAAAGGGGTGTTACTATCACAAAGTACGTGGAATAAAACGTCACAGAATTCATGCCAAAATAAACAAATCAGTTAACAGAAGGAGAGTTCCTAACAGATCATTTGTATATGTCAATATAATTTATGGTAAAGGTGATATTTCAAGTCAAAAGTTGGCCTACTAAATAAATGATCACAGGAAAATGGGGTCACCATTTACAGAAGGAAAATAAATCCAGTCTGAGGCAAAGGGTGCCAGCTGCTCGGGAAATCCATTTCTTCATCAGAGAAATGATGGGCCGGTGGCTGATTCTGGGAAAGGCTCCATGAGAGGTGGTACATACCACCTCCAGACGCAGCTCTGAAAAACTCACACACATGCTTCCACTTCATCTTTTCTCTCACTAACAGCAGTAAAAATGACCCTCAGGCAAGCTTTGCAAACCAAAAAATGGCAAACAGCAGAGCCAGAGTTACCTGGATCCCCAAATCACTCTGTGAAGCCAGGCTGCCCACCTCCCATCCCTGGTCACCATTGACCCAAATTGCCTGGAGCTGGTCCTTGAGTGAAACACTTCTATTCTGTTTGACTCATTTTTTAAAAATCTGCCCGCCTCAGCAGTTATGTTCCCTAATACAATCTGTTTCTCATGATGAATAAAAATGAGTCTCATTGTGGATTAAAGAGATAAGCCATTCTGAAACCCATGAAATAGGAACAGACAATGACAATTATTTTACCTTATAAAATTAAAACCTTCCCTTTTGAAAGAAATAACTAATAAAGTTAAAAGAGAGTGACAGCTTGGGTGAAAATATTTATAGCCTATATAAAAGTTTAATTTCTATGTAAAAGAACTCCTATAGCTTTAAAAAGAAGAAAACTAACCAACAGGAAAATGGGTAAAGTAAAACAAATAGGACATTGATAGAAAAAGAAATGAAAAAGTACTCGATGTATCAAGCAGTTAGAGAAATATAAATAAAAATAAAAATTGATATTTTTCCTATGTGATTAATACAAAAAATCCCCCAAATTTAATAACTAAAGAATAAATGTGGGGAAAGATTCAAGGGAACTGGACTTGTCATGCATTGTTAATGTGAATGTAGCCCATAGGGTCTAACTGGAGACAGTCTAGCAGTTTTTATTAGATTCAAAAATGTACATGTACTTTAACAATTCTGCTTCTGGGTATCTATTTTTTTTAAATACAACCTACTTCTACATTTATAAAATCATACAATTACAAGATAGTCTGTGGAACTTGTTTGTAATACCAACTCCTCTCCCCAAATGTATTACTTAATGGAGGAAAAATGACAAGATTTGTGTTATATCTATATGATGGCACACCAAGAATTCAAATACACCAATATGCAATGACATGAAAAGATTTTAGAAACCTATGTAAACCAGACTAACAAGAAGTAACGTAGATATTTATGTTTTTAATTTATATCTTTTATTGGTTATATTTATATTTTAAATTTATATTTTTAAGCATAAATCTGCTTACATAGGTATATTCTATATATTCTATATATATATTGAATATACATATTTATGTGTAAATGCATAGAAAGAGGAGACCCCATGGAACACACACTATCCACAGAGGCTACCTGGAAAAAGGAGTTAGAGTGGGACTATTAGCAATGGAGAACTTTTACGTTTTGTGCTGTGCGCATCCACATTGCTTACATCATATACCAAAGTAACATATTCAGGTGTTATTTACAAAAAAAAATTTTGTTAAATTAAAAAAAAATTAAGACTTGATCAGTGTTTCTCTCAGTATATTCCATAAAACACTGGTCCTCTGAGATGCTTCGTGCAAATGTGTTCTGAGATCAAATATATTTTTCATTCACATTTTCATGTTTCTCTGAAGGGGACACATCTCCCAAACAATGTCAAAAGAAATTTTTCAGCTGCCAGATAGAAGAGTAGATTGTGAAGCAGCAGCTATTGACTATTTGGGCAAATTGTAGCCAAACATCCCTGAACTGATCATAGGCATTTCAAAGCTAAGAAGAATTGGTGTGACTGATTTTACAAGTTCTGAAGGGTATCTGTAAGGTTAGATATCAAAAGTTTCTAGCTGCCTTTGAAGAGAAGCTATTTAACTTCCAGCAATATGTAATTAAATTAAAGAGCAAAATGAAACTAAAAGTGTATCTAAATATAAAATATAGAACAAAATCCAAGAATTCTTCAATGTGAACTCAAATGATATTGCCAGTTCTATAAAGGGCACAAATAGAAGCAAAAATGAAAAACAGCATGTCACCATGATGTTTCAACATCCAGCCATAGGTGATTCAGAACTTTAGATGCTATATGTAAAAAACCGTAGCCTCAAACTAACAAAAACTGAAGCACATAATGATAAATGTATATTATTGTCACATTAAAAACATGTGTGTACATTGAATATAGCAGAGGGTTTTTTTGTTTTTGTTTTTGTTTTAAACCATTACTCCCAAAGCCGTTTTTCACTGTTGGTGTCTCAAAACATACTGCCCTCCTGACCACTGGCATTGCTGCTGTTTCTCAAAAATTCCATGCAGGCTCCCGCCTCAGGGGTGTAGCATGTGCTTCCCCTCCACGGGATTACTGGTCCACCTGATAGCCACTTGACTTGACCCTTTTGCTCAAGAGAGCCTTCACTGATCACCTTGTTTAAAACTAAAACTCTACCTTGACCTCAGCGCTCCCTATTCCCCTCCCATGCTTCACTGTTTTTACCATCACCACTGCACTTACCATCACCTGACTTACTATATTGTTTATTTATCTGGTTGTTGTCTAACCCTTGCCATTAGAAATTAGCACAGATTTTTTTTTTTTTTTTTTGCTCTCTTTACTCTTGTATCCCCAATCCTCATAACAGTGCCTAATATTTAATGGGAAGTCAATATATACTTGTTGAATGAATAAATAAATGAATGAATCTTGAAATCAATGATATTTATGAATTGAAAGAATAAAATATTAATAGATTAGTCTCCTGGAGATTCAGGAAGGTTATCAACAAATTAAATTCTCCAGGAGGCAATGCTATTTTTAAAAAGCTACTTAGTTTTGGTGAAATTTTTGTTCTTCAAAGTTAGTTGACTATCGTACATTTTTTCCCATGTAACATTAAAATACAGTAGAATTAATATTCTGTGTAAAATGTTTTAGAAATAGAAGATACTCTAAAATTCCATTAAACTCTATAATTTATTATTTTAATGAATGTACCTTTGGAAAAAGATAACTTTTTTCCAAATGCTTGGATTTTTTGCCATATATCATATATAAAATTAGTTTTACCTTGCAAAGAAATATCCAAGTCATCTTGATTTGACATGATATCACACAGAAATGCTGCACTCCTATAGAAATCTTTTAATAATTCAGATTGCTAATTCTATTCTACATAAAATTTAATCATCTGTTCTCTCAGAGAGAAAATTTTAGCTGATACCTCTCCATGAGATAGACAACACACTTTAGAATGATAAGGCAAATCCACACCGAATACCTCATTGTTCAACTTTAGCAAGTTACCAAACTGACAATGCCATGTTACATTTGCAGAAATATAGTTAACAATACTTATAACTTGTCACAAAGTGTCACTTAAAATAGTAGCTTTATCACAGAGATTTTGCTGATGCAAGATACAATAAAACAAATGAGAGCATCTGGATCTGTTAATACTTTTTTTTTATCTGTGCAATAAACCCTTCATGTTTTCCTGTCATGCAAAGTGCACTGTCTGTACACACACTCACTAAATTTACCAAATTCAGTCCAACTTCATGACATTTATCTTGAAAGTTGTTGAAGATATCTATTCCCTGTTCATAAGAGTGCCCAAAGCAAGTAACTCTTCATAGCAAAGAAAATCTTCTCTTCTGATCCAAATGAAGTATAAAACCTGCACGGAATCAGTTGTATCAGCTGATTCATCCAAAGCAATTGAATAATACATATTTTCCATTTGAAATATTGCATGGAAGTTTTTCTGTTAAGTTGAAGGCTAATTCATGCTGCTGATCAGTCATGATTCTCCTTGAAAGAGGCAGTCGTTTGTACTTTGAAACATTATCGGGCATCTAAGCATACTACAACTTCGACAATGAATTCTTTCACAATTTCTACATCACTGAATGGCTTCCTTTTCCCCCAAGTACATAAGCTACTCTAAAAGTGATTCAGTGGCATTATTTCCAGGTCTTACTGCTGCTTGAAAGAATTGTCTTTGCTTTTGCTTTGCCTCTTTTAATTTCTGGAATACAACCTTTCATATCTCTCCCTCTAATTTAAAATATTTGTGGTCCTTATGAGTGTTATAATGCTGATGAGAATTGATTTTCTTGAATGTTGATATTGTAGCATCACAAAGCAAGCAAATCATCTTATCTTTAGCAGAAACAAAATAATGTTGCAATTCCCAATCCTCATTAAAAATATCTGTTTTCTTTCTTCAGTGTTCTTTTGGTCTTCTTTGACATGATGGACTGTTAGACAGAATTAAAAAATATTGTTGAACTGTGCAACTATTCACAAATTCCACTACAAACAGAAACACAGTGCATTGTTTTCAGAAGCTGATAACGGACGGGTGAACTCAATCCCCATAAACTCTTGCCAACCAGCTTTGTGGGGTAGTAGCACCAGTCAGACAGGGGAAGTTAGAACTGAATTATGAGCTTAGAAGCTGTCAATTTAGCTCTTATGGCTTACTAATGTTCTAATTGTGCTGGTCAATCTGGAAGGATTATTTCATTGAAATTTATTTTATTCTTTGGTATTTTAAACACATTCATTTAAAAAATAAAATAAAATTATAAAAGATGAACAAAAATGTATTAATAAAAATGAAAGGATTTGTTCTGTACAATTTGGATTCAGTTAAAAGGCTGCACTTAAGGACCCAAAAGGCCACAAGTTCCCTGCCCCTGTTCTAGTACAATGTAGTATTCATCAAAGACAGAAGAGTCCTAAAATCTGGCACTCAGGACACAAGATATAAATTGAAAACAAATTTGAGATAATTTGAAAAAATATATAAAATGATAAATTTACAATAATATTAGTAATACAGGATAGTTCCATGCTAGGTGTATTTTGTACTAAACCTTATATTTTAGTCAAAATGTACCAGAAAAGCAAAAACAATTTTAGGTTTTTATAGCAGAGAATATTTAAGGCAAGAAATTGGTCACACAGGTGATGGAGAGTCGGAGAAGGCAAACAAGAGACAAGGAGGCAGCCCCAAGATGAGCCACAGCAGGAAGCCAGAGTCCCTGAGGCCTGGGGGTCTGGGGGCAGGTAACCCCCTCAGAGCCCAGAAGGTGGGAGTGCCTGGCAGAAACCGGAGATTTAGCCAGTGCCAGACATGGCCCAAAGAGATGAGGGAATTTTCTGGCTTCTTCCTTCTTTCCACACTTTCACCTCCCACAAGCACCTCGCTTTAGCTGGATCAGATGACCTAGGAGCCTGGGAAATGCAGCCTGCAGGAATCTGTTTCTCTGTGATGCAGAATAGAACCGAAGAGTAAGTAGAGACAAATAGTCCCAGGACTTGCTCAGCTAAATATTTAATTTAATATAAGCAACACATGAGCATTTGCTTGGATTTAAGTTATGATGGTACATCTAACTAAAAGTTAAAAACAAAAAGAAAAGCATGTTAAATTCAACACACCCTCAAAAGTCTATTATTAATTTTAATACTGAATTATGAGTTTGTCAACAAACCCTTGCAATTAAATAGATATAAATTATCAATTGCAGTAAGTATATATGGAAACAATTAATGATAAAACTATGTTTTAATCACACATGACAGCGGAATTAATACCCTACCATAGAAATTTAATTTTTATATTCCGTGCTTGTTTTTTTAAAGCTGGGATCCAATACTGTCATAGTAGATATCACTTTAACAAATTCTATTTTTTCTGTAATATTCTATTATTTTTAATCATCACAGCAACACAATTTATTAAACATTGTTTCTCTTTAGTTAAACTGGCATGAAGTGCTTCACATGGAATCCTCAAGAACCATATGGAAGCCATCTGGAGTAGACTATGCAATGACCATGAGCTTGCAATTGACCATCAGCCAAGGCAAAATTACTCAAATATAGGAATTGAAAAAAAATATTGTTAAGGGCAACAAACTGAAAATGATTTTATTTAAAAGTATCCTGGATGTGGATATTTTATTTAAAAATATCATAGCTGAGAAATAGAAACTAAAGTCATCTTGTATATTGCAATAAAAGATTAAGGTGGTTTTCATGTTGTGGGTTTTGTTTTCAAGAAAAATTTTAAGCAATTTATGGATAGAGCCACAAAGAATCACAGGCAAAGAAGGGCTTCAATTATTATTCAGAGTGAGCACACTGTCTCATTGCATTCATGCACTTAAATCACATGTATTTCCAAAAGAGATGTAACGTGGATTAAAATGAAAGTACAATAAAATAAAACTGTTTCATTAACCTCAAATTAAAGAAACATTAATAATAAAAGAATAAGACATAATCACATATTATGAAAACTCTTGCTAAAAATAATTATGCCTGAGCTTCCCAGAAGCTGAAACAAAGGGAAAATGTTTGGTTTTGTAGTTCTCAGGGTCAGATAAAAAGAAATGTATATACTCTCAGTGGAAAGCACAAGGTTCAGTCACACTTTCAGCCTTACTCAGGCTGAACAGTGACAGCATCTCCCTGAACTCTGATAGAAAAAATGTTGGCTTGATCTCAATCAAAGTGCTAAAGGCCTAATCAATACATTCAAGGAATATTGATCCCATTCCTTATTTAAAGATTCAGTGATCCTTATCTGAGTAGTAATTATCATAATCTTATAAAAATTGCAATTTTATTTCATTGCCTATGGCTTTTGTAAAATTTCTGATTGTATGTGTAGTTTTTATTCAAAATTATGTTATTGCTTCCAGGGAGGAGAGCAAAATGATTATTTTGGGGTCTTGAGAAAGCTGTCATGACAACACTTTTGGTAAAAGTCAAGCTGTGAATGATTAAAAACAACTTAATAATTCAAGAATTTAAAATGGATAATTTTGCATTGGAAATCAGAATTGAAAATTCCAATTATTTTGGCCCCGAGTTTAATTTTGGTGTAATGAGCTCCTTTATAAAGCTTCTCATGGAAATAGATCACTATTGCCATCTCCTGGCAAGTAAACCACATGACCACAATTCAAGTCTTTTTGGAAAGCCATATATCGTGGGAAAGCAAGCTTACCCCCATAAATAGGCAATAAATTATTGAATATTTATTGTAAGACTATCATTGGATTTTTATCCTTTATTCCTATAAGACCTTTACAAAAATCCATTAGAGTTGATAAATAGTAGCACTTATTTTTTGAGCTCTTTATATTGGACAGAAATTCTGCTTGTTATGACTTTTTAAATTAATTGCATATGATGAGTCTACCTGTGGTTGAAACAAATATTAGAACTGCTTCAAAAAGAAAACTTAGAAAATGCCTGCAATGTATTGGGAAAAAGGAGCCAGGACTGTACCACTGCATGCAGCCAAGAAAGTGACAGGTAGCTTTCAACCATATAATAAAGCTGACGGAATGGGTAACAAGTCAGACAGCACTAATCCATCTTTCTGCTGTGGGGGCTTTCACAGGAGATGAATGATACACCCCCCTCCAACTTGCCTCGTCATCTTGCTGTGTTTCTCTTTAATTTTTCTCCCTTGCTATTGTTCTTCTTTATAATCTGCTGCTACTGCTTTGGATCCCCTTCCCCCACTTTCTCACATCTGGACATCAAATCATCAACTGCCTCTGAGTCTGGTTCGTGCACTCAGCTGTCTCAGATGACAGCTGAGCCATTTATGAACTAGATGTCATTCACGTTTGCAAGCTGTGCTCCAGGGCACCATCCTGTCCTAGAGACTCCAAATTCTTACTGCTGCTAAGTGGAAACGGTGAATGAGATATGGCTTCAAGTCATTGCCATCCAGATCAGAATGTTACGTTCCACATAGTTCTGAGACTCCACGTGTCACCTTCTCATATTAATCATTTCTTCAAGGATGAGCATGATAACTAACTTCCCAAGATGGGTTGAAAGCACCAAGGCAATTGACATTTTAAAAAAATACTCTTCTGATGTCATTCATTGAAGGAAAAAAGAAAATGCATTGTTGTTGTTGTTTTACTTTTATCACATTTTATCATACATTCTATCTGATTTAAACTCCATTCCCTACCAATAGCTCAAGATCACATTTAGTTAACACAAAGGTGAAAGAAGAACGAACGTTTGAGAAATCAGCCTGGACTTGAGCTTTGAAGCATGAAATCTCTGCACTTCAGTGTCCTGGTGGTCCTCTGCCGCAGTTTCACACTGCCTGCCCACTGCAACCCTATTTAAGACAACTTTTTGAAGAACCAATCTTAGGAAAACAATAAGGGGGGACAATCTTCTATACCTGGAAATACAATACTTGATGAAGCAAAATACAAAGGGCAGATCAAAGGGAATGACTCCTAAAACATGCTCAATTTCTCTATTCTGGCTGACCACTAGCTCAGGGAATTTCCTCTCTAGAAAGAATGTCAGATATGTCTATGAGAAGAAAATCCTCACAAAAATAAGAAAAGGATTTTGAAAGGAGGAAGGGAGGTCAAAGTAAATAAAGATAGTAGTAAAACTAGGAAGCCAAAATGATAAAATAAGAAAATCCAGATAGGCTTTTGAATAAACATATTCAAAGGCAATAATATCATTAAAGTTCACCTATATATCACTTACTATGTGCCAGACATGATATATTTCACATATATAAACTCATTCAGTTCTCAAAACAATCCTATTATCTCCATGTAAGAGATAAAGAAACAGCACAGAGGCTTGGAACACACAAGTGGACTCAAGATTATAACCCAGGTGGTCTGCTGCTTAAATGCTAAATTAGTCAGTGTTCTCCAGAGAGACAGAAGCAACAGAATATCTGATATGTAGAGATAGGTGAGAAGGGATTTATTAGAGTAACCGGCTCATGTGATTATTGAGGCTGAGGAGTCCTGCAACAGACCATCAGCAAGCTGGAGCCCCTGAGATGCTGGTCACATGGCTCAGTCCAACTTCAAAAGCCTCAGAACCAGGGAAGCTGACTGGTGTAATTCTCAGTCCAAGGCTGAAGGCCTGAGAACCCAGGGGGCCACTGGTGTAAGTCCTGGAGTCCAAACACCAGAGAGCCTTGATGTCCAAGGGAGGGAGAAGAAGAGTGTCACAGATCCAGGAAAGAGAGAAAGGTAATTGCCTTTTCTCTGCCTTTTTGTTCTATCGGGGCTCCCAGGTGATTGGATGGCTCCCACCTATACTGAGGACGGATCTTCCCCACTCAGTCCCCTGACTCACATGCCAGCCTGCTCTGGAAATGTCCTTACAGATACACCCAGAAGTAATGCTACACCAGTTCTCTAGGTATTTCTCAATCTGATCAACTTCATACCTAAAATTAACTGTCACCATCACTATGTTCTTCTAACTCTGCTAAATGTATTTATGTATTTATATGTATGTCTATATCTTGGAAACGCAATCTCCCCTCACCCCGTGATATGTTTATCTACTACAATGAATTGGATGTGTTTTAGTTTGCCCATTTCATGATTAGATTAACCAAAGCTGTCTAAGATCAGGGAAACCCTAAGTGTCAGAGCTAGGATATAAACCCAAATCTCACATTCTTTCCTCCATACTTCACTGCCTTCCAGGATGGGATGGCCACGAAAATGCTCTCTCAGATCTCCTGCTGCAGTGGCATAGTTTTGTAAGCATCCCAATTACCATCCTTCTGCATCCACCACATTTGTGCCAAGATCATGCTTCTCTTCTCCTGGGTTAGTCTCAATCAGTGACTGAGTAAATCAGGGGTATTAATGTGGGCTCATTCCTGCCATAAAATGCGACCACCTTACTGGGATACTTTGGCTCAAGGGTTGTCCATGATCCTGCTTGAAACTTTCTTGGAAGAAGTGTCTCACCGCCCTTCCTATTCCTTCCCCCTCTCCTTTCACACATATCAGGCCAGCATCATGGTCTGAGGGTCTCTCTTTCTACTCCTATTCTACCCACCCTTGCTTTACTTTTTAATTTAAAACTAGCATATTTTATTTATTTTCTTAAGTTGTACAATATAAAATTGTATATATTTATCATGTACAAACAATATGATGTATTGATATATGTATACATTGTGGAAAAGCTAAATCAAGCTAATTAACATATACAATACCTCACATGCTTATTATCTTTTGTGATACAAACCCTTAAAATCTATTCTCTTAGCAATTTTCAGGAATGCGATGCATCGTTATTTACTATAGTTACCATGTTGTGTAATAGATCTCTTGAATTTAGTCCTCCTCTCTTTATCTTTTGTAAGCATCTTTCCCTAATAAATTTCTTGCATATCTAATCCCGACTTGAACTCTGCCTCTGACACAAATCAAAGTAACACACAGGCCAGCATAATATCCTCAGAAACTCAATTAGGTAGATATATAAAAATACAGATATCTATGATTTTAGACATGTGATTTATATTTAACTAGTTGTTTAGTTATATTGGGTTCAATACATCACATACAGAAAATGAAATGATGGAAGGGAACAAACACAATAACAAAGCAACTAAAAGAGTTATGCCCTGACCTATTGTAGAACACTAGATCTGAAGCAAACATGTTAGAATTTCTCTGAAATAAAAATTAACAGGAGGCTATAATACGAGGGCTCACAACAAATAACAGACTGTCACAAAATGATATTGATCAGGAATCTCCAGAACTTGCACAGTCCTACCAACCTTTAAGTGATAATAAGACATCAAAGAATACTAAAATCCATTCTCAGAGAAGAAAAAGAGTTCTCTGACTTTACACATCTCAGTGTCCTATGAGCTGGCTTAGATAACAAATAGTAGCATATTTTTCTATTATATTCTATGATTTATCATGACTCTGAGTTATTTAGCTTTCTCTACTTACATATCTCAAAACTTGTTCTCTTTTTGATGATCTATTCTCTTATTTGCCAGAGGCTCATCTTGAATTTTCTTTCAGCGCTAAATGACCCTGTGAACTTAGTGGCAATTTTTATTCCCAACACCCAGACATTCAGCTTACAGGGGAAATATCAACACTAGAAATGTGCCTTGTGAAGCACTAACATTGGCTGATGAGCGTAAGAGGCTCTTGTGAGCTTTCAATAGTACTGATCATGGCCACTGAATATTCAAAGCACTTAAAATCAGTATAATATCTTTGTCAATCAACACAATTGTATTTGAATAGGATTCAACTTTGGCTAAATTGTCATGAAGATCATTATATCATTATAGCATTGGGGCAGATTAGCACTAGTTAGAAACTGTGCCTCTGTCACAATGGGAAAGAATGCTCTGATACATCTGTACCCTGTTTCAATGACCTGGTGGCAATAAATTACTGGCTAAGTAACTGTACCTCCAAAGTACATGGTACTGAAGAAAAAGACAAACACAAGAATATCAACAAAATCTTATTTTGTTGAAAAAATTACCCTATCTAATTCAGACTGCCACAGGATCCATCTCATACTTGTGTAATAACACTGCAGGTCTTTGCAATGAGTTAGTAAAAAAAGGTGGTACACTAACGTAAAGTATGGTAGAGAGTAATATTATTTCTAGCTTGTTATAAATCACATCAGTACGTCCAGAGTGCCTCAGAAAGTGCTTTTATATTTGTTAAGTTTCTAGCCAACAGAATTCAAAAATCTTTGTCAGAGTCAGTAAAGATGGAGAGTTTTTTCCAGGGTCAGAAATCAATAACTAGTTTGCAACCTGGCCACTTTTAAAGTGTGTTGGTCTTATTCAAAACCTGCAAAGTACAAGGGTTCCCTCGTCTCCACATCCTCACTAACACTTTTTATTTCTTATCTTTTTGATAATAGCCATCCTAACAGGTGCAAGGTAATATCTCATTTGGGCTATAATTTGCATTTCCCTGATAATAAGTGATGTTGAGCATTTTTTCATATTACATAATGGCCATTTGCATATCATCTTTTGAAAAATGTCTATTCAGTTCCTTTGCCTATTTTTTAATCCGGTTATTTGTTTCCTTGCTATTGACTTGCTTGAGTTCTTTATATATTTTGGATCTTAACCCCTTCTCAGATGTGTGGTTCACAAATATGTTCTCCCATTCCATAGGTTGTCTGTTCACTCTGTTGATTGTTTTTCTTGCTGTGCAAAAGTTTTTTAGTTCAATGCAATTTCATTTACCTATTTTTGGTTTGATTGCCTGTGCTTTTGGGGTCATATATAAAAAATTTTTGACGAGACCAATGTCAAGAAGATTTTCTCCTATGTTTTTATCTAGTAGTTTTGTAGTTTCAGGTCTTACGTTTAAGTCTTTAATCCATTTTGAGTTGATTTTTGTATGGGGGGTGAGATAAGAGTCCAATTCTGCAATTGATGTCGTTTTCCCAATGCCATTTATCAAAGAGTTTAGAATTTCCCCATTGTTTGTTCTCAGCACCTTTGTTAAAGATCAGTTGATTATAGGTGGGAATGTAAATTAATATAGTCATTACGGAAAACACTATGGACGTTCCTCAAAAAATTAAAAATAGAACTGCTATATGACCCAGCAATTCTACTTCTCGGTATATATCCAAAGAAAGTAAAATCAGTATCTTGAAGAGATATCTACACCATCATGTTCATGGCAGCATTATACACAGTAGCCAAGACATTTGAACATCCTAAGTATTCATCATATGAATAGATTTTTTTAAATGTGGTATATATACATAATGAAATATTATTCAGCTTTAAAAAGACAGAAATCATGTCATAGGAAGACACAAATGAATCTGTAGGACATTATGCTAAGTGAAATAAACAAGGCACAGAAAGACAAATATTGCATAATCTCACTTACATGTAAAATTTTTAAAAGTTGAAGTCATAGAAACAGAGAGTATAATGATGGTTATTGGGACCAGAGAGGTGAGGAAAGACTGGGCAGATGTTGGTCAAATGATACAATATTTTGGTTACACAGGATAAATAAGTTCAAGAGATCTGTTGTACACAACATGATGATTATAGTTAATAACAATGTACTGTATACTTGAAAATTGCTAAGAAAGTAGATTTTAAATGTTTTCCCCACAAAAAAATGATAAGTATGTGAGGTAAAAGATATATTAATTGCCTTGATTTAGTCTTTTCACAATGTACACACACATCAAAACATCATGCTGTACCGCATAAATATATACAATTTTTGTCAATTAAAAATTCCTTTAAAAAACAAAACAAAATAAAACAAAAACCTACAAAGTTGACAAGAATTTTGACTGAATCACAAATGAAAATTTGACTTTTAATCAAACTTACTATTAGAAAAATCTAAAATTTAATTGAAGTACATTTTTTTAAATCAGCAAATGACAAGAGTAAGCATAAAAGCTCTGTTTAACATGCATTTTTTTAAAATGAGAGTTTCCTCAACTTACATCATTCATTCCAGGTGATTTAAAATAGATAACTGAAAATTAGTTCTAGTGTCTTCATGTTGAAGTGAAGCTGAAGAGCATATAATTGTCATAGTCATCCTCCCGGCCACCTGCATTTTCCACACCTTTTAAAGAAGGATATTCTTTCTATTCTTTATAGTAATCTGAGCCTCTTTTTTCTAACAGTTCTCAAAAATAATGGACATAGAGCTATAAACCAGTAGCCTTCTTTAATTCCTTAAAAATTCTACAAGAATCGTTTCTACGAGCCTGCTGATCTGAATATGTCCAGGTTTCAAGTACATATCAATCATATTCTCAACTTTTCTAATTTGGCTTTTCACCTTTCCTTCATGAACTAACTCCCTGTGTATGAATAGAGTTGAACCTTTTTAAAAATATGAGCTTTACAAAAGCATAAAAAGCTTCTACTGTCTCAGATGTTTTTGCCTTTAGGTCCCTCATCCTGGTGACCTGTGGTCTTTATCATGCTGATTTTTCTTTCCTTTTTCTTTTTTTTCTATTGGGTCCTAAGTGCTATCATTTTAAGATTATCCCCATTGAGCCTCTCCTTGAAATTCTTTCTTTCTCTTTCTTTCTTTCGTTCGTTCGTTCTTTTTTATTTACCAAAATGAAAGTTAGAGGAATACCAACCCTATTGATATTTCTTCTACATTGTCCTAACAACCTCTTAAGACATGGCCAGAAGTATTGTCAGTCACCAGTAGGATGGAGAGGGGAGAGTTCCTATGGAGAAAGCTGATGAAGACACTAACACTGAAAAAACACTTTTTTCCTTCCAAAATATGATACCTCATTGTTCTTTCTTAAGCAAGTGGTTCTCAATAAGGGATATAGACTATGAAGGTGTATAGATGTATTATGTATCTAATAATAACATTATCTAATCATCACTCTGCAAACTTACATCTATCTTTTTCAGGCTAGCATCATATATTGAGATTATAGGTTATCATTTCTGTCTCCTATTGGCATGGAGTCTCTAACGGAGCAAGAGTTGTATCTTTTTCATCCACCACCTCCCCAGTATAGTTTGTTTCCTTCTTTGCTTATTTTCAAATGTTCTTTTCTGTCCCAAAACATAATGTTTGCATCAAGACTAATGCTTGTTCTACTGCATTTGTGGGAAGTTCAGGCTTAGAATGAGTTTCAGAACTTTTAATGGTTCCCTGTTGACCAAAAGTAAAATCTAAACTCCTTACCATGACATGGAAAGCCTCTGAGGCTTTTGATGGTTTTTAGTTTTATAGTCTCACTCACTTCCCAATTACACTAGGGCTGCTGAATTATACGCAAACATTCCAGCTACTCAAGAATACTTTTAGTTCCTTTCGCTTCACGTCTTTTGTCTTTGCCCACATTGTGTTTTCTGCTTGATTAATACCTAATCCACTTTTCCTTCCCAACTTCAATCATAAATTACCTTCCCTCTGAGGGCTCCCTTGACACCTCCTCAAAGTAGTATTTACTCCCTATTTTGTAATGCTATACATTTTGAATGAACCTTTATCACATTTAGCTTTTATCACATTTTACTGTAAGAGCTTGTATATTTCCATCTCTTCCTCACATGCACACTCTCTCTTGCAAACACACACACACACTTGGTTGTAAGCTCAACAAAGCAAATATTGTATTATATTTTATTCTGCAGCTTCTTTGCTTTGCATAAAGCCTGGAAAATGGTCAAAAATTCATTTGAAAAAAATTGCAGAGCAATTATTTCAAGTTAAAACATACTCTGCCTTTTACAACTGTATAACTTTGGAAAAGTCACTTATTATCTCCAAACTTCAGTTTTCAAAAAAACAAAAAAGAAAAAATGTTTTATTTCATATGATTACTATAAATATTAAATTAAATGTTTTGTATAGAACAGTTAGGAGATTTCTTCAAAACTTAGTATGTGAACTATTCATATTATTAATATATAGCTAGAGGTGTTAATAAAATGAGGCTGTGTGTTATGGTTTCTTTGAACACTAGAGCAAATGAGAAGAAAAGAGTCAGCCTAGTCTTAATGACTAAGTTACACAGGACAATAAAATTTGCTCCCAATAGGCTTTTTATTTTTAGATAACATTAGCAAAAAGAAAGTTTAAAATATATATTTAAAAGGTAGAATAATTTCAAGACACATTTGTATTTTTCCAAAATACTAGAAACTAGAAACAAGAAACTAGGTTTTTCAGTAATACTTTATCAGGGGATTTATTTACATATACCAGGTTTAAAATCTGATCACATTAATTTCACTACCATCTTATTTTTGCTTGGTTCACTTAATGTTATTCAAACACTTTATTTGAAATGGATCTACTGAGATATAATTTTCCCTTGGAAATCAATTTACTTTAATGCTTGCACAGGGGCTCAAGTGAGGACAGTAGATAGTCAATGAGTATGAAGAACTGCTGTACAGCATGAAGCAGAGAATGAGCCCCTGTCTGCATAAATGCTTCCACCCCCAATCGAGGTGTCTGCATGTACGGAGGCTTTCATCAGGCAACCTCTCATATTCATCATCGCATGGGAGAAGCATAACAAATGGGAAGACGGCACCTCAGGCAGGAAGCCAAACACATACGTGAGTCCATTTACTGGTCTATTTACTGATTACATCTAAGGAGAGTAGGAACTTTAATGCATTTTAACTTGGGAAGACTCTATATGGAGCTATCTCTTTGGGGGTTACCTGAGCTGGAGGAGAACTTGTTGACTTATTCTGTGTCCCCAGTCACCAATCGTGAGTGTAACTGAGACTGACTAGTTGGATGGCTCTTGATTAGCCCAACTTGCACGCACAGTCATCACCACAGTTAAGATGCCTGGAGGCGAACAGATCTTGACTCAAGCCCATTTTGTTGAGTCAAAGAAAACTTTATTCATTTCATGAGTTTCTGAAGTAATTAATGTTCCAAGGGCCTTTAAGTTCCAAGCAAGGGGCATTTTAGTGTTTTGTTTGACTATGATAATTTACAGTTCACTGGGAAAGTGGAAAAACATCTCAGAAGAATGGACTTCACTTTCTTACAAGGCTTCTACAAGGAAATGAAAGTCTGTGGCTTACACAAATATTGATCCGTGTGTACTCCTCAGAGATTCTACAGTCATTTTGACATTGATCTTTGTTTTCTTACACTACTGTACCATGCATTCACCAAATCAGCATTAGTAGTATGTAACCTAACTTCTGTCTTCCAAAATCAGGGTAACTAGATGGCTTATAGAAATAGCAGCTCAATCTCTTGGAACATATAAAAATAATCTGTTATCTACATCTATAAAAGTAGTTTAAAGTCTTTAATGTTCTTGTGTTGCCTTTACCCAAAATTGGATATTAGTTCTTTCTTTCTTGAGTTTCATCATTTTCTACTTGGGAATACATTGATTTTTCTTCTCTCTATGGTTTCAATACAGTGCAAGCCAACATGGCTTTATTTATACTGTGTCTTAGGCCAAATGCCATCAAATATGTCAACTGCCTATGGGAACATTAGACTTTAGGGCTGCCTCAGCTGTATAAGTAGTCAAAGAGCAGCAAACAATAGTGTAAGTTCAACTCAGACATGAATCAAGTTTCTTTCATCAATTCCACCCTCCTCTGCCCAAATTATAGAAGTAAGTTAAATATATATAATCTGGATCTGGACTTGGTTTATTTAGGATTTTCTGCTTGGGTCAAAGGCTGCCTCTTTTACTCCTGAGTCTCCACTACCTCTTCATCAGAGAGACCAGACACTGAACAGCCTGATGTCTTGGGATTTAGGGTGTGCAGGTTGATGGAGGTGGTGTGATTTATGGCTAAGCTCCTTTATCAGTGGCCAAGAACTATGACTGATGTAAATTGAATAACTCCTCAATGCAGTACTTCAAACTCTTGAACAGGCTGGGTGTTGGGAAATATTTTCAAAAGGTAAATGTTCAGATTGCCTACTAATAAGACGTTTTAAAAAAGAGAGAAATAACATCTATAAAATAAATCTGAGACAGCTTTTTAAAAAACTAAAAAATAATAAAAAGAGGAAAATATTTATAAAGCCTACATAGTTGGGTAGTAACAATAGTTTCAATAAGTGTATTTACCACCACTAGCATTTTTAATAAAAGTGTCAGGAAGTGATACTGTTTGAAGTGATTTCATGATGACAGCATCATTATTCACAGTGTAGTTTCTTCTGTGCCCTGGAGATAATGGAACAAAACAAGCCATGCCCAATGCATTGGCAGTCAGAGTTATAGTCAGATGTATGTTGAATGATGTTTCTTTGTAAAGAAATGTGAAAAAATTTTATTTCCCATAGTATGGAGATGGAAAATGGAAAGATCTTCATTTAGGAAAAGTAAGTTTATAGCATTGATATAATCAGCAATGTCCACACTTCCACTGTTGTTAATGTTGCATTGATGTTTCCATTAAGAACTGATTTATCTATTGAATTAAAATTCCTACACAAATGTTGCTATGGATTGAATCTTACATAGCAGGAAGGTTGCCTTTGCTAAAATATGAAAGATTTCCATAATTCAGAAGGAGAGATTCACTTAATTTCAAAAGAAAAATAAATTTAAATAATAAAAATAATTGAAATAATAAATTTAAAGTAATTTTAGGGAAAATAAAAGTTACCTTGAAGTTTTCAAAGTGTCTCTACTAAAAAACTACTCATAGAAATTCTTCACTGTTTATAAATGTTAAGTACAGAAAGTTAGATTGAAATAAGTTTTTAAACAAGCTTCAATAATCTTTTAAAGAGGCATCATAGAAATACAAAAACAATGTAATTTAAAACAAATCTTTAGTTTTTAGTATAATTTATTTCCAGTACATTTATGCTTTTCACTTAACTTAAACTAGAGAATTTACTTGTCAATTCAACTTTCTTCTTGCAGTTGGTTTTATATTCTGGTTTTGATGCAGGTTTTTTAATTTTCTGACATTACATTTGGCAATTTACATTCTAAAAGCACCAAAGGAAAACTTCCTAACTCATTGAAATTTTACAAAAGATCTCCTTGTTAGGCTTTTCAGGCTTTTAGAATAAATGTAAAATATAGGCTGAAAAAATAAATGCAAGTTCTATGCAAAGCAGGTTATATTTTATGGTTTTCAAATGTTGTGGATTTTTTATTATTTCTCATAAGAGCAAAGTGGATGATTATCTCCCAGACATGAAAAACAAAATGAAATTCCTAATTTAAATAAGTCATTGACTGTTATCTATCTCTCTGTTTAAGAGTAATTTGCAAAAGAGTTGACCAATATTAGCCAAATATAGTTTATCAAAGTTAATTTTTGTTTTCAGATATGTTGCATGAGATCCCACAATAAGTTAAGTATAAATGCTAATAAAATTTTTTTATTTCACAAATGAATGATTTTAATAATAACTGTGCTATTATAAAAACAGCTAGCAATTATCAGCAATATATTTTTCTGACACTGTTAAAATTGTCTTGCACTGATTAAGTCATTTCATCTTTATAACCTCATGGAGTAGAAACTGTTATCTCCCATTTATAGATGAGGAAACCTAGACACAGTGAACTTTACAAAATTGACAAAGTCACACTATGAGAGACTAAAATCTAAACCAGTCAGGTCTAGCTCCAAAGACATCATTCTTAATCACTACTTTTACAAAATTGACATTTTGTACACTTAGTATTTTATAGGCCTTTATGTTAGGATATAGCTCTCTATAGTTCTCCTAATGACAATTAAAATACAAGCAAAATTTCCAAATGTCTAGCAATTAGCAAAAACACTAGCAGAGATTCTGTTTTAAAAGAAAATATCAGGGTTCAAAGAAAATATCAGAGTTTAAGACCTAAGAAGCTGCCTAACATAGCAACTATTTTGCCAGTAAGTTGAAAATAAAGTACCGTTAAACATTGGAAAAAGTCTGTAACAACCTGGATGCTTCAAAATAACATGACAACAGGTTAAAATGCCAGGTCATATTGGGTTCTTTCTAGTTTTCTAACTATTTTTTACTATAAATAGCAGGCAGTGGAAAACCCAGTTATCACCATCATGAGCAAAAATATGCTGAGCACCAAAGGGAGAGAAGGCATGCTCTTTCTAAGTAGTCTGCAATCCACTATGGAGACAAAGCATACCTATCTGCACTTCCATGATTATTGTAGCACTATAGCCAAGATATGGAATCGACCTAAGTATGCATCAACAGATAAATTGATAAAGAAAATGTGGTACATATACATAATGAAATATTATTCAGCCACGAAAAAGAGTAAAATCGTGTTATTTGCAATAACATGGCTGAAACTGGAGGACATTATTTTAAGGGAAGTAAGCCAAGCACATAAGGACCAATCTTGCATGTTCTCACTCATATATGGGAGCTAATGGACATGGAGTAGAATGATGGTTACCAGAGCCTGGGAAGGGTAGTGGGTGGAGAGAATAAAGTAAGGTTGGTTAATGGATACAAAAATATAGTTAGAATGAACAAGAGCTAATATTTGATATCATAACAGGGTGACTATAATCAACAATAATTAAGTATATATTTCAAAATAACTGAAAGAGTAGAATTAGAATGTTCTTAACACAGAGAAAAAAAAAAAAAAAACTTGAGGTGATGGATACCCTAATTACCCTGATTTGATCATTTCACATGATATGCTTGGGTCAAAATATCACATGTATCCCATAAATATGTACAATTATTATGTATTCATAATAATAAAAAACAAAAATAATTAAAATGGTACCAAGAATACTAGATAGCACAACCAAGGAGCAAAATGAATGCCACCAGCTATAAGGGAAGCCTTCAAGGAGGAGGGAAAAAAAATAACATGCTTAATACATCTTTACTGAGCAACTCCTATGTACCAGGCACTGTCTGTGCACTGGGATTATCATAAGATCAAAATAAAACTCCTACTAACATTCCATTTTGGAGATAGATAGATGGATTGGTAGACAGATAACAAGATATTGTATAAAAATTACAAGGTAAAAATGACAAGCTAAAATGTCCCCACTGAAATATAGCAAGGACAGGAAAGTCCTTTCTGAAGCTGTGACACTTAAGGTGGGATTTAACAAAGGTGGGAGCAAGCCAGTTAAAATTTTTCTGTTAAAGATTTCCAGGTAGAAGGAACAGTGGCAATAAAGACTCAGAGACAGAAAAGATCAGAAATGATGTCAAAGATGTGGCCAAGTTCGGATAGTGTAGGACCTTATAAGACATGGAGAAGTCTCTGCATTTTAGTCTAAGGGGGACAGGAAGCTAATGGAGGGCTTGGGGCAAGAAGTTGAAGGAGGTACATTTTAAGAGACTCACTGTGGCTTCTGGATGAAGAATAGACAGTAGGAGCAGGAGGGGAAACAGGAAAAGCAAATGGAAGTCTACTGTGCAAGTCCTGGGAGGGAAGATGGTGGTCTTGGCCAGGATGTCAGTGGAAATAGTGGAGAACCTGAAATATTCGAAATTGAATCTAGAACCAACAGGGTATGATGATAAACTGGAAATACAGGACAAACAAGAATAAAAAAAAAAAAACAGACATATTGGTAATTTTAGAAAATCACAGATGACATAAAGCAACAGTTGCATGAAGAATGGCAAAATAATCCAGTCTGAGAGCATTCTTTGATACAGCCTGGCCATTCAAAGAGATGGCTGTGTAATCTAATACCTGTGGTTTTGACAGACACCATGAGGCCAAGGGGTGTCACAGATCATCCAGACCTCTTTCATCACAGAACTGTTCCTGCCACATGGTGACCCAGACATAAAATTGTAAATACATATAAAATAATAGCATACATTTAGTTACCAAATACATCATGTCTAATTTTTAAAGACTAACATTCCCTTTACTTTAAAGAACAAGCAAAAATAATATCATATACTCCAAAAAGTTTATTAACTTTTTGGAGTATAAAAATAAAATTAAACCTATGAGCATCTCTTTGGGAACACTGTCAATTACAGATGTTCTTTCATAATGACTCACCTTAAATCTTGCTCTATAAATGAGTTAAGTGGCACTATCTGGGGAAGTAAGAAACAAAGTAACACAGGCACATTTAAGTATGTATCACTACATTTATATTCATTCATTTATTCCACTAATGTTTACTGGGTGCCTAATATGCATCAAGTATTGTGTGAGGTACTTTTAGAGCAATGAATAATCAGAACGTAGGCCATGTATTTGAGGATCTCAGTGTCTGGAAGGGAAAGTGACCCTGAATGTGTAATTACATGTGATGAACTGTAAATAAAGTGTGTTGAGGAAATGCAAAGTTCCACATAGAACTTGGCACCGAAGAAGGTGGACACTACATGGCAAATTCATTTTAATATGCTACAGAGTTTTATTTGTTCAGTTAGTTGGTTGTATATTCTTGAGAGGAAGCCTTCTGAGTGATTTAAAATCTCTATGTGGACATTAAACATTAACTACTTCAATATGTCTCTGGGCATGAGAAAACAGTAAATAACTTAAGATAGGTTTACTGTTTTTGTTTGTTTTTTTATTATTTTAATCCCTAGCACAGACCCTGGGACAAGGTGGTATGCAAAAATATTTATTGAAGAACAAATGAATGAACAAGTAAGTCTATCTGTTTAGAGAAAGAACTAAAAGAGGGGATAAAATTTCAAGAACAGAACGAAAAACTGAGAGAAATCTTCAAAAGTAAGAAAACTCACCAGCACCTTTCCCACCATTCCATCTCTCAGACACATACATTATTTCTACAGTCTCCATAAATTATCCAGCAGAAATTTCTGTGATAGAGCAAAAAAAAAACAGGGCTTGTATCCTGTTTCTTTTCAACATTTGGTAAGTGTACGTAGCCTACAACCTTCAACAGTGTTTCCAGATATTCATTTAAATACTATTAATACATTTCTTTGCCTTTGAAAGAGACCCTCTTTCGCTTTATATCTACTGGTTTTAGAGTCTGAAATAAGGAAACATCAAAAAATTAACAATAGCAAAGGAAAGCTAATTTTCTTGTAAAGATACTCATTTTACCATACCCCATCCATTATCCCAAATCTTCATGTATTTTTACATATACAATAGGTCCATGGATCCTTTGTAGCATGGTGCAATGGTTGCCATGGTTATTTTTTAAAGTGTAGTGAACTCTGTGCTTTCAAAGATATACATTGTCAAGGCCTTTGGCAGAGTAAATTATGTATTTCTGAGGTTTAAGAAGTGTTTTTTGATGGTTTCTCTTTATCTATTAAGGAGTTTAAAATGTAGAAAACTACAGAGTACAACAAATTCCTAACTACCAGTTAGCTAGAGTAAACAAATTTTCATATTTTCCATGTTTACATCAAGTATTTTGCTTATGGAACAATTGAAATGTTATCACATAGAATTGAAACATCTTGTGTTTTTTCTCCCATGACCCTCACAACCCCAGATCTACTCCCCTCCACCATTTCCCAAAGGTAAGAATCTGGTATGTTTCATTCCATTTCATATTTCTGAACTTATACTCCATGTCTGTACCTACAAATAAAAGTCTTAAAAATAACATGGTTGGCATATTATTGTAAGTATCATTCGACAATCTGTTTTTTAACTCAACATTATATGTTTTGAGATATCTTCAGTTTGATTTCTACAGATTCCCCCTGATTTATACTGCCAATTCTACTCTGCCACAAGTTTTGGATTGCCTGTTCTGTTCTGCTAATTTACTTTTCTTTTCAGCACCAAAATCATGTTGTCTTAATTGTGATAGCAAAAACATTGATATATGGTAAGGCCCCAGTTCTTTTTCATAATTATGTTGGCCATTCTTGAATCTTTTCTTCTTTATATGACCTTTGGAATCAGTTTTCTAGTTTATAATTATGTAGAATTTGTAGATTTATTTGAGGAAGAGTGGCATATTTATGATGTCTTGTCTACCATAAGAATAGTGTACCTTTTGATCTATTCAGGCCCTACTTCATGCCCTTCAATAATGTTTTGTCCCTGTCTTCACAATATTTCTTAGATTTCTTCCCAGATATTGAATAATCTTTGCTGTTCTTATAAAGTGTCTGTTATTGTTACATTTTTAAATTACTATTGTTAATACAGAGGAATAGTAATAATTTTTCTTTTGTTGATTGGTGTAGCCAATGAAATAATGCCCCTCCCAAGATATTCACATCTTAATTTCCCAGAACCTGTAAATATATTAAATTATATGACAAAGAAGAATTAAGGTAGCACATCATATTAAGTTGCTAATTAGCTGGCTTTAAATTTATGAGATTATCCTAGATTATCCCAGTAGGGCAATGTAATACAACGGTCCTTTCTAGTGGAAGAAAGCAATAAAAGACTCAGAGTTATAGAGAGATTTGAAGATCCTGCCGGCTTTGAAAACAGAGGAGTCGTCCATGAGTCAAAGAATGGAGGTGGCCTTTAGCGGCTGGAAAAGACAAAGAAGCAGACTTTCCCCTAGAGCTTTCAGAAGAAATGCAACTCTCCAGAGGCCCATTTCAGACTTCTGACCTCCAGAGCTACAAAATGATAAATTAGTGTTTTTAAGCCACTAAATTTGTGATAATTTGCTACAGCAGCAATAGGAAACCAATAGACTTGGCTTTGAGTTAAATGTGCTAAAGTATTATTGATTCTAACAGATTTTCTGGAAATCCCCTTGGATTTTTACATTTTTAAACACATATTAGATATAACTGACCATAATTTTATCTTTTCCTTTCCATACTTATATCTCATTTTTAAAATTTTACATTATTGCATTGGTTAGAAATATAAATATTTCTAATATTTTCTTTAGAAATATACTAAAAGAAGTCGTAACACCAGGCACTTCAATTGTTGCTTCTTTGATACAAATGATGTTGTTTTACTGGGCATATAATGTTTGCTGATTGGCAGGTACCATTGATAAGGTAGAGGAAGTCCCTACATAGTCTTAGTTTTCTAGGAGTTGTAACAAATTTCTTACTCAGTATCTCCTCTTGGATATTTAATAGTCATCTCAAATTTAATGTGCTTAAAACAATCTTGCTCTTTTTTCCCAATTCTGCTTCTTTCCTAAACTTCCTCATCTCAATAAATGGCACCACCATTCACCCAGAGATTCAGGTTAAAACCTGTCATTCCAGACACTTCTCTTTCCTGCATTTCTCACATCCAATTTACTGGCAAATCCAATGAGCGTTAACTTTAAAACCATAACAAAGGCAGTCACTTCACTGCAACAGACTTAGACAACCACTACCATCTCTCAATTCAGCTACAATAGCCTCCTTGCTGCTCTCTTTGCACAAGAGTCAATTTTCCCAGCAAGCAGAGTGACCTTTAAAGAATGTAAATTATTTGATGTATTTCTCTCAAATTTCTCCAATGGCTTTCCATCAGATGTAAAATTTAATCTAAATGTTTACCATGACCTTTAAGACTCTATATGATCTGATCTCATCTCCTGCCTCTCTACTTCTCTCAGTCAGCCCCAGATACACTGCTTTCTTTGCTATTCCTTGAGCACATCAAGCAATTCAGACTTCATGGCTTTGCACTTAGTGTTCCCTCTTGCAGAAACCCTCTTCCTTCAGATTTTCTCGTGGATTATTTCCTGTCCCCATTCAGGTGTCAGCTCAAATGTTATCTCCACAAAAAGGTAGTCCTTGACCATGCCATCTAAAATATCTAAAGTAGTGCACATTCATGCAAATGCACACAGCCGTAGTTCTTTATTTCTATGTAGAACTTATCTCTAGCTTCCTACATGCAAATATTAATATGTATTAACAGTTTGGTTTTTTGCTGTCTTGACTGTCATTATGTAGGATCCATGTGGGCAGACATTATTTTCTTATTTATCATAGCATCTCCAGTGCTTGGAAAAGTGCCCATCACACAGCAGATGCTAAAGAAATGTATATTTAAAATGGGTAAATTTGATCAAATACTTTACCTGTATCTAAAATATGACCATGTTGTTGCATCTGTAGGAATGGTAAATTATATTTCATGGTCTTTCACATCGTCACATTGTCAATTTTTGTTAAGTTTTCTGTTTTTGCTTAAAAAGAATGCATGATTTTTATTTTTTAGATCCATTACATCAAATTAATCAATTGTATCTGTTTCATTCAAATAGTCTAAATGTTCCCTAATTGTATATGTTTGATACACTTTGTTTCTTAGACAGATATATGAGAATATTCCATAGAGATTATATTTGTAAATATTTTGAATTTTGTTATATAAATTCTGAAATAAAAATGTGTATATGAAAGTTCTATATTGTAATATCTTATATTTTTCCTTTCATCATTTCAAAAACTTTCTCTCTAACCTTAATAATCTTTTTTCTTAAAATTTTTGTGTAATATTAATATTACTATGCCAAGTATTTTGGTAATATATTATAGCATATTTACTTATTTTACTTTCAACTTTTCTGTACTACTTTAAGCATTCTTTAGAAGCTAAGTTTGTCTGAATTTTATTTATCAAATTCATAAGTATATATTATTTATATAGTGTCTAATTGCCTTCATCCTTATATATGAGTTTAGTACATTAACATATCTTATTATTATAAGTATGGACTTATTTGTTCAATCATTTTTGTATTTTTTAACCATTATTTTTCATCTCTTTCTCTTTTCACTTTCTACCATGTTAGATTATTCACTTTTCCTTAGATCTATCATATTTACATGTAACTTTCCTATATGTGCTCTCTAGGAAAAAATATTTAATAAGTGTTCATATGTTTTAGTGTTTACTCTTCAATGTTTAATATTAACATTGACTTTATATAGTCCCAGTATAGTCTAAATTTATTCAGCTTATCTTTTCTCCTCCCAAATAACAGGGAATTAATTAACTGTCTTCAAACCTCTTTGCAACCACCCTCTAAGACTTAGTGTTGTACTTTTTCTTATCTTTAATAGCCTTACCAACATTATTTACCACTATTTTTGCTCATGGATACTTATAGCATCACATTCCTTTTCTTGTATTTATTTTCTTCTTACTGCAGAACATCTTTTAGTAATGTTTCAGCAAGAATCTCTCAATTATAAACTCTCAGCTTTTGTATTTCTGAAAATATCTTACTTATCCTTCATTCTTTAATGATGTCTAGCTGGTTAGAATAATTTCTTCCTGAATACATGCAAAAAATTGAAAAATCATCTGGAAAAAATATTCTGTCTAATACCAATATTGCTACACCAAGTATTTTGTTACGTATATTATAGTATATTTACTTATGTAGTATAATGCAGTGTGCATATATTACAAGTAATTTTTTGGAAAATCCTCAAAGTGATAAAAGAAAGAAAACTATCCATAAAGTAAGAACAAGATCTATGAAACAAAAGCAGACTGATATGGATCAAAACTAGATAGAATTTATTTTAAAGTAATGATTATTAATTTTAGAAATGAAAATGTTAACATTTAAGTTAAATTATGGGATGCATGCTAATTTGGGCAAAGCCACACAAAACATGAAAGAATTAAAAGACTGTATTGAGGAATTAACTCAAACTACTACAAAGAGATATAAATAGGTAACAATATGAAAGACAAAAGAAAAAATATCAGGGATGGATTGAAAAGCTTCAACATACATGTAATAAAAGTTTGTGAAGTAGAGAGCATAAGGAATGACAGAAAGGCAATATTTGAGGTAATAATGGTTGACTGTTATGAATTCAAGAAGGAAGCATACGTGTGGAATTTGTGACTGTCTTTCATGGAATTGATTTCTGCTTGTGCTTTGGAATCTTAATTTTCAGGCTCACATTGATAGAGAATTTATTGAGAACTTTTATGTTGCTGCTGCTGTTGTAATTTTTGGTTTTTATTTGTATGTGTATTTATTTCTCTCTTCTGAGTTCCAACTTCTGAGTCTGTGGTTTTGCAGTTGTCTCTAAACAGCTCACAGGTATGTACTTCAGAAACAAGTCTTATAATGAACGTTTAGGGCCTTTCTCTCCTGAAGTAACCACAAACACAGTTCCTGAGTCAGTGGGCACTGTGGCCTAGGTCCTGATATGTCTCCTTTTCTCTTCTTTCCCTCTGTCTAGGCAGCAGCTTAGTGCTGGCTGCAAACAGAGATGGCTTCCAAGCCTTCTCAATTGCTGATCATGACTGTGTCTTACCTCCATTTAATGCTATTAATCTGACTCCAGGTCCTGTGTGAGCCAGCCTGGTCCTTGTTACCACCCAGTGTTGAACCCTGACCACCTCTGCTTGCTTCCTGGTCTACCGCCCAGTAGGTCTGTGATTTGAACTTCTAAATACTAAGTTGTGTTTCTGTTCTGTTTGTGAGCCACAAAACCATCTTGAGTCAATGTTGATTTTGATTTTTTTTTAAGGTTTTTGGACATCCTAGACTGTCCTCTTTTTATTTTCCTCAGAAATGGCTAATTAAAACCAAAGAAACTTATTCCCACATTGCCTTATTTACTCTGACTGTGAGGATAGAAACAGATTTTCTCTTAAAAAGTTTACTTTACCAATGTGAGTGTTAATTAATATTGTCCATTTTGCTACATATGAAATGTTCTCAGCTTGTGAGCTCCCCACTGGCATGGCTGGCACTTCTGCCCCACAAGTAGGATTCAGAGTTCTACATGAATGAGTTAGTTGGGATAGTTTTCAAATGCGCTATGCCAGCAAACACATTTGTTGTGACAGTTGTGTTGTTTAATTAAATAGTATGTACATTGACAAAATATAAGTGCCAAAAAGTGGTTTATTTCTGTGAAAATTTAGTTGACTGTTATCAAAAAGCTTGGTTATCATAATTTACTAAATAAAAATATTGTTGAATTATATGTGAGTAAGCTAATGAAGAACAAAATAAAAGTAATAAAAACCTAGAAGATTTCTTTGTAAATTTCTTTAAAATCATGTTCTACTCTAGAGTACTAAAAATTATAGATTAAATTCTGTGTGTGGTTTGTGCTACAAAGAATAAACAAAAATATAGTCAACAGGTCTGTTCTCTAAGAAAAGATCTTAAATATACTTGAAAATATTGTAAATTCATGTATATTTATATGTTTTAAGCCAAAATAAAATATTTAAAGTGGCCTTGTATTATTTTTCATAATTCTCAGCGTTAGCCAGCTATTTGATTACCTAACTACATACCCAAAGCTTTTATTTGTATTTGTTGTATTTCTGCTACCATTTGAAAAGTATTGGGAGGAAAATAAATCAGAAGACTTTGACTCTTTATAAAGACAAAAATGAGCTAAAATTATCCAATTTGATAATAAAACCATTTTTTTGCTTTAAATAAATTTGTTTACCATTTCTCTACTTACATTTGTATATTGAGAGACAACAAGCTGCCAGTTATGTGTTTCTTGTGGTTCTAGTGTATTTTGGGGATCAGTGTTAGTTTGGCATTGTGCTTATGGGTCCAGACAACATGAGCTCGGGAAAGAACAATCATTCCATTTGTTTGGGTAATCATACATAAGAACAAGTGTCTTAGAATATTGTGGAGGATTTTGGCTTAGTGAATAGTTAAGGTGAGAATCTAAGGTGCTGTCTCCTCTAAACAAGGATTACACTGCAAACACTGGCTCCTTGCCACGGAATAGCTTTTGCAGGACGTCTTAAAAAATGTCCTTATTATTGCTTTTTCACCTTAAAAATAATCCATGCAGGATTTGTAGTCCCTTGGAGATTTTACATATATCTCTACATCTATATGTAGATATTTAGAAAGGAAGCTTTCAATGATGTTTGTTTTTTAGTTTTTGGCTTTTTTAAATAACGTTAATATCTATGTAATCAAAACATATTTGTTAACTTTGTAAGCTTTATTAATTTTGTTTGATAAGCATTCTTTGGGGCCACAAGACTAATGTAACAATTTATAACATTTCTAGAGCTGTTTTGTATTTAATTTTATCACCAATCAATATACTTCAGTATGTAATTTATACAATAAAGTGTCAGCAAGGATGTAGAGAAACAGACCTCTAATTTGCTGTTGGTAGGAGTGAAAATTGGTACAGCTACTAATAAAAAGTAGAGTTCAAGACACGTATGTCTTTCATTACAGTAATCCCACTCCTAGCCACATGTCCATATCCTAGAGAAACTTTTACATATGTACTCAAGGAGTCATTCACAAAAATATTTATTACAGCATTAGTTAAAAGAAATGGAAAGAACTTAAAAATCTAACATCAAGAGAATGGATAAGTAAATTTTGATCTATTCACATTAGGAGATCCTATGTAGCAGCTAAAATGACTGAACTAGAAGTTTAAAAAGTGTCCAACATGAATCATTTTTATGGTGTTTGAAAACATGCAGCCCACTTATATATATTGCTTACACATGTATACATTTATGTGCACATATATGTATATATTACATAGAAATAAATACATATAGAGAGAAATACATATATTTGTATGTATATACTTACACAGAAATAAAAAACACCACATTTAGGAAGTGATTATTTCAACAGAGGGAGGAAAAAAAGAAAAGCATTCAGGAGTGAGTACACAAAGGGTTAAAACTGTGTTTGTAATATCATATTGCTTTAAAATGTAAAAGAAGTACTAAGATAAATTGGCAAACTGATAGGATTTAGCAAAAGTTTGTAATGGATTTAAAATTATTTGTTCATCTTTCTGTGTAGATAAAATATTTCCTAATCATAAAATATAAACCCATCACATATTTTTCCTAAATTGAAGATCTGGAAAACTTTTAGGATACCTAAAGATACACAGAAACAATAAAACAAACTAAACAACCAAAAACTATTGTATTAAGTACCTATTTTTCCACAGCTTGTATGGATTCTACTCCAGGAAGTAAGGTCCACACTGAAATCCTTTCTTTGATGATGGATTTTAATTTTTTGTGTGTAGTATCAAAAGATTCAACAAGGGGTAAATCTTGGAAGTAAGCACCTGATTTTAATTACTATCTTGAATTCATTTTAATTACTATCAGGTGCTTACTTCCAAGATTTACCCCTTGTTGAATCTTTTGATGAGTGGGAAATATTCCAGGGTCAGTGAAAAGAAATGTAGAGTTTTTTTGGTATGGAGACAAAAAATAAATGGAAGTCTTCCATTCATGTCTTCCCCTGTCACAAGGTATATAGCTCCAAGAAAACCAAATAAAATTTCCATTTTAGAAGCTAGAAAAGGGAAAGGAAGTAAAACCAGGTTGCAATTTCACTCTCAGTGTTTCTTTCAGAAGCATAGAGAAGGCACCCACACAATTGACTACATTATTTCAAAGTCTGCTGAGGATATCTCAGGTTGGGTCATTTGGATTTAAGACTAGAAGAAAATTAAACCTAACTTACAGACACATTAATCTGCTATCCAGAATCATAAAGAGTAAATGATATTTCCCAGGCAATGGTTGTTTTTCTCATAATTTTCTCTAATACTATTTCCTTTTTATTTGGGGAAATTTTAATATCAACATTTCAATTAAACTTTAATACTCCCTACACTAAACTAAATTGAGAGGATCTTGACTGTGCTATTGAACATTTTATCTCCTTACTTGGTATAAAATAAGCTTATTTACATTTTTCTATTCATGACTCAATTTGAACTATAATCCACAAAGGGAGAGATATAAATGCCTCCATACTACTTTATTTCTCACATACATGATTTTAACTCTTTTCAAGTGCTATATTTACATAATTCCTAAGATTATTTTCTCAAGAACAAAACCATTTTAAAGCCCTGGAGATTCTGCTTTAACAGCTCAGGGAGAAGTATGTTTTCGAAAGTATAAATATGGAGAAGTTAATGATAAATTCTATAAAGAGAATAAAACTGTGATTCCAGAGATAAGATGAATAGCAAGCTTTCACTTTCCAGATATAACACCTATCTGCTGGATAGGCCGATGGCAGAAACTGTGTCTAGTTAGATGACAGCCTTGACCTATACTCAGGTCTTTGGGATTTTCCATCCAGTGTTAGTCTTTTGGAGGTTGTAACGTCTTCTTGCTGGATAAAAAGAGGCTGAACTCAGCTATGTGGGGGCAGCTCCCCTGAGCATTTCTCCTTTTTGACATAAAGTGGTTTGATTCAAGGAGAGAAAATGAGACTGTGCACAGGATTAAGTTAGTTTTTGAACTTTAGTTCTTTTTCTCACAAGGCTAAATTCCTTACTAACTCTGAGGCAAAAAAGAAGACTTCTTTTCTGCTGGATTGTGCTTTCAGGTTTATATGTCCAATTCCCCAGAGTGCACCAGTAAAAGTGAAGCAGCATGGAAAAGTTCTGTGTAAGTACCAGCTTCCTTGTAATTTGTGTCACTGCCATCACTAAATCTACAAAACTGAAACTTTGTACAAGTACCTAAGAATGTTCTTCTTGTTCTTATTTGGAAAAAATAAATGCTGACCTGGCCATTGCAATTAAAATATGTCGCTAAACTGAGTGGAAAGTCAAAGAAATCAACTGAATATTTGAGAGCACTTACTATGTGTTATTTCACTTAATTTTCATGCAAACATTGCAAAATGTTATCGTTCTTTTTGTGCAAAGTCATGTTAAAATAACTTGGCTAAGTTGCTTTGTAACATAACACTTGGAAGCTTCCAACTACAAAACATTAATTTAATCCATTATCCTATCTTGCTTCCAGCACTGGGGTTTTAGTGATTGAGAGGAAAAGTAAAACAATTACTTTCCCTTCTACTTGATAAAATACCCAACATTCTTAACAATGTACTAAGTGTATGAAGAATTTTTTTTTTTTTTTTTTTGAGACAGAGTCTCACTCTGTTGCCCGGGCTAGAGTGAGTGTCGTGGCATCAGCCTAGCTCACAGCAACCTCAAACTCCTGGGCTCAAGCAATGCTACTGCCTCAGCCTCCTGGGTAGCTGGGACTACAGGCATGTGCCACCATGCCTGGCTAATTTTTTCTATATATATTTTAGTTGGCCAGATAATTTCTTTCTATTTTTAGTAGAGACGGGGTCTCGCTCAGGCTGGTCTCAAACTCCTGACTTGGAGCGATCCACCCGCCTCGGCCTCCCAGAGTGCTAGGATTACAGGCGTGAGCCACCGCACCCGGCCTGTATGAAGAATTTTAAGACAGCATTCCATCTGCCCTCACGAAAGCTTGCAATCAAGTTAAAATAAATATGGTGGCTATGGCACAGCAGTGGTTTCAGACATATCCTTTGACTGGAAACACCTCTAAAAGTTAGGTGATTGAAAAACTAGTTTGAACAAATTGTAGAGCAATCAAAGCATCCAGGATTCTAAGAACTGAGATCTCAAGTTCCTGAAAAAAAGAGAGCTTCAGAGAAATGAGCTTGACATTCTTCGTGCAATTTCCCCTCAAGATATTTGCCAGTTCCTAAGTGTGCATATGCGGTATGAAATGCTAAGACCAAGCAGAAAGCAGCTGCTCAGAGGCTATAAAAATAAGCAGAGATTTCTGTAATTTTATAGTTCTTAAGAAGACAAATATGGTAGTTCAAAAATCACCAAGAAAAAGGGGAACTGACTACAACTCTGGTTGTCTGTTAAGACCACTGAAAGGTTGCCATAGGGGTAAGAATGAATTAAAAATGTACATCTCACAAAAATTGACAAGATTGAAAAGTGAAATCAAAAATGCACATTCCTGGTTGAATGCTGGGTATTTCAACAGTATTCCTTCTGTAATTGACAGAATAAGCAGAAAAGTATGTATACACACATGTATATGTCTATGTGTACATGGTATGTATACATATGTGTGTATGTATAAAGATAGAGAAAATATGAACCATAAAAGTAATCAAATTTGCATAAATAAGAAATACAAAGTACTGCATCTAAACATTGTAGAATACATGTTATTTTCAAGTACACATAGAAATTTACCAAAATTGACCATATGCATAAAGCAACACTCAGCAAATGTGAAAGTATTGAAATCATACAAAGCATGTTTTCTGACCACAATGGAATTAATCCAGAAATAAATATCAAAAGGATAACTAGATAATTTAAAATGAACAAAAGAAAAATATCACTTGGGTCAAAAAAGAAATTTAAGTTTAAAATTAGAAAATAAATTAAAACTATGAAATATTTTAAGTCAAAGAATGCAGTACTTAGAAAGGAATTATAGCCTAACTACATAAATTTTAAAAATAGCTGAGGCTGAAAAGCAATTATCTAAGCTTCCATCTGAAGAAGCAAGAAAATATTTTTAAAAAGAGCAAAAATCAGTGAAACAAAATACATATACAATGGAGAAAATTAACAAATGCAAAAGTTGGTTGCTGAAAAATAAAGTAATAAAAACTTAGCAATCTGACGAATAAAAAAGAGAGCAAATAAAAATTACCAATACAAAAGATGAAAGAGGACACATTACTGATTCCACACACAGTAAAAAGGTAATACAAATAAATTATGAATAACTTTATGCCAAAAAGTATGATATTTGGGGTAAAATGGAAAAATTTCTTAAAAAATACAATTTATTAATCTGACACAAGAAGAAACAGAAAATCTAATTAGTCCTATATCTTGCAAGGAAATTTAATCTGTATTTTAGAAAATGCTTAAAAACATAACTACAGGTCCATATAACATTACTGATAAAATCCTCCTGTGTTTTAAAAAAAATAAGACCAATTTTAAACAAAAGAGTCTAGAGATCAAAAAACAGAAAACATTTACAAATATTCCAGGAGGCTATCTTGATCTTAATACATAAAGATGTCAATTATATAAAAGTAAAGAAAATTATTGGCCAAGTGCACTCACAAATATAGATGCAAAGATACTAAACAGTATATAGCTAATTAAGTTCCAATTTATGTAAAAGAAATAAACCAAATTTAATTTATTCTAGAAATGCAAAAATGATTTAAATTTTGAAAATCAATCTATGTTGACACATTCACAGATTGAAGGATAAAATAAATGGTCACCTCAATAAAGGCAAAAAATTATAAATATTAATCCTCATACAAGTTAAAAACTTTTACCAAGCTAGTAATAGAAAGGAACTTATTTCTATTAAAAGTTATTCATAAGAAATTGATAGCAAACATTAATCCTAGTGTGAGATCTTGAAAAATATCTTCCTGCATTCTGTAATTAGACATACAAGTCTGTTATCAATACGTCAACATTGTATCTGAAGTCCTAGCCTGTATTTTAAGGAAAAAATATTGATAGGGATTAAACAGAAGCAATTATGTTTCATTATACATAGATAACAAGATTATGTAGGTAGAAACCCCAACAGAATATATAGTTAAGCTACTAGAATTAATAAGTAAATTTAGTGAGGTCATGAGATACAATATCAACATTTAAAAATCAATTTTATTCTCGTATACTAGTAAAAATTCAGTTGGCCCTTTACACCCACGGATTCTGCATCCATAGATTTATTCAATTGTGGATCAAAAATATTCAAAAAAATTAACAATACAACATAATAAAAATAATACAAATTTTTAGAATGATGCAGAAATGCAGTATAACAACTATTTACATAGCATTTATAATGTATTAGCCATTATAATCTAGAGATTATTTAAGGTATATAGGAGGATGTGCATAGGTTATATGAAAATATTATGCCATTTTGTATAAGGAACTTGAGCATCTGTATATTTTGTATCCATGTGGGATCCTGGAACCAATCCCCTACAGATACTGAGGGATTACTGTCATTAGAAAATATTTTAAAGTTCATACTATTTGCAATTTTCAAAATATACTAAACCTAGGAATAAATAGAAATATTTGTTAGTACAAAACACTTCTGAGGGCTTAAAAATAATCTAAGTAAATGGAAGGTTATAGCATGTCATGAATTAGAAGATTTAATATTGTAAGGATATCATGTTCTCCCAAGTGATCTTGAAGCTCAATCCAATCTCAATTAAAATTCAGTGAATGTTATTAGGAAAATTTACAAATTGATTATAAAATTGATAAAGAGGTGTAAAATACCTTAATGAGCAAGAAGAATTTTGGGGAAAAAACAGAGCTAAGAAGACTTTTTCTAACAGATAGCAAGATATTATGTAGTAAGTAAAACAATATTAGTGTAAGAATAGACAAATAGACTGAAAGACCAGGTACAGATGAGACCCACATGTATGTACAGTCATGTGAGTTACAACCAAGATACCACTGAAATTCAGTGAAGAAAAGTATAGTCTTTATAATAAATTAGTAGATTAAATGAATATCCATTAAGGGAAAAATTGTCATCATCTCTATATCACATCATACACCAATATCAATTTCAGAATGATAATACTCCTAAATATAAAATAAAAAACAAGTTCTAGCCATAGTGGGAGCAGAGAGCAGCACCTCAGAGATCCCTGAGCAGCCTTACCACCACCACTAACCTAGTTACCATCACATCTCAGGAGGAGCTGTTGCCAGCCCTAGGTACCATCAGGGCAATTGTGAGCAGCCAGGCCAAGATGCAGCAGCCTCACTATACCTTCCCCTATGCCACCCCCCACAGCCCTCAGTGCTGCCCACACTAAGCCCTACACTGCTGGCAGTGGGGCAGGGAGCAATGGCCCAGATGGCCTCATATTGGTGCTGCCTCCAGGTGGGGACAAAATGTCATGACAGCCAAGGTTTGGGGAACAGTAAAATAGTTCAATGTAAGAAATAGATATATTTTCACCAACAGGAATGACACCAAGGAAGATGTATTTGTATACCAGACTGCCATAAAGAAGAATGACCCAGGGAAGTGCCTTGCTAGTGTGGTAGATGGAGAAACTGTGGAGTTTGATGTTGTTGAAGGAGAAAAGGGTACAGAGGCAGCAACTGTTACAGATGGAGTTCCAGTTTAAGGCAGTAAATATGCAGCAGACCCTAACCATTATAGAAACTGTCCTCCATTGTGTGGGTTCCTCCACACAATTACCAGCAGAATTACCAGAATAGCGAGAATGGAGGGAAAAAAGGAGGGATCGGAGAGGAGAGTGCTTCCAAAGGCCAGGACCAACAATGCGTTACCAGTAGCACAGCTGAAGGTTCCCACTTCCTATATGCATAGACCCTATCTTGACACCAATATGACATGCTCTAGGATGCATAGCTTTGTAAGTCTTAATGTCAGGCAGTATAGGTCCTCCATACTGGTTTTTTTCCCAAATTTATTCTTTTCTTTCTTTTTTTTTTTTTTTTTGGACTATTTGGCCCTTTAAGTTTACATATACATTTTAGTATTAACTTTCAATATCCACCAAAAAAAGTTGGAATTTTGACTGGGATTATATTACATTTATATGCTATAAATGTAATTGGTATTTTAACAATATTGAGTATTCTAAGTGATAAACATAGACTATCTCTCCATTTATTTGCCTTTTTTAATTTCTCTGAAAAACATTTCATTGTATTTTAAGTATGGTAGTCTTGCATGTCTTAGATTTATCCCTAAATATTTTATATTTTTATGCTAATCTAGATGTTTATTTTTCAATGTCATTTCCAAATATTTATTAATAGTATAAAGAAATTTATTTGCATTTTTAAATTGTGATCTTATATCCTGAAACTTTTCTTAAATCATTTATTAGTTCTAGTAGTTGTTATATATTTCATAGGATTTTCTATATAAATTTTCATGTCATCTGTGAATAAAAGTAATTTTCTTCTTCCATTTGAATTTAAGTTTCCCTTGTTTCTTTTTCTTGCCTTATTACACTGTCTAGACTCTCCAGAACAATAGACGTGGAATAGTATAGAGTAATGAGACCAGACATCATGGCCTTGTGCTTGATCTTAGAGAGAATGCATTTAGTCTTTCATTATTTAATGCTATTAGCTACAGATTCGCCTTAGATGTCCTTTATAATGTTGAGGAAATTTCCCTCCATAATTTGAGAGATTGTATCACCAATGTATGTTGGATGCCAAATGTTCTTTCTGCACCTATCGAGATGAACATAAGAGTATAGGGCTCACGTCATGTGTTTCCTGGGTATTGGGTATCACTCTGGGTAACACATTGCCTGGTGGCTAACGTTTTGAAAGCCCTTGCTTCATACAGTCTGTTCCTTTTTTTCAGTTGTTTCAGGTAGTAGGGTAAATCTAGTTCCTGTCACCCCATATTGGATCAAAGTAGAATTAGACTTTGTGTACGCTATCTAATTTTATACTCCAAACCCTTCCCCCGTGGTCCCTATCTCAGGAAAAGGCATCACTATCTCTATTGTTTCTCACACCAGAAAACTGGTGTTTTTTATTCTTCACTTGTACAATCCAGTTGGTCAAGTCATTTCAAGACTTTTTCAAAATATAACACCAAGATACTGACTTGTCACTAATATTGCCACCACTCTAGCTCAAAGCACGTCTAGTTATGAAATCTTGCATAATATGACTTCTGAAAGACATCAATTTTCCAGAATCCATAAAGAAACTGTGATAGTTTCATGAAAGCTTTTAAAATACAAGATAAATGTAGGAATTTCTGTGTTGCTAATGGCCTATATGGCAGTGAAAGCAAATTTCATGAGAGGATGAAAAATAAAGGTATTCAAGTTTTAATAGTAGGGGCAAAAGGAAAGTCACTCACACTTTCTTCTCAATGTATTATTACAGTCTGGATGGAATTATTTGCAAGTATCTGGCTATCAAGAATATTTGCTCAAAAATACACCCTCTCTCACTCCATCCCCAATCCCACTCAATGAGCAGAAAAGAGTTTAAGAAACAGGAATAGTAATGTTCCTTAATATTCTTCTTAGGTATGAAGAAATATTTCTGCCATTCATGGAATCATTGGTTACAGTTCTAAATTATAGTCACCTACTGATTATTCATTATGCTATTTATTCACTGACCCATTCATTCATTCAGAAAACATCTGTTGGCACCCACTATGTGCCAGGATCTCAACTTCTAGGATTATAATTGTAATAAACATAATAATTGTTCTAAATTAGTTTGTCTTCTAAGAATGAAGGTAGACTTACGAATGTAAAAACTAAAAACCATCTCGGGAAAGTTAATTTTTAATGATAATATTTTCTTTTAAATTTACACACAATCTCAAATTTCAACATTGAAGGTCCAGGATATGAGCAAGTATTTGTAGTAGAAGATTATCTTCTACTACAAAATAAGTCTATCTAAGAACAGAAATTTGGCCACTTATGCAATCAAAATTATTAAAGTACTACTTATTACTAATTTTGATAAAAAAGAAAATCAGTAGAATATCTGAAATCCTCCACTTAAACACTTAGGAGAAAAATGGCATAACTGAGAGATAAGAGGTAATCAACCATGGACATTTATATACTTTTTTGATTTAAAACTTCATATATATACACAAATAAATATTCATACATATTAGTCTCTGCATATGGCAGACAGATTTAGAAACTATAAATTCACATGAAAGAGCATCACATTCTGCAACTAGGAAAAGAGATTTAACATATTAGAAAAGACATTTAGTCACGTAGTGATTCCAATTAAATAAAAATTAAATGCTTAAAAGCAGTTATTACAGGTTTTATGGTCTCCACAATGAAAGTCATATACATTTTATTGAAATATGTAGATGTTTTAGTCTGACTAATATAATTAGATAATAAATTAGGTTTAAATATTCCAGGGAAGACACAGCCTCATCTGGCCCTTCACTGTGAACTGTATATACCTCACGGAATAGTTCTTTTAAAAAGTGTATTAAAACATTTATTTTTGTTAAATTAATATAAAGTATTCTAAAATTAATGTCTTCATACTTATGTCAAGATTGTAAGTAATACTAAAAATGTGGTGCTTCCTCTTTATTAGACAGTGGAACAAAAACTGAATAAAATATATGTATTCTCATATATATATATATATATATACAGGGATGACTCAATTTTTGCTCTACATTGAACTGATTAAGAGTACTGCTATGGTATCAAACAGATCTGGGAACTCATACCCATTCTGTCACTTACCAAGCCTATTAGATATAACAGATCTCATCTATTCAATATAACAGATCTAAGGGTATTTAAACAATTAGGCTGTTGTGAGGTTTGAAAGAGAGAAGTTCTGTAGAGTGTGGAGCATACAGTCTCATCTGTGTGTCTGGACTTGACAGATGCACTTGTCTTCACAAGTATATCCAGGTCATATGTCTTTCCTGTGTTCATAAAAGGGCCTTGCAGATCCTCAGACTTGTCTGACTTCGCACATTCACAGGACAGGGCCTGGTGCCCAATCCTGTAGGATGGGGCTGGCAGCAAGCATTCATCTATGTCATAATCCTGCTACAGGACTGGCAAGTAAACATGACAGGTGTTTCCTTCCAAGAGTCTTAGAACAGCAGAAGGCTTATGCTGCTCTTGGGCAAAAACCTAGAAAAGGCTGGACAAGATAGACTCAAAGCCAAGGTGAAGGAAATGTGCAGATTAGTGACAAGAGGAGCCACAGGTAGTACCAAGCTGCCCAGTTGCTTCTTTGCAAATGATTCCAGCTTGGAACACCTGTGCTAAATTTTCTGCTTTGTCCATATCTTAATAGGCAATTCAAATTTGCACATGAATAACTAATTCTAGCCAGCTAGTCTGGCAGAATTCATTGCTCTGAAGTTAAGACTATCTACCCACTTAGTGATTAAATACATGAATCCCAATGCTTTCCATTTGTTGGCTATGATCTTGGGGTCTTCAAGGTCAGATTTTCTCATTTATTGAAAAAAGCCTAAAAATTTATAACAAATATGGTTGTTGTTCCTATCAAAAAGTGGGCAAAGGACATGAATAGAAATTTTTCAAAAGAAGATATAAAAATGGCTAACAAACATATGAAAAAGTGTTCAACATCTCTAATCATCAGGGAAATGCAAATCAAAACCACAATGAGATATCACTTAACCCCAGTGAGAATGGCCTTTATCAAAAAAACCCAAAACAACACATGTTGGCGTGGGTGTGGAGAGGCAGGAACACTCATACACTGCTGGTGGGACTGCAAACTAGTGCAACCCCTGTGGAAAGCATTATGGAGGTATCTTAAACAGATTCAAGTAGACCTGCCATTTGACCCAGCAATCCCATTACTGGGCATATACCCAAAGGAAAAAAGGTCATTCTGTAACAAAGACACATGTACCCGAATGTTTATAGCAGCACAATTCACAATAGCAAAGATGTGGAAACAACTCAAATGCCCATCAATACATGATTGGATTAGTAAGCTGTGGTATATGTATACCATGGAATATTACTCAGCTATAAGGAATGATGAAGATACTACATCTCTATGGTTCTCCTGGAGAGAGTTGGAACCCATTATATTAAGTGAAGTATCCCAAGAATGGAAAAACAAGCATCACATGTACTCACCAGAAAATTGGTTTCCCTGATCATCACCTAAATACAAATCTGGGAACGACACCAATTGGACATCAGACTGAGGTGGGGGGTGGGGGAGGGGATGGGGGTATGCCTACACAATGAGTGCATTGCGCACCGTTTGGGGAGTGGTAACACTTGAAGGTGCTGACTCGGGAAAGGGGGGGTGAGGAAAAAAATATGAAACTGTTGTTTTTAACTTGCACTGTTCACTTAATAATTTATCATGAATATTTCCCATATTATTTCATATCATTGTACAAGAAATAATGTATACATTATGAGGACATACTGTATCTACAAGATATACTGTTAGACTCTTTGATTCTGTAAAATTAAATTGAAAAAATAAATAAATAAATAAAAAAATATGGTTGTTGTAAAGCCTAAAGAGATAAATATTTATAAAGTATGTATGACATGCTTGGTAAAGAAATAAATAAATAGCTATTATTATAATAATGGTCAGCAAACTAGTAAACATGAGAAGGCCTGGTGAAAAGGGAGGAGATTCTTAGGAGGAGGATTTCAAGTGAATGACACCTTCAGCAAAGCCATAGCCAAAGAAGCCTTGGATATACCAGAACAATGGCAAATAACTGTGTATTATCAGAGTGCACAGCTGGAGTAGAGAAAGGAGGAAGCTAGCAAGTGTTAAATTTGGAAAGATAGGGTCAAGAGTCAAACCATAAACCTCATTGAACGGTACAAAATTGGAGACATAATTTGAAATATCAGGAATTCTATGACAGAATTTATAATGCTAGCTGGATGTATGAGTACACGATAAAAATTAGCAATTAGCTTTCTTTTTTTATTTTTATTTTTTGCTTTTGCCAGTGCATATTGTCTCTTTCTTCTCTAAGCTTTCTTTCTGGTGTGATGAAAATATTCTAAAATTAGATGATGGTGATGGAAAAGAGTTCAACTTTGTAAATGTACTAAAAGCCATTGAATTGTATAGTTTAAATGGGTGTACTTTGGATATGTAAATTATATCTCAATAAGGCTGTTAAAACACAGAATGAAGAAAATAATTTCTTGCTAATTGAGATTTCCGGGAAACAACACAGAATACTGAAAAACAAGAACTTTATAATCTGAGAAACCAGGACACACATTCTTGCTAGCCAGTTAGTGACATTTAGGAGCTGAGAGACTTGACAGTGGCAAGATACTCCACCATTCTGAGATCAGTTCCCTCATCACTGCTGTGAGGGGTGATGCCCTCCTGGCAGTGGTTTTGCAAGGATGGGATGAGAAAGTAGACGCAAACTTCCCAGCAGAGTCCCATGATAGCTGCTCAGTAAATGACAGCTATCATTTTAATTTTACTATTATTTGTAAAACTGCAGAGCTCTCATACATTAAGGCTAACGCAAAGCAGCATGATATATTTTCATGGTCCTGGGTATGTAAACCAGAAACTTGGAGCAAGTCAGCTTTTGGTCAGGTCAGAGCTGGCAGGTTCTAAGTCCAAGTTCTCCCTGCCAGCTCCTGTCACTCCTACTCACACCTGCATATACAGAAGCATGAAAAGTCCTTTCTTGAATATTTCAGCCAGAGAATGTGACACCGGACAAAATCTTATTGATTTTCACTTCCCTCTACTTCAGATTTGATATTTCTCACAAAAATATGCCTGACAGACTTTCTATCCAGGTCAACAGAGACTCTCACACTCATACAAACTCTGCTGCCTTGCATTATTTATTTAAGAAGGTGAGGCAAACAAAAGTAATCTAAATCTAGAAGATGTAATTTCCCATAAAGAACAAAAACTAGCCTCTAAAATCAGAAGGCCTACAAGGTACAGGCAACAAAGGCATTACTAATGATACTTGAAGCAGCATTTGATATTCTGTGAGCCTGAGATTTTGATTGATTGCTTTCTCTCACTTTCTTCTATATGTTCATCTTCTTTTTATAATAAACACCTAAAAAATTGACATCTTGTAGGAAAATTATTTAAAATTTAATTTTAACCACTTCTAAAAACATATGTCAATATTTTAGTGTAGTTCTAGCAACATGTTGAAAGGCATTTAACTATAAATATTGAGTGTTTCTTGCATATTTTCCATTTTATATATGTTCTTTACTATACCCCCACATAGCCACCCAATGAAAAAGCTATTGTTATCACTGCAATCTCATGTTTTGTTAACAAAGAATCAGACACAAAGAGGAAAAGCGACTTACCTGAGTTCACATAACTAAAAAGTAGCAGAGACCAGACTGCAACTCAAATCTTTTGATTTGTGCAATTGTACAAGCATAATTGGTAGAGTACTTTTTGAGATTTCACATAACTTGAGCACTGTATCTCAAAATATGGGAGTACAAAATATAAATATGAGGGAAAATCTATGCTAAAATAGCAGAATAAACCTGAATAAATAATCTCCCTTTCCCACAACTAACAAATAGCAAACAAAAAAGAAAAAGAATATTTTTTAAAAAAGCAATAATCACCAGTCAGAAACCCAGAAAAAGGGATATTGTTTATACTCCAAAACTTCAAAACTCATAGTCAAAGTAGGAAAGATAAGATTTTGAAAAGAGGGAAGAAACACAGTATCACACAATATGGCAAAATTCCTAAGAACTCTCACTATAATCTTATACTCAAAGAAAGGCAAACTGGGTGAGTGGCATCTTTGCTCCAATTCTGACTGAGGACTAATAGAAATACTGGCTGAGAAAAATAGACAAATGAGGAAAGTGACAAAAGGACTGACTGAGAGAAATAAAACCTCTAGGACTACACACTGAAGTAGAACAGGCTGAAAGCTAACTGTTCCTCCATGGAAATGTAAATTCCACCTTTCCAAACAGAAGGAGTGAAACATCATACAATACATTTCATAGACTTTCAGAGAGAAATACTTTGTGCCTCCTGAGTTGAGTTCTCCCCACCCTCTAACAATTCCCTAAGCTACAGAAAAATAGAGAGCATATGAAAAACTCAGTCTTCAAACAATTGTTGAAGAAGAAAAGAAACAATTCTCAAATAGAGTGAAACACTACATCAGATTGAATAAAAGACTTGGACAGAGCCACCCAAGAATAAACAAGATGACAGAATTCACACACCTACTAGGCAATGGCATTGCAGTAAAAAGAAAAGGAAAATCTTTCTCATGGCAAAGAGAAACACAACCCTGCCTCCCAAAAAGGAAGAAAAAGTACCATGCTATAGAACAACATTTTGTGAATATGGATTGAAACAACAGTCACTCAAAGATGAGATAATAAAACAACAGAATGAGATTTTTATAAAGATGGGGATTGCCAATCTATAGATACAAATTGAAAATCCTACTTATCAAAGAATTAATAAATATACTAGAAAATTATGAGACAAAATAGTCATGGCTGGAAATCAACTAACATCACAGGGAGAGGGCTTGAGAATATTTTAGTGAAGGCAGATAAAACACAAAGAGAGTAAATTAATAGAAAGAAGCTAATAGACACAAAGGACAGGCAAAGGCAATCCAATGTAATAATTACTGGTATCCGTGAAGTCAAGAATTCAACAAATGGAATGGAAAAATTAAAATATAGAATACAAAAACTGTTTTCCTGAAATGAACAACAATAACAAAACCTGGATATAGAAACCAAAAGAATAGATAAGGTTTCAAGGAAATTTGGTGTAGGGTGCTCAACATCAAGATGCATCCTGATTAAGAATGTCAAGGATAATTAAGAATTCTCTGTATATTCATAGATAAAAAGGGAGTCACATGCAAGGGGACAAAATAACAGGTTGACCCTAGAGCTGCTTATGTAATATATAACAGGCTATGTCTACAAAAATATCAGGAAAGAAAGCTATTATCTGATGATATCATATTGAACAAGGCTACTTTACAAATATATAGCAAATAGGAAAGAACACAGAAAACAGAGTGCCCATGAGTCTTTCTTTGAAAAACTATTTCAAAATGAAATCTAGCAAAAATAAGGAAGGAAAAGCTGGTGAGCATCAAATACAATTATATATAGAAATATAAAAACCCACTAAGGGGATTATGGTTATGGGTTATAATATTGCTTTTGCATATCTGCATCATGTAAAAATAATAATAAAACAAATAAAAATTGGAACTGTGTAGAAGGAAACAGAAGAATTGTGAAGGTATATCTTTCATAACAGGAAGTCAATTGTTACAGTGTTAAATTGAAACATAGTTTTAAAAATTGATTGTAACCTCTAAATAGTTTCCATAACTTTATTTTTCATATCAGAAGAATCTTTTAGGCCGGGCGCGGTGGCTCACGCCTGTAATCCTAGCACTCTGGGAGGCCGAGGCGGGTGGATCGCTCAAGGTCAGGAGTTCGAGACCAGCCTGAGCAAGAGCGAGACCCCGTCTCTACTAAAAAAATAGAAAGAAATTATCTGGCCAACTAAAATATATATAGAAAAAATTAGCCGGGCATGGTGGCGCATGCCTGTAGTCCCAGCTACTCGGGAGGCTGAGGCAGTAGAATCGCTTAACCCCAGGAGTTTGAGGTTGCTGTGAGCTAGGCTGATGCCACGGCACTCACTCTAGCCCGGGCAACAAAGCAAGACTCTGTCTCAAAAAAAAAAAAAAAAAAAGAAGAATCTTTTAGGTAGTAATATCTCTTGTAAAGAAAAATATATATATTTCTGAAATGACTTCAATTACACTGAACATTAATACTTAAAAATACCAGATTTATTTCATTAAGAGATAAAAACAGAGAAGTAATTCGTGACTAAATCTACACTGGTCAAACTCTAAATATTGTGTCAACATAAAATAAAATTTCAGGGTTTTTTTTTCTTTTCCATCAAAGTGACTTTTTAATGTCTGATGGCTCATGGTATAATTTTATTGCTTTAAAACTTTCTCACACAAATTAAGTCATGATTAAGAAAAAAACATGTATCCGTCCTTTTTAATATAATAGTAACTATAGCTAACAGATAAGAAGAGTAACTCACATTTTATTATCATTTCTAAAATAACTCAGGAATTCCACTCACTTCCCTTAAAGGAGCAAGGGTCAGAGCCTCACTGATGAATGCCACCAATAAGTTTTTCCAAAGCCTACGACTTCGGGTATTTGGTTGCATCCTTAAGTGGCTAGGTGATTTCACATTCAAATCTGAAACAAGGAAAAATAAGTCTTGTAGAAAACTACAAGAAAATTCAGCTTACCACTCAAGACTTTATCAACTAGAGCTGGCTCAACCACAGACAAAATAGCCCTTGATATTCTGCAGGTGCAAGACCTCTCTGGAAAACAGGATTTTTTTTTTTTTTTGCCAGAATAAACTGAATAGAAATGATCATACAGAACTTAACATTCTCTGTATGACAACATTTTCTTTATTCACAAACATGGAATTTGTATAATAGCATAGCAATGCATGCATTTTTCCAGAAATTCATAGGGAAAGAAATTTTCTTTTAGAGATTTTGTCAGCAGAATCAGTTGAACTAGATATCATTGCATATTTTAACACTAATTAGCATTATTACAAAACACAAATTGAAAGATATTTCAAGAGAGGTTGCCACATCTTGCACTTCTGTGGATGTGCATCTACGGACTACAAGAACTACAAGTAAACTCAAGCAATAAGATCACCGCACTAAACTGATTACATTCCAGTCACAGCACACTCACACCTGAAGCTTGCACTCACTCTCACACACATATCAGTGAATAATCTCTGGAGAAAACAGTGAATAATCTCTCATTTATGGTAGTAGATATGGCACAATACAGATAACATAAATCAACTAGAAAATTGAATTATCATAGTTAATAATGAATATAAAAACATAAAATTATAGCCACTGCTAAAATGTATCCAAATAGAATATGAAAAGGGAAGAAAAGTTGAAACAGAGAACACCAAAAGACCAACACAGGCGGTGGTAAAAGACAGCAAGTTGCCTCATGTCAGATTGTCCCTTAGGATGTTGCTTTCTGTAGTGGTACTGCTGTTATCCACACAGTGAGGTAGTCAGAATGGGGTGGCGGTGATAGAGCAAGGAAAAATGTCTTCCGGATTTTTCAGAAAAATATTCTATTACAGTCATGGTGCTCTTAGTGTCCTGGGTCAAGTGTGCAGAGAAAATATCCAGAATTCACCAGGAAAGTTTTTTTTTCAAGGTACTTTATCCATGACAGTTGTAATAATTAACTTTATGTGTCTACTTGACTGGACTACAAGGTGCCTAGATGTTTCATCAACAGTATTCTGGGTATGTCTATGAGGGTGTTTTGGGACAAGAATCACATTAAATCTGTAAGCTGAGTAAAGCATGGTGCACTTCCTAATGCAGGTGGACCTTAGTCCAATCAGCTGAAGGCCTGAGTAGAACAAAAAAAGGCTCACCCATCCTTCAAGTAAAGGGAACTCTTTCTGCCTGACCACATGAGCTGAGACATCAGTCTTTACTTGCCTTCAGATTTTGAAACTGAAACATCAGCTCTTTCCCAGTCTTGACCTTGCTGCCTTCAAACTGGAACTTATATCATCAGCTTTCCTGGTTCTCATGCCTTCAGACTCATACTAGACTTAGACACCATTAGCTTTCCTGGGTCTCCAGGTTGCCAAGTGCAGATCTTGTGACTTATTAGCCTCCATAATTATATAAGCCAATTTCTTATAACAAATCTCTGTCTATACGTGTGTGTGTGTGTGTGTGTGTGTGTGTGTATACATCTCCTATTGGTTTTGTTTCTACAGAGGACACTGACTAATACAATTGTTTTCTAATCAACTAATGTTTCTAGTGGTTGGGTTATATAATATAATAATGCAGTAGGACCCATGCACTGTTATTTAGATCAGTGCTTCTCAGATGTTACTGGGCATATATATTCCTGGGAATCTTGTTAAAATGAAGATTCTGATTTAGCAGGTGAAAGATGGGGCCTGGAACTCTCAATTTCTGATACGACTCCAGAAGATGCCAATGTCAATGCTGCTGATCTATGCATCACACTTTGAGGGCAACAATCTTACAGACTCTCCATCTTTACTTCAAAGTAAAGTGATTAGAGACTTTTCTGTGCCTAGCAGCCTCTGCTGCATCATATTCAGTCCTAGGCCTCTTCCTACATCAAGGCAAAGCAATAAAGTACAAATCAGGGGTCATCTGTGAGAGATGTCACTCACAGTAGCTGGGCTCTGTTTCTGCCATCAGAAAGCCTCAGAATGGTGCCTGTCTGTGCATGAAGAAGAAAAATAGAAATGGATAAAAACAAAAGTATTTCTTCTTGAGCAGAGACAATCCACTGTTCCAAGTATTATTTTTCTGGCTACATAACTGTTGCAGGCAGAACTCTGTCCACTAAGTGGAACTAAGTCCAGGTTGCAAACCTTTGCTTTCTTATAACATTCCCATATCAATGCATTCTCTTGACAAGCTCCTGAGCTTGCTTGCCTATCTCACCAGAACAGAGAAATGTGCATTTCCGAGTTACTTTTCATGGTATCAAGCCTATCGATAAGACAAATTATGCCATATATTAAAATGTCATTTAGCCAATTTTGTAAAGAAAAGCCTCCATTTGTGACAATCCAAAAGTGCTCTGCAATACCCATATTGGAGATTATAGAAAAGGAAATGCCAATTTCAGTTTCCATTTAATTTAGGTTAAAATTTTGCAATAACTTGTCATGACTTGACAAAAGCTCCTGTTTAAGTAGTAAATGTTACCACATATTTACTCAGTAGACACCAGGTTAATAAAACACAAAAAATATTTTGCCACAAATGATAAGAAGTAGCTGCAACTTTTATAAGAAAAAAAAAATGTGTTCTGATTTATCCAGACTTCTAAACAGTCAGAACCATGACTGGAAGTAGCTGACCAGGTTAGAAGACCTGGCGTTTCATCAGATGCATTATCCATTCTTTGGACTGTCCAGTATTTTAAACTGTTTTGTGACAGAAAATATCATACGGGTGTGAAACAAGGGAGCTGAAAGGTGGTTTCACTCATTTTACATTATAAATTCCACCCAGTGAAAGCTCTCACTTCTGCTCTTTCCTTTTAACATCATACTGACTTTCTCATTTCCCCGGCTGCTTTGGTAGGTGTTTTGACACTTGACACTTTTTAAAGGAACAAAAAAGCAGATGGTATTTCTATATAGACATCTCTCTATTTTCTAATACTGTGAGAGAACAAACTATTGTGGAAAATCAGATGTTCTAATTAAAGAATCTTCACATATGTGATTGCAATACATTTAAATAGATACACCACTAAATCTAGACCATGTACAATGTAACATTTCTTTGACAATTCAAAAGGCTCTTAAGGTTGCATGACAGATGTGTGGAAACACTGGTTAATAGTCTAGCTGATTAAATGCAACACGACATTTCTACTGAGTGCCAAGGCAACAATGGTACTCAGTTGCTAGACTGCTAAAATAAAATGAGTTACTGGCTCACATAGGTATTATCTAACATCTGGATCATGCTGTTTCTCAAATATAGAAAAATCATTAGCCTAATGAGTTAGGGTTGCTTGACACCTCATATATATGGCCTCATGCATTTAGGCAAATTACCTCAAAGATCTGGAGAGGGTTTTCAGAGTGTTTAAGTTTCCAATGTTTTACAATAGAACTAGAAAATAGATTCGGGTACAATATATTGAAGAAGTTCTGATGCTATGAAGTAGGTTAGAACAGTTTAACCACATGAGTACATGTTAACCCCCTCTGTTCTACATCTCACAGGACTGTCACAGTCAACTACACTCTCCCCTCCCTGGCATCCCCACTTTGTTCTGCAATAAGGCATCTCAGCAGCAGTATGACTGATTCCAAAACTCAGGTTTTTGTGGCTATTTAATGAAAATAGCATTTTATAGCAGTTTTCATTAATAAAAATTTATGAACTCATAAAGAGGAAATGAACTAACTTTACTGAATGGCCACTATGTGTCTCCATTTGAGTAGGCACTTCGTGTGCATTATATACACAATCTCACTTAATCTCCTTCAAAAATCTGTAGGGTAGTTACTAATTCCACTTTACTGATGATAAAAATAATAATAATAATAAAAAACAAAGTCTCTGAGAGTGCAAATTTGCCCCTGGTTGCACAACTAGTAATCAATAGAGTTAAAATATGAACATATATCCATGGGATTCTGATGTATATTTTGATTCTAACATACTCTAGCATACACATAAATTAACTAAAATAAAATTTAACCCACACTAGCAGTTTGTTTGCTTGCTTTACATCTACTAATTTATCTAATTACAGAAGTAATATAATCTATCATTATAAAACTTGGAAAATAAATGATGCAACTTGTTGGCACAGATTTTCCTTGCAAATATCTTCCTTCAGGTCATATGGACAGCAAAATGTTTCTCTAGAGTGAAACAGACAAATAGTAATCCCTTTCCTTTTAGTTCACCTCAGATAGATTCCTCCAAAAGAACAAAATCTCAAAAAACAAAATTACCTCTTGAGCTCCTACTAGAAGTAAGAGTTTTAGCAGCATTAACAAAAACTAGTTTTGAGAGGCATCTTAGTCTTTGTGGCTTCTAAGAATTTTTCCCTCTTGTTCTTTTCCTGTTGTCATTTGTTCTTCTTTAGTCTCTGGTTCACTTGCCAACATCCCAGGAGTTATCTCCTCTCTTTTGATTGCTGTGTTACAAGCATTATTTAATTTATCATTCCTTTATTAAATCAGATATTTATGAAATGTACACGATGTATCTCTTTTAAACTCTCTTTTTCTATTAAGAGCTTAAAATATACATGTGTGCAAGCCACATGAACACAGACACATACTGTTACACATGAGAATCTTCAAGATTTCTCTCATGTTTGAATAATTTGCAAAGCAATCCATGGTGGCTGTTGGTGAAATGAGGATCATCATCTGTGCCGATGAAGATGGGGTGAATCTGTTGGGAAGTATCCTTGTGGGTAGTGTAGTCAATCCATGAAAACCAGTGATTTCTGATAGTCTAAAGGAGTAAGAATTGGTCCAATGGTAGTCAAGTAACAAATCTAATGAAAATTCAGTGGAGTCTCAACTAAAGTGATTTAATGTTCTCTGCCCATCCTTCAAGTCTTAGCTTGTTTTTTTGCGATCTATGACAATGAAAAGCAGTGCATTTCCACACATATACTCTTGTGTTTTCTCTTACCTGAACAGCTACTGAGATTGAGATAATCCATTCAGTAATGAAAATATGAGTGTTAATGACACGTCTCTTACCTTCAAAGAGTTCAAAAACCTATTGGCCAAAAATGAAAAGATCCTAAACATGCGAAGATAATGCTTTTGATGGAATTTTTCTTTTTTTTTTTTTTGTATTGACTTTTAGAACTAGTCCAATTCATAAAATTATTTGTCAATTTTTCAGAATCACACAGATACCAAGGCTAATGTTTCACATCGATGATACATAATTTTTGTGTAGAGATTTACAGTTCCTTTCCACACATAAATATTTGATTCCACAGCAAGCATGGGATAGTAGGTAAAGTAGCAGTCATTAACATTTGAGGGACAGCCAGACAAATGAAGTATCTTCTACAAGGTCACACAATTCGACTATTAAAGTCAGGCCTCAAAACAACTATTTCAAATTATCAGTCTTATGTTGCTTTCATTTTTCTTTGTTGCATATCAAATTCTTTGGAAATTTTATTCAATGTTAAATACTCTATAGAATTAAGAATTAATGTAGAAAACAACCATATAAAGACAATATCATTTTCTACACACCACCCTTCTTAGTTACAATTTTCCTAATCACTTTGAGGGTAGTAAAAAGATGAGGTGGTATTAGACAGACGGGCAATGATAAATTGAAGGATAAAATTTATTTATTGAATTAGAATAGAAAAATTAATAAGAAAATGTTTTACATTTGATAAGAAGCCTTATTTAGAAGAAGAAGTTAATAATTTGGACATAAATACTTGGAGGTGTTTAAGGTTGTGCTGAAATCAAAGAGAGAGGAGGCTATGAAATGTTTACAAGAGAGAATAAACAAGAAAACAGGTGGAACTAGGTCACATGAGATCAAGGATGCACCTGGCAGGAGACTGGAACACACAGGTTTCTCTCAGGGCTGCCATGATTAAATGCCCCCTTCCTACATTAAACACGTTCAAATAATAGCACTTGCATATAAAGTAAATAGTAAACAGAGCAGAACAATACTTGCCTTGATAGTTCCACTTTGAGGAAGGGTTAAGGAGAAATTTGTGCAAAAGACAAAGGATAACATCACAACACTTGTAAGTAAAATAGATTTCTTTCTTTCTGTGCCAGCACCTTTGTTAAAATCTTCGATACCACAGGTCAGCTGGATTTCCTGTTGGTCCTATCAGTGAATGTAAAGAAGCACAGTGTTTTAGGCACCACATTGCCCTTCTTATCTCTTCTATGTGATCATCAACAGAGGAAGCTTTGCATGGCTTGATAAGTTTGTTGGGGGTTGCAAATGTGTGTGACTGCAGCTACCTCAATGTATTTCCTTGGATCTGTTGCCCCCAAGCACATTCAAAGCGTTAAGGCAGTTAGAAAGGAGAGATTGACAAGAACATCTCAAGAGGAGCATTACTGATACGCAGTATAAACATGTGTGACTGCTGACTGTCCAGATCACTTCCGTTTTTGTCAATTGGTCTGTACTTCATAAGGGGAACCACCACAGAGGTGTTTAAATAATCTATAGAAACTCCTGTGACATTGATTTTACCCTTTCTGAGAACCAGAGTTCAGCAACAAAAACCTTTGCATGAAAGAGTGGGGAAAAAACGCCAGAAGTCAAATGTCTCCTGGTCATTGCCCTATTTCCTAAGCACAAAGGAACAGCATTGTTTTTGTCTATTACCAGATACGTCCTTCAAATCGGAGCCATCTGTTCCATGAACTTCTAAGAGTTGGGCCAAGGGAACTTTAAACCAAGAAACCATTTCACCAAATGTCAGTCAGAGTGTCTGGCATCTGGCTGAAACCTAAAAGCTCAGAATGTGATATGTTTCAGAAGGCTGCACCCTTCTCTGGAATTTTACAAAGGATAATGAGCACTTCAAATTTATGCTTATTTTATGTTTCTGATTAGAAAATTATTCAATACTCATAAAAACTGAAAATATGAAAAAACATAAAGAAAATAAAAATTATTAATGATCGCACCACACAAATATAACCATTATATCATGTCATATTTCCTTGTCTTCTTTTATATATTGCTTTTTTTTTTTTTTACAAACTTAGCCTTGTATTCTGTATACTCCTGTATATATCTGTATACTCCTGTATATATCTCCTCCTTATGTATTTTCCATATCATTTAAAAGTGTACTAAAATGTTAATCTATCATAAGGTAGTGCTGTTATTAGTCAATTCTAGATTGATGTATTTATTTTTTTCCAATTTTAAATAGGATATTTTAGAGAATATATTTGTTCATATAACATTGTGTGCATCTTTGATTACACTCTTAAATTTATTATAATATCATGATTACTATGACATGGATAAGTAAATATTTTCAGAATCCTGATAGATTTTGCCATATCTATTTCTAGAAAATTGGGACTCTTTCACAAACTGTGGCTGAAGAGTTCTGTCTTGCAGTATCTTGTCAAGAGAAGAAGTATTCCAAGAGGATATCTGAAAATATTCAAATATTGGTATTTGAAATTTTACTAGTGAAATCAATCCCCCCTTAAATGCCACTTTCTATAGGAAAGGAAATTAAGTCCTGGGACACATCTTGCCCCACATCCTGCCCTAACCTGTTCCATCTAGGACTCATCGCAGGGATTCTGTCCAGATCTCCCCCACTCACTGCCTGGTATTTCGGCACTTCCTAGAGGGTAGAGGTCCGTGTCAGTGCCCAGTGACACACTTCAGTCTAATTACACCTAAAGCATGCGTAGAACAAATTCCTGAAAATTTGTACCTTATTGTAGTTTTCAGTTGTTGTAGGAGGTTTCCTCCTAGTTTTCTTTAGCATTCCATATATCCTTTCCATGTGTATTACTTTTAGTATTGTTATACTTTTCATCGTACTTCCTTCCACCTTTAAGCCTTCAAGTTTCTGTGTTTTTGCTTTGAATGATCAGTAGGTTCTCCCCTCTCAAATACAAATTCAGCTTCTCCTGAGGCCTTCTCCCATTAGCACCCTTTTCTTCCTTCTGGGAGCCTCTCCTTCTCAGAGGTACCCTCTCTTTCAAAAAGCTATTATTAGCATCTGGCCAGTAATTACTTTTACAATGTGTTAGATGATAATCAGTGTACTGGCTGGTAACCACTTATGCTGTGTGTTTTATCATTTAAAGATTATATAGAAATTAAAGAAAAATAATAGAATTCCAAGAGCCAAAAGAATAAAAATTTGATTTAAGATGATGGGAAAAGCACCTTGGATCTAAGAATCTTATTTGATATCCCTCAGACCTTACTTCAAGTTGCTGCCTTTTGAAAGACTTTGCCTTACAATGTAAATCTGAATTGCAAATATATCTTTAATTTTTTTAGGCTTTCTATTCTACATTTATCTCACACTTTTTTTGGTTTTTTACCAAAACATAAAATTTTATTTTTGCAAAATGGCTGGCATTCACAGCTTTGTTTCCCATAGCTGTTTTCAACTTGTAATTTCACCAGCTATCACTGAACAGGGCCTACTTTCATAAATTTTGTCATAAGCTCAAGGTCATAGCATTTTAAAACAAGAGGGGACCTTAATGATATCTGATGAACCTCAGAAAACTGAGGCAGGTCTGGAGAAATCAGGCAATTTCTGATAAAACAGATGCCTAATATTTTCCAACATTCAAGCCAAAGCTTTCTATTACAATTAGGTCATTTGTTGTGTTGTTATTGTTGAAAACTTCATGTGAGATATGTCCTAAAATAATTCTTTTAATTGCATCTCATTTCACTTATATGATTATCACAGCCTCACATTAACCTTTTCTTTTGTAATCAATCCCTCCTAAAAACTCATCCAGTTCCTATGAAAAGAAATAGTTCCTAGTTAAGTTACAAAGACACAGGTGCAACCTCAGATGAGTCAAAAAGCTAGTGTGCTGCTGCTAAAATCCTGCTCCTCACAATTACATTTTCTCTTAATCATGGGGTGTGCACCTGCTTCTAAGGGATAGGCTTCCAGGAATTCAAACAATTCTTTGTCTGGATCCACATTTTATTTAACTTAATGAGCTTTATGCATATGCTAATTTTAAAGCATCATACCTTAAAGAGATGTGAGAACATATCTAGATATAGATATGGATATAGAACTCAATAAAGAGCAAAAATTAAAAGAGGCAGCAGAAGTCCTAGTAGTTCAGTAGTCTGGTATAAAATATGATGGCACAATTGGTTCTCTAGTGAGCAGAGAGAAAAGAGACTTTCAAAACCAAGAATAACTTTCCTCTTGGGTTAAGATTTTTTTCTTTGTATAATTCACAGTGTTTCAGTCTTGGCAGGTTTTCTTGGGACTCAAAATGAAACACGATCATTGTCTTTTACAACAAATAAGTCTTGTCTCGTGTGACTAACCAAGGAAATGACATCTTAAGCACCAAGATCACAAATGGAGGAATCCTAAGCTGCTTAAGAGGAAGGATTTTGCAGTGACAAGCTGAAGTATGTGATCTTTGCAGATCTAGTGCCCACACCTTCCCCTAAGTGAGAGAAGGGCTCTCTGGTTCTTCATAATGTTTGCAGGATAAGAGGGTGTCCCAGTTCCATGAGGGACTAAAAGATAAAATTGACTTCCACTCCTCTAAGCCTGGGAGACTGCCTGGTTCTCATTGGTCATGGCTTCTGCCCTTCAGGAGCACAAGTCAGGACAATCCTGGTCTGACCCCATCCCATGTTTCAAGCAGAGACAACTGTGATGAGTCTTTTTATAGGTAACTGTTTATACACAGGTCAGTTTATTTAATTTGAAAGATGCACTTGGGAGGGTTAACTAACCTGTCAAATATGTAAATTAGTAATTTGATTATCTTTACATGACTTAGAATGAGGCTAAGTCTGACATAGTATATCTTGAAACAAGACTGATTTCTCTTTTGACCTTTATTTAACTGATTGAAGCAGGTTATTCAGAAGGTAAATTCTGAATCCTGAAAAGCTGAACCCTATTTTATGAAATGGTATCTTCTATATTATTAAGAAATACATCAAGAAAAAAATGCAATATGTAAATTATAATGGAGAGATTTGGGAAGATACAGCATTTTCAATTTACCAAGAAGAGACTCATTTAAAGACCAGCAGAACAGTTTCCAAGTTTCCCTTGACTATTTTTGTTCTTGATAGCACAAAGATCACTTACATCTATAACCCTCAGAAGTTTATAAACTGGTTTATCTACATTATTTGGCTCTTTCAAATATCCTGTAGGTTATTTACAAAGGCATTTTTATTTCAATTATAAAACCATACAAACTAAGGCTGGGGAAGTTCTGTGCCCTCCAGAAGTAAAGCACATTCAGTGACTTTAACTTACAGTTGAAGATTATTGCTTCTACAGGCAATTCAAGTAAAAACAACCATATTATCCCATTTACAATTAGTTCTGCTGAGTTGTTAATGTACTATCACCTTTACATGTTCCTTTATTTGATTTAAAATTCTTATTGAGCAGAGAATATGTCTCTCTCATCTTCATAACTTCTGTGCTGTTCAGCATTGGTAACTTGCACATTAAAGGCTCACTAACCTATCTATATAGATTGGACTGTACCTTTAACAGATATCCATGTAATTATTTAATCTGTAATTAGTCTATTCTTCCATTACTATTTGCCAATGAGAAAATATTTCTTTTTCCATGTTAAATCCTTTTAGATGTAAATTCCTTTTAGATGTAAAACAAAGAATTATCCAACTCTCACTCTCTCTCTTTTTTTAATGCATTTCTCAGAGTTAGATTTTCAAAGATGAGCTTAGACTGTCTTTTGACTGTTTAGTTCAAGTCCTTTCATCCCACACTGGTGTTCCTAGTACATATTTAAATCCCTGACCCCAGCCAAGAATGAAATAACTTATCTCTTAGAATTTAATGAAAGTTTTATTTTTGTTTTATTGTTTATCTCCAAAGTCTTGTCTTAGTCCATTTGGGCTGCTATAACAGAATATCATAAATTGGGTGGCTTACACAACAGAAATTTCTTTTTTTTTTTTTTTTTTGTTGAGACAGAGTCTCACTTTGTTGCCCAGGCTAGAGTGAGTGCCGTGGCATCAGCTTAGCTCACAGCAACCTCAGACTCCTCGGCTTAAGCGATCCTACTGCCTCAGCCTCCCGAGTAGCTGGGACTACAGGCATGCGCCACCATGCCCGGCTAATTTTTTCTATATAGATTTTTAGTTGTCCATATAATGTCTTTCTATTTTTAGTAGAGACGGGGTCTCGCTCTTGCTCAGGCTGGTCACGAACTCCTGACCTCGAGCGATCCACCCGCCTCAGCCTCCCAGAGTGCTAGGATTACAGGCGTGAGCCCACAACAGAAATTTCTTTCTCACAGTTCTAGAGGCTGGGAAATCTAAAACCAAGGCACTAGCAGATTGATGACTTATAAGAGCTCTCTCCCTGGTTTGCAGAAAGCTGCCTTCTTGTTGTATCCTCAGATGGCAGAGAACAGAAAGAGAGGAAGGAAGTGTTCTCACATCTTTTTAAAAGTGCACCAAATGGTAGGTCTATTTGTATCTGTTTAAGGTATCTCCATATTGCTTTCCACGGAGGTTGCACTAGTTTGCAGGCCCACCAGCAGTGTATGAGTGTTCCTGTCTCTTTGCATCCACACCAACATTTGTTGTTATGGGACTTTTTGATAAAGGCCATTCTCACTGGAGTTAAGTGATATCTCATTGTGGTTTTGATTTGCATTTCCCTGATAATTAGAGATGTTGAGCATTTTTCCATATGTTTGTTGGCCATACTTCTGTCTTCTTTTGAAAAGTTTCTATTCATGTCCTTTGCCCACTTTTTGGTAGGGTTGTTTGATTTTTTTCTTGTTGATTTTCCTGAGTTCAAATTGATTCTAGTTATCAGCCCTTTATCGGATGTGTAGCATGCAAAAATTTTTTCCCATTTTGTAGGTTGTCAACTGGCTCTCGTGACAGTTTCTTTGGCTGTGCAGAAGCTTTTTAATTTAATCAGGTCCCATTTATTTATTTTTGTTGTTACTGTGGTTGCCTTTGGGGTCTTCGTCACAAATTCTTTGCCTAGGCCAATGTCTGTAAGAGTTTTTCCCACATTTTCTTCCAGAATTCTAATAGTTTCACACCTTAGGTTTAAGTCTGCTATCCACCATGATTTGACTTTTGTGAGAGGTGAAAGGTGTGGGTCCTGTTTCAGTCTTCTACATGTGGCTATCCAGTTTTCCCAGCACCATTTATTGAATAAGGAATCTTTTCCCCAGTGTATGTTTTTGTCCGCTTTGTCAAAGATTAGATGGCTATATGAGGATGCTTTTATATCTGGATTCTCAGTTCTGTTCCACTGGTCTGTGTCTCTGTTGTTGTGCCAATACCAAGCTGATTTAATAACCACAGCCTTGTAGTATAGTTTGAAGTCTGGTAAATTAATACCTCCCATTTTGTTCTTATTGCCCAAAATTGCTTTTGCTAAATGGGGTCTTCTATGGTTCCATACAAAGCATAAAATTATTTTTTCTATATCTGTGAAAAATGATGTTGGTAATTTAATAGGGATTTCATTGAATCTGTAGATCACTTTGGATAGTGTAGACATTTGAACAATGTTGATTCTTCCAATCCCTGATCATGGTATGGATTTCCACCTCTTTATGTTCTCTGCTATCCCTTTCCTCAGTGTTTCATAGTTCTCCCTGTAGAGGTCTTTTACCTCCTTAGTTAAATATATTCGTAGGTACTTTATTTTCTTTGTTGCTATTATGAAGGGTATTGAGTCTTTGATTTGGTTCTCAGTTTGACTGTTATTGGCATATATGAATGCCTCTGATTTGTGTGTATTGATTTTGTATCCTGAGACTTTACTGAATTTATTTATCAATTCCAGGAGTCTCTTGGTAATCCCATTATTGGGCATCTATCCAAAAGAACAAAAGACATTTTTTAAAAAAGACATCTGCACTCAAATGTTTATAGCAGCACAATTCACAATTGCAAATATGTGGAAATAACCCAAGTGCCTATCAATACATGAGTGGATTAATAAAATGTGGTATATGTATACCATGGTGTACTACTCAGCTATAAGAAAAAATGGTGATCTAGCACCTCTTGTATTTTCCTGGATAGAGCTGGAACCCATTCTACTAAGTGAAGTATCCCAAGAAGAGAAAAATAAGCACCGCATGTATTCACCATCAGATTGGTTTCACTGATCATCACCTAAGAGCACATTTAGGAATAACATTAATCGGGTGTCGGGCAGATGTGCGGGGCGGGGAGAGGATAGGTGTATACATACATAATGAGTGTGATGTGCACCGTCTAGGGGATGGACACGCTTGAAGCTCTGATGAGGGAGGTGGAGGGGCAAAGACAATATACTTAACCTAAACTTTTGTACCCCCATAATATGCTGAAATAAAAAAAAACATACTATAAATAAATAAATATTTTTTAAATGAAAAATAAAAGCGCACCAACCCCATTTGTAAAGGCTTCACCCTCATGGCCCAATAACGTCCCAAAGGTCTCAGCTGCTAATACCATCACATTGGGGTTAGGATTTCAACATATGAATTGGGGGGACACAGCATTCAATCCATAACAACTCAAACTGTAGCTTTTTTGGTAGGTAGCACTGGGCACAAGTTTTATACATAGTGATATGTTATTCTAGAAGCTCCCTACACTATAACACAGCAAAGAAAAGACCTAAAAAAAGAGCTGCTACTGTATGAAAAAATGTTATAACACACTTGCAAATAAACTGAAGCAAACAAATAAACAAAAATCCATCATTCAAAAAAGTTTTTTAATCCTAGAAAATATGACCCTCAAAACAAGAGAGATTTCCTGAAAAGACTTGGAGATATAAAACAATTTAATAAAAATTAATTATATTATATTGTATTTACTTAATTATAAATTAAACAAATTATTTACTGAAATATTTAATTATTAATATTAAATTTAGTTATTATATTGTAGAATAATTTAATAAATTAATCTATTCAATGTAAAGACATTATGACAACAGGCACACATAGGGACATTGTAGTGAAGAAATAAAGCTACTTGTTGAAGGAAAAATTAAATTAAAAGCAGCAAGGAATGGAAAAGTCAAGTAACTAACTTAAAGAATGGCTGATGTAGACACTGTACATGCAGATGCTAAAGACAGCATGTAAAGTGATTGAAGCTAACTAATATGCCTGAAGAACACAGATTATCCAACATGGATATTTTTGGTAGCTCTGAATAGAAAACACCACAAATGAGTCAGAAAAGATATCTTAAGATGTAACACAAGAAAGTTTTAAAAAAGAAGCAAAAGAGGAGGGAGGAGGGACAAACAGGAGAAGGAGGAGATGAAAAAAGACAAAAGTACATGCTGCAGAATTAACTCTCTGAGGCATTGTCCTAGGTATCTTAAATCTGCTAACTCAGTAGGAATAGACATTCTTAATAACTCCATTTACTGAGACTTAGAGAGATAAGTAACTTGCCCCAGGTCACAAAGGAAGTGGCAGAGTCAGAATTTAAACCTGGGTAGTCTGATATTGGAGAGCAAACGAACACACATTCCAGGAAGCTTAGAAACAAAAATAAAGTGAATTGTTAGTTTAACAATTGAGGCAAAAAATGAAAAATTTTAATTATCACTATTGTCTAAATTATACTAGTGATTCTTCAATTAGAAATATAACTTTTCTATAATCTATGGTTTACATTTATCAAGATGGCATGACACCATTTTTCCCCTGTGATCTATGCTTTTTCACTTAGAAGATCAGAGGCAGATTTCTGTACGTAAAGAAAAGAATTTTTTAAAGTGATATCCATTATTTTATAAATTATTCCCTAACCTAGTCTCAAACAGCAACTGTAGTTGAAACATCACCCTACAATGAATCTCAAAGTCCATGAGTTTTATCTACATGTTTAGAGCTTCAGAATAGCTTTTTAATCTTCATCTTTAAACATAAGCAGGTAACCAAGAATTAATAGGTAACCAAAAATGCCAGCTGAAAGAAAAATATGAGGCAACACAACAAACAACCTGGCTAAGACAGATTATACAAAGAAGAAAATGTTTAAAACCTACCATTAATGTAGTAAGAGAAATTTGATTCACTAAGCAAGAAGAGCTTCCCAATTTCAAAATTGCTATGAAGCTACTGAAATCAACACAGTGTGGCACTGACATAAAGATAGACCTTTAAATTAATGCAGTAGAATTGAGAGTCCAGAAATAAATACAATTATGGTCAATTTATCTTCAACAAGGTTGCCAAGCCTATTCATTGTGAAAGGGCAGTCTTCTCCATAAATGGTTTTAGGAGTATTGGATATCCATCCACATGCAAAAAGGATAGATTTAGGCCTTGCACAAAAGTTGGCTCAATGTGAATCAAAGTTTAAATGTAAGAGCTAAAACAAAACTTTTTGAAGCAAGAGACAATCTTTGTGACCTCGGCTAGTCAACAAGTTCTTAGATATAATACCAAGACCACAATACATTGAAATATATTAATATAAACTATAGTCAAATTGCTCATCAAAATTAAAATCTTTGGTGCTTCTAAAGAAACAATTGGGAAAGTAAAAATGCAATCTACAGACAGAGAGAAAATCTTTGTCATACATACTTCTGATAGAGAATTTATGTCAGAATATATAAAGAATTAAATAATAAAAAGACAAATAACCCAATAAAAAATTGGGCACAAAATTTGAATATACATTTTACCAAAAATAATAATAAGCAAATGTAATGACAGTCAATATTATTGATCATTAGGTAAGTATACATTAAAATTATAATAAGATATCATACATTCCCACTTGAATAGTTACAAATGAAACACAGACAAAAACAATATTAATAAAAGTTGGCAAGGATTTGGAGAAACCTCATATATTTCTCATGGGAATATAAAATGGTATAGCCACTTTGGAAAATAATTCAGCAACTTCTTAAAAACATAAACATAAATTTACTACATGACTCTGTAATTTCTGGCCTAAATACCTACCCAAGAGAAATAAAAGATTTGTCCTCAGAAAGACTTGCATACCAATGTTCATACAGTATTACTCATAATAACCTAAATGTAGAAACAATTCAAATATTCCTCAACTTGTAAATGAATAAGCAAAATTTGGAATATCCATTAAATGAAATATTTTTCAGCAATTACAAGGAACAAACTATGGATATATGTCAAAACATGAACAAAATTGAAAAGCATTATGCTAAGCAAAAGAAGTCAGACCAAAACATCACCTATTGTATGATTTCATTTATGTGAAATTTCAGAAAAGAAAAACCTATAGAAATAGAAAATAGGGTCAGTCACTGACTGATCTTGGGGTGGGAATGGAGAATCATCAAAAGTGGTCATTTCTAATAATGAGAATGTTGGAACTTAACTACCGAATGTTGTTCAAAGCTTTGTAGTTTTATTTAACTTTCAAATTGATAAACATGTATTATTTTGATAATATAAAAAGTATATAAAAATGAATGTCGATTACAAAAAGTAGAGTATGGAAATTGAGGGGATAATTTTACAATGGAGAATTCTGGCAAACATAATCTTGGTCTGGTGATAAGTGTTAAAATCATCAATGATAAATCACATTGATAGCTTGCACCTTGATTTCCTGTGATGACACTGCACTTTATCTATGTATTCTTCCTCTGCAAAAGCCATTACCCCAGTCTAACCTTGAGAAAAAGTTCAGCCAATCCCAACTGAAGAACACTCTACAAATAACTGATCAGCAATCTTCAAAATTGTTAAGGTCAAAAAAATAGAAACACTCAAAAATACAAGGAAAGTCTGAGAAACTGTCACAGACCAGAGGAGACTAAGGACATGTGATGACTACATGTAATGTAGTATCCAGGATGGGATTTTTGAACAGAAAAAGACATTAGAGGAAAATACTGAAATTTGAATAACTTGTCAAGTCTGGTTACTAGTAATGTACAAATGGTGGTTTATTAGTTTTTTAAAAAGAACCATGATAATGTAAGATATTAACTATAGAGGGGTGAGGGGTATACAGAAAATCTCTGTACTATTTTTATAAATTTAAAACTATTCTAAATTTTAAAAGTTCATGGAAAAGAAAATGTATATCTATCATGACGCTCAGCTAGTGTTGAAGATAGTTATTTATTGGAGTGAAGAAAGCTGGTATCTTAGGCTTTTCCTTTTCTTCTTTTTTGTATTCTCTTTACTGTATAAATTCTTTATAATAATTGTATATTTTTAAAAGTCATCTGCACTAGAATGTTTATAGCAGCACAATTTACAATTTCAAAGATGTGGAAACAACCCAAGTGCCCATCAATATATGAGTGGATTAATAAAATGTGGTATATGTATACCATGGAGTTCTACTCAGCCACAAAAACAATGGTGATCTAGCACCTCTTGTATTATCCTGGATAGAGCTGCAGCCCATTCTACTAAGTGAAGTCTCACAAGAATGGAAAAACAAGCACCACATGTACTCACCAACAAATTGGTATTGACTGATCAACACTTAAGTGCACATATAGCAGTAACATTCATCGGGTGTCGGGCAGATGGGAGCGAGGAGGAGGGGATGGGTATATACACACCTAATGGGCGCGGTACACACCATCTGGGGGATGGGAATGCTTGAAGCTCTGACTCAGGTGGGGCAAAGGCAATATATGTAACTTAAACATTTGTACCTCTGTAATATGCCGAAATAATAAAAAAATTTAAAAAAGAAATTAAAAAAATAAAAATAAAATAAAAGCCATAGCATGATTTTCCTTAAAAACAAAACTCAACAGTTATGATGCCCAGGTTTCTAGATTGGCATACTCAGTGGATGGCGATTACATTAGCTAGCTATTACTGTAGTAATACTACATAACAAACCATCCAACACTCAGTAGCCTACATTGAGCATTTATTTTTCTGTGGTTTTATGAGTTGGCTCTAATGGATTTGGGTGGGCTGAGTTTTATGCAGCAAGTTAGGTTCAAGTGAGCACTCATTCACCTTAGACTGGTATCTACCTACTAGTTTTTCTCATAGCAACTGGCAGGAGTACAGGGCATGAGAAGAAACACATGATGCCTCTCAACCTAGGCTTCTAACATGCCACTTTCAATTTACCAGCATTTGAATGGCTACAGCAAGTCTCATGGCTGATCTCAACATTGGTCAGGTGGGAAAATACATTCTACCTTCTGCAGCGGATACTACTGCAAAGTCACATGGCAAAGGATCTGCATAATTACAATACAAAAAGGCCATTGAAAATAAAGTGCAATGATTCAATCTACCTTACCAGTATCTCCTGAGAGGAAAACAGAATCATCCTGTACCTATGTTTTCATACAAAACAGTTAGGAAAAACAATCAATACTGTTCCTAATGGGATGAAGGGTAGGAACCTGAGTAGCCCGGGAGGAGTTAGCCCACTCCCAGAGCAGGTTTAACCAATCCTGTCCTTTGAGAGTGATGGTGAGTGTTCAGACTCCCCCACTTCTCCCCTTACAATGGAGCCTAATGAACAGTAGACACAATACTGACCCTGCTCCACCACGGATCTTCTCATCAACAAGCATCTTTGATTTTTAAACAACCATGGCTCTCTCCCCATAGGCCCTGACCATTCTTTCCCTTCCTTTCCCAAACATAACTCTTTTTTTCAATTTCCCAAAAGTATTTGGCTAGGATTTTCATTTCAAGACAATAACCAAACTCTTTAAGTGCTAATAGAACAATCAGAACCCACCTGAGTCACTTCCCAACTATTCCACTGTGAGAAAATTAGTGAACATCTTGGAGTCTCTATTTCTCGTTCTGTAACATGGAACATTTAACACATACCTTTCTTTCCTTAAATGATTATTTTGAGAATTGATAAGTCAATCCACCTGTAAACACTTTAGAATCTCTAAATTGTTCTATGATAAAACATGTTCATGGTTAATTAAAAATTAAGTTATCTCAGTCTATATATTCTGAGAATATTTACAAAAATTTGATGATCTGACCATAATGTTAAAGGAAAGTAGTTTTCTTTTTCTTCTCTTGTCAAACATATTGAACTGCAGAATTCTGTCCCATCAATCTTTTGCCTTTTTCTGACAGCTAGTGCCCTGGGCAGACATCCAATGAGAACAAATTTCTAGGCTTTGTCCAGAGAAAGTCTGTGATGTTATTCCTAGGTTAAATTATTCATCTTCTGGTTAGTTGCTGTAGAAATTAATAAATAGCAGCATATTGCTAATAACTTAATTTAATGTGTTATTGCCTCACACTTAATTTTATGTTTTTATTTATTAATAGGTTTTTTGCATTTTAAATAAAGAAATGTCTTTCACTTCCATTATTCATTGTTATTTAATGTTAGTTAAAGCAACGGTTAGATGTGACAGGAATGAAATTTTCTAAATAATAACAGTGTGGGAAAAACATTCCATTAATATCACTTCATTAAACCTTCCAAAAACTCCACAATTGGATGTTTGTTACAATCTAGATATATGGCTATACTGTGGATTGGTTTTGTATTCAAAACTGTAGCTTTAATAAAATGAAAAAAGTTGCTACTCATGCTTTATTTATGGATTTTTCATGCCAGAATAAAGCAAAAATAAGTGTCAGTACTAATACTTTTTTAAAAATACATTTCTTTCATCTATAATTTATATACTGGTAAATGTAATAAGAATGTGTTAGTACTTTTCAATGTCCAGATAATGATGAATAGCTACTCAATTTTTTAAAAATGCTCTAAAACAAAAAGTAAATAAAAATATTAATGGCAAATATAATACTAGATGATTTTCATAATGTGCATCTTGCTAAATAGAACATGTGCCATTTACAAGAATGGTGCAGATGAGGGCAGGGATTCTGTTTAATACTTTCATGGGAAAAAAAGAAAAAAGAAAGATTTTCCTATAGGTTACTAATTTTCAATTATTAAGGTCTTGAAAATAACAACTACACAGCCAAAACACTGCAATTAAAGTGATTCTCAGACATGTAAACCAAGGAAGAACAAAAGACCTAAAAGGAGGAGGAAGAGCCCAGCGAGACAACAGACGGCTCCAATGAAGATGGGTTTCTCGCAGCTCATACAGCTATTACAGTAGACCACTGATGTGAAACCACCACACATAACCACTAAGCCATTACTGGAGTCTACACATCTCCATTTCCCTTCTAGTTGTCCACCTCACAAAGATTTCTCTCCTAGGAAAAAACACAGAGGAACTTTAACTGTAATATAGGGTAGAGAGGCTGAGAACTAAGCCTTGAGAGTCATATCACTCATACAAATACTAGTTCTTCCAATCTATTAGTTCCATGGCCTCGTACAAGCTATAGAACATTTGTGTGCTTTGACTTCTACAAGTAAACATGTGCTTGTTAATAGCAGCACTCTCTGGGTGGTTGAAAGTATTAAAAGACAGAGTATGTTAAAACAATTAGTACAGGGCCAAAATATCCTAAATATTTTAGCTTTAATATGTGACTCATTTGAGCATCATTATCTCCGGATAATTCAAATTCTCAAGTGTCTTGTAGGCACACGCATAACACTGGTCAAATGTATGTTTTGACAATGTCTGGATTAATATAGGCAGGATTTTAAAAGTACAAAATTCTCATTGAGTTATGAGAGACTTGATGTCTAAATTGCTTGCATTCAGTTAATAATTGCCAAATCTTTTGTTGTGGTTCAGTCAGCATGTTCTCTCTAACATAATAATTTGTTCTTCGCTGTGGCCATTTATAACGTGATATAATGGTCTGTTCTCCACAGGAGCCATAAAGAGTAACACCAAAACACAAAATCTTTCATGCATGGCAAAACCTCTCTTTTGGCCATAATTATTAACATTAGGTAACCCATCTGGGAGAGCATTTAATTGAAAGACAAACTTGAAATGTGGGAGTTGATAATAGCTCACAAGAAAAAATATTGTTGGTGCTTCTGTTCTTTTTGGTTTAGATGATCCAGAAGATCTCAGTCAATTCCTGCTTTGGTAAGTAGAGCCGGGACCATTAAATACTAAAATATTCTTGAATATATCTAATATATATAGATCCTCCTCCATGTGCTTTCCCTCAGAAGTCATTGGGATTTTTGCCTGGATTTCATAATTGCAATTTGATTTATGCTATCCACTTCATTTAATCCCTACTTGTATGCGCACATTGTAATTCCCACCTGGGTACACACAAGCTACCAGCCTGGAGTTTGTAGCAGACAAGTAATTTCATTTAATAGCTGTTACATAGAAGAATCCACAGGTAGCTTTTATTCAAATGCTAATTGTTCTCAGTGCTTTGCTCATAAACCCACCCAGAGTCAGGTACTTTGAAGCTCTATTGCAAAGAGATATAAAAGTAAGATAGGTTACAGCATCCTGGTACAAAGTGTGGACTCAGTCCTAGAACTGAATGTGCCTAGGCCCCTGAAACCAATACCAGCATGGAAATTAAATAGTGATGGATGTTTGTAGGACAATTGTTGTTTCCCAGAATGTAGCAGTTAGCAAATGACTCCCAGGGCCTAATGGTGAGGCAATCAGAAAACATTTGCAAATTCAGACTGTAAAAAGAGGCTGGAAGGAGTCAACTGGTAAATTTTCAACCTATGAAACAATGGAGAGCCAGGGCAGAGATACTCTGTTGTCAGTTGTTTTGGAAAACCCTAAGAAAACGAATAGCGTATTTGGAACTAAGCAAATGAACATGGTGATTTTATTAAAGCCAGCCAATCTGAATGTGGCATAGACAATCATTTTGTACAGGTGGCTTCAGCAATGTGCCTGGGAGGTGTCGAAAGACAAAATTAAGCAAATTCAGTTTAAAGATCTTATTTGGCTTTTATTTACAATTCTATTTAATAGAAAAATAGAATGAGTGTTCTCATGAGCCCAGTAGAGAAGTTTGGCTTTATAGACAGAAAAGGGGTGAGAAAAGCAGAAACAGAGAACAAAGAGCAGATTGGTAGTTTCAGAGTTACTCTCCTTATAAAGGTTAAAGCAGAAGGGATGTCCTTATCATGTCAGCTAAAACTGGCCTATGGGAATTTGCTATTTTCTCTCTCCTGATTTCTTGGAAGTCAGATAAACAACTTAGTTTTGGCTTGGTGATGTGGAGCTTCAGCACAAGTAACTCCATTTCGGTTTGGTCTGTTGGGCCTAGTACAGGAGCTCAGTCCAAAGTAATGGCCTCCTATAAATTTTACTTTACAGAGGGATGCCTGAGTATCTTTTTCTGGCAACTGTTCTGAAGAAACAAGTAATCTAAGGGGAAAAAAAAATCAATAGTATGATTTGGGGTGAGTCAGTTTGCCACTCTGGACCTCAGTTTCTTCCTCTGTAAAATAAGGTGATTAAACTAAATGGGTCTCTGAGGTCCCATCATGGTTTTTGGTGTTTGGCTATCTCTGGGATTGCTAAAAATATGGGAATCAGTTGCTCTAATTTAGATATGCCAAAAATGCCTGGTTCTTACTGAATGGGCAAGGAATGCAGCCATGCTCATCTTCAAGGTTAACTCTTAGCAAACCAAGAAACAATTAGGGTGAAACTAAGTAATCTAGGAGGAAGAAGTAGGGGTTTTATGAGGCTGACTTGCCTAGCCTCATAATTCTTAATTCCTTTGTCCTCTCAATTCAATTATCTAAATTTATGTTTGTTCATTTAAATGCATTAAGTATTATTAAGTATTCACTATGTGCCAGATACTTCACAGATGTAAAAGTATGTGCAAAATCTAATGGCTGGTAATTATAGATTTAATTCATTTTTTAATGTAAATGTTCAAGATTTCATTCACATTTCCACTTTCATGTTAGGTTTAGGCACTTCTAGAGGACCGACAGCACATACAAACAATTATTGTTATAGTCACTTCATGAATGCCCTTTGCGGATGATGGAGGTGATGACACTGATGACAAAGAATTTCAGTCTAAAAAATTTTTTGTCTTGTTGACAATTTCATTACACCTGCTGTTGCCAACAACTGAGATTTGGGGAATTAAGTTATTCTTTTGATAGTTGTCTTGAACCTAGAGACAGAAAATATGCTTATCAATTTCAAAAGCAATTTTCCATTAATGGCAATTAATTTTGATGTATTGTATGGGTTATAAAAATCTTACCATTAATAAACATAAATTTTTAATTGCCAAGTAACTTCCAGGCTCTGTTATTTTTTAAATGATTTCATGCATATGAAAACAGCAAACATATATACATACAAAAAATGTGCCCCCTCCAAAATATATAGACTTCTGAAGTTATATATGTCTGTATATATATATATATATATATATATCCATCTCCTTGTTTTCTAATTGTTTTAATATTTTTGAATTATTTTAATATTTCTTTCTCAATATGCTTCCCATTCATTCATTTGCTCTGTTAGCTATTCTTACTGCTTCTCTTTTCACACATATTTGCCATCCTCACCCTGTTACAAGAAATCCCCTCCATTTCTGCAAGTACATCCTCAAGGCACTTCTTAGTGCCATGATAAGCTGATGTGCCCAAATTTTGTGAAGAGGTTAATCCTAGGAGCTCTGTCATCTATGATTGTAAGAAGCCATAGCACTAACACATAGTCTACTGATTCTTGTTTGCATCGCTTCATATATGACTTTATATCACTACAAATCATTCCTCATATACATTAGAGAGTCCCCAGAAGATATTCCACACATGCTCACAAACCAGTCCAAACTCACTGGATGTCTCTGCTGCTCTGCTGGGTACCACAATTTTCACTAGGAACGTCCATGCTCCTTCCTCCAATGCATTATAAATCCCCTAATTAGTACATCTGCTAGTACTATTATCTTCTACTACCATAAGTAATGCCTTGTAACCCAGGAGATGTCAAAGTAACGTGGTTCTCCACTACAGTGTTTCTCAAAATAGCCAGTCCACCAACTCTTGGTTACCAAGAGTAAGGAGAGTCTACCAGAATATAAATGAACACTCTTCCTCCTTCATCAAGAATGTCTTGCTAGCATAAAAAGAATAGTATCAGCTGAACTAAACAGTGTGCTCATTAACATGATCGATTTATGTCTCTGACTCAAGCTTCTTATCTCATCATGGACCAATTCATAGACTGGCACCAGTCCTCGAGCCACATTTTATGGTAGCTCTGCTCTATAATGCAGTGAGGAAAAATAATGTCCTTCTCCCTTGTGATCTTCAACACTTTACAGTGTATCTGAGCAGTAATGCTGATGCCCCCAGTGCTTGAAGAGTTTTTACAGAAAGAGCCCTTTCATGTTTACTCAAGTAAGAGGTCTCACACTTGAGTCCATTGAGAAGAGTGGTTAGGACAGTGTCTAATCCCATGCTTTCTTCACAATCAACCCACTGTTCCAACCACTAAATCCTTCTCCTTGGATCAAGCTCACCATGAGAGATTCTTTCTTTCCTTATTAAAAGGCCTCTTCCAAGAGGGTCCTCGGTCCTCATGTAAATGGACCTCTGGCAATGGATCTGTCCCACCAGATTGCCAGATACATCTTAATCCCACTTAGACACAAGCTTGTATTTAAACTGGGACTCAAGCTGGATGCATTTTCAATGTCCTTCTTCATTATTCCATCATTTATGGAGCAGCATGTGCTAAGAAGCATATGAAGTACAGAGGTGGATAGGGCATGGCATTTGTCATAAGGAACCTGGAGAATAACTGGGGATAAGATATGCATACAAATGCCTATAACATTACACTAACTCTAATGAGTGTAATAAGAAAAGTATAAAAGATTATGGGAGACATATGCCATAGGATTAAAGAATAGAAAAATATTTGAGCAAGAAGGTAATAATACATTTAAGCTAGGCTTTGAAGAACATTTATGATTTATGGTAAGGCAGAAGGGTCAATGCAGAAGCAGCAACAAGGGGATTGAGAATCTCTCAGATGTTTCCATTTGTGTTATCATTTCATTTGCACCCGCCCTGTGCCACGTGAAACCTGAACTCATTGTTGGTAATTGCTCAGACGCTAGTCGTTACTGACTGCCTATAAAATAAAAACAGCAAGTGTTTCAAGGATAATGCTGTATCCACTCCAATTTTTTTTCAGTCATAATCTTATCTTACACCATATAAACGTTAAAAAAACATAATTTATTTCTGTTGTTTCGTCAGACTAGTGCTTTGAAGATGTGAATAAAAGGACAATGATTGATCTAAATGGTTTGAAAATTAATTTTACAGCAGCTCTATTTGTGCAAGATGGTGATTATTATCTTGGAAAGCCTTACTATTATTTAAAAGCATTTCTCCTTAAGTCAGAGAAAACTTTTATACTACCAGTAATTTCCTTGCATTCTTTCCTTACTAAACTTAATGGCTTCCTGTGCTCCCAGTTAGATTGATTTGGATCTCATTAATGCATTGTCTAAAAGCTATAGTTTATAAAAATGAATAATTTGATGAAGAACAGCAATTAGGACTTGCTTATTTAATAGCAATTTAGTCAATCTAATGCAAACCACTATAGTATATTTGGTTCCATTTTCAGTCTACTGCCTCCCGTTTCTTTCCATTTGAGCTAAATATCTCGTTCATCCCTGAGAAATAAACATTAATGTTAACTCACAAAGAAACTATCTCCCATTTCTTGTAGTATTGTAACGACTCAAAATGTTTATACTTACAGACACATGAAAAGCAGCCCTCTTCATAAAATATAATAAAATGATAAGGGTTTCCCAGAGGGCAGCTGAAAGATTCCATCGGCTGAACACCAGGGGATATTTTGTTCTAGGCTTATCTCTTAAAAGAATCGTATTCTCCTTAATGACACAAAAGAAATAAATACAAATCTTTCATGGTCAGTACAAGGAGGAAACATTAGTAGAGCCGCTTGAGGGCAGTGACTCTGCTCTGTCCCCAAGACTTCCTTTTCCCTTAGGGACTCATCAATTTCCACTACAATCATCCTCAGGGGGAACAAGACTTCCCTTTAGCAGTGCCCTACATCTCTCCTCTTGCACTGCCAAGGCAGTCTGGAACACTTAAATAAGACTCGTTAAAGGTTAGGGAATAACAAAAGAAAGACAATGTGGAGAATATTGACTATATAGATAGCATGACTTAGAAGGCATAGCTTACTCTCTGCTTTCTCAGGCCATGTGTGTCCTTGTGTGACCTCAAGAAAAGAGGGGTCTTATCTAAATTCCTCTCTTCCCAGGAGAATAGTAAAAACATAGAAAGACACCGTCTTTTGCTGATTATCAGATGCCTTAAAGTCTAAGTTGAGAGAATGAGTTTCTCTCACCTACCAGCACAGTGGTCCTCAAACTTCAGTAACCACAAGAATCACTAGAGAAATTAGTGAAAATAATAACCTGAACACCCTACTTTCAGAAAGTTTGACTCAGTAGGACCAGGGTGGTTCCCAGGAATCTCTATTTTGATAGATATCCCAGGGGTTTTTGATGCAAGTTTCTTGAACCACACTTTAATAAACTCTATAATTAGAGAAATTACTGTGACTTTTCCACTTTCTGGTTATTGTCTGTGAGAATGACCTCCAAGGAGAGCCAAGCTTTACCCACAGTCTCACAATAGTCTTGCAGTTTGCATAGGCTGAACTGAGCATGATGATCCTTTCATAATACGGGCATACCTTGGAGATATTGCAGGTTCAATTCCAAACCACCACAATACAGCAAATATTGCAATAAAGTGAATCATAAAAAAATTTTGGTTTTCCAGTGCATATAAAAGTTATGTTTACACTATACCGTAGTTTATTAAGTGTGCAATAGCATCATTCCTAAAAAAAAAGTACATACCTTAATTTAAAAGGACTTATTGCTAAGATATGCTAGGTACCATCTGAGCCTTCAGAGTCGTACTCATTGTGCTGGTGAAGGGTATTGCCTCAATGTTGATGGCTGCCAACTGATCAGGGTGGTGGTTACTGAAGTTGGAGTTGTTGTGGCAATTTCTTAAAATAAGACAACAATGAAGTTTGCTGCATCAGTTGACTCTTCCCTGCATGAAGAGTCTCTGTTTGATAGCATTTTACCTACTAAACGTCTCTCAAAATTGGAGTTAAACCTTGCAAACACTGCTGCTGCTTTGTCAATGAAGCTTATGTAATATTCTAAATCCTTTACTGTCATTTCAACAATGCTCACAGCATCTTTACCAGAAGTAGATTCCATCTCAAGAAACCACTCTTCTTATTTATCCATAAGAATCAACCCCTCAGTCATTCACGTTTGGTCATGAGTTCGCAGCAATTTAGTCACGTCTTCAGGCTCCACTTCTAATTCCAGTTCTCTTGTTATTTCTGCCACATCTACAGTTACTTCCTCCACTGAAGTCTTGAATGCCTCAAAGTCAGAGTTGGAATTAATTTCATCCAAACTCCTGTTATTGTAGATGTTTTGACTTCCTTCTAGGAATTAAGGAATGTTCTTAATTAATGATATCTAGGATGCTGAATCCTTTCCAGAGCTTTTCAATTTACTTTGCCCCAGATGGATCAGAGGAATCACTATATGTGGAAGCTACAGCCTTATAAAATGTATTTCTTAAATTATAAGACCTGAAAGTAAAAATTACTCCTTAATTCATAGGCCTGAAGAATGGATGTTGTTAGGAGGCATGAAAACGGCATTGCTCTCCCGTACATCTCTATCAAAGCTCTTGGGTGACTAGGTGCATTGTCAATAAGCAGTAATATTTTGAAAAAAATCTTTTTTCTGAGCAGTGGCCCTCAACAGTGGGTTTAAAATATACAGTAAACCGTGCTGTAAACAGATGTGCTGTCCTCTAGGTTTTGTTGCTCCATTTATAGAGCACAGAGTCAATTGAGCATAACTCTTAAGGGCCCTAGGATTTTTGGAATGATAAAGGAGAATCAGCTTCAACTTAAATCCCCAGTTACATCAGCTGCTAACAAGAAAGTCAGTATGTCCTTTGAGGATTTGAAGCCAAGCATTGACTTCTCCTCTCTAGCTATGAAAGTTCTAGATGGCATAGTCTTCCAACATAAGGCTGTTTTATCTCCATTGAAAATCTGTTGTTTAGTGTAGCCACCTTCATCAATTATCTCACCTAGATCTTCTGGATAACTTGCTGCAGCTTCTGCATCAGCATTTGCTGCTTCACCTTGCACTTTTATGTTACGGAAGCAGCTTCTTTCCTTAAACCTCATGAACCAACCTCTGCTAGCTTCAAACTTTTCTTCTGCAGCTTTCTCACTTCTCTCAGCTTCATAAAATTGAAGAGTTATGGCCTTGCTCTAGATTAGGCTTTGGCTTAAGCAAATGGTATGGCTGGTTTGATCTTCCACCTGGATTAAAACTTTCACTCACATCAGCTATCAGTCTCTTTCATATTTCTTATCATTCTGTGTTCACTGGAGTAACACTTTTAGGATCTTTCAAGAACTTTTCCTTTGCATTCATAACTTAGCTAACTGTTTGGGACAGGAATGCTCGCTTTTGGCCTGTCAGCTTTTGACATGCCTTCCTCACTCAGCTTAACTATTTCTAGCTTTTGATTTGAAATGAGAGATGTGCAACTCTTCCTTTCACTTGAACTCTTAGAGGCCATTGTAAAGTTATTACTCGGCCTAATTTCAATACTGTTGTGTCTCATGGAATAGGGAAACCCAAGAAAGGGAGACAGATGGGGGAGCAGCTGGTTGGTGAAGCCATCAAAACATACAGATTTGTTGATTAGTTTATTATCTTATATAGCATGATTCACGGCACCTCAACACAATTACAATAGTAACATCTAAGATTACTGATCAGAGATCAACAGGACAGATATAATGATAATGACAAAGTTTGAAATATTGTAAGAATTACCAAAATATGACTCAGAGACACTAAGTGAGCACATGCTGTTAGAAAAATGGCACCAATAGACTTTGCTCAATGCAGAGTTGTCACAAGCCTTCAATTTGTAAAAAAAAAAAAAAAACCCACAATATCCGTGAAACACAATAAAGCAAAGCACAATAAAAAAAGGTGTGCCCGCATAACTCTATTACATATATATGAGACAGAAATAGAATAATGCAGGTGCTTCTATATAGGACTTGCCACCACCTTTAGCTGCAATCTTGGGAAAGACACTGGCCTATGTCTCTGACAAGGAAAAGCTGGACTAGATCTATGGTTCAGCCATGTATTTCATCCTTCAGCACATGTTTATTGCTGTCTATTATGTGCTAGTTTCCACTAGTTTTTAAAATGTGGACCTTTCAAAGACCACCTTCTCCACATGACTGCCAATAGATGTTAAATTCCACTGACTAGGAAAGTATTGTCAAAACATTATGACTTCAAAAACACTTTGAAATAACTCCATTTGATATTATTAAAAATACCATCTAAATCAGTTTGAAAATTAGTGAGAAATATAATAGTATACATATGTTTGAGACTTTTCCCCTCAGCTAAAGAAAATAATCAGCATCCATACAGAATTGCAGGCTCAATACCACAGCCTAGAAATTCCCAGAGATCCATCACCCACAGCATGGAAATCACAAGACTAGATGTTCTTCAAGATGCTAGTCAAGGATCCTTGCTGAAACTCCACGAATAGAATTATTAATAGGAAATGTATCAGTAAATTAAAAGAAAACCTTAAAGTATGTAACCAAATTTTCTTCTGACTTCTTCTTTCAAAATGTGAAAAGCTGGCTGAAAATGAAATGAAATTCTCAAGTTGCAAACTAGTCTCAATTGTAAGAGGAGGCCTTTATAACAGGAGTAAATTGAACCTTGAAATTATCTTCATCGGGTTTATTTAAATCCATCTTAGGCCACATGGGTTGACTATTTTGATTGGCTTCTACCTACAGATTCAGCCTAATTATACTAAAGCATTAAAGTAGCATTCTAAGTGCCCTCTGTTTTTCACGATTATTTGAGTCAGGTAACCCAATATCATTGTCAGTACATTTTGGTTACTCTCAGCTTCAAGGAAGCATTTTTCTAAATCTAAAAGCTACACAAGTTAGTCAGAGTCTGTTACAAATTTATTTTTATCATAATATAAGCAAAATGCTTGGAAAGAATTACTGGGTTTTTAACTTTACATGTCAAGCATGATTCCCACAACATGGGCCCCTTAAGAGTGCTGAGCACATGTCATTCAATGTGCCATTCCTGGTGCCCATCAGAGTATTTGCCTAAGGAGATGCTTCACAAATTTGCCTTAAATGAATGAACAAATAAATGTAAATACATGCCTTTTTCTCAGCTTAGTTTGTATCACTTAGCAAATTGATATGTGTTCTTTTCATATTAAGGGTTTATCCTTCTTGTGTTTCCAGTGTGATAAATATTATGTAGTGATTAGAAAATTTTAACTGAGACTCCTGATGTACCTATCTATCTCATTACCAGTGAATGTCTTACATGCTGAAATAATTCAGCTCAATGCTTCTGTACACATAAACACAGGTCTCTTTAATTTTTCTCCTACTAAATGGAACAGATTTATTTATTTAAGAACAATCTATTGAACACCAACAATTAAAGGTATAATGAAGGTCAAAAGAACATTCAGGCTCAAGCCCTACCTGAAAGAGCTTAAAATGCAATAAGAGAGAAAAAGCTGATACATAAATACCTAGCAAACAGACTGTTAATAAATGCGACAGAAAAGTGCACATAAAGTGCTATGACAGTAAATTAAATCAGCAATAACTATCCTTAACTGGGTTTGAATAAAGACTCAGAAAAAGGCCTGGAAACTCCAAGCCAGTTTCAATATTCCTATTTTATCTGTCATTTGTGAGCAAAAATTGCCACCAACTTTAATGTCAGTTGATTCACATTTTATTCACAAATCTTTACTAATTACAATAAGAAGTATATAATTAAATGTTGATGCCCAAATCCCAGAAGCCAAACAAGTTTCTGTTTTTAATTGTAGGACCTTAATTTTATACCCACCTGTCTGCCTACCAAGATTCTTAATATAACTATTTGGATTTAAGCAACAACTTATATTCAAGTGTTAGATGTGATCTTGGTAATTCCAGTGCAGTATTGATCACTCTTTTATAATGTGTGCCTGAAACCCATATTGTTCATATTATTTGTCATCTGCTCCCTTAATGTTAGATGAGGCCATCTGAAAACTTTCCTTTATTCCCAAATTTGCAACTTATTTTGTAGCATTTAGAGGCAAGTGAATTTCTCCGTATAGCTTTGCTTTTCCATCATAATTCTAAAGTTTCAAACTCTATGTTATGTTTGCAGGTTAAATTGCAAAAAAAATCAAATTATTTTCCTAAGTACCTAAAGCATTTTATAAAGTTAAATAAATTTTTAAGGAGAGGAATTATTTGAGGGATGGGAATGATATAAAATTCACTAAAATACTTGTTACCCTTCAAGTTGAAAAATTATTTAGATAAATGTGGAGAGGTAAGAATAATATCACCAGGTAGCACCAGTGCCATTGGGTATAAAAATGATTGATAGCAATTTTTATCTTATATTAAATAAACAAAATGTTGTCAAGCCTGATTAATATCAGAACTGACATACCTTTTTTCAGTTTAATAACATGGAGTCCAATTACTTTGCCTGCTATGATCAAGGAGAAATCACAAAACATTTGGTAATTACTAGAGGAGACTGTGACATTTATTTACTGGCCTGAATTTTGCCAAATTGCTAAGATAGTACCAAACTATGTAATAATTTCCTGAATGCAAACAATATGTTAATATTTACAATAACAGAAGTGGACCCAGGCTTTAGGGATCTGAAGTTTGTACAATTTAGGTATCCCTCAATCAATAACATGATTGATAGTCTATGTAGAGTTTGCCCTGTTGGCAAATACCAAGCTTAAACTTCAGAAGAAGCAATGTATTGTTAAATTATTTTATCCTTTCATTCTATCTAAGAAAAGTTTACAAAATCTTACTTTATATATCAGAGAAGTCTTAGATTTTTTTTATTATTGAAATTGACTTGATAAATATCAAATTCAAGCTTCTGATCTCTAGACACTTTGATTTAGGAAAGTAAACCAAAAAAATTATATTCTTGTATTTGATCTTACTTTAAATCAAGCTGACCTAAGCATTCAAACCATTTTTTTATATGTGGGGCTAGAATTTCCCAAATAGGTTGATTTCTTCAAAGAAATTAAAGCAATGTAGAATAGTAGAAAGTTATTGAATGAATTGCTTTATCTTTTTTATCAGAGATAAATAGGTGACTATTTTTCCAGTTACTATTCTAGAGACTAAGCAAGGATTCTTGACTTTTAATATTGGAAAAGAAATAATTGAACACTGTTCTCTCCTTTAAGATTTTTTTTCAAAGATTTTCTTCGGAGGCCATAGGGTTTTGGTGGATTTTGTTTTCAATTGGTTAGTTCAACTAAGTCTCAAGCCCTCCGCCTTCACAAATTTAAGTATATCAAAATCTATATTTTATTTAATTTGAGTCAATTTGTTTCTGAGAAACTGATGAAGAGTGAGCATGTGCGGAGAATCTGTATGTGTGTGTATATATGAGAGGCGGCATAGGGTGCTACGAGCTGCAAGCAACAAAAATGAATCAGATTTATTTTCTTACATGAGAAGAAATTTGAATATGGCAGGTCACTAGTGTTGATTTAATCAATTAATAATGCCATAAAAGATTCAGGTTCTATTCTGCTGCCCTCCACACGTTGGACTGTAGCCCTCCCAGAATCTTCCTTAGCACATGGCTATGTAAACCCATTGGCCAGATATATGTTGTTTTCCCCATAGCTGGGAGGCTGAGGAAGTGAGAACCTGTCTTAAAATCCACAGTGAAAGCAAACAAGGATGAAGGGGATGGAAACAGATATTATATTTGTCACCAAAGTAAAAACAACATGAAGAATAATACTTTATTATAGAAAAATTATGTTTCAAAACATCTTCATAACTACCACATTAATTAACAGAAGTAAAATATTTTGACTTGGTGGTAGTTGAGATTCTTCTACATTTGAGACTAATTACTTTAAAACTCAAGTCTTCATTTGTTCTTTAAACATGTTTTGAATGACAAATGACGGCCAGACTATATTTCTAAGCACTACAGATACATAAGTAAATTGTTCATAGTTTCCTTTCTCAGAAATGAGCAAATCCACTAAAAAAATCAATTATAGTGTGTGATAGGTAGAAAAATATCCCCACACCCAAATGTCCACATGTTAATCCTGTGACTATGCTATGTTGCAGAGTAAAAGAGAACTAAGACTGCAGGTGGAATTATGGTTGCTAAGAAACTGATTTGGAAGTGGGAGATTGTCTTGAATTGCTCAGGGAGATCCAATCTAATCACATAAATCCTTAAACACAGAGGAAGAGGCAGAGAGGGCATCAGAGAGATGAGACATGGGAAGAACTTGGCATTCATTGCTGGCTTCAACGATGGAGGGCCAAGAATCAAAGATACAGTGGTCTCAAAAAGTTAGAAACAGCCCTCACCTTACAGCCAGCAAGAAAACAGGAACCTTAGTCTTACAACTGCAAGGAACTGAATTCTCCCAACCATCTGAATAGCCTAGAAGAGAAGTCATTCCCATAGCTTCTAGAAAGGGATGCAGCCTGCCATCACCTTGATTTTAGCCCAGTGAGTCTTGTTATCTACATAAGTATAAGGTAATAAATGCATGTTGTTTTAAGCCACTAAATTTGCAGTAATTTGTTATGAAAGCAATAAAAGATTAATATATAGTGATATGTTAATGGCTACATTAAACAAAAAATTATGTCTTGGATATTTGGATCTTTTAGATGTTATGAATCTTGGGTCTATATGTAATAAGGAACCATCAGAAACTTTCAGCTGGGGATTTACCCTAGAGAAATGAAAATTTATATTCCAGAATAAACAAGACACAATGTTCATAGCAGCTTTATTCATAAGCATGAAAAAAAATGGAAACAACCCAATGTCCTTCAACAGGCGAATGCACAAACCAATTGTGGCATATCCATACAATGGAATACTGTGCAGCATTAAAAAGAAACAAACTATAGATACCTGCAACAACGTCGACAAGTACCAGAGGCACTATGGTGAGTGACAGAAGCTAGTATGCTGCCATTTACAAGACATTCTCAAAAAGACAAAACCATAGTGTTGGAGAACAGACTAGTGGTTGCCAGGGGTTTAGAGATGGGGAGAGGGACACATGTCAGTCTAAAGCAAGAGCACAAGGGAGCCTCTCTGTATCCTGATTGTGGTGGTGGTTACAGAAATCTAAACATGTGTGAAAATTCAAAGTATTGTGCATCAAAAATTAAGTTCAATTTCACTGATGATAATATATATACAGTAGAGTAAGAAGAGGCTGGACTAGGGAAACCAGTGAGTCCCTAGCAACTTGACACTACTAAAGAAAGGGACCACACAGTGGAATGGGAAACATATTCAGAAGGTTTTTTCCAAGGCAGTACCACAAGAATCTGCTCTATTATAGTATGGAAGAGGAAAGAATAAAAGAAAATGTCTTAAGAAAGTGAGTGAAGCTAACTGACTATGTTAATATATGTAGGAAGCACAGGAAAACAAGAGGATTATTTTGATTAAATTCAGAATTAGACATATTGAATTTAGGGCACTTGTAGTATATCCAAAGCATCTTCAATCAACTTCCAGGAAGACTGGCCTGGAACTGAGAGACATTAGATCTATGTTAATGCTTTGGGCAACATGGAAAATCTAGGTGGTGGTTGAAGCCATAGGAGAGAAAGTTTTCTACATAATGCTTTCCCAAATAACAATTTTTCAAGTCCTACTACAATTCCTGAAACTTAAAATGGAGGAATACCTTTAGATATTTAACTTATTAAGGAGATCACTGTTCAGTAAACGTCTTTGCTAGTAAATACCTAGTACAGGGCATCTTCAGAAAAATGGATGAATTATTTTTGTGGATTAGTAACCAGGAGTTTTAGTGTGATAATCCATGCTTCTATAAAAAGAGGCTGTGTAATCAAATGAATTAAAACAAAGTATTTTCTTGCTATTTGAATTTTCTAGTTAGAATAAAACAGTACACATAGCAATTTATTTTCAGTTTTTACTGTGAAAATCCTTTTTTACCTATAGCAAGCATGCCTCAAGCACTAGTTCTTATCAAGGCTTACAGACCAATATAAGTTTGAAATTTTAAAGGGTGGCCTCTTTGTAGTGACCTAAATAGAAAGAATATATTTGTCTTTAGCTTAACAGTGAATAGATCATTCTCCCTGCCATACACCACTGAAAATCTGAAGGAAAAAAATCTTCTAATTGAGAAAGCAAGGCAAAAGGCAACTCAGGATAAATTAAGTTTAATTTAAGCAATAGAATTAAAGTTTCTAAGATAGCAACATCAGTGTCATCAGAACAAATTTGAAAAACTCCTGCTACATCCTTCAGGGTAATTTTAAAATGTTGTATGTTTACTTTTTATGAAGACAGTTGGAAATAGAGTTTATTACCAAGTCTGCATGACATGGCCAAATTCACTGGCTAAGCGGATTTGCAATTTTCTGTTGTCTTAGTAATTGGCCGAGAGGCAAACAATCAGACCGAGTATGTGGTAAGCCAATTTGTTCATCGAGGAGATATAAAATCCTGGTCAACTCTGCCTCAGTACACTTTCTGCAGTTGCCTGGCTGTTAGGAATTCATGTCCGGTTTTGTGACTGGAGGGAAGGATTTAGGTTTTATATTGCAATTACTGTCCTGTATCAGGATGCTTCAGTTGTTTACGGTAAGATAGTCCAGGAGCTGGCAGTAGACCTAATCAATAAAGAAAAACAAATATTTGGGAGATGGCAAGGGCAGAGTCTTGCAACAAAAGTTTAGTTTGGGAAATAATTATTTTGTTTAAAGACCCAGCAGTTGTCAATTAAAATTCAGGCAAAATATTTAATGGTTAAAATATTTAATTCTATCTTAAAAGCCTCTCAGCTGGCTCACTGGAACCCACTCTGACACCCTCCAGTTCATTCTCTCCAGGCATGCGTGAGAGATCTTCTCCAGGGTAGAAATCTCAACAATGGGCTGCAGTGCCCTTCTTTCTGCCTGAAACCATGCGATGGCTCCCCATCTCCTTGGGATAAGCAGAACACTCAGTAAGGCCTGTGAGGCTCTACAACGCCTGGCCACCCTTTGCTCATTCAGCCCTATCATATATCACCCTCCCCCTTGCTCCCTGCTTCCCAGTCACACAGGCTTTTGTGTCCCTTGTCCTTGCTGCGCTGTCTCCTGTCATGCGCCTTCACAAACACTGTTTTCTCTGAATGGAGGACTATTTCTTCCCCTATTGCCTCATTAATCCTACTCATCCTTCAGGTCTCAGCTCAAGGATCATTTCCTTAGTGAAGCCTCCCGTGACCTCCCTAAGTGAAATCCTTTTTTACAAGTTCACACCCCCATGCACCAACTTGTTATTACTTGTCATCGTTGCAAACAGACTCCTTCATGCAATTATTTGATATTGTTCATCTCTGCCACTAACTATAAGCTCTATGGCTATGTATTTTTATTCATTATTGTTTCCTGTAACCTAGAAAAGTGCCTGAGACAAAGACACTGAAGATGTAGAGTATTTGCTAAATACTCAAACAGATGAGGTGAAAATGTTTTCAGCAATTCTTGATTGTATAACTTCTACTACACAGTATTATGCCACTATCCTCCATTAGGAAAATGAACTACCATATGTTCTAGCATAATACTTTCATCAACCAGGTGCTCAATTCAAGTTTAAGAAATAGAATTAAAGCATATAGACAGACTTGTGTTTATATATAGTTCAGGGAAAGGTTTATAATGGTTTGTTTTGATCAGTGTGAATAAGCTAAATGTAGAGACAAAGAATACCAGTTCTCCTACCTGAGGTAGGTGTCCCCAGGGAACACAACAAATGTCTTTACAAAGTCTCCAAGAGGTAGCAGATACCCCTGAGTTAAAATAACTTAAGATCAGCTAATATTAAAAAGTTAGTGTAGCCCTAGAGCAAAGGTTATAACTGAATAGACAAGCTAGGGATCCACCAATCCAAGAGTTAGAATGTACCTTATAGATGTGTGACTTCATTCTCCTTATTTTTTGGAGGAAAAATTAAGCACAACTAACTTAAAAATATGTCCATGGTCACATCCTCTGTGAAAGGTTAACATCAGGATTAGAAGCCAGATAGCATAGAGATTTTAGAATGGCTTCTATATGTTTAATACTCTAATGACTCTATAAAAATAAATTTAAAAGATGCTTTTATTCATTTGTGCATATGAAAAACATTATTGATAGATATTTTTAAGCTTTCTCAGAGCATTTCAGAAATGAAAACACATGTCATGAATTCTAAAAAAAATAAAACTAAGGCAATTGTTAGTTCCAAAACTATTTTTTTAAAGACTCAGACTAGAAAGAAAATATAATCTAGTACATAAATTGGCTGAGTAGTGAAAAATAATTATATAGTCACAGTAACATAAGTAATAATTTTTAATTTAACCAAAAATTACTATCATCATTGGAATGATTAGATAAATATAAGAATGGATAATATCTAAAATTGATAAATAGACAATAATATAAGTATCCTATGTAGAAATGGGGAGATAAGTATATAAGTATTTTAAAGTATTATCTCTGGGGAGCAGGGATGAGCAGTAAAAGATACTTAGAAGGGGAGACTGCTGTTGCTTTTCTTAAGCCTTTCAGCCCTTGTTGCAGTCAGGGTCCAATTAGGAGAAAGAAATCACATAGTGATTGTAATAGGGAAACTTCAATACAAAAAAATTATTAACTATAGCAGGGGATTGAATTAATGAAGGATTAGCTACTAAAGGGTAAAGAGGACTCTCAAGAACATAATAATAACAGAAATATTAATAGAAAGCATCCATTACCTCTAAGGCTGAGGTAGGACTCCAGGTAGGAAGCAATCTGGAAGATGTTTCCACTTCAGGGCTGAACTCCAGGCCTTGTGTTAGAGGGTGCAGCTTTAGCCTACTGTGCAGCATAAAAATTTGCTTCAGTGGGACTCACTCTGAAGACACCCTCTGGGGTGCCAAACTAAGCCATCTTCAGGGAGATGCCACAAAAGTGGCACTCACCAGGAAACTTCTCTCTGGGGTGCCAGAGGTTGTACCCATGAGCAGGTACCTCAGAACTTGTTTGGAAGCCACCTGAGGGGTGATACTGGAAACAGCCATCCAGAGGGAGGTGCCAAGCCTCATGACTTGCTGTGAAGCCACGAGGTCATGCCAGGGACATTGTCCATGGGAAGGTGCTGTTCCTTGGAACTCACTATCAAGTTGTGCAAAGAGGTGCCAGGAGAAGCCATCCACTGGAGGGAGATACACCAGTGGGACTTGCTGGTAAACTATTCTCTGAAATGCTGTGAGAAGCTGCCCACAGAAAAAGACATGATTATTCTGCAGTGGCCTACTGAGAAGAGCAGGGAAGAACCAGGAAGAGAAAACTCTTCCTCCTCCAGTGACTTCCCAGAGCACTCTGCTGACAAAGTTTAACACCATGCTTGCTGGCAAAGGAAAAATTTTTACAGAGTCCCTCTCTGTTTTTGCATAGCAGGCAATGAAGTGTGAACGTGGAGCTGAGAGCCAACAAAATTGATAACTGGAGCAGTTTTTTTTTTAACTTGTTAAATAATGTACATTGATATAGTCAAAATTAATCTTTTAAAAGTAGCTGCTAAGAAAAGTGCAGCTTGTCTGAAAACAAAGTATGTTTCTTCCTCTTTTTTTGGTTTCTTCCTTCTTGATGATAAGAAATGTGTTACTCGTCTTTGCTCCCTTTCACTTTGGCATCTATAGCAAATTGTGTTATTCTTGAAGTGTGTATATTTGTGTTAACCCCCAGTACCACTTATATTTTCTCTGCTCTCGATTCTTTGTTCTTAAATATATTTTCGCACTATTTTATAATATGCTTTGTTGAAGATGGTCTCAATAGCTTCTAACAAATAAGACACAGTCCCAGCTTTCCAGAAGTTTATTGTCTGGCTGAAGTCGTAAAACAAACTCACTTAAAACAATTAGGGAAAAACAAAGTACAGAACTTTATTAAGTGATAAATTTTGCAGGATGAAAATTGATGCTCTAAGAGTTCCTTGAAGGGAGAATATCCAAATTGTAACAGTCAGTAAAAGCTTCCTGAAAACTAAACTGACCTTTAAAACAAGAAAATCATTTGCTTCGGCTGAGGGGAAGTAGAGAGGCAGAGAGAGGACATTACTCTGCCCCTCAGGGAGTTCCTGGGCAGAGTGAAGGTCAGAGTTTGATAAACTGGCTTCTGTGGTTCACCATCATCCGACCTCACTGTCTCTCTAAATCATCTTTGACCCCTGTTTGACCCCAATTCTCTATTTCTTTCACTTTGGCTTATGTATTGCCCTGAATATATCTTATTCCTATTTCTATTAGATATTCTTCTCACATCTTCTCTTTGGAGTGCGCCTGTCTTCCTCCTCTTCATCTGTCTGAGTCTTGTTCATCACCCAAGGCCAAGTATCCTGCCCGACAGGAATTTCTACCTTTTCTGAACTCTTGCACTTCTTAATTCTATCCATTTACTTGAAGGTCATATTATTGTGTGATGAAGTAGAATAGTGGAAAGGGCATAGACATATAGTTAGAAGACTTGAATTCAAGTCAACAACCTTGACTTGAATTCAAGTTTCAGGTATTTTTCTTTTTTCACTGTAACTTGGGGTTGGTGATACCAGATTTATAGGGCTTTTATGAGATTGAAATTTTTGAAAATTTTTCTAAGTAAATCACATATGGGCTATGACTCCATGTGTGTGTGTTTGTGTGTTTCTACCCTATCTAGAATATAAACTCACAGATGGCACAATGTCTAATAAATGTTTACATTCCCTTTAGCACCTACAATAGTGCTTAGCAAATAGAAGGCACTGAATAAACACTAACTGGATGATTAGAACCAAACAAGTTTCTGGGAAAATATGAAATGATTCATCTGTACTGCATTTTCTCCATTTCTCCTTGTTTGTACCCATTAGACACAACCAAGTTACAATATTAGTCACTGCAGAAATTACCGGTGAGAAACAATTTAAACTGGTAACATTTGCCTTTGCTACATCAAACCCTGGGTTTATAAAAGCAGTTTAGAACTCACAAGCTGTCACAGCAATACCACTCACTTGATACATTTTACAGATAACAATTGCTGGTAAGTGTTCTTGCAATGAAGTACTCAAATAACTGATATGACTAGGAATGTCAGTCACAGATCAGTCAAATGGGAAATCTTAGGAAACCAATTTTACCACAAAAAGCCGTGGAATTCCTGAATTTTTATCTTTTAAAATATAAGTCATGTCTAGGAGATTCCAAACTAACTTGTTTTTTTATTTGTTTGTTTGTTTTTTAAATCAGTAGCATGTCTATATATATATGTTTTTTTATTTCAGGAATTTATGGGGGTACAGACATTTTGGTTACATGTTATGACTTTGCCACATCCCAACCATGATTTGAGACATGCCCTTCCCTCCCTACAATGCTCACCGTGTCCATTAGTTGTGAGTTTACCCACCCCCAACCCCTCTACCCACAAAGAATATTACTGCTGTGTGAGCACCTTCATGTTGATCAGTTGACAGGATGGTTATGGGAGCAGAGTGGGAACGGGCAGAGCTAAAGGAAGTAGAGGTGGTGTTGGTTCTGAATAAACAGAACAGACTTTGCAGCCAGTCACACTAGGGGCAAACACCAACTCCATCATTTACTAGTTTCTTGACCGTAGGTCTTGTTTAAGCCTGTGTTCTTCCATGTAAAATGGCAATAATGCTTTCATAAGAATTAAAAATAAGTGTCTAAATCACCTAACACAGGTCCCTGTGTGGAGCTTGGGCAATGAGACTGCATATGGTAGCTCAGTAAGATGACATGATGTTTGAAGGTTTGCCTGCAGGCCTGTCCACGCAGTTCCAGCATCCAGGTCCAGAACATAAGCCATCTGCATTGTGGCCTCAGCAAACACCCGTGGCCCCACAGCTCGTTAAGTGTCTTGCCCAGGGTCAGAGACTCAGTTAATAATTCACTTTAACCCAGGCCTGCTGTGTTCAAGACAACTTCTGTGACAGCTGTACTTAACAATACACATACTCCTCCGTCACCCCTCCTCACGAACAGCTCATAAATATCACTTGGCACCCACAGCGTAAGCAGCACTGTATCTGACCCTCTCTGATGGATTCCGTTACGATCTGTGAGGTCTCTGCTTTAAGGGAAATTATGATCCCCTTATTGTCTGCACTGTGATACAAAGGTAAAAACTGTAACTGAATTTGATGAGATCTGACATTGTATCTCCTGAAGAACTTAACCTCTATGAGATTCTTGTAATATAGTTGTGAAGGTTAAATGAAATTAGATCCATGAAGCACTTAGCATAGTGTCAAGCACATAATGATTAACAACAATGACACCAATGTTATTATAAAAAGTAGTTCCTATAAAAACAGCTACAAGAATCTCCAGAAATATCAAGCCTAGAAGCTGCTATAACAAGTTATGCATTAATTTCAAACTAGATAACTTTTCACATGTTAAAATTACAGAAGGGAACAAATAGAAACATTCAGCTGCTGGAAGATAATTCTGTGACCTTCTGTTATTGCCAGTGCCTGATTGGGAGAGTTGAGATCTCCCACTGGCTATGCTGCTGTTTGGGGAGGACAAATTATTAAATAATTAACAGACAAATTAATGTATGTCACTGAGACTCAGTTTCCTTTTGTAAAATGAGGCTGGGAAGATAGAAATGTTTAGGTTGCTTTCAGCCCTGCTATACAATGATTCTTGAACATGGAATCTATTCTGGTGGTGGCAGAAGAGAGATCTGTGGTAAGAACGAACAGAAGCAGAAATAGGGATGGAAGATCTCAGAGTTGAGATTAAAAATGAAAAATGCTTTAGGGGAGTAACCAAGCAATATATTAGCTTAGAGGCATGGCGTTTTAAAAGTCTGCCACTGGCAGCATGACATATTTGCTTGAACAGAGTTTCTATAGCAAGTTGACAATAATTTGATTTTCTCTGTTGCCTGACACTCTAAATTCTTATTTCCTAGGTTACCATAGAGCTCTCTAGCCAGTGTCACTCAGTGGGTTTTGACTGTGCGGGCTTAATATAATGCCAATTTTATGTAATGCTATTTACTATCTATCTCTTCAAATTAGATGCTCTTCTATTCCTGAAAATAAAACATCAACAATGCTACTAGACAAGTCTTCAACTTAGTAAACTCTCAAAAATATAACCCTTCTGTTTCTGCCTGCTGAGGACATGAGGATTTTTTCTCATTATGGAACAATGTGTGTAGGGGTTGGAGGGAGACAATGCACTGGGTATAATGGGCTGGAATCTCCAGTTAGAGTGGAGGCAGGTTTCCTCGAGGGAGCTTCTCAAAAGAAAGAAATACAGTGTGTGAATAGAGCCGAATCTTTCACCTCAGAGAAGGCAAAGGAAACCATATACTGAAATTTGTATATGAGAACAACAAAGACATAGACAAAGTTGACTCATGTCTTACTCTTTCCTTCACTAAAAGGAATACCCTCCAAATTCTACTCAAGAGATCCGTTTCCATTGCAAGTCACCAAGGCGTCTTATTAGACGGAATGAAATCATTAGAAGGGAAAGTTTATTCCCCACTCCTCTGGTTTGTGTGAGGAGGGAATTTCCCTCAAAGCTCCTATCCTTTGCTCTATTCTTATGCATCTCCAAGGAGGGGGAGCAACTTACCTATGTAGTGAAGTCAAGAGAGTAGCTGGCCACACACAGCTCACCTTCTTCCACCTGCTTCCCTCTTGGGAGCTGCCTTTCTGCAAAGAATAGACATGTGCTTCTGCTGAAAGGCCCCTGTCCTGAGAGGAGCCTGTCTGAGCCCTTCTGAGCCTGTGCTGCAGCATCAGGAAGCTTGCTTCTGAGCACATAGATGCCACCTTCTCTGAAGTTAGGTATGCAATTAAATGAGTGCTATTTGATTTCTCATCTTCCCTACTCTTTTGTCTTACTTTACAATATTTTCAAAACACAGGAAAGAAGGGAGGAGCTATTATTGCTTCTCCCTAAGCATAAAATTAATATTAATGTGTTTCTAAGGGGAAATCTACTACAACTACCCCAAGGATTTCACAGTGTGAGACTCAATTCACTTCTGTTGGTTCCTTCCCTTTCCATTGCCTCTTATTCCACAAAAGTCATGGCCTAACCCATGAATTGGTTATCAAGTAAGCCATCTGAATAACCCAGTGATTAATAAAACAGAATAGTCTAGACAAAAAAAAATTAGCTCCACATTTAGTGTGTTTCGGCTATCAATTTAACCAGAACAATAACTGCTTGAAATTGAACCCTGCTATAGTGGAAATGTGTTCTGAAAATAACCCCATATTGATCTAAACTGGCTGAATATATCACAGGATTTAACTAGAAGGGAATTTATATATAGTCTGCACCTACCCACTCTTTTGCATCTGCAGTAACAGGCACAGTACAGGGTCAAAAGTAGCATAATTGCCCATCCTGGTTATGACACTGATTTGCCATCTGTCACCGATCTGTGATAATCCTTCTGCACCTTGGATTTTTCTTCTATAAAATGGGAACGCTAACGAGCTTACAAAATGCCGAAAAGATTAAATCAGACAATATATGTGAACAATACTTATATTCTGTAAAATTCATATATAAGTATGAATTGCATATAATATGCACAGAGAAACTGAAAAGAGACAGAACATTACATGTCCAAGATCACCCAGCAATTTGGTGCCTTATCAAGACGAGACCCTATCTGCTTGTCTTCTAGCTTCTTCTAGAGTTTCTCAAAGTAGTGAGGTGCAGGGACTACTGTTTTTTTTGTTTTTTGTTTTTTTTTTTTTAAGAGACAGGGTCTTGCTCTGTCACCCAGGCTAGAATGCAGTGGCATCATCATAGCTCACTGCAATCTCCAACTCCTGGGCTCAAGTGATCCTCCTGCCTCAGCCTCCCCAATACCTGGGACTACAGGTGCATGCCACCACACCTGGCTAATTTTTCTACTTTTTGTAGAGATGAAGTCATGCTCTGTTGCTCAGACTGGTCTCAAACTCCTAGCCTCAAGCCATCTTCCTGTCTCAGCCTCCCAAAGCACTAGGATTACAGGTGTGAGCCACCTCTCCCAGCCTACTTTTAAATAAAAATATTTTTGAGCCCCACTCCAGCTCTAAATCAGAGATTCTGTAGGCAAGCCCCTACATCTGTATTTTAACAATGAACACTAAATTTGAGGACCACTACATCTGGTCTAAAAGTTTTTTACTATGCACACAAAGTTGCATTTTCATCAATTATAAATGTTATTTTTCCCCTTTACTTGAAACCATCTTAAAAGAATCAGTTCAGTCAAACCATTTTAAGCACTTGGGTCACTCTAAGTTAAAAGTGCATCTCCTCATAATGTAAAAAACTTTAAAATTCCTACAGCAAAACATGTCCATCGCAAACTTTCCACTCTTGAAATGATTATTTTAATATTTTATCTTCCCCAAAAGTCAGTTTAGAACTCTTAATCCCGAGGCCGCAACAGGCCCAGGTAAAAAACAAAAAAATCATTAAATGACAGTGCAAACTGTAATAACAGGTAAAACCCAATTACGACAAACTCCATGAAACCATCAAATAGTTATATTCTAATAGAATTGGATTATAGGGAATGTAGTGCCAGAAATTAGGTCCAGGTTTGTGGAACTTGGAAAGCAAAATGGTTGACTTCCAGCCTCTTTGAAGTGCATTATCCAGTGAAAGAAAGTGCTTTTGTATTGTGTAGTTACAAAGGCTGTGTTCATGTGAGCTGGGCTCCGTGGAGCTTCTGCATCTTTCTGTGGGGCACTATTTCTTCAGGTGTTGGACTCTGAGTGAGATGGGAAGCCGTTAGTGTGTGAGCAGAGGAGTAGCATGACAGGACTTTCACTTTCAGAGCACCACATCGCTGGCTGTGATTTGGGAATAAGGTAGAAACAGGGAGAAGAGTTAGAAGGCTATGGCCATAATCCAGGTGAGAGACAGTGGCTGCTAGCAGGGGAGGGACGAGAAGCAATCAGCCTCTGGATACATTTTAAAGACCGAGTTGACAGGATTTGTTCCTCAAAGTCAGTTTAACTGAGCATGCTCCATCATGACTCTGCTCTACAAACACTTTTTAACAACTGTGTTTAACAATTTTCATTTTCATGGAAATAATCTAAATCTTGAAAATGGAGGATAGAATCAAATATATTAACATAATGTAAAATGTATCACATAATAAAAATATAGTATAATATAGCAATATATATAAATACAAAATATACATAATCTGTTTGCATATGAACAAAATATATAATCTACACATGTTCTTAGTGCAATCATATTATGACTACGTGCATTTACTCTCAAATGTATTTAGCTAAATGAAATTTTGTTTCATTTTATTGTAAATAGTGGTATTCTGCAAATACCATGTATTCTGTTAATATAACTATTAACAAATAGCTAGCTATACATATATTGTATTGCCACATTCACCTCTTTCGTCTATGACATTAAAATAATACATATCCAGTTTGAATTTTTTTTTCTTCAAAGCAGCTATTTGCTCACAATGTAGCAGTCTCCTCTCTATGTTTCTTCTGTAGGCTCAGCTTATTATCTTGCCCTTCCATTGTCCTCCAAGTTCTTAGTTTTTGAAGCTGATCTTCCACTCACACACATTTCCCCTGGGAAACTTCTGCTCCACCTTTCACATTGCTGACTAGTTTTCTTCAACTTCTCTCCTTTGTTTCCTTGAGCTAGTCTTCTGTTGGCGGACCAATCAGAGTAGGCTGTTTCCCTGCACCCAGGAGGCTTATAAAACGATCTCTGCACACTAACTAGAGGTTGAAGCCAAGATATCAGTTGAAGCTATAAATAAAATGTAACACTCTAAGCTGAAGTAGTCTTTTTTCCTCTAAGTAATTCAGCAGGACACCATCATTTCATCTCTTCTACAGATCTTATTATTGCACTTTAATATTCAATATGACACCCCAGATGAAATGCTGAAACCCCCTGTGGATGCATTATTGTGTATTCTATTTTTTTACTGCATGGAATCAGGATATTAGTTTATAAAATGGTTTTCTCAGATGAAATTAGAGTGTAAACCAGCGTGATTTAGGCATTCACAATTGCATATCAGCCTCCTATTGTGGAAAGATTAAATGTGATTTCAAACAATAAAAGGCAATCCAAGGAAGGTAATATACAGATGGGTGTGTTGATTATGATGTCGCAGTTGGACTTTGGGTTAACATCCCTCAGCAAAGATCTACTGATAATAGCTTTATTAGAGTCTTCATCATTACTGAATGATCAACTTTGATCAGTTGCCTACCCAAATTTTGCATTGCCATTGAGGGTCCACCATGTACACTTTCATATCAGATCTATTTTCTTGTTTTAGTGGAGTAAATTTGCCTTATGGTTGTTGGTAGATTACAATATGCTTGGTTATTACTATTTTGTGTTAGTTGCAAATGTCTGGAATTCTCAACCAATATTGTTTCATAATTACACTTGTCATAAAAGCAAATTATTATGTAATTATTATCCTCACAATTTAAGAAAAGCAAAGGGGACTAATAAATCTATACATAAATAATACTTTTCTAATGTGTTCTATGACTGTATTATCCTCATTTGTAAAATATGTAGATTGTATTCACCATGTTATTAAACACCTGGACAGAAAATAGAACCTTTGTTAAATGTCCAAGTGGAGAGAAAATTGCTCAGAATGAATGTTTCCATTTTTATCCTATCCACCATTATATTTGTCAACCTTTGGAACAAGATTTCTCTCATTATCCTTCATTCACCTTCCTCCTCTCAAGTATAAATCACCATTAATAATAATTGCTATAATTATAATTTTATTGAGGATAATGAACACTTATATAGTGCTTACTGTGGTCTAGTACCGCTATAATAGCATTACACATATTAACATTTTCAATCTTCACATCAACACTATGAGGTAAGTACTGTTATTACTCCCATTTTACAGATGAGATGACTTGACTCACATCATAACACTAGTAAGCAGTACAGCTGTAAACTAAACTCAAAGAAACCTGACTTTCGACTCTTAACCTACGCAACATCAGCCCCACCCCACCAACGTATCCTTATCAAAGAACTGGATGCTGCTCCAGTTTAAGAAGTAGTGATTTAGTCATGTTCTTAGGAGTGAAATCTTTAAAAGAGATAAATATTATTGAACACATGGGTGTACACAGTTTTCTTTCTCTTTAAGAGGGTACTTTTGTCTGAGGTTAGAATTCCTGGGTCCCTGGCCTTATAATATTGCATTGCTAACACCCAATATACAGCAATAACTTCTAAAATGTATTGACAATAACTAAATAAATTTGAAAATTTAGATAAGTATGCAGAAAACATAACCCATATATGTCTCTAAAATAGAATAAAGCAAAAATATTTAGATTACTAAGCCAAGATGAGATTGTACCTAAATTCCATAGAAAAGTTCTAAACTCAACTGCTTACTGCTTGTGTTGAGTTCTTGTAGGCACAAAGCCACAATATACATCTTTAAGATTTGGGACCCAAACATTGCAGAAAGAAAAATCATTCTTTTTTTAAATAAATATTAGATAGAACTCATTCGGCACCAATTATATGACAAGAGCTATTGTAGACCCTGAAAGACTGAACTAGAGTGCACCTGGTTTTAAAAGAAAATGCACCCCATTCCCACCCCAGGAAGTATAAACATGCTAAATATTTAAAATGGGATTTTTAGATTTAAAATTTACAGCAGAAAGTTTATATTACCACAAATGAAACAAACACAAGACTCCTTAGATTTCCAGTAATTTATGTCAATCCCTCACCACGACTCCAAGAGCTCTGAGTCCCTGGAGACACACTTATAAGCAGTACAACCTCTGCTCTCAAGTTCAACATCTGGAGGTTTTCGCCCAGCCCTTTCTGCTTGCATTCACACCTTTTCACTCACCTGCCTTCAATGCATTCTCTGATTGACCCAGTTCTGACTATCTCCTCTTGATTTTCACAGGTCATCTCTGTGCCTATTTGCTTCCATCCCAGCTTGATCCACCAGCTTGATCCACGACTGCTCCCAGATTGCGGGCTTGCATTTGCCCAGCACCTGTGCTCCTCTGAACCCCATCTGGCCCACTTTGAGCTCCCAGGCTCTGCTACTGGGCATGCTTCCTGCTGGGCAGGCACCTGGCTCACCATTTGTTTGGCTTCTCTTGCAGCCTGGCTGCTACTCTCACACCCACCTCACTTCCCACTTCCCTGGGCTGTAAGAGTGTGCACATAAATCAGTATTTGCTTGTTGACACCCATGAACATTTCACACAAAAATATTTCACTTCTAAACCAGGAAACAAAATGAAATCAAAGACATGCTTAAAGGGTAATACATTCTTACAGTCTTTATGAGCTGAAAGTGAGAGATTTAATAAGAAATGTTTGCTCTTTTATCTTTATTTGAGATGTTAAAACTTAAAGTTTTAGAAGATCTAAATAAATAACATGCTATTCAGATCACCACAGGCAATTGAAAAGGATCCTGTGTAAAACCCAGTTTGTAAATCTCCAAACAGTCAATTAGCATACCAGTATGAGGAATGAGTAGACCTTAACAGCCTTTCCCAAGCAAACACAGTAATTAAAAACAAATTACAGTGCAGCCTGGATGTGGTGCTTTACAACGTACCCCACCTGCCAACCAGCAGCTAAATTCATTCCAAGACTGTCTGGCCAATTAGCTGCTCCCCCATTGGGTAACTTGGGCTTCCTGTGTGCGCACCATTTGTAAGGATCCACATCAGATTGGGCCTTTTGTTCTCGGAAGGCAGCAGATCTTCCAGGAGACTCAAGAGTAGGTCTCTATGTGGATAAATTCTGCCTCAGCCAGAGAATGTATTCTTTGTACTTCACTTCACAAGAGAATAGAGATATTCCAACTTCACTGTCAGAATAGAATCCCCAGGTTCTAACAAGAAAAGAATACTATTGCATATTTTCACTACAGGTAATAGTAATTAGGAAAAGAAAAAATCAAACATTGGGTTTTGACATCTTCATCAAAGGCCCTTGGCAAAAAAAAAAAAAAAATTCAAGTAAAATGTCTAATTTTTTCACTCAGATAAAAATAAATCCATGAAATCAGGTCAAGTGAAATTTATTGATTTATTTTACAATTGGTTTTGTACATATATGTAGAAATATAGAAGACTAAATTAAAAGAAAAAATACAGTGCTTAAATTTTACAGCTGAGGAAATTGAGACTCAAGGTCACATAGAGGAAGAAGCAGAAGCAAAGCCTCACAGTTGTTTCCATTACATCATATGCTGAGTGAATTTATGTTTATGTATATACCCATAATATGTATAGATTTCATGTGTATAAACACAGATCTCCAAATAGTTCTTCCCAGAGTTTTCAGGTACGAGCCTCACCTTCTGTAGTTAAAAGAGTCCAATAGCAAAGTACTTTGTTGGTGGATACACTCGGATTTTATGCCATAGAGAAAATGAGATCCCAGCTACATAGATGTAGAATTTTTTTCTTTGTAAATTTGCAACATTTAATCATCCATTCAACAAGCATATATTTAACAATAGCTATGTGCCAGGACTATGGATAGTGAATCTTATGGCAGGAATCATAAATAGGCTTCAACTCTTGAGACAAAACCAATTATTACCAGTTCATTTCTGGTGCTTGTGTTAAGAAGGATTCTGAGGAGCAATCTGAACTCAGAATAAAAATAATGATTATGTATGATTTTCATTGACTATATGATTATAGGAATTGTAATAGATGTGTTATTTATATAGTATTTTTATTATATACTATTTCTTTCAGCTCCAATATTCCCTACAGATTTTATCTCCTATGTTTCTGTTTAAATGTGTGCCCAAAGTTGTATAAAAGAAGGGATTATTTATAGGTAATTGATTCTCTCTTTGTTCCAACATGTAAAGAAGAAAAGGAAGAATCACCTATGGAGTTAAGGTGAGGGTGGTACAAATGGAAGGCAATTAAAATTTAAAAAGTGTGTTCACTAGGGAGGTATTTCCTGAATCAGAGCTTCCTGACTACAGCTACAGACCATTTTAGAAGTGATTTCTTTGCTCTAGCTACTGGGACAAAATATGGGGATTATTTTGGCACGGTTCTTTATAATAAAACTTTGTTTTTCCTTTACAACTTATAATAATGATTTATTGAGAAAATTCACCCTTTCCTCAATGATAAATGCAGTCCAATCTTCCAGTTTAGAACATTTTCTGAGTAACTTTATCAAATCAAGGAGTCTTTCTTCATCAAAATGAAATCACTGGTATACATTAAATATGTGTTTAAACTTCAAAGGAAAGAAAATAAAAATGGTTCTATTATTTCCCTGTTGAAAAGGCTTTTGTAATCAGTACTCATCTTTGAATGGTGGTTCCTTTAATCATTTGGTTGGTATGAAACCATAAGTGACATGCCCTCGAAATCATGAAGAGAAGCCAGGAAGTCAATATTAAGTTCACTGCAAGAATATGATGAATTTGCACTATTGTCTGGACTCATTATATTCTTTGTCACAAAAATGAGTTATCACAGAATTATAGTGTCTAGTATGTTCTTCTTTATAATACATTCTTATTCACATGACAAGAATTACGACAAGAGGAGAAAATGGACAAAATTAATCCACCCTCATGACAGAAAATACTGCATCAAATTAACTTGTGACAGGCAAGTATTTTTGTGAAGGCATTTATTGATGGCATCTGTCTTATCAGTCTACCTACATCAGTTCTTTATGTGCCTCATCAAGGATCTATCACAAGTAGAACCCTGGGAAAAAACTTCTGAAGATAGTTCAGATGTAAAGGAGAGAAACAAGGGTCATATTGTACATGATCTTTGGAGGAAATCCCTAACTAAATCAATAACTTGGATTTTACAGCACTACTCTTGAACAAATTCCAGCCTACTTTGTCCCTTTATGAGAAATTCCTGCCTCTAAATTTGGCAGCAGAAATACATTTGCAGATTTTATTTTAGGGTAAAAAGGGATAGAAACATTTCAACAATAAATCAGTTTGTGCCCTAAGGTATCTTTGCTTTCCCCTTTGGATCTAGGTTGTAAACAATATAGGACATTCCTACAATAATAGATATGATGTATATTGTTTAACCAAATCAAATTAGCTGAATGTGAAAATGCAATGTAGTCACTCTATGCAAGAGGGAAATGATGTTGAAGATCTATGAAAATAGATGAATATAATTCATATTTGTTCATATATAAATAACGCTTACAAAGGTAGGCTGGAATGAATGATTTAGGGATTTCAAAAAAAAAAAAAAAAAAGGAGCAGTGATGTACAACGAAGCAGAGCGTGATCACCCTTACAGGCCAAATGGTTACCTTCAAAGAATTAGTTCTTGGGAAGCATTTACTCTGGGAATTCACCAAAGTCCAGGGTCTGGCCCACAGCACTGTAAATTCGGAAACTCATTCATGCTTACCGTACAAGAAATTTTTCTGAGATTTATGTGTCAAACCATAAGACGTTTTGTTGTGTTTTGCTTTGTTTTGTTTTGTTTTGCTGAACATGACCACTGTATTTAACCAATTCATTTTCAATGACCCATAAAAGGAGATAATATGTTTCATTTTTAAAAATGTACCCAGAAAGCTGATCGGTGAAAATGTTCCTCTTATCATGAAGAAACATAATCTACCAGCACATTTCTGTATTGGGGAGGTAACATCTCTAAGGGAGTATGACAACTTCCACATTGTGCCCCATTAACTCTCATCTGCATATGGATCACCAGGTTAGATGATAAACGAGAAAAGGCGCACATGGAGCTAATCAGATCCCCAGTGGTTACACAACTGCAGACACAGCAGAACACAAGTACCTCAAGTGGGGTTCTCATTGAGGCCTAAAATATCTTTGCTCATATTCCTTAGTGAGAAAATGTAATTTAGCACAGTATTATACTCCCGTGCCAGATTATGTACCCATTTGATTTTCTTCCAAGCTGAACACAAGTAGCATTTAGTTCAAGTGCCATTTCTATAGGAAGGTATGAAATAGGTATGACAAATTCATACAAGTAGTAAATGCCAGTTTTGAAAGTACACAAATTGTGGTTAAAATCTTGGTTTCAAGAGTTATTCTCATGTTGTTAAAGCACACAAATAAGACATTTACTTTTCCAGGTAGATTTAACCAATGGGCATTTACCATCATAATTACCTGCTTCTTGTGGGGAACACACACTAATTAACTGACCTAAATTTGGGGAATGGTATCATTATTCTGAAGGCTCTTGTCTGTGCTTAAATGAAAAACTGTAATGAACGAGTCAAACCAAATTGAATTTAAGTGCTATGGGAATTGTTTAATATTTTTAACCAGTAGAACAATATATCTTCTAAAGAACCTGGCATATTCATTGTAAACAATTAAATTTTGGAGACTGACTTATTATAGGGGCATATGCTCTGTTAAAATAATTTAAGATCACCTTTCACAGTAAAACAAAAGAACAACATCTTGTAAATACGCAACTCACTTGTCCACATCATTGTCTTGGTATATTATGAGAAATTCAGCAGTATTTCATCACCAAAAATAATAAAGCATGCCACAGTAGTTATTTCAAATGCAGAGAATGCAATAAATCCCATTTCAGCAAATCTGCACTGAGAAAAATCAATTCCAAGTTAGAAAATTAGGTGGATTTAATTTTTTAAAAAAATCTCAGAAACCTACCATGATGAAACACTAGGTCTAAGGGGGAAAAAGAAATGATTTAATTAAAACCCTGAATTTTTAATTTTTTACAACTATACAAATGTTAACCTTCTCCAGCATGCCTTTACTTCTGCACACCTGTGTTAGCTAAGAAAAGACTGTAGGATGGCACCATTAATTATTGTGTTAGTCTGTATTGCGTTGCTATAAAGGAATACCCGAGACTGGGTAATTTATATAGAAAAGAGGTTTATCTGCTCACGGTTCTGCAGACTGTACAAGAAGCATCACCCCAGCATCTGCTTCTGGCGAGGGCTTCAGGGAGTTTCCAATGGAGGCAGAAGGTGAAGGGGGAACAGATGCGTCATATGGTGAGAAAAAGAGCAAGAGAGGAAGGAGTGTCAGACTCCTTTAAACAACCAGCTCTCAAGTAAACAACTAATAAAGTGAAAACTCACTCATTATTGTGGGGAGAACAAGTCATTTCTGAGGGATCCACCCCTAAGACCCAAACACCTTCCAGCAGGCTCCACTCCAATACTGGGGATCAAATTTCAACGTGAGATTTGGAGGGACCAAGCATCAAACCATATCAGTTATTATACCTGTAGACTTTTCTGTTCTGATAATCCTTTACATATCTTGAAACCATCTGGGCTGTTATGCCACTGGCAATTACTTTATAATAGAGTATATAATTTGCACTTCGCTATTGGCTCTAAAATTATTCACAGCCCCATATTTTCAGCTGAGGCTAGCAGGGCAAATCCTCTTCATTTTGGGGTAACACCATGTCAGCTGATAACTCTTCCTTCCCCCACACCGACTTGATGCCCTACAGACATCTCATTAAACTTGTCCTCCTTAACTTGCCTGATTCCATGGGGTGAGCTATGAGCACATGAATGCTTTCTTCCCTGTGCATCTCTATGCCTCACGGCCTCCCCATACATCTCTAATTGTCCTGAGATGTTCCCGGTAAAAAACCAAGATCCTTTATTAGTTTCCTTAAGAAAGTCACTCATCTTAAGTACTCAGGACTTGTTAGACTTGAGGATTTTATTTTTTTTTATTTTTTATTTATTTATTTATTTTTTTAGACAGAGTCTCACTCTGTTGCTCAGGCTAGAGTGCCATGGAGTCAGCCTAGCTCAAAGCAACCTCAAACTCCTGGGCTCAAGCGATCCTTCTGCCTCAGCCTCCCAAGTAGCTGGGACTACAGGCATGTGCCACCATGCCCAGCTAATTTTTTCTATATATATTTTTGTCCAGCTAATTTCTTTCTATTTTTAGTGGAGACGGGGGTCTCGTTCTTGCTCAGGCTGGCCTTGACTCCTGAGCTCAAACGATCCACCCACCTCAGCCTCCCAGAGTGCTAGGATTACAGGCGTGAGCCACCGCGCCTGGCCTAGAGAAGGATTTCAGTAGTTCCTTGTATCCTGCCATTTCTCGGTTCTATCCATCTGTCTTCTACATCATCTCTAATTTATTCCTCTCCCTCAGGAGCAACAAGCAAAATGCTCCCTGTTGCCCAGCAGTGTGGCCCCACCCAAGTCTAGCTTAGTCACCCACACCCTTAGTTCTCAGGCCTCGGGTTTAACCTGAGCAATAATCGAATCATGTTACTGAAAACTCTTAAGTCCTCTTAAGAGGACTCTTAATGAGGATTAATCTCATTACCTTTCTATCACTCACAATTCCATGCACACAGATAATTTTTCTTAAATGTTTAGTAAATCAACATTTCATTTATCATGGGAGCTGTCACAAAGCTGCAAGGTTTGGAATAAAACAGTCTTGATCTTAACATCCTGTTGTAATTGCTGGGTAACCCAGGCAAAAAGCAAAGCTCTCGGACTCTCAGTTTCTTCATCCGGAAAATGAGAACAATTAAGAGTACTTGAATTAAATCAGAAATCAGTCATGACAGAGAAAGTGAGAGAATGAGAGAGAAATAATTGTTCCAAGTAACGCAATACATTCTTTGAAGTTATGCCCATAGGCAATGGTTTGAAATCCAGGATGAACCCCTTGATGCATATTGGTTAAACCCATGAAAAGAACTGGTAAATGATTTTAAGGGTGCCCTGGTATTTAGCAAGTGAAACATTGTTCCAGTGGCTCAGCACACTGGTATGATGACATCTTCAACATTCTGAAGGAAAACAGTAAAGAATTAAGAGAGAGCCACTTAGAAACATTGACAAAGGGAGAGTTGGAAGAACTGATAAAATCCTCTTTAGATAGCGATAATGACAACCAGACAGAGTCTAGTATACTGGCTGAAGTCTTTTTCTTAATTTATTTAAGTAACCCTAGCAAGGAAACAACGATTTAATTTCTGAATGAGATTTCCATTGAATTATATACAAAAACATTATACATATATTAATATATATATTATTATAAACATTAGACATTATTTGCATTAGTGATGGATTCATCATAGAATTTCTTTAACTCTATTGGGTCTATTTACATAAAATTGTATTTATACACAAACTTCCAGTAGTATATCTAAAGAGTTGTAGAGCTAGAAAAATACATGAAGTCTTCTAGTCTCATTCCTTCATATCCCAGGGAAGGAAATTGAGATATAAGATAGTTACATTGCACTATCCTAAGTGTGAATAATAATCCAAGACTCTTGATTGCTAGACCAGGACATTTGATTCTTTTTCATCTCTTCCATCAGTGATCCTCAACACTAGCTGCATATTAGCATCAACTGGGAGTATTTTTAAAATAGCGATGTCCATATGTCACCCTAGAGATTATAATCAACACTTAAGTGCACATATAGTAATAACAATCATAGGGTGTTGGGCAGATGGGAGGGGGGAAGAGGGGATAGGTAAATACACACCTAATGGGTGTGGTGCTCACCATCTGGGGGATGGACACACTTGAAGCTCTGACTCGGGTGGGGCAAACGCAATATACATAACCTAAACATTTGTACCCCCGTGATATACTGAAATTTTAAAAAATTTAAAAAAAATAGGGCTTTGCCAACTACATTTTTTTTAAAGCTCTTCAAATGATTCTAATATACAGCTAGAACTGAGAACCCACTGTCTCTTCTTGTATGTAGTGGAGCCCTATTTACCCTTAACTCCATGGAACAGGAGGTAGGAGGTAGGGAGCAAAGAACACACAGGGTGATGAATTTTATCCCATTGCCCTTGGAAAGTATACTCAAAATCTGACCCCAATTAACTAATTTGCAGACCATGCTCCCACTGAGCTCTAGAAAAATGCCCCATCTCTAAAATCAAATACTTCATTTCTTCTCTCAGTTCAGAGAACAATATTAAGCCAGTGGAATAGCATGTTCCCAATTTAAAGTTTTTCCTTTTATAATTATTTTCTAAACTTTTGACATGTTAAAGATTATCTGTGATAAATCTAGTGCAAGATTGTATCTGATTAAGCACAAAATTTTATATTTATTTCCTTTAAATTTAGTATCTCAATATTTTTTATTTTGCTCATCACTCGGTGAGCACCATAAATTTCAGATGCTTTTTCACCTAAACAAAGTGATAACTACTGGTCTAATTCTGTAAACCGTACCCCTACTTGATTTCAGTTGCCACACCCAGAAATTTTGTAGTCCTTCTGGTCGAAACAACCTGGAAAGTAGCAGATACTGAAAAAAATATTTGTTGAATTGAATTTGTATCTCAGGCACAATCCTTGTTTTATAATAATCTGTTGTTAAAATAATTCCATTTTTTCTATTCATAATTTTCTCAGCTTTGTCTCATTCATTTCATCTTCTCTTTAAAAACCCTAGTTTAGTTAAGATTTGAAAAATAAGTTGGAATAACTAAATAAAAATAAAAGTGTGTACAAAGCTTTGGAGTTTAGAGTGAAAGTGGCTGGTTTGATGAACAAAAAGCAGAAATTAAATATAGTACATGAAGGGAGAAGCAGGATGTGAGAGCTAAGATACGAAGCAAAAAGGCAGCCATCTAACCACCGGCCCTTTGTCAAGATGTGACGATTTCCTGCATCCTCTAGAGACTTTCTTCTTCATGTTTAACTAGATTGTCTCATGGTGAACATTGCCCAGACAACCTTCACAACCACTGAATCGGGCTGTTGGGTCCCTTATCTGCACCAGTTTCCAGATTACAACTCCTAAAATACCACTTATAATTTCTTTTTCAAAAAATTATATAAAACCTTCCTTTCCTAGATGTGTCTTAAAGTTCTACAACCTAGTTCCAACTTACATTTTATCCCCTCACCTTCACTTGTGAGGAGAATGAGGTCAAAGTCATAGAGCAGCAAACGGCAGTAAATTGATCCAGGGACCGGCTGACCCCAATGGGACCAAACGGAGTCTTGCCCAGGATAATTGGACTTGTGACCCAGAAAGCCAAGTTGGGTGGTTTTCGGCCATATTGCCCACAACGAAGAGTATATAACTAGAGCTGGAGTGAATAATGATACCAACACACAAAGAAAGGCAAAGATGAGAGACAGTTTTGAAGTTAGTTAAGTCCAGGGACTCTTGTGTTTATGTGCCCTAACTGCTTTATGATGTTTCCCACAGTAGTGTTAGTCTCTGTTCAGCATATTTAGAATAAATATCATCTTTTGCTTAAGCCAAGTCCATTTGAAATATTGCTACTTGAAATTCAAACAATCCTAACTCACACATACACTCTCAGGCACAAGATGTTGCAAGTGACAGATCGGACAGAGTCTTGGTGAAGTTGAAGAACAGTGAGAATCCCAAGAACCTGAGCAGAGCAGATGGCAGTCCTTGTTACACAGAGGCTAGCAGTTGGTTAAACTATAGCTGATTGTCTTTTGGATGCAGACTACGTACTCACAAAATCTAGAGCAAATGAGGACAGGAGACCTAAATTAAAGGAGACTGGAGAATGTTGGCTAACTCTTATAAACTTAAGTATGGCGCTAAGAAAGAAAAACAGGCCCCGCAAGCTGGTCCATTTGAAAGCAGCCAAGAATGACGAGAGGAATATAAGTTTGTTAAGGGTAACGCTTTGTATCTAGATCTTTGAGATCAATGAAGATCAGATAATCATCTATTTCTGTAACAACAGAAGAAAATATCACACCATCAATGTGGAGGCCAGTTATGACACTGTGAATACTGGAAATGGGACTGCAGAGAGCGGAGAAGAGCGGAGAGATGATAGGAAGCCTGATTCTTCTCGTGTCTCCAAGTACCTTACTCTGTATTACTCCTGTCTGTTCAAGAAAATGATGCTTCTAATTGGAAATCAGTTTGGGATCAGGGGTAAACTTTCTAGGACATTTTAAACCTGCCCAGGCTCCTCCCTTTTGTGTCTGATCCTGTTTCATTAAGTTGATGACTGCAGGAAAAGAATTCTCAGTCACAGCGCTGAGGAAGCAGAAGCCCAGGGGCCCAGGTACGAAGCGCAGGGCAAGGCCAGAGGGAATCTGAGCAGGCTGAATCACAGAACAGAATGAAAAACTCCACATTCTGTGTGACAGGAAGAATGGGCATAGTGTAAAGGAGCAAGGTACACACGTGCAGGTGAGCAGAGGAAATTAAGGTAGTCAGTGACATCGGGGCCATTCAGTACTTCTCAGAGGCCACTCAGAGGTCTCTTTAATTTGCTTCTGGCTTCTTAGCATCCTTCTTATAAGTAAAGTTAACAGAACACTGACCACCAGATATCTTAGTGGAGTGTTGCTATAATTCCTCTTGGTTCTGAAATAGCACACCACTTGGTTTCATTTGGAATGAATCCCTAGATTCTTAATGGTAAAGCATATTTCCCACAAAAGAACTTGTTATATAATTTTTCTTAATTATTATATATACAAACATGGAAATATAATTGTCACTATTTCTCCTTCTACTATGCACTTTCCCCAAAACTAACAAACACACAAAACTAAGAGTCTTTAATTAAATAAGAATTGGCATTTTATTTAGAAAGTATTTTTAAAGAAATATTATTGACCTTGCTCAAACACCTGGTGTTAACAGTATCCTGAACATACATATTAATATACAGCTGTGCTGTTTCAACATGGTAGCCACTAGTCATATGTAGCTATTTAAATTTAAATAAAAATTTAGTTTCTCAGGCACACTAATCACATTTCAAGCACTCAATTGCCACAAGTGACTAGTGGCTACTGTATTAGATCATGCAGGTATAGAATATTTCCATCATCAAAAATAGCATTGGTTTGCATATCCATTATTAGAAGTGATCTAGGAACTGCAAGGCTCAGTAAAGTGGTTGTTAATTTCATACACTAAGCAGTTAGGCTCCCCCAGGTTATGAGGGGTGTGGGAAGAAAAATTTTTAAAAGACTATAAGGCTATAGGGGAAAAAAATCTAAAAGAACAATGAGATTAACACTAAAAGTAGCTAAACAAGGTCAAGATAAGCATGATGGTGTTTTGATTATATTTCAGTGGTATTTTCAGCCCCCTTCTACTTCTTTTTTCAGCTGGGGTCTTTTCAAATTTGGCTGTTGTTCTGAAGCCACCTCAGCACCCCTTTCTGTTTTTTAATCACTGAAAAGGAATAAAAGCATCAGGACAGAGTGTGTCCAGTAATCATAAAGAGGCTTGAATTAAAAGTCAAATTCAACAGTGAATGGTCATTTCTTCTTTCCAATGCCTAAACAAAATACAACACAACAGCAAAATCCCACAAGAATCTTTGTGTGGGGTGGTAGAACGGAGGAGAGCTGTAATCACCCTGCAGCCAGGTATTTAGGATATAGTGCACGCTCAAGGCACCTCTGAGTACAAAGTGGCCATTTTAGCTCTGCCCTTAAAATAGTTGTTTCTCTTTGAACAGAAAATTTCCTCAAATTTTCTGTGAGATTTTGAACACATATCAAAGATAGAAACTAAAACCCTTGAGAAGCCATTATTTGATTTCTGCTCTTTGTTCCCTCCCCGACAGTGGCGTCCCTCATGCATCTCTACCTGGTATAAGTGGGATCTGAACATTACATCCCTTTTTAACATATTTATAGGTTTAAAATAAAAGGCAAAGTAAAACGATTTCTTTGAGGAATGATATCCACATCCACATCCACATCCACATGCACAATCACTGCTCTCCCCAGGAGCTATGCCTTTAGTTTTGCTTAACCTCAACTTTTTAATATGACAGTACAACTGAGAGATTGCAACATCATCATGTATTTGATTAAAGATGCAGCCCCTTTATAGCACATTTCCAGTAAGATAAAATATTCAGTAGCATGATTTTTAGACAATAAATTTTCCACAGTATGACTTATAGCTGGCTCATCAGCCACAAAAGCTGAATAATAATCAAAGTTAACCTCCATATTTCTAAAAGAAAGACACTGGTGTTTCCGATCTTAATTCTTAGTCTGACATTGGTTAAAAAGGTGCTAATACCCCACATTTTACAGTGCCATCAATATTGCAAATAAATGCATAACACAATGAAAATATTTATGTGTGGTACTACCCAGAAAGATATAGTTAGGAAAAATATGGTAAAGTGTAAGTAACCTTGACAAATTAGGCTTCATTGAAATACTTCCCAGGCCTTGCCCAGAAACATAAATAATTCACAGAGCCTAGCACCAAATACAAATGAAGAACATTTGTTATTAATCTATCCCTCTTTTGTTGGCTAGAGTATTGTTCCTGCATAATGAAACACATTGTGAACCACATTCTGTCTCTCCTCTGTGCCATTACCTGCAAGTTATAAAATGACTAATTTATCTTTATGCAACTAATCATCTCAACGAAGGGGTGTTTGTTTGTTTGTTTGTTTGTTTATAAGCAATCCGCAGGGCTCTTGAAACACTAAGTCATCATCAGATCAAATATGACAAATTAATGTTTGAGGAGTTAATGTCACCTGCAAACTCTGGCTGACCAATCATTAGTAAAATATATAGTTATATACAAATGCCTTTCCGTAGGGCAGAAATTATTCAGATCAGTAAAAAATTAAATTCAGTTTTCAAAGTTGATGAGACACAGTTTACTCTTTAAGAAAGCAGGTGAGAAAATGAATGGGTAAAACAGGAATCAATGAACTTGGGCCTTGTTCTGAAGCCCTCTCATTAAAAACCAGAATACTCTATTCAGCTGAGTCAACTTACAATGGAAGGAAATGAATAGTTTGACCTGGCTAACATTTGAAAAGGTGGTTGATTTCTTCCATTTTAAAATAATAGTTGACATTCCAATCTCTTTAATTTATAATTATTAGTTAGTATAACTGAATTTTTCGTATCCTTCAACTTGCTATTTTAAAAAATTCAAAGTACATTTTGAATACCTTTAATTAAGTGGGAAAAAAGCAGAAGGTATAAAGAATAGAGAAAAAAATATAGGATGAAAGAGAGATAATGTATAAAAATGGGAAAAAACAGATGCTAATAGGGAGACAAAGTTGGAAAATCATGAGATAAAATGCATGAGCTCATTTGCACAATAATCTGTAAGGGGAACAGGAGAGAGGTCATTACTTGCAATGGAGTAAAAAATACACCTGAGTTTGAGTCCCAGCTTTGTCTATCATTAGCTGAGTGTCCTGAGCAGGTTATAAAACCTCACTGAGAATCATTTTTCCCAATTGTTGAACAGATAAAATAATCTTAGAGGAATGTTTTGAGGATTAAACAAGGCTACCTAGAGAGTCTCTGGAACATGGCAGGAACATAATAAATGTTAGTTTTCACCCCCACTGAGTTGGGGAAACTTGTATTCTTATGGTGATGTGTAAAAATTTCTTTGAGGTTTATTCCTAGAAGTAAAATCACTAGGTAATTGTGAGTTTTTTTTTTAAAAAATACTCAGTCTGACTAAGTACCGCCAGTTTATTCTCCAAGTTGGTTTGCAGCAAACTCCACACCCACAAACAGTATACGTGTGCCTATTCTCACATCCTGCTAAGTCCTTTACCTGACTTATTTAATATGCATCATACCTCTAATGAAAAACATACTATTCTTCTCTCCAATTTATGAATGAGAAAGTTAGGACGTAGGGAGCTAAGTAATCTTCCCAATTTCACAAGGCTGGTAATGGTGAAGACAGGTTCAAACCCAAATAGTCTGTTTCTAAACCCTTCTTTCATTTTTTGTTTAATATAAAACCTTGGCCCTCCTTGGCCCTGGCCAGACACAGTTTTTTTGATCGAAAACCTTTACTCCAAGCCCTTCTACTCCACTCTCTCTTAACAGAAACTAGTGCACTAGAGGTACAGGGGATAATTGCCAAAGAAATTCTGAGAAAAAAATCCATCATTAAGCAAAACTTTAAAAAAGAGGATATATATCCAAGTCAATTCAAGACAACAAACACTCTTTAAGCACACATATTGGCCAGAGGCTTTCTAGGTGCCTAAGAATTTCTGTCTTGAAGAAACAAAACATATATTCTTAGGAATCAGGAAAGCATGTAAACAAACATTTAATCATTTCCTTTCACCTCAAAAGTGCTGCCAGTATTTTCTCCTCTGTTTCTTCAGATGGAATCCACATCTTAAAGTTATTGAATCAAGGAGAATTATCATTTTGGGAGCTTCCAAGCAATGGCATGGGAGGGCAGAAGTCATGGGGCAGTCCCCCTCTATATTTTCTCTCTTCCCCCTGTGTTGGCAGTTAGAGGATGTACTGTCTGCAGAGAATTTAAAAACAGTAATAAAACCAGTTTTCAAGAAAATCAGTCTTCCCTTTATTATCATCATGCACTGGCAATTCTAAACAATGTCTGTAATAACATATTCATCCTCATCCATTGGGGTGAACCCACCTTTATGCCACTTGTTCTAAGAAACTACTTCAATTTTAGCTTTCAAAGGTAAAAGCTAAAATTTGACCTAAGAGAGCCCTGTCTGAGATCCATGCTCACTACTTTAGTCAACAGTTTTAGTTATTAGCAATGCAAGTTCTTACCTGTTGTTTGGGGCAATCCATCAATTGAGGAAGAAATGCTGATGCATTCCATTTCACAATGTAAAAGCTTACTTATTGGGAGAAGTGTAAAATTCTATTCTGTCAACTCCTTTTTGCTACCACTGTTTGGGATAGGATATAGGGAGAAAATAGAGAAAGACCGTTCTCCAGTAGAGGAGGGATAAGCTGTTGGCAGGTCCAGGCCTAAGAAGGTAAATTTCTAGTAAGGGACATAGACAATGGACTCTACGAACTATAGTGTCAGATGTCTGGTTTTAATGTTTCCTACTCAATTCTTCAGAAATGTTTTAGCAAAACACTACAGCCTAATATTAGCCATACTTTGAAGATTTATAAGAGGGATCTATGCTCACATAGAGGATGAAAATAATGGTAAATACTTTCAGGAGCATAGAGTAGCAATAATGAGTTGACAAAAGACTACCAGGTTAGAAATCCAAGGAAATTAAGAGTGAAAGTTGTCTAGGAACAAGAGGAATGAACATGGGAAATGTGTAAGCCAGAGAGTCAGAACCCAATGCCTAGACTGAGGGACTAGGCCAGAAAACATAAAATATAAAGGGATGAGTCGAACCTGAGAGCTCATGACTCTCAAAAAGTTCAGCCAATACTCATCGCTAGTCAATTGCTGTCCTGTGTACAAAAGTAACTAGATCTACAGCTTTTCTAAGAGAATTCCAAAATTTAAGTTGAAATGTAAAATCACTTATTTCTTAAAGGCTGCAAAATAATAGAAAATTAATTCCCTTTCTTATTGTAACTGCCGATACTCATGCCTTGGAAATTTTCGGAGTTTCCCAAGATTCACATATCGGGGATCTGGAAGATCACACATATCACATATCACGAAGATAAGGGATGTTATTTGAAAGATGAAGAAAAGGACAATCCATTAAAAAACATTCATATTTTAACTACGAAACAAAGGAGACCATGCTAAGTGCTGTAACAAAATTACAAGTGATCAGGAAAGTTTCCATGAAAGAAGAATCCTCAAACTGGTCCTTAATGAGAGGTAAGTTCTCAATGGAAAGAGATAATGAGAAAAGCAGGAAAAGAAGGAAAGATGTAGATGAAGATGAAGAAACTACATTTGAAAATGCAGTTAGAGATTTTTTAAAAGTCCAACATGTTTGAAAAATAGTAATTGTACAGATTCAATTGATAGGAGAGTATAAGAAAGAAGGGGAAATAAGATTAGGAAGGTGGGTATGTTTATACCATAGAGGGCCTTGGAGGACAAGTTGAGTAATTTGTGCAGTGCTCAGTATGCATGTGGAACTCTTAAATAATTTTAAAGGTCAGTAACTATAATTTCATCCATTTATCATGCATCTAAAGTTTCCAAAAAGCATTATCAATAATGGCAAATTCATAAAATAATTTTCCAAAGTATGCCATAGTACTGGCATTTTCTGTCAAACTTAAAGCAACAAAAGGAGGTTGTGATTAACTAAAATAACCTTACCTGCTGCAATGAATGATGATCATGTGGTTCCAGCTATACACAAGATAATGTGAAAATTCTTTTACTAAGCAAAGGAGAAAAATCCACTCTTAAATCTAAGGGGGAAAAAGTGTTGCCCTATGGCCACTGGGCATATTTGTCACAAACACTAAGCATTTATGGATCCCAAACTCCTAGCATTGCTTTTCAGAGTCCCCAATGTCCAATGTTTTTTCCTGAAATGCAACATATGTAAGCTGCTTAAATCAGCTTCTGACATCACTTCAACTTCAAACTGGAGGCTATGTGAAGCTTAGCAGATGGCAAAAACCATCCAGTTCTCTAAGTGTGTGTTCAGCATAAGGCGCTCGTATGTTCTCTTGGACCCAGCTGGGCTGAAATCTTCCCTGGGAGAGAACTACATGGTGTTCAGTTTTATGATGATAAGTCAGAACTCCAGATACTTGAACTATGTTTTACTTTTTTTCCTTTCGCAAACGTTAAGAGCACCATCACAGTGGCTTATCTGCCTTTCAACCAGGCTTAGGAAAACTGAAAGTTGATTAATTGCCTTTCTATTGTGTCTGGATAATCTAAGACCCTTTAGTAACTCTAGAAATTTAAAATTCCTTCTTTAAAACTTAGTGCTTCATCTTTGGATACCACTTCATGAAGTTCAGACTCAGCAGTAAAGACATAGTTTCAGTAATAGTAGGAAGAGGCCGATACCTAAATCTGGGATGGAAAATTAAAAACAAGACCAAAGCACAAAAGAATGAAGCATTCCAGTTTACTGTAGAACAATTGTAAGTTCCCCAGTCTGACCTTCAAGGTTTTCCAGTTTGGCCTTAGAGTCCATGATGGAGAGGCAGGGTGGAAGAGAGTAGTGAAGAGGGAAATGGAAGTTGGAGCTTGAAGCAAAGGCCATGAATCTTTTATTAGGTAACTTGAACTTCATTCCCTAGGCTATTGTTTCATAAAGTGTTCATAGACCACCTGCATCTGACCATATGAGGACCATTTTTAAAAAGCATATTCTTGGGTCCAGACATCCTGCATGAGGCTCAGAACTGGGCTTTCAATAAGCTAATTAGTCTTAGGCAATGAGTTAGGCTTAGGTGGGTTCTATTTATTAAATACATGAAAGTTTGAATGCTATATTTATCTGAAAACTGCAAGTCTGAGAATGTGAATAGATGTGTACATTGGAGAAATCATGTGAACAGCAAAAGGCGGTGAGGGAGCATAGGGAAAGAAACCAGAGGCAGAGGGACCAATTAAGAAACTATTACAGCAGTCACTATTAACCTCTCCCTTCTGAAATCTTCCTCTTTCTTTAGTTGTGTAGTGCAACTCCCTCTGGATTCTCCTGCTACATCTTTGAGTGCTCTTCTGAACATGTCATGTTTGTCTTCTTCTAGCATCACCTTCATGGTTAATGTTCCTCCATGCTCTATCTGCAGTTCTCTTCTTATGTAGAGTCTCCTTAATATCTCATCCACTCCCATAGCTTCAGCAAATATACACTGAGGCCCCACAAATTTGTATCTCAAAATAGCAGACTTCTATTTCCAACTACCTAATGAGATGTTCTACTTAATATTTTATGGCTAAGTCCAAAATTCATACTCTTCTCTTGTCTCTATACCTACTTCTCTTTCTTTAGTACCTATCTCACTTAAAGTGCAATAGGAAAATCAACCTGGTACCCCAAGCCAGACACCTGAAAATCTCACTTAAAATCTGTCCTATTCTTCATGCCACCCTTACTCTATTTGTTTCTTGCCCTATCTTCTAACAATCTTCAATCTACACCTTTCTCTATATTTCCACCTGCCATATCTTTGGTTCAGTCTCCAAATCTTGAGAAGAGCCCTGGAACTTATCCTTTCTCCAAGCAACAAAAAGTCAAATATCACATGCAAGACAGAGAAACATAGGAAAATCCCCTAACCAAAGGTAATTATGAAGTGTCCCCATTAATAGAGAAAAATTTTAATTTAAGGCTTTATATGGTCAGTATTCAGTTGCCAAATTGGAAATGCCTTTCTAGAACAGGATTCTCATTGCATCATACTAGAACTATAGCATTGGTAAATGGCCTCAACTTTTTCCTTTCAGGACGTGAGTGATCTTATAACCACCATGATGTTGGCATGGGGGAAGAGAAACACTAAGGCAGAACTGGAACTGACTCTTTACGGTCAGCTGCTTCTCCTTCAGTGATATATCAAAACAATGACTTTCAGAGGGAGAAAAATGAAAAATGTGTGCATACACATAAAATAAAATAAAATAAAATAAAAACAATTATGGCCTCTTTCCTCTGTTTGTTAATTGAGACTGAGGTAATGGTGGTAGATTTTAATGTGATTCAAGATTCCAATAACTCAACTAAAGAATTCCCAGAGTTGATAGATTATAACTGAAAGCTGCGAGAATAGGAGTTTCCCTCACTTGTATGTCTGGCGACTGCCAGATAGCACCAGGCACGGAGAGCACACATACAACCGACAGCCTACCTCCTTAACCCTGCGAGTGAGGTGAAGGACATTCTAATGCCATCTAGTTCACAGGGAATTTCAATCTTCATGTGCCACTGAATGGTGACTACAACCCTGACTATGGCCACAATCACTATAGCTACCCCAATAAAATCTATTTCCCCTTCAATTACTACTGTTCTAGCACTTTGTACCAGATATGCCATTTAGTCTTCCCCAGAGCCATATGGAGTAGACATTGTTATATCCAATTCAAATGCAAAGAAATGGGTTCAGAGAGGTTAAGAAATTTCCTAAAAGTCACACAGCTGGTAAGTGTTAGATCTGAGATTCAAATGTAGGTTTATGTAAATTTCAAAGCCATCTCTTCCCCTTAGCTATGCTACTTTTGCTGTTTTATGTCCTGTTAATTGTTCTCCTCTGATAACTTTGTGATAAAAGTGCTAACAAGTATCAACAGTGCTTGTCCCATATTTTAAATGCTCCCAGGAGGACTGGGTGGGGAGAGGATAGATATGTCATCAAAGGCAATATTCCTTGAAATTAATTTCCTGCATGATTCACAGAAGGGTATACTGACATAAAGGTTATGCCTTTAATGGTTTTGCATCAGACAATTATCGGTAATTAAAAACCTAATAGGAATTAGTTTATTAGATCACTTTCTAAGGTGGCAGTGAGCTGAGCTCTAAGATGGAATTAAGTTGTAAATTGTTGTCATTGAAAGACCTAGGCCTTTTTAGTTCAAGTACAGAAAAGAGTGGAAATTATAAATTCTGGTAAAGTCCAGGCTTTAAAGATAGTTTCCTTCCCTAAAATAATTGTTCTTATGCCATAGCTTTAAATTCAGTTTGTTCCATTGGTTTAGATTTTAATATATTAAACATAGTTTAAACTTGGTCAGTATTTTTATTTGGACTTTTTATTCTTCCTTAAAAACAAAACTGTGAAAAAAGAGAAAGAAAAGATTGGCTGCATTTTCTTTTCACATACTTCACACATGCTGTTATAGAAAGATTTGCCCTGTGAGTATGAATCTGCTAAAGATTCATAAAATATGCCATTTGTATTTTTTACCATTCCTTCAGGCATAGATCCATAAAAGCGTGTGCTTTCAGTATCCTCGGTAAACAAAAGACGCACACATTTTGATTCTTTCAGATTTCCAAAATAATCTCTTTCCTTCTCCCTGTTATCTTCTCTTTCCATTTCTCTTTTCCTTATTTTCCTGCACCCAAGACTTAACTTTGTGGTAAGCAGAAAACAAGTCAAGGGATGACATCAGTGGGAATGACAGCGTAAGGACTTCCAAAAATCCTCTGCCTCATAAAAGCAACTAACACTAGCAAAAAAAAAAAAAAAAAAAAAAAAAAAAAATGTCAAAATCAACTTTTTAGAACTCTGAAAATTAGCAAAAGCCATGTAACAATTCAGGGATCCTTTATTCAAGAAAAACTGCTGAATCTTGGCAAGAACAGTGAGCTTTGTGGCATTTTAACTTGCCCTATTCCCATCCCACTCTCCCTAGCTCTGTGATAGTGATGAAAACCAACAGCCCACAATGACAGTGGAAGCCAGCAGCACACAGCGGCCACTACAGGGTCAGAATGCGGCTAGAGCTCTTTCAAATCCTCTTGGTCAGAAAATTGTCATTATTTGACCTGTCTGGCAGCTCCTTGGGAAATTGGATTCTCAAGGAATATCTTTATTTGACCTCAGATGCTCACCCAGTGAAAACAGCCTTTTTCATAGAGGTGCTTGTCAAAAACCATCAGTTTATGTTTAACATATCTGTTCTGGTGGTGATAACAGTTGGGGCAAACAACTAGCTAATCAAAAAACTTCAAAGAAAAAGCTAGAAAAGACTATGGCAAGAATATAATGCAATTGGAATCCTTATACATTGCTAGTAGAAGTATAAAATGGAATAGCCACTTTGGAAAACAGTCTGGCAGTTCCACAAATGGTTAAACATAGAGTTAGCATATGGCCAGCAATTCCATTCTCATGCATACACCAAAAAAAATTAAAAACACATGTCCATACAAAAACTTGTATGTGAATGTTCATAATAGCCAAAAAGTGGAAATAACCCAAATGTCCATCTGTTGATCAACAGATAAAAAAAAAAAAAGTGGTATATCTATATAGTAACAGATTATCCAGCCCTACAAAGGAATAAAGTACTGATTCATGCTCCAATATAGATGAACCTTGAAGACATTATGTTAAGTGATACAAACCAGACCCCAAAATGCCACATATTGTATGATTCCATTTATATGAAAAGTCCAGAATAGACAAAGACATAGGGACGGGAAATCAAGAACATGGATGACTAGCCTGGGCAGCATGGAGAGACCTCATCTCTACAAAAAATTTAAAAATTTGCTGAGCATTGTGGCATATGCCTATAGTCCTGGCTACTCAGGAGGATGAGGCAGGAAGATCGCCTGAGTCCAGCAGTCATTGGCTGCAGTGAGCTATGATCACACCACTGCACTTCAGACCTGGGCAGCAGACCAAGACTCTATCTCTAAAAAGAAAAGAAAACATGGAAACTTTCATTTTTTTATTCTTCACTTTGTATCCACCATTTTTTTTCTGATCCCACTATTTGGGAAAGCTTTCCTGAGGAAAATAAAGCAATTATAAATTAACATCTAACTCTTTCCTAAAAGGATAAAATTGTATCAAATGTAATGATGGTTTTTATTTATCTCTGAATCACATTTCAAGAACCTAATGAAAATTATAGACTATTCATCCAAAACATAAATTGCTATGGACACATTTTTCTACACAGTTTTAGAGAGTATATGAATCACTAAAACTTATCCAAGGAATTACTAGGACACAAATATCAGTTCCAAAAGAGAAATGCTTTAAAATTTACATAATGACATTTTTTTCTCCTTCTCCTTTTTTTGCTTTTTTCCAAGTTGGCAAAATGTAAGAACAGGAAATTTATTGAAAATAAAAACTAATGACTCATAATCATACAAAAAGATGGTCTTCATATTAAAACAAATATGAATGATTGAAATGTTTTATTCATCAGAGCAAAATTTATCAAGAGTACAAAAAATTAGGCACTCATATTGCTGACTGGGTTGCAAATTTTTACATTATTTTTCAGGGAGAAGGAAATTTGGGGGTTGCATATCCTTTGGTTTAGCAATTTCACTTTAAGAATGTCTTCAAGACTCCATTTTAATTCAGTTGAGGGGACCTAGATCACTTCATAAAACTGATAAATTATTGTTTTAAACACATAGACAGATTTACAGGAATATAAGAGAAATCCCCAGGTGCTGAAAACAAATGGGGAGCTGGAAGCTAGAGTGATAAACTAATGCTGAAACTATCACTGCTGTGGGACCATTTGACAACCTCAGCAGCAAAGATGCTTAGGTTCTCATGACCATGCAAAGCACGAAGGATAAGGTCCATGTTAAGGTAAGAGTTGGAAGTGCAACCAGTACATAAATTTCGGGTATTCTACAGAATAGACCCTTGGTTTAAAAATAAATTGCTGCAACCAAAAGGATACGACCTGGAAAATTCCCCATCTGATCCTGGGACTTCTTGGTGGGTGAAAAGTCTCTGGAGAAAATTCATAGCCATAGTTCTCTCTCAAGAGATTAGGTATGAATTTACACCATCTGGATGGTCCTGGAAACTCAAAATCAAGAAATTGGTTTAAAGTGGGGTTGAATTGGTAATACCTCTGGATGTCTGGCAGAAACAAATGCAAATCCTCTCTCAAAGATGATCCTCAAAACAAGCCTCACATTTTCACAGATAAAGCCATCAGATAAACATGATATCACAATGTAAAAATACATGAAGTAAAATTCACCAATAAGAAAAAATAGAAACAATAACCAACAGAATTATCAAAGAATATGAAATAACATTTAAAGTAATAAATGATAAGATCAGAAACATTATAATGATACAAAACAGTATTCAAAAATACCAGGAAGTTAGAAAAAATGGATTTCTATAAATGAAAAACAAAATCATCACAATTTATGTCTAACAAAAATTAGAAGCTTTAACATGAATTACAAAGACAAAGTTTGTGTAGTGGAAAATAGATTAGTTTTGTGAACTTTCTGTATATGCTTCACAAGAATATAATCTCTAATTGTCAGAAGCAGGTTCAACATACTTTCTTCAGATAATTTTTTATGTTAAAACATATATATACATATTAATGATTTGTCTGCTTTATCAATTACTGAGAAAAGTATGTTATTATGGAAGAAAAATATTAGAACTTCATTTATTTATATCCATTTATAAAATGTAACTATAAATATATAATATTTATTTATAATAACAAAAAATACATAGGAAGAATAAATCTAATAAAATATTTCCATGATGCTTATTAAGAGAAACTATAAAATTTAACTGTAACACATTTTCCATGATCTAAAATGGTGATAAACACCACAGTTACAGATATGAAGATATCACTATATCACTAAAATATCCATTGTACCAAAATATATATATCAATTCAATATAATTACAATCAAAATCCTAGTAAGGTTTTCCTAAAACTTAATAAGCTAATTCAAAAATGTATATGGACAACTAAAGGACTAGCAGTAGTCAAGTCTCTACTAGAGAATAAGGTGAAGGACTTTTAACTCACCAGTTCTCAAGATTTATTTTCAGACTACATTAGTTATGACTAGACACAAATATAAAGGAATAAAGAGCCCAGAAAGAGACCATGTATATGTGTAAACTTGATATATGACAGATCAGTGGAGAAAAGATGGAAGTTTCAATAAATCATGAAGACCAATTGGTTTTCCTTTGGAAAATAATACATCAGATCTCTATCTTGCAGTGTACATGAATTTTAAATCCAGATGTATTACAGATGCAAATATAGAAAAAGAAAAACTTTAAAACTCTTAGAAGAAAATATAGGAAACTGAGGTACAAATGTATTTGTTAAACAAGATTCAGGAACATCTCCCATGAGGAAAACTGATACATTCAGCTTCATTATATTTATTAGATTATTAAGTATGAAGTGTCTAATTTCCTTAAGTACTAAGTTTGACAGTTGATATCTCTGATATTTCACTTTGGCACTCCCTGTTTTATGCCTATTATAAAGGTACATCCTCAGTCTTTTAAGCACACTATTTGCTTGTGATAATCTTTCCAGTTTTTTTAGAGCAATTTTTGTGAAACTATAGATAAGTCAAAAATTCGTGTTATATTTGAATATGAGTTCTGTCATGGAACCAATGCAGTGCAAGACAGCTTGAAATATCAACAAAGTGTTTGGGAAGGATGTGGCTAATGAATGCACAGTACAGTGATGGTTTGAGATGTTCCATTCTGGTGATTTAAATCTTGAAAATGAGCCAGGTAGACAACCTGAGACCAAGATGGACAATGATGAGCTAAAAACTGTAGTGGAAGCAAATCCATCTCAACCTGCACATGAATTAGCAGCAAGGTTTCACAATACCATTATAACAATACTGTACTATTTGAGACAAAGTGGCAAAGTAAAGAAGCTGGATAGGTGAGTTCCATATGAATTAAACAACCATCAGAAGAGATAAAATCTTGAAGCTTGCCTTTCTTTGTTGTCACAACATAAAGGTGAACCATTTCTACACCATATTGTTACATGTGATGAAAAATGAATCTTTTGACAATTGCAAACATTCAGCACAATGGTTGGATAAAGATCAAGTGCTGAAACACTGTCCAAAACTGAATAGTCATCAAAAAAAGCTAATAGTTTCTGTTTGGTGATCCAGCGCTAGTATTATCCATTACAGCTTCATCAAACCTGTTTGATCGATTACAGAGGATGTTTACTGCAACCAATTGAATGAAATGATTAAGGTGCTTGTGATTAAGCAACCATAACTGGTCAATAGAAACAGGCCAATCCTCCTGTAAGACAACGCTTGACCACATGTTGCACAAACAATGCTGCTCAAACCACAGAAGCTGGACTTGGAAACTCTCTTGTCACCCACCATGTTCACCAGACCTTGCACCAACTGACTACCACTTCTTCCAGGCTTTGGACCACTTCTTGCAAGGAAAAATACTCAATTCTCAACAAGCTGTGGAAGATGCCTTTTGAGATTTTATCACCACTTGCTCTCCGGCTTCTTCACTGCTGGCATAAAAAGCTGCCATTAGGATGGCAGAACTGTGTTGATACTTTAGGCTCATACTTTGATTAATTGTACTGCTTCTTGTTTGCGATATAATAAACTACACTTTTGATTTGAAATCAGACATTTCATATTTAATGACCTAATAAAACTTCTACTTAACAAAAAACTACAAAAGTCAAAAGTAAAAGACAAGGCTCAGACTGGAAAAAGACACTCACAATTCTTGAGACCAAAGGTTAACATTCAGAATATTTAAAGAACTTACACAGAGTTAAAAATGAACAAGCCATCAATGCTGGGCTTATTTCACTTAACATAATATTCTCCAGTCCATCCATGTTGTTGCAAATAACAGGATCTTAGTCATTTTATAGCTAAATAATATTCCATGTGTACATGTTCCACATTTTCTTTATCCATTCATCCACTTATGGACATTTGTGTTGATTCTTAATCCTGGCTATTGTGAATGTGCTGAAATATATATGGGAATCCATATATCTTTTCAACATACTGATTCTCTTTCTTTTGGATATGTACCAAAAGAAAGCAGCGAGATGTTCTCACTCATATGTGGGAGCTAAATATTAAAATAATTGATCTCATGGAGATAAAGAGTAGAATGATGGTTACCAGAGGCTAGAAAGTGTAGCGGGGAGCGGGCAGGGATAAAGTGGAGATGGTTAATGGGTGCAAAAATATAGTTAATTAGATAGAATGAATAATATTTGATAGCACAACAAAGTGACTATAGTCAACAATAAGTTATGGTATACTGTGAAATAACTAAAAGAGTGGAATTGAAATGTTCCTAACACAAAGAAATCATAAATGCTTGAGGTGGTAGATACCCCGATTACCCTAAATTGATTGTTATACATTGTATGCCTATATCAAAACATCACATGTACCCTATAAATTTATGCAACTATTATGTACCCATAATAACTAAATATTTAGAAATTAAAAAGGAAACAATAGCAAAATGAACAAGCCAATAAAAAGTAGTCAAAATTTAAGAACAGATAATCCATAGAAGAGGAAACCTCGTCCACCAGAACACATATAGAAAGATGCTTGGCCTCACTGGTAATCATGACTATACAGTTTTTAAATCACAATGGGATAACATTTCATATCCAACAGATTAGGAGCATTTTTAAAGTGTGAGAATACCAAATTTTGACACAGATGTTGAGCCATGGCAACACTCAAATAAATGAAATCTGCTCCAAATACTTTGGAGAGCATTTTGATGTCTCTCTAGTAAAGTAAAGTTGAAATTAAGTATTCCCTTAACCCAATAATTGCACTAGTAGACATACAGTATAGAAGATTCTTCCACATGTTTATGACAAATGTACAAGAAGGTTAAGAAAAGCAGTATTTTATAATAGCAAAATAATTGGAAACATCCTAATTGCCAATCAAAACAGATTAAATATTCATAGAATTAATGCCACATAGTAAGTAGGATGAACAGTCCAGAGACATATGCTGTCCAATATGGTAGCTACTAGCCCAACATAGCTATTGAACACTTGAAATGTATCTAGTCTGGATTAAAATGCACTATGAGTAAAATACACACAGAATTTCCAAGATTTGCCAAATTAGAAATCAATACTTGGAATTGGTATCATTGCTATTCACTTTTATTCATGTTCCCCTCCCCCTAATATGTTCTACTCTTTTCTCCCACTTTCTACTTTCTTCCATCTTCGGTAGTCCTATGTCACAAAAGTACATGTATTGGGCATTCAATAATTATACCTAAATCAGTATGTGTTTTTCTCAATTCTCACATACATTTACAAAAAAGTGTTACAACTTTTAGTAATAGTAAAAATTAAGTGCATAACATCATTTTAGAGAGGTAAAATACTTAATCTTCATCTCAAAATACAACACTGAATATATGAGATCTAGAGTTTGTGTATTGTAAACTTTAAACTTGCTTCTAGATTTTGAACTGTACTTCCTGTTCATAGAAGATCATTGCATAACTACATAACTATCTTAAATTTTAATATGTTATTATCCATTAATTAATAAATATTAGTCACATGAATACATACTCAAGTTGGGACAACACTGATGTTATTTTATTTCTGCACATATTTAAGTGATGTCTTAAAAATATAACCTCTACAGACCCAATATATTGGTTACATTTGAAATTTATTGGCAAAGGGAAAGTTAGTAGATATTCAATATGTACCATAAATACCCAATCATTAATATAAACATCCTTGGCAAACAACTGTTTCAACAGTGTCCACAGAGTGTTGCAGAATGAACAGTAGACCTTTTCCAAAAACCTACAGTAACATTCTAAATAAACCTGCCAAGATTTCTGAGATGCATCTCATACAGCATCCTTACAGTCATAAAAGAAGATGCCAAATCTAGTTCTGCAGAGCCCACGCTGAAGGCAGTCACAATTGCCTGATGTGAGTCAGCCCATAAATGAATTAGAGAGACATTGTGCTTGTGTCATTCTTGCCATCTGTATGACTTTAGGCTAATCACTAACCTCACTGGTTCTCAAGAAGCATAAAATATACCACAGATATATTTTTAATTAGTTATAAGATTTTGTACACAATCTAGTAAATCAATCCTTAACTATTCATTTTCATACTTTTTCCAATCAGTAAATAAAGGATGTTATTTATTTTAGTTATATAGACCTGTATTTTTAACCAAAAGAATGCAAAAAGCAGTTAATAGACATGTTTTTAGCCTATAAATAGGTATATTTATAGGTATACACATACAGCTTTATGAAATCATTTCTATTTAGGGACCAATTTAACAGTTCAAAGAAAATATGATTAAAACAATGAAAATAATATTAACATCATTGATCTAGCAATACTTTCTAATAAAGTCACTATTCTGTACAAGGCATCAGCAAACTTTTCCTGTAAAAGGCAAGATAAGAAATATGTTAGACTTTGTGTGTCATACAGTCTGTGTTGTAGCTACTCAACTCTGCCATTATAGTGTGATAACAGCCATAGGCAATACATAAGTACGTGAGTGTGGTTGTATTTAATAAACAAAATAAAATTTTGTTTATTAAAACAAAAAGCACTGGACTAGATTTGGCCCATTGGCTGCAGTTTGGCAACTCCTGTCTATAACAGTCAATGGTTTAGAAATCAGTGACTATGTAGAAAATTGTACTCATTTTTTAAAGAGATGATACAATATTAAACAATTCTTTTTCTACTCATCAGATATTTAAGCAAAATGAATTTTTTCTTTTACCAAATATTTTTACTACTGACTGAGACATGGGAAGAAAAGAATCCAGTTACATTTGCTATCACACTGCATATATTATATTAGAAATTTTCTCTATTTTCCAAAGCAAGTTTGAAGTCAATATCAGTACCTACAAAGCATTATGATAAAATTGGCCAGAGATGAGTTGAGAACAATTTATAAAATGGATTACAAGAGCCATATCATTTATGCAACAGGACATATTGATTATTAAGACAACTCAACAAGCTGTACTGATCAGATTTCTCATGCCAGGATGTGTTTGTTTCGCCACAAAGAAGCCATCGTTTCTCCTGTTACCTTTGTGAAATTTCAAAGACAAATATATTTTGCTCTGTATTCAGAGAGGTAGTGCACTCTTGAATGAACAGCTGCTGATCAGGTTAGGAGCTTTTGAGCTGAAAAATCAAGGTAGATGAATATTTCAGCTCAATCAAAACACAAAACAAAATTATCTCTTCATTGTGGATTCTCTACAACACCTTTCTCTTTCAAAAACTGAAAATCCTCAGTGAAACTGAACAATAAAGGAACATAATAAACCAGATGCTTTCTTTCATTTTCCTGTTTTATGACTCACATATCCTGAGAGTATAATTTATGTCTATATATTAAATAACTTTTGTTGCCAGCAGCCAAGGCCATATTTGCTGTGGAGGGAGCTGTGAACTGATAGAGAGCTGAGTTCCAGTTCTTACTCTGCTAATGGCCAGCTGTATGTCCTTGAGTAGTCTGGGAAAAAAATTATTCCAGAGAATTAGAAGCAGGGTAAAGACCTGTAGATTGTATGGGATCCTATAGGCACAGCTTCACCTGAAACAGGAGAAATATCAGTATCTATCAACGAGCAGAGCACCAAGGTGATGTGATGTTTCCTACCCAGGGATCCATAACAATAAATGGGTGTGCCTTGTCAGACTCTGAGGAATATATGATGTTTTTTTGGAGAAGAAATGCCCCAATCTACTTAAGAGAAGCAAGATGTCAGCTAGGTCAGGAGGGATATCTAAAACTCCTGAACAGGAGTGGTATATCACTGTATAAGGGGCTAAAAAGATGCTAGGTGATCTCTGTAATCAAGGGTGTCTGAGCTTCCAAAAGATTTCCCTAGCCCAAGAATTCCGTAGACATCACTACAGAAAAAATAATTTCTGATGACATCAGGATTGGGCTCTAAGGCTTTTCCAACAGAGGACAGCAGAGGCAGAACCAGAGAAGGCAAACCCACAGCAGTTAGAGACCCAAAGTAATAAAGGCAATGAATATAACTGTCTAGAGGGCAAAGGTCAAAGTGGTTCCTACCCAGAAAACCTCAGAGAGGTTGACACTATTCTTGAGCAGTACACCTTCTGGAACACTGAGAAACTGAGCACCATGGTGTAATGTTCAGTTCTACAGAATATTTATGGTAATTCTTGACTTTGTCTTCTTAGTTAAACTTTAGATTATAGGCAGTGTGCTCATTTCTAACATATGCATAGAAAAGAATACACACATGCAAACTGGACATGTGGATATGAAAAAGTTAAACAATCTGCCATACATCTGTTTAAGCAACAGTCCCAAGAACAATATTCCCTTTCTTCTTTAGAGATGCAGTGGTGAGAGGCAAGAACCATTTGAAGAAAAGGTTCACCATTTGAGCAATGGAAGAAAGCCTTCTAGAGAGCATTTAAGCCGGTAAAAATATTCATGTTCCTCTCTAAAACTGTCACCAACTATGAAATGCTTCCCCATGCATGTGGACAGTTCCCAGAGGAACTGGGGAAAGGACTTCAAATTGTGAATGGTGTAATAAAAATATCAAATTTTTAAGTACTAAGCCAACCATTTTGGGGGTAAGAAGAAAAGAAATCATAGCAATTGACACAGAGTGAGTAAAAAGAAGAAGTATTCAGTCTGTTGTAGATCTCAGAACAGTTACAACACAGGTTGGCCAAGACAGGAAAATGCAGGATTCAAAATGAACCAAAAGAAAAGGATCTGCAATACTATCTTGATCATTTGTGGCTAATATCTTTATCCTTCACGTGAGGGAATAGGGATTTTGGATTAAAAGTAGACCAACATTATATTCTAACACCCAGATAAGTCAAACAAACCCATAGTTATGAGAAAACCCCATGCTAAGATGCCATTGTCTTTCCTACACACAGGTTCCTAGTATTGTACTTGTATTAAATTCAAGTGTACCATGGTAGGACTGTAAATCAATTGCTCCTCAGGCATGTATTATATTCAAAGAAAATAAAAAACTTTCTCATCAGTTATGTGCTAAGTGTTTACAGTGTATTAATGCTAAGATATATTTCTCTTTTTATTCAACAAATTATTATTGAAGAACTTCTTTTACCAGGCACTAGGTGCTGGCAAAATAGTCTTTTTTTTTTTTTTAAATTTCCAAGTATTACAGGAAACAAATTGTTTTGATATTTTGGTTACATAAATTGTCTTCATAGTAGTGCTTGACTTATGGTTATAAGAGTACCCATCACTGAGATACTATTCATTGTACCCATTAGGTATATTTTCACCCATCTCCTCCTCCCACCTCTCCCCAAGTTGATTTCCATTGAGTTTTACTTCCCTCTGTGTGCTCATCAGTTAGTTCCAATTTAGTAGTGGGTGCATGTGGTGTTTGTTTTTCCATTCTTTAGATACTTCACTTAGGATAATAGTCTCCAGTTCCCTCCAAATTGCTGCAAAAGGCATTCATTCTCCCTTTTTTATGGCTAAGTAGTACTTCATAGTCTACATTTACCACATTTTGTTAATCCATTCATGAATCGATGGACACTTAAGCTGATTCCACATCTTTGCAATTGTGAACTGTGCTGCAATAAGCACTCATGTCTAGGTGTCTCTTTGATAAAATGTCTTCTTTTCCTTTGGGTAGATACCCAGAAGTGGGATTGCTAGATCAAATGGTAGGTCAACTTTTAGTTCTTTAAGGACTCTCCATGCTGTTTTCCATAGAGGTTGTACTAATTTGCAGTCCCATCAACAGTGTATAAGCATTACTTTCTCTATGCATCCATGCCAGCATCTATTGTTTTTGGACTTCTTAATAAAGGCCGTTCTGACTGGAGTAAGGTGATGTCTCATTGTGGTTTTAATTTTCATTTCATTGATTAAGGATGTTGAGCATTTTTTCATATGTTTATTGGCCATTTGTCTATCTTCTTTTGAAAAGCTTCTGTTCATGTCTTTTGCCCACTTTTTAATGGGGTTGTTTTATTTTTTTTCTTGCTGATTTGCTTGAGTTCTTTGTAGATTCTGGTTAATGGTCCTTTATCAGATGTATAGCTTGCAAATACTTTCTCCCACTCTGTAGGTTGTCTGTTTGCTCTGTTAATTATTTCCTTGGCTGTGCATAAGCTTTTTAATTTAATAAAGTCCCATTTATTTATTTTTACTGTTGCTGTGATTGCCTTTGGGGTCTTCATAAATTCTTTGCCTAGGCCAATATCTAAAAGAGTCTTTCCCATATTTTCTTCTAGAATTCTTATGGTTTCATGCCCTACATTTAAGTCTTTTATCCATCTTGAATTAATTTTAGTAAGTGATGAGAGATATGGGTCCTGTTTCATTCTTCTACATGTGGCTATCCAATTTTCCCAGTACCATTTATTGAATAGGGATTCTTTTCTCCAGTGTATATTGTTGACTGCTTTGTCAAAGATGAGTTGGCTGTATGTGGGTGGTTTTATATCTGAGTTTTCTTTTCTGTTCAGCAATATAGTCTTGATACAGGCCTGGGTATGCCACCACCAACAGCACTGTGTATCCAGGAGGGAAACTGAACAATTGTTATTTACTTAGCAAGGACAACATAGCTTTTATGAAGAATAAGCTACTTATAATTTGCATTCAGAGTGTGGGTTCTGTTGGGGTCAACTGGTTCCCTCCAGGCACAGTTTCCTACAGAATCCCCTGTGAAATGGACCCCACCTGAATATTAGATTAAAGATTTTGGTATCAGAGTAATCAAAACCAGTAAACTGACCTTACTCTTAACCCTCTTACAGAATTTGTTCTTACCAAGGTTTTTCTTATAATCAAGTATACTACATTTTTACACGACAAGAATGGAAATTAGTCATTCTAGACATGTGGATGGAGACAATGTCCTTTAGACCAAAGTTCTTCAAATAATAACACCTATATCAGCAGGTCTTAGCAGGATCTCGATAACAACTGGTACACATTTAAACCCTCTGATGAAGCACATATACCCTTTATTTCTGAATGAAGATAAAAATCCAGAGGTTTTCAATACCTATTATATGAAGAGCAAGGGGGAAGTTCTATATTAAAAGATGAAAATCCTGGCTTGTATATCTACCCAGAAGGGAAACCATCTTAGCACTTCAAAGAGATAAGCTATAAGGGAGCCTTCAGGCAGACCAATATTTTCTTCAAATTGGATTTCTCTAATCCCTGAACTGTGACCAGCAAAGACTTCAGCCTGAAAAATTGATTTTTCAACTACACTTCCTGAGGACTCACCAGAGCCACACAGTAAAAGAAACAATAATTCTTCTTTGTCTACTGCATTGATGAAATGAAATCACATGGTATTTTTATACCCACTAGTATAACTGAGAAATGGTCTTGCAATTGGTTACCTCTTCATAGTTAAAATATTATGTTCACTAAGGGAGGAATGTTGTTTATGTACTATATGTGGGGTGATACCATATACACATATTTTGTTCATTTTTATTTCTCTTAGATTTGTTCAATAAATATTGAACTGTCTGGCCAGAGTTTCTTTAAAAGCTTCAAGAAAAGAAGGAGAGTGAAAATAAAGTATGGCCTCAGCCTGATGCTATAGTATAAACACAAAGACAAATAAAACATGGGTTCAGCCCTCAAGGAGTTGTAATCCAGAGGTGGTTGTGTCCTATAAGGATGGCATAAATAATCAAAATAAGAATTATTTTGATAAAAGTCTGCTGTGGTTTCTATTTTAATAGTTTTGAGTTTGTAGTATTGCATGCCACCATGTATAGGCAGGTAGACTAGACATATTTCTCAGTGCATCATAAAGGACAATGTTGTTGAGTTGTCCATTGCATGCATATCCAACCACCTAGCACAAAAGTGATCTCTTAAGCATTGTAAAAGGAATAAAATCTCTGCCAAGAAAAATGGATATTTTCCTTTATCACTTCCTGCCATCATCTTCCTTTAGCACTTCCCGAAGCAAAAGAATAAGAGTTTTATTTTTTCTTATACTCTCCAGTCTCCTTTAGAGTCTTTCTTGGTTCTTTCTGATTTTTCACCCATTAACAATTCAACAAATAAATTCCTTTAATGACATGGGCACATGTCATCTGGAGTCATTAATTAAGATACATTTATATTTTAAAATGTCTGCTCCTGTTTGGTTTTTAGTTACCTAAAAACTAAACATTTTTAGTTATTTTTAACTTTTAGCATTAGATTTTCTTTCTTGTCAAAAAAATTAATAACTCAGCTCAGTCATTTTAGCATTATTATTAATTTTTAAGCTATGGTGAATTTTAAAATATTATTCACTCTATTAGTTTTCATATTGGGCTAGGTCCACATAGCATTCACACTTCCACTTAATATAGTATTTAAACACATATACCTCCTTAGAAAATTTTGAAAGCATATATGCTTTTCTTTAGATAATAAAATGTTATTTTATAAGAATAGTATTCTTCTGCAAAACAGATATTACAAAAGTAGAACTGAGACCAATGGTCATAGTTTGCAAAGAGATAGATTCAACCTCAGTGTATCAAGTCCTTTTTAACAGTCAGTTTTCCAATAAATGGATTGACTGCCCATGGGGTATTGGATTAGCCTCTCCAGGGAATTAAGATAGAATCTGATCAATCCCTTGGCATTAATGAGAAATTGGACTAAAAGATCTTTAAAGTTCCTTCAAATCTTAAAGTGTGGGGTATTAAGACCCAAACAGAATTTCTGAATTTATTTTTTCTTAAATCAGTCTCTAACAATCAGATGTGTTAGTAGATAGAAAAGACTTTTTAAAATAAAATTTTATAGTGCTCAGTCATTTAGGGTACAGACACTTTTAAAGATCAAAAGCTTACAGAGGGTGTGAGATATATTTGTTTTTCCTAAAAAGAGATAAGTATCTGCCAAAGTCCATATGCTAAGCTGGATTTATGATGGTTTGTCCTACTGAGAAAAAAAAAATGTTTTAACAAGTAGAAACTAGAGCCCACTCTGGTAAATTAGATGAACAAATAACAGTCCTTTGTATCTTAATAGTCATTCTTATTTGTATACAAAGTCATTCTCAGATAAATGGATCGAAGACATGGAGAATGTATGACTTTGGAGGTTTATTATCTAGAGAAGCAGTTACTATTTGGGGCAGACACTGCTATGAAAATGCAATCAAACAATAAACAAGGGATTATAAATACAGGACAACATGACTGTGGCTCCTTTCTCATCCTTTTACAACTTTACATAGTTTAGAGAAAATGTATTTTTAAAGCACATTGAGCAATTAGTTTATGGCCCATAAATAATAATGCCATATTTATTTGTTCTTCAGAAGTTTGAAATCCTGTTTAAGTGGGACTCTGGCCTTCTGAGACTTAGAGATAGCTTTGCTTAAATAAGATGTAGATTCTGTTGTGGTCATAGTAGTAAGAATTAGTAAAATATTTTATTCCATATGTTTAGACAAGCACCTGAAACATACCTTCAAAGCTTAGAACCAAGGAAAAAAAGTTTTGGTCCTAGGAAGAAAATGGTTCATAGAGATCAGATGCCTCCATGAAGTGTGCTGGGTTTCTCTGACTCCAGAAGGCCAGGAGATGAAAGGGCCAACCCCTAAAATGAGGAAAGAGCAGACAGACCAGAGATCAGGGGAATATCTATTAGCAACCCAACTGGGCCTGAAAACTTACAAAATTTTGCATCAGTAAGGCAGGTACTCAAGTAATATTCCTTCTATTTAAAATACTATAATTGACAACTCAGTCCAGCAAGTCCAAGAAAAATGTTAATTCAGCTAAACGGGTTGAAAAGCTAGAGTTGATCAAGAAAAACAATCAGAACAGATATCCTGTGACACAGACTACTGGAAAAGATAAATTAAGAGCTGAATAAAAATACACGAACTTGAGAATTTTTCAAGTGAAGCATAAAGATTTCCCAGAGCTAAAAGATATAATTTCCCAAATTAAAAATTCAACAGATGAGTTGAAGGATAAGGCACTTATGAGGCCCAAATTAGTGACTTGGAAGATTAAGTGTGAGAAATCTCACATTATCTTTAAGTACAGAGCAAACTACAGAGATAAAAATCACCAGGGGAAAATAAAATAAGAGAATTAAAGAATAGATTGAGAAGACTTAACATGAGAATATGATTATTTCCAGAGGAAAATCAGGAACAGATGGAAGAAAAGCAAATAAACAAATGAAGGAAAATTTCCCAATGATGAGGGGAGAGACCCGAGTCTGCAAATTCAAAGAGCTCACTGAGGGGCTGGATTAATGAGAAAAGATACACAACTAAGCATACCCTGGTAAACTGCTTGATCTCTGAAAGTTAATTTAAAAAAAAAAAATCTTGCATACTTTCCAGCTGAAAGAATAACTTATCTAAAATGGAAATTAAAGTCAGACTGAGGGTGGCATTATAAAATAGAGGAATAGAAGCAGTCTGGCTTCACTCTCCCACACAGAAAACCAAAAGCAACTATCCATTGCCAAGATTATCACCAGGAATATCTCAGAACTCAAAACTGAGGCTATGATGATCCCAGGGGCCACAGAGAAGTGAGAAACTGAGAGCATGAGGTAAGAAAAATGGACCTCTCTAATGCCTATGCCACCCTCCAAGCTGCCAGGTGTCACCCAGAAAAGTCCCCTTGGATTCATGGTTTCTACACTAGGAAAAGTAATATTGAGGCAGGCAGCCAGCTTCCCCACCATCTTGGGTTCCTTTGCAGGAAAACAGTTCATGCCTCAATTCATGGAAAACATCGCAAGAGTTAGTAGGGTGAATAATCCTGAGGGTAGCTAGACATAACTAGTGAAGGTGAGGCTAGCAACCTCCAGCACACAAAACTCAGTGGCTGCTCTTCATCTCAGCCAAAGGAGATGCCAAATCATAGAGGCTATTTAGCAGCACCATGTTGTAGGAGGCATGCGTCATGAGTCTCCTAGGCACAAATCCTTAGCCAGCCTTCCCACATAGCTAGGGTATCCCATCTGGGATGAGCTCTAGGCTTTTGTGAGAACTACAAGAAATCTGGACCTAGGGCACCATCTAGTGCTAAAAAGGAGGCAGCAATCTCAGGCTAAGGGAACTCAATAGTCAATCTACCTAAAACCTTTAGACAGGCATACTTTGGAAAAAAAAAAAAAAAAAAACCAGACAGCAAAGACTAGAAAAAATAGCTAATCCTTCAATGCAAAGACATAAACATGCATCCATAAAAATAAGATCAAACATGGAACCATGACTTTTCCAAGTGGACAAAACAAAGATCCAGTGACTAACCCTAAAGAGACAGCAATGTGTGAGCTCTCAGATCAACAATTCAAAATGACAGTTGTGAGGAAACTCAGCAAACTCCAAAATAACACAAAAAAATCAATTCAAATTTTTATCAGAGAAATTTAACAGAGATTGAAATAGTATAATAAAAAATAAATACAATAGCCAAACTGAAAAATGCACTGAAGAGGCTAATAGCAGACTTGATCAAACAGAAGAATCAGTGAGCTCGAAGACAAGCTATTTGAAAATACACAGAGGAGAGAAAAGGAAAAAGAGTAAAAAAGAATGAAGAATGCTTGTGAGATGAAGAAGATAGCCTCCAAAGACCACATCTAAGAATTGAGATTTTTTTGAGAAAGAGCAAGGGGTAGAAAACCTATTCAAAGAAATAATAACAGAAAACTTTCCAAACATTGAGAAAGATACAAATATCCAGTTACAGAAAGGTGAAAGATTACCAAAAAATTCAGCCTAAATAAGACTACCCCATGGCATAAAAGAATAAAACTCTCAAATGTCAAAGACAAAGAGAGGATCTAAAAAGCAGCAAGAGAGGAGAAGCAAATAACATATAAAGGATCTCCAATTCATCTGGCAACAGACTTGCCAGTGGAAACCCTACAGACTAGAAGGAAGTGGGATGACATATTCAAATTGCTGAAGGAAAAAAACTTCCAAATGAGAATACTGTACCCAGTAAGGCTATCTTCAGACATGAAGGAGAGATAAAGACTTTCCCATACCCCCTTCCTAAAGAAAAAACCTGAGGGAATTCATAACCACTAGTTATGAATCCCTAGTTCTATTCAATTACAATATTCTAGAATACTTGTGGAAGTAGACTTTTAACAATGTACCAAAAGATAGGGTAGTTTCTGATCAGGGGAATTTACAGTTCTTGCTTTCCTAGAGCAGACCAGTGCATACACTGATTTGGCTGATTGCTGGTCATAGCCTGCTATGAACAGCTGAGATTTCATAATGGGAAAGTCACAGCAGAAGTTTCCTTTGTTTCTTGGGAATTTGAAGAGTGGAACATGAACAAAGGAATGACCAAAAACTTTATCTCACTGGAAAACATACAGTAAAGGAGGCAATCCTAAGAAATTAAAGAAATCAAATTAGACAGGGAAGGGATAGGAGAACCTTGATCTCATAATTAGAGATTTTGATTTAATTGAAATGAGACCACCAAGAGAGGCTTTTGAGTAATCTAGTGGGAGCCCTTTATCAACAAAAGTTACTGCAGAAAAAAAAAAAACTGGTATTTTAGAACAAATAGAAGGGAAGTTGGGGTATCTGAAGGCAAATAAAGAGAAAAACATGAAATGATAGTGACTGAATATGAAACTGAGAGAAAAACAGAAGAAAATAGCAGTATATTTAAGAAATATTATTTAGAAAGAAACTACAAGATCTGTTGATAGTGAAGCTATAAAAGACAAAGTGATACAAATATACACTTCACCCACCTACCAACACCTCATGAATTTTCTGAAAGTGATGTTTCTAATATGTTGTCTTTCTGTCCCCAAAGGGGAGAACTTTATTCTAGAATCTTTAAATAAGGTCTAAATTCCTTATCTTGAAATTTAACACTTTCTGTCATTGTGGTTCCAGACTATGTTTCTCAAAACTACCTTTAAAAATAATTCTGATGACAGGAGTCTTCAGAGATTCTATTCCACAACTCAGAAGCAGATTTAAAGCTAATTTTGTATAGTTCAATCTTGGTCAAGAGCAAGGCTTTCTTATCCCACCACCTCCTTTCTGGGTGCTCCACCTTCCTTTCTAGCATGGAGACATGTGTCAATGTGGGAGTCAGAGAAGTTAATGAGCGTCCTCCACACCCACGTGCAACACTGTCCATGTGGGATAGCTCTTTCGGAGCATCAGGCCTGGAGACACAGGTAAGATAAGCCATGGATGGTCTGTGGGCTGACCTTGGCACTGCGTTGGCTTCACCAGAGGCTATGACCCTTTTGGAGAGGCATCAGGAGCCCAGCCCCTCTTCCTCCAGCTTCTGGTTATTTTTTAACTCATTTCTCCAAGTCAAGAAACCATCTACATGTATGACTCTGAATCTCTTGTATCATACTTAATTTGCCCAAATGTTGAGCATTTGCAAACACCGTGATACCTCAGTGAACAACTCCAGGCTCTTAACCAGTTCTGACACAGTTCAAGCTGAAGGAAAGAAGCAGCCCCTTTTGGGGTATAAGTGGAAGGAGAAACCCACAAAAATAACCGTGAAATAGTATACCAGTTTGCCATGCAGTCACTTCATATGTCCTAAATTGTACACATGATTGATTCCTTCTCCAGCAGGAAATATTTCACTGTTTCTGTGGTAGCTCTGTCTACTTTTTGGTGTCTAAGCTACACTTACACGCTTAGCTTTTTCACTGCCTCATTTTCATTACCTTTATTACCATTCCACTTCAGATTTCAGGTCCTATAGCCACACTTTAAATGCTTTTATCATCACAACTGTCCTCTACCCAAAATATTAAATGTAACCACCCCGACCACTATGCCAGAGGCTAAATTTACAACCCTGGTTCATCTCAATGTCTTCCTTCTCCATATTTGTACCCGGACTGCTGATTCATCACTGCTAGAGAAAAATCACACAGCCACTTAGATTCATATCATTAAAAATTCATGGCCTCAAACTTTAATTGTCCAGCAATTCTACAGTTCTTCTTTAGGAAAATGTCTCCCCTGTTCTCCGCAGTGACTATTTTTATATTTTTCCACCTTCCTTAAAACCTCTGAACCAGAAGCTGCTCACTTCACTCTCAGCAAACTCCCTGACCTGCTGTTCATAAAGAAAATAGAAAGCTTCAATGTGGAATTACCTCAATTCCTCCACCAAACCCACAGCTTCATCTGCTTCTGAATATGCACCCACATACTACCCTCTTCCCTTGCTATTATTACAGAAATTAACATATTCTTGTATTTCATTTCTTTCTTTCTCATGTATGATTTTGAAGAGATAAACAGGAGTTTCTGCTGAATAATATTGGAGGCTCCCTCCACATTGTCTGGCAAAAAGGTGGCTGAGATTAGTGGCTCCTCATTTTCCAACAGGAGAAGTTTCTATTATTTTTGACTTCTCACAGGTGTTCAAGTTCTATCAGCCCAGGGATTTGATATTCATGGTAGTTGGTAGCCATCTGCAAGATATCTATCTGTGACTCCCCTGAGTAGTTGGTACTCAAATCCAGACTGCATGTTATTGGTGCTCTCCATCCAGTACAAAGGATAACAACAGGAAAGTTAGAGCCCCTTCCTGAAAGTATTGCTCCACTGTAGGACCAGCTGTACTCAGGAATGAGGCGTATATAGATTTAATGCATTTCAGCATACTTCTTTAATCATTGTGCAAGAACAAGTGGGGTCATCTTGCTCCAGGGATACAAATTACCTTGATACTTCTTACCTTTGATACTATCCACCTCAGTCTGTCCTTATGAGCACATATCCATTAAGCATCATATCTGAGAGTTCTGCCAGCTCAACAGATTCAGGGAAGTGACAAACTAGGATAAGATGGTGTTATCACTGAGAGCCATCTCATTAGACATGGTCTCCCCTGAGTGCTAAGTTAAAGCAGGGAGAGTAGAGCCAGTCTGCCTTTGTAGAACTTTAGGAGATTATAATTACCGTTCTTTTTTGTCTTGTGAGCTAAACAATGCAATATCTCAAGTCATTTATCTGTAAAGTTGTGAGAATATTAACCTCACAAGGTCTTAATTAAATTAAAAGGGTTCACATATATTAATACAAACCACTTAGATGGTACCTGGCACACAGTAAGCTCTCAGGAGAAGGAACTCAAGCAGGGGGGATGTTCAAAAACCTACCTAATGGGTACAATGAACACTATCTGGATGACAGGCACACTTTTAACCCTGATTCGAGCATTACAAAAGAGATCCACATAACCAAAAACATTTGTACCTTTGTAATACTTTGAAATTTAAAAAAAAAAAATGTAAAGCACACCATACACAATGTTAAGTGTTTCCCAAATCCTTCACATCTGACAACCTCTCATAGGGAGTAGAGACATCACCACAAGAGGCAGTAACTAACATCTGTGATTTTCACCTCAATTTTAAGATGTTTATTTAATGGTGTTGTGGGTCTCACTCTGCATCTTACCTCCTTCAGGGCTCTTAGTATCTTGTGATATAGAGTTCCAGGTCATTGGCAATGGAAAAATCCCCAAGGTGGAGCTAGGTGTTCTGCAAATTCTGACATCAAGATCTGACCTCCTCAACATGCAGCTTTGATAAACACCAAAGTGACATGCATCATAAAAATCACAGCTCAAAGTATATCATAATCACAAAAGCAGGACAAAGTAAAAGAGAACACAAGATGGTGAAAAGTAATAGTAGCCCTGCACTGGGGAACAAACGAAGGACAACACAGGCCACGCTGGGCTAATCAAAGGCTTAAATGGGTTGGGTACAATTTTGTTTAAAAATCTCATTTTTTAACCTTCCTTGGGGTAGGAGATTGAATGAATGAATTTAGCCAGCAGTTAGACTGATAATATGATTTCCTGGCAATCTATCAGCACTAATTCAATAAGATGGGCAGCTGGCACCCACTCTGACTTCTCCTCCACCTGTGAGGTGGCAGATGGTTCCAAAAGGGACTTTCCATGGGACTGCAGGCAGGGGATAACTGTGTGACAATTCAAGAGCCTAAGAGGTGGATTCTACCTAGTGTTTTTTAACACATCAATACATTTGATAATAAATCATGAGTATCCATCTTCCAGAAGTTTAGGGCATGTCATTTCCTCAAGTTTTTTTTCCATAGTATTTTGCTCTAACTCCATTATCATTTGGATTTTGGTTTACTTCTATATAGGTGATTTTTCTTACTTTTACTGTTTTCTCTCATGTGCTGTGAACACACACAATGGACTTTAAATCAGAGCATTTGATCTCTCCCTGTGCTTAACTTTCCAGGAAGATATCACAATTGCCCCTTCACAGTAATCAAAGGGCACTTGCATCTCTTCCTCTGAAAAAAATCACAGCTCCCAGGTGGGGAGGCAAACGGAGATGGCACCTCTCTCACATCCTTAGTTTAGTGTGAGAGTGAGAAAAGATGAAAGAAGATGAAAACAGACTTCAAAACACGCAGAAAACTCCTGTCTTTACAAAGGAAAAAAATAATGGTATTCAAAACACTACAGAGCAAGGTAAGCTGTGTCTCCAACTCCCAAACAAACAAAAGACCTTTCACAAAAGAAATCTTACGTGACCTGAAACAATAGACCTCTCTACAGTTCAGCAGTTGGTTTTATAGCTAAAATAGTCAAGCTTCACACACTCATAATTCTGGATCGTTGAATTGAAATGTTTCAATCCCCATTCTGTTCACATAATGGCCACCCCATAATTTCCCCAGTCCATTTCACTGAAAGTGGAAGGTGAGAGTACCCTATGTTAAACAACCTAAATTCCCTCATTGCACCATTTAAATCAAGAGGGGCTGAAGATTATATATCTAGTCTGTTATGAACTTCTTGGGCTTAAGTGAGAGATTTCATATTCCATGCAAATAGAAACCAATGATGAATTTATGATACAAGTTTTCTTTGTTTTTTAATTAAGAACTTAAAAACGAGTTGAAAAAAATTTTGGAAAGCTTTGAAGAGAGCCAAAACAGATTTACTGGAGAGAGTTTCGGAGCTGGAGTATGAAGTTTGGACAACCTCAAGAGGAGCTGGGACCTGGGTATTAGGCATTAGAACTAACATAGAGGGAACATGTGGGAAGAGCAGGTGGTGGAGAGGGAAGGATAGGGCAGGTGGAGTGGAGTGTCTGGAGAATCAGGTGTCTTGTGGCACAACTGGTGATGATTGTCATCAGAGAACTATTAATAATGGGTGAGGTAAAGCCCCTGCAGGTGGAGGGTGCACTGCCATGGGGTGGGTATCTGGAATACTGGTCAACAGCAGGCAAGACTGGCCATAAGGAAAGGACCCCAGGTCTTGAACCTTGGTGTGATTTTAGTAACTGAAAGAAAGTGGAAGGAGCAAGTGATTGTTTCAGTAAAAACGGCAACTCTTACGGACTACCACCAACAACAGAGTTTTGCTAAAAGACTGTGGAGCATTAGGTCTTGTACTTCACAAAGGAAACTGGTACTTGAATTACATAGTCTTCCCAAATTCTCCCAGCTGGTGAGTGCCAGAGACAGATTTAAATAAAGGCAGACTTACTCAGATCCAGAACTCTTAAACACCACGCTTTATTCTACCATGCCAGAAAGAGCAGAGGTACAGGGAACTCAAGGAATGAAGCACAGGTTGTAATCCTCGTATACTTGTATACAAGTTTCTGCTTACCTATTTTACACATAAAGAAACACAGGTAAAAAGTCTACAGCACTCTAGAATTTACAAAGCACTTTCACTTACAGCGATCTGAGAATCAGGATAGAAACCCAGATATTAGGTTCAGTGTCCAGAGACTTAACAGAATCAGTAAGTTCTATTTAGGATGACTTGAATATCAAGTCATCCTAAAAACATTTACAATTACATAGGAGAAAAATTTTAAGAACTTGTGTTAGGCAAAGAGTTTCTAGATATGATACCAAAAACATAAGACATAAAATAAAAATTATTAAATTGGCCTTTACAAAAAAAAAAAAACCCTTTTACTCTGTGAAATATACTGTTAAGAGAATAAAAAGACAAGCCATATTAGAAGAATTTATTTGCAAATCACATATCTGACAAAGGACTTTTATCCAGAAAATGTGGTAAAACAAACAAACAAACAAAAACTCTCAAAATTCAACATTTAAAAAAGTCACTTAATTTTTAAAATGGGCAAAATATTTTAATAGATGCTTCACCAAAGAAGACATACAAATGGAATATAAGCTCAATATTATTAGTCTTTGGGACAATCAAAAAATTGAAACCACAGTGAGATACAACACACATCTATTTAAATAGCTAAAGTCAATAGAACTAATAATATCAAATCTGGCAAGGATACAGAGCAACTGGAGCTCTCATACATTGCTGTTGAGAATGCAAATGGTACAGCCACTTTGGAAAACAGTCTGGCTGTTTCTTATAAAGTTAAACATACACTTACCATATGATTCAGCAATCCCACTCTTGATATTTACACAAGAGAAATAAAAACTTACCTTTACAAAAACAGCGATCAGCAATGTTTTAAGTGCTTTATTCATAACTGCTAAAAAACTGGAAACAAACAAAATGTCCTTCAATTAGTGAGACAAGATGTACATTCAATGCAATATTGCTCAACAAGAAAAAGGAACTGATATGTGCAACAACATGAATGATTCTCAAATGCATTATGCCAAGTGAAAGAAGCCTGATTCAAAGACTATATGCTGTATGATTTCATTTATGTGGCATTTTGGAAAAGGCAAGAATTGTCAGGCAGAAAACAGGGACTGGAGCAGAAGAAGGGCTAATGTGAAGAGGCAGCATGATGGAATTATTTTTTTGGTGATGAAACTCTTTAGTATTTTGATTGTGGTGATGGACACAGGACTGTATGTATTAGTAACACATATGCCATTATACACCCCTCAAAAACATTTACTATAAATTAAATAAATTTAAAAATGAAGAAAAACTTTAAAAAGTGGTTACATAATTTTACTTTTGCAGAATAAACTCTGTGTGTGTGTGAGAGAGAAAGAAAGCACACGTGTGTGTGGGGAGAAAGAGAGATTTTGCCAAAAAGGTGAATATTTTATGAAAGTATGGGAGGCACAGGCCATTCCCTCACACAGTGTCTTATGCAAAATAGTCATTCAATGTGCATTAAGTCAAAATGAATAAAAGAATAACAAACTATGCAAGTTACTTCAGATTAACTTCATTTACAACATATAAATACCAAAATTAAACAATTAATGTCATTTATAATTGCCTCAGTAATGATTCACATCAAGATCTTTGAACTTGTATCACTTTGTACAAACCAAACTTGGAAAGTTACATAAAAGCAACAAAGCCGACTCAATTAATTTATTAGCATATTTAAAATTCAGGGTACCAATGATAATTTTGGTTGTCACTTTAAGTTATAAAGTAGCAATTTAAAAATCATAATAATGGAAAAGAAGACTAAGACTTATGCATGTTATATATGATTATGATTTTCTGGACATGCTAAAATTCATCTTTATTATAATTGATGAATATATAATACAAAAAAATCACTTTAGAATAATATGGATACAATGAAAGTATATCAAAGGAATAATATTTCATATACTGAGTGCATATTATATTTTTTTAATCCCAATTTTTGTAGAATGATTCAAGGCTACTTTAAAAATTAAATTACTTGTAAAGAATACAAATTACAGTCATTATCATGATTTGTTTTAAAAATAGATCATTATAGCTTAAGTTTCATATGAAAGAAATCAACTACAATTCAGAAAGCAAAAGAAAGTATTGAGAAAACAATCTAGGTGTGATATTAACAGATATATTTCATTTCTGAACATGGATAAATGTCAAATGAAAGTATCTTTTTAAAGTATAAGCTTTTATGAGATTATTTTAACTTAAATAGCTACAGCAGTTATTACAAAAGTCTAATAGTGTTTATTGACATGCACTGAATTGGAAAAAAAAGATATTAGGGGGAAATTAAAAGTATACACATTTGATTGAATTTTAGGACAGTGCATGTTACCCAAGCTTATCCAGGGTTCGTACGAAGGAAGAATCTGATTAATAATGAAGCCACTCCCCAATCTCAGAGAGTGCCGCAGAGAATAAAATTTATTTAAGAAAAAATATTTAAAGCCCTGACTCAAGCCATATATCAAAAGCATTTGTAGCCCTTTAACATTGTGAAATTTAAAAAATTGTCTTGCTTTGCAATTAACAATACCAATTTTAATTTTGTCTTATAACATCAAGTTTTGTTTTCAAGATAGCCACTGCAACCTCATGTATTAATACTTATGTTGCTGTGTCTGTTGGTAGCAACTTAACAGATGTCCCTAACTGAACAGTAAAGCAATGAGGGTATGGGATTTATATCCAACAACTTTTTTTTTTTTGGTCTAGAATAATTAGTTCAGAGTTTGCATATGAGAGAATGATGTATTTTATAGTGATTACTAATATTTTCTTAGGAGTCCAGTAAACATTTTTGGGTAGGAATGGATCAGACAAAAGTTGTAGTAACTTATCTAAAATATAGGACTCAAAAATTTGGAGAAAATGTTAATTCTTGTGTGACATAGCCAAGATGATGATAAATTATGTGTAGTGGATTGATTGTTATTGGTGCCACAATATAAATAGAATTTTCCTCCCATAAAATCTCATCTAACAAGATTTACATTTCTTCTCATCTTTTTCTATAAAAGTGGTTAATGGCCATATACCTAGACTGTACAAGTAAAGATATTGCTTTATGGAAAATCACAGATTGTTCATCTTTGTATATTCAGAACCTAGCACAGTGACTGGCCCATAGTAGATAATAAAAGTTTACTGGACTAATGGGAAATATGAATAAATTCTTTTTTTTAAAAAAAATAAAGGGTGGAATCCACAGCAATATCCCATTGCCTCTTTGACTTCCACTTGAGTTCTCTTATTTTAATATTTTACTTTAAAAAACAAAATTAGGCTTTTAGAACATTATACTATTTTAAATAAAATGAATATTTTATTCTTGAGGGATGGGAAAATTTTCATATACTGAATGTATGAGTAAAACTTTATACAAATTTTCTGATGGTAATCTTTACCAAGATTTTTTAAAGCCTTAAAAATGCATATATACTTCAGTCTAATATTCTTATTTCTTGGAATTAATACCAAGAGAAGTATTTAAGAGTTACACAAAAATTTCCATGTGTTTTTAATAATAGCACAAGGCTGGAAACCATCTTCTAAATATACAATAATAAGTAATTTTTTAAATAAATTATGGCAAAATCACATAGTGAAATATTTTTGAGTTCATTAAAATTATGCTCTTTTTATGGAAACTTGTCTGTTATATATTAATCGAAAAATTTAGTTCAAATTGGAATGTATAGTGTAACCTCATTTTTATTCAAGTGTGTATATATATGCATTTATACACAAAAAAGTGGTAACTCTAACTGTTAATATGGTTATCTATATATGGATGGATTTTTATTTTCTTCTTTTTCCTATCTGAATTTTATAATTTTTAACAGTGGACCTGTAATAATGCTATTGACATAAGAAAATGCAAATAAGAAAGTAAAAAACAGATGCTTGAAACAAGATAGTGACACAACCACAAAAATGACTAGTTTGCTCCTCTTGTGGCTAATCTGGGTAATTGCTACTTCTTTACCAATGCAACTCTAGCCCTGCTATAATCCTCTCACCTATTAAATAAAACAAAGAAATCTAATCATCAAGCTGTACCTGTTTGTTGATAGTATCTGACCCAGAATGAGTTTCTGCTCCTCCCAACACCCCCTCCCTTACTGAGGCTCTCACGATTACACTTGAATGCATTCTCAGATCCTGCTACACCAGGCTAAATAAACCCAACTTTGTGACTGTGAGTGTGTCCATGGTGGTCTTTGGTTGTTTCTTGTGTGGTGGTGATGGTGGTGGTGATGGTGCTGAAAGTGATGGCAGTGGTGATGGTGATAATAACATGGGTCATGTTGGTAGTGGTGGTGGTTGTGACGACAGTGGTGCTGGTAGTGGTGATGGTGACCCTGGTAAGGTGGTGGTGATAGAGGTGGCAGTTCATGAGTGAGTTTTTAAAACTAGTAGTATCTGGACCCCAAGAAACCAAAGAAAAATGTGCTCTTGTACATAGTACAGTAATATTATTTAATATAATAAATCCTATGACTCCCAGCACAGGAGAGACAAAGAAAGAAATATAGTAAAGTAGAAAGAAACTATGTTAGGGGTCAAGAGCTCTAGGTTCTAGTCCTGATTCTGCCATTAGTTTACTTTGTTACCTTGAACTAATCACTCAACCTCTCAGGACCTCATTTAATTTATCTGCAAAATGAAGTTTACTGGATTAATCCCTAAAGCTTTTTGTGTTTGCTCTTCCCAAGTTATAAAGTCAGAGGCCTAGACTAGACCATGTATAGTCTAGGTCCACTGGCTGTTTTTGTAAAAAAAATTTTATTGGAATATAGCCTGATTTGGTTATATATTGTCTACGGCTGCTTTCTCATTGCAATGGCAGATCCGAGTTGTTGCAACAGAAATTGTATAGCTCAAAAGGCTGAAATATTTATTATCCAGTGCTTTACAGAAAAATTTTGTGGACCCTTGATCTAGAGTTACATTAAATAGGAGTTTGGCATGTTGAAGATATATCTTATTAGCTGAAGATATGTTTCACAAGGTAGGAATTTTAGTCTGTTTTGTTCATTAGTGTATCCTTAGTGCCCATGACCGTGCCTGGTGTCTAGTAGATGCTGAATAAATATTTGTTAAATGAATGTGCGCATTAGAATGAATGAATAAAAGAATTGTAATCTCTGTGAGCCTGAAATGTTTTATTCATCAGTATCCTTCCTGTCTTGGCAATGTTTCTATTTGCTGTGGAATTTAAAATATATCCAGATGGAAGGAAGTCTATATATAATACTCATCTTCAGTGTTGTCATATAGCATGCCCAACGTATATAGTTCCAGCTACATAACAGACCTTAGTCTGAAGTGAATTCCAGCATGAATTTCAAATACAGTGGCAGCATACAGTGCCTGATCCCACTCAGAAGGCAAGTCTGAATTAATAAAAGCAGATTCTTATATTTCTAGAAAACACTTCTTCTTTAGTTCAGAAAAAATAAAGTCAAGTAAAAATGGAAGAGTTATATTTGTCATATTAGTACTAATATCCATTGTTTTCAGATTTCTAAAAGTAAGGTTTGTTGATCTTTCTTTTGTTTTATGTAGGCACGTGGAATGAAGGTCACCAGCAGCGTACCCAAAGTCAAAATCTTAGGATAATGTAGTTTGCATTTTCTGTTTTTTATATACTGGCATATCCAATAAACTTCCTTTTTAAAAAAAATGTATTCTCATTTTTTTTTACTTCATAAACAAAAATGTGTCCATAGTGTTGCATATAGGATTTTTGCTTTGTTTATTTATTTATTTATTTATTAAGTATTTATTTTGTATGCCATCACAGATGGTGCCAATGAAAGATAGCTACTGAATAAAGAGCACAGTCTTTGGAATCACAGATCTGGTTCAAATTCTCAGCCCCAGAAACTCACTAGCTCTGTTGCTTTAGGCAAGCTACTTAATTTCACTATGCCTCACTTCCTCCTTTTTAAAATGTGGTTAATAAAATTTACTTTATCTATTAGGTCAGGGCAATAAATAAGATGACATGTTTAAAGAGCCTAACACCTTTTCCTGCACATAGCCTACACTCAAAAGGTATGCAACTATTATATCTACTTCGATTATATCATATGTCACATAATTATTTTATGGCTTTTATAGCATATCTGTGAGAACATTGATTGCAAAAGCAAAGAACAAAATGTTTTAAAGTATTATCTGATTTGAGTCATTTCTACTTTAGAGTTTAATTTTAATCTTTTGTAGGGTCAGCAACACCCAAAACACTTTTCTAATTATGAGTCTATTTTTTCTTTGAAAAGAAAGTCTGTTACGTTGGTTCACCAGTATTCTTCCATAATAATGATACCAGGGAGAGTTGCTGTTTCTCTCTCTCAAAGAGGTCACGAAGGGTCAGCATTGCTTCAGGAACTTTACTAAATAAAGCCACTCATTCCCATCTGGGCATAGAGTGGATGCTACTAAAGTGCATGTTAAGAGGACACAGCAAATATGCATTGATTGCTGATATCATTAAAGAGTGTAGAAGAAGTTCTTTTATTTCATTAAAGAGCACACTGTAAAATTCTGAGTGTTTACAGAGTCCTTATTCAAAAGACAGTTTTCTTTATCAGTATAAAAACTACCAGCATTATCTTGAAATTATGAACCATTTTATTTAAAAATTTAACTCCAAAAATATCTGGTTGTCTGCTGTGGGTCGATTGTACTATGTGCAGTGGAAGAAATAAGGATGAACAATGCAAACTTCTGGAACACTAGCTTTATTTTCCTGTCTGTTTCTACTCCTTGTTTAATACTAGATGGAGCTTGGCTGGCCACAAATTACATAGAGTTTGCACATTGTTTTATATTTGCGTTTCAAATGTCTTTAGATAGCCATTTGACTTTGCCTCAAAAATATCTCAAAACATTTGATGTTAGCTTATTGATCTGAGCTTCTCAGAAGAACTGAGACACAGTCTAAAAAAATGTTAAGCTCCTCTGTGATTTCAGGAAGTATACTCAATACTTCTTCCTGCAACTAAGTTAATGATATTCTTTCTGGCCCTTTCTATATTGCCAGAGTTGTTAAGGGGAATTATAGTAAAAAGTAAAAACCCATGGATTAAAAGAAACTTTAAGAATATTACAGAATAATAGATTGTTAGGAAGACAGATGACATATATTTCATCTTCCAGGTATCTAAAATTTACCTTGAATTTTGAAAGAAACACAAAACTACTTCCTTCTCTTACCCTCCTGTCCCTACCAATAAACTCTGGACCTGAGAGAAATATTAATAGTAATCAAGACTGAAAATAATGACACTTTAACCAAACTGCTGATGGAAAGGATTTAAACTTCTCTTGTTAAAAGAAAAGACATTTAAATCATTTTATCTCGAGTAGCTTGTTTCCCTGGGATTTATCTTTATTCTGGACCCACCTTATTGTAATTCTCTCTTCCCAAATTTGTTTTTATGGGCCTGGGTCTACTTTATGCTCAGAAGAGGCTCCATCTTTGGAAGATGCTTAGACCAGCACTTAGGACCTAGGGAAGAAGCATTCCCATGTTCCCTTGAAGAGATTTTCCATGCAATTTTCACCATAATGTTTTCTCTTACTATCAGAGTAATCAAGATGACTTTGGAGAAAGTCAACCTGGTGTAGGCTTTGGGGAAAATATGTAAATAGGGAACACTTTGGTAGGCCTTAGGACAGAAGAACAAGATATTATATAATCACTGTTGTTTATACATAATCTTATCCTTCCAACTCACCAATCTCCTACACAAAGCTACTAAATCTTCACAATTGCTATCATCATTGAGATTTGCTTGACTTTGCCTTCTATGCATATACGTATTTCGGAGCCTCGTAAAAGTGGTATAGCCATAGTATGTGGCTTGTCAACCACTTGAATCCTGGACACTTCTCTCAATCCTTTCTATTCTTGAGGAATTACATGTTGCTAAATAAGCTCAAATAGATTTAATTTGTTCATTTCAGATGGTAGCGCTTTTGTATTAGGTTTCTCCAGAAAATCAGAAACAACAGGATGTTGTATATGTGTATACATGTGTATGTGCATGTGTCTATGACAGAGAGAGGTTTATTTGAAGGAATTGGTTCACATAATTATGGGGGCTGGTTAAGTCTGAAATCTGCAGATTGGGTTGACAGGCTAAAGACTCAGGGAAGAGTTGATATTCTAGATAGCTCAAGTCAGTAGGCTGTCTAAAGTCTACATTCCTCTTCCTCTGAAAACAAGATTTCAGTGTTTGGTTTTTTCTTAAATCTTCAACTTATTATATGAGGCCCACCCATGCTATGGAGGGTAATTGCTGATTAAGTCTACTGATTTAAATGTTAATCTCATTTAAAAAGCACCTCCACAGCAACATCTATACTGGTATTTGAACAAATATCTGAGTACTGTAGCCTAACCAAATTGACATACAAAATTAACCATCACACCCTTCTATATATTATCCTCACTAAAGATTAGAAAAGTGCACTTAACCTTTTCTAAACTGAAGATTCATGGAGAAGTTCTTTATTTGTATATAAGCTGATAAAAATTGAGCAGGTTTATCAGGTGTCCCATTCAAAAGAAACTTATATGCAATAACAATGAAATAAAATCATTGAAAAAACGTTTATTAATATCTCTGGAAAAAGCAGCCAAAGAAAATTACATTCAAAACACACAGCAATGGTTTTTAATACAGTCTCTCAATCTTTTTTTCATTATCTCACACAATATCACAGTTACCTACAGTGTTTGGTCTCTAGATTTTAGGCTCATGTGTTTGAAATCCTCAAAAACTCTTAAAACTCAGCCTTTACTGGCTCTTTTCATTCCATTCTTTTTCTTTCCATTTTTTCACTTTTCCCAAAGTGGTCTTTGAACCCCCTGTTAACTCTCCATCATTTATAATTTGTCCTTTTTGCCTTTACTAGTTTCCTGCTTCACCCATTACTCAAGCCAGCATATGAAAGGTCTGGTAGTCTGCCTGGCATATATATAGAAGGAAGGCAGGGAAGTGGCAGAAGGTTTATAACACCCACATGCTAAGTTTTTCTAAAAAATCCTTTTTACATCAGGATTTTTAAAATTCCCTTGGTATCATTGTTCTGTTTAGGAGTGGGCTGATTTTTCCACAGGTATGTATCTTTCAAATTATACCAAAGCCCCTCAACCCACCACTCCCTTATCTACCATCCACTTCTCTACACAGCTTATACAACAGCAGCAATAAAGAACTTCTCACAATTCCTAAACACACGATGTGTTTCCTGTTACCTATGCTTTGACATGCTATTGCTTTGGTCTTATAGTTCTCCTCTTTCATCTTACCTTGGTGACTACCCTCACATAATTCAACACCCAGCTCTAATATCACTCTCTGAAGCCTCCACCAGCACATTTAAGCCAAGTTTATTTTTCCTCTTTGGTCCCATTTTACCGCATATACACCACAAATAACACTTTTCATATTACATTGCAACTATTGCTTTATGAGTCTGTCTAATCAGACAGGATTACTTAAGGGCCAGAACATTATTTTGTACATCTCTGTACCTACAATTTTGTTAATCAATACTTTTAGCTGCAAGATATAGATATCAAATTCTAATTTAGCTAAAATGGGAAACTACTGGTTCACTAACTGACACATCCTGGATGACATGAGCTCAGATTAGTAATGACAAAGGAAAGCTAATCTATCTTCCCAAACATCCGCAAATTAAACCTCCTATGTAATGATAGGCTCATCTATGAATTTATCACTATGTCAAGTGCTATGACTAACTCAGCCTAACTCAAATGCCTACCACCATGAGTTCAGGGAACACTGGCATCATTATCATTATCCCACCAGGACCAAAAGCAAGGAGAGAGTGCTGATACCAAGAGAAAAAGGGGGGATGGAGACATGACAGGCAGCTAAAGACCAGAGCAGCTACGGTTTGCTGCTCTGGAACTTAGCACAGTACTTGCTACTTGATAGGTGCTCAATAAATATTGAATTAATACACAAACGCTAATTGTTCCCCTATGTTCTAATTATACTCTTAGTAACTAACAACAGATTTACCAGCACATTATATTTCCAAAGTATAATTACCAACAGTAATTCACCTCAAATTTTACAACATTAAGTTCTGATATTTCATGAACCAACTATTCCCCAAATATTTCTAACCTATTACTTTGGAAATCCAATAGAAATATTATGTAAAAAATAATTTAGAAATCCTAAAAATAATCAAGAAATCTTCTCAAGGCTTAACTGCACATAAACTCACATTAATATATATATTTATATTTATGCATAAAAATATAAACATGTTTATATTTATGCACACATATATACATGCACACATTAAAAGAGGTCATTCTCATATCAGAGAACTAAATCTTAATATAAGTCTCCAAACTATAAACTTGATTAAATGTTTTCCAATCTACTCTATAACTACGTACTAAAAATGTTCTCTTACTTTATACACATAACAAACAAGTGTTTTATCAGGCAAAACTTACATTTAAAGAACAAGATCCCTAGTATTTGGGATAGTTTAGGCACTGTTTTGTTTAAAGAGAAAGAAATAAGCAATATGAAAACAAAAGAACAATGAATAATAGATAAGAGAATGAAGGTAAGCTTTTATGGCCCTTTTTCCAGATGTCATATTTAGATCAGTCTTTCATTATTGAAGGACATTGTTTTGGGCAATCATATTACACAAACACCTTTAAAGGTGGAATTTTTATGCTTTAAAAATTATAATTAAAATTTCATTTACTTTGTTTTCATAAAAGAAGCCATTAGCCTTAAAATATTTTTTCATTTTTAATAAAAAACCTCAGGATTGACAATAATCATTACAAATAAAAGCACAATCCCTCACAATAACATTTTAGTCTTTCATTCTCCTTTCATTACCTCTTGTCCTTGCAGTTATTCTCAGTATCATCAGAAATCCAAAAATTGTGCAGAGCAGATATTTTGTCCAAACTTGTCAAAAATAAGTAACAGACACAGTTATATACAAATAAAGCCATTACTGAATCTGCAGGAGTCAAATGAGCTATACAAGGTGTTAATTAATTTTGCATTTCTAACATTTCAGTCAATATTTTTTTGGAAGTGAACACCCACATGAAGAAAAGAAATGTAGCCACATGTAGCTATTAGGTACAAAAAAATAGTCCTACTATACAAATACAAAACTTTTCTTGGATAACATTTATATTTTCCATTAGCATCTGGCTCCTTTTTCAATAAAGTTCAGTATTTGTGACAGCCTTTCTTTCAGAAATGTGAAGGCTTCCTTGCCATGAGCATTTCAAATGTTCAGAAATACCAACTGTGATTCAAATGATTTATAAGGTCATCACCCAAGAAAAGCCAAGTATACTGAATTTTCAAGCAGCCAAAGAGGAAATATAAAAACAAATGTGAGTGTGTGTGTGTGTGTGTGTGTGTGTGTGTGTGTTTGGAAAGGTAGCTTCTAGAAATTAGTAATAAATAACAGAAGTGAAATGTAGGCTGTGAAAGGGAGAACTTAACTCCTAGGTATTTCCTTACTTTTCCACAACAGCCAGCATACAGCATAGTAGGTGCTCAATAATAATTTGTTCAGGGTATAAGTAAAGCAAAATTGGGTCTGTATATAAAGTAAAATACTCACAACTAAACACCCCCTTTAGAAAAGGACAACTTGATCTACTTTCTTATTAATAATACTACCAACTGACATTCGCTTAGTGCTTACTATGGATCAGACAGTGGGATAGATGCCTTACATGGTTGACCTGATTCAAATTTTAAAGCCATTCTACACAGTAGTTTAGGTTATTAAGTATGAAATTGTCCAATTTCCTTAAGTATTATTGACAGTTGATTTCTCTGACATTTCACTTCGACACGTCTTGCTTTATTTTTATTGTGAAGGTACATACTCAAGCTTTCAAGAGCACTGTTTGGCTTGTGATTATCTTTCAAAAAAATTTTTAGAGCAATTTTTGTGAAACCATGGATGAGTCAAAATTTGTGTTATTTTCAAATGTGAGTTCTGTTGTGGAATCAGTGCAGTGCAGACAGATCAAAATGTCGAAGAAGTGTCTGGGAAGGATGTGGCTAATGAATGTACAGTGTGTCAGTGGTTTGAGAAGTTTCATTTTGGTGATTTTAATCCTGAATATGAGCCACACGGGTGACCTGAGACCAAGGTGGAGCATGATGAGCTAAAAGCTGTAATGGAAGCAAATCCATTTCAACCTATTCATGAATTAACAGCAAGGTTTGATGTCACTATTCCAACAATATTGGACTGTTTGAAATAAATAAGCAAGGTAAAGAAGCTGGATAGATGGGTTTCACATGAATTAAATGAGCATAAGAAGAGGAGTTGTCTTGAAGCCTGCCCTTCTTTGTTGTCATGACATAAATGCAAACCATGCATACACCCCATATATGTGTAGTGAAAAATGGATTCTTTTGGACAATCGCAAGCATTCAGCATAATGGTTTGATAAAGATGAAGTGCCGAAACACAGTCCAAAACTGAATATTCATCAAAAAAAGCTAATAGTGTCTGTTTGGTGGTCCAGATCTGGTATTATCCACTACAGCTTCATAAAACCTGGTCAATCAATCCCAGCAGATGTCTACTGCAACCAATTGGATAAAATGATGAGGATGCTTGCAATTAAGCAGCAGAGATTGGTCAATAGAGACAGGCCAATCCTCTTGCAAGACAACGCTCGACTACATGTCTCACAAACAACGCTGCTCAAACTACAGAGACTGACCTTGGAAACTCTGTCATCCACCACATTCACCAGACCTCGCACCAACTGACTACCACTTCTTCAGGCTTTGGCCCACATCTTCAAGAAAAAATATTCAGTTCTCAATAAGCTGTGGAAAACGCCTTTTGTGATTTCATTGCCACGCTCTCTCCAGGTTCTTTGCTGCTGGCATAAGCAAGCTGTCATTAAGAAGGCAAAGCTGTGTTGATAGTTTAGGTGCATGCTCTGATTAATTGTACCGCTTCTTATTTGAGATATAATAAACTACATTTTTTATTGGAAATTGGACATTTCATATTTCATGGCATAATACTATTACTGTGCTAATTTACAGATGAAGGAAGGTAATCACAAAGTTCTGAGGAGCTCTCAGTTGCTGTGCCTTCCTCCTGGAGTCCTCTTCCCCTAGCTCTTCACATGGCTGGCTCCTTCTCCTCTTCATATCCCAGCTTAAACACCACCTGCTCCCAGAGGCCTTCACTGACTACCCTTGCCCCACCTGGTGCACTCCATCCCATTTTCCTCACAACACTTTCCCAACATGTTGTCATTGCTTTTATTTATTTATTTTTAAATATTTTAGTTGTTCGTGCTCTACCTTCCCCATCAACATCATCATTCCATGAGGGCAGTGCATGACAAGAGGAAATGATGTCATATATCAAGTATCACAGCATTATCAAGAGTGAAGAGGGATTCCAACACATACTTACTTGACTCCAGCCCTCAGTTGTTGAATCCTCAGAAATGCTGCTTATTAATTTGCTCACTTTTCTTTTTTATTGAGTACCTACTATATTCCAATCACTTTTCTCTGTAGAAAAAAAGCAATGATGAACAAGGTAAAAAAGAAAAAAAAAAAAAAAAAAAACCTGAACTTACAGTGTGATGGGGATAAAATGCAAATAAACAGTTACAGAACAATAAGTTCCACAACCAGGGAAGTGCATGAGAGGCAGGGGACCCAGAATGGGGACAGGGAGTGGTCAAGAGATGTCGCCCAGAGGAAATGATGTGTCAAAAATAAGTTAAAGGTAAGTAGAAATCAACCACTTGAAAAAACAAGGGGAAGCTGAATAGAAGAGACAATAATGGAAAGATTTTTCAAGTAGAGAGAGTAACACAGGCTCGGTCTTGGGGGTTGCCAAGGAAAGGAATGGCAGGAAGTGAGACCAGTAGGCAAGGGCCAGGTCACAAAGGATGTTGTAAATGAATTGGGAATTTAGGGTAAGAAAAAATGGACACTGTCAAAAGGAAGTAATGATATTATAATTCCTGTTAAAGTAAAGAAAGGGAGACTGGAGGCAACAAGACCTATTGCAGTAGTCTTGTTTTAAAATGGTAGTCACCTATAAATAGGTACTAGCAAGAGGGACAGAAAAAAAATAAGCACATTTGAGACAAGTTGTAAAGATATTTAGGAGAGAGAATTGACAGGACTGGATTGATTTTATCTAGAGGAAATGAGGAAGAAAAGAAAAAGTAAAAGATAACATCCAGGCTGGAGCAGCCAGATGCCAATACTGAGACAGGAAAAACAGGAGGAAAACTAATCCTCCTCCCCACCCCCGGGGCAGTGGGTGGGGGGTGGGGGGTGGCGATGTACACAGCAATGAGCACAGAAGGAACTTGGCGAGTTTGAGATTTCTGCTGGACTTCCAAAAGGAGAAGCTCAGTATGACGTTTTATGGGACCTAGGGTTCAAGGATGGGTTCTGAATAGGAGCTGTAGATTCTGTTTTTATCAGTACACAGATGCTCATTGAGCCACGTGAGGGATGAGCGGCCTAAGGAAGGCACATAGAAGGAAGCCTGAGGAACAGTACTCAAAGGAAGTACAGAGAAGTAGGAGCTTTGGAAAGAGACTAAGAAGAACCATCCAGAGGACAGGGAGAAAAGCAGGAGACGCCACAGACGCCAGGAAGAGACAATTCTAGACAGAGAGGAGCCCCAAAAGTCCGAATGAGAGCAAAGTACATGTGGACTGGACACTGACAGAATGAGGCAGAGGTCAAAGTCATTGACGTTGTAGGACTGAATGGCCAGCGAGTTGGGGCCAGGATGATGACAGGACAGGCATGGACATGACAACTGTGAGTCTACTGCTTAAGACTTTAATGAATGGCCTCTGGGTGTTCACGGATGACTACGATGCAGGGACACAGAGAGTATGGCCAGAGGCATGAGCCTCGCGGGGCAGGAGTTTTTCACTCGGGTGACAGCGTAAAGGAGTGCACAGCGATGTGCAGCAGAGATTAGCATATCTGCCTCCCAGCCTAGAAACACTCAGTTGGCCTTGAAAAAGTGTTTCTGACACGTGGGACTACACAAGGCCCTGTTCTATCCCAAGACATAATTTATTCAACTCAGTACAAAGGATAAAAATGAACTTATATAATGTTCTAAACTGTTATATCATTTTTATATCAGAAAAATATATGTATGCCTACTACTTGAACGATTTCATAGAAAACTCCCACACATCTCAATACCCCAAATAAGAATAGTCGTGATTGGATAGTCTCAGTGATTCCAAAATCACTAGATTTTGAAAAAAAATATCATATTAGCTCCAAACTTACAGAAGGATCTGGATGGAAAACAAATCTCTCTTTTAACTGATTTCTATCTCTTGGAGCTCTGAATGTTTGTCTCACTGCTTTCTAAAACACCTAATTCATTAATTACATCCTGGCAAATAAAAAGACATTTCCCCTGGTCTTGGTAGGTTTCTTTAAAAATATTCTGATACAGAGAATGGGATGCCTAGTCGGATATTTTAGTCGACTGAGTGGAACTTCATCTTGGAAATGATAAAGATCATAACTTCTCATCTTCCAAACAAGCTTCCTCCTCTTTTCCTGGACTGGCACCCTTTCATCTTACAATTAGAATCTTTAAAAGATGATTTTATGTTTAAACTTAGGTGCTCCATGTTATCAATTAAGTACTTTAAATTATGTTTAGAAGTTGTCTTTTTCACACAACCATTTTTACCCTTGATCTCTATAAATACAATTTTTAACTATTAATAAATTAGCTTCTTTTATGTTTGTATAAGGTAAAGAATTCCAAGATCACAGATTCTTCTTCAAAATCACAGATAAAAACAGAAAAACTAACTCACATATATTAAAACAAGGTTTATAGATACAACTGATAACATATAAGTGAGTTACTTTTCCCACCATACTCCCATGACAGGAGAGAGGCATTTGAGTCGGGCAGTGCCAAAAACAGAAATAAATACGTTCCCTCTAACACATCACATCCACCTTCTCCATAGTACCCAAGAAATGAGCCTCCCAACTCAACACAGGAAGAGTTTATTTGAATCTAGAATTGGCTTTCCACATATCTCCAAATCTTCATTATCAAATAATTTTAGGCACATGTGAAAACCAGTAGTGACTCCATACTCTAGTCTGAGCTTAATTTAGGATCTTTATAAACAAGCAGTGAGGGTAGACATTCTGGTTTCCAAGAGGCCTAGGAATCAGTCAGATAGAGTGATTCTGCTGTCCTTCATGGTTGCCTACCTCTGTTCCACCCACCACCTCCACCCATGGCTTGGCCCTTGCTAACAGAATCCTGTTTCATGGGGCCATGTGTCTAGTCCCAGAACAATGACCGCATGACTGCCCCTGGTCTCCCAACTTCTCTTACATTTGAGAGTGCCCACAAAATGCAGCTTGGGCCAATGAGGCATAAATCAACAGTTGGTGATTTTTGTGCTTTCCTGGAGGGAGGTGCTGCATATAATTATATGTTCTTCCTTATTCTTCTATGAAAATGGACATGATATCTGGCACATCTTGTGGACAAAGAGGCAGCAAGTATAAAAAAGGGGATTATCACAGTAAGAGAGCAGGACAGAAAAGGAGAATGCATACTTGTCTCTGATGATAATTTGAATAACTGAACTGATACCACAAAAATCCCATCCCCAGATGTTTTATTTTATGAGAAGAATAAATGCCTACTCAGGTAAGACTTTTAAATGGATTTTCTGTTATTTGAAGCTAAATACATTCATAAGAGGTGAATCTTTTTTTATATTCTCATATTGGTCATATTGATTTTAGCACTCTGTGTATTAGATTTTTTTTCTCTTTTTTTTCCAGCTGTCTGAGCAGATATGGACCTTTCCCCTTGCCAGCACCCTGTGGAGTGTACCACTGAGGATGGGTCCCACCAGCCTTAAGAGTTGTCCCAGCCCTTTCCCTCTCCCAGGACACAAGCTCTTGTGTACAATGAGGAGTGTCCTAACTCCCTACTTCATCTAAAGTGAGCTCACTGGTCAGGCCCCACATTAAACAGCCAGCCAGAACAATTTGGGACCAGGCAAGTCTTAAAAAAATTTTGAAAACATATATTCCATTCTTTGCAATAATGTAAAATCTATCTTTCAGGGAAAGGCACACACAAATATTAGGGTAGCTTATTTAAAAAATAATAGTTAACAGAACCAGTATAACTTTATCTTTTTTCCAAGGGAGAAGAAAAAAATTACCTGTAAGTCCACAGAGTTCAAAGGATCCACAGTCTTCTAAAGTAGAATTTGCTCAGAGAAGTAAAATCAGCCTCTCCTTTGAGGAGGCCCAAAGGGAGAGCCTTGTCACTGGGGGAATTGGTTTCATTAAGGCAAGAGGTAAAAAGCAATGTTCAGAAGTTCCAGGGAGTCTGGAGACAGCCCGAAGCCAAGAGAGCAGTGCAGGGGAGACCTGCGATGGGAGACAAGCATCCCGGAGCAGGTCATCTTCCAGGTAGGTTAGAGCACAAGGCTGTTTCAGAGGCTTCCAGGAAGCCAGCTGAGGTCTCAGGGCTTTGAGAGCCAGCCCTAGGGGGTATGCTTTGGGGCATGAGAGGAAGTCTGGCCATAGATCCCTTCTCCTACTTTGTAGTGTTGATGAAAGCCCTGTGGGAATATATGAAATTTGATCTTTTCTCTTTATCCCCAGTGCCTGGTAAATGTGAAATAAGTGTGCTGATAAACATAAGTGCGATGTCCTACTTTTGTTCTCTTCTCCCACCAGGTAGGTGCCCACGTAGCATACCTACTATTGAGAATGGGAAATGTCTCCGTCCAGGCAGGTGTCTTGAATAGCTTTTTAATGTAATTTAATTTATTTATTCATTCATTTTAGCTTTTATTAAATTTTTATTTTTTTTTTTATTTTTTTTTACTTTTTTTTTCAATTTAATTTTACAGAATCAAAGAGTCTAACAGTATATCTTGTTAAATTTTTAGTTATATAACTGCATATATAAAAAATAAAATAGAAATGAGCATGATCTAGATCATGATAATCATAGAGAAAATTCAAACAGTAATGGCACAAAATGAAATTACAAATTTCCCTATCTCCCCTGCCTTCTCTCACCAGTGCGAACCATTGTTATTAATAACAGCTTATTCTTCTGCACAGCCAAAGAAACAGTCCAGAGAATAAACAGACCACCTACAGAATGGGAAAAAATTTTTGCATACTACACATCAGATAAAGGACTGATAACAAGAATCTATTTAGAACTCAGGAAAATCAGCAAGAAAAAATCAAGCAACCCTATCAAAAAGTGGGCAAATGACATGAATAGAAACTTCTCGAAAGAAGATATAAGAATGGCTAACAAACATACGAAAAAATGCTCAACATCCCTAATCATCAGAGAAATGCAAATCAAAACCACAATGAGATATCACTTAACTCCAATGAGAATGGCCTTTATCAAAAAAACCCAAAACAACACATGTTGGCGTGGATGTGGAGAGACAGGAACACTCATACACTGCTGGTGGGACTGCAAACTAGTGCAACCCCTGTGGAAAGCATTATGGAGGTATCTTAAACAGATTCAAGTAGACCTGCCATTCGATCCAGCAATTCCATTATTGGGCATATACCCAAAGGAAAAAAGGTCATTCTGTAACAAAGACACATGTACCTGAATGTTTATAGCAGCACAATTCACAATAGCAAAGATGTGGAAACAACCCAAATGCCCATCAATACATGATTGGATTAGTAAGCTGTGGTATATGTATACCATGGAATATTACTCAGCTAGAAGGAATAATGAAGATACGACATCTCTATGGTTCTCCTGGAGAGAGTTGGAACCCATTATATTAAGTGAAGTATCCCAAGAATGGAAAAACAAGCATCACATGTACTCACCAGAAAATTGGTTTCCCTGATCATCACCTAAATACAAATCCGGGAACGACACCAATTGGATATCAGACTGAGGTGGGGGGTGGGGGAGGGGATGGGGGTATGCCTACACAATGAGTGCATTGCGCACTGTTTGGGGAATGGTAACACTTGAAGGTGCTGACCTGGGAAGGGGGGGGTGGGGAAGGGAGGGATATATACCTACATGATGGGTGCAATGCGCACGACCTGGGGAACAGACATGCCTGGAGCTCTGACTTGGGGGGAAAGGCGGTACAGGAGCAACGTATGTAACCTGCAATTCTGTATCCCCCATAACAAGATGAAATTAAAAAAAAAAAAACAGCTTATTGTGTTTGTATCCAGATTACTGCTTTCCCCCACACACACACAAAAAAAAAAAACTGAAACATCTAGCTATGTTCTGTAATTTTATCTAGAAAATTAAAGATTTGATGAATCAGCTTGCTCATCAAATCTCTAAAGTATGTATTCATACTCTCAACCAATAACTGCAAACACCAGCATCTCATTGGACAATACAGCAATTTCAAATTATCTGGGTTCTTGGAAACTAGGTTAAATAAAATGATATTTATTTGGAGGAGGTAAAATTTATCACCTTTGCATAATCTTAGTTTTTATGTTTATGTCAAGCAAGACAGGAGATGAGTACAGATTCGAACATATTTATTGCCTTAGCCATTTACTAAATCATCTTCATTTGGTTTCCTTGTAAATCTAGGATGCTACAACCAATGGTCACTAACATTACAAAAGGAGAGACAACAAAGCCTTGGGTTACCTCCTGATGGAAGTACACAACATTGCCTATGAAGTATTCTTCCCAGAAAATCAAACCTGACTCTGCTCAAGTCTGTAGATCAAATTACCAATTTAGAGAACTTATATGAATGCCAAAGAAATATATTAAACACACCACAGGAATACAATCAACAAAATCCAGACTGTTAGAAACATTATAAGACAAATTATTAGGTTTCTTCAACAAGTAAATTCGTAGAAATAAAGGGTTGAAGGAGAAACTATATATTAAAAAGACACAAAATATAGCAACCAATCAGATTTATAAAATCTCATATTGATTGAAGCAAACAAACTGTAAAAGAAGTGAGGCAATCGAAGAAATTGGAACATTGGCTATTACTTGCTGATCTTTAAGAAAATGTTTAGTTGCAGTCATGATGCTACATTTTTTCCCAAAGGAGTGTTTTCCTTTAGAGACACATACTGAAATATTTATATAAAATGATACGATGTCTGCAATTTGTTTCCAAACACTCCAGGAGGGAGGAGGAAGAAGGTATAAGTGTAGATAGAACAAAATTGTTCATGAGAGTTAAAATAGTTGAAACCAAGTGATAGCTACGTGGGAGTTAATACTATACCAGTGTGAAATTTTCCACAATAAGAAGTTAAAAACAAAAATAACATGCATAAAATGGAATAAACACAAATCGAATAAAAATTAAAAATTAAACTTTTAAAAAAGTTATTATGCTATAATATGCTATTTAGTTACTTTTTACCCCAAGAGTTCCTGTTAGAACTTAGAACAACAAAACTGAGCAAGGTCTGTTTTTAAAAATTAAATAAATATATAAATCTTTATATCATTTATTCTAGCTTCCTACACCTTCAGTTTTTTTTAACTTTCTGTTCACATTAGTGGGATATTAGAAAGAGACAATCAAAAGAATTTGGAGTGGCACTGTGATCTGAGCATATTGGTCCCTTGGTGGAAAAGAATTAAATTAAGTAAAAGTAACATTAAAAAAATTATTTTCTTGCTAGGTCATTATTTTAAAAAAAAGAGAAATGTGAGACTAATCATGGATAATGGCAAGAAACCAAGAACTTTGAAGAGTAGGTGTTAAAGGAGCTCTGAGATAAAGCTGAAATAACTTTAGTAATTTATGTAGATGATACAATGAAGCTAAGAATAGGGAATGTGTGTAATGGAGTCAGGTTAATTAGAAGGAGGGAAATGATTTTAGAAGAGCACACTGAGTTCAAAATTGAAAGCAATACTAAAGAAAGTAGAAATGTAGACATTTCAGGAGGAAAAAATTCTGAGAAAAAAATCAAATGTTAAGGGTATTCGAAATGTTGAAAGATGAGGAGAAGAAAAATGCCAAGCTGCCCTGCAAATACAAAGGTTTGAAAGATGACTTACGGGCAGACAGCACCTATTTCAGAACTCTTCAGGCTGCGGGTGGGGGAAGGACAAAAATGCCACTGTGTGGAAGACGGACCTCTCTGGAGTCCAGACACATTTCAGAAACTCCTCAGTCCCTCTACAGCAGCATATGCTCCACCAATGGAGGATAATAATTCTACAAAACACAATTCGGTCATGTTCTGAACCTTAAAATTGCATGTTGCAGCTAATAGAAGTATTGATGCGATTGTCAGTCACTACACAATTTTTCATTGCACAGAAGCCTAAGTGACGAGAAGTCCAAAATGGAGCAAAAATAGATAATGTGCATTTTATCTTGATTGTGTCATGAATACAGAAAAACTCATCCTGCTCCTCCCATACATACCCACATAGACCCATAGACCCTCAGACATTCAACATAGACTCAGCTGTACTCTGATCACATCAATTCTAGATATTGAGGCTACACATTTCATGGCCTTTGAATTCAGGCAGACCTCAAATCCTGTCCTAAGTCTGCCATCTACTAGCTGTATTATTGGAATCATAATACTTAACTTCTCATCACCTCCATAGCATAGTTATAAGGATTAAATGAGATATCAATTTCAGAGTACTTTAGCCTAGATTCCTGCACACACTAATTAGTGGTGTCAGTTATTTTTCTTAAGAGAGAAAGATCCTATCATCAGACTCAGAAACATGGTAAACGGTTGCTGGGTGACCCTGAGAAACTGTAGTTATTGAAGCCAATTGTCTATGTCTCAGCAACCTCCAATATCTCTATCTTGGTGACACCAAGAACACTGCTTGGGGAGAACTTACCAGAGATGATATTAACCATATATTCAAAAGAGAGATTTGTCTATTTGGTATGATTTGGGGAACATCCAAACTATTCTTCTGTCAATCTACAATATTGCCTAAATTTCTCTCATCAAGGACAAATTTCTTTGGGAAAAAGATCGGATTGAACTTTTCTAAAATATTCATCATAATATAGCATATATTTATTTTTAATCCTCAGTACCTAGAACAATGTCACACAAAGTATACGTGGTTAAAAAAATATTCTTAAAATTTCATTGGATAAATGTATACAATGCATATACTATATCTCAGACACTGTGCAAGGCTTTGGGGAGACTATAGAAAACAAAATACATGAAGTTCTTGCCTTTACAGAGCTTCTGATCTAGGGAATAAATGAATTAATTAATTAGTGAAATAATAATAGAACTATTTAGAAGTTTGGACCATATGACCTTCAATTTTTGCTAATGTTTTACAATATATAATTGATACACCTTCTGCTATAGTTTGTCATAATTGTATTAATTACTCTAAAATACATAGCAAATAAATATACTAAGTAAAAAGACCCAAAATTATTTTTTCTTGAAATATGTTTAAAAATATCTAACACTCCCCTCCTCCCATTCCAGTCTTACTCCATTCTGACAACTGTTTCACCAGATAAGCCAAATGTGATGATTTTCAGATGTTCTTCAGGATTATTTTTCAATTCAGGGATATGTTCTTCTCAAGGACACATTTACGACTGAGTTGCCTAAGCTGAACTTGGAGAAAAGGGAACAATGGGCTTAAGCAGAGGTAATAAAAATCATTCTGAAAAATATATAGGATATTACCTCCCACAAAACCATTAAAAGAATTAAAGACAAACGAAGAGGGCACTATGCTGGGAAAATCTGTGAAACCCAATTAAATAGACCAAAAGATTACAGGGTATCATCGATAGAAAACAATGCCATGTTACAAACCCAGTTAATACATACTCTATGTTATCTAATTCTATGGAGCTCATGCTTTTCATTGTCTTTAGCTATTTTATAATTCTATACAGATAGACATTTACCTGCAGAAAGCTTACAGTGATACAAAAGATAATTCTTGGTTAGAGGTATGCAAATTAATTCTGTTCTGTGGAGGTTTGATTGACTTCTTTCTCCCGCTGTTGAAGAAGCCAGTTTTGCATCTAGTAAGCAAATTTAAATCAGTCTTTCTGAGAAGCTTATATATTAGCTGGCTGTTTAGATCCTCCTTTGTACCAACCAATTTTAACAACTTTGCCAGTTCCTTCACTAATTAGTGGGTAAAATAAAAATTTGACATGTATTTATTTTATATTTGTGTAATGTAAGAGTCATGATTATAGCCTCTTTTAACATTTATCCTTTACCAGTAGTGTGCAAACCAAGTGAGAAATCCCCACTGTGGTCTTTATAATTCCTTTCTCTTAAGAGAAGTGAAGACTGAGACAAGTTGATCCATAGAAAGTGTTATTTGATCTCATTAGATCAAATAGAAATGCATTTCCTATGGGCACGGATTTGATAAAGCAATCATTTTACCTTCCTGAAAGGAGTATGAATGGGCATTTCAGAAGTCCAGGAGGAATTATGCTTTGCCTGTGGCGGAAAAAATAATTATATTAGCCTCAAACCATCACCACAGTCTCATTTCAAATAACTATGAGGAACTACAGGCATATAAGCCAGTAGGTACTTATCGTATAGATCTATTTAGAGATGTTCATCTAGAGAAATGAATCAAATTTTATTAGTTTACTGACAGGAATTTCACATCAACAAAAGTTATGCCCACATCCAAGTGTACTTTCCTTACTTTTAGAAGTTACAGCACCACATTCTCTTCAGTTCTTTTTTCATCATATAATAAAATCATTCTAAAAGTGAAACAGCATTTTTAATATGCTCATAACATGTGATTTGCTAAACCTAAAATAATTTATTTTGCTACTAAATTCCCATTATCGTGTCATTATTCATGGATTGGTTATTGCAAAAATTGGACTTGGCTGATGATTTGAGACTGGCCATGTGACAGGTCTGAGACAGTGACTCTGCAGAGGAAACAACATGTAACAAGGCCCAAAGACACATGCTCAAGGCCCCTGGATGCAATCAATATACTCAAGTTAGATAAAAATATCAGACTTTTAGAAATGGATTTTTACAAATATAAACCATATTAATTCCCAGAAGATGCTACTATTGTAGGTCTGAAGATTTGAAATGTTATAAATGAAGAAATTGAGATGAACATACCTAGAGAGATGTGGAATATGTGATTATTTAACAACCACACTTTTCTCATTATATTTAGTAGAAGCATAGCCTCACAAAGGGCCTAGAAATCTGGTTCACTTCTTTCTACATATAATTCTCTATGTAATGAATAATGTTGCTAAATAACTTCCAAGGCCCTTTGAGATATTTAGAAAGTGCATATTTTGAAGTACTTTGCAGTTTTTCATAAAATTTCAAGGCAATTAAAAAGTTTTAGACACTGGATTTTGAATAAACAAAAGAAACCCTTGAATGCAAACACACCCAGGAAAACAAATCAAAATATTTTTCTTATCATTTAAATCATTTTTTAAATCCACCATAGTCAGGACAAATGATAGAAAGCTTAGTAAAGCTCTCAGGAGCCTGAGTACAAACAACTTTGTACAAATGTGTCAAAGGATATAGTGAGGAAGATGTGAGCTCAGCGTCAGATGGGCTGAGTCTAAGGTGGAAATTCCATCAGGTATATGAAAATGTAGATCTGGAGCTCATGAGGGATGTCAGGACAGAAGACATAAAACTGAGCTCTGAAGCCATAAAAATGGTTACATTCAAAATTGATAGCATATTGGAAAGGAAAACACAAGAAAGTGAACACTGAAGAAAACATAAAATAAAAGAGTGAACCCAGAAATGAAGCCATATACCTACAATCAACAGATCTTCAAAAAAGCATACACTGGGGAAAACCACACTGTTCAACAAATGGTGCTGGAAATATTGGATAGTCATATGCAGAAGAATGAGACATGGGCCCCTATCTCTCATTATATACAAAAACTACTTCAAGATGGATTAAAAACTTAAATGTAAAACCTGAAACCATAAAAATTCAAGAAGAAAACTTAGGAAAAACTCTTCTGGACATTGTCCTAAGCAAAGAATTTATGACTAGGAGCCCAAAAGTAATCCAACAAAAGCAAAAATAAACAAATGGGACTTAGTTAAACTAAAAAGCTCTACACAGCAAAATAATAATAATAATAATAATCAATAGTGTAAGTAGACCATCTACAGAATGGGAGAAAATATTTCCAAACTATGCATCTGACAAAGAACTAATATCCAGAATCTACAAGGAGCTCAGACAACTCAACAAGAAGAAAACATCTCCATTAAAAAGTAGGCAAAGGACATGAACAGATATTTTACAAAAGAAGACAACATGGACAATAAACATATGAAAAAATGCTCAACATCACTAATCATCAGAGAAATGCAAATTAAAGCCACAATATGATACCATCTTACTCCAGTTAGAATGGCCATTATTAAAAAGTTGAAAAAATAATAGATGTTGGTGAACATGCAGAGAAAAGGGACTGCTTATGTACTGATGGTGAGAATGTAAATTAGTACAATCTCTATGGAAAACAGTCTGGAGATTCCTCAAAGAATGAAAAATAGAACTACCATTCGATCCAGTAATTCCACTACTAGGTATCTAACCAGAGGAAAAGAAATCATTATATAAAAATGATAACTGCACTCATAAGTTTATCACAACATTCTTCACAATAGCAAAGATACAGAACAAATTTATATGTCCATCAATTGATGATTGGATAAAAAAATATAGTATATCACATGGAATACTATTTAGCCATAAAAAAGAATGATATCTATCTTTTGCAGCAACATGGATTGAACTGGAGACCATTATCTTAAGTGAAATAACTCAGAAACAGATAGTCGAACACTACATGTTCCCGCTTATAAGTGATAGCTAAATAATGAGTCCACATGGACACAGACTGTGGAATAACAGATATTAGAGACTTGCAAAGGGCAGGAGGATGGAAGAGTGGGAGAGGGGTGTGGGTTACATGAAAGGCCCAGACTTCCCCACTTTGCATCATATAACAAATCTGCACTTGTACCCCACAAACAATAAAAAGAATTTTAAGACGTGAACAGAGGTAGACAAGCCATATAATAAAATGTGGTATATGTATACCATGGAATACTACTCAACTACAAAAAACAATGCTGATTAGCACCTCTTATATTATACTGGATAGAGATTGAGCCCATCCTTTGGAGTGAGGTATCACAAGGATGGGAAAACATGCACCACATGTACTCGCCTTCACATTGGTACTAATTAATCAACACTAAGGTGCTCACATGGTAGTAAATACTCACTGGGTGCCACTCAGGTGGGGAGATGGGGTGGGGTGGAAGGGATGGGGGGTAAACCCACAGCTAATGGAAATGAGGCACACTGTGCGGGGGAAGGACATGTTTGTAGCCCTGGCTTGGGTGAGGCAAACGCATTTCATGTAACCAAAATGTTTGTACCGCCATAATATCCTAAATTAAAAAAAAAAAAAAAAAGAATTTCAGAGAACTGAGAAGAGACGTAGGACAACAACTCCACAATTCTCCAAAGCCTAGAAAAGGAGCAGAGATTCAAGGACCATGGGAAGTGAAGGCAGAGTTCCGTCCATACTCCACTGAAATCTGGCCATCAAATTCCAAAAATTATGGGATTATGGAGATTTTCTGTCAGTAAATGAAATATGTTACTCCAGTCTTTGCTTCCTAAAAGTTAGAGATAGTAATTCTGTATTTTCACTCAAAACAAGAATGTGTAACACATTTTTTTAGTTTGGGCAAATATATGTGACACCTGCACTTTCCTACTGCGCAAGGTAAACCTGGGAGCACCTGGAAAAAAAATGTAAAAATGTTTTCTCTCTTTTCTTGTTTTTACTTAAGGAGAGATTTCAATCAGAAAATAATAAATTGAGATTTGGGTTTCGTATGCTGCAAGAACAATGTATCATCATTCATGTTGAAAAACAAAACCTTTATTTATGAAACAACATATTTATACACATTTTATATAATGTATATAAAAATATTTTTTTAAGTGTAGATTCATTTAAGGCTAGTAAATAATGAAATAAAAGTAATCACATACAAATGTTGAAAGAGCCAGGGATAATCCTGAAAAACTGTGGTGGTGAGTAGGGAGGAGAGTGGAACAGGTTTTTTAAAAATAACCCAAAGGTTTCTCCTCCACAGTTTGGTGGTATAGAGAGGTGGTTAGCAGCCCTTAGGAAAATGATCTCAGGGTTTAGACAAACTACCTGCAGACATTTACAGAGCATTATTTAAACAGACAGCAGGCTCTTGTGCTACTTAGCTGCTGTTTATTCCCAGAATCTTTCTTCCCTGGCCAGGTCACCATACGATCCAAACAGTGCTTACCCATAATTATTCCCAAGGCAACTACACAACAGAGAGCGGGAAATGAGAGCCTTGGTTGAAGAGTGTTCTCCCGATGTAACAAATGCCCTTTTGCATCTCTCTGCACACTCTCCTGTAACATTTGCAGACGCTGAATTGTGCCAGAGTCTTGACAAAGCTTCAGGTGCAGGTAGTTGCTTTTTCTTTTCTTCCGCTGTAGATTGGAAGGGATGTGGGGGGATAAATGGAGGGGAGATGTGATGGGGAGCCACAAGTACCACTGTGAGACTTAGAATGTTTCCCAAATAGAAAAGAAGTAAACATCACTAAAGAAAGGATTCCTAAAGTCATTGTGCTTGTTACAAAGATGTACAAAAACCCATGAAGGCAAAATAACAAACCAGCATTCAATTCATTTTCCAAATCTTTCCAAGGGTTTAATGTGGTTAAAATGAAGCCCCACCACATCTTTAACTATAGAACAATATAGTTTTTATCTATATTGTTATCTATAAAACCCTTATCTAGTTTTTATGACCACCTCACACAGTTTTTATTCTGCTTAGAACCGTGGCTGTCTGGCTTCTTTGGTGAACTCAGGCCATACAGGGCCTGGCTCCACTGCAGCCCTCGGGGTCCAGGCTCCGCGAACGCCCGAAGGTGAGACTGTTGTAACAAAGTCCTGCCAGTGGCGAGAACCTATTGGCCCAGATCACTGTAGAAAGTTCACTGTGCAGAATTCTGTTTTATCTTGACACCTTGTGTGTGATCCTTAACAACATCAGTATTTTATTAATGTGAATACTAAATGGCATGCTATTTTAAAACACTGATCACATATATGAATTTAAGGCAATGTGATGCCACAACACTGAGAGGAAAAAGCAAATCTATGTGATACGCTTGCAGAGTAAATATGGAATATCAGCACGGAATAATTTAAAGGCAAATATTGATTATGGTTTCACCAACAGCCAATCATCTTACAGACTACTTCATACCAACAATGCTTAGGGTGTCTCCAAGCATATGGCAGTAACACTGAGAAATAGAATCCCTGTTCTCCATCATTATTGCCCTAGACAACAGATAACACCCCACACTCCCATGTTCACATCCCCTGTCTTCCCAATTAATGCTAAGACCACTTGACCACAGCATCTCTTATACAAGTCCATTTCCCGTGTACTCATTGGATCCCTGTCCTATTGGGAACACAGTTTATTTATAGAAAAAAAAAATGCAGGCTTTAAAGTCAGGAAGCCATAGTTTCAAGTCTCAATTCTACCACTTAGAAGATCTGCTACTTATCTTTTCAGGTGGTATGATCTGTCATCTGCTCTCTTAAAAAGTCAAAGCCCAGGGATTCTGGTATGAGCAGGGGCCAGACTCCCTGGCAACTCAGACACTATCTCTACTTTCCCAGGTTTTGATGACCTGAGATTCATCTGTACATTCCATTTTGTTCCTTGTTAC